>NC_090931.1:229683141-230933141 GCF_040938575.1 Ambystoma mexicanum | reverse complement strand
CTGGCCTCTGAAAAGCAAAACAAAGAAAGACAGCCAGCAGGGCAGCTTTAAGCCCAAATGGCAGGTTAAGAAAAGCTATTAAGCTTTCTTGTCAAATTTGAAGTTCGGCCCCACAAAGAGTACAGTACAATTCTAACAGAATAGCTTGAAAGGCCCTGCGTACCAGACCTGATTCTGAATCACTGTATTATCCCATTTTATAATCTTCAGACTCTGATTTCCAGAGTCTGGCAATTCATAATTCATGGACCCAGAACCCCTAGGCTTCCTCTTGTTCAGAGTCATGCCCCATTATCGCCATCAGTGTAACCTCACCAGGTTGGTTGCTTGGTGACGGAGCATAACTGGTTTCTGGAAGTATCTCTAGTTTTTGGAGTACAGTAGTGGCTGTTGCTGGTGCAGTGGAGTCTCTAGGAAGGGCAAGGTGCAACCCTTCTTTTTTTTTTTATTTATTTTTTTTATTATTGTTGTTTTTGATGATACATCTTTACAACATCCAATTTATCTTCAAACATAAAATTCAAATTTCAAAATACATAGGAAACATGTTTCTTCAATGTATGACATAGTTATTCTTAAAATATAGAATATTTCGACCAACATAATAAAACACCATTTAAAAATCAAAATCCAAACACTTCAAGTCCAAACAGTATCGGGAAAAACTGTCAATATACTTGGGCTCACTTAGGTAATAAATTTACAAATTTCACATCTTTTTCTATTCTTTACTACAATTCTCAACCAAATCGAGTTTTTTTTCAATAATTTGTAGGACTTTAACTAGTGCAAGTATAAGTGAAATCCTGTTTCTCCACATGCATTCTACCCATAGCGTTTCTAGGGTAATTCCCATGGTACCAAATAGGAATTTGCCCAAATATTTTTGTCTATCTTCCTCAAAAGAAGTACAGTATAATACTAGATGTTTCAAGGATTCATTTACATCGATCACACAAAATCTACAATTCAAGTTATGCCGCTCGTTTTTGTTATGTTTCCAACATTTCATGCGGTCTTTAGTTAACAGTAGATTAAACTTGAATCGCATGTACGTTGCTCTTATCAGATTACTAGGTACCTGCCTAATATATAGTAATATTGGTTTTTGGTTATGCCTAAATTTAGAGTATTCTTCATACGTTTTATATTGTCCAATTAAATCAGATGTATTCGCCCAATCATAAATATATAGGTTTTTTTTTACTATTTGAGGCAAGGCAGCTAGGTCTGTTGTACTTTGCGCAATCAAATCTAATACCTGTTGTATCTCCTTGTAAGACTTCTGTAGAGAATCAGGTTTGCCCCTCTTAATCATAACTGCTAAATCTTCATATAGCGAGTTTTCCATTGGTTGGAGAATTTTAGCAAAGTTTGCCAACCTGCACCATGTCATTTTTGACGCCAAAGATGTAAGCCCCAGTTCATGAATTATTATGGGATTTGGCATTGAAAGGGGCAGATGTAATACCTTTTTCCAAATCATTCCCTGTAAGGAATTTAGAATATGCCCCATCGCTAGTGTGCATAAATCTAATCCATATAGTATGATTGCCTCTACTTTAAGCAGGTAAAACTCTATTAGTGGGATAAGAGAAAGTCTACAGAGCTTACGATGGATGATCTTCATTTGTGCTATAAGTGGCAATGCTTTGATTGATATTGCTTTTTGCCATTTTTTCAGCGAATCAGAATTCGTTAAATTATATCCCAAATAAATCAACCCTAGTGAACGAGGAATCATGTTTCCATTAATTAACCATTTAAATGATATTGTTTTCCTTTTGTTAGAGAAAATCATTATATTCGATTTTCCAGGGTTGACTGCCAAGTTGTGTTTTTCACAGTAGCCATAGAACAGATGTATTTTGTTTTGTAGTCCAAATGGCGTGCGATCTAAAAGGATGATATCATCGGCAAAAGCCAGCCAATTTATGCTTAGATGTCCCAGTTTTGCAGCAAAGCTATTCGAGTGTTCCCACAATTTATCTATATCTGCTAAATACAAATTAAACAGAGTGGCCGCGAGGTTACACCCTTGTTTCACCCCAATAAATGTATTTATTGGGTCAGTTAGCCGACCCGTACCATCAATTCTTACGCTGTAACTGGTGTTAGTATGGAGCATGGCTATCATTGTTATTATATGCACTGGGATCTGCCATTTGTGCATCTTTGCCCACAGTATTTCTCTAATCACGCAGTCAAACGCTGAGGACAGGTCCACCAATGCCATTTATATTGGACCATTGAGATCTCCTCTTGAGCTCTTTAATAAGTGCGCAAGAATAATTGCATTCAATTGTGTTCCCATGCGTTTTCTAAAGCCTGTTTGAAAGCGTGAGAGGATACGTAAAGACAATATAGATGCATTCAGTTCTCTAAGGAGTAAACTGGCGAAAGTTTTTGCAGGAGTATCTATCAAGGCAATTGGTCTAAAGTTTTTTGGATCAGCTGTTCCTCCTTTTTTGTGTAGGGGAATAATTAGAGCAGATGTCCAGGAAACTGGTAGTTTTTTTGTTTTAAAGATAGTATCAAAGCTGCGCATTAAGTGAGCTGCCCAAAATTTTGGGTCATCCTTCAACAAGCATGGAGGAATTCCATCCGGGCCTGCTGCTTTTGAAAACTTTAGACTCATAATCACTGACTCAATTGTTTCGACGTCCCATGGACAACTGTCGGGCAGTAGTGATACCTTTACAACGTACTTAAGTGACCTGAACTTATCTGGTAATACATATTTGTTACTGTAAAATTCAGTCCATAGGTCGCCACTCACTGTAGAGCATTTCTCTGCCTGGCTTCTTTCCATAGGATCTCTTAGTACAGCCCAGATTTCACGTGTTTTCCTACCTATCATGAGATTAATCATATTTTGATTTTTTCTCAGATAGGCATTGAATTTAATAATTCTGATGTCCTGTTTATATTTAGTCATAATTAATTTTTTCCTATACATTACTTGGTCAAAATGATTGGTGTAGTCCCTTGCCAGATTTCTAATTTCAGCATTTTTCTCTCTTTTTCTTTTCATTATCTCCAAGTTATAACCTCCAACTAGGTCTGTAGATGTATCTTGCTTGTTTCCAGTGACTATCTGACTAAGGTGGTAGTGAATCATATTCTCATTCATGAGATCTAATGATCTACATTCTACCGTTGACAACTGCTTGGGATTATATTTTAATATGTCACGACTGACTAGACTGTTCAATGACCTACAGGTTTTCAAGTTCCACCTTATTGATAGCATCTGTCTGTCGGATTCAGGTAACACCAATGGTTTATACATAGTATAAATATCAAATTTACAACTCATAGTACATGTCAAAATCGAGTGGTCACTCAGGGCAGACTTTTCTATTGTACAGGGCGAAGCCATCGTGGCTAGGGTTTTTGAGGTGACAATATAATCAATGGAGGAGTTATACATTCCCCTACTCCAGGTCACTTTTGACCCATAACTTGCAAAAGGAATAACTTGCATATCCCATTCTTTAAAAAAGTCTGACCACAGCTGGCCCCTCTCACACGACAAATTTACATACTGAACATTTTGACCTTCATCTTCCAGATTTTTTTGTATGAGAGTGGAATTGAAATCCCCACCCACAATAATTTCGATGTTGGGCATTTCGTCCACCACCTCCAACAATAAAGCATTCAGTCTTTCAAGAATACCATCAATGTATGCTCCATTTGAGTTCCAGTATAAGCCTATTATCAACAATGGAGCATTCTGATTACTCCTTGACATTACAATAATTGCTAGCATCTCCTCGGAGGAATATAGCTGCCTTATTTCCACATTATATACCAAGGAGACATAAATGGCAAGGCCGCCCTTTGGACGTCCAAGTTGGCCCTTTTGAGCATGACTAAAAAAGCTTGTAAAACCCTCCAGAGGAATATCTATAGTGGCCATGGTTTCTTGTAGGATAATGATTGCTGGGCGATTCTCGCAATCTAGCATCTGAAACCACGACTTTAAGTTTTTAAAACCACAACAATTCCATGATTTTACTAAAAAAGAGTTGTTTTATGATTTATCATCTCCTGGGGTCTCTTTAAGGATTGATTTCATCAAAGGTTCTAGCCATGCTAAACTTTTTATGATTTGTTCCACAGACTCTGCTTGTGAATTTACCTTTGCCTGCAACATTGTAAATTGATTCTCATTATATTCACTTTTTATATTTTGCTGGCTTTCTATTTCTTGAAAATCGAGGAACTCGGTTGCATCATCCATTGAATGGAAGTCAAATTCCTTATAACCCAGAAACTCCAAGTCCCCATAATGGGTCCGAATCAGGGAGGCAATTATAGGTGATTTAAACTTACATATCATCCGGTAATTACATGAGGATGGTAATTTTATCCAATCGATATCGTTTGATACCAAATTACGAAAGGCCGGGATTTGGCAAAAAATCTTCATTACTGCACCATGATTTAAACTAGGATTGTCAAGCACTGCTTTATCAGCCCTCCAGCCTAGCACAGTTTTCATTTCCAAGGGAATACCTTTTGGGGAAACTGCCTTTCCCAGCTTTTCTATCTCATTGTTTTTTTCCTTTTCTGATAGTGCTGGGAGGGGTGCCTCTTGGGCCCCTTTCATGAGATGAACATCTTTCTCCAAGGTTGGCAAGGAGTTGCCATCGTCATTTTTGTCTTGAGCACACCTCTCTATATTCTTTGTACCAAAAGCCTCCTTCTCTACTATGCCCTTTGATTCTTTGGAAACCTGGACAGACATGGTGGTAAGTTTTTTATCAATTTTATCAAAGAAGCTTTGTAATTGTGTTTGAATTAGCAGAGGGGAGTGATCCTGCAACCCACCCATATTAGATATCTTTAAGCCTGGTCTTACATCATGTGGCGCTTCGGGTGCCTGGATCAAAGGGGGTAATATGGAATCTGCTTCGACAGCCTGTGATTTTTTCTCTTCCAAATGTAGCAGTTTTTCTTTGCCCAATTCCTTTATCTCAATGCCCATATCATCTAGTTGCCTTTGACCAAGACATATAACAGAGGAATTAGGACTGCATGATTTTATATTTTTTGATTTTTTAGAGTTTTTTTTTGTTTGTTTTCCTATCGGCACTAGTGGGATGGTAGACACACCCTTTCTTTTCTGAGCTCTTGCAAATGCTTTTTTTGCTTTCCTAGACATAAAAAATGTGGATTGTTGTAAATCACCTTTTTCAACGTCACTAATAGACTTATCCATAGTTGGTACTTGATTCACTACGTCAAGGTCAATCAAGTCTGTCAAAGCCGTGGGACTATCAGATCGTTCCGGCAGTTCTTCTGCTGTTGTCAATTGAATTCCACCATCATTTCTCATTAACTCTGATAGTATTAGGTTTGCTGCTACTATGATATTTTCAAGGGCTAGTATGCGGCCATGTTGAGGTTTTGCAATTTCAAGGTACTCAGGAGCAACAAATAAGGTTTGTCTGACACCCAATGGTTTCTGCAAATTTTCACCGATCACCGTTAAATCTATATTCACATCTGTTTGAGAGGATTGGTCATGCTGAGTGGGATGGTTCTTCTCAGCTTCCTTGCGCCCCAGCTGTTTTACAATCAGCAATTGAGATGCCCAGAAGTTGTTACACTTTTCTTGGGATATCATGAACCCTTCTATTCTACATAGTGTGTTCATAATTTCTGCATTAGATGTACTCAACGCATGAATTGCGCCATGAGTGTACTCTTGGCCTTTATCAAGAAGGTTCAGAATTCTCGTTAAAACCGGAAAATTCTGGAGCTCTTGATTATTTAAATCCACAAGAGTATCCTCAAGTGGAAAAAATGGAAGAGATGAGTTTGGACGACGTGATGGATTATTTCTTCCCTTTTGCTGATTGATGTCCCCACCCAAAACCGGAGAATGGACATAGCTGATGTCCTCATGGTTGTTTCCAGACTCATAAGCAGGGGAACTAGCCTTAGGTGTTGTATTTTTTTTTAGTATCTTCTCATCCTTTTTTAGATTCTCTTTTAACTCTTTCAAGTTTACTTCTATTGCAGCATGAAAATGAACCTGATCCCTAAAGCCATGAGAGCTTGCCGCGGGTGTAGACGCCCATTAGACAGTCTCATTCGGCTGTGTAATTCTGCCAGTACTGCAGGGGCTACCAATGATGTATCTGATGCCGGCAGAATAGACACGTCTGCAACCGCACCCAAAAGCGAGTTATCATTAATGGGTATGTTGCAAATCAGGTTCTTTGGGTGTGTGGTGACATCAAACGCCTCAGGGCAGATGCTCTTTGAAGAAACCGGTATTACTAATGATTCATCTGTCATCACTGTACCTCTATACGCTACAGGAACACCCAGGTGAGTCCCAACTTGTGATTTCACGTACCCAGGTTGTGTCATATCCGCATTGGTATTTCCTATATTGCGCCCTTTTTTTATTTGATTCACAGATTCTTCATAGTACTCGTCCTCTGAGACATTTCCCTCATTTGAGGCGGCTGATGAATTATTTAAACACCGTTTCCCACTACGTACATTTTTTACCATGGTTGACTATTTCTCCAAGTCGTGCCACACAATTAGTTAGACTTTACAGGAATTCTCGTGCACTCCTACACCAGGAGTGTAACCACAAAAGACTACAGAGAGAATAGTCAGAAAACAGAAAGTAATAAAACTTGCAACTTTCTCCTAATTCTGTGTTTATTGCAATCTAAACTTTGCAATGTAGTAATTCCACCAACTAGATGTAAAATAAGAGGCGAATTTTTACCTACAGATATTCACACTCCCACACCTCCACGCATCCAAACAGCCCAACAGCCACTTGTAAAGCCCACTTCGAATGCGCGTGTGCGAATGCGCGCGCGCTCCCTAGATATTGGAAGTGAGGCTTGGCTGGGCGGAGCGGGCCACGGGCGGGAGGCGGGGACAAAGTAGCCTTGAAGCCTGTAAGGAGAGAGGAAAAGAGAGGGGGAGGACTCGGGTAAGTAGTGTTACTGTGTACAACCACAGTGCGCCGTGGCGAAGCCGCGGTTCTTTGAGATAAGAGACACGGAGCAGATAGAGTCAAGTTCCTTAGTTACTTGTTAAAGAGGATAGTAACGGTAACCACGTTACGGCACGCCTGTGATTCCTCTTGCAGACGGCTCGGTCCACGCAGGATTTTCCTTCGAAGTCCTCACTCAGCAGTCAACAGTCAGCAGCCCAACGACAGCCCAACAGCCTCTTGTAAAGCCCACTTCGAATGCGCGCCTTCCATAATGCCTGCCCTCACCTCCTTTACCCTAACCTGCACTGAGCAACATGAGCCCTGACACTGGGGATGATCAGCACTCAGGAACTGTGTTTGTTACATATTGTAATCAGGTAAAATGTGTGCACATTGAATTTAATGCAGGCTGTACTTTGACATTCTCACCACATTTCCCACTGTAAGCAACCTCCCTCATTTCACATACGTTTTGGCTAATGCCCTTGCTTCGCAAGGGTATGGGTAGTTAGCAGGGGTTGTCTATTTAGGGCCGTCAGGCTGGATGCTCCACTTCTAGAGCTTCTTATATAGAATCAACTTGACTGTTTTAGCTTTCTATGGCATATCATTTTGGATACACCAAGCTCCATTTTGATGCTACCGTGGTCTAGAGTTTCCCTAATTCTGTGAGCATATGCTATTATATCACACATTTATGGATATAACTCCATGCTTGAACCCTCCCTCTTCTAAGTGCTCTAACAATGGTGGAATTACTGCCAAATGTAATGTTACTCAATTTATGAACCCCAGAAGGATGAAGGGTTGATTAGATGCTGTCAAGATTTTAACTTGGAAAGTGCAGGCAGGCCCATGTCACAGTTGACCATTATACTCATCGAGTTTTGTTGCACTTAGTACAGATAAAAATAAATATTTATAATTTTTGCCCCGCACCCTCTCCTGACCCTGTCTCCTCAGTCCATTTTCAATACAAAATATAACAATATTATCACATTTATAAGAATTGTGCCATAACATATTTGTCCTGATTCTAAGCACTGTAATAACACGTGAAGTAATAGGTGTTATATTAGTAAGAAATGAAATTCCCACAGTCAAATCATTACCAAAGGTTGTGGGTATGCACATGTAAGGAGAAATGTCTAAATGTTAGCATCAATAATTCATACAAAAGCTCAGAATGATGTCATAGTCTTAAATCAGTGTTGTCATTACTGATTTAAGGGTGACTGCTGTGATTCTTGCTAAATTTCAAACAAGCCCCTACAAAAATCATATCTTACACAGTTTCTTTTCTTCCTTGAGATATGGTACGCACTGTTCTAATGAGTGTAGCCTATTCCGTGGAACTTGTGCCGCTTATAAGCTGAAACTATTGCATTAGAGTACAGGTGGGGAGAAATGCATATGAGGAGGGACACACAGTTTATAGGTGGTTATGTGCCCACCCATTAACTGCCCAAGGCTATGCTAAAGCCTATGGCCATTTCCACACAGTTCTTGCCCCTCCCTGCCAAAACACATCCTCATGGGAACTGTTTGTGCTTGCTTTAATCAGCCTTACCATAAAACTTTGCACATGAAGTGCCTGCTAGTGGTTTTCCAAAGCAGTCTTCTGAGAGTTAACGACTTTGGGGGTCATTAGAAATTGTGCACTATCCCAGGGGTAAATGCGGCAGGATACCACCTAACACTAATAACTTTACCCCAACACAGTCCGGCGCTATTAGCGCCGCTTCCAGAGTTGCGGGCGGGGGGCAGTAAGTCCCCATTCCCATTGTGTCCATTGAACCCAATCGGACATATTGGTTACTATTACCGCTGCAGTAATTGCACTGCAAAAGGGGCGCAAAGTGGCGATATTTACCTCCAGCTCAATGCTGGAGGTAAATCTCCAACTTTCCACCCAAACTCAGGATTGGGCGGAGCAATAATGTGGCAGTAACGCTATTAATGGCACATTTTTACCGCTCTGTCCAACCACTGATGAGGCCCCTAATTGGGTCTGTAAATGCGCTACCGGTGTAATAAAAATCGCATATTCAGATCTGTCTTCAGCCACTTGATATATAGGCACTCCTCGGGTCCTTCACCAAAGTCCTGTTAAAAACAGCATTGGCAAAGCCAACAGTTTTGGCTTGTGTAAAAGTATTAAATGCCAGGCACAGCTATTATATGCCCATGTACTTGCACCATTTTGCCCATTCTACGATCAATGGCCAATTAACACCACTAAGGCAGTGCCTTTCCTATGCCTACACAAAAGCACCAACTGTTGCCATTGACAATGTTTGTTTTTACCCTGGGGTGAGGCATTGGCAGAGTTGTGAACACTTATAGGCGGTGTTCGGAGTACACCAGAAATGTCAAGGTTTATGATTTTCAAAACGAAGGCAGTCCTCCAGCAAGGTCTGTAGCGGCAAAGCGGTACTTGTCGGTATTTGCCTCGGTGCAAGCGCTCATGTGCGTGCGCCTTCTCAAATATGTAGGGGGAGACAAAAGCGGGCGTGGCTACAATAATACAGACGGCAAATTAAGCGATTATGTCATCGAGCTGCAAGTAAACGATACTTGCTTTTTCAAGTCCTTCTCTCTCCACACTGAACAACCTCCAAAGCAGGTGTGCTACATATCTAAAAGTTGTACAAAAAAAACACTGACACCAAAAAGCTAAATCCACACCGAAACCTATCACGCAAGCAGTGTATATGTTATCTCAGCTCTATTATACCTAATATACCTACTATTCTATGCCATACCTAGCTACCATTCTAATTCACGTACATGACTGCTTGGGTTTATTAGAAATGGTTGGAAGGAAAGCTGTATTATTTATGTCTACGACTGTAATTTATTTTAGGGGCGTTGGGCAGGGCTTCAATGGTTTCTGAATTCGGTTTTGCACTAGATCCTTGGTGGTGATTGGCTCTCACAATAACCACACACATGGGGGATAATGTTCCATTTTGAAGGATCTTCTTGGTTGTAGTAATCCTTTTCTATCTGCAGCAAAACCCAGCCACAATACCAGACCTTCACAGGAGTCTTCGCAAACAGACTAAAAATGGGGTATACGCAGGGCTTTAAGAGGACTGGGGTTAGCAGAGGCGGAGCCCAGGTAGTCTTAAAAAAGGACTCCCAAGCCCGAGCTCTGCCAGGGGTCCCCCGACTATCCCCAGTCGGGGGACCCCCAGAAAAGCCATCACCCGCAGATAGCCTGTTCGACCAAAAAGCTGCAGGGTTAAAGGGATACCTGCAATGGTCGGTGTTTTTCATTACAAACAGGGCATCAAAAGTCTAATAGAAAAAGAGAGAAACAGGGGCACTGCCATCAGACATTTTGGTACCCACGTCGCTCCATCTTTTCTAATCAAAACCTCTGACCCCTGCAGGCTTCTCTTTATCCATGCAGCTCCACGAGTGAAAGGGCTGCCTGCTGGGGGTTTGCTTTTTGTCTTACTGCACAAAAACCCATACTCATTTAAAACTGGAAAAGGTTGCTTTAATGTGACAGGCCAAAGCTTACAATTAAACGCTTACCTGGCTCCATGGCCTTACCAACTAAAGAAATATTTTAAACAACCAATTAAATAATTAAACATTTTCATTTTCCCCCAACAATTAAATAATTAAATACAGCCACTTCCTCCCTAACTGTCCCTTGTACCCTACCGTCTCCTTACCCCTTTTCCAGGTGTCCCGCTTTCTCCCCGGGGCCATGCCCCTCCAGGCTCCATACCTATTCCCCCGGGGTGGTCCGCTTGTGTAAACAGCACCACCCCATACTTTCCCGTGCCATTCCCCCATTGTGCTTCCTTCCCCCCACATCAAAAGGGGCCATGCCCCCGAAGCCCAGACCCACTTCAATACCCCTCAAACTTGCCTCTACACCAATCTCCCCCTTCCTATGACCTGCAGCCAGTCTGACCTGCCACATCAGCAACATAAAGTTTACATTACAACTTCACTAATGCCCCGACCTGTCACACAAAACTACCAGACCATAGCTCCTTAAAAGACACAAACACCGTAAAAAAATAAATAAATTAATTTAAAAAAATGTAAAAAAAAAAACCTGCAGAACCCAAGTACAATGCCCCCCCCCCTTTAATAAAACCAGATACCAGACCTAACCCAAATTGAAGGGGTGGGAGGGCGGGACAATCACCAAGTCTGACCATCGCCTGCCCCCCGAACCTTCCCTGGACCCTTAAATAACTTGGGAGGCGCTCTGCCCCCCACGGCCACTCGCTGGCCGTGTGCAGTGCCAAAAACATCCCCGGGGGGAAACGCTTTGCGTTCCCCCCGGGCCCCCTCTTTTGGCTTACTGCACAAAAACCCAGACTCATTTAAAAGTGGAAAAGGTTGCTTTAATGTGACAGGCCAAAGCTTACAATTAAACGCTTACCTGGCTCCATGGCCTTACCAACTAAAGAAATATTTTAAACAACCAATTAAATAATTAAACATTTTCATTTTCCCCAACAATTAAATAATTAAATAAAGCCACTTCCTCCCTAACTATCCCTTGGACCCTACCGTCTCCTTACCCCTTTTCCAGGCGTCCTGCTTTCTCCCCGGGGCCATGCCCCTCCAGGCTCCATACCTGTTCCCCCGGGGTGGCCCGCTTGTGCAAACAGCACCACCCCATCCTTTCCCGCGCCATTCCCTCATTGTGCTTCCCTCCCCCCACATCAAAAAGGGCCATGCCCCCGGCACCAGAAAAACCCTCCACCGAGGTGTTCTTTCTGCCCCACACCCCCCCACCAATTTTCTTTACATCCAACTCCTTAACCAATCTCCCAGCCAAGAGCCCAAGTCCGCCAGATAATGATTATTCCCATAAAGCGACAAGTGTACACCATCCTCTCTAAAGATCATAAATCCTTCATAGACTACTTCCTTATGGTCCATAACCTGTACCACCACCGAGGCACAAACCATCTCTCTGTTTATCCCCTTCCTAGCCCGCTCTATCGCTCCCTCACTTCTCGCTCCCCTCCAAACTCTCTGCGGCAACCACTTAGTCCCCACTACAGATGCTTGAGGCCACCCTTCTCGGTCCCATAACAATATCCCTTTTTATTTTCTTAAGAAGAGCCACATCCGTATCCTTTACCAGATCATTTCACCCCCCATGAATAATCACCCCATCTGGAGGCCCATAGCTTTCCCTCAACCCAGCCAACATAGTAAGCAACTGATCCCAGCCCCCCCAAACCCGTACCATCTTACCACAACATCTTTATAGTTGCACCCCAGTTGCCTGCCAATAACCCTTTCCTCAGCTTCTTTCCCCGCCCACTTAACCCTAGAATGTCCCAAAAACCAGATTTTTGACATCTGACCGGACCTCCTAGCAGCATCTGAAAAAGAAATTAAAAATCACTTACAAATCAACAACATCCTAGTAAATGCAACATTCCTGCTACCTACTGAAAAAATTCTATAAAGACATTCCGTTTGACCCGGTCCCTGACATACCCTTTGCATCTCCCTTACTCCCAGCGTCCCAACCTTTTCACCTACTCCTCTGAGTAGCCCAGCCTGCTACCTTCAGATGCTGCCCCCCCCAAATGAATGAGTTCCAACCTCCTAACCTTTCTCACCACTAGTAACACCTTCCTCAGTACCTTATCTTTTCTGGCCATCTCCTTAACCCTCTCCTGAAACACCCCAGGTCCTCTCCTACCTGTCCCCCTATATTTCGCCCCTTTCACCTAACCTTTAAACAATCCACCTAAACCCACTTAGCCCCCCCTTTTTCCTCTAAACTATTACTCTCCTGCTCACCCTTGCCCCCCCACCTTCCATCACCTTATTATTTTGGCCCTGCATTGCCCCCCCTGCACCGGGGGCCCACGTGCACCCCCGTCCATGCAGGTCCTTTATTCTTTTACTCCTCTCGCCACTGCATCAGGGGCCAAACCTGCACCCCCGTCCATGCAGTCCCTTCCATATAACTAATCTTCAATCTCCTTGCGTCCATTACCACCTGTTTCCCACCTGCACCAGGGGCCCTAGTGCACCCCCATCCATGCAGGCCCCTTTCCTGCCTTACTCCTCTCCACCGCTGCACCAGGGGCCAAACCTGCGCCCCCGTCCATGCAGTCCATTCCACATAAATCCTCTTCCAGCACCTTGCTTCGTTGCTCCACTTTTTTCCCCCATCTGCACCAGGGGCCCTAGTGTACCCCTGTCCATGCAGACCCATCTCATCACTTCCCCCTGCTGCACCAGAGGCGCTCCCGCACCTCCGTCCATGCAGCCTGAAGCTTACTCACCTTGTCGTGCGGCAAGCGTGAGGGCTACGCCACCGTCGTCCATGCCCTCCAAACGACGGCCACTACCCCTTAACAATTTCCACAGTTACATCCCCCCTGCGGCCCTCCCCTACCTATGCGTCTTCCTCCTCACCCTTCTCCTACCCCCTTTAAATCGCCCCAAAAACCTTTCATCAAACCTTATGCCCCCCCTCCTTTTACGATAAACTGAGCCCGACCTACCAGCACACCCCAATTTACCTGGCATGCGGTCCTTCCCCCACACCTCCTTGCCCCGCTCCTCACCCTGACCCACTGTCCCCTGCCTGAAAACAATCTGTAACCGGATGCCGACCCGCACATCTGCTGCACTCGTGTTTAAATTTGCCCATCCACCTCGTGCAGCCTTCTTTATTGAACGCCCAACATGCTGTCGAGGGCTGTCCTCTGCCTCCTCCACCCATCCCCTCATGGGCGGGGCGACCAAGAAAGGGCCGGTAAGGCACAGGCAGCCCACTTGCTGTGTGCAATGTCGGGGCAGGCCTCGTTGGAGCCATCCATTGCAGCCAAAGATCCATGTCTATCTCCCCCCAGACCGCCTGACTATCCTCCGCCATTCTCGCTCTGAATTCCTCATCATAGCGTACCCAGGCAAAACCCCCAAAACTTGTGAAAGCCTTCCTAATTACGTCCATATATTTAAGCAGGGCCACGCAACGCTCCGGGAATTTTTCACAATATACACTGGCATAAATGATAAATGCCGAAGTCCAATTCTCAATAGTCACCGGGACCCTTGGGCGCGAAGACAATTCCCTCTCTTTTTCTTTAGACCCCTCCTTTGCTCTCACTTCCCTATGGAGCAGCTTAAAACATCTACAAATTCCCCCGCCTGAATCCTCTCCCTGGTCGCTGCCATGAAGTGCGCCCCCAACGGTTTTGTTATACCCATTTATGGCAGTTTTTTTTTTCCTTGCCTTTCACTTCAACCTCCTTTTCTTTTTCAACTTGGACCTCGAACACCAATGGCTCCACCACTTTGTCCGTTTGAACCTCCACTGAGCAAATGCTCTTCTCATCCCCCAAGGCTCCAATGGCCTGTACATCAACTCCTTTCCTTACCCCTTGCAGTCCAGAGCTTCATTTCCCGTCCCCCTTCGCCTGTCCCGTCTCTGCCATGCAGATGACCATTCCCTTTCCCGCTCACCTCTTTCCACACAGGTCGTCTGCGGTCTGGCGTACACACCGATGCTCCTCATCGCTTTTCTTAGAGGGCTCCTACATTGTGGATGCGGGCTCATGCCCGAGTTGAGTTGATCTTCTTCGTGCGGGCCCGGGGCGTCCGTCCCGCCACTCCTTTGACGTCTTCTCGGCGGAACCGCAGAAACCCCTGCCTGGTGCTCTTCTCACGGGCGAAACGTGCAGTCCTCCACCCTGTAATCCTCCTCGCTAGGGGCCGTGCTGCACCCTCTAGTCTCTCCTTGCGCTGACCGAGGAGGGGCCGTTCTAAAACCCTCTCCCTCCACCTGAACAGCGGGGGCTGCGCAGTGCCCTCCGCCCTCACTCCTCCTACCCGGGGGGGGCGTTCCGCGCCCCTCTCTAACCTCCTCAATTGAAGGGGCCTCTCACTCCTTCTCCCACCTGCACTCATACGCAAGTATTTTCCCCTCTGCCCTGTCACCTCCTTCTGTGCCCCATCACCGCCCCCACCGTGGTTCCCTTGACCCACCTCTTTTTGATCACTCCTAACCTCCCCTCTTCTATCATTGACTCCCTCCCTCTCTGGCTCCCCACCCGAAATCATTTCACCCCCGGACGCCCTCCTATCTATCTCCCTCCTCAACTTCCTGCCCCTGGATTCCCAAACCTCCCCTCTCCCCGCCGCAGGGGTGCACGCCACCACTGCCGCGAGAGCCCCATCTGCCGCTGCTCTACGCTGCGGCCTAACCCCACCTACCTCCCCTTCTCCAGTTACTTCCATTACCGCCCCTTCTAATTGGGCCTTAGATGCCCTGCTAATAATTTCCAGGGCCTCCCTCAGCGCCCTAGCATCCACCAGCCCCTTCTTACTTGCTCCCTGTCCCACCATTGTGCACTAATATTCTTAATGTGCACTAAGATTATGCCCCTGCAGCTAACTAGCTAAACCCCCGAGCCAGCACCTACCCGTGGACAGTAACCAAGGAAAATGGGACACACAGCGAAGAAAATTGCACTACAGAGATAATATCCTTGAGAAGTCAAATACCTTATAATTACAAGATATAGGTATTATAAATAATTATTAACCTAACAACAATTTTTTTTTTTTTTTTTAAAAACCCTCTTAATAATCCCAAATTGCCCTAACAGGCCCCCTCTTGCTCCTAAACTGCTACAGAATGAAAAAATACACCCCAAAAACAGAAACCTACGCTCAAATAGGCCCAAAACAAACTTATCACACTGCCCCCTGGCTGATTGCAAGCCTAACCGCACTCGCACAAAAAGTTATTTATTTACCCCTTAAAAATACCCTAACCGTGATGGACCCCTTCCTTAACCCAAAATTAGCCCACCGCCAACAAAGAAAACCCAAAAACCGGGCTCACAGGCTCCAAATTGGTTACTCAAAAACTGCCGTAGACACTGCCCTCTAGCGGCGTGCCGGGAGAACCGCAATGCAACTACTCTATCCTAAGCGGGCCCTTTAGGAACCCCGCACTGCCCCCTCTGTCAGGAGACAGCTACCATGCTCCCGTAAAACTAAGGAAGGAGCGGGCACTCGCGGCGGGATAAAATCCACAATTCCTTCCCCACCAGCGCCAACCCAATGCCTGTGGCGGTCACTTCAATAATTGACCCTGCCCCCTCTCCCTTAATAATGTACGGGCGTCGGCAGCGAGCAGCCCTCCTACTATGAGCCGGGCTCATACAGCGCAATCAACTCCCTCCCCCAAAGCACACAGAGAACCTGCGACTGTGCTAACGTGCTCCGCTCCTATAAACAAAACCCACTTCCCGAACATCTGGAGACAGGGCAGAGAAAAGCACCACAAGGAAAGAGAAACACCGGTAAGAGGGGGTACCTTATGTACGGTACCCCCGACTATGATACCACTTTATAAATGTAAAGTACAATTATACGAAAAATCACAGAAATGCTCCTGCTAACTGTGCCTAACCTCCCCCACTACCACAACTCTAATCCCCTCACCTATGCTACCTCACCACACTGAAACACAAAAGCACAGCTAACAGGGAAGGCTCGGGAGCAGGCGACCAGGACTGCTGAACAATCACCAAGTCCGACCGTCGCCTGCCTCCCGAACGTTCCCTGGACCCTTAAATACCCTGGGAGGCGCTCTGCCCGCCACAGCCACTCGCTGGCCGTGTGCAGCGCCAAAAACATCCCCGGGGGGAAACGCTTCACGTTCCCCCCAGTCCCCCCTTCTCTCACTAAGAAACAAAAGGATAGGCAGAGCACAATGCTATAATTTCTTTTGTTGCATCAAGCATCTCCTTTCGTTTCCTAATCACAGGTTCCGACTCCAACAGGCAGCCTGCCGACGGGGGTTAGGACCTATAATTTAGGAACAAAAAGGAGAGGCGGTACGCATGATAGACATGCTAGCAGTGCAACCCTGCTCTCCTGCTTGCCTCCCACTGCCTGGGAGAGAAGCAATTGTCAGCCTCTCCAATTGGCGAGGGGGTCACTAGTTAGGGTGTGTGGCCTAAGTACTCATTGGTGGAGTATCGGGGAGGGCTTACCCACCACCCCACTCACGCGTACTTAGGCCATGCCCCCTCATTGATTCTGCATCCTATTGTCATGTTCCATTCCTTCTAGAGTAGAGGAACAAGAACCAGCCTGTCTTGGAGAAATGTTAGGCTGGTCCTTCAGAGGAGAGCTAAAATGGACGTGCCCAGAGAAAAAAGGACATAGGTGTCTTCTTTCATTAACTTCACACACAGTCATCATCCCAGACAGGGCCTCATCACGAGTTGGGGCGATGTGGTAAAAATGTGGCAGTAATACCCTTACTGCTGCATTACCCCACCAAATTAGAAGATTCACCTGCAGCCATGAACTGGAGGTAAATCCTCTGAGTTTCTGCCATTTTTGCCCATTTTCAGCGGAATTAAAGGGATTCCGCCTAAAATGCCTCATTGAGTCCTATGGACTGTGAAAAAATGGGGACTTACACCGCCACTGCCACTTACCGCCGGACCAAGTGGCGGTAATGGTAATTGCATTGGGCGGTAATACTGCCCAACTCGTGGTAAGGCCCTGAGTCTCTGCCTTCCCTCTGGATAAAGTCTCTCCAGAGGCTTTGCTTGGGCTAAGGTCACGGAAGGCACTCTCTTGGGTGGCTCTCCAGGGGGAGTCAGGTCCATGATATGGTTGTTAGAATAAGGAGGGCACTTCGGGTGACCCAGAAGGGAGAGGCGATCTGCCACATGCTTTGCAGGATTCTGCTTGGAAACATCTTTCATTCACGTTTACTTCTTTCTCAACTCTCCCTTCTTTTCCCACTACCTAAGCGTGTTCCCTTAACCGACCAGGATACTTCCCATTGCCATGTTATTCCACCTACCTTCTAGAACATATGAAAAATCCCTATTGTCCAGCAAAACCTACATTTCCACAGTTAACCACTTATTAGTGGAGGCTGTGCATTTCTGAAAACAGGAGCCTGCAAGCAGTCAAAAGGTAAATCCCCAACATATCTCAGTTAACCTACTCTGTAACACCAAGTAACTCCAAAAAGGAGGTGACACTAGCATTTCTGTTAACCTCGCAATATGCCTTAAGATGTATTTACTGGCGTTTTTGATCACTGGAACCACTGCTTCAAATGTGTGCAGTTTTATTATTTATTTCCAAATGCACTGCCGGGAAGGAGACAGTTTATTTACATCTCAGGTAACCGCAGCTCAGCGTCAGACAGGCAGAGTGAGAGGTAAAACATATTCAGATTGTATGAAAGTATTGAAAATGGCACTATTTTATTTATTGATTTTGTGAAAATTACAGCAAAAGCAATTCATTTTTGGCACATTTTTCGTGTTGTGCCGATAGGGAGAGGAAGATCATTCCAGAGTAAAGGAGCGAGGAGAGGAAGCGAGCAGAAATGAAAGGAGCGCAAGGGGCATGAGGGGTGAGCTGGGGATGATTGGATGGAATGAGGGGGGGAGTAGGGGTTGAGAAGGTCTAATAGGAGTGTGGGTGAAGTTTGTTTATAGTTTTGAAGATGATGAGAATGAGTTTATACTTTGCCCCCAGTTTTATGGATAACTAGCGGCTTATGGTAATTTCATCTAAAACCATTGCATCTAATGCCATTCCATCAACATGTTTCCATCTAAAAAATGAATGGGGTCATTACAACAGGCGTTTAATCCCTCCATTGGCACTCTGGGGACATTGAAAATCCACTCCATTAAGTCAGCTCTGCTCTCAAACTCTGCCTTCCAAATCAAAGAAAATTCCATAGGCTGGAACAAGTTAGCACAACTTCAACAGCTAATCTTTCTGGTTCACGAACACTGGAAAATGACTCCAAACTAGCACAGAGCTGGCGGGAGGTGTGGGGGAGGGAATGGGGGGTCAGGGAGAGAGTGGAGGACACACCATCATGAAAGCTATTTTCCTCTACAATTGCACGTTTAACGAGAAAGGTATGAATCGGCACAGAGGGGCGAACGGGACTACATTTTAAAATAGTCTGAGCAGGTGAGCAGAGAACATGTGAAGACATTTTTCGCTTACCAAGAGTAAGAAAACACATGTTTAGATTTCGAAAATGGCGTTTTCCCAACACACGGTGGTGTCATTTTGATTCACAGAAGGCAATTCCAATAATGATGTGTTATTTATATAGCGCCTTAATGCAAAGAGCTTTACAGAGCACTTATTTACATACACTACCACCCAATTGAAATTGGTACTCATTTATCAACCTCGGAAGGATGAAAGGCTGAGTTGGCCTTGCTGAGATTCAAACCTGCAACCTGCACATCACGCTCAGATCGTAGCAGCGAGTGCTCAACCCTCTGAGCTTATCGGTTTATAAGCCATGTTCGGCAATAGAATCCATGTTCTTTCACCTGGTGGGAATTTCAGGCAAGATTTCTTAGGAATCCATTCCATTAAAGCTAGGCTGATTATGCATTTGGGCGGTAATGCAGACACATTTGTCAGAGCGAGCGGGAACATCAGGGGTACATGTATGGCCTGTTCTGCTCCCCAACTCTGGCTGACAAAGTGTGCAATATCCCACGGATCAGTAAATATGCCTGCCACATTTCCACTAGGGGGTGCAAATGCCTCCTGCAATTAATGATTTCAGGAAGCATTTACAATGGATTCCTCTGAAATCCTCCTGATTTTACCAGGTGGTAAAGTCACTCCTCAGTGCAAATAACAAAAATCTGACTCAGTCAGAATGTATTTTCCTGCTGGTGGAAAACCAATGTATTCCTACAGAACCTGTTTGACTTTATCACCTAGTAAAAGCAGAAGGACTCCATAGGAATCAATTCTAAAAGCATTATGAAATCATGAATTGCTGGATGCATTTACACTACTCCACCAACGAAGTGGAAAATTGAAGAGTAAAGGAGCGTACAGCTGTGCTTTACTCCACTGTTTCACTACGCAGTGAAAAAGTAAAAAATGTGCTAGATACCTTTTGCACAGAAATGAACAGGAACGTGGCACTTTGGGGGAAATGAGTATTAAAACAGTGCACCTGTCGTCTTGACTGAACACGACTCTAGTGCCATTAGGAACAGCCCTTTATCGATTTATTTCTGAACAACTTTGCAGGCACTAAGCTCTTCAAACGCTTGCTCTCTTATGATGTACCCAACCACACATTACCATCTGCGAATAACAATCAACAGATTTTCTTTGAGACAGAAAATGAAACATTGAAACCTCAAATCACAAAATAGCCAAAAAAGCCTAATCTTGATCATTACTCCCAAAAAAAAGTGAAAAACTGCCTTGCTGCGTTGATTTCATGGTGGCCTTTCTGACGCTGGCCCTTTCAAAGCTGATCTAAGGCAACATTGCCATGACCAGACACCCCATATCGCCTCTCCCATGTCGCCCCATTCCCACCTTACAGTACTGCCCTAATGCAGGACCCCATTGCGGGCTTGCTATGCAAACAAAATAACAGTACACGCTGCAGGCCACTCCCAGGGCTCCCACTACCCATCACACATCAATGACTTACCTTGCATAATAAGCCATGCTTCTCTCCCAGTGATTCCCCGGCACGCAGATTGTAGACGTCCTTTCAACACCTCAGTGACTTCAAACTGCTGGATGCCAGGGTGCAGCTGTCATGCTTCAGCTGAAAAAAAAGTTATGAGCACCCACAAAACATGTTAAACAATGGCGACGTTACCTTACCTTACCGATACATTACATTTCTCTGCAACTCCCAACATGTCTCAGACATGGGGAAAGATAGCCTACACTTTGCAAAATGACATCCCGCCCAGCGCTGACTCAGCCTTACATCCCGCCCAGCGCTGACTCAGCCTTACATCCTTCCCAGGTTGGTAAAATTAGAGTGACATTAAGGGTTACAAATAGCATTTGTTATTACAGTGCTTAGAACCTAGAGGAATGTGGCATGAAGAGCTATATAAGACACACATTATTATTGTTATTATTGTTGTTATTATTATGATTTTGGTTTCTGAGCATCACTCTTAATACTAGAACATTTTGCAACAAATCTGATGGTTTCATCACTTCTTTCCCGGCGGTGAAATCTCCCTGTGTGGCAGGCGCTGCCTGATCCTAGTTCTGGTGGTGTCTTTATGAGGGAGGATCACATGGGCCGAGACAACCTCTGGGGCTGTAGCAGAGCATAATTCTTCTCTTGAGGACGCCCCATCCATACCTCATGCCTTAATGTCATATTGTTCCACCTCCCCTCATCCCCCTAGGAAAGGTGCTGAAGACCTTCTAACAAGACCTATATGTAAACCACCAAGATCTGTTTTAACCTTTAAAATGCATGATGATATCTCCTCAGACTCTGCTTACAAGTTATTCAAAACTAACTTGAGCTTAAAGACTTTTGAGAGCACTCACCCAGACGTTCCATGTGAAACATCATGAATGGACTTCCATTGCCATAACTGCATGAATACTGCAAGGAGGAAGATGAGTAGAGCAGAAACGACCAAGTGCACAAGCCATGCTCGAGTTGCTGGGAACGCGCACCAATAACCGGGAGATTTAAAAACAAGTGACAGGCGACTAAATAGAACTGCTGGTGAGAGGGAGCGGCTTCTCTCAAGGAGGATGGGGTTACTGAGGGGCTGCAAGAAACTCTGTGTAGACGGGAGGGAGGATCACATGGGCCGAGACAACCTCTGGGGCTGTAGCAGAGCATAATTCTTCTCTTGAGGACGCCCCATCCATACCTCATGCCTTAATGTCATATTGTTCCACCTCCCCTCATCCCCCTAGGAAAGGTGCTGAAGACCTTCTAACAAGACCTATATGTAAACCACCAAGATCTGTTTTAACCTTTAAAATGCATGATGATATCTCCTCAGACTCTGCTTACAAGTTATTCAAAACTAACTTGAGCTTAAAGACTTTTGAGAGCACTCACCCAGACGTTCCATGTGAAACATCATGAATGGACTTCCATTGCCATAACTGCATGAATACTGCAAGGAGGAAGATGAGTAGAGCAGAAACGACCAAGTGCACAAGCCATGCTCGAGTTGCTGGGAACGCGCACCAATAACCGGGAGATTTAAAAACAAGTGACAGGCGACTAAATAGAACTGCTGGTGAGAGGGAGCGGCTTCTCTCAAGGAGGATGGGGTTACTGAGGGGCTGCAAGAAACTCTGTGTAGACGTTCGGCTCGGAACGAAAGAAAAGGGAAGCTGACAGCAAGAGAAGATATGCTGCAAAAATGCCAGAAGCCAGCACAGGGCTCTTGGGTATTTTCAGGTATGAAGCAGCAGTGTTTGCCTATCCAGAGCATGACACAAAGCAGGTGGGCCCGGCAGGAAC
The DNA here is from genome assembly GCF_040938575.1 of Ambystoma mexicanum. NCBI lineage: Eukaryota > Metazoa > Chordata > Amphibia > Caudata > Ambystomatidae > Ambystoma > Ambystoma mexicanum. Next base: position 230,910,852 of record NC_090931.1, on the reverse strand, counting down.
AGCAGAGCACAGGGAAGCCGGAGCGTGGGGCAGCGAGACGGGGAGAAAAGTCAAACACCCGTCACTGGCTTACCGTGAGAGGAACAAAGCACACCAACAAGATCCGGAAGGGAAAAAGGGACACCGGGGCCTATTGGCAGATATTCCAAAGACGAATATTTGTAAAGAAACAAATAAGACATTTCAAAGAGAAGGAACCTGGGAACATTTCATTAATTGGGAAAGCCAACGAAAAAGTGAGAAACTTTTAAGAATGTTAGTGTATGCAATGATATGATATGATATGGCATTGGTAAGGCGTCTGTACACAAGTGTTTCACAGCTAAGGAAAGCCCTGGTGGGATAGTGTACCAGGCAGATACAGAATTAGATAAAGTAAACCCAAGAAGATATTACATTTGGAAGTGGGTGCAGAACCCACATGAAGGAAGTCCTGGCAGAAGGGTATAAAGAAACAGTTGGCAGAAGAAACATACCATGCATTTACAAGTGTGTTGAAGAAAGCCCTAGCAGGAGAAGCATACCTGGCAGTTACAAGTGTGTTTAACCCCTTAAGTGCAAGGCTATTATGCAAGTCTATGCAAAAAGGACAAGCAATCTCGTCCTTGGCACTTAAAAGACCTGGCAGCAGAGTATACCAGGCAGTTACAAGTGTGTCTAAAGAAATTCCTGGCAGGAGAAACATAACAGGCAGTTATTAGAGTGTCTATAGAAAGCCCTGGCAGGAGTAGCATACCAGGCACACGGGCATGTACAGAAAGACTTGGCAGGAGAGTATGCCAGGCAATTACGAGTGTATTTAAGGAAGTCCTGGAAGACGAGTATACCAGGCAATTGGAAGTACAACTGTGTTCACAAAAGAAAGTTCTGGTTGGGAAATACACCAGGCAAGGACACACTGATCGGTGCATGAGAAATTCATTGCTAACAGAAGTACAGAGAAGGATATATCAGGACCAGTCAAAGGCTGCCTGAAACCAAAGAGAACAGAAGTAAAAACCTGGCTGGGGTGTATACCAGGTATCCTAACTGGACAAAGACAAAGGGCCTCATTACGACCCTGGCGCTAAGTGGTTAACGGCGCCGTAAAAGGCTGCGGCGCGTTACCCACTTAGCGCCTTACTACGAGATCCCTTTGCGGGACCCGACCTGAACGGCTGGTCTGGACCAGCCGTTAAAGTAGGGACCCGCAAAGGGACCTCGCAGGCAATTTCGGTACCGCAATTTGCGGTACTGTAATTGCCGCCTTCCCCATTCCCATTGAGCCCTATGGGGCAAAAATGGGAATGGGGAAGGGCCATGGTGAAATGGGGAAATACCGCCCCGTCAACCTTGGAATGGGGCGGTATTTCCCCATTTCACCATGGCGGACTCATTACAACACCGGCACCAACCATGGTGCTAATACTGCCATGGTTTAGCGCCAGTGTTGTAATGAGGGCCAAAGAGACATGGTGCTTTGTGTATCAGTAGTGTTGTGAAAGGAGAGAAACTCAAGAGACTGTTATCTTTGAATATACACCAGAGGAAAGAGAAATCCTGGGAAAGGGAACCACCCTCTGGAACAAGAAACTCTATCCTTTTGGGTCTTTTGTGTTGGAGTTACGCATTTGTTTCCTTTTGATCATTTATAAACCACTCATGGCCAAAGACATCACACTTTTCACCCTAAAGTTTATTTTGTTAGAGTGTGAGGGCCAGAATAGTTCTTGGGACGGGTTTAAAAAATGATTTGGCGTTTAGCCTAAGATCGTGTGCCCTATAGTTAAGGTGAATCAGACTCCCATCAGAACCTCTCAAAATTCTATCATTAATAACTTTTGATTCGAGTAATGGTTTTGGCCAAAAGTGATTAAAAACCTGCAGGCTCCCCACAGACTGCACATTTTTGTAAAGATTTGTTAAAAAATAAAAAAGTTATTAAGCGTCAAAAAAAGATTTTTCTCCAAAAGTGAGGCCTGCCTCTCATTCACTTTCCCACAGACGAACAAAGTAAATTTTTGCCAAAGCGCACAGCACAAACCACTGATGGGATTTGGAAGAGGTCCTAAACAACTTAGGCACAAAGTGTTGACTCGCAATCCATGCAGTACTTTTCCAAATATTTTACGGAGCAGGGGGTGCCCCCTTCCCAAAAATAGAGATATCTCAGGGATTTAACCAAAACGTTTCTAGAAATGAAATGGTTTCCATCTGGTTTTCACTCAATGCTTGTATATCCGCGGCTATAGTTGAGGCTATGGGAAAATGAAACGCAGGAAAAAAGCTATTTGCAGGTAAGAAAACATGCAAATGGCATTAGTCTAGAGGTGGGGTTTAGATAGAGGGCACAGAGTGAAATTTGGGAGTTGGAGGGGTCTAGGGACTGAGTTTGTAACACAAAGCTTTCTGTAGCCTTGGCTCCGACATCTCAAAGCAAACTGCATCACCGAAACAGCTTGTATTGTGGTTGGAAAGGGAGAGGGGATGGGAGGTGAGCTGGTTAAGATGATGGGGGCACTCCATGGTGAGGGCAGGAAAGCATTTTTTATTCTGGCCGTTTTGCCAATATTCACGGCGGTATAAGGCTAAGGATAGCTGGGGGTATGTGTAGTTCAGTACCCAATGTTACCTGAAAGATACTTTTACAGCTATAGTGATGTTGGGGGTGAAAAAGCAATGTCTCTGGTGGTAGGCCATAGCCAGTGACATGATTTCTATCCAGGTTAGTCCCATTCATGCAGTAACCAGGAGAGACCCTGCTTAGCTTCAAAGTGAGGAAGGGGCCAGCCTCCTCAGGCCCTGTTACCCGATAAATTAGCCTACGTTACAAGACCAATTAGAGAAATGGGCCGGCCCTTTCCTTGCTTTGAAGCTAATCAGGTTCAGTCCCATTTTGAAGCTAAACAAGGTCAGTCCTGGTTACTGCACTGAATGGGCATCCACATATTATATTTTTTAAACCGTGCTACTGTCAGTCCTTGAAAGATGTGCACTGAGAGACAATTTTTGTGCCTTTTGCTGAATTGCATTCTGTACAGCAACAGTGGGTTTCCCATCCCAGCAGTAACTGAGACAAACACTGCTTAGCTAAAAAGCAAGCAAGGGGTCAGCATCCTAAGGCGAAGCTGTCTGACAAAAGTACCCACCTTGCAATGCCACTTAGAGAAACATGTCCTAAGGTGGCTGGATCCTTCCTCGCTTTGAAATTAAGCAGAGTTTGTCCAGGTTACTGCATAGATGGGAGACAGTTCACAGTGCCGAATTCCATGTGTTGTCTTAATTTTAAATATACCATAACACACAGCATCCGCATTATTTTTTTAAACCGTGCTCCTCTCATACCTTGAAAGATTTGCACTCAGAGACAATTTTTTGCCTTTTGCTGAATTGCATTCTGGTTTTTGTAGTCTCGTAGTCAAGACAGCGGGAATAATGCCACAATCGTACACTTTTTGCCTACATATTTCTATAAGGATTTATATACTTGAGTGACACTATGGTATGTGTTAGCTCTATAAAGCAGAGTATTTCTGAAAGCTAGAGATGGGGGTGAGGAGGGGAAATGATGAGAGGGAACGTAAGTCAATAGGATTTGCCCACAATGTGGCAAGAGAGTTTGCAATCCTGGACACTGGTGCAGTTATTTTCCCCTTATTGTGGCTGCTTTTCATGGAACCAGTAAAGGACACATGTGGGTGCACAGTGTAACTTTTCTCAGAGGGCCGACGCAACCCCTTGGGTTTTTTTGAGGTTTGGCAAGCTTGCCCAAGTATTTGGCTACTGCGAATGTACTCAGGTTGGCATGTTCCCAGTGCACACACTTACAATACCACAAGCTCTTGTTTCTTATTTGTATTTAGTTTTCCAGGAAATATTTCTTGACAGATTGCTCTGTTTAAAAAGTGAGCACCTTTTATACTTTGCCAGCATATGTATTTGAACATTTCCTCTCTCAGGTTATTTTTCTGGTATTCATTACATTTTTCAAAAGTCCAATGCTTTTTTGTCTCGTGCACCTTCATCTTTGGAGTAGGTCTATTGAACTAGATTAGTATTTTTCAAATTAAAATATATGTTCACTTACTGTGCATATATTCATGGGCGCCAGCTTTTGATTTTCACAATGAGGGCAAAAGTACCTGGGAATGTGTTATTTTTGCAGCTGGTCATTTTTTTCCCTTTTACAGGCTGCTTAAATGTGGTTAGTTGGGGTTGTGCGATGTATGACAACAGTCACCAAGAGACAGGCCATAAAACAAGGGGCTTGAAGCATAGCACGCTGCTTAAACAAAGTGTGTGATCCTCGGCAAATAATTTTATCGCACTGGGAATTAACTAAAAACATTGGGAGTTCTCAAAGCCGACAATCATTTATACATAATGAAACAAATCAGATATTTTTACAGCTACAGTGACGTTGAGGGTGAAAAATCACTGGTGAAGTGGGTCTCCCATCCATGCAGTAACCAGGAGCGACACTGTTTAGCTTCAAAGAGAGGAAAATGCCAGTTCCCTCAGGCCACTGTGTCCAATAAGTAAGTCAACTTCACAAGACCACTTAGAGCAAAATAGCCTGAGCGGAATGGCCCCTTACTCACTTTGAACCTGTATTAATTGTTGCCAGCTTTTGATTTTCGCTATGGGTGCAGAAAGTACCTGGGCATATGTTATTCTTGCAGCCGGTCATTTATTTCCAATTTCCGCGCTGCTTAAATGTAGTTAGTTGGGGTTGTGCAATGTATCACAACAGTTACCAAGAGATCGGCTAGAAAACGAGGGGCTTGGAGCATGGAACAGGACATTTCTGCGTGGCCTCTTAGGGGCAAGCCATTATGGTTCAACCCTTTTGCCGCAGGTCCCATTTGGGCATGCCCAGTTAGATGCAGGTAGTTGGGTGCAGGGACCTCTCAGCGCAAGGATGTTATGGTGCGAGAAGTCACAATTGGCATGAAGGTGCAGGCACTTTGCATTTTGTGCCTCTTGGCACAAGGATGTTTTGGCGCGAGAGGTCGCAATTGGCATGAAACCGCAGGCACTTTGTATTTTGTAATATGGATTAAACGTGAAACACATTTATTTACTGCAACATTATAAAACAGAATGGAGATAAACTGAAAAAACAAAAATAAAAGCACATTTGTGCTGAACACTGCCTTTGAGAAGCCTGGCCTGAAGGAGTTTGAGACACAGCACATAACCATTATGCAACAATGATATTATTGTTGGGATTGTAGAGAGAAAAATAACCTAGGCGTGTCAGCCTTCAGTGTGGGCTGCACACCCTAGATATAACTAAGTGTTTGTTATCAGTTTCTGTAGTGTAGACACATAGTTTGATTCAAAGTTATTCTAAATAAATCAGTTTGATTCACTGATTACAATGGTCTTCAAAGTAAGACATATATTTCATTTCTTGATTATTGGCAGATGGATCAATGGCCAATGCCTTTCCGACCCAAGTGGTACTTTATCAGGGTTGGTATTAACATCTTCGGGCAAGCTTAGTCCTCTATTTCCAAAATATTGAGGGCTCGTAGTAGCTGTAGATACAGTCCTCACTGCTGCCCATATTCTCACAAGTTTCATACTAAGCCTTTTACAATTGGACATATTAAATTGCAGGCTAAGTGTGAAATTTAAAACAGTAAGCAATTGTGGTGTAGTGGTTGAATGTTGGTCCTTGATCTCTGGCAGAGCAGGGTTCAAGACATTTTTTTATATGTAAAACAGTATATTTTGGTAAACACTCTGTATTCTGGACTATGTAGTCTTAACAGGCATGACTTTAATTCATGGGGCCTCCTTCATGGAAACGTTCACCCAATCACTGCATGATTTTAAGAAGGTGTTTTGAGCTGCCCTGCCAATGGGTTTATAATAGTTGTGTGTCTTCCATTGCACGTGAGCCAGCGCAAACATGACTTTGTTTTCAGCTCAAGTGAGGGGCTTGCTACACAATACCATTTTTCCCTTAACATATTTAGCTACTTTTAGACTTTGAAAACGGTGGGGCAAGTAGGCACCACTCCTCTCCAGCCCCTTATTCTCACTTTCCCCTGCTGAAAAAAACATATTTAACTTGTTTCCCCCTCCTTTGATTCTACACTACATATCTCCTCCTTCAACAATTTACAGATCCTCTACTGCCATTCTACCCAAACAAATAGAGGTGTGGGAGAAATCATGAATATAGCCAAGCAACATGTGTTGTATATATTGTTATATGCCACAAGTCCCTTGTTATTTGGAAGATGATCATTCAGATTTCCTTTTTACTTAGCCTTTTGGGACTTGTAGTACAGGACACTTGATAGACAAAACTACAAGTCGCAAAATGCAACAACAAAAAACGTGAACTGGGTGGGCATTTTCCAAATTACATGGAGACATGCGCGCACACACGCACACACACACACACACACACACACACACAGAAAAGTCACACTCGGTGTGTCACAATGCTCACATACATGGGTGCATATGCATGCACACACACTAACACTCACCATCACAGAGCAAATGCACACTCCACGCACAATCCCTCACACACATATTCACACCATGTTCATTCATACATGCTCAAATCAAACACACACACATATTGCATGCAGTCACTCTCAGATGACATGTACACCCTCACACAACTCATCCCCCCTTAAACTGCACATATATTCAGAAAGAGGACTACACTATCTCAGGGCAACATTATAAAACAGAGAAAATAAAATTTTAAAAATTCACATTTATGCTGAACACTGCTATTGGAGAACCCTGACCTGCAGGAGTTCGATATGAAGCCCTTAACCATTATACTGCAATTATGTTATTGTTCAGATTCTCACGAGTTTCATACCTAGCCTTTTATCATTGAACATATTAGATTATACACCAAGTATAAAAAGGATGACAGGCGAAGCAGAAAGCTATTGTGGCCTAGCCGTTAAATACTGAGTCTTGTACTCTGGCAGACCAGGGTTCAAGGTTGTATTGTTTTATGTTTGTATTTAACTAATTTAATTTAATTAAAAGAAAAGCACTGCAACTGTTAGGTGGTGAAGTTTGTTGCAGTGCAGTCCTGTGATCCTATTTGGCATGAGGGCGTTTAGACGTGGCTGAAATGTCAAATGGATGTTGTCAAGAGGGGGCTAAATTAGAAGGGGGTTGCCATTTGACGAATGTGTACAAAGGTTTTCAGAAAGATTATAGACCCAAACTTGAATGTTTGTGCAAAGTCTGCATGGATTTTGTCAAGTGGGGGCTAAGTTATATGACTATTGTATGTATGTACATTTTGACACTTTTGAAAACATAAAACATGGGCAGATGTCTAACAAACTCATGTTAGGAGCATTGACATGAAATCATGGTTTTGCAAATGTGTCCATGTTTTAGTGTCATAATATAGGTACAAAAATAGTGATATACCTTTGGTGACTGAGGTATAGCCTGTGGCCATGGGCAGTGGTCAGATTGTCCGGTTCATGGCATAAGGTCATGACAGGGACAATCTGGCTACTGGCCATAACCACAAGGGACAACCAATGGGGATGAAGTGGCCACGTCCACCAGGACTGGCTATGTGGCAAAAAAATTTTTGGGAAATTGGGATAGGTTTGAAAGGGAAAAAATATTGCTTTTGCTAATATGGCCATAGGGTTCTATCTTCGCCTTCTGCAGTCTGTCATGGAAAGGGAAGACGGGCTCTGTACGGAGCCCTGCATCCCCTTTCCATGGTAGCCATCTTGGAAAAGGATTTTCCTTCCTAAAGCGCTATGTCCACGTCCCAGTGTAGGAATAGAAATCCTTTTTCTTTTACCGCTCTGGTTACCACTATTGCAACCCAGGGTGCTAATGTTCTTCATACCCCATTGCAGGGTCTGGAATGGGGGATAACGGTCTCAAGCCCTCATTATCCGCCCTTGCTTCGCTTGGGCTGATAACTTGGCTGCCGGGCCGTTATCCCCTGTTGCAGGTTCCAGGAACGCCACATTATTTCTATTAGCATAACACAAAATGCTAATGGAAATGTTGGAAAATATTATTGAGTCTATGTACTTTTGTGAGAAATGTAAAGTAGATGTCACCTATAATATATTTTATTTAGTTCTATGTTTTAACTGTAAAAGGTAGTTCCTGAAGGAACCTTTTCTTGTTGTTTTCTTTTGTTTGTTTCAGGAGAGGTTAGAATGTAAGGTGGGGAGGGAAATGTGGGAAGAGGCACCAAGCACTAATATGGAGGAGCAGGTGGACTGGGGAAGATTTTGTGCATGTGTTACATCTAAGGTAGGGGGCAGCGTTTCTCATGCCCCTTGATTACATCTTCAAAAGCACTTCGTAATTGCTCCCCCCTGCAGAGTGGTGTGTTGCAGTATGTATAGAGGACAGTTCTCTTCGAAAGATATGGATCAACAGCCTCTTTTATCACTTGCAAGGTCGCTGGCAGGATTTTATGTCCCAAAGAAGTAGGCTGTGTGGTTACAGCATTGGTTGAGGAAGATGAGATGGAGGAGGACAGCCCACTGACTACTAGCGAAGAAAGGAACAACCTTTCTGAGATAATTGCAGTGGTAGGATTGTGTGTGGCGGTGCATGGAGGTGGTCCCATGGGAGTACTGTCCAGGTAGTCCAGGATTGAGTACAACATTGCACTCAGTGCATTTCCCTTTTGTAGCTTTACCCATTGGTACATTCCAAACAGTGGTAAAGAACTGCCACACCCATGATTCTCTCTGGGTGCTAGAGTTAGGCACTTCCTCTACCTCATCTTTTTGGTCCTCTTCAATGTTTTTAGAAGCACTGTGCTTATTTTGTAATGTATGTCCTCCAGCTGGTGGTGGTGGTAGTGGATCTTGGGGAGGGAGGATGGCAAAAGCTGATCCCATTTTTAAGATAAATATCAGTTTTGCTAATATTCTTCCAAGTATGTGCTGTGTACAAGATTGTGAATGGATAATGAGTAATACTAGGTATGGGAGCTGTGCAAGGGTACATTTTGAGCTTGAAAGTTCATGGATCATCAGAAAATGCAATACTGAACTGTCCGTGAAGCACGATCCCAACCGCAAAGTGGGGACATGTAGGTGAACACGTCATCATGCCACGCATGCGCAAGGTCACGTGAGACTGTCCAGAAAGTCCACAATGACGTCAGACATTCGGGACGTCGATGATTGCAAAATCAGTGGAAAAAGTTGCAAATAGTGTGTAGAAGTGTTAAAAACTATGCTAGAACGTGGCGAATGACAGAGTTTCAAGCTGCAAATCTGTAAATCGGGCAACGATGTTGCTATATTGGGGTAAGTATGATATTAGTAATTTTTAGGAAATTAAGGGTGCACTGGTGAAAAACACATGAAATGCACTGAAAAAAACTTTGTTTAAGGGATGTTATTGTTAAGTTGCACTAATAAAAACCTCTGAAATTCACTGAAAAAACTTTGTTAAAGGGATGGTGTGGTTAAGTTGCAATAATAAAAAACCTATGAAAGTCAATGAAAAAAACTTTGTTAAAGGGACATTATGGTTACAAGTAAAACCGAAAAACCTCAGAAATACACCAGTTATGGTAAGCTAAGCAAGCATACTCATACCACCATCCTAACTAACACCTAGGACATGAAAGATGACATTAAAAATGTCATTGATGACATCGCTGATGACATCAAATATCTGGACCACTTGCTTTTTTTTACTGACATGGTTAGAATATTTTTTTGTTTTTACTGACAATGAGAATTTCCAAAATTGAAAAGGTGCTATATATCTACACATTAACCTTTTTGTATGTTCCAAAAGTACTTAGAGTTTAATCTGAGCTCATAGTGCACATACATGGGGCAATAAGCAATCCTCAAACACACAATTAATTTGTGTACATGATGATGAACTCTGTTATTGTCATTTTCTGGTGCTGTTTCTTTCTTCCTTACTTTAGTTTGTATGCATTGTGTGTTTTTATATGTATCCTTTCTAACAGAAGTGTGTGGTAAGTTTTTAATTGTTACCTATTTATTCCATGTTTAACATTACTCAAAACTCTCATAAGGTAGCATTTATTATTTTAGAATCAGAAATTACCAGATTAAAAATATTGTACTTTTATGGTGCATTCTGGAACCATTGACTATATGTATGTATGATTAGGTTCCTCTACTAACAACTACACTAGAATATAAAGATGTTTTTCCATGAGTACATTCTTTAATACATTAAGTAATTCATGATAGTTCTCTCAATCACCGCTAACTTCTTGTTTCCAACATTATAAACTCAACCCCTTGTAGGGACTGTTTATTAAAATGTATGTAATATGTGATGCCAACAGTGATGTCATCAATGATATTTGTGATGTCATCTTTCATGGCCTGGCTGTTAGTCTTAGCAGTGCACAGTCATGGCGTGAGATATGGTTGCTTAATTTACCATAACTGTCAAATTTCTGAGGTTTTCCTGTTTTACTTGTAACCATAATGTCCCATTAACAACTTTTTTCATTGAATAAATATATACATATATATATTCAGTAAAAAAACCTTGTTAAAGGGACGTTATGATTAAGTTGCGTTACTAAAAACCTATGAAATTCAGTGAAAAAACTTTCTTAAAGGGATGTTATGGTTCCAAGTAAAACTGAAAAACCCCTGAAATTCGCCAGTTATGGTAAGCTAAGCAACCATAACTCGTGCCACCACCGTGCACTGCTAAGACTAACACCCACGACATCAAAGATGACATCACAAATGTCATTGATGACATCACTGATGACATCACATGCCTGTCTCCCTCTTTTTTCCTTTACTGACATATCTAGACCACATGGTTTTCTTCAGTAACAGTCAGGAACTAAAAATTATAAACGTACTATATTTGTAGACTTATCCTTCAAGTATGTTCTTATAGTAATTCCCTTAGGGTCTCTCTTTGAAAGTGAAAGTGAACTAGCAACTTTATGTTACGGAGTTGCACACACATTAAAATCAGGATCCCACTTTCAAAATATGTCAGCTACACAATTATTACAAAAAGTTCAACAAAAAGATGAGGTTTTACAATCAAATATTACAAATCAATTAGAAAATATGCGTGGTACTAAAGAGTACTGGTTTTGACGTCATGGAGATGTACGTTGTATGATAAGAAACGTTGGCCCACCCACTTGGTTTGTTACATTAAGTTGTGCAGAATATGCATGGGAAGATTTACATGATTTCCTAGGCATATCAAACAAAAACAAAACAAACATAGATATACCAACACCTGGAGAACTTTGTTCTCTAGATCTTGTTAATGTTTCAAGATATTTTCACCATCGCTTTATTTGTAATAAAACTGCTCCTCCCCTCGGAGAAGTGCAACACTTCTTTTGGAGAAAAGAATACCAAGCCAGAGGAGCACCACATATCTGAATGCTTTTATGGATCAAAGATGCTCCTAAATTTGGTCAAGACAGTGATGCCACTGTTTTACAGTTTATTGAAAAATATGTCACTTGTCAAATTCCATCAGAAGCAACAAATAGTGATCTTCATGGCCAGATTTTACAATTTCAAAGACACAAATGTGGCAAATATTGTTGTCGCAAATACAAAAACAAAGGGAAATACTACACCAAATGCCGCTTTGGTTTCCCTAGACCGGTTACAAAAACAGGTCAAGTGAACAACTTCATGTCTTCAGTTAGACATAGTGTTAAAGGTAAATCACCTAAAAATGCATATTACATAAAAAGAACATAAGAAGAAAAGTATATCAATGATTACAATGCAATCATTGCCCACTTATGGAATGCAAACATAGATGTGCAGTACATTGCAGACATTTCCACTGCAGTTGCACAATATGTTACAGCATACTTAACCAAAGCAGAAAAAACAGAGCTCCAAGACCTCTGGAATGACCTGTCATCAGACAAAACACTGTCTCAGACAATATACAGCTTGGGCATAAAAATGCTCTCCCATAGAGAATGTGGCTCCTATGAAGCAGCAGATCGTTTAACTGGTACTGCTTTGTATGGAAAATCTGAAAATATAGTATGGCTAAGTCTTGGTCCTGCTAAATCTAGAAAAAGAGTTCTAAAATCATACAAAGATATAGAAACAATAGCCAAACATGCTCCCAACAGCCAAGACATTTTAAAAAACAATTTACTGGACACATACTACCCAAACAGAAGTACCACTTTGGAAACCATGTGTCTATACCACATAGCCCAAAACTTCACATACAAAAATAATATAAAACCCGATGAAAAAAAGGGAAATACAGAGTGAAAAATTGTGAAGGCAGCTTAGTAAAACTCACCAAACCAAATTTAATTAATCATATCAAATTGTCATTAAAGACTGCTCAACATAAAGAACTATATTTCATGTCCCTGCTACAACTCTTTAAACCATGGAGAAAAAAAGAAGAAATACTAGATAACTATGACTCCTATGAAGACGCTTTCAAAGCAAAAGGAAGCATTATAACTGATGTAAACTTTACACAGTACAAAACTATGTTGCACAATGAACAGCAACACGAAGTAGAACTCCAGGCCCAACTAGATAAGGACACTCCTGACAGTAGTCAACATTCTGTAACAGGAAGCCAAGAATACTGGGAGAGCCACTAATAACAAATGAGGCAGAATTAGCTATGACAGAAGTAGAAAACACCATGTGTCAGTATGACGATAAAGAATACTTAACTATACTACAATCAAAACTAAACAATGAGCAACGTAGCATTTTTGAAGAAGTAACAAAAGAAATTGCACATGGTGTACAACATGAAAACAAACAATGCACCTGCCAAAATTACAAACCTATACTACTGTACGTCAGTGGTGAAGCTGGTTCTGGCAAAACATTCTTAATCAAAATCATCAGTAAATTCCTTCAACAATTGACAAACAACAAACTGTTAGCTTTTGTCACTGCCCCCACATGTTTAGCTGCCTACAACATAGGCAGTGCCACTTTACACCAATTACTGCTCCTGCCAGTAGAACACCAAAACAAATTAGACTATTACAAACATTCTACAGAAGCTGCAATGGAACTACACAGAGTATTAAAACAAATGAAAATGCTACTAATAGATGAAGTGAGCATGGTCTTCAACCTAATGTTGGCCTTGTTTCACCTCAGATTACAAGAAGTACTCAAAACAAACTACGAAGAGCTCTTTGGAGGAAAACACATTATTGTTTTTGGAGATCTTCAATTGACACCAGTGAAAGGTGAGCCTATTTTTAAAACCTTAGGACACAATTTCTGCCGTAAAACTGTTGGCAGCATTGGAAATGTCAACCTTTGGCAGCATTTCCAATACAGAGAATTAACAGAAAACATGCAGCAATCTGCAGATCTCACTTATGCCAACATCTTAAAAAGTATTAGAGTTGGTATATTATCTCAAGAAGCACAAGTAATATTGAAAACCCAGCACATTCATGCACTTTATGGCAATAATGCATGTGCTACGGATGTTATGGAACAATTAGCCCACAAAAATGTCAATTGTATGGCCTTAATACCAACTCTTTCAAGCTGTTTCAAATTCAATGAAACAATGTTAAAAAAAGAAATGCAACCAATAAATGAAATTAGTGCCACAGACAAACTAGACATACATGGTATGACACTACACATGTGTGAACAAGCCACAACAATACTAAATAGTTTAGAAAATTCAATCTCCAACACAGCTGGATTGGAAAAAAATATTAAAATTATCCTTAAATTGCAGAGTAATGCTTAAACGTAACCTTGACGTGGATAAAGGACTATTTAATGGAGCACTGGGGACATTTGTTGGCTTTCAAACATACCCACGTGACAACAACATTCAGTTTGTCAATATTCTCTGACAAACTTTCAGAAGTGAAAAGGATAGGATGCTTAGCAGCTCGATTCCTTCTCTTCAAAGACATGTATGTAGGAAGAGAACAATTTTCTCTAACTCTTGCATACGCAGTCACCATTCATAAATCCCTAGACAAAGCATTGATAGACATTGGTAACACAGTCTTTAAAGAAGGCATGAGCTACATAGCATTATCACGCTTACGTACACTTGACGGTCTATTTCGAACCAACTTTGATGCAAGTAAAGTAAACGCTGATATTCCTTGCATTTCAGAATACAATAGACTTCGTTCACTATACACCCCCATCTAAAAACATATCCTATTCCACAAAAAGTAAAATGTTTTAAAAGAAAACTAAATCAAACAGAAATGCAACAGGATGTCACTGCAAATCCTACAAAGAGATTAAAAGAAACTAATACTTCATCAAGTAACACAATAAAAAAAGAACCTATCAGGGAAAGTAAACCAGGTACTTCTTCAAAGAAGGAAGACAAACTCCAAAAAACGCACTCAGATACAGAACTACCCGGTCCATTTAAACTTTCAAATGTAATTGGTGTAAGTTGCTATGCAAATGTAGCAATGAATATTCTATTTCAATTACCACCAATAGCTGACAACATTAACTTACACAGTTCAGACCAATTATGTTTGCTAAAGTTAGTACTTCATAGTGTTTATGGAATAAGACAACAATTGGACTACTGTGCTGGAATGGTGAAATTCACTATAAACTCACAGGAAGATCCACAAGAATTTCTAATGTACTTACCACAAGTACTGGAAAACAAAAACATACCTATAAATTAAATCTTCCAGATTTCATACATGTGGAAACATACACGCACTCTGTGCAACAATGTGACACAAGAACAAATCCCCAATGAGCGCTTTGTGTATGTATCAATACCTAATTGTGAATCTGTTCCATTTCAGCAACTTGTACAAAATGCAAACCGTGGTAGATTATGTACTACCTGCAATTCGGATAATCACTCCACCTTACTAATACATAACATAGTAAATACGTAATACTAATGCTTCTACGTTACAATGCAGATGGTACCAAAAATAACAGCAAGCTGACTGGATTCACACATGGTCAAGTATCACTTGGTAAAAAAACCTTCACAACAATAGGTATAATCTACCACACTGGAGCCACAACCTATGCAGGTCACTACACTGCATATATAAAGAATAATGTGGATGGTTCGAATGTAATGATAGTACCATTACTCTAAAGCAGAGATTTCCTGCAAATCTTACAAAAGCTTATTTAATGTTCTTAAAACCAAAATTTATTAACTAAACTGTACTTAAACATTAACTAAACTTCTATTAAAAAAAACTATAAACTGTTACAATATGCCAACAGATATAGAACTGCCCTGAGATTCTACAACAACTAAACAAATAAATGAATACCACTAAATTATATCAAACAATAAACAGTTAGAATATGCCAACTGGTATCTAACTAACCCAAGATGTTCAATAACCAAACAGAACAGTTTCAACTTGCCTATGAACAGTACGGACAGACATAGCGTCCTCAGGACACCCTCATTTTGTTTATTTACAAACATCCCAGGACACATAATGTGTTCTAAGAACAGTTTCATCTTGCTAGCGAACAATACGGACAGCGTCCTCAGGATACCCCCATTTCGTCCATTGATGAACATTTCAGGACACTGCATGTGTTATTAGAACAGTTTCAACTTGCCTGCGAACAAAACGGACAGGCATACCTTCCTTAGAACACACCAATTTCGTTTATTTTTTAACATTTCAGAACACCGCGAGTGTTCTTAGAACAGATTCAACTTGCCTGCGAACAAAACGGACAGGCGTAGCGTCCTCAGAACACCCCCATTTTGTTTATTTACGAACATCCCGGGACACTTCATGTGTTCTTAGAACAATTTGAACGTGCTTGCGAACATGTGTTCTTAGAACAATTTGAACTTGCTTGCGAACAGAACAGACAGGCATACCGTCCTGAGGACACCCCCATTTTATTTATTGACGAACATCCCAGGACACATGATGTGTTCTTAGAACAGATTCAACTTGCCTGCGAACAAAACAGATAGGCTTACCGTCCTCAGAACACACCCATTTTGTTTATTTTCGAACATTTCAGGACAACGTGATTGTTCTTAGAACACTTTCAGCTTGCTTGTGAACAATACTTACAGGCGTAGTGTCCTCAGAACACCCCCATTTTGTTTATTTAGAACGTTTCAGAACATCTGCGTTGTCCGCGGACAAAGCAAACACAACAGAGGGGTCTACCACCTAAATAAATACAACTTTCAACCCATCTCTTACTCCCCCACCCTCCCCAAACACTTTTACACACCAACACACTCTACTAAATAGTATTTTTTCCACCAAGTTTAACCGCGCTGTCCGCAGACGTCCGTGAATCCAAGATGGCAGGCGTACCCGAAAATCTGACGCGCTTCACGCTCTTCACCGTCCAATCAGTGAACACGTTGCATGTCCGCGGACATGACGCAAGCCGGTTGGCCAATCAGGACACTGTCCGGGGAGCGAACAGGGAAATGTGTCCGCGGACCGAACATAGATATCACTTATTTTTTGTGACCTACTTTTTGGTAATTTTAGAAAAAACTACTGGACGGATTTTCACCAAATTTGCTAAAGCACGCTTTCGGGACCAAGCCGCTGCTCCTGGTCCAAATTTGGTGAAATTCCCTCCAGCGGTTTGGGCTGTAGGCGTGAGCAACGTTTTTTCCCCATTCAGTCTATGGGAAAAAAAGAAGTTTTGGGACCCCCCCTATAAATTTGCCCTCCCTGGACCAAACCTCACCAAACTTTGCAAAACAATTCAGAGTGACTCATATACTTTTTTTTGCAGAGTTTGGTGAGGATTCATGCGGGGGGAGCAGAGTTATAAGCCATCCAAAAAGGGCTCTTCCTATGGAAACAGCAACTTAACCATAACTACACAGCCACTACTTATATATATATATATATATATATATATTCAGTGAAAAAAACTTTGTTAAAGGGACATTATGGTTAAGTTGCGCTACTAAAAACCTATGAAATTCAGTGAAAAAACTTTGTTAAAGGGACGTTATGGTTCCAAGTAAAACCGAAAAACCCTTGAAATTCGCCAGTTATGGTAAGCTAAGCAACCATAACTCGCGCCACCACCGTGCACTGCTAAGACTAACACCCAGGACATCAAAGATTACATCACAAATGTCATTGATGACATCACTGATGACATCACATGTCTGGCTCACTGTTTTTTCTTTTGCTGACATATCTAGGCCACATGGTTTTCTTCAGTAACAGTCAGAAACTAAGAATTTTATTTTATTTGTAGACATATCCTTCTAGTAGGTTCTTACAGTAATTCCCTTAGAGTACAGTCACATCATATGAAACATATACATATGGGAAAACACAAGCTTGAAAGACAGCAATCCTTTTTGTGCATAAAGATAATCAGCAGACTTATGAGCACTTTCTGATAGTTCTGTTGTTTTTTTTTTATGGCTGTACTTTCCCTGTATATGGTCATATTTGTATACATTGTACTCACACTACTTTCCTTAGGGTCCAATCACATCAAGTGATACATATACATACGGTAAATAGCAGCTTTGAAACAGAGCAATCATTTATTTGCATGAAACTAATCAGTTAAGTTATGAATTGTTTCTGCTACTACTTGTGCTTTTTTGCTAACTTCACTTTCCCTGTATATACCCATATTGGTATGTGTTCTTGTGTCTTTGTGTTTTGTCTATAGTAATGCAATTATGTAATACATGGGTTTTATTAGCTACTTATTACATATTTCACAGTACACAAAAATGTATTAAGAAAACAATTATCATTTCATTATTCAACATATTAACATTACGAATATCATACCTTCATCTTGTACGCTGCACACAATGTTATGTTTCTGTATGAGTAGCTTAGTATACTAGATATAACCCCATAATAGGATGCTATTTATATCAATGCATCGTTCAATGCACTTATTAGGGTATATTTCTTGCAATGATTCTTCACACTTTTTTCGCAACATAATAAGAATCCCTTCTACACATATTTCATGAGAAGTACATACACATGTGATGTCATCAGTGATGTCATCAATGACATTTGTGATGTCATCTTTGATGTCCTGGGTGTTAGTCTTAGCAGTGCATGGTGGTGGCGCGAGTTATGGTTGCTTAGCTTACCATAACTGGCGAATTTCAAGGGTTTTTCGGTTTTACTTGGAACCATAACGTCCCTTTAACAACGTTTTTTTCACTGAATTTCATAGGTTTTTAGTAGCGCAACTTAACCATAACGTCCCTTTAACAAAGTTTTTTTTACTGAATTTCATAGGTTTTTAGTAGCGCAACTTAACCATAACGTCCCTGACTTCATATACATGTAACATAGAACATACTAACCCCTTCGTAGTGATTTTCATGTCCGCGGACTACCGCCACATCCGCGGACACATCGAAAATCTGAGCGTGGTGAATGTAAATTTAAATAGTGTGCCCTATTTCCCCTTTGAAGTTGGCTCTGAAAAGAGCCATTTTTTTTGTTTTTTTTACAGATGCTTGACAGACACCTGGTTTTTTGTATTTTTTTTCTTGGTTTTTTTTTCTTACTTTACTCCTAAAATCTTCACACAACCTTCTCCAAAGCAACCCTTACATTCCAAAATAGAAAGGCATTTCCAGTAAAAGTAACGAAATGCCATCTTCTTTAAAATTAACAGCATTACTGGCATCAATATTCTCATTGTTACAGAAGAACATACCAGCTCTAAGCATGAAGGCACACATGCCTCGGTTGATGACACACCTAGCAATATTTTGCTGAGGACAAAAAACTGAACTATTGTCCCATATTGCCCTAGGTAGTAATCCAGAAAAAATTACTTTTGCATTTGGAAGGATCTTCATTACTGCTTGAACCAAGCATTCCAAATTAGCCAACAAAGTAGGGGCACTGACGTTGCCCAAATGGAAAGCACCATAGTGCAAAACTACCACATGCGGACTGTTCATCATGGCCATATCCTCACAAACTTGTACAATTCCCTGTACATTGCAATCAGGCACACTGCTCCACACCACCTCCACTCCTTTCACATCAAAGTTCTTTGCAACATGCCTGCAGTCAGCGTACTGCTGTAAACCATGCACAAACATATCTCCAAGCACCAACACCCTGACTTTCTCCACTTCTGTCATCTTCACCACACACAGTCTCTTTCAACACAAATCCACAACCTCGACATCTGATTGGCTGATCCGTACAGTCTTCTTTCCATGTTGGATTTCCTGGAAAAACCCGGATGTAGCACGCCCTGTCCACGAACAGCCGCGGTGTCCGCGGACGGCGTCCACTTTACTCTCTGTGCCATTCCCTCATTGCATACAGCTAAGCAATCACACAATACGAATAACGTCCTCAGAACAACCCCATTTTGTGAATTTTCGAACATTTCAGGACAATTATTATTTCATTATTCAACATATTAACATTACAAATATTATACTTTCATCTTATACTCTGCACACAATGCTATGTTTCTCCATTAGTAGCTCAGTATACTAGATAGAATCCCATAATACAATGCTATTTATATCAATGCATCGTTCAAAGCACTAATAACGGTATGATATTTATTGCAATATCCTTGACACTTTTTTCGCAACATTATAATAAAAATCCCTAGTACACAAATTCCATAAAAAGTACATACACACGTGATGTCATCAGTGATTTCATCAATGACATTTGCGATGTCATCTTTGATGTCCTGGGTGTTAGTCTTAGCAGTGCACGGTGGTGGCGCCAGTTATTTTTCAAAGCTTACCATAACTTGCGATTTTCAGGGGTCTTTCGGCTGTACTTAGAACCATAACGTCCTTTAAACAAACTTTTTTTAATATTACGCAAACAATATACAAACATGGCGTGCAAAAACCAACTTCTACAGATGGCTTTACACAGAATGTTGCAGAGTAAGAATTTATGCTCATTCACAGTGAAGGTCAGCTGCTTCCACAACTTCTACAGATGGCTTTACACAGAATGTTGCAAAGTAAGAATTTATGCTCGTTCACAGTGAAGGTCAGCTGCTTCCATTTTTTTCTCGGGCCCCGGAGAGGCTCACGAAGCGGACTATAAGGTTGTATTGTGTTTTGACCTTGACAAACAGAGATTGTGATGAAAGACTTCTCTTGAAGGAGTGTTGCTAAAATGTAAGAGAAGATAAAGATGAAATTTCTGAAACAAAACCACTTTTATATATTATATCACTATGCGAAAGATCGTTGGCACACGTATTTTGGGACTGCACCACTCGTAGACAATGGAAATTGCAATTGTACTGTAAGTAACCCTTTAGATTACTTTATACCAAATATAATTACAATAGCGTAGCATTAAAGATCGCTCAAGTTGAACTTGTTCGTTGAAAGTGGCATAATGTTTTCTACCGCGCACTATCACCGCCGAATTGATCCCCTGTCGTTTAGAGGGCTCTGAAAAAGGCAGACGACACAGGGTGGGTTAATGGAAATAATTTAACCGGTCTATAGGCGGTCAAGCGCTGTACTCGCTGTGCCACTTCACTGTAGCCTGTCAAGTGGCACAGCGAGTACAGCGCTCGCTTTGACATCCGTGCACAGCTTGCTAACGCAAGTTTGAATCCCGGCAAGGCCAAACTCAGCCTTTCATCATTCCGTGGTCGATAAATGAGCACCACACACCGTGGTTAATAATAAGCACCGCTTATATACCTCACGGTTCTTAGCGCTATATGAATGGGAAAATATTATTATTTTATTATTAACATACGCTGTTGCACTATCTTCGATAGCAAATAGTTTCACGCCCTAATAAATAAAATGATGATTTTTAATGAAGATCGGCTGGTGAGACTAATTTATGTTTTTTAAAACAGGTATGTGGCTCCATTTTGCCTATGTCACGATTTACAGACTTCAGCGGATGGGGTCTTCAACTGCCAGGTGCAGGTCCAAATATGCAACTTCATGACCCTCACCATTTTATGGGACAATCGCCAAGGACCAATATGCCCTTACGCAGTACTAGCCGCAAGAAACAACATACCAACCAATAGGGTGGTCTAATGGCTCGTTGTTGGAGCAACCTTCCGATTATCAGAGCAACCATTTACTGCTTTTATCATAAACCAACAGCCTATCTACCGCAAAGGAACAACGCGTGGCTCCAAATAAACTTTTGCTGATCGACAGCAGAGACAATAGCAAATCGCTGAATATTCACTAAACATTTCATGTGAAATAAATGTACTTTACCAAATGTACAATCCTGCTGTTTACTTTTAAACCACAGTTTCATATTCCGAATTGTGGCGCACTGAGTTGTAAGCTGATCTAACACCCTCTGTACCGCAAAGGAACATCGCGTGCCTCAACATGAACTTTTGCGGATCGACAACAAAGACAAATGCAAATTGCTGAATATTCTCTAAACATTTGATGTCAAATAAATGTACTTTACAACATTTACAATCCTGCTGTTTGCTTTTAAATCACAGTTTCCTATTCCGAATTGTGGCGCGCTGTGTTGTGACATAATGTGTGTTGTCTTCCGGGTTCTGTGTAAAGTCACGTAGTACTGGAGACGAATGGGCGCGTTTGATTACGCACCCTGTAACGTCACGGAGAGAGGCGGGGAATATGAATGCTTTGATAATATCAGGCTTAGGGACGGGAGATATGATTAAGTGTCGCAAAAGCAAGTCAGCCAGGTCAATAGCGCCAGTCATAGGATTATCACATAATGTCGGCGCACACCAGCCGGATTTATCGTTTCTTTAGTGGACAAAAAGTCGGTTGACGCCCCTAGGAAATTGTACTATTAGCGGACAAAAGGAGTGGTCTTAAAACACTTTCACCCTGACAACGAACAATACAAACAACGTTCTCAGAACACCCCCATTTTGTGTAATTGCAACCATTTCGGGACACTGCGAGTGTTCTTAGAACACATTCAACTAGACAGATTACAATACGGACAGCGTCCTGAGGACACCCCCAGTTTGTGTATTTACGAACAATTAAGTACACCACGAGTGTTCATAGCTCATTTTTACCTTCCTTGCGAACAAAAATGGCACATACTCCGTCCTCTAAACACCCCACCATTTAGTTTATTTACAAAATGTCAGAACAGCCGTGTTCTCCGCGGACAAATCGAACGCAACAAAAACATCTAGCACATAAAAAAACAAAACATTGAACCATATCTCATACTCCCCCACCCTCCCCAAACACTCTTACACACCAACACACGGCACTAAATACAATTTTTTATCCACGTTTCACTGCGCTGTACGTTATCGACTGCTAATACAAGATGGCGGGCGCCACAGAAAATCTGACGCGCTCCACGCCCCTCGCCGTCCAATCAGCGAACACTTCGCATGTCCGCGGACATGACGCAAGGCCATGGGCCAATCGGGGTGCTGTCCGCGGAGCGAACAGGGAAGTCCGCCCGCGAAGCGAACACAGATATCACTAATTTTTTTGCCTTACATTTTGGTCATTTTTTAAAAAACTACTGGACAGATTTACACCTAATTTACAAAAGCACGATTTTGGAACCAGGCCGCCGCTCCTGCCACAAATTTGGTGTAAATCCGTCCAGCGGTTCGGGCTGTAGCCGTGCGCAAAGTTTTTTCCCATTCAGTCTATGAGAAAAAAAAAAGTTTTGGGACCCCCCCTATAACTCTTTCCCCCCCTGGACGAATCCTCACCAAACTTTGCAAAAAAATTCAGAGTGACCCAACTACTTTTTTTGCAAAGTTTGGTTAGGATCCGTCCAGGGAGAGCGAAGTTATAAGCCGCCCAATAAGTGCTCTTCCTATGGAAACAGCAACTTAACCATAACTACATGGCCACTACTGTGGCCATGTAATATATATATATATATATATATATACACCCAAAAAATGCTCTTCCTATGGAAACACCAACTTAACCATAACTACATGGACGCTACAGCGTCCATGTAATATATATATATATAAACTGAAAAAACGTTGTTAAAGGTATGTTATGGTTAAGTTGCACTTACAAAAACCTATACAATTCAATGAAAAAACTTTGCAAAAGGGACGTTATGATTACAAGTAAAACCGAAAAACCTCATAAATTCACCAGTTATGGTAAGCTAAGCAACCATAACTCGTGCCACCACTGTGCACTGCTTAGACTAACACCCAGGACATCAAAGAGGACATCACAAATGTCATTGATGACATCACTGATGACATCACATATCTGGGCCACTTTTTTTGTTTACTGACATGATTAGACTAGTTTATTGTTTTTACTGTCAATGAGAATTTCCAAGTTTAAATGTGCTATATATCTACACATCAACCTTTTTGTATGTTCTTAAAGTACTTTCCTTAGGGTTTGGTCTCAGCTCATGGTGCACATACATGGGGCAATAAGAAGGCCTCAAACACACAGTTATTTGTATACATGAAGATAAACTTTAATGTTCCTAACATTTTCCGGTGATGCTGTTTCTTTCTTTCTTACTTTAGTTTCCCTGTATGAGCCTCTGATTTGTACACGTTATAGGTCTTCATGTGTAATGTTTGTACTAGCACAAGTGTGTAGTACGTCTTGAATTGTTAGCTATGTATTACATGTTTAATATTCCTCAAAACTCTGATAACGTAACATTCTTTATTTTAGTATCCAAAAATACAAGATAAAAAATGTTGTTCTTCTATGGTGTATGCTTCAGCCATTGCCTATGTGTATGTATGATTAAGTTTCTGTATTATCAACAGCACTCCAATATAATGTTTTGTTTAGATAAGTACATTCTTTCATAGATTAAGTAGTTCATGATAGGTATCCCAATCACCCCTGACATCTTGTTACCAACATTATAAACACAACCCCTTGTACAGACTTTTTGTCAAAATTAATTTCATATGTGATGTCATCAGTGATATCATTGATTACATTTGTGATGCCATCTTTGAGGTCCTGTCTGCTAGTCTTAGCAGTGCACAGTGATGGCACGAGTTGTAGTTGCTTAGTTTACCATAACTGGTGAATTTCCGAGGTTTTTCGGTTTTACTTGCAATCATAACAACCCTTTAACAAAGTTTTTTCAGTGAATTTCATGGGTTTTTACTAGCGCACCTTTACTCTGCTACAAGTCCCATATATTGTACTCTCCCTCCAATGTGGCAGCTGTGGAGCCCACTGACAGCGCGGTAGTCCCACAGACATCGGGCAGCATTTACAGGCCTCAAAATCATAGGGGACACCCAAAAAGATGTATCCATCAACCATCAAACAGATGTACCTAAAATCACAAGTAAAGTTTACAACATGCAAGTATACCTTTTTGTACAAATACTCACGTTTACATATACTATTTTCTTTTTATGTAAGACACATAGCAATGGAATGCACCAATCACAAACCATAACTGTACAATTTATATAATCTCTTCAGTACAACTCTGGATACAGACAAAGAAACAGCAGGTGCTTCCTGGACAAGATAGTCTCACTAAATTGTAAGTGCATTGTATTTATTTCTCTATTATTAGCTTTCATTACATAAACATGTGTTATAAGGCAGAAGCCCTTTATTTTCCTCACAGAAATGGCAAGCACATGGTTGAATGGTTAGAGGAAAACTTCCCAAAGGAAGAAATTAGTGACTTTTACATCTCCAATGGTATGCAATAGATATTTTAATGTCAACAAATAATGTTTATTGTACACACCTTACTAAAATAATTATTTCTATTTCTCTTACAGTACATAGTTTTTATGAATAAACCATGCCCCAGTTTAATCATTCACAATCCAAAGATTCAGAAAGAGAAGTCCTATGCCCAAGTGCAAATACTGAAATCATGAACTAAACAGAAAAATTGGATGAACTAAGTAATGCTTTTAAGGAACTTTTTACAATATGTCAAAAATCATGTGATTAACAATGTTCCCTATCACTGTCCTTCTTGCACTTGTCCCCAGCAATCATACCCATCACATTCTGAACACTTTAATCAAAAATAATTTGATGACACCTCACTCCCTTCGTCCCCTCATGATTATTGTACAGAAATGTCTGTTTCCCATTCCAATACCCCATACCTTTCTTGAATAAATATATTTTTAGTACTACAAATGTTTTGTTTATTGTTGTGTGGTATTCCCATGTTTTTTTTTTAAAACTCCCACCATGAGTCCGCGGACACCATGACTGGACGGGGTTCTGCACTCGAAATGGAGGTTCCCCTGCACAGGCGCTTGGTCCAGACATGTCTGAATTTGCATGCCACACTTTTAATTAGTCTGCAGACACCAAGCCTGTTCTACAGACATCCAGCACATGTGCCTTGCAACTCCTACCAGGAGGATGTCTGTGGATGGACATCAGGGCTATGGACGCCCCCAGACGTCATCATGTGACCATGCACATGTGCTGTGATGGCGGTGTTGGCGAATGAGTGTTCATGGCTGCGGAATGTTTAAAAGTGCTTTTCCAGACAATCTAGGGTGTTTCAAGCAGACACTTCTCCCTTGCACAGCTCCCAAGCCTATTCTACGTTGATCTAGCAACTTTTTACAACTTTCCAAAACCTATTTTTGACTCGGTAGTCTGCGGACAGTCGTACTGTCCACAGACAGTTCCTCTACAGGGACCCACCTATTACTTTTCCTCATTCTCAATCTGGCTATCCAGGGGAGAGCATCTTGCAGGACCTGTTTTGCAGAACTTTCTTTGTGGACAGTGGACAGCATCATGGCATCTTCTTTGGCCACTTCTGCTCGCCCATCACTCCCACCACCACCACCAACATTTGGAGGGCCTAGACAGGGGTACAGATGCAATGATGAAGAAGAGGATCAAGAGGAAGATGAAGATGAGATAGTGGAAGTGCCTACCTCCAGCACCCGGAATGAGTCCTGTGTGTGCGGTTCTTTAAGACTGTGGGTGGGGCCCTGAAGGCGAAGGCTGCCCGTGTTGAATGCATTGGGTATAGGCTGAAACACATTCAGGACCACATCAATGCATCGCCACGTCCGTTCTAACCACCTGGTTGCACTGAGAAAGGCTGTTCCATTCTCCTGGTGGGGCAGGCTATCTTCCTCTGTGCCATCTTCTTCTCCTGCCAGCACACAGGGTACTCCTTTGGGTCAGAGGGTCCCATCAGCCACCTCACAGGACATACGGGATGCTGTAGATCCTTACCTTTCGAGGGTCACAGTGTGCTGCATGTACTGCAACACACTGCTGTGCGGGGGGGGCAGTTTCACAGTGCATTTGAAGCTGTTTTCAAAGAGCACGAGAAACAGTGCCCCCTACCTTAAATATAAGGCACGTCCAACATCTTCCTCTGTCCACCTCTGCCCCCATAGTACACAAGGGGATTGTCCTGACCACTGTGTTCGTGTGGTCTACTTTCTAATTATTGTAAACCCAAAATTTGTTCTGTCATATAACACACAATTAAATTTCTTTAATATATAGTAATACTCAACCCATCAATTGAAAATACATACAAAGTTTGAAACTATGTACAGCTTTCATTTATTTAGCTGTTCATGCAATTTTTAGTCATGCATTTAAAAAGCTTTTTTGAGGATAGATATTTCATATACATAAAAGTTCAGTTTACCAAGTGTGTTTTTTTTTTTTAAAACATTAACAGATCCTTTAATGGTAACTGAATAATGAAACACAATTACATGTGTACAAAGCTAAGATAGATTTGTGCCTTAGAATTTTTGTGTATATATCCACCACATTTGGTGACAAGTGATAAATAAAGATACACAGTACAACCAAATCAACGAAACAAAGTCACAGTTGGTTGTTTTTAGCCACGCTAGAGGGTGGCCTAACACATGGTCGACGTCTGGGTATAAGTCAGGTAGTTGGAAGGGCCAGGTAGTGCACACTGGGGAGCTGGTCCTCAGACGTTTCGGCAAGGTGCCTTCATCTAGGGCCTGGGATAGGTCTCCCTTAAAAGAAAAAATTGGAGGGGACTCTATTAGTGCCTGTAATGGTGGGAGGCTACTGAGCATGACAGTTAAAACAAAATCCTTAATTTAGGTACACCACTGGTAAAATTAGAAGAATTGCACAGGAAGTCACGGGACTGACCTTAGGGGTAGTAACGCTGTGGATCCTGCAATTGGTGGTCCATCAGTATCAAGAATGGAGTGAGTGGTCCATAATTGTTCAAGAGTTGTTTAGTACAGCAACAGGCTGCTTGTATAGTGTAGCTGTGAGGAGCTGGTAGTAATGAAGAGCGGGTGGTAGTGGGGATCCCCCCAGTACCGAAGCTGGAAATTGTAGAAAATGTAGAAATTCCAGTGAAAGTGTGAGCTTTAGTATCCCAAAAACAGACGCTGTCCTGCTAGATGCCGGTGGTCCGCATCCTCAACGAGCCCTCTGCCCCCATGTCTGTGGTTGGTGCCCCTTTCCTCCCTTCGCTCCCTTCCCCACCTAAACCAAAAAATAAAAAAATGTTTCTTTAGGAGCCACCTTTCACAGTTAAAAAATAGAAGTAAGAAAAAAGTCACGGGCCACAACGCAGCCTGCGTAGTACACGGACAACGTGGTAGTCCTTGGTCAGCACAGTAGTTCACAGGTGGCTCTTAAAAGAACCTTTTTTTTGTGTTTTTGGCCTTTATTTATTTTTTATGTTTATGTTTGGTTTTACAAACTGAACTAAGAAAACATTTCACACATTTTCATTATTTCTTCTTACTTTCACAAAAACTGCCTCAAAGAATATGTTTTTAATTTTTTTTTTACTTTTATTTATTGGCACAGCATACACATTCAGGTAAGCATTACATTCCATATTCACAGACATATTTCTCATTTTACATTGGTGGATAGTACAATGTTGCAAAGACTCACAATACAGGTTTCGATGTTTACATCGTAAGTAGGTTAGGCGTTTCCGATGCAGATGATCCTGGATTCCTTTCGGCCTCATTGACCTACCTCATTGAGTAGGTAGGTGCAAAATTCAGTCCATACATTTTTAGGGTGAACATGTGAAGAAAGCAATGTTATATATTCCTCCTCGCATGTTTGAGTCCAGGTAAGCACGTTTAGCCACATTGCAAAAGTTGAAGGGATGCTTCCAGCATTGAAGTATGCATTTCTTTTACCCCCTACAGCTTACAACCAAAAAGGTAGCAATTTTATTACTACTGGCCCCCCACAGTCCAAACAACATGCTGGTAGAGTCCGGACTTACAGTGGTACCCACAATTTCAGAGAGTGCCCGCAGGATCCCACTCCAGAAGTTGTGGAGTTTGCTGCATGTCCAAAACATATGTGTGTGGTCGACCGCCTCAGAGTGGTACCTCGGGCAGGTGTGTATCGTGTGTTGGTCCAGTTTATTGAGTCTATGAGGAGTGTAGTATAATCTATTTAGGAGCTTGTACTGCATGCAGCGGAACCTGAAGTTAAGGGAGACTTTACATGTGTGGGAACACAGTTTTTCCCACATATCATCTGAGATCTCAAGATCTAGTTTGTTCGCCCATTTGTCTCACACTTTAAAGGGTTGATTCAGGGTTTTTGCTAATAGAAACTTGTATAGTGAGGAGATCACACCTCTGGCCCCACCAGAATTGGCGATGTAGCATATTTCTAGTTTGTCGGGGGGTTCATCTGGGTAGCACGACCACATGGCAAACATGGAGGCTCGGAGTCTATAATACTGTAGCATTTCCAGTACAGACCTCGAATGTCCGGCCTGCCACATTTGTGGAGTAATGAATTTACCCTCTGGGAAGAGGTCATTCGGTACTAGGTATCCCAGAGTCTGCAAGTGTTGGGATAGCATTATATCATGTGTGGGTTCGAGCCCAGGATGCCTCCAGAGAGGTAGCCATTCATAATAAGGGCACAATTCTGACAGTGGACGTAGTATCCAATCCCATTGCCACTTGTTGGCTGCACTACCACAGTTTATTGCCTCAATGTTCTATTTATTTTTATTTATTATTATTTATTCTGCTCTCCTCTGCTCCGCACTTTCCACTCTCCCCCTTCCATGCACTTTTCCCTTTTTCCCTTTCCCATGCACTTGCGCGTTCTCAATGTCACTGGGCCTTGTAAGATCGTTGTTGTGTTGTGTTGTGTTCTCCCCTGTTCCCCTCCCTTGCCTAGCCTTGCCCTGAAACACGTGTGTATGAGCGCGATACAAATAAAATATCATATCATATCCCATGCTAGCAACGTGGCAGCAGTGGGATCTAGTGGCAAGTCGTCCTTGTAGGTTCGATGCATGACTAATGTCTTAAGATTAATTCCACCCGCCACCAGCCCTTCACGTTTGATGAGAGGAGGGCCGGCAGAGTCTGAATACCAGTGCGTAGCATATTGGGCCTCCGCTGCTGTCCAATATAGTTTAGGGTTGTGGGCAGTGAAACTACCTCTCTCATAGGGTAGGGTCATATGTGTAACATTTTTGCGAACCGCCCCAGCATGCCATAGGAATTTAGCACATGCTTTGTGTAGTTTATCAAAATATTGCTTTCCAGGCCAAACAGGTACATTCGAAGAAAAAGGTACGGAATCATTTTCACTAGTGACAGTTTTCCCGCCAGCAGAAGGGAGCACCATCTAGCTATTTTGAACTCAACGTACTGTCTGCAGCAGTATAGTTGTCCTTTAATAGTGTTGATTTAGATCTAGATAATTGAACCCCTAGATACCGGATTTCCTCTGGTCACCATCAGAGGGGATATTTGCATGTGGGTTTTTGGGTTGCCATAGTGAGCAGGAAAATCTCAGATTTGCTGTAGTTGATTGTGAATCCGGAGAAGGTGCCTGTCTGGATCACATCCCTCAGTATGGGGTCTACATTTGTGGACGGGTTCCTAACATATAACAATACGCCATCTGCATATAGTGATATTATCTCAGGGTTATCTTTCAGTTATATTCCCCTACGGGCGTGTTGTGCTCTGATGTAGTCTGCTATTGGTTCGATGACCAATGCGAAAAGGAGGGGGGAATGGACAGCCCTGTCAGGTGCCCCTGTTCAGTGTGAAGGATGCTGAGGTTTGAGAGTTGACCAGTACTCTTGCTGTGGGGCAAGTGTATAGTAGTTTAATGTATTTAATCATGTCTGCTCCCACGCCCATCTGCTGCAGGACACGCCACATATATTGCTAGGATACCATGTCAAAGGCCTTTTGAGCGTCAAGTGAGATGCCCACCAGCTCTGTCTTTTGGTCAATTCTGGATAGTACATTGAAGAGTCTTCTAATATTAAGAGACGTTGACCTTCCAGGGATGAATCCTCCCTGGTCCTCATGTATTAGGTGGGGCATGACAACAACTTAGTATCTGGGGTGTAACACCAAATATTGTAACATGTGGTAGGCGGTTGATATTTGCACCTGCCACTATCGCCTCATTGCCAGTAGGATAATAGGATCCCCTAACAAAACATTTTGAATAGGGTGTTCTGATCCACTCAGTCATTTTCCCTCATATCATCAGTGGGTTATTCAGTGGTATTTGTGCTTCAATACATTATACCGCCTATTCCAGGATGGTAAAAAAGTAGAGTTTACCTCTAAAAGTTAATTTGAGGCACGCTGGGAATAGTATGGCATATTGAAAGTTTTGTTCCCTAAGCATTTTCTTCACCCCAAGGAATTGGGGCCTTTCCTGTGGTACACCAGTGGAGAAGTCCGGGATCATTCTGACGGTCTGGGAACCTAGTCTTATTTCTTTTTTTTTCTTGTACAAGGAGGAGTACATGATCTCTGTCATCGTAGCTTAGAATTTTTGCAAATATGGGCCTAGGAACGTCTCCAGGCTTGGGGTGCGGGGCCAGTGCACGATGAGCTCGCTCTACAGGGAAGAAGGGAGATAGATCGGGGTTGCCCAGGAGGTCCTTAAGCAAGTTTTCAGTGGCTAGCTCCATCCTTCCAGTGAGTGCATCCTCGGGCACCCC
This sequence comes from Ambystoma mexicanum, assembly GCF_040938575.1. Taxonomy (NCBI): domain Eukaryota; kingdom Metazoa; phylum Chordata; class Amphibia; order Caudata; family Ambystomatidae; genus Ambystoma; species Ambystoma mexicanum. The sequence continues at coordinate 230,879,966 of NC_090931.1, read as the reverse complement.
CACTATTTGAATGTTATTTCTACGTGATCAGGATTCAAGATCATCACATTTAGCTTTGACAAATTTCACATCATGGGTGAGGAAAGCTTCTGTGTCCTGAAGTGCGTGTAGTCCGTGCTCATTGGCTCTGATCCTGGTTTCAGCCTCAGTGATTCTGGCGCCTTCGTGAGCAAGTTGTGATTTGAGTGATGCAACATGTGCACTGATGTCGTCTAACTTTTCATGAAAGGACGCAATGTTTTTGGCCATGGACTCCGTCATGCTGGTGAGGTCTGCGGTAGGTGCGGATCTGGGCATAGAGGTGTCATCCTGGCTTAGTGTGGGTTGCCCCTGCTCAAGCCTGGGCACTGCCATGGTAAATTTGTCCATGGTGCTGTTTAATTTAGCTCCTCTGGCCCACCTGGTCATTTTAGACAGGCAACTGTCTCCTCTGCCCCACAGTTACACAGTTATGGTCCAATTCTAAATGCTTCAATCAAATAGGGAGTTAGTGTCCTACAATGGGCCTGAGAGGTATTCCAAGTGAGTCAGTAAAAGGACTATAGGACAATATGGTAGGACGGTCCCAAGCACAATCCAAGTATTCTCTGAGTGTGCCTGGGGCCTCTGAGTGTGCCCCAGATGAGGCCAGGTTCACTGAGCTCCCAAAGGCGCCATAGCTGGATAACAGGGTGTATTTCTGAAGCAGGCCAGGAGAGTGACGGGAATTGGCAGGCTGGCGGAGCGATTGTGAACCCCTGTCGCATCCGCTGCTGGCATACGCCACTCCTTCTATGCAACAGTGACTGGCCCCATTGAGGCAGTCAGGGCGGTAGGCTAACTCACCCAGGCCCCCAGCCACAGTGGAGTGGCCTGGGCAGTGAGGTCTCAGGTTCTGGTATGCCGTGGCATACGGTGGTCGCCAATTGTGTCCAGGGATAGATGGGGTTCCAAAAGCAATGGGGGGAGAGGTGGATAGTGGCCAAGGGAGCTTATGGTATTGCGAGAGGTTATACCCCAAGTTCTCACAAGCTGTACCCTGGGGTGACCCAAGCCGGTACTCTCCCTTACAGCACTTAATTTATGTGGATGAATCAGTCTGCAGGCGTAGATTCGGCAGTGCAACCGCCACTTTGATATGGGCCTTGATACAAAACATCAGGCAGCAGGAAGGAGCTCTGCTGCACCATCTACCCGCACACATGGTGGCGAAGTGAGGGTGGTCCTCAGCACACGCCACATGCCGCCTGCAACGTGCAGTGCCCCACCAGGTCTGCACTGGCTGTGCCTCTTCTGGTCTCACGGAGCTTCGGGGTGCTTAGGAGGGGGCCGCCACCCGGCCGCAGCCGTCTCCCGAGTCCAGTTACTCAGAGCCGCTTCCATAGCAGGTGTGTCTTTCCCTTCGTGTCAGAGAGCAGGAGGTCATAATCCCTCATGCAGCTGGGGGATTGGGGAGTGTGGTGTTGTTGCTCCTCTCGAAATATTCAGGAGCTCCAGTCATGTGGGGTCAGGGCAGAGGAGCAGCCGCGGCCGGGTCCTTCCACCGCCCATTAAAAATATTTACCGTTGGGGCTTCTGGTGGCCGTTATATAGCTCTTGCAAGGGGCACTGTTGGAGAGCAGGTTGGAGGGCGAGGGGCCTCACCTCCTGCTGTTGTGTGTAGGCCCATTGGCGGCAGAGGCAAGCGGGTCGCCAGCTTCGGCTGACCAAGGTAGCAGTCTCCCGCTCACCCGGTAGGCGCACAAGCCTCCATGTAGCCTGCAGCAGCCTCCAATCTGGACCCCGTGGCAAGGGAAATGGAGGCTGTTAGATATTCCTCGGGTCACTGGTCTTTGGCAGAGCGGGCGGCTGGCCACACAAGCTAGCCCCGCTCTGGAAATCCTAGTGGTTCTACTCCCGTCGTGTATCACTGCTGCAGACACGCGGGGCAAGGTGCAGACGCGCTACGCTCCCCAGGTTGTAGGTGGCCAAATCTGTGCCTTCGGATGCTCATTCCCCACAGGATGTGGACCGGTGGTGCACCCCACCTTTAATACTATGTAGATATATTTCTGGAGTCAGAGGATCTGTAAAACTGCCGCCTTTTTTGATTTGTTGTAGTGGTACAGAGCTGATCAGCTAGGCAGCCATTTCCTAGGCTGCTCAACAGCGCCCCCTACCTCAAAGAATTTTGAATGTTTTCCACAAAAATCTGATTACCCACCCCAGTTAGATGGACTCCATCTCATTAAAAAAATGCTCCTACCAAATGGAATGTTGTTGTTGGGAAACAATGTCATGCCAACAGTGTGAACAAAAGCAAACACATCTTTATTGATGTTGCACCTCGGTTTTTCCATTTGTGGACCAAATTAACTGGAACTCATCCACATCTGTCTCTGCGCAATGCGTGAACAAATTGTTTTTGAATTAGGGACATTTCCTTCAACTTTCCCAATGTCTTCTTCATTACAAACTGCAAACAAATTCCAATCACTTTCCCCAAACTGTTCCCACCACAATGAATGATAATAATGTCTGTTATGCTTCAACTGAACCATATTTGCACAAAATATGAGCAGGTCAACCCATTTCATGTCACACACTCTATACCAGAACACTTCTAATTCAGAGAATCCAAGATTTTTGGCTATTCCACAATGCTCAACATACAGCTTTACCCAGTGGACCGAATACTTCCCCAAAATCCAAACACTCTGCCCGCTGAAAGACATTGCCATTGCCATTTTCAATCCTCTCACAACTCCTACTAACACAACTCCTACTAACACAACTCCTGCTACCCTCTCTTCCTGTACACCACACCCCGGAAACCTGATTGGCTCTTCCTCCGATGTCCGCTCTACTGTCTACCGCCTCTGCAGCCCCCTTTACATGCCAGGCAACCTAAAAAGTCTGTGGACAGATTGTCCAATTGAAGAGAGTGGGGAGAGAAATTAAACACAATGTAGGTTATTTAATCTTTAGTGGTGGCTCTTCAAAGAAAATCTTATTTTTTTTTGTTTGTTACTAAACACCTTCTTTCCTTTATTTTGCTTTTATGTTTTTTTTCCTTACAGGAACCTCTTCAATGAATTCCTAGGATTGTAAAGGAAAATTACATTTCTGACACATGTGAAATTAACTCCATCTGGACAAAAGAAATTCACACCCTGATAATTGATATTATCATTCTCAAAATATGACATTCCTGTAGCATACAAAAAAGCAGATACACATTTATTGACAATCTGCCTTGATTGCTACATTTTTAGAACTGAAAAATGTTGTTGGATATCTGCATGTGCGTCTCTGATTTATTTCTGAAATAATAATGTGAGCAGCATGAAACAGTTGCATTAGGCTTTTAAAAAAATCCTTCAGCACAATTTGCAAAGACATTGAAGTCACAAAGCCCAAACCGTCCCGTCTACAATGGACAATCACAATATCTGGACATTTAAAGTGAGCCATACTCTCACAGAATGAAAGCAAGCTTGCCCAGTTTGAGCACAAACTGCATGCCAGGAGACTTCCACCTGGCCAATTCAATATTTCCAGGATGCAATGATTATCAGCATATACCTTCAATGACACAATTGAAGAGTCCCCGAGAATCCACACAGTCTGCTTTCTCAAACACATAAACATAGCCATTATCACTGCTCTCAAAACTCCTGCAAACAAAACTCCTACTACCTTCTCTTCCTGTATACCACAAACAGCAAACCTAATTGGCTACTCCCCAGAGTCCCCTTTCCATGCCAGGCATCCACAAAAGACCCAGATGTGGCATGTGCCATCCGCTGACTACCACAGTGTCCACGGACCCCATTGCACAGGGGCAGCCCATCTATCATTTCCACTTCCATGTTCTCAACACTTCCTCATTGGCTGCTTTCAAAGAGTCACACATCCATCCACCAATGTACACTTGAACTCTCAGAGTACATATCTTCTGTTAATGAAGGACACCTGTATCAAAAACTACTGTGCAACTGCCCAAGAGTTCTATTTCCAGATTCAAAAAGATCTGCATCTAGCAAAACATAGTACAGGTATGCTTATATTTAAAAAAAGGTTTTCTTGAGCTCTTTCACAAATATATGTATACATAAGTAAGTAGCAGGAACTCGCTATATATAAATATATATATATATATATATATATATGTAGAGAGAGAGAGAGAGCGAGGGAGAGCGAGAGAGAGAATGTTCCTGCTACTTACCCTGTAATAAGCTTCCCAATAAGCATATTCTCTTTTTTAATCACTCTAGCAAATACCATGCAGTGGAGCATTCATCACCTGCTCACATGAAGCAACAAACAATTATAAGGCTCTGAATTTCAAAATGTTTATTTTTACAAGCATTTTGGTGAAAGTAAAAAAATGCATATGTGCATGTACAGCAGCACTGTATCACGTTTCCATAAAATAAGGGAAAACCAGATAAAATAGACCTGTAGACCATTTTGAAGTGGCATTTCGTGTCTCACAGTTTAATATGTTGGCAGCACATGCATACATCCCAATAACGCCCATTCCAATGTATAGGTGCTTCTTAAGTCTTTCTTTTTTCCTTTGCATCTGTCACTTCCAATTGACTTTGCCTAACTGAAACTACAAGTCCCAGAATGCAAAGAAAAAAACATGACTGAAATTCACAATTCAAAACTGTGATACGTATATCAAATACTTATGCATGTTAAGGGTATGCATAAACGTGGAATCCTTGCTCACTGTTCTTAGAGAGGCACAGCTCCACCTTACTGACGAGGCCCAACCAGGCTGAAACACGTGTCTGGGGTTGCTGTTGGTACTCTTGTTCAGAAGAGAATTGCCTTGCATTTCAGTGCTGGACTGCCATTGGGCAGGACAAAGACCGGTATGTAGTGGAAATTTCTCTTCTGTGAAAGAATGGTGAACTAAAGACTCTGGTTGAGACTCAAACCCGGGATATAGGCCGATAGAGAGACACTCCTAGAACACCCCTTACTTATGTATATCAAATAAACATATGAACTGCTGTGCTTTTCAAAATATTTTTTGGAAGCCTTTTTTTTTTTAAGAAAGTAAAAAAATGCATATTTGCTTTTCCAGCAGCACTGTCACATTTTCATAAAAGATAGTAAAAGCAGAAAAAATAGATTTGTACACCATTTGTAATTGGCATTCAGTGTGTGCCAATTTAATTCAATAACAGTACATGTATACTTCCGATCATAACCCATTCCAATCTTCAGCTGCTTATGCAGTCCTACTTTTTTCTCTGCATTCTGTTACTTGTACTCCAACTTTCACAATGGTAAAAGTGGAAACAAAAATGCAAACAAAAAGTATATGACTACATAAACACCTACATATTATATAATGCATCATGTTGGCAAGTATGCATATATTCCTAAAACATGAAACTTATACACACCAACTGCCATTAAAAAGTTTACCACAACTCTTTCCCATGAACTTTTCCTCTCTTTTACAAAATGTTACAGAGCTTCTGCAAATGCACATACACATTTCTTACATTTTATGAAAATGCTGCTAAAAGCATTTTTAACTGTTCATCAATTTTATTAACTTTTTCCCCACCACTCCTCCTTCCATTGAAAATATGAACCTTGCTTGCTAGCAGTACTTCGCCATTTCCGCATGTCCCCGTTAACTTTATTTTACAATCAACAACCGAAAACGAATACCCTTTGCATCCGACAAAGTAAGTACATTAACATACCAGGTATATGTATGTAATTATAGCAGCACAGTTCCGCTATATGTATTACCCCAAACTACTCTTTTCAAACCCACATTTCTTTCACTCTAGCCCAATATATTCCACCATTCACACTCCTTCTACTTGCATCTACACACCACCGTTGAAACACCTTCTCTGTTCCTCAAAACAGCACAATCACTGTACATATTCCAACACGCCACCACTGCCTTCCTCACTAACCCAACACCATCACACATCTGTACATCTGTATTCTCATAACCTTCCCAACCACGCCTAATTTATATCCTCAAATCAAACAACACTCTATTCATCTCTATAGTCACACCCACACACCCATGCACCATACACACATATACATTGCACAACCTTCGAATACAGCCTTTCTCTTTTCCCAACAGACACGACAAATTGCCTACTAAACAGCAACTCAGTAGAAAAGAAAGAAAAAGTAGAGCATATAAGACTAAAAGTAAACCACATAGTCATCCACCTCTAAAACAATGAATAGAAAACATTAAAACAAAAGAGCTAGTAACCTTACTCAAAAAAACAAAACTTACCACAACTAAACATGGTAAGGACCCTCTTGCAAAAGCAAAAAGTAAAAAATGATGTACAAAGAAAATCAGACCTACTAACAAACCCAGTCCTCTATCTACCAGTGTTAATGTAGCCACAGTAGAGCAATCCAAAAAATGATGTTATAAAATATTAGCCACATAGAGTTCTTCACAATTTTATAAAAACATCTGAAAAGTCATGATCTGCCCTTAAAAACTACTGCAGGAGAGTAATCCTGCGAGCTCTAATTGACAGTACATTTGTACTGAAGAGAACATTGTTTATATTGATTTTAAACAGATCGAAATATTTATTTTAAACAGATAGAAACCACTAACTAAATTAATCAATACATTACAACCAGTACTTCTAAACATGTGCAGTGTCAATATAGAGACCTTTTCAAACTCTGTGATGATGAATGTATTCACACAAGCAGCACAGAAGAAGCTTATAAACCAAATGCTCCTTTCACCCAAACAAACCATCCAGTGTACAAGTGGACGTGCAACTCAATGTGTAATACATACCAACAATTGTTTAAATATTTATAACAATTCCTCAATCATTATGTAAAACTGAAAGACAAAAGTAAAATGAAAACTTTACAAACCATAGACTTCTGTCCAGTGCACAGCCACACTGGTCTTCAAGAACATTAGTTAGCCTGCATGTTAGGAACTGCATGCAAAAGCACTTTCCACCACATCAAAATGTTAGCGACACACCATTCTACTATACTGAATCTTGTACATCGACTTACTATGCAAAATGTCCTGCTCTAGAATTGCAAAATCTCCTACATGAAACAGCCAAAGAACCCCTTTAAGAAATAGAACACATCCAACGTAAATACTTTGGAACTGAAGGTGATTTAGAAATTCTCTCCCTTCAGAAAACATTACCAAAAAACCTCAAACACCAACAAACACCCTAATAAGGACATACAAAAAATAAATAGCTAAGTTTCAAAAGACATCCGCTGAACTACCAGACCAAATATGTTTCTGTTGCCACAGAACATTTTATAAAAAGAGCACAAAAATAGTAGATTTTGCTTACAAAATAGAAGACAATGAAGAATCCCAATGGTTTCAATTAGCTTTATATCAAAAAGCAGAAGGTAAATACAAAATAATGAACCTCTCAAGAGGGTGCACGTACTGCTACACAAATCTTAAAAATAACCAAATGGCATCATGTGCTATCACGTGTTATCACTAATAATACAAACAGTGCACCCATTTCAAGCTATAATACACCTTCAAACAAAAATCAGCCAAATTACCTCCAACCGAGCTACTAAAGGGCATCCATGGCAAAGTAGTATATTTACTATTGGATCTAAAAGAAAATGTTCAAACTCTAGGACTACAATGGCAACAAGATCAATCTTTGATCGTGCTAGTTAATGGTGTGCCAAGGAAACTCAACAAAATGTGGCAACAACTAGTCGACTTAAACAAAGTTAGACAAGTCCTACAGTATCTCAAAGAAAACAATGAATACTACAAAGATATTAACATAGAGGAACACATAAGATAAACCACCCACAATATTCATGTCAAGGAGTTCCCCCCTTTTCACCTGAATCCGTTCTTTTCCAGTGTCTTTGGATGCTGCCTTCTTTCGGATGGATCGGGTTTTGAAGAAGGCGGCCCGCGTCTCTGCCGAATCCAGAATGCGTTCAGTTTTCCAGGAGGCCGAATCCAGGAATCCAGGAGGCAAGGTAAGTTCGCTAGAACTAGAATCCAGGAGGAAGAAGAAAGGGGGGGGTTCGAGGAAGGGAAGCAGAGTGGAAAGGAGAAGAACCGCGAGCTACGGAGCACACGTCTGGTCGCTACTTCGCAATAGCATTGAGACGCACAGAGCAGCGGAAGGCGTGGTCTAGAAATGGAGAAATGTTACGTCCAACGCATGGAGCGAGAAGGGAATGCGTTGGATGGCCATATTGGAGGTATTAATGGGTATAAGTCCGTTGTGACAGGGACCATGAGGCCCAAAAGGGGCGCACCCTGCGATTCATGACAATTCAAGAGTCACAAGAAACTGGCCAATTTGAATGTTTAGATCACGTTACAGCAGCCAACATTTTAGACCAGTATACCATTCACCCACTGCACTCCAAAGACACATTTGATGATGCAATAGAAATATATCAAATGTATCAAGCCAAAGGATTCCCAATGAGCATAGGGGAAAAAGTGTAGAAGAACGTTATTATCCCCTACTCTTTCCTATAGGAAAAGGAAGAAGATATAATGAAAGGTCCACACAAATTAGTGCCTCAGAATAACGCTCTTTACAAATGTATTCTGAAGACCCCAGATTCAGGCAAATCATTGAATACATTTTCAACCTCCTCTTCGAAAGTGACCTAGCGACTCTATGTTATGGAGTTGCACACACATTAAAAACAGGCTCTAACTTTGAAAACATATCTGCTACACAACTGCTTCAAAAAAGAAAAGACAAAGATGAAGTTTTGCAGTCAAGTATCACTAATCTCTTGGCAAACATGAGTGGTACAAAAGAATACAGATTCTGACGTCACGCTGATGTACGCTGAATGCTAAAGAACCTAGGCCCACCCACATGGTTTGTTATTTTAAGTTGTGCAGAGTTCACATGGAATGACTTGCACAACTTCTTATGCATTGCAAACCAAAATAAAGACAGAATAGACAGAAAAACACCAGGAGAACTCTGTTCTCTTCACCCTGTAAATGTATCAAGGTACTTTCACCATCGCTTCATGGCCATGCTGCATTTTATCTGCAATAAAACTACCCCTCTGCTCGGGGAAGTGCAACACTTCTTTTGGAGAAAAGAATATCAATCCAGAGGAGCACCACACATCCACATTCTTTTGTTGATAAAAGATGCTCCTAAATTTGCCCATGATTGTGACACCACTGTTTACAGTTTATTTAAAAATACATTACCTTCGACATCCCTTCAGAAACCACAAATGGTGACCTACATACACACATGTTACGCTTCCAAAAACATAAATGTGGCAAATACTGCAGATATAAAAACAAAGGAAAATACTACACCAAATGTCGCTTTGGCTTCCCTAGACAAGGGTGGCTTGATTTTTTCTGTTAGACACAGTGTAAAAGGCAAATCCCCTAAAAACAAATGCAACATTAAAAAGGATGAACCATCCAAGTACATCAATGATTAAAATGCAATCATTACCCTCTTGTGGAATGCAAACATAGACATACAATACATTGCAGACAATTGCACTGCAGTAGCAAGAAATGTCACAGCCTAGCTCACCAAAGCTGAGAAAACTGAGCTAGAGGACCTCTAGGATGACATGTCATCTGACAAAACATTATCACAGACAGAATTGTACCACAGAATTGTATCTCCCATAGAGAATATGGGTCCTACGAAGCTGCAGACCGTTTAACAGGTACACGCTTACATTGCAAATCTGAGCACATTGGGCCTCATTACAAGTTTGCTGGTCTGGAAACTATGGTACTGGTAAGCTTGCCGGTACCGTAGTTCCCGGACTAGCAAACTACAAGTTGTGCTCGTGGGTGCCTTTCTGCCTGCCAGGTCGGACCTGGTGGGCAGAGCAGCACCCACGAGCACAGCATGTCAGATGCTCCAGCACCATTCTGAATGGTGAGGGTGCATCTGATCTCCCCATTCCCATTTGAGCCCTATGAGGCTGAAATGGGAATGGGGAGTAATGGATTCCTGTCCCTGACAATGAGGACATACAGGGTCCGCCAAGGTTGTAATGGCCATGTATGTCCCCATTGCCAGAGGCTGGGAAAAAAGGTTTGGCTGCAGCCTGCCTGTTTTACCGGCAAGGCTACCGCCGAACTTGTAATGAGGCCAATTGTCTGGTTGAATCTTATTTTTATTTATTTCTTTATTTATTGCATTTGCTATACGCCCAAACCCTGAGGTATCACGGTGTAGGTTACAGAGAGATTCATATTCTGGTTACAGTGGGAAAAACAAGAGTAGAATGCATACATGCATGCATAAATGGGAAGGTCAGGCGTTACATAGGTGGCAAGTTTAGGTAATTAGTTAACATTGATATAATTAAACGTGTGAGAGAATTTCTCAGTAGCAATTTAGTAGAGGTCAAAGAAGCATGGTTTGTTAGTCTGGCTTTTCCTTCCATCCTTGGACCAGCTTCAACCCGAAAAAGACTACTAAAAGCTTACCAAGAGATAGAAAACATAGCCACAAATGATCACAACAGCTATGACATTTTAAAAAACAATTTACTTGACACATACTATCTAAACAGAAGTACTGCTTTGTAAAACATGTGTCTGTACGACAAAACTACACCTACAAAAACAATGTCACACCAAATGAGACAACTGGCAAATATTCAGTTTCAATTTGTGAAGGAAGCCTTGTGAAATGAACCAAACACAGTCTAATTTTTCATGTAAAGTTATCATTTTAAATTCCACAACATAGAGAACTGTATTACATACCCCTACTCTTTAAATATTGGAGAAAATAAAAATAATTATTAGGCGACTATGACTCATTTGAAGCTGCATTCAAAGCAATTGAAAGCAGTATAACAAATCACAATTTCAGACAATACAAACAAATGTTGGACAATGAAAGCCAACAAGAGGAAGAAATTGAAGCTCAAGTAGATAAAGACGCTGCTCAGGGCAGTCAACCTTCCCTTACAGGAAGCCAAAACCTACTAAGCGAACAACTCATTCTAAATGAAGCAGAAATATCAATGACTGAGGAACAAAATACCACATATCAATGTAAACAATCTGAGGAAGACTTGTCGGTTTTTGAATCTCAGCTAAATGATGAACAACTCACTATTTATCTAGAAGTCACTCAAGAAACTAAAATCTGTCGCTGTACAAATTATAAACCTCTGCTCATGTATAAAGTGGTGAAGCTGGTTCTGGCAAAACATTCCCAATTAAAATAATCAGCACATTTCTATAAAACTTAACAAACAACAACCTTTCGGCTTTATTAACAGCTCCCACAGGTTTAGCTGCATACAACATAGGTGGTGTAGCTTTGCACCGACTACTACTCCTCCCTGTGGAACACTGAAACAAATTAGAATACTGCAAATTGGCAGCTGAAGCTGCTACTGAGGTACGCAAAATTCTAAAACAAATTAAAGTGCTCCTGATAGATGATGTAAGCATGGCTTTCAACCTCATGTTGGCTTTCATCTAAGAATGCAAGAAGTCCTGAAAACCAACTACAAAGAACTGTTTGGAGGAAAACATGTTAATGTTTTTGGAGACCTCCTACAGTTAATGCTAGTGAAAGCGCAACCTATTTTCAAAACATTAGGACACAAAGAATGCTGCAATACTCTCTTCAGCATTTGAAATGTAACTCTCTGGCAACATGTTCACTACAGAGAACTAACTCAAAACATGTCCAGTCTGCAGACCTCACATATGCTAACATTTTAAAATGCATTAGAACTGTGCTGATTACTAAACATGCACATTCCATCTTTAATAGTAGACTAATCCATGAACTATATGGGTGAAACACCTGTGCCGTTGATGTCATAGAACAATTAACTCAACAAAATCTAAAATGTGTGTCATTAATGCCAACACTTGCAAGCCATAGTCAATTCAATGAGACAATGTGGAAAAAAGAAATGTAACCCATACTGCATATCAGCTCCACCAACAAACTAGAAGTGCACAGCAAAACCCTTCCTATGAGTCAACAACCAACAGCATGACTAGATAGCTTAGAAATATGTATCTGCAACACAGCTGTATTGGAGAAAATATTGACTTTGTGTCTGAACTGCAGAGTAATTCTAAAATGTAACCTTGATGTAGAACAAGGCTTAGTCAATGGAGCAATTGTTACAGTTGTTGGCTTCCAAACATATCCACATGACAACAACATTCAGTTTGTCAATATCCACTTTGATAAACTTGCAGAAATTAAAAGAATTGGCCTTCTTTTCAAAGACATGTATGTATGCAGAGAGCAATTTTCTTTGTCTCTTGCATATGCTGTCACTATTCACAAATCACAAGGGGCCTCATTACGAGTTTGTAAATAAGCGGCATGCCGTGCTACCGTATCCGTGCAGCACTGCTACTGGAATCTAAGGTAGGTTCCGAGTCTGCATGCACGCGCATGCCAGAAACGGTAGCAGTGGCATGCTGGTACCGGCCCCCAAAACCTTGATACCGGCATCCTCAACGCGGCAGGCACCGACTCCGGCACCAACAGTACCGTAATTACCGGTACCCCAATGCCGGTAATACCGCCACCGGAAACAACGTCATCGCGTTGGAATAGGAACAGCACCGGCGGCCATCTCAAAAAACGCAATCCATTGCAATCCTCAGTCTATACCAGTACAACAGGATAACTGAGTGGTCAGCAACAAAGCAGACCATCATAACATCTACGCAAGGCACTGTCCATCGTCAAAAACTACATTTTAGTGAGCAGGAGCTCAACATGTTGGTGGACACACTCGTGGAACATGCCAACGTCGTTTTCTGCGCAGACCTGCAGTGGCCAGCCTAACTAAGCAAAAAGGCCATATGGGAGGAAGTGGCTGTTACGAACAATCATAGTGTTCTTGGCAGATGGTCATTCTGGCGCCTTTGGCGGCGTATCTCGAATATACAATCCCCCCAATCCAAGATGGCCGGGGTTTTACCGGTGGACAGTGCAGTGTTTCGGGAGACCGCAGAACAAGCTCCTCCCATTCATCACTGGAACGTATTTCCGGTCCCGGATCCATCACAGCATCGCGTTGCTACTGTACAAAGAAGTCACGCTTCATGAGTATCGCTTCTAGATTTCTCGGTGCCGAATATCAAGAGGACTTTATCTCACTGCCTTTATTCTTTACTCCCTTCCGTTAGGAACCCTCACATCCACCCCCCGGAACTCTTGAGCCAGCCCTTTCGTAGCTCAACTCAACACGGAAACCTCCGGGACCCTTCCACATTAAGTAGGCAGCATTCCTCATCAGTCTTCCATATTATATTCCCTCCACCAGCACTTGTTAACCCTCTCCTCTGTTTTTTCTGCACAGCTCAACCCACATCTTGCACGCACACGGACCACACCTCCCGACTGCCACTGTGGTTGGAAACCAAGTCCTGGCCTCCAGATACTAGTTCCAGCACCCAGTCGGGATTACGGTACGGGAAGGAAGGTAGACTTCCGTCATCACCATTCCTTCTCTCTTAGAAACTGCATTCATTACCAAAGTGTCTGTTTTCACATAGATATTTACCTTCGTCCTGCACGTGGGATCCAATCTCTCCGCATCTCCGTACAGTCTCAATCCAAGGGTAGGTTCCACTTGCTTGAACCTACTTTCCTTTCTCACTTACTTTTCTATCAGGTATAATCTCTCCCCTCTCATTTTCAGCCAACACGGACAGCTGAGGGAAGGAGACGTTGAATTCAACACAAATGAATAAAACGCCAAACCTACTCTACGGGGATACGCATCAGTATCCCGTCCCATCCAGCCTCTTCTCCGTTGGACTCCACCAGCGAGGGTTTTCTCCCCCTTGAGGGTTTCCCTGGCGTCTTCACTCTGCGCCGATTGATCAGCGCCGAGAGAGGGTGTCAGGTGAATCACTCCCTTCCTCCGAATACCCTCCGAAGACCAGGTAGGAGACGCCTTGTTCATATACTCGTGTGATTTTGAGAAGGTGATTGTCGGCGCATCCCTCATATTGAGGGACGCCATTTATATAGGCTGGTTCCCCATTAACAGCCATAACAGTGGCCTGCAGGCTATCGGCAGCGAGGACAACACCCCGGACCGTCCGAGATTGCCGTAAGTGTTGGGAGGATCTATGTCTCTGGGTCTGCAACCTCCTTGATGCAGAGCGCATCCAGGGGCTGGCCACAGGAGGCGGACTGCCATCCGCCATCAAACTCACGTCCTGGGAGGAGACCTGCAGCACCATAATCCACATGGAGGGTATTGAGGGTGTAGGAAATGTGGAGATGGGAGCAGCAACATTGGATGATGACAGTGAGTGTCCCTTACCATAATTCCAAAGTCACACCACACACCTTCATCCCCAATGCCACTGGCGAAGTCCAAATGCCAACTAGGTGGCACCAGATTCCTGCTGCATTTGCACCGACCGAAAGCTACCTCCCACACAACTACAATGGACCTGCCATGAACACAATCAACAAACCCCACTGACACACCCCACATTCCCCCCTGTATTTCCGACACAAGTACCATCTGCATGCACACACACACACACACACACATCACTTTACAACTGCAGGTGTCTCCACTGTGTCACCTCATGGCAAGATGCACACATAACCAGCACATGTGTCACACCCACCATGTCCATAGACGCAGAGTAAACATCAATGCATCAACGTACAGAATGGGAGCACATCAGTTCCACAATGAAACACCACATGGCACACAGCCCCTGTGGCATGGCCACAACACCCAAACCACTAGACACCTGGAGCCCACCCAACAGACACTGTGCACAACATGGCTGCACCAGAAGGATGCTGGGACCCTGCATCCCCCACATTCTTGGGTGCACCATGCCAGGCCCTCCAACATGTCCATGACAATGTGCATGACTTGGAATGTACTAGTATCGATGTATGTCCGATGGATGCACAATCATAACTAATGCCCTGTTTCAACCCCAGACAGCCTCTGCACGTCAGCGCCATGGCAAAGACACCGCCTCCAGTCAGGAGCCGTATACCTCCACGGCAAAAGACAAGTGTGCCACACCATCCCCGGCACAGCCCCCCCGCCACCAAGAAACACAGGCTGGCCAGCAGCCTGAGCAGCCACCATCAACTTCCAGCAAGGCCCCCCGGCAAACATCAACTTCTGCCAGAAAGGCCCCCGGCAAACATCAACTTCAGCCAGCAAGGCCCCCAGGCAAACACCAACATCTGGGACACAGCAGGCACCTCAGCTGGAAGAGCTGGAATCTCCCGTGGCCAGCAAGCAGAAGGAGGCACAATCTGCAGTGCACAGCGAGCAGGGTGATGTAGCCCAATCCGCAGTGCACAGTGAACAGGAGGAGGCAGACTCCCCAGGCCACAGCCATCAAGAGGAGGCAAACTCCCCAGGCCACAGCCAGCAGGAGGAGGCAGAATCAACGGCATGCAAGCACACATGGTACACCTGTAGATGGCTCAGGTGCACTGCGCAGTGGAGGCCAGTGGACCTGACACCCATTGCAACAATGCTGTGTTCAGTCCCGCAAGCCCTCGGATCCCACCTCCCCTGCCAGTATCAGGTCTCCACCACATCAGGGACATCGAGGGGCGACTCTCTCGCATGGAAGGGCGGCAGCAGACAATGCAGGCTTTGGTCACACAGTACATGACAGAGGCAGAACACACACAGCAGACCATGCAGGATGCCCTGCAAGACACTGCAAGAATGGTGACCAGAGCCATGTTCCGCATGGCCAGACGTGTGCGGGAAGGAAATGCCATCATGCCTGCCATTTATTTATTTTATTTATTTGCATTTGTTAAGCGCACTTGCAGCCCATGAGGCATCGAGGCGCTGTTACAGAGGAAACACAGATTAAGATTAGATTTTTTCTTTTTGTCTTAGTTACGTATTTATAACGCGCTTAAACACTCGGAGGTTTCTAAGCGCGGACCCGGGGATCGAACCTGTTGTGGCTTTGTGTCGTCTTGCTTCCAAGACGCGCACGCTGCCGCTGTGCTATCCTCCCGGTCCATCACCCAGTTGGCAACCGCTATAGCGGAACAACCGAACATCACCACAACCCCCCAACATGGCACATCCTCCAGCACAACACCAGCCAGTTCAACTCAAACTAACCATGTGCGTCGCTCACAGCGACTCGTTCGTCGCCCAGAGGCTCACCCCCCTCCTCCAAAAAGGGGGCATGAATAGGACAACTTACAAGTGCATGTGGGGAGGGCGTAGTTGGGAAGGTGTTGTGGGGGTAATGGGGGCAGGGGTGTTGGGGTATTGAGTGTGGGAGTAGTTGTGGAGGGGTTGTTGGGGTATTGGATGTGGGGGTAGTGGGGGAGGGGGTGTTGGGGTATTGGCTGGGGGGGGTAGTGGAGGAGGGGGTGTTGGTGTATTGGCGTGGGGGTAGTTGGGGGGGAGGGGTCTATTTAACTGGACAGTAGTGGTAGTTAAATAATTCAAATCTGTACATAGGTATTCATTATTCAATACAGCTGGTGTGTAAAAGAAACACACATGACTGGACATTTCTTCTTGAGTGTGTGTCTATTTAATAATGTACAGTGCCCAGTGCCCAGTGTGACCCATGCCCAGTGCCTTGTCTTTTCCAGTCCACCAGAAGTAGTAGGCAATCAAATCTTGCCATGTCACAGGTCCTTCATTTACTTTGTGCCGCTGAGGAGTTCCACCATCTTCCTCATCATCATCCTCATCCTCAGGTGATGTCCATGTCAGGGGGCAGGGGGACGTTGCACCGGATGCACATGTTGTGTAGCATGGCACATACTAACACCATTGTTCCCACCTTCTCTGGCCCGTAAAGGAGTGCCCCCTCCCCCGACCTGCTGAGGCAGCGAGACCGGGCCTTCAACAGGCCAAATGTCTGCTCAATGGTGACACGAGTGTGTGCATGTGCACAATGGTAGTCCTCTTCTTACCTGTTGACTGGTTGCCTGATGGGGGTCATGAGCCAACCCTTCAGGAGATACCCGGCATCACCTGCATGTGAGCAAGAGAAACGGTACTTGTGAATGATTTGGTAATTCCATGTTAGCACTGCCTGTACAGTGTTCATGATTAAATGCAACTAAGGATTCATAACTGCACATGACATGTTCCATTTTCAATGACCCAGGGAAGTGTACTTAGGGCAGATTCATGTGTGGGGGAATGGGTGCAGTTGCTGTCCCAAGGACCATTTTATGTGAACCTGCACTCTCATACATCAAGTCCAAATGTCCATGATGGCCTCAGGTTTCATTGATGTGTTACCAATGGAAATGGACTGTGCATGTACAGTGGATAATCATACATTTGCCTAAATGGCTTCATGTAACACTGTGGTATCCCCAGTATGTATTCTACTTATTCATGTCTCCATATAAATGTCCATCGACACCTTCCCCGATATGACTAGGTCAGATTTACATTGGTGCTATGGGCCACAGGTGAAGGGTTACGTTTCTGTGATACGGCTGGGTGGTGGTTGGCATGATGGAACTAAGGTACTTTGGAAGAGTCCTGCTCCTCTCAATCATATCTTGGTGCTAGTAAATGATTGCTGATTTTAATCCTTTTCATACTTGACCCATTGTACTTGGAGGTGTCCCTTAAGGTTACATGACAGGCATACTGATCTGAGGTGTACCTGTGGACTGAGTGCAGTGACTGATATTTTTCAGTGTGGCAGATGGGTTTCTCTCAGGCAGGGCAGCATGACTCGTGATTTCCTTTGCTGAGATAATGGGCCTCAATACGTGTTTGCTGGTACAGTAACAACCGGCAAACTACGAGTTCTGCTCGCGGGTGCCTTTGCAGCCCTGGCCGTATCGGCACCCGCGAGCAGAACATGATGTTACCACTGGTATCGTTATTAACAGTACTGGCACTACCAACCTCCCCATTCCCATTGAGCCCTATGGGGCTCAAATGGGAAAGGAGAAGAATGTTTTCCACCGCCCAGAAAAGAGCAATTACCGGGTCCGGCTAGGTCGTAATGACCCGGGAATTGCCCTTTTTCTGGGTGCCAGAAAGATGTTTACTACCGCCAGCCTCGTAATGAGGCGCAATGTGTCTCATGCATTGTCACTACAGGTTGGTGCATTGTGGTACATGTGGTTATGTTTTCTGATGTTCCTGATACATGTGCTGGTGTGTGCACTGTACCTGTTGATCACATGTACACACAGCTGTGTAGGCCTTGCATATCTACAAGCATTGGCTTTGTTGCGCTTTCTGTTTAATTTAATAAGGTCACAGTTGAAGGCACCCAGGACGCTGTGTGTGGTCTTGTTCCATTCTATGTGTGTGGTTTACTATTGTGCAGGTTGGGAATGTAGAGGTTGCTAGGTCTGATTCCTCATCCGGCTTTGCCTTCTTTTGCCCGACCCACTCTCTCTGCACTTCATTTCATACCTGGTAATGTTTACGGCTATTTGCAGGAGTGATGATGGATTAATGCAAGCAGTGTGCACTTGTGCTCCTCATGCATGCAATCCTATGCTATGTTCCAACACCCCACATGGCCCAGCTAGCACACGCGTTGCCTATGCTTGTGATCCCCTCCCCAAATCAACATCCCTTGTGGCCCTGTGGTTAGACTCACCCAGCAGCCAGCTACGTTGTGCAGCATGTCGTGCCATGTAGCAGAGAAGCGTGGAGTTGTGCAGCACCATGGCGTCATGTGTGGAGCCAGGGAATCTTGCACAGCAATGCGTGATGATTTTATCAATAAAATAATTTGCAAGCATTGCACACCAGCTGTACATTCAAGAAATGGTACAGCTTCCTGTTGCGGTACACTACCCCCACAGCATGCCGGACAACCAGCTCCACATGTGTACAGTCGAGAGCACTGATTACATTTGGCATGCCAGCCAGTGCATAGAATGCTATTTTGGTTGCATTCACCACCTCCGCAGTCTGTGGCTACTTAATGTGGTTGCGTGCGTGTTTCAGTAGTGTAACTAGCACTTAGTTGAGTACACGGGAGAAACAGGCTTGTGATATTCCATGCAGCTGCTCTCTGTGTGCTGATAAGTCCCTGTGGCAAGGAAGTGTAGCACAGACACTACCTTCAGCGCAGGGGGGATGGCTGTCCGGATATTGATCAGGCTCACCAGGTCATCATGAATGAGGGCCACCATTGTGGTGATGGTTTCCTTGTCCATCTGGTTCAAGGTGTGGATCTGAGCAGGGGTTAGGTTGAATGGGCTGGCCCTTAGGTGAGGGATTGGTGGCTGCCTGCGGGGAACAACTGTCTGCACAATGGGTATGTACTGGCCCAATCTCGCCCTCCTTCTCCTCCTGCACCTTGGCTGCATTCTCTGGCTCACTGCCTCCTCAAAGAGTAGCAGTGAACACATGTCCTCCAGCTCCAGTACTGCACGTGCTAATGGTAGCATTGTGGATTTGGGAAGGGTGTGATGTGTGGGAGTGCTCCTTTTGTGCTGTGCCAGACTCCATTGCCTCCACCTGTGCTGATTGTGTGCACCTGTGGCAAGTTTCTGCACAACAGATTGCTATTAACGCCTGCACCGCGATGCGGTGTTAACGGCATCATTGTATCTGTTATTACCGGCATTTCCATGCTGGTAATTGCATGTCCGTGCACCTCTTATTGTGCACTTAACTGCGGCATGCCGGTGTCACTGGCACAGCTGCTGCGTGTCGGCGCTCATACCAGCAAGGGTGAGGCTGGTCACGGCGGGTCCCTGACGATGCCGGTGGCACCGGCATCGCAGCTCCTAATACTCCGGTCTGGTAAGCGATGACAGTACGGTAATACTGGCATCTATTTTACCAGACCGGAAACCTTGTAATGAGACCCAAAATCTATCCGTAGATTAAGCTTTGATTGACATTGGCAGCACAGTCTTTAATGAAGTTATGAGTTATGTAGCATTTTCACATCTCTGTACACTCAGTGGTATATTCCTAGTTAACTTTGATGCAAACAAAGTCAAAGTTGACATTCCTTACATCCTGGAATACAACAGGCGGCAGGCACTATACACCCCCATCTAGATATGTACCCTATATCTCAAACAAAGGCATCTTTTAAAAGACAAATAATAGAAACATAAGCTACAGCAGATTTTGCAACATTGACAATAAAAACTCCTGCATCAAACAATACAACCACAAAACTGTCTAGTACAAAATCAACTGCACATCCATCACAAAAGAAACACACAGACCTCTATTTTCCAAAAACATCTTCAGGCACATCAAACGATCCACAAAAATAACTCTCTGGCCCATTTAAATTCAGAAACTCAACTGGAGTAAATTGTTATACTAATGTGACAATAAATCATCTCTTTCAATTGCCACCAATAGTTCAGAAAATTTACTGAAATGGCTCGGACCAGTTGTGTTTACAAATGCTCATCCTTCACAGAAATGCCACAAATAATTCTGACAACACTTACAGTGTCTCAGGTATAAGGCAAGAATTGGACTACTGTACAAGAATGGTCAAATTTACCATAAACGCACAAGAAGGTCCACTCCATTTTACCAGCTTCTGCAGAATGCAAATCATGGCATATTATGCCCTTTTTGCAATTCAGACAATAGTTCCACCATACAAACACACTCACATAGCCAATATGTCCTACTAATGCTTCTAAGGTAAAATGCAGATGGTATAAAAAAATAACTGTAAGCGTACAGGTTCACACACGGCCAAGTATCTCTTGGAAAGAAAACCTTCACGACAGTAGGTATAATATACTACACTGCATATGTCAAAAAAAAGAAATGGTTGGTTTGAATGTAACGATACCTCTGTTAATCTAAAATATAGGTTACCTGCAAATTTAACAAATGCCTACTTAATATTCCTTCAACCCAAATTTAGTCACTAAACTATAGCACAATTAACAAAATACACCAGCAGGTATCTCAATACAACTAAAATATTACAATAGCACTTTTGAAAGTCAATCTAGTTAGAATACGCCAACATGTATCTAACTACTTGAAAAACACCCTTCGTTACAAAGCACTTCAAATACACCATCTCAATTCTTAAATGACAAAACTTCATCTAACCTCTATTGTAGTTAGAATACCCCAACAGGAATCTAACTATTTCAAGCATTCCCTTAATTACAACATACTTAAAACAAACATACTATCACCCTTACACTCAAGTAACTGTAATTGTTGCTTTTTTCCACTAGATTACCTTTTCCCAATGACCCACTGATTATGTAATGTCAAAACAACAGCAGTGTGTCATACAATAAGGTTGTACCAAACATAGTACTTAAAATGTACTATTTATGAGTGTCTAAAAAAAAAGAAAATGTATATTTAAAACTGTATACTACTACAGCTTTTGAGCTATCATGCTTAACTAATTGACTGTTATTTTTTCCACAGAAAAGAAACCAGAGATTACGGGCCTCATTACGACCTCGGTGGTAGCCATGCGGCTATTGGCGGCATGGCTGCCGCCGAAATCGCATCCAGGTCCGGGTCCACAGAATGAGGAATTACCGGGCCATTCCGAGTTCAGAAGGCCTGGTAATTCCTCCCTCCAAGGACCCGGACCCGGTCCTTCCCCATTCCCATTTCAGCCCCCGTAGGGCTGAATGGGAATGGGAGAGGGAGCAAACAACGGGCCATTACAAGTTGGCCCGTTGTTTGCTCCCTCTTTCCCTCGCGGGACCCGATAAGCACACCTGGTTTGACCAGGCATTACTTCCTGGGTCCCGCGAGGGGACCTCGTAATGAGGCAGTACGGGGTAAACAGCGCTGGCACCTTTTACGGCGTTGTTAACCCTGTACCGCCAGGGTCGTAATGAGGCCCTACATCTTCATAACGCTACAACACTAAGTAATCACAGCAATTATAATGAACTACATATTCCGTGAGCACTATCCTCAAATGTGCTACAATCATAAGTACCATATACAGTTCAAATACATTATTCCTCCATATTACAAACACTTTGTACAATTACTCTACACATATTGCTACTATGGTGATTCTGGCCATACTCCTACTACATTACCTATAATAACTATACACATATTACTACTGTGCTGTTTGTGTTCAGTGCTTTTTTGCCATTTGTCGAATGTGGACAAAAGTGTTTGGAAAGATTACAGACTGAACCCTGAATGTTTGTGCAAAGTCTGAATGGATTTTATCAAGTGGGGGCAAAGTTATATGACTATTTTAGGTATGTTCATTTTGACACTTTACAAAAAATAAAACATGGGTGGATTTGCAGAAAACTTGTGTAAGGAGCATTGGCAAGGCCCTTAAAATCTGCTCATGGGTACAGGTTGAAGTGCTGGATGGGATTGCAGTCAATATGCTCTAGGATGGTCAGCAAGAACTTGAAAGCATGGTCTATCAAATATGTCATTTGTTTTATTTATTTGAATGTGTGAAAATGTAAGGAAAAAACACAGTGATATAACATGGGTGTCTGGGCAAAGGGCATGGTCGTCAGCAAGGAGAAATGAGTACTGTAATTTGCTTATTGTGGCATGCAACATGGCCGAAGCGGTAGGTTTCAATGGGAAAAAATATTCTGCTTGTGGTTACAGCCTGAAGTGGTGGACTAGATTACAACCCACTTGTGCGACGAGCATTAGCAAGGACCTGAAAGAATGTTTTTGGAAATATGCTGTGTGTTTTATTTTTCCAAAGTGTAAGAATGTAAGTAGGAAAACGCATGATATACATTTGATGTTTGGGTAGTGGGCCTGGCCCTTGGTAAATGCAAATGTGATTTGCTTATTGGGGAATGTGGCATGGCCGGAGCCCATGTCCCACAGATTTGGAGACTGGCCATTGCTCCAAGGCATCAGCACTGGCCATTGGTTACATTATTGGGGTATAGTGAACACTGAGCTAGGACGCAGGTTAGGTGCAGTGAATAATAGGGGTGGTTTGGTTCGGCTGGGGTCATGCTTGAGTCTTATGCCGTAGGCAATTGAACGATGATTTGCAGCTTCAGCATGTGCTGCTGATAACGACAGACATAAGTATGTGTTGCAAAAACATATGTTTCTTAAAGGAGGTGTATAGTTCTTTCATATATATGAAAAGAACAATTATTAATAACTTATATACAGTGATGTAACACCATGAAACATTTTCACTTATAAAAACCAATTAAATTGACAGAAAAAACTTTGTTAAATGAGTGTTACGGTTAGGATGCATCCCACCCTTGGGACTCCTCTGCTCCAATAGTTAGCCAGTGGCGTCCCACCTTGGAATCCCTTTGCATTTACCTCCTGGGTTCTCATGAGCACTTGCCCATCCATACTGCCCCTTCTATGTATGCACTTCTCTCACTACACAATGCATATGTGCATTTATAGGAGCAATGTGTACAATTGTTTTGTATAAGTAAGGGAAATGCAGATGCAAACGATTTTTAGAAGATTGTTAAGTGGCAATTGTTGTGTGGAAGCTTAATATGGCCATAGGGGTTTATGTACAGTTTTTGGAAGTGATTGGTGGATGGATGGGTGAATGTTTGAAAGCAGGCATTGAGGGAGTTTTACAAATATAAAATTAAAAAGGGTAGAATGGCTGCCCTGTGCGATGGTGTGGACGTGCCATCCGGGTCTTTTATTGATCCATGGCCTGGAAAAGGGATTGTGGAGTCCGCGGATAGTTATAAAGATCCATCACTTATGGTCTTTATTATACGGAGAGAGAAAGAGAGTGACTCCACATTCTCCTTCTCTCCTCACATCTCTGAGGTTTCTAAGAAGTCACACTACCAGCTGCACCTCCTCAGAGGTATTCTACTGTTCCTCTCCTTCCCCCAGAAGCTCACTGTCTCCAGAGCTCTGGTTCTCTCTAGGCTGGACTACTGCAACATTTCTAAATCTGCCTGCCTCTACTCTCCGCCCTCTGCAACTCATCCAGGACAGGACTGCAAAACTTGTCCTTGGCCTCAAGCCCAGGGGTCGTATCTCTCCAGGACTGAAATCTCTGCACTGGCTCCCAGTTGCTGTGAGGATCAAGTTCAAAACCCTCTGCATTATCCACAAGGCCTTCTGGGGCCAGGGGCCTCAATACCTTCAACTCTCTCTCCCTAAATATCTTCCCTCTTAAGCTCTTTGCTCATCTGCCTCCAACTCCCTCAGAGTCAGTCGCTTCTCCAAGCAACGAGTTGGTGGTAGA
Organism: Ambystoma mexicanum; assembly: GCF_040938575.1. Classification (NCBI taxonomy): domain Eukaryota; kingdom Metazoa; phylum Chordata; class Amphibia; order Caudata; family Ambystomatidae; genus Ambystoma; species Ambystoma mexicanum. Next base: position 230,855,815 of record NC_090931.1, on the reverse strand, counting down.
TCTCTTTCTTCGACTGGGGCTTCCCTCTGGAACAGCCTCCCTGCCTCCCTTAAACTTGAGGAGAACCATGTCCGGTTCCCAGAAGCACTTCAAAACCTTTCTCTTTGCTTCTGCCTTTTCTCCTCCTCTCCCTGAATCTGCACTAGTTACCTGGCCACCTTCTGATCCCGAGCCCAGGTCCCTCCCCCGGCAGTCACACACACCTGCACTGCCTGCCTGGCAACCCTCGCGCTTGGTGACTGTTTCTGTATCCCTACAGTCCCACTAGCAGCACTTGACACCTGATGTCTACACTCACCTTTGCACTTGCCATCTGCTAGCCGATACTTTTACTTATTGTTATTATTCTATCCCCATGTACTGCAGAAAACTGTTTCTGTCCTTTAACATTTTTCTCTGGTATACAATAGGTTTTTTTCCCTTCTATTTTTTAACTGTGAAAGGTGGTTCCTAAAGGAATCTTTTTTGGGTGTTTTTTTATATATATTTTTTTTTGCAGGAGAAGTCAGAAAGTAATGTGGGGAGGGAAATTAGGGAAGGGGCACCAGCCACAAATATGGAGGGGCAGGTGGACGGGGGGAAGATGTTGTGAGTGTGTTATCATCTAAGGTAGGGAGCAGTGTTTCTCATGCTCCTTGATTACAGATTCAAAAGTACTTCAAAATTGCTCTCCCCTGCAGAGTGGTGTGTTGCAGTATATACAGAGTACTGTTGTTTTTGAAAGATATGGATTAAGACCCTCTTCTATCACTTGCAAGATAGCTGGTGGGATTATGTGTCCCACAACAGTAGGCTGTGTGGTTGCAGTGTTGTGTGAGGAAGATGAGGTGGAGGAAAACAACCTACCTACTACTTGCTAAGAAAGGAACAACCTTTCTGAGAGCATTGCAGTGGTTGGAATGTGTGTGGCAGCGCATGAAGGTGGCCCCGTAGGAGTACAGTCCAGGTAGTCCATGACTGAGTACAAATTTCCACTCAGTGCATTTCACTTTGGTAGCTTTAGCCTTTGGTACATTCCCAACAGTGATAAAGAACTGTCACAACCATGATTCTCTCTGGGTGCTTGAGGTAGGCACCTCCTCTACCTCATCTTCTTGGTCCTTCATTGTCTTTTGATGTATTGGGCTTTTTTTGTTGTGTAGGTCCTCCAGCTGGTGGTGGTGGTGGCTCTTGTGGGGGATAGATGGCAATAGCTGATGCCATTTTTAAGATAAATAGCAGTTTTGCTAATATTCTTCAAAGTATGTGCTGTGTGCTAGATTGTTAATCAATAATGAGTAAGAATAGGTGTAGGAGCTGTGCAAGGGTACATTCTGAGCTTCAAAGTTCCTAGATCAGCTGAAAATGTGGTTCCGAACTGATTGCATAGCATAGACAGTATCTTTAACCCACTGGCCATTTATGTAGATAAAGCATTACAACCATGAGCACAAGTAACTTCCACACACCTTAAGGACACCACAGATTTCTTAAACTATTTGCAGGAATTGACAGACATGCAGGAGAACGACCTTTTAGTACTGTTCGATCTACAAAGTTTGTACACTTCAATTCCACAACAAGACAGATTAGAGGCATTAGAATGGGCATTACTGGGGGACAACTGTGAAGCAAATAGGATATTCATACTGGAACTGAGTAGAATTATATTAGTCAATAATTATTTCCAACACATTTCCTCTGCTTATGTGAAATTATTTATGTTCCATTTGGAAACTACTCTTGTAATTTCAGAAGAAAGGTGGCAAACTAACATCATCACCTGGAAAAGGTTTATAGATGACGTGTTCATCATCTGGAGAGGCAAACAATCAGGTCTGGACACATTTTGGGAATTGTTTAACTCCATTCGCAAACGGATCAAATATGGAAGTGGGATCGGCAAAATTGCATTTTTTAGACGTAGAGTTGGAGATCAAGGAAAAAGGAATAATAACTAACATCTTCCATAAAATGACAGATGTCACAACTCTTTACATTGTCTAAGTCATCACCCTCAAAACTTGAAAAATAATTTACCATACATTCAGTTTCTACGCCTCAGAAGGATTATATCTTAGGAGGATGCATTAAGGGAGGAAAACTTAAAAATGTCTGAAAAGTACAAAAAGAGGGGCTACCCTAAAGACATCATCTATAAAGCAAGGATTAAAACCCATTCCTTGGACAGGAGGGAGTTTCTAGTCCCAAAAACAAAATCAAAAGATGTTCCGTTCCTTTATGGCCTTTGGTACTCAGGCCAAAGTCATCACATTACGAGACTCATAGAGAAGAATGGCGACTCATTGAATTGGACCCACAACTGCATACATTATTCCCAAAGCCGCCTATCATTGCATACAAAACAGGAAATAATTTGAAAGATCAACTGGTCAAGGCTGAGAGACCACCGAGGAATAGACAGCAAACATTCAAAAAGAAGAAGACGGGTAGATTCCCCTGTTTGAATTGTAAATTGTAGTAACGTAATGAGAGGCAGTTACATTAGAAATCCCAAGAATGGTAACAAAGTCAAATTGAATGATTACGGAACTTGTGATACTAAATCAATTATATGTAGATTAAGCTGCCCATGTGAGATTTTTTACGTAGGTCAAACGACAAGAACAACAAAAGGACGTCGGAACGAGCACAAAAGCAACATCAGGACAAACAACGTAAGATCACCAGTTGCTCGACATTTCTCTGAAAATAGACACAATATACCACAACTGAAAGTCACCATATTGGAGGTGGTTAAGAAATCTCAGACATGCGGGAACCATGCCAAACGGATGGCCCAAAGGGAGACCTTTTGGATTGAGACACTGAACAGTTTAGCTTCAAATGGGATGAATGAGGAATGCAGCTTAGGGGCTTTTTTGTAAAAATACACATATTTACCAAACAAATGAATTCTTTGACTACCATGAACGCAATTTAGATGTTAGAAATGAGACCTAACAGAAAGAGAGACCTTGGACCCAGAGCTATAGACCATCTGGTTGTAGAACTGCATTTTCATATAAGGAAAGGCCACTATGAGACTGCGAGCATGCCTCTTTTAATAAACATGTGGATGATATACTCTTGAAAATAGGCTAACCTTTAAAACATAACATCCAATGCGCTCCCTGAAACAAGGTTATGAGCCAGTGTTCAAGGGACCACACAGGGAGAGTCTCCATTGGTATTTAGAAAGACTAATAATCCTTAGACTTACAGAGGCATCCACCTTAGTACAGCATATATATTTCACCTATATTGGAAATATGTAAGAGACACCATTAGGATGTGAATGGTGCCAGAGACTTGGCAATACCAGGAGACGAGGAGCATTCCCTAACAGGAATGAGTCACTCTCTATGGGAGAAACAGAGGGAACAAACACCTTAATGGAACATTAAAATAAAACATAACTTAGAATTTAATAAAATCACTGATGAGTTTTCACATACTCTGCGTTTATAATGTACGATCAAGATCACAGACGTATACTTGATATAAGTTTCAACTCTACAGCCATATTCAACAGTTTTTGCTATAGCGACTTTTGTTGCTTCATTCTTTAAGAAGTTTACCGATATTCAATTGGTTTACCGCAGGAAGCACCATCGCGCTCATGTAAACATTAGTATGACATCATCACACAACGGCGTGATGATGAGTATCAAGAAAAAGCAGCCATTTTGGAATCCGCACTCCTCGCAGTTCCATTTAAAACTAGGCCTGCAGAGATATAAAAACACAGGTAAGTTACCTACTGGCCCTCTTCCGATTTTTATGAGCTTGAATCTTATTAATCTAAAGGAAGCTTTACCATCAGTCCCCTGTTTACATTTACAGGAGCACAATTTAGGATTTTGTCAGCAAACTTGGGAGATTATGTGTTAGGGCACTAAAGGCACACACAGAGGAACAATGACTGGTCCCAAACAGTGACCATAACACAATGGGAAGCTTTTTGCAAGATGAACTGTAAATGCATTGACAAGCTTTGTGCCACTCCAATCATCACTAGTTTTAAACAGTATTGTCGGTAACCCTTAAATGCGGCGGTAGCGCTATTACCGCCACATTTAAGGGTCCATCAAATCATGGGTTTGGCAGATTTCCCCCCAGTTCTGAGTTGGGGGGAAATCTGCTGAAATTTCGCGCTCTTACCGCCAGCGGGAAATCTGATGGCGGTAAGAGCGTGAAAATTCCCCATTGAGCCCAATGGGGAATGGGGAATTCCTGAATGGGCTCAGTGGGGAATGGGCAATAAACGTTCCGCCAAACCTGTGATCCGGCGCTATTAGCGCCGGGGGTTTGGCGGTAGGACTATTAACAACGGCACTAATAGCGCCAGTGTTACCACCCAACTCGTGATGAGAGTTTTTATAAAACATCTCTCACCTACAGGAACGTTTACAATAGATGGTGATAGAAAGCAAGATGAAAGACCTGGAGCGGTTTAAAGAACTCGAGTGGACCAAGTAAGACTCCCACACATCTAAGTGGAGGGACCACTGTAACAACTACAGGTAAATTAGTAAACACACGCTGGATGGCAACAGCTCCAGTTTTTAACTGATGTCGGAAGTAGTTGTTCTCAAAAAGTCAGATATTGATATGTAACAATTTAGGGTAGAGGTTATAATGCTTTATACCACTTTCTTGGTTTATAGGAAGAACCATAATCCAGAATAGGAATTCTGATAGGAGGAAGACACTTAGAGAATTGGTGCATGTCGGAATCATCAAGGTGATTATTAAAAGAGGATTCATGACACACAATTTCAATGATGTAAATGAGAATTGAAACATGGTATGGGATACGGTAAATGATTGTCATTCATTACCTGTTTTATACATGAAATATGAGAAAAAAGAATACAAAGAATTGAATAGACAGCTCCTGAAGAAGAGAAATATTTTCCCGAAATGGGTAGAGCAATAAACAAGTGATTGTAGCATCACCAAGACAATTGATGCATTCATATGTAACACTTTTCTTGAATACTGTGGACTCATTTTGTTGATGATTTCAATTACCATAAATAGTGGAAAATGAAAGAATTGAATTTCTAACTTTAATTTATTAATTTGTTCTAACAAGAAATTGATGTTAATAATTTGAGCAAGATTTATAATTTATTAATTGTGAATACGGAACAAGATGAAGTAAAACTTTCCTTTTTACTGAACATTGTGTACCGAGAGGTATTATTGAAAACAATTTACTATAAATTGAACGATTGATTGTTTTGACAAATTCTTGTTAAAATATGTCTATTCCCTGGAACATAAAAAATGATATACCCTTTTATGCTCATATGTCTTGGATGAATTTTGTGAAAAAACATCCTGGCAAGACCCTCAAATCTATTATTTGATTATTTGTCTCTATCACGGTAATGGACACGTTTTTGGCGCTGACCAGTCCCAGTTCAAACTTGTGGTGGAATTCCAGGTTTCCTGCGATGATTTGTCATCCAATCAGGAGTCTCAGATCATGGATTAAAACACAAGTTTATTCATAGATTTCATCCAGCCAATCAGAGGACTTGCGGGCTTCCTTTTTTTAATAGTTTTTGAAGCCAATAACATCCCTAGACTCAGCTAAAGGATTTTTGAACCTCTATACAAGGGCACACTCACTTGCAATTCCTTTCTGCTTTTCGCTTGGCTGTAAAGAAAGGGGTACACACGCAAGCACACATTTGGACGATTTTGGAGCGGCTTCAGAGTTTTGAGTAATTGTAACTGGCGTTGGTCTTCTGTCTAGTTTCTTGGTCTTTAGTGTATTTTTGTAGAAAACATTTGCTCTCCTTTGTGTGGTTTTTCAATGGGCCTCATTCCGAGTATGGCAGTAAGTAACACTAATTACCGCCATGGCGTAAATACCATGTACGATGTGGTTGGAAGGCGCTATTTCCACCATATTCCGACTTCGCGTGCACGAGTATTCCGCCATGGCGGTAAACTCCCTTGCGGCATAGCGCAAAAGGTCCCGTCAAACCCCTTACCGCCATAAACCTAGACGTATTTAACACCATCGCCTTCGATGGAATCCGTAATTAGCGGAGACCGTAATTTACGCTAACCGTAAATTACGGCCACCGTTAAATACCAGAAACGGAAATAACGTCATCGCACAGGAACGGGAAGCATCACGGCGGCCATATTTAAAATCACAATCCATTGCAATCCTCTGCATACAGGACATACAGGACTCCATACAGGACTGAGATCGACCAAATATACTACAGAGAACAGCATCATGCCTAAAGTTCTGAAAAAGGGCGCTGCGCGCATCCGAAAAGAAAAATTCACCCAGGATGAGTTACAGGTCCTGGTCGACACTCTGCATGAACATGCAGATATCGTATTCTGCAGCGACATGCGTAGGCCCACCATCCTCAGAAAGAAGGAGATATGGGAGTTGGTCGCACAGAGGGTGAGCGCCGTTGGGAACACCCCCCGCAGCACTACGCATTGCCGCAAACGCTGGGATGACCTCCGTCTCAGGGTGCGGGCCATCCTGTCAGCAAACCGTCAGCAGGCCCTGGAGACAGGAGGAGGCCCAGGCTCACCCATTAAAATGATGCCCTGGGAGGAAACATGTGCGGAGATGATGGGCACAGAAGCCATCGAAGGTGTTGGCGAAATGGATTGCGGTGATCCCTCATCCGATGATGCAGGTGAGTGTCATGAGTCCAAACAGTACATGCATCCCTAATGTAATTCACCGCAAAGGGCCGGCCAGAGAGTCACATCATGTTTGCTTCGTAGACCCCCCCCCCCCCTGCAACCATGTCGTAACAAGTGGGACCCAGGATGATGTCAGGTGCAAGGCTGACACCCATATTGGCCATGCCACACAGAAAGCTGGTCAATGTCACTCACCACAGTACTCCGCCAACATGATTGACCCCGCCAACAGTATGCTTTTACCATCCAAGCCAAGTTCACTCACCGACCAAAAGATCACCAAGACGCTGCTCTCCCAATGTGTTACCATAGGCTTGAAGTCATGATGACCCCCAGATCATTGCTCATGCTGTCTCTCTCTTGCCCTCCACAGGTAGCGGTCATGAAAGTGAGGAGCAGGAAGGCACCCGGCCAAGTACCTCCCGGGACAGGGGCAGGGTACAGCGCATACCTGCTGGCAGACATAAGGCCCATACTACACCACGTACACGTTTTCACATGATTATACAATACACAGTTTGGTCTATCCTGGAAAACAGAGTGGACATTGATCATTGTGCATGTGTCTTTTAATGTCTCACAGTGCATGTAGTACATGTATCCCCACACCCAGTGCCCAATGTCCTGTCATCCTCACCCCCTCAGCTGACTTGTGACTCAGAAATATTGGTCAATCAATGCTTGTCGCACGTGACGTCCCTCCTGTGCATCGGCCCCGTGATGCTGTCCTGCCATTCCTTCCTCCTCCTCCTCCTCCTCCTCATCTGGTGGTAGCAGACCCACGTCAGGGGGCAGTGGCACGTTCCGATGGATGCACATGTTGTGCAGCATTGCACATGCCATGGTGATCTTGGCCACCTTCTCGTGGCTGTAGATGAGGGCCCCACCTGACCGGCTGAGGCAACAAAATCGTGCCTTCAAAAGGCCGAAGGTCTGCTCTATCACCACCCGTGTACGGGTATGAGATCTATTGTAGTCCTCCTCGTGCCTGTTTTGTGGGTTGCGGACCGGGGTCATGAGCCACGGCTTCAATGGGTAGCCAGCATCACCTGCATGAGTGTGGAATGAAGGTAAGTGTTCGTGCAATCATGGTGGAGTACTGTGCTAATCTGACATTGCAGCAGGTGTTCACTGGCCATGCACACATGTCCCAGGATACAGTCACCCCATTACATCGTACAATGGCGTTGACTGTCCCACCCGTATGCATCTCTCTACCCCCCCTTTACCACCCAGGTGGAGTATGCTGACAGCCTACTCACAGCCCCAATGGACTGCCATGGCCCATTCTGGTTACTCACCAAGCAGCCAGGTACGTCGTTCAGCATGTCGCTCCATGTAGCGTGGTAGTGTAGAGTTCCGCAGGACCAAGGAGTCATGAGTTGATCCGGGGTATCGGGCATTGCATTGTGTGATGGCTTTACTGGCATTACACACCATCTGGACGTTGATGGACTGATATTGCTTGCGGTTGCGATACGGCACCTCCATGGCATGGGGAACCACCAATTCTACGTGGGTGCAGTCGATGGCACCTATGCAATTTGGCATGCCTGCATGTGCATGGAAGACAGCTTTGGTATCATATGTCTCCTGGGGAGTCCGGGGGAGGCATATGTAGTCCCTTCTGTGCTTGAGGAGGGCATCGAGCACTTGGTTGAGTATCCGGGAAAATATGGGCTGTGAGATGCCATGCATGTGCCCCACTGTATGCTGGTAGGTCCCTGTGGCAAGGAAGTGGAGCACAGACACTACCTTTAGTAGAGGGGGGATGGCAGTGCTGATTTCTAGTAGGCTCACTATGTCGTTATGTATCAGGGCCACTATGGTGGTTATGGTGTCCCGGTCAAGCCGGTACAGGGTGTGTATCTGCTCTGGTGTGAGGTTGAAGGGGGTAGGTCTGATGCGTGGAATTGGGGGCTGACGGCGTGGTAATGGTGGCTGCACCGGTAGGGCATGATGGGCCTGTCTCTGCCTCCTTCTCCTCCTGTGTATCCTCTGTGGTGGGGGCTGTGGTTGCTGTGGTTGCTGTTGTTGATGTTGTCGTAGTTGCTGCCTTGCAAGCAGGGCCTCCAGCTCCATGAATGCTGCGAGAATTGGTATCATCTTGGTGTGGGAGGGGGTGTGGTGTGTGGGTGTGCTCCTTTTGTGCTGTGCCTGACTCTATGGACTCCACCTGTGCTGATTGGGTGCACCTGTTCCTCTTTCTGGCACTGTTCAGGGTTGTTAACACCTTCTCTGCGATGCCGGTAAGTACGCCATGGCGTTAAGGTACTTTGCGCCCTTGTGGAGCCCGTTTTTACCGTGTCCGCTTTACTTGGGATCAGCACTGGTTAATGCCTTAGCGTTATTTCCGACGTGGTGTCTCGGGCACGCGACACTGGTCCGCTATTTACGCCGTTGTACTTTACGGCGGCGGTAATTACGGTGTGATGGGTCGGAATAGTCCACGGCGGAAAAGGATGGCGGTATTACTTTACCGCCATCGTTTTTCCATTACCGCCGGACTCGGAATGAGGCCCAATGTGTTGATAGTGTGTTTTAGGTTCCCACATATAAAAAAACACTGTTCCTACTTTTATTGTGCCTTTGCACTTTTGTATGCCATATTAAAATAAAAAATTCAAAATAAAAAATCTCTGCCACTAAGCCCATTCTCAAAACGACAAAAATAATTCTTATCCTTTCCCAGTTTCCCTGGATCTCATCTCCCCACTTGTTGTGTTGTTAGTTTGTCATGTAGGGTTGTTTGTATTAGTACAGTATAGTAGTAGCATTTGGTCACTTGTAATCATGGGGTAGTGTTTTGGTTCTCAGGCCTAGTTTTATTTCATACCTCTGGGTTTGTGCTCACACATCTCTCAACTTTGCAAGCTGTTCCCATGGCTGTATGCAAAGCTGGGGGAAGAGGGGAAGAAAGTTAAAAGGGACGCAATGAAGGACGGGGAGGAGCTGCATTTCTCCTCACAGAAATCAGAATATTATTTGTTTGATAGATGAGGAGGGGGATCTTGTGCTATTTGATGGCACTGTTTTGTATGCCCAGGTCATGCTGCATCACTGATCCTCTGAGTCAGAGCAGGAGGCTGAAGCATTAGGGGAGGCCTCAGGAGAAGTAAAGGGAGATGTGGCAGGGGCATTAGAGGAGACTCTGGTGTGTTTCACAGGGGCAGTGACAGCAGTGCCTCTTGTGAACACCCTAAGGGAGGCAGGGCCTCTAGTGAATATATATCCCAAATGAGGCATTTCTAGTGGAGGAGCAGGAGGGCACATTCCTTGATGGGGTGAGCCACATGAAGCACCCAAGTGGGGTCGTATGAGATGACTCCTGTCTGGGTGGGGTGCATTGAGGAGGAAGTGGTCTCCATGCATCAGGCAGGGATGCTTCTAAAGACAAGTGGAAGATCCATCAGTAGGAGGCTCTGGGGGGAAATCAGCCTGTGAAGGGGCTGCATCAGGTGGTGGACCTACCTTGTTTTGTTTGAACTGCCATGCATTACCTTATTGAATTACTGTAGCTATAAGTATGAGGGACAGAAACCTTTTGTTAGAGTGTTTCCTGTTGTTTGTTTTAGGCAGGGAAGTCCTCATCAGCGTAGGTATAGTGAGGCATTTATCCAACCTTTTGAGTTAAATGGTATCACTTGAAAAACCTTCACAAAGTTGTCCATCTCACTTTTCTGATCTCTCACTTTTGACTCTTGGCTGTAGTTTTCTTTAAAAGATTCCAATGTGCCCTAGGTCACAAAGCAGGGAATCCATAATTCGATGGACTATCCAAGAATGGTAGACTATAGAGGATTTTGCCAACTGATGGATACAAACCCAGGTTCCAAAAGAATTCCAGTTAGAAAGTTAAAGAGAGTATTTCCAGATTGCACCTATTCTTGTTGATCAGTGAGGAGCTGTTTGTGAATGCTCTTCACTCTTTAGTAATTGCAAACACAAAATTACATGTTTGCATAATGCGCCAGACCCCTTGTCCATTTACTTTGCTTGGTAGGATATCTCTCAAATAGCTCTTGGTTGGTTGCTATTTTCTTTTAAGCTGGTTCATAAAAGAGCCACATCTTGGGCTGGTTACAGAACGTCAGATGGTTCACTTGCAGGTGGCGATGTTTAGGAGATGTTTACGTACAGTGTTTCAAAGTTTTCTGCCCATAAATGAGAATGAGAAACGCCCTTGTAATTGCTTATTGAATGTAGGGACTAGAACTAGTGCTGCACTGCTGGACCCTTGTGTTCTGGAAGGTATGTAGGGCTGTAACTTCTGAAAGTGATACCTTCCATGCTAGGTGTAATGGGTGATGTCAGGGTTTTGAAATGAATCCTTCTCTTGATGGGAAGCCCGTGGAGAGAATGAAGTGGACATGATAGGTGAGAATCTCTTAATTCCTAGCAGTGTTCTTGCTCCAGCATTTTAGATTTTTTGCAGTTTCCTCATCAGGTTGTCTGTGAGTTCAAAATAAAGGCTTTTAGCATTGTCTAGTCTGAATAACACTAGTTAAATCACAGCAATGATTTTGTGGGTGAATGTTAAGATAAGATGAAGTATAGAGTTCAAGGGTGCAAAAACAGTTTTATGATGAACTGCAGTTTAAGGGTGTCATGGGTACTAGATTAGGTCGAACTGTCCAGTCGATTTCATACCCAGTTCATGATAGCACGGGGAGAAATCAGTCAGGAGCATTATGGGTAAGAGCTTGGAGGGCAAGGTCAGGGTTAATATCCATGTCTCCATTAGAAACCGCCTTCCTCCCATAGAATAGCAAGAGACTTCCTGTTCCATTTAAATGGATCTTTTTTGTGCCAATCTGGACTTTATGCAACGCTCTAGTCTTTGGGCGAGGCTCTCTATAAAAGCCACGCTCAATGAGCAAAACTTGCTTCGTGTGTTTCTCTCTAGCAGTGAGCACGCACTTACCTGGTTCAGTCACCGGAGCTCTTCCACGGCTTTCTGCAGACCCGACCCCAGCAGGACGGCATCCTCACTTCTTCGAGCTCCGCATCGGCAAGAAGAGAACAACAGAAAGCATTAGCGAACTTCGTTTTTCTACTCATCTGTTTTCCGGCGGGTCCGATCGTCTCTTCAGCTCAATCTTCATCACGCGGACCATCTGGCCTCTGCAGCTCGTTGGATTTCCTTTCCGCAGAGGTATTTTTTGACAAAACCTGTTAGGAGAAAGACAATAGAAAGGCGGATTAGTCGCTAAAGACACTTCTGGGTTCAAATACCCAAAGGACATACGTTACCTCTTACCTGCGCCTAGTGAAGTAACTGTGCCACCGAGGACACTTGGACATTTGAACTCTCAGATCCACCACATAAGGTTCAGTGAATTAACTGTCCCTGGACTTATTTCGGATCGCCTGAACTTTCCAAAAAATCTAAGGAGGCGGGCTTGTTTTTCTTCCGCCGCAAACCACACTAGTGGGGACAGCTTCCCTACAGCACAACAGCCATTCGGCCCCGCGCCATAGCACCCCTGCAGAGCCAGGACGGAGAGCACGCCTTACCAAATTAAGAGATGAGCCCCTAAACACCGTGCTTACTCAGGGAGTTGGGAGGGTTTTTTTTACCAGGGGCCAGGCACACTTCTTAACCCGTCCTTTACCTACCCTTACAGGAAGAACCCCAGTAGAGGGAGATAAAGCAGAATTCAGAGGATAGGAGAGCAGAGGTCGAGAGAATCCATCGCTCCTGCAGAGTTTTCAGGTGAGCGTGACAAAGGGGGAGTTTCCAAGTGAGTGAACCCATTATCGTTCCAAGATTTGTTACCATGGTGGATGGGACTAGGCATGGGCCCATCTCAACAGGACAAGAGATTTTTATGGTTTTAGAGGTTGTTGGATTGCAGAGCATAGGTTCCGTTTATAACAGGGTTAAGTATTAGTCTATTTGTTCTCCTCCATCCTTACAAGTGTGCAAGGCATGTTTTAATATCTGGAGCATTTATTGATGGTTTGTTATTAAGTTCATAGATTATTTGTGTGCCATCCATGTGGTTGTGGCAAATGATCCCAGATCTGTTGGTGACTTATATAATGGGTGTCATGTCGATGTTGATCAGAAGAGGTGAGAGTGTTGGTCCTTGGGGTACTCTGCAGGTGAGTTGATGAAGCTGAGATTTATAGGGACCCATGACAGTGGTTTTGACTTTGCCCATCAGGAAGGAGATGATTCATTATAGAGCTGTTTCTTTTACAGTCTTTTTAGGAGGCTCTCATGACTGATGGTGTCATATGCAGCTGAGGTGTCCAGCAGGATGAGAGTGCTCTCATAGTTTTCATCAGCATTGTATTTACATCTGTCCCAGATTGAACACAGACCTGAAAGAGTTATACCAGGTGAACAAGTATTTTGCCTCTGCAGAGGCGCTGGACACTAGGCTGCCACCACTGTCCCCTCCAGCTCTGGTGAAGAGGTAGAGGGTCTTTGCACTTCCCAGTGATGGGTGCATTACACTTGTGATGTAGAGCATGCTGTGCTACACTCCCTGCACCTGTCTAGCCTGCCCAATCAGTACCAGTGGCACCGGTAATTGTGGCCACCAGCAGACCTGGTACCTAGTGTTATCCTAACAATCCATATGGGGTGGCATGCCACCGGTAGCAGCCATCTTTGAGCAGGATTCAATTGGCTGCATCATGAGGCATGTAGGCACCTCCTGCCGTTGTTCCAGGTAAACAATTAGTCAGGAGAGCTGGAACGCCTAGTAGTCAACTCTGAGAAGGCATATGGAGCTACACTACCCTTCCCCAGAGAGAGCTGTGCAGGAGTGAAGCAATATGGCAGTCATGTGGGAAGGACTGACCTCACAGGGAGATTCCCCATCTGGGAGAATGTCACTAGTCTGTGGGTGAGCCAGAGATCTATGGGAAGCTATCTGTGGGAGTGCTTGAGAACTTTGGCAGCTGCACCCAGTGAAAGAAGCAGACACTTTTAGTGTGCAGCCGTGCCCTGTAAAAGACCCTGAGAACTTTAGTGGGTGGCTACACCAGGTAAGGCAAAATGAGAACCTTGAGGGGTGGCTTCAGCCGTGTGGGAACCAGAAAAAATATATGGGTGTCTGAGTCCTGAGGGAGAACCCAAGAACCTTAATGGGTGGCTGCACCTTGTTTCAGACCTCGAGAACCTTGAGCAGCATCCATCAGGCAATCCAAGAACAGAGGATGGCTCCACCATGTGCGTGAACACAAGAACATTCTTGTGCGGCTGCAACATGTTGGGCAAACAAATTAATGCTACGGCCTCTGCAACAGCATACATGTGCAAACTGATACATGCGTGCAAGCCTTTTTTATCCACTAAGAGATGCATCACACTAGCGAGAGCTTTAATTCTTTCTAAACTTGATTACTGCAACACCCTCTACGTAGGAGCTAGCATACACATCACAAACAAACTTCAAATATTACAAAAGAATGCACTTAGAACTGCATTAAGCATTCCAAGGAGACAACACATCTCTGAGGCCAGAAGAAAACACACAAATCGCTTTCGATCAAGGATAAGATACAGTTTAAAATTGTTCCATCACCCATAAATGTCTAAATAATGCTGCTCCGCAGTACTTAAGCAAATAAATTGTCACAAAATCCTCTTCACACCCCACAAGGACGGTAAACTGTTGTTGCATCGCAGTTCCTAGATTTAATCTGAAAAGGGCTGGAGGCATTAGTTTCCTGTTCCGGCTGCCCAATACTGGAACTCCCTCCCCCTTCATCTGCAAACTGACCAGACCTTCCAAAGCTTTAGGAAAAACACTAAAAACTGTCTAGCAACGAATGACATTTGACCTCCATCTAGTCATACTACCTTTCGAACCCTTACTTGCTTTGATTATTGTAATGTACTGTGATGCTGGAAATGCATCGGAGGGACAGGGCCTCTGTATCGCTGTCCTTTATTGCTTTTTATCGTGTGTTCTGTCATGTTTCCCGCACAGGAGTTCATGTGGGACTCCTGGCGGTGCAGCTCTTTCTTTTGGTTTGGTGAACGGACCCGTGGGATACCCTTATGGCACCCATGGGTGGGGGTACAACCCTGTGCCCCTAGTGTATGTTTTTGGGCACCTGTGGGTGGCCCGCAGAGCAGGGTATGGGCTGCTGGCAGCTCCATGCTGAATGTGACAGGTGTGCGGCGTATCCTCCATTTTGGGATACCCCGTCCCTGCCATTGGGATCCGTTGATTCCTGATGGAAAACAAGATGGCCCCTGTGGCCTCTTGCTTTCTACTCCCCATTACCTTGTTTTCCCAAAGTCCTGGGAAGCCCTGACTCTGTCCCTTCCCCCTGATTGAATGTTGGGTGGAAATGCCATATATGGTGTTGTTGTGAAGGCCCGGACAGACTAGCTGGAGCCTTCCCGGTGATGTATGTTGTGGGTACCCCCTGTGGGTGGGACCTGGGTGAATAGAGAGTGTGACGAATATGCATTCTGTGTTGTGGGTGTCTAGTATCTGGTGGTTGACACAATGACTGAGACCCGAAACTGGTATGAATGCAGCTTGGAGTGTTGAATGGCTCGGTACTTGTCCCAATACACATAACTTGTTGTGAGTGTCTGGAGAGAAGTGAATGGCCTGAATACCTCGTGTGCCTGATTGGCTGCCTGCCTGCATGCATGCCCGTAGTCGTGATTGGATGCTTGAGTGTGACCCAGCGGAATGAATGGGAGATCAACAGTATATCTGGGGACCTCTCACTGCTAGGAATCGTGTTCAGAAGCTGAAGTCCACTACGACGAGTAACTGGAGTAACTGACGCTTGACCTTGAAACCCCCGCTGGACGAGAAGGAGTGCTGTGGCTCTGCCTCGCAATCTGAAGGCTGCTGTGTTTCCAAGGACTGACCCAGAGAGGACCTGGTAAGGCGCCCTCTTCCCGAGCTACGAGGTACCATCGTGCACAGCTGATCTTTGCCAACGCTCCCTGGTAGACAGACCTTCGACAGGCTGCCGACCCGATACGGGGACTGCTGCAGAACTCCAAGGAGAAGCCCTCGGACTGTTGTCCGCCACTGTCGACGACCGCTGTCGCCGACCGGAGCCGCCATGCTCCCGTTTGCCTAAGAACTTTAATTGATCATCGGACGCTCTCGTCTGCATCGTCATCCGCTTGTCTCCCGCTGGAGAAGGCCCAACCGTCGACGCGCCGAGGAACATCCACTGGTGGGTTCCCCACCACCTAAAGACCACAGAGACGCCGACGACTCGACGCCCTTGCTGGGCCACAGTTCTTCATCATCTCTTTGCGGTCCAGAACTATCGTCACCGAGGTGCCCCGCACGCCTCTTCCTTGCAGGACGCCAACGCTCTGTCGTCGACGAGCACCGCTAGGAACAAAGTTGCCACTTCCCTGCCGTAGTCCACCCTGTTCACCGTCGGACGTTCGACAACCCGTGACTCCTGCCTTAAAGGGAGGGCACTCAAGAAGGGCCGTCGATTCCCTGACACCGAACGCCGAGTTCCCTGACACCTCTCGACGATCTGTGGCTCCCGCCTGAAAGGGAGGCACTCAAGAAGGATCGGTTGACGCATCGTCGGAGAACTCTACTCCACCAGGTACATTGGGGGGGTAAAACCTTAATAGGAAGAAGTGAGACTATTGAACATATGGACTGGGCTTGTGCGATATATCCTTATTTTACATGTTTCCCAGGTGGAGGGATCTCCACACAGAACTGTGCCTAGGGGTAGGGGTCAGCATTCTGCCTATTGTTTCAACCATCATACGTTCCTGACTATCTCTATTGCTGGTTTCCTCGTTATTAATCTGTGTGACATTTTAACCGTACAGTTGATGCACTTTAATGAGATTCAATAACATTAGTAGTACCACTTTAGAATTGTATATATTTATCATTATTGACTTCCGAGTACAAAGTGCATTATTGTGATCGTGTACATACCTTTGAATTTTAATCATATAAAGACTGTGTTTTCAGTAATACAG
This sequence comes from Ambystoma mexicanum, assembly GCF_040938575.1. NCBI lineage: Eukaryota > Metazoa > Chordata > Amphibia > Caudata > Ambystomatidae > Ambystoma > Ambystoma mexicanum. The sequence goes on along the minus strand of NC_090931.1, from coordinate 230,839,185 downwards.
TGTGTGGACATTCCTTTGTGGGGGTTCGGGGACTACACTGTACTTAAGAACCAGCCTGCATCACCTCCTGAGAAGCTAGCCTTGATTGCTCGTCCATTGCTACCATATAGAGAATCTTGGGTGGGGTCCGCTGTGCCTCTCCTCTACCATATAGAGAGCGGAAGTACAGACACCCCTACCAGTCTTTACATGTACCTTCTTCTGTTTTGTATAATATGTCACCTGCTGTATTTCTATATAATGTTTTGTAAATTCTTGGTGTGCAACTGTAATTGGAAATTTCGTGCTACCCGCCCAGATACCTACGGGTTTGGTGTGCTATACTAATCAATAAACAAACAAAATGTTAGTGAATCCAAAAGCCTTACGGAAATGGCTGCACCTTGTGACAGAACATCAGAACCTTTGACAAGTGTTGCAATCATGAGACATTGCAAGCATTCAAAATATCACTGAGACAATAAGCAATGGCATGTGTATGATAGCAACTGAACAATGCCTCTCATTCACTACTATAACTATATTTCCCAACCAGACGAAGCACAAAACAACCCTGTTCCATTTCTCAATGTTTGACATGTACCGGTAACGAATCATCGTCATTATCCCAGCTAGTATGTTGGATGTTGGTAGATGTCATTACATAGTCTTACACAATGAAGTGAATGTTTATTTACATAATTGTCAAATGTTCAACATGCACCACTGCAAGGTTTGTCCCGGGTTCGAGACAATAGCCACTGCTCAACTAAAATCTCTCTCAGACTGCACATTGGCAGGGAGGCAGCTTAGCAATTCAATTCAACAGCAACTCACCCAAGTGCCGCTAGCCAGATTGGCCACTTGCTGTACCAGTACTCTAAAGGATCATTATTCCTTCAAACGGGTGAAGTGCCCATTACATAGGCATCAAGAAATGTGTGCAGCTGCTGCCCAATGTCGGTTCCTGTTGATGACTCATCGGTATTCAAGATCCTACCGTCACTGTGAAGGGTGTCCTACAGATTCTCTTCCCAGTAGGTTGCGCCTGCACTGGCTCACAAAGCTTTCATCAGGCATCAGAGATCTACTGCCCCTTGATGCCACCAATCAATTGATGTTGCAAGCGCTGTAGAAAAGTATCCTTGCTCATTTCACATTGTGATGAATGTTTCAAGTCATCCTTCCCTGAGACACGAAGATGAGAAGCAACCACTTTTACTTAAATACGTTTATCCCTAAAGCTCAGTTCATCTTCATTTCAGCAGAGCAATGCCATAAAAGCAATGCATCAACATATTACATAATGCATTAATCAAGTAGAAAATGAGCAAAGTGCAATGGTTATCAAACTGCAAAATATGCAAATGCAGATAAATTGTACGTAATGCATTTGTCAGGTAAGAATATCCAAAGTATAAAGGCTCCTTAGACTGTGCAAAAATGCAGAACAAAGGTGATGACTGGACATTATATACCAATTCTGGTTTACCTGTGCCAGGATAAAGACAGCCCTCATAGCGGCAGGCACTATGCTACAGGTAATCTTCAACCTAAGATATTATAAATACAATTTAAAGCATTGCAACCGCACACATTGAGATATCATAAAATGATGAAGGGTCGTTAGACTGTGCAAAGACACAGAATAAAGGAGATGACATAACTTAATGAGCCAATTCTGGATTGCCTGTGCCAGGATAAATACAGTCCTCACAGCGACATGCACTATGCTACAGGTACTCTTCGGCATTAGGTATCAGAAGTGCGACTTAAGGGGTCATTTGCACACAGTTTCAAATATCATAAAAATGAGATTCATATCATTGTCAATTCAAATAATTCACGGCAAAACAATACTTATCCCTGGGATTCTATGACATAAAGCAGAGGAGGATGTATTGAATGGTTCCTTTAAATCCAACTACCTATGCATCCCCACATAAGGCGGAAACCAGGGCCCTCACCATGTGTGCTACAGCCACATCACCTGTCAAAGCACAGGCTCACAATATGTCAGACAGAGGGTGAAACCGATTTAGGGAAGTAGTGAAAGATGATACCTTTCATCACCATATAAATGTGAGAGGTGACCACACCCCTTTAAACCAGAAGTCCCACTCAACTGGAAGGACCACCCCGGATGTGGCATAATGGGGGTCACCCGGTAGTGTCGCCATACCTGAAGTGATATTATGGGGTCACCTGGAAGTCCCGCCCTACCGGAAGTCCTATTCCAGAAGTCCATTATGGGGGTTACCCGGAAGTTTCACCCTACTAGAAGTCCTATCCCGGATGTGACATTTTGGAGGTTACCCAGAGGTCCCACCCTACAAGAAGTTCAATCCCAGATCTGACATTATCCCACCCTACCAGAAGTCCTATCCCAGATCTGACATTATGTGGATTACCCGGAAGTCCCACCCTAATGGAAATTCCACTCCAGAAGTGACATCATGGGGGTCACCATGAAGTCCCACCTTACCGCAAGACTTAGCCAGGATGTGACATTATGGGTGCAAACTGGAAGTACCACCCTTTAGGTTGGGGGTAAGTGGCATTTCCATTTTGACCAGGTAGTAATTTGTGTGAAGCCCTGTTTGTGTACACTTTGCACCAGTTTATGGATGACAATATAATGTGAAATGATGTAGATGTTGTGTTTGACCCCCGCCACTATTCCCCCAAGACCATGAGAGTGTGTCACAGCATTTACAGAGCAGAAGGGGCTGGAAGATGATGCGGTCCATGAACGGTGATGTTTGGGGTAGGTGTGAAGTAGGCAGTGCACTTTTGACGCAGAAATGTGTTATGGTGCTCCAGGGCACTGTGCAGATGATGTAGGCATTGTGCCGCCCCTACGGGTGGAGTGAAGGGTATATATAAGGAGCTCTAGAGCGAGGTATAAATCACTCTTGAAGTATTAGGAAGACTGTTTGCTGTGACATTATGACTGAACCTCAGTTGAAACTGTTAAATAGATCTCAAATGTTTTTAATGGCTGGAGGTTATCATCTATTAAAGAGCTTGTTAGTATTGAGTTGTTGTGTGTGTGTTTTATTGTAATAAGAAGCGTAAAATAAACCCTAATATTTATACTCAGGTTTTAGAAAAACCTGTATAAATGAATAATTGAAAACAAAAACAAAAAATAAAAAACACATTTTGTGATGTGATACAGGTATGATGTTGTTATCGCTCTCTACCCAATAGAATTAGATGACGTTAAAATTTATAAGTTCTAAAGTAAATAGCCAACACATTAAATTCTATATATATATATATATATATATATTATTCAATTTATACAGTATAATATTGTTGATCAGCCGACACGTGTTTCGACAAAGAGTCGTTTTCAAGGCTATCTTGTTCTGGGCGCGTGCTCTTACATGGTCGCACACTTTTCTCAATTGAATGTTGATGCATTATCTAGATGGCATTTTGTTGTGTACGCAACTTGCGTTAATTGAGCAACGTTATGATGGCTTGTCGTGTTCAACTGCTAACTGCTAGCCGATCGGGTGCATTTGCTCACAGCGACCCTGATTAAAAGGGCTCTATCCCTGAACGAGACTAGACGTAGCTAACTGCAAAAGCGGGTGCTCAGATCCTCCTCCAATATTATACTTCTACATTTTAACATCATCTAATTCTATTGGGTAGAGCGCGATAACAACATCATACCCCTATCATGTACTCTACTTACCAGGTGTTAGCGGGTACACCTGGCCCTTGATGCTAGTAACGCAGCTCAAACCCACCCATACTCGAGAGGTAGGCAAAGCGCGGACATAGGCCCTTTACCCACCGCCATATTGTTTACACATTTTGTAATGTGGCAAAAGGTATGATAGTTTGTGATCTTGGCTTGTGAATCCCATGCGTGTGTTCTGTTAGAAGTCCCAGTGTGCTGTCCTGAGGGCATATTTGGTGGCTGGCTTGTGCAGAGACCTTGTGCAGCAGCATCTGATGTATGTGTGAAACACTTCGAGCTTGTATCTATAGCTGCGGCAAGACTCCGCTGTGAAATATGGAGGTTAGGTAAGATCCGGCTCACAGTCACCTGTGAAACATAGCTGTGATGTAATCCGTTGCCGCTATCGTGGGATGCTAAAAAATTCAGGGCTGGATTTTTTCTACAGTTTCGGTTTAGTGCCAGGAAAAAAAAAACTTAAAAAACCTAAACAGCTGCTTTAAGCCAGGGCATAGGAACACGTGTGGTGTCTAAAATATATGTATTAGTGCAAGGTCAGCAAGTTCCATATGGTGTAAGTGTAACATGTGGTGTGTCGATGGGAATGCATGTCTTTTGGATGCATTTTAATTGCATAGTAAGGCTGGGCTCAGGAAGAGAAAAAAAAGTCAACCAGCCGAGTGTATATATATTTGCCTCGGGAAGCTGCGCATTAGAGCTTTGGCACACTGCCTGAGGAGCACATTCACCATTACAAAGAAAATGCCTGGTCTTCAAGAACTTAATTGCTTCTTTATTTCTCCTGCATGGGGTCTGACATGGATTCACATGCTCATGAATATTACCCGTTGTCCGACCGGGAATCCTCGGTAAAAGAAAAAACAGTTTTAAAAAACAAATGCATGGAATTCACAAGCCAGGACACAAAAAAACCTTTATCCACCAGCTCCCACCTCTAACAGTGAGACACCAAGCAAACACAGCCGATTTTAAATATAGCCTAACAATCTAGCCACGTTATGTTCCCACTTTAAGAAACACGCTCATGGTTCATGCATTTTTTTTCAAATATCTAATCTTACTAAAGCTTTAAATACAAGAATATCTACCTACCACATGATCTGCTGAGTAGTGTTGGGCTGGAAATGAGCCTATCCCACGCCCTAGGTGCTTCCAAGTTTGGCAAACCACTTGCAAAACAATATAACTTACAAGGGGGGAGCCACCTCCACTCCTGGAATGCATACAAAGGCCCTGTAGCGCCTAGAAGTAGGTGAACAGCACTAGCCATATCCTGGCATCGCGACTCCATTTTGTACTAGGCCCAGAACAGATATGCTGGGGGGCTGTAGCGCTTGCGTCCCTAGTTGGCACAAAGGTGCCAAGTCCTCGGCACACCAGGCTGACTCAGCACGAGCCTTGTACCCACAGAAGTCCATTTCCCTTTTGTTCCTTCAGTGTTGCAAATATCTAGTATCGCTTCAAGGAATGTGCCCTGTGGGGATCGTGAGACAGTACCAGGCCCTGCGCAGCACCCATCCATCTCCACTGAACTGCCATTGGGGCCTCTGACCCCCACCCAGCCAGGCCAGAGCCAGCAACACTTCACTGACCCAACCCTGCAGGTCTTAATCTCTCAAGGGTGCCCACCACAGATCTAAAGGATGTACAACTGTATATCTCTCCAATAGCAACACACGTCTCCAGTAGCATGCGGCACCGGAAAGGGTAATTCATAGATCAATCCCGAGGGGAGATGCTTTGGGTGCAGGAACTGTAGTATTAACGAAGTCCAGAATGCAGGGGTCAATATAACTGTATTTAATCCTCTCCTCACTTTGGCAGCCCTTTCCTGTGATGCCCAGGTGCCTGCCATAATGGATGAATAACCGGCCTCTGTTGTTTAGCTTGGATTAGATATGTTCCATTTAATGTTCGCCCGACCTTCACCGAGAGGATGAGCCCAGCTGACCCACATGCGCCAAGATTGATGGGGAAGAAATGGCCAATTACCGCCTGGCATCCCCTATGGAGCAGGCCCATCCATATGGTCCCACCAACCCCCCGTGTGGATTTATAATGTATATAATGATGTCACTAATGACGCTTTAGGCCTTTTTAATGTGCTGCTCGTGTAATTTCTGGCAGAACGCTCTCAGCAGCAGAGTACTTTGTTGGCATTTGCATTCTGTACAAGTAAAACCTTGTTATCCTTGCAAAGCTATCTCTTGACTTATTCCCTAGCTGGGTGTATTTACTCTGGAGTGTGCGTGCAGAGGTTCATACATTTATTTGGTGACTCCTGTGATGTGATTCCTGAGCCCCTGTACTTGCGGTGATATCCAAGGGCCTCTCCGAAAAGGCTGTGCCCACCTAAAGCTGACCAGTCCCCTAAAACACGTATGCAGCAGAAGCAGTTCTTGTGGGTTCCGGCTTTGCAAAAACCCCACCTGCTTGTTGGAGCCGGTGCGGCCCCAGGGAGAGTCCAAGAGGTGTTGTAGATTAACCACAAAAGGAGGCTTTCGGAAGAACATGAACACCTGAGTATAGATTGCAAGGGATAACATGTCTAGGTTTGGATATGGAGCAGTATGATTGAGGGGAACACACAGTGACTGGATAGGGTGATTCGTGGATTGTAGAAGTTATATGGCCATATTTTGTTTTTTATTTCAATTTTAAATTATACAGAGAATATACAAGAGGAAGGAGAGGGAGCCTGTCGCGAAAGAGGACAGAAGGTGGCAGCCACAATAAACTGTCCCGACCAGTGCAGGAAAATAAGAATACAGAGAAATTTAGGAGCCCCATATGATTAGAGGGCTCAGGAATAAGTAGCGATTGTTGTTTTAGCTTATTATTTAGTTTACTATTTTCAGCGTTTCTTTAATATATATGGAGGAGGCCCAGGAGGGGCAGTTATGGTGTGAATGAGGAGTGTGTGAGAAAGGAGGGGAAATGCTCTAAAGGGGAAGGGAAAATAGTTGTCAAGTATATGTTTTCTTTGTATGTCCTAAGAAACGATTGTGTCCACATTGTCTGACAATGTAAAAGATGGTTTTTGACATGCATGTGATGGATATTAATTGACTAAAATGTGCACCCTAACGGTTTAAATGGATGGGAAAAAAACACTGCATGAACATTTCTTGTGATATGCACTTTAAACACTTCACGGCCATGGGGGCATATACCCCCTAACCCATTTATGTAAAAGCCTGCCCCTGTAGAGTGACAAGATTAAGAAATACCACAAACAATGGGTGACAGAAACAAAGGGGGAAAGAATGCCCTACTACTGGCCAGAGGAAAGGTCCTTTGATAAGGGTGCTTTATGTCCACCTACTTTAATATAAGGGGAGACAACTACAAAATCAAAGGGAAATATCAGATTTGTGGCAGATGTTTGAAGAAACACCAGTCATAGAGAGAAGTGAACAATCATCATAAATGCTAACGACGAGAGACATGGGAGAAAGAGTAAAGGGGAACCCAAGAAAATGTATCCATTACTAACATGACTGGCGGTGGGGTACATAAATCTGACCTATGTGTCCAGGGGAAGTACTCTGACAAACACAAGTACAGTCCCGCCCCCATCATATGACCCTCCAACAACGTCACCCACCCAAACAGGAGTAAGTACAAGGGACATAGAAGTAGCATTATCTTCTACATGTTGTTACGCTCACCTGGTTCCCACAGGGGCGTAGATCGAACCCCGACAGCTGCGGCCTCCACCAGCGTGAAGCGTAGGGCACAGATGACCGTCTGGACGGACCTCCTCAGTCTTGTAAGCTTGACTCATAGAAATATTCTCCTGTAGATGGAGAAAGGTATTTAGCCCCGTGGGTGTGAATGCAGACCCCCTCTGTGCTCTCGTTCTCCCCACTTGCCACCTCTGATATTCCCAGTCGGTGTCCTCACCTTCTGTTTTTGATTGGTGAGCTCTCCATCCTGCGTGGCATGCAGGGGCGCGTCGATACCAGTTACTTCACTGGTTTTAGGTGCTGGGGTTCTGGACGATTATTGAGTCCGGAGTTTGCCAAGTTTTAGAAGAGTTCAAAATGTCCAAAGTTCACTCTTGCACTTCCCTGTTGATTTGCTGCAGCAAATTCTGTCTGGAGGTTGCTGGCTGCGTTCAGCTAAGAGTCTGTATCACCCAAACTATCCTGTAAAGGTGCGTGAGATTAGCTCAATGTCTTTTCCTTTTTTCCTAGATGCGGCGTATTGAAGGATAAAGCCTCCGGTGATAATCAGGTAAATCTTGTAATATAAGTGATTGTCTTTTTAGTCTCTTGAGGCTCACCTTGCATTTTCTTGTCTTTTCCCCAGGTTTTTAAAATCACTGAAAAAGTGACGGAGGCAGCGCAGAGTCGGAGATTCTGTGGGCTGGTGAAAATGGAGCGGCGCTGCAGCCGGGATGCGACGAGTGCCGGAAGAATGTCCCTTCAGGCTCGGAGTGATGCAGGATCCGAAATCAGGTGAGGAATCAGATTAAAGTCTGTAATCTAAACTCTTCTCCTATTTTCCTTTCTCTCCTAGGGGCTCCGTGTTCGAGGCGGGCGTGGCTGAAGGCTGGATGCAGGTTTGCAGACACGGTGAGCGTTACGCTGCTAAATGCAGAATAACGCGAAGCGTGTGTTGTAGATCAGGCGTGGTTTAAATAGCTTCATAAGTAGTCCCAGGTAAGAAGTCCCTAGGACCACACCCGAGTGAAAAAGTAGTCCTTGTGGAAAAATAGTCCCTCCAGGTCTCACTTTGGCCTGGATGCATGTGCAGCATGGTCTGCCTCAGGTAAGTGATGATTATGAGCCTGGCGCATTTCTACTATGAGCCTGGCTCCTAAGGCGCCAGGACTTAACCCAGATAGCCCCTAGCCGGGGCTTCTGAGGTTTAAACAAATGTCTGGATGCCTGCTTCCGGGGCGGATGGGCTTGGTCCAGCTGCCCGGGGGTAGGCATCATGACACATGTACAGAGTTAGCTCGATTTCGAGCGGCATGTGAAGCAGCAAGGGGATCAGAGAGTGCAGTGTTGCCCCCAACCACACCTCCCCCATAGAAGGGTGAGTGGAAATCCAGGGATTTTCTGTTCAGGATTGGCAGCACCCCCATTTGGGCTGTGTGTGTAGAACAAGAAGGGGAAACAGATAGATTAGGATACGAGAACGTGGGATCAGTGAAGGATGAGGAGTACTGGAGCGACTTTGATGATGATGAGGAGGGAGCAGTGGGGGGAGGTAAACAAGTGCATTTGACCACACCAAGGGCAGAGGGGAGGTGGGAAGGGAGGTTGTGAGAAAATTTAGAGAGAATGGCCCTAGCGAAGAGGGCCTTCCCAGATACTCCCGATTTACACTCAATAATGCAATGCACCATGGGAGATGAGGAAGATGCTGCGCAGTTCATTCTCCGGGTCCAAGAGATGTGGAGAGCAGAGACGGGCACCACATGGGATCAATCAACATCCTTGTTTTGTTTTATTATAAAGGGGGGACTCCCCAAAGAAAAAGGATAAAATAGCGGGGTGGAAGCAACAGGTTGGCATCATAGTGGACCATTTTAGGAGAACCAAGAGAGAAAAGTAAACTATTCAAGGAGACAGGCCGAAGAAGCAAAACTAGTACAGAGTAAACCAGTGAAAGTAGCAGCGGTATCAGCAGCACCGCCCCCAGAACAGAAGGGGAAAGAGGGATGTGCCTTTGTCACCAGACAGACAAGGATGGCAGCTATGTGGGCAGACAATGGGCAAGGACAGTGGGGAGAAAATCAACAATATGCAGGACCCCAATGGCAAGGGGGGCCATCAAGAGGACAAGGTGGGTACCAGGGGCAAAAAAGAGGGGGGTTTGGAGGGCAAGGGCCAATAGGAGGTGGGCAAGGGCAGTGTTGGGCATGTGGAAGGTGGGGACACTTGCCAGGGAGTGCCGCAGAAGGCAAGGAGGGAACTACTAGTATAACCAATCCGAATACAACCAACCACCATATGTAAACCCCCACCCAAGTAGTCCACAAGGGCCCACCCAAGGATCTATGATGAACCCATACGAAATACTCCAAGATTACCCCCAGCTACCTCCCCCAATGCCTGGCCCCAGCACCTATCGCCACCCAGCCCACACAATGCAACCCAATAAAAACCGCCCAAATTCCAGACAGGGGTAAACAGAAACCCTTTTGCCACTGCTACGAATGGTGCAGCAGCACCATACCAAGGTTCCTGCCTGCTGGAAAGGGACCCCTTTGCTTGTCCAGGGACAGACACATATCCAGACTAGGACAGCCCACAAAGAGCACTTGTATGTCCAGTACTATCAACGACCTTGCATCCAGAAGTGGAACCACTGTTGGGTGCAGAGATAGTTAATAAGCAATTCATCTTCATGGTGGACTCAGGGGTGGAAAAGTCATGTATTCATGTATTTGTGAAGGTGACTTCCCATTATCAGGACACACTCTCGAGATGCAGGGGTTCTCTGGGGCTGTGGTAATGGTTCCATACACAGAAAATGTGGAAGTCAAAATTGGGGAAAAGGTTGTGCGAGTACCACTCATATATTAGGAAAGATCGCCTGTCAACTTACTAGGAAGAGACCTGCTCAGTAAATTAAACATGACCATATCCTTTACCGAGAGAGGGGTTGTCTGCTCCACCCCTGGCATGTGGTCTCTCAGAGCCATGCTGCTGATTCACACAATGGCAAATTAAATGGTGGTGAGAGGGATACCAGTGAATATGTTTATATATGGAATAAGAGTACTTGCTGAGGCAGTGCCCAAGCTCACCAGGAAAGAATAGAGTTCCTTCTGATTTTAATTTTTTACCTTGTAGCGCTCCTCGAAGTGGTTTCTGGCACTATCCTATCCTTAGATTTAGAGGGGTTGCAAGTGTCCACAAAGAGGATAGTAGTACTAGGAACAGACATACATGGGTGCCAGTGGTGCACAGTTTTATGTGTTGACCCCAATACACCCTTACGAGAATTGACAGATGAGGAATTGTTTGAAGATGCCAACGATGATGGGGAGATAGTACTCGAAATATGTATCCCTTGCGATATCATGGTCCAGTACCGGAAAGCAAAGAGTGCCCTTATGGCCATTGTCAGTGAACCCCCTTCTTTCTGTGAGAATGATCTGCAGCAGGCCCCACCCTATCTATGGACCACCAGGCCACATGATGTGGGTATGTTGAAACAAGTGACCACAGTAAAACTAATGCTCATGCCAGGTGCAGTCTTACCCAGAGTGAAAAAATACACCCTGTCGAGGGAAGCAGAGGAATGGATACAGGAAACTTTACAGACCCTTTTACAAAAAGGAATTATTGGCCCCTCCACGTCATCGTGCAATACGGCTATCTATCCAATCAAGAAGGCAACAGGGGGGAGTTGGAGAATGATCCAGGACCTTCACCTCTTAATGATATTGTACAAAAATAATTCCCTCTTGTTCCTAAACCTGCCTCCATCCTCTGCAGCATCCCAAAACAGGCCACTCACTTCACTGTAGTGAATCGGAAAAATGCCTTTTTCTCAGTGCCAGTCAACCAAGGATCACAGTACCTCACTACATTTACCCTGGTAGGAAAGCGACATGAACATTGTTGCTTACGCCAGGCATACTGTGAAAGCCCAAGCAACTTCAATAGAATACTGCTTGAAGATCTCTGTAACATTGAGGTTCGCAGCATGATTATTCAGTACGTAGATGACCTCCTGGTCTGCAGCGACAGGGAGCAGAGCTGTCGCAGGGACTCCATCTCCCTACTCCAAATACTAGCGCAAAAAGGGTACAGTGTGAACAAGAAGAAACTCCATTACTGTTTGACCGAAGTCCTGTACTTGGGTCAGATTGTTTCGAAAGATGGTAAGAGGATAATTCCAGACAGAGCGGCAACAGTATGTGCAAATGCCAAACCAAACACAGTGAAGGAAATGCAGACATTTCTAGGGCTCTGCAACTACTGGAGGGCTTGGTTTCTAGACTACGCAGCATACACAAGGCCACTACTGCAAGGGCTCAAGGAGGCGCAAAAGGAGGGAACACCCATTAGGTGGACAGCAGAGATGATCACAGGATTTAATGACCTAAACAATTTGATATCAAAAGTGCCAGTTCTAGCAACTTCTGATTATGAACAGGAATTCTACCTGCTTTCCCATTGATATGATATGATATGATATGATGTGGCATGGCATTTATAACCCGCCTATACACAAGTGTTTCAAGGCGCGACGAGGTAGGGGAGGGGGAACAGAGGAAAGACAAAGACAACAATCCTACTAGGAAAGGTGACATTGAGATTGCGCAAGTGCAAGGATGAGGGGGAGGGGGAAAAGTGCAGAGAATAACAGAAAGATAAATAAAGACAATAAATAAATAAATGTGAGGCCAGCAGTTGGCAAGTGGAAGGGTAAGTGCAGCCATCAGGTGTCAAGTGCTAGGTAGGGCTGTAGTGATACATAACAGTCCCCGAATGTAAGGTTTGAAAGGGGGGTAGTGCTGGTGTGCAACTGGCGGGGAGGGGGACTTGGGCCGAGATCAGAGAGTAGCCAGGTTACCAGTGCAGTTTCAGATTAAGTCAGGAGATCAGCAGGGGAGAGGAGGAGAAAAAGCAGAAGCAAAGAGGAAGGTCTTTATGTGCTTCCGGAACCAGAGATGGTTCTCCGCAAGTTTCATAGGGGCTGGGGGGCTGTTCCAGAGGGAAGACCCAGCAGAAGAAAGAGATCTACCACTAACTTGTTGCTTGGAGAAATGACTGACCCTGAAGGAGTTGGAGGTGGATGAGCAAAGAGCTCGAGAGGGAAGATATCTAGGAAGAGCGAGTTGAAGGTATTGAGATCCCAGAACCCAGAAGGCCTTGTGGACAATGCAGAGGTTTTTTAACTTAATCCTCATCGCCACTGGGAGCCAGTGCAGAGATTTCATTCCTGGAGAGATACGATCCCTGGGTTTGAGGCCAAGGACAAGTCTTGCAGTCCTGTTTTGGAGGAGTTGCAAAGGGCGGAGAGTAGAGGCAGGCAGATTGAGAAAGAGGCTGTTGCAGTAGTCCAGCCTAGAGAGAACCAGAGCTCTGAAGACAGTGAGCTTCTGGGAGAAGTAGATGAAGTAAGAATACCTCTGAGTAGGTGCAGCTGCTAGTGTGACTTCTTAGAGATGTCAGAGATGTGAGGTGAGAAGGAAAGTTTGGAGTCGAAGATGACCCCGAGGTTTTTAGCCTCACGGGTGGGAATGGGAAGGGGGCCAAGGGTGGCCAGCCAGAGAGTGACAGGAAAGGAAGGAGCAAGTATGCTTATGAGGAGAATCTTGGTCTTACTGGCATTAAGGCAGAGATAATTGGTGGCACACCACTCTTGGATAGCAGACAGTCAGAGATGAGAGAACGAGAGGAAGTGGCAGAAGGGAGCCTGAAAATGAGTTGACTGTCATACTCATAGCACTGAAAGTTGGGGCAGAGAGCAACAATGCGATGGGCAAGAAGTGCCAGGTATTGGTTGAGCAGCCAGGGAGAGAGGTTAGACCCCTAGGGAACACCAGAGATAAAGATAGAGGAGAGGAAGGACCCAAGTTGGACCTGGGAGGGTCGATCGGAGAGGAAGGAGGTCAGCCAAGCCAGGTCCTGATAGGTGATACCCAGGTTATCAAAGAGACAGTTGAGCAGGATGACATGATTGACTGTGTCAAAGGCAGCAGAGATCAAGCAAGATGAGAACACAGAGGGTGTTGGAGTCAAGGTTGGAGAGCAGGTCTTTACAGATGCTCAGGAGAGCCGTTTCTGTGCTTCTGGCAGCTCTGAAGCCAGACTGATTGTCATGGAGACAACTAACAGATTAAGTGTAATGGTTAAGCTAGGAGATGGCCAGCTTTTCCAGGAGTTTGCCTAGGAAAGGAGTGATGGAGATTGGACGATAGTTAGCTGAACAGGAAGGGTCCGCAAAGGGTTTCTTAAGAAGAGGGTGCACAAGGGAATGCTTCAGGGGGAGGGGAAGACGCCAGTGGTGAAGGAGTAGTTGCAGAAATTAGCCAGAGCAGGAGCCAGGGAGTCAATGTGGTCATTGATGGTTTTGGAAGAACAGGGGTGAACCTGTTTTGACGAGACTTTCATAGATCAGACTTGTCTACAAACCTCATCTGAGGAGAACAGGGGAAAGGCAAAGTAGGAGGGAGTAGAGGTGGCCACAAAAGGGCCAGAGGAAGAACAGGGAGGAGAGGGAGGAGGGGGAGAGGAAGAGAGAGATGACAAGATGTCCTGAGTTTTAGAGATGAAATGATAACCAGGGTCGTGCAGAGGGCCAGGGCGGGGACAGGAGAGGTAGAGACTGCAGTAGGATTGGACAGCTCCTTGCAGATTTTAAAGAGTTTGACCGAGTTGCTAGATGCCACGGAGACATGGGTTTGGATGTGGGCTCTCTTCTTGGTACAGACAGAGAGCTAATATTGCCTTTGGAGCAGGAGGAAGGACAGTTTATCAGAGGATAGGCATGCCATTTCCTCTCAGTCACCCTACACTTGGCAAGAACACAGAGAATATCAGAGATAGAAGAGTAGAGCATGGAAAGGGGCGAGTCCCCCAAAGGGGTGGGGGGGGTGAGAAAGTGGCAGCGAAATCCTCAACTGATACACGCTTCATGGGTCAGATAACCGAGAATGTAGGTGGCAATAAAGGAGTTGGCTTGGCCTGAGGGGTAGAGAGGGTGAGATGAGAGGAAAGAAGAAAGTGATCACTCCCGGAGTGAGGAGTGGTGAAAGGAATCAAAGGGGGAGGTCTGACGAGATCAGAACATCCAGAGTGTGACCTGTAGAGTGAGTCAGGCCAGAGGGGAGAATAGAGAGTGAGAGAGAGTCACATATATCAAGAAAGAGTCCAGTGGAAGGGCAGGAAGCATCCACCCAGATGTTGAAGTCTCCAAGACGGAGGAGTTGAGTGGTTGAGACCAGGAGGGAAGAGGAGAGCTCGGCCCACTCAGGGAGGAAGGAAGAGATCTGACCAGGTGGCCGATAGATGGTAGCCACAGTAAGGGAATTGTCAGGAGAGAGAGAGAGCCTGCAGACAAGGCTTTTGAAAGAGGAGTAGGCCTGTGTAGGAATGACAGAGGCAGGAATCCACTCAGGGAAGAACAGGGCTACACCCCCCCTGAACAGTTGGATCTGGGAGCGGAGAGGATCTTGTAGCCATCAGGGAGGAGAGTGTCAAAGCTTGTGACAGAGCTGCTGTGAACCATATCTCGGTGAGAACTAGGACCTCGAGGTCAAGTTCCTTCAGGAGGCAGCAGATGTCCGAGGAGTGTTTGACAGCAGAGCGAGATTTTAGTGTGGCAATATGGAGAAGGTTGCTGTCCTTGAAAGACTTCCGGGGCGGGGTACAAATCAGAGGTACACCCTGCAGAGGTGTAGTAGTAGCGCAAGGGGGGCAGAAGAGGAAAGAGGAGAGGGCAAGGTAGCTATGGAGGAGACAAGTGGAGGCGAGGAAGCTGTGGAGGGGAGCAAAAGGACAGCAGGAAAAGAAAGGAAAGTGATGAGGCGCGGGAAGTATCTATCAAAGAGGAGAAGGTTGGCTTGAGGGCCTTGGACCAGGACGGTGCCATTCAAGTAAACATTAATGATGACCTTAGAGGAGTGGAAGGAGACCAGGAGGGCCTCCCACCGGGTGCCATTATTAATGGGAGAGGACAAGATGGGTGAGAGCACAGTGACCATATGTAGAGTTCATAGGTCTGACGAGGGAACGACAAAGAGGATGTCGGTGAAAGTTTGCCCGGGGGAGGCACTGGTATAGGTATCAGCGATAGGGAGGCATGGGTTGGAGACCAGGATGCCCTTTTTAAACTTCTTCCTACCATTCATTCAAATGACACTCTCATGACGACCGTGTTAACACAGAAAAGTTAAATGGGACATGAACTCCTGTCCTATTACATCGGCACACTTGAGTCAGTCCTGCAGGGTCAGTTCGCTTGTGAACAGGTGCTTGCAGCCTCAGCCATCGCCATTGAAAAGGGCTCCACCATTGTAATGGGGTGCTCTGTAACTCTATATGTCAAAAACTCACTGTTTGCAATATTAGAAAGATCAAAATCTACACTGACAAAACAGAGAGCATCAGTTTATGAGATCATTCTATCCAGTTTGAATATCCATGTGGTAAGGTGTAAAACAGTAAATCCAGCGACATTTCTCACAGAACCATTCACGGTTGAAGACATGCATGAGCATGACACTGCAACATATGAGGGTGAAGGGGATGACATACCAAAAGCAAAAGATTATGCCCTGGAAGAAAGGGAAGTGTACTTCATTGATGGGTCAGCATCCATTGATCAGGACACAGGTGAAAAACATGTAGCGGTGGCAGTAGTGAGAATGGTGGAAGGAGAATATGAGCCACTAATAATGAAAAGATTGCCAAGGCATTTCTCTGCACAAGCCGCCGAGCTCTTAGTCTTGATCGAAGCACTAAAAACAGCAAAGGGGTGTTGTGTGGCCATTTATTCCGACTCCGCGTATGTCACCACCACGGTGCACTTGGGTCTATCTAGATGGAGAAGAAGGGGGTTCAGAAGGGCAGATGGCTCCCCAGTAAAGCATACAGAATTACTGAACAAATTGATTTCGGCTCTTGCGGTGCCTTCTTCGCCAAGTGCCTCGCTCTCACTCATAACAGACACAATCTCATTGGGCAACACAGCAGCAGAAGCAGCAGCCAAAAAAGCAGATTCATATGGGAGCAGAATGTGTAGTAACCACTAAAGATACATCTCTGTCAACAGACTTGTATACCACGCTCCCCAAAATGCAAATAATAGAGTTACAAAGGAGAGCACCATCAGAGGAACAAGATCTATGGCTCAGACGGGCGTGCACACAGTCACCCATCAATCATTTATGGTGACAAAAGGCAACAGGTAAAGTTGTCATGCCTGTCGAGTTATTACACACAGCATTCACGCAATTACACTTCCCAGGCCACAGTTAAAAGCAACACATTGCTGCCGATCTCCAGGAAGATTGGTTCATTCCAAACTTGCAGGAACACCTCACACAAATGATGGTCCAATGCACCATGCGCCACATGTTCAGCATAGGGCTAACATTAAGAACTCTATGGTGAGCATAACCCCACCATGTGGGCCCCTTCCGTGAGCTGCACATTGACTACGCAAACATGGGAGAAAGGTGCAATGGGGCCCAATATTTGATTGTGGTGGTGTGCCCATTCTCTCGAAGGATGGAAGCAGGGCCATGTGCCACCCAGATGCAAAGTGTGCAGTGAAATTCCTCATCAGAGAAGTATTCCTCCGATGCGGGGTGCACAAGGTTATATGGTCAGACAATGGTACACACTTCTTTAATAAACTATTTAAAGAGTGAACATCCCTCTTAGTGATAAAACACAAAATGTGTTCAATTTACCACCCGCAAGCAAATGGAGAAAATCAACGGCCTGCTCAAGAGTAGATTGTCCAAACTATGCAACGCCCTTAAGAAACATTTGGTGTACTGCCTGCCACTGGCACTGTTCCAATTATGCACACAACTGTTCAAGGACCACAGCCTGTCCCCCCACGAAATAGTAACTGGTTGATGCATGCAAGCGCCACTGTCAATGGTAAGAAGGACATCTGATGCTCACAGAACAGCCACTGTCCTAGGAGAGAATTTAAGTAATACCTTACACAACTCACACATGCAATAAGATGTATATCCAAACAGATTGCACTCCCACACACAGCAGGCAGTGAAACAACCATGGGGACTGTAGCACAGAATGCCCCCAACCAGCCCTTGATGTAAGAAGAATGGGTCTATGTGCAAAGCTTTGTTTGCAAGTGGAAAAACCCAAGGTTCCACAGCCCATACCAAGTAATATACTGCACCCCACTCGCTGTAAAAGTAAAGGAGTTGCAATACTGGATCCACCTTTCAGATGTCCGAAAAGCACAAGGGTATTCCCCCTTAAGTGACTGAACAGGGGAACAAGCATCTGCCACTAACTCATCATGAGTAGCTCTATGTCATTTATGTTTGCATGTGAAAATGTAAGAAAGTACATGCATAGCTGCTACAACATGAGCTACCATAATTAACTCTCTCTCTCTTTCTCTCTCTCTTTCTCTTGGTCCTTCTTTTTTCTGCCCTTTTCACCCTCTGCCCTAATTTACCCACCCCGTTTTCTCCCTCTTCACAGGTGCAATGATCATGGAAATGACTTAACTAAATGAGAATGCAAATGTAGATAGCAGTAGGAATAGGATCGGTTTTACACAAGATATAGCTTTAATTGTGGAATTAAGTTTTGAGTAATACTGTTTGTCTTTTTAATATTCATAGTGGATGTTCTTTGGGGAGCATATTTTATCTGAGGGACCCATCTAAAAGAAGGGGGGTAGCAGAGTAAATGGGTATGGGATGGACTTCAGTGGAGCTGGGACGATGGTATACCCCCAAACCTCACTACTTTACACAATAATGCAACAAAAAGGGTCCCAGGTATTATTGTATTCACAGAAAATGATTCACTGAATGCCCCAAATGCTACTTCTACACCTTCTGTAGTATTCAACGCTCAACCATCTACCTCAGTATTTAACATGTGGCCCACTTTAACTCCTAACATGGGTCTAGGTTCTCCCCATCTGGCGATCCTGCAAGAAGGTATAAATGTAAATAACAAAGTTTTATCCACAAGCACTGAACAATCTGTACTGGGGGGAAAAAAATCACACAATGCTAAATGTCACAAATTCTGCCTGTAGCAACTCCAAAACTACACTGTGTAATAATGTAATGTTCCACTGTTGGCACCACATGTCTAAAGGTCATTATGTAACCAGAGTACAGCCCATAGAGCATCGGTAAAAGGAAGGATACTTCCCCCGCGAAGTGACAGACTCAGATGGCAGACACATGAGAATAAATATGATGCATATCATGGTTTAGGATTAGATAAATTGGAAGACCTTTGACATCCCAGCCACTCAAATAGTTGGTACTCTGACATGAGTACAACGGGAAGGCGAACAACTAATGGGGGTGGCTATGTTTGTTCCTTAATACCGCATGCATCTGGGGCACCCAAGTGTTTAGTGCCACAAGAGATAGCTTTAGAAGAAACACAATGTTTCATCCACCTTGCACTATGTAGGAGAAAGGACACCTTCCAGGCACGCAGCGTCCAGTTAAAACTCTTAGAACTGGACATTCACAAATGCAAAGTGGGCTTGAGCATGTCCAAATGCTTCAAAGAGCCCTTTCTGGCCATCCAAGGAACACATTTTTCACAGAAAACTAATGGCAAGAATCAGCTTTCACGTGCAGCGCTGAAGGACTCAGTGGCTACTATGAAGAAACATAAGCCTTTGCAGACAGAACATGGGCACAGATATGGACAGAAAATGTGACAAAACTGACATGTGTCACAGCAATTGAAAAGCCAGTGAAAATACAGCAAGAAGAAAACTATAAACTTTGCTTCTACAGTGAAGGAATTATTTCTGTGGGGTCCAACAAATGATGTAACTGGACACTGCTCATCCCAAACTTCCAAAAAGGGACGGTGGCGCTGATGGACTATTACTGGGTATGTGGAAAAAAGGCGTACTTCCACCTACCATCATCATGGAGGGGCTATTGTTCACTCGCAACTTTGCATTCAGCCATGTTGGTAGTGCCCGAAGGGGGGGGACCTGTGCCTGACAACAGGCAAGCGGCACCCGAGACAACAGAAGTAATGCCCACTGTATCATCTCCAGGATTCCGAATACTTCCAGAAGAGGAGCGCCATGATCGGCTCATTCAAAATAAGCAATCCTCCAATTACCTGTCCCAAGATTCCACTGATATACTAGCACAAATACCTGCTCAGCAGAGACATTTTTTGCATCTCTCGTGCCCAGTATCCAAATAAGGACAAATGCCAAGTGGCTCCAAATCGTCTGCTGGGAACTGATCCAGTTGCCAAATGACACTGAAGAAGGGTTCAGCGTTATGAAGGTGAAACTGAGAGCACTGCGGTTAATGACAATGCAAAACCGCTATGTCCTTGACCCCCTCGCTACCATGGAGGGCAGGCTTTGCAAAATGATTGGGAGTTCATGTTGCATCTACGCACATTCCGCAGATGCTGACAGTGGAACATTATCACACGTAATAGCAGCAGTGCATGAACTTGGAGTAAAAATGAAGAAGGAAAGGGTGAACATGGCATTCGGCTGGGTACCATCATGGCTTGGAACGACTGTAAAGAGGTTGATCCCTTTCATCATGTTTATTTTGCTGATTTCTCTGCATGTGCCAGTTGGGTCATGCAATGATGATGGTGACAATTGGGGATAGAAACAATAAGAAGGTGCCTAATGCTAAACTAGAAGTAAAAGTACACACTGAACAAAATAATGACCCCAATTATTATATGGTTGCAATATATTATGGTCATGGAGATGAGGTAGACACTCTCTATCACATGACCATTGCACCCCCGCCAGAGTAGATCTAGCAGGGGACGGGGAATGTATGTATGACCTGTACACCTGAACTGTGTGTGCAGCATGGGGAAAGTTTGAGGAGTGTATTGTAGAGGAGGAGCCAAATGCCTCTACCAGAAGTCCCGCCCCTATTCTGCCCATATGTTGGAAGCCGGGAATTGTGACATGCACAACGCTAGTATCAGTGTCTATCCCATGAAGACTCTTTGAGGCAAGGTATCCGTTGAGAAAACCCCATGTAAAGTAACCTTGAAGAGCAGATGGACTCTTATGAGAAGGACCTGAAGAAGTGTGAAGTGGTGGAGGCAAGAGCCTGGTGATGTCACATGAAGCAGAAATTACAAACGAAGAAGAGATGCTGAAGAAGAAAGTATATAGACCTTATA
Organism: Ambystoma mexicanum; assembly: GCF_040938575.1. Classification (NCBI taxonomy): domain Eukaryota; kingdom Metazoa; phylum Chordata; class Amphibia; order Caudata; family Ambystomatidae; genus Ambystoma; species Ambystoma mexicanum. The sequence continues at coordinate 230,818,638 of NC_090931.1, read as the reverse complement.
GATTCTGATGACGAAGTAAAGAATTGAGTGATATTTCATGTGCAGAATGAAGATTGTACTCACAAAATCGCTTCATAATTGCACAGATGCTGAAATGCACATAGATTAAGTAATCATGAAGGCTGGTGGTGCTGCCAATATATAAATATATTTATATAGATTATGGATGTTCCACATTGTGTTTCGCAAATTAGGACCCCGTGAGCAGAAAGGGATGAAAGTGTGGTGCAGCAAAGAAAGATGGCTGATGATGAAGGAAGATGAAGGAAGAATCGAGAAGGCTTGGCTGGCATGGTATGAAGGGTTGTGGCAGCCAAGAAACTGGTTATCTATTCGAGAAGATACAATGAATGTGAGAACCGAGATACGCTCCTGCTATTCATTTAATAGTAATAAATAAAAAGAAAGGAGCTCAGACACAGTCTCCTGTCACATGGTCAAGATGGAAATAGACTTTGGGCAGGCTAAATCGAGATTTGAGATAAGGCTGTGCTCACACTCCCTTTTATTCTCAGGCACAGTGAAACTCACAAAGCCAAGTTCAAAGACAATTCGAATGGCAGACAGCAGGAGTGAGGATGGATGATGTGCTAATTGTGTGGGAAGGCATGATCATGTCAAACCCACAAGCACCTGGGGTACCAGCTTGCATGCTGTTAGTGAGTGAAATATTCCAGAAGGTTACAAGCGTGCCAACCAATTGTAGATGGCCACATAGCAAAGAGCCCTATAGTTTGAAGAGCCAATGAAACATTGTGTATTCTATGACAGCCAAGCGGACATGCATTAGGGGTGGGCATAGGTTGTCCACCTGAAGTTAGAGACTAAATCACAATCTTATCCCCCATAGAAAGTGTACCTAGATGTTACCCTTGAGCCTAACACAATCCTAGCTAGGTTTTTCTTTTTTGCCACATAGTATGACGTCAGTAATGATGAGTTTTTGCTATAAACATGCTGTTTTTTATTAAATGTTTTTTATTAAATGTTTTTTATTAAATGCTTTGAGAATGCTTGTGCGACATCTGATGATGTCTGTTGTAACCTCCCTGTTTTAGATAAGTGCAAATAAAACAGTTAAAGTTTGCCAGCTTCCTGAGTCGGTCTTAGTTTTGATGTCATAGTAAATTCTGCATCCCCATCCATCCCATAATATTGCTACGTTGCTTAAAGGGTTTACGGGTTCAGTATGCAGAGCATGGATACCTATAAAGGGTACCCCAGCATGGGAAGAAGCAGAAAGATGAGCAAATGATCGAAGAAATGGGAGGGGTGAGTTTGCTACTGTAGAAATAACGAAAGGGGGGAATATTGGGATGGAAATGAGCCTATCCCACCCACTAGGTGCTTCCAAGTTAGGCTATCCCCATACAAAGCAATATAACCTACAACGGGGGAGCCGCCTCCACTCCTAGGGTGTATACGAAGGACCTGTAGCGCCTAGAAGTAGCTTAACAGTACTAGCCATATACCTGCATCGCAACTCCATTTTGTACAAGGCCCAGAACAGACATGTTGGGGGCCTGTGGCGCTTGTGTCCCTAGTTCGCACAAGGTGCCAAGCTCTCAGCACACCAAGCTGACTCCACATAAGCCCTGTTCCCACGGAAGTCCATTTCTCATTTGTCCCTTTAGTGTTGCAAATATCTAGTATCGCTTCACGGAATGTGCCCTGTGTGGAGCGTGAGACAGTACCAGGCCCAGCCCAGCACCCATCAATCACTATTAAACTGCCATTGGGGCCTCTGACCCCGACCCAGCCAGGCCGGAGCCAGCCTCACTTCACTGACCCGACCCCCCAGGCCATAACCTCTCAAGGGTGCCCACCACAGATCTAAAGCATGAATATCTCTCCAATAGCAACATACGTCTCCTGTAGCATGTGGCACTGGGAAGGGTAAATCACGAGGGGAGAGGCTTCGGGTGCAGGAACTGCAGTTTTAACGAAGTCCAGAATGTAGGGGTCAAAATAACTGTATTTTATCCTTCCCTCATTTCGGCACCCCTTTCCTGTTACTCCCAGGTGCCTGCCATAATGGATGAATAACCGGTTTCAGTTGTTTAGCTTAGATTCGATATGTTACATATAATGTTCACCCCCACCTTCACCATGAGGATGAGCCCAGCTGACCCATATTCACCAGGATCGACAGGGAAGAAGCAGCCAATTAGTGCCTGGCATCCCATATGGAGGAGGCCCATCCATATGGTCCCACCAACCAGCCATGTGGATTTGTACTGTATATAATGATGTCATTAATGACACTTCCGGTCATTTTAATGTGCTGCTTGTGTAATTTTTGGCAGAGTGCTCTCGGGCAGCAGAGTTCTTTACTGACATTTGTATTCTGTAAGGGTAAAACCTTGTTATCCTTCCAAAGCTATCTCTTGGCCTTTTTCCCTCGGAGGGTGTATTTAATGTGGAGTGTGCGCGCAGAGGTTCATATATTCAGTACTCTACAGAATCATAAAAGCTTAGAGCAGCGTATGACTATATAACTTAACAATCTAGCCACGTTATGTTCCCACTTTAAGAAACACACTCATGGGTCATACATTTTTTCTGGCACATGACCTTCTGAGAAGTCTACAGAATCATAAAAGCTTGGAGCAGTTTATGACTATAATGAGATTAAGGAACATGTTACTTACATGTAACTATTGTTCTCCAACATGGGTCTGGCATGGATTCACATGCTCATGAATAGTCCCTGTCGTCAGGCTGGGCATCCTCAACAAAAGGAAAAACAGTTTTACTTTCACTTACAAACTGCATTTCTCCTCTAAACCAATCACTTTACTCTGGGTCATACTTCCCCCCAGCCAATGACTGCCCTCTACCTAAGACCCTCCTCTGGCAGCCATCTTCAGATTTTTACCGCACATTCAAGTGTTGGGAGGGATACTCTAGGCACCGCCTAGAGTATCCCTCATGAGTTTTGCTCCATGAGTTTTGCTCCATGAGCTATTCAATATTTTACATGCTTTTGTCAGTAAAAAGTCCTAATTTTATCAAACAGAGCCTGTGTGCTCTTTCTATCCATTGGCCGACAAGTGGGGATCCATTTGTTGGAGAATTTCAACGCCCCTCAAGGGCAAGAATCGTCGAAGTTTCATAAAAGATTCCAGAAGGCCATCAGGCCTACTCTACACTCTGGACCATGTCAGAAGAAAAGAGCTCCATCCATGGCGGCCCAAGACAAGGCCAAGCACTGCAAGTCTGTTTCCAAGCGGGTCCGGCGATGGGCAGGGCGTATTCATCTTTACCATCTGCCTCCATCTCCAGCTATTGCTCCAGCTCCTCCTCGAAGAGGGAATCAGCAAAGCCAGAGAAGATGAAGGCTCAAGAAAAGGCCACCGACCTGCCGCGGGAGGCCCAGGCAGTCCAGGTGAAGTTGTCTTCAATGATCGAGTTGGTGCTGGCTGCCCTCTCGAAGGCCAAAGTGGCTGACCCAGTTAAGGTAGCCCTGGCGGTGCCTAGAGTATCCCTATCCCCGAGGCACGAAGCCTCGGCGGGGCCAGTGGAGAAGACACCACAAAAGAGGATGCCATCCCTAAGCCCGAATCCGACACCTCAGGATGCAAATAAGGGTGGGAGAGGAGGCCTCAGGACAGGCCGTACTCCAGGGAACTGATATTTCTTCTTCGGACAAGGAGGACCAGGTTTCCATACACACGATCCAGGAGGATGTGGGGGACGATGACGGAAATGTTGAGGGGGATGATGACAATGGAGACAACGATGGCGGAAATGCCGACAACGGCGCAGTGCCCAGTAATCCTACCACCCGACCCCTCAGAGAGATGTATCGCTGAACATCCTTTCGACCCTACACACTGTGGTGTTGGAAATTCAGAAAAGGATGCTGATGACACTGGCTCCAGCACCGGCCGTGGTGGCCCTGGATCAACCTCTGGAAAAAAAGAGGAAGCGGCACCCTACGCCGCCGCATCCACCTCCACACAAGCACTGCATGCCTTCACCCCTTAGGGACCCAGACACAGGGACGGACATGGCCACAGCAACTAGATGTTAATCACCACAGTGGGCGGTTCTCTGCAGCCAAGGGCTTCGCCCCAGACAAGGTGGGGTCGTTCCATGCCATGGTCGCCAGAGCATCCAAACTCTTCCAACTGGCACCAGAAATGATTAAGAAGGAAGGTTTCCACTACCAACAGTGGGAGGCCAAGAGGAAGACCATCATGGCGGGGCCTGCCTGGACTACATTTGACAGGAAGGCCTAGCTTTGATGAGGAATTCTGCCACGGCCCGACCAAGAGGGATAGGCTCAACAAAAAGTACTGGGTGCCGGAGTCCATACCAAAGTGCCTAGGATTGCAACCTTCCACAGACTCAGTGGTTTCAGCGGCAGCAAGGAAGAAGTCATATAACCCCTTGTCTTCATCCTCCATCCCTACAGATAGCACAGGAGAGAAGTTAGATGCCATGGGAAGAAAGGCGATCTACTCAGCAGCATCAACAGTCAAGGCAGCCAATGCACTTGCAATCCTGGCCAGGTACGATAGGGAACTGTGGTTTAAGGTAGCCCCAATTCTGGAGTTCCTGTCTGACGACAAGTGGGTTGAGGTGATCTCCGTGCTCCAGGAAGGGGAGGTGGCATTGGACCATGCCATCACAGTGGCCCTGGACATCAGGCACAAGGTGCTCCAGCAGATGGGGAACAATGTCTGCCTCTGTCGTTGTGGCCGACTGAAAGCCACCAACATCTGACAGGAGGTCCAGACGAGGGTACTGGACATGCCCTTTGACGGGGCCAACCTCTGTTCGAAGGCTGTCAGTGAGTCATTGCAAGCAATTAAGATTGACACGGAGACAGCTCGGGCCCTGGGCACTCTTCAGCAACACTGCTCTTCGTTTTCTGCCTCCGGGAGGAAGTCCGGCAGAAGGTTTCGCCGCAGGGTCCTCTTCATACCATCAACCCTTATTAGGCAGAATTATATGCATTACCTTTTGGGAACACCACATACAATTAAGACTACAAGTGACAGTGCAAATTTACCTTTGGTACAAGCCTGTACTACACAATAAAAGCGGTAGCGATGGCTGAGCAGCCAGACTTATCTCAAGAGCAAGGGAGCAGTATCAATAGTTAAACAAAGGACAGCAATTACTATGATTCAAACAAACAATGACTCAAGGTTTCTGAGTAAAAGAATATACATTTATTTACACATCAGTTGTATAACATTTCACTAAAGTAAAGCAGTTTAAAAATCACACTCTTAATACACCACAACACTCCCAATAGGTTCCAGACATGTTAAGCTCACAAATGAAGGTGGAGCAAAATGGCACTCCAGAAATTTAAAAGGGAGGGAAAGACAAAGTTAGGTAGAAATTGACCAGCACCAACAGGTAAATAAGCAGGGCAATCTAGAAAGAGGAACTACAGTGATGGAATCAAATCAAACAAGCGTTGCTAAATCAATAGGACAAAAGTATTTTTCTCAAGATCACACAGCTCAGGGTAGTTCGCGGATAAGTCTTTGTCAAGAGTTCCGGACGAAGTTGGTCAGCAGAAAAGTTAGTTTAAAGAGTAGAGAAGGACAAGCCCTCGGACTGGAGAAAGATTTCACACACTTTCACCACGCTGAAAGAAACGAACAACTGGATTTGCACAGTACCTTTAAATGGAGAAGCTGTAGCTGAGGCGGATGTTCCTGGCAGTTCCTGCAGGCTCACAGTTCCTGAAGCGACTGTCGGACTGACATGAAGTAGGAAGACTGGAGGGTCCTGCACTGCCCAGGGAAGAAACCAGCAACAGAGCAAAGCAACAAATAAAAGGTGCGCTCCTTAAAACCCAAGCAGGGTCCGACCTTCCTGGCTATCTGGCCCACTGTAGCTCTGTACAGCGAATTTGACCAGAGGAGGGAGTCCTGGCTTGCAGTTTGGGCAAACTGGCCGGTCCCACCAGCTCAGGGGAAGATGATTCCTGGAGGATCTTCCCTGTCATTGGAGTTCGAGGATTCGGACCTGCAGCAGGGCTTCACCAGGCGGTTTAGTCATGGTAGGGGTCCTCTTCCATCAGCTCCTCATCGGTTCTTTCGTTCCAGTGGTGACTCTGCCTTTCCAGACCTAGAGGCCTGCTTTTATGCAGTTTTCCCCCATTCACACAGCCTGGCTGTCAATCACACAGCAGGGTGGCTGTCCCGCCGGGACAGTCACCACAGCCAATCAGTTCAGAGTGGGACATGGGTCTCCAAGGAGACCCTGTGCAGGGAGTCCTAAACCCCTCCCTCACATCCTGTCCCCCCAGACATACAGGTGCCTAAGGAGGGCTTCTGCGTAGAAGCCTGCGAACAGATGGTGAACAAAGGGACCAAACCTGGTTTGGTGTGCAGAGTAAAACACGAGAAAGACTTTTACAAAAATAATTGGTGAATAAACCCAGACGGAACCGTAATAAAACATATATGGCCTAGCGGGTTTAAGTTCGAGGCTACCAAGATAGCCTAAAACAATACCAAGGTTATTTAAGATAACCGCGGTAGGAAAAATAGGGTAGTTACCACTGCCACCAGCCAAGTCTTGATGAAAAGGGAGCGAAATAATGCTCCAAGAGAAACAGACAAAAAGGGATAAGTATTAACCCTTTGCAGTACTGCATGTAAGATGGTTTGTACTGGGTCTGTGGTTTTACAGAGGCTAATAAAGTTAATGGCAACTTTATATGTTCTGAGAGACAGTAGTCAGTCACAGAAAATGGAGCCTGAGTTGGGAAGTCTAAAAGACAATCCTGTGTCACTGCACTGAAGGTGCTGTGTAACACACAGTAAAAAGATGATGCATGTGGAGTAGGTGAGGTTCCACAGTCTATGAACACAAAAAAGTTAAACACACAAAGCAAAATACATGTAAGAGTGGGAAAAAAGGCTCACACTCTTACCAGGTGAAAAAATAAATCCTAGAAATCCAGCAAAGCAGCTGAGGGATTCAGTAGGTAAGGGAAATTAGCCATTCTGGAGAATTCACCCTAACAACCCTCCTGGTCCATGGCCCAGGAGGACTACACAGGCCGTTCCAAGGCTTTTGGTGGAGCTGGCCAATGACATCATCACTCCCAATGTGGCACGCACGCCCCGAAGCAAGACCAGGACATCGGGCCCCCGCTCATGCACACCGGTGTGAGGCTGGCGGGCTTTGTCAGTGAAGGGAAGACGATCTCCACCAACCGATGGGTGCTGGACGCTCTCGCCAAAAGTGTCTCAGGATACCTCCTGTGGACCGGTAGAAGCACCACCTCTCTCATCTCCTGCAGGAAGTATGGGCCATGACAAGAAAAAGTCTGATAGAGCTGGTTCCAAAGCGACTCCGGGGCTTCAGAGTCTACTCAAGATACTTCTTGGTAAGGAAAAAGACCGGGGGCTGGAAGCCCATTATAGACCTACGGCTTCTCAACATATACCTCAAGTCCCAAAAATTCAGGATGGTCATGTTACAGCACGTGCCCGCCCAACTGGAGGAAGGAGGCTTCTTGATGTCGCTGGATCTGGGGAAGGCATACTTCCATGTCCCCATTCATGAGAAGCATCGGAAGTTCCTGCACTTCGTGGTACAGGGAAGACACTACCAATTCAAGGCCCTCTGCTTCGGACTGAAGTCGGCGCTCAGGGTTTTTATGACGTGCCTAGCACCAGTGGCGGCCCATGAATGTCTCCAAGGAATACATGTGTACCCATACCTCAACGACTGACTAATCTGGGAAAAGTCAAGGGAGACGGCCATGGACCAGCTGCTGATGGATCTGAGGTTCTCCATCAACTATCCAAAGTCCTGCTTGATACCATCGCAGAATGCGCTGTTTCTGGGGGCCAGGCTCAACACGGTTTCCCACCTGGCTGCTCCCTCGGAAGAGACGTTAGCGGCCCTGCGTGGCAAGGTGCAACAGGTGTTGGCACTCAAGACTGGCGCAGTGCTGACACTCAAATTGCTGCTCCGCATGAGGGGAGTGTTCTGGGCCCTCAAGTTGTCCCTTCTGTCACTCAAAGGCAAAGTGGTGTGGATCTTCAGGGACAACACCACCACGATGTTCTACATCAGGAGGCAGGAGGGCGCCCTATCCCCAGTGCTCTCCAGAAAGGCACAGGACTTGTGGTACTGGGCCATTGACCAGGACATGTTCCTCATTCCCTTTCACCTGGCAGGAGTCAAGAACACCATATCCGACTCCATCAGCAGGGAGCTGCGCTCCTGCCATGAGTGGTAACTTTGACAGGATCAGGTGGACGACATTTTCAAGTGGAGCAGACCCCAGATTGATCTGTTTGCGACGGCGACAAACTCGAAATGCTAGAAATTTGCCAGCAGGATCCACCAGCCAAGGAGCATGGGGGACGCATCTCCTTCCCGTGGGAAGGTCTGTTCATATATGCATTCCACCGTTTCCTCTCCTGCTGCCAATCATCAACTCAAATGTTGCCGATGCAAGATGATCCATGATCCTGGCATGGCAGAGGCAGATATAGTACCTGGACCTTCTCAGCCTGCCAACATCACCTCCGGTCAAACTGCCAGTGATCACAGATCTGCTCACCAGAGAAGGAGGCGCAATCCTGCACTACGATCCAGGATGTCTGAACCTGAGGTCTTGGCTCCTGCAGCCCTCAAGTTCAGATGGTATGAGTTGCCAGCGGACTGCAGGGAGGTCCTTGCCAGAGTGTCATCGACTCTTAAGTGCAACAGGCACAAGTGGAAGCGTTTCGCTACTTGGTGCTGGACGCAGATCAACCCTCTGAAGGTCACAGCTCTGCAAATTCTTCCATACTTCTTGTTTTTGGACATGGCAGGGCTGGCACACGCCTCTATTAATGTGCATCTGGTTGCTATTGTCAAGGCGAGGTCCATTCCCACGCAGAAGTAGCATGAACTCCTACCTCCCCTTGGTGGTCTTAGCACCTGGATTGGATAAATGCAGGCCACCGTGACCCCCACGGGGAAAGAGGATTAGGGTCCATGGATTGGATAGGTTGTGGGTTGTTGGGAAACCGGGCTCGGGGTTCGGGAGAGGTTATGGATAGGCAAGGGTTTTCCAGGGAAGGCATGCTCCTTGGCTCCAACCTTAGTGAGCCTGTTCTGGTGGCCGTAACGCTGAAGTATTTCTTGGGCCCAGCAATTACACACACACGCCCATACATACATTCATGTCTCATGCATGCATTACCCTTGGTAAGGCTCTACACTCAGTTTAGAGTTTGCACTGAGTTATGCCTCTTTGGGTGTGGCTGGATAGACTTCCTAGGACAGCAAGGTACATAGACAATAGCAGACTTGTTGTGCTGCAATACGAGTTCAAGGACAGCTGCTGCGTGGTACACAAACACTCCACTGTAGTATACAGGCATTAACATCTAGCAATGCATTAGGTACTATACACAAGAAGGCACCTAGCTTTGGATTCCCATTCAGGGTGCTCAATGTACTGCATTTCTTGGCCACTGGGTCATTTCAGCAGACCAGTGCCATAGTGGGGGGGTCTCACAGCCCACGCAGTTACGCTGCCTACACCAGGTGTTGGCAATTATGACTGCGCGACCCTCAATCCGCAGGCACATATACATACCCAGAACCCCCTCAGAAAGGCAGGCCATGGTCCAGGACTTTTATAGGGTGGCAAACTTCCCCAAAGGGCCCGTGCCCTAGATTGCACCCATGTGGCCTTATGTCCACCTATGGCCACAGAGAATATCCACTGCAACTGCAAGAACTGGCATACCATCAACGTGCAGGTAGTATGCGATGCACAGGGGATCATCACCTCTGTCAATGTTAACTATCCACGATCCACCCATGACAGTTTCATATTCAGAATGTCTGCCCTGAGCCGGGACCTGGAAGCTGGGAAGCATGGCGACACATGGATCATTGGTGAGTACAAATGCCTGTGCACATGCATGCATGTCACACACAGACAAATACACATACCAAACTAATGACAAACATTATGACCTCCCCAGGGGACAGTGTCTACCCCCTGAGCACCCACATGATGACGCCAATACGGAAGCCCACCACCCCACCCCAGGTAAAATGCAACACAGCCCATATTGCAGCATGGGCCATAGTGGAGCGCACATTTGGAGTGCTCAAGTCACACTTCTGCTCCCTCCCGGGCAGCTACTCTATGCAACCCCAGTAGTGTGCAGGATCATTGTGGCAGCATGTGTCCTGTTGCAAAACAGTGGGGCGTACCGGTGGACATGGTGGTGCCCCCACATCCCCAACCACACGTACAGGTGCATGGGAGGGGAAAGGACATGTGGAGGCTGCCCAACTGAGAGGCCCCTTATCTTTTAAGGCCTCCCAACTATGACACAGATGTACTAGTACCAATGGGTGGTGCACACAACAATTGTTCTGGGCAACTTGGGTGAGGGGGGCAAGGTACGTGATGAAAACAGCACCCCGGTGCTCTTGCAAGACTGCCTGTGGCCCCTTGGGAAAATGATGGGTCGCGCAACGCTCAGGCATCTGAAAAAAGCAAGAAAAAAAGATATGCGACCCCTGTAGCCCACGTGCGTGTAAAAAAACACACGCAGTAAGCTGTGGCAGCCAGGAACACAAAAAATGCATATGTGATCAACACGCAGGCTAGGATGCCCAAAAAAAAAGGGGGTACGCGAGAAACAGGCACACCAGCATTGGGAAAAATAGTGTGTGCGACTCACTGTCTAACTTGTATGTAGAAGAAGAACGCGTAGCCAACACCCATGCCAAAAGAAGAAGTGCGCACTGTAGCCGCTGTGAAGTAATCGCGTGTGAACCCCAATGTCTGGAAAACACATGCACCGCTCTCCACGAAAAGCACGTACAGATCGATGGAAACCCAAGTGGGACCTTTAACCCGTGCCGAGGGAAATGCCTGCGCGCATGTTACGTCACCTATGCACTTATGCGCTAAGGGCCTTTGGTCGGAATTCACGCAAACGTGCTGTTTTTTCACGTGCCAAATCACTCCGTATCAAGCTGGCCAAGCGACAACACACGGAAGACCACGCTCCTGCCCAGAAGACCAAATTACTGCCCCCCAGAGCCCCGAGTAGCCTCCCACGAGCCATCTGCTGCTGCCTGCCTGCCTGCTGCCACTATGCCCTGCCATTTGGTGCCTGCACATCTGCCATCTGCAGGGGTCCAGTTGCTGTGACCACCCATCTGGAACAGAAAACTCCCGACTGGTGTTCCATCACTCCACAGCCCAGCCCCAGGACCCAGTTGCTCACCTACACCTGCCTCGGGGGGTTGCCATGTCTGACACAACACCATCTGGCACCAGTGCCAACCCCCCAGGAGAGAGGCAGAGGGCTGCCAGCTTCACTGCCAATGAAGTTGGCATCCTGGTGGAGCAAGTCCTGGGGTATTATGATGCCCTCTTCACACCATTGCGCGCCGACAAGAAAGGACGGAGGAGGATCTGGACAGACATAGTGGGTGCCATCAACGCGGAGGGGGTGGCACTGCGCGACATCAAATACATCCAGAAGCGCTGGGAAGACTACAAGTCCAGGACCCTCAAGAAGGCCCGGTGCCTCTTAGATGCAGCGGATCCAGTGGGGTGGCGGGGCTAGCTTACCATCCAGCAGATGAGGGTCCTGGAGCGCATTCACCCAGTGCTTCACCACCAGATCCTCAGGATGCAGTCCCGTCTGGAGTCGAGCGGAAAGTGCCCATGCATTCCTGTTTAAAACAGTGCATGTTGCAGTGTGGTGGTAGTTAGCTACTTGGCTGTATGTGTGACATGGGTCATGTATGGATGTGTGTGTGTGCAGGGACATGATGTTGCTGCATGTGAGTGCAGTCAGGCGTGACCCACATGGATGGTGTATGTGTCACAATGCATCATGCGGAGCAGCATGCCGAATGTACACGTGTATGCATGCCTGTGTCTGTACTTGGACATGTTTGGGGTATGAGAGATGGGTGCCGCTGTCATGGACATGCATGGACATGCATGGTGTACATGTCCGTGAGTCTGAGTAGTGTGTGAGTGACTGGTCAATGCCCCATTGAGCCAGCTTTTCCAATAGTTTTGATTTTAATACACTATCAAAAGCGGCAGAGGAATATGCAAAGCACAGGTAGAGAACTGTGCAAGGGTAACATTGAATGTCAGAAAACAGTGTTAAGAGGGTCCAGATGGAATGTGTCATCCCGCAGTTCTTTCGAAAGCCAGCCTGCTGGAAATGTAATAAACCATGCTCCGCTACCCATGTGGATAGCAGGTTCACCAAAAATTTGCAAATAATTTGGAGCTGCAGTCCAGCAAGGCCAGCAATCTATAGTTGCCAGGGAGGTCATGTGTGCCCTTCTTGTGAACTGGGATCAAGATCGATTGTTTACAAGAACACAGAATAATACCAGTGTTACATATTTGCAAGAATAGCACCTTTAATATTTGCGCCCAGAGTGCAGGAGTACTTTCAAAGATCAAATTACAGAGGCCATCTGGACCGGCGGCCTCTGAAGCCTTAGACTTAACAATAATGGCCACCAAACCAGCCTCTGTTATAATCCTAGCATCCAGCATCTCACACATTGCTTTGGGTTCAACTGCCCAGGATGATTCCCCTTCCCAAAAATAAGATTCCTGAATAAAGGAACCCCAGATCTCTTCTGTAATGCAACATATTTCTTTGGCAGTGCTAGCAGACCGATGTCTGCGTATGACGTGCCATCATTTCTTAGAATTGTGAATCATTATAGAATTGTTAATAAGTTTCCAACTTACCGTATTCTTTGAAAATGTATACCCCTATAGCTAATTCTTATAACTGGACCTGGCAGCTGCTACCATTCCAATGTTTTCTCTCTAGGGTAAGATAAGACTTCTAATTCTTTGCACCCGAGCATTAAGCTCTTTTTTCTTTTTGTGAATACCATAGTCAAACCTAATTCCAGTTTTGCCGTGGTATTTATTTAATAATAGGTGCCTTTGAGCCAATTGGCAAAAAAGAATCTTCATCCTTTGCAAATCCCAGCTACACTCTCTCAGAATTCCCTCTCTCTCTTGGCTAAAACCTCCCAAGGCAGTGTGGAGCTTTTGTATATTTGCTGCTGTCCAATATAACCTATTTCCTTGCGTGTTGACCATTGGGTTAGCCCCCATGATTTTCCTGGAATTTGACGGGGGGGGGCAAACATTTCATAAGCAACATCACATGATCACTAGAAGTTGTGGGCAGTGTCTCAAACTAGAGTCAATAACTTAAAATGTGTGAACTGACAAAAATGAAGTAGATGAGACTGCAGTACACTCCATTTAACCACCTAGTCTGCCTTTCACCAGCTTTTACCATCAGGGAGTAGAGATCAAACTCTGTTAAGATCCCCCACAATTCATTCACCTTAACCCCCACTAGCCCCTTCGAACCTCCCCTTACTTTGTCTTGCATTTTTGGTGCACAGTCAATGTCAGTCTCCTGTGAGGATAATTCCTCCCTTAGGATGTTGGATATACTAACTTCTGAAGGTTTTGGCTACTAAATCACAGAGCTGAGTGTGAGGGCCCCTCCTTACGGGTCATACAGGGTAGGAATCAGCATCCCCCCCTGTCCAAATACTGGGTTGGTTGTAGAAACACACATGAAATTATTATGTAATTGTAAAACTGGGAATTAACGGCTCCAATACCACCTTTTGGGCAACATTTGTGTGGCTGCGCAGACTGGTGAAAATAAACAGAATACCTGCCTAGCTCAGAGGAAGTGGTTTGAGTTGAAATTATTTGAAGATTACTTTGGAGTATCACCAAAATTCTGTATAACAAAGACAGGCTTAGGAAATATTTTCCACTGTGTGACACCTCTAATAAAAACATGGTGTACATTTTACATCATGATCAGCACTCTTATATCTTAAACCTACAAGGTTTCCTAGGGGCTAAGAATGTAGGCCCTCATTGCTGCCACATATACAGCAAATGTTTGGCTCACACGTGTCAATTTCATTGTCACATGTGCCAGAGAGACGGCTGTGTAATGATTACTGTATCAGGGTTTAAATGCCCCAAGTGAAAAACATTTGACAGATCTAAAGAAGGTCTCAAAAAATACATTGAGAAAGCATGTCAGGGTTTAGCAGAATATATTTGTACGAGCAATAGGGGTGCCCCAGTGTGCAGGCACGGGAGGGGGCAAAATATACTTATAAAGCAGAACCAAACAAGGTACCCACGCTTAGGACAGTCCTCATTTCTGTCAATTATTTCAACTGTGTCTCCAAAGAAACTGCAAAAAGGAGTGTGCTTAATAAAGTCACATGAGAAAACCAGAGGAAAAATCATAGAGTACAACATATTTAATAAACTAAATGCATTTTTGAATCAAATCACAGTTAACACAAATTACACCAAAATTGTTGTTGGAAGAAAGAAAGAATCGAGAAGACAACAACATTCAACAAAGCATTCATAATATACATATAGATACAACTAAACTAAATATCTTGATAAAAACAATTGGGGTAGATTCCAATAATTTCATTGAAAAGAGGTCCCAGTAGGAAACAAATTATTCCTACAGAGTTAGGGCTACCAAGGTGTTGCAAAAATTACCCTGGTAGATACAGAGATATATTAATCAATCATGCAATTGTTATCATTATCTGCCAACGTGTAGGGGGAATTGTAGATACGTTCCCAGTAAGGGTTCCAGAACAAGTGGGGAACAACACATATGGAAAACATGTTTCGGCAGAAGTAGTCTAGTAGGGTTGCTTTCTCCCTAAAGGGGGCAGAAAAAAGTAAAACACGATTCTTTCTTTCTTCCAACAACAATTTTGGTGTAATTTGTGTTAACTGTTATTTGATTCAAAAATGCATTTAGTTTATTAAATATGTTGTACTCTATGATTTTTCCTCTGGTTTTCTCATGTGACTTTGTTAAGCACACTCCTTTTTGCAGTTTCTTTGGAGACACAGTTGAAATAATCGACAGAAATTAGGACTGACCTAAGCGTGGGTACCTTGCAGAGTTTAGCAGAATGCCATCTCAAAATGGACTGTGTCTCCAGCGGCCGCTTTATAATGGCTAATCATGAATGCAAAGGTCATATATGTCCCAGGTGTAAAATAATTGAACTTGTCTCAATAGGGAACCACCTGTGTTACATGACCCCTCCCAAAAATGTGCCCAAAACAGAGAAATACATTATATTTGATATGGAGTACATGCAAGAGACAGGCATTCATATTCCACACTATATTTATGCCAGACATTTGACTGGGGATAAGTATTGGGAATTTGAAAGCCAAAAATGCATTAGTCTTTTTGTTACAATCTTTGAGGCTCAGAAATCAGGGACTCTAGCTTTTTGTCTCACAATAGTCAAGGCTATGATGGCTTTTTCCTAATGCAAGAAATGATTAAAGAAAGAGTAGCCCTCAAGCTCATAAGGCAGGTTGCAAAACTGAAGCTGGCCGATGTATCAGACCTTAAAACCCACTTTATCAACAGTTTGAATTTTTTGCCCATGAAGTTAAGTAAGCTGCCTAAAGCTTTTGGCTTCCCAGGTTTGAAAGGTTATTTTCCAAATTTCACCAAACAGGACCAAATTACGTGGGACACATTCCCCCTGTGGAGTGTTACGGTTCTGAATTCATGATGTCTGAAGAGAAAGAAGCATTTCTTAAAAGGCATTCAGAGGCCTCTAGGGATGTTTTTGATTTTAAGAGGGAACTAAAAAGCAAATGCTTTAAAGATGTAAATATTTTGAGAACAGCCTGTAACTTTTAGGTTTCATTGAGCTGACTCGAAAGATGCACCTTCCGGACCCGGCACCCAAGAGATGACAAAATGCGTTACCTATTTAGACCCCTTCAGCTTTATTACGCTAGCTATCATACCTATGAGTATATACAAACAGTTGTTTCTAGAGACCAGAACAATATCCCTCGTACCACCAGACCTGTACCACGGCAAACAAAAGTGCTTCTGCACACCTTCTATACAGTGGCTGATGTATGTAACCAATCAGGACAATGTACCTATCCAACATGCCCTGCATGGAGGGGAGAAAAAGATTGGCCCCTATTTTCTAGACAGTTATGCTTCTTTAAACAGTGAGGCCCTGGCCTTGAATTTAAAGGCTGTTTTTTTAATGGGTGCCCTCAGTGCTGTATTAAAGAGGACTAAAATACCTTTATGGACTGTACCTATGACCATTTACAGAGATGTAGAAACAGAAAAATATACCAGAACCCCTAAACCGTGTGACACTCTTTTTGGTGGGCGGACTATGCAGTCAAGCTCTGCCACGAAACAGCGACAGATGAAAAGATATGTTACTATGACAAGTCTCTACCACTCTGTCAATAATTGAAAACCGTACTCACTATGGCATCCCTGTATCATCTATGAAGATTTTGGGGATGTTAAACAGTATTTTGGGCTGATCAAATGCCAGGTGTTCCCAGCTAAGAAACTTTCTTTTGCGGTACTCCCGTAGAGGGTTTCTGGAAAGTTAATGTCCCCTCTATGTATGACCTCCGAAACAAACTGAAAAATTTGCACACAGTGACGAGGAGTGGTTCACTATTGAGCTGAAGGTGGCCTTGCAGAAAGGGTATTGGCTGGGGAGGATTCATGAAATATGGCATTTTGAGATGTTTACCATACAACTGTTTGGTGGTTACATGAGCCTGTACCTGTGTGATAAATAGGAGGCTCCAGGATACCCCGACAGCTGCAAAGATGCTGCCTCTGCTCAGCATTACATAGAAGGGTATTACACACATTAGGGGATCCATTTGAGACTCAAATTCCTTGAAAATAACCCCTCTACAGGTCAGTTAATTAAAGTGTGTTTAAATTCATTGTGGGGATAACTTGTGCAGAGAACCAATCTCCCAAACACAACGATCATAACCAACCCCGATGAACTGACTGCTTTCCTTTTTGACGTGAGCTATGACATTTTAATCTTACAGTTATTAGATGAGGAAACAATGTGCCTCTGCTGGAAGTATGCTGAGGAGTACCCAACGTGCTCCAACAACTTAACCATTTTTATCACCTGTTTCACAACCGCCCATGTCCATTTGGAGTTGTACAAAGTAATGGACGCCCTCCAAGAATGTTATTTTCACCACGATACCAACTCTGTCATTTTTGTCAGTTCCCCTTGTCAGGAGAACCCCCATTTGGTGATTATCTGGGCGAGTTAGCAAGTGAACTAGCTCTGGATGAACGCATTGTAGAATTTGTTTCTGCAGGTCCCAAAACCTATTCCTATCACTGGAGTGGTATGGATAAGGTAAATGGTATCACTGTGAATGTTAGTAACAGCATTAAAATCAATTTTGATAGCTTGAAGGAGCTAGTGCAGGAGTAATCTTTAAAAAAGACTGCCAAAACTATGTGAGGTAAGTGCCTAAACGCTGCAAAACACTTTGTGGGTAGTATTTGATAAGCGTGTGCTCACAGATGATTACAAGACATTACCCTACGGCTATTGAAAAGGGAGCATTGTGTACGATGGACCAAATCCTGTACAGCAAAATATAGGGGCCCAATCCCCATCTCCATAAGGATAAGCGCCAGGTCTGCAGGATTCAGACTACAGCCACTTCATAGAATCACTCCATATATATCTCTACTATTATCTGCTACTTAACATGAGGGTGGCCTCGTATTTTGCTTAATCAGCCATCCTTCCACAACATGTTGATGTGCTTACCTGGATACATGCCTTGATAAAAAATGTGTCAGCTGGTTCCATTCAACATTTGATACAAATATATAGATTACATTTGCTATACAACAAGATTTGATGTGAAAGAATGTTTTCTTTCAAAGATACTTGGATTGAAGTTAATGATAATACCCAGGATTTGCGCGTTGGGCTTACCTTCCTTTTGAAATTTGCATGTCATGTGTCCTGGTACCTTCTAGGGGGCCCCAGTGGAAGTATACTGATGCAGCAGATCCAATTTGTCAAAATATTTCTTCTCAATAACCGTTGGCGGTATTATCAAGCGCACTGTCTCCTTACGACCCCTAGGTATTCTCTTACAGAATATCCGAATAGCGCTCGATGTTTGTGAGAGCCTTGTTGATAGCATCTATCAACACTTGTATACTGCCATAAAACCTAGGAGGAAAACCTGTGTGTAACAGTTCAATAGGACCATCATGCTTGGTGGTAAACTTTGCCTCTCTTCTATCCACAGTGTCCCACATATGGGGGTATTGAATCTCCATCATCCCGGCTTCCCACAATCCTTGTAAATCGACGGATTTAGCAATCTTAATACAATCATTTGATATTTCGTTGTTAGGGAATATATCTAAAGAGGCATTACTGGGTAAGCTGAAATAAAATTCAGTGCTTTCCATATTCTCTGGGAGTGCCTCTGCTTTTTAGATCCTTTAGGAATGCAGCGCTGGCTCAACTGTTACATTTTTCAGGCCATTCCACCCATTTTACGAGGTTTTATTTCTTAGACCCCTTACCTTTACTCTGAATAATATTCTCAACCATATCAAAATGAAAGGGATCATTTGGGACATTCTGTAACTCCTCGGTGTAGGAATTACAACTTCCCCATCGTAATCAACCTCTGGTGTCCTCGAGGGATCAAACCTCTCTCCCCGGCTCTTTAACACTTACCTTGCTCCACTGGCACTCCTCATCTCCACGGTCCACCTTCTCCCCCAACTTCCAGTGCAATGTAGATGACACACAATTCTTCTTCAAACTTTCCAATGACCCTTCTTACTTCTTCCATCATCCCGGACTGCCTATCTGCCATCCAGTCTTGGCACACTTTTATCAATCTCTGCCTCAATGCCAGCAAGACTGAGATCCTTCCAATTGAAATGCCTGCTCCCTCTTTCTTCCCTCACTCTGGCCATCTTCTATGGGCTCACCCCCTTCTCCGTCTTCAGAAGCCAGAAACCTTGGAGTCATCTTCGACTCTTCTCTCTCCTCCCTCACTCACATTCAGGACATTGCCAAAAAGTCCCACTTTCAAATCTTCCTTCTCAAAGGAATTCTCCCTTTTCCCACTTTCCCCCAGAAGCTCAATGTTACCAGATCTGCAGTTCTCTCTAGGCTAGACTACTGCAATAGCCTTATCTTAAATCTACCCTCTTCCTCCCTACAACCCCTCCAGCTAATCCAGAATAGGGCAGCAAGACTTAGCCTTGGCCTCAAGCCCAGGGACTGCATCTCACCTGCCCTAAAAACTCTTCACTGGCTCCCGATTGCTGCAAGGACCAAATTCACATTCCTCTGCATCATCCATAAGGTTGCCTGTGGCCAGGGACCACGCTATCTGCAACTTGCTCTTACTAAATGCTCTCCCTCTAGACTTCTACATTCCTCTGCTACCAAGTCTCTATGCATCAAGCATTTCGCTAAACAGAGGCCTGGTGGATGTTCTCTTTATTCAGTTGGCTTCCTCTTATGGAACAGCCTCCCTTTTCCTCTTCGCCTTGAGATGGATCTCCTCAAATTCCAGAAAGCTTCTGAAGACTTTCCTTTTCAACTCCTCCTTCCCTTCTTCCCGCCTCTGCTAATACCACAGTTGCTCAGACTGATGACCAGGGCCCTTGTGTGTCCTTCGGGGCCCTGGCCTCCTACACCCAATCGCCTTCAGGCTCCGCCTACACATAACATTTGCTTTGCCACCCACTGGCCTATGTCACTGTAGGCCTGCCCATACATATTTATTGCAGCTGTGCACTCTGTAGCACTTCTTACACTGGGCACTTACATCTGCTGCTAGACCATGAACATAGACACTCCAGCACTTACCTCCTCCTTCCTCTCTCTTCTCCCTGCACTTACAAGCTCTGAATGCTCACAAGGCCTAGTAGGTCTGCCTTTATCCTCCAGTTTATTAATTGTGTTTCAATCCTATGTTCCCTCCCTGTTGCCCTTTGGGCGCTCTGAAACAAAATGTCCTTGTTGCATAAGCACCTAAGAAATGCACAATAAAATACAAATAATATAAACCAGATGGGAGACACTACTACAAAAATGTAATTGGTAAATGATTGGTGATACCCCTTTGTAAAGATACCTTTTAACCTAGAAACTCTGACGTGGTCCCCTACTGGAGAAGGTGTTTTCTTGGTCTTCTCCGATAACCTTTGAGCATACAAGGGAAATCTCTAGAGTTTAGATTTCATGGTTCTATTATAGCGCTCAACAATGGCCGCCTTAACCTCATTGTGCATTACATAATGATGCACGTTGTGTTGATTTAGAAGATTTTGGAGGGGCCTATTTAAAAATGCCTTGGCGGCATCAGTTTATAATTTTGCAGTCACCTGCGCCTTACTGAAGACATGCTTCAAAGTGGCGGTCACTCTTGAGCCAGTCTTATCCCTGAAGACCTCAGCAAAATCATATTTTGATAAAATACCGATCACTGTCAGGGTGTAACATGCACCATCATTCTGCTTTTCAAAAGGACTCATATCCACTAAATCTGCCTGCCATCGTCTGTCACGGTCAGATGCCATGGTCATTCTTCTTTTAAAATGTTTTCTAGCGTTTGTATGTAGAGTATATGCCTCTTAACAATATAGCCATTCTTTAACAGCTTCACTTGTGACGGGCTGTTTGTCATGTTGTAGTTTTCTAAAAAAGGCATCAAAACCACCCTACTTTTATCATAATAGCTGTTATGCATGCTTAAATAAGAGTTGCTATCCATCCAAATGGTGCTATACAGACCCGCCCGTTCCCCTGCACATGACTCTGCATGCATACAAGACTCGAAGCATTTAAAAGATCATACAACTCTGTTACAATACCGTTCTAGGGTGTAAGTATGGAGAGTCCACATCATATTTATACAAATGCCAGTATTCATCCAATACAGGCAGCCAGGTGTTGGTACATATTTTACCTATATTACAATTTTACAAGGCCGATTGTGCCAGGCTGTAGGTACCTGTAGATATTTCAAGGTATTTGGGGTGATTTCAGATATTCTCTCTTTCAGCATAGTATATAACAGTTTTTCCACACATACACGTCCTGGCTTCAGTTTACGTTCCACACACATTGCTTGACCTTCAGAGGTTCTATGCGAAAAAGAAATGTAAACAAATAAGAAGCAGGTTCATTGTATTTTTTTCTCTTTGAAACAGCTTCCAGAGTATCGGGCACTCCTTATGGGTCTTCCTAAAAATATATAGGTTCCAACATTTTTTGCATTATTCGGGCTATCCGATTTCTAAAAACCAGGTGCTGGCCACCTGTAAAGATTTCCTTTTTTCCTCTAGATTGCGACAGGAATGCTTTAGATAAAACACTCTCCACACTTTCATATAAGCACATGCCCATGCCTTTATAGACCGCTTTAAGCAGCTGCAAAACTTTATTTGAATTCAACATAAAAAATATCCGCCATATTGCTCTGGCATTATAATTTGACATTTATGATCATCCTCTTGCGAGTCATCACATTTATGTCCATAACACAATAGTAATATTCACGCTTCAAGCATGTCTTCACTACACAGGGTGCAAAAGCCTGAACATTTAAGGACTCCAAAAGGGCAGAAGGGTCATAGTTTCATCTTCTTCCACATCAGAACTTAATTACTGCTTTGGGTTGCTAGGCTTTCCATCACTTTTAAACAGCACACACAGTCAGAATTGATGGTATTGAATGAAAACCGCTGACTCTCAGCGCCGTCAACTTAGGTTCATCATAACAAGGCACACACACAGATCATCCTCACACTCCATAGCATTAGCATCAGAATGTTATGATTCCTCATTTGCTATACAGGTTATTGTTGTCAGACTTTGCGGGCTGTAGTTGTTTTCAATTTTGTTCAAGTCATCACCCCTTAAGGTTTTATTCTTAGAGTAGTAGCTGTATTGCTTAATGGTTCTGGGTATCGATGGCATTGTGCAAGCAGGCTTTCTAAGTCTTGAAGAGTGGTTTATACCTCTCTCTGGAGTTCCTTCTGTACGTATATCCTTGATTCCACCCCTAGGGGCGGCACAGTGCCTACATCATCTGCACAGCGCCCTGGAGCACCATAACACATTTCAGGGTCAAAAGTGCACTGCCTACTTCACACCTACCCCAAACGTCAAAGTTTAATTCCTGCATCATCTTCCAGCGCCATGGTGTCCTATTAAACCTGTGACACACTTCTGAGGTCTTGGGGGCATACCAGCGGGAGTCAAACACAACATCTACTTCATTTCTGCATTATATTGTTAGCCATAAACCAGTACAAAAAGTACACAAAAAGGGCTTCACAAATTACTACCGGGTCAAAATGGTAATGCCACTTACCCACAACCTAGACAGTGGTACCTCATGGTAACACCCACAATGCCACATCCAGGCTAGGTCTTGCGGTAGGATTGGACTTCTGAGTGACCCCCATGATGTCACTTCTGGAGAGGACTTTCCAGTAGGGTGGGATTTCTGGGTAACTACCATTATATCACATCCGGGATAGGACTTCTGGTAGGGTGGGAGTTGTGGGTAACCCCCATAATGTCACATCGGTGCTAGGATTTCTGGTAGGGTGGGATAATGTCACATCCGGGATAGAATTTCTTGTAGGGTGGGACATCCCGGTAACCCCCATAATGTCACATCCTGGATAGGACTTCTGGTAGGGTGGGACTTCCGGATAACCCCCATAATATCTGTTCAGGGATAGGACTTCCAGTAGGGCAGGACTTCCGGTCACCCCCATGATGTCACATCTGGGCTAGCTTTTCTGGTAGGGTGAGATAATGTCACATACTGGAAAGGACTTCTGGTATGGTGGGACTTCCAGATAACCCCCATAATATCACTTCAGGGATAGGACTTCCAGTAGGACAGGACTTCTGGTGACCCCCATGATGTCACATCTGGGGTGGGACTTCCGATAGGGTGGGATAATGTCACATCCTGGATAGGAATTCTGGTAGGGTGGGAGTTGTGGGTAAGCCCCATAAGGTCACATCCCGGCTAGGATTTCTGGTAGGGTGGGATAATGTCACATCCTGGATAGGACTTCTGGTAGGGTGGGACTTCCGGATAACCCCCATAATATCACTTCAGGGATAGGACTTCCAGTAGGGTGGGACTTCTGGTGACCCCCATGATGTCACATCTGGGGTGGGACTTCCGGTAGGGTGGGACTTCTGGGTTAAACGGGTGTGGCCACCTGTAGTATTTATGTAGTGATGAAAGGTATCTTATACTACTTAGAGATTCCTTGTGATGACTAACCCACTTGATAACCTCCTCGAAAGGTCGGTGCATGGAACGGACATTTGACAGCAGCTGGCACTGTCACATTCTTAGCAATGCCACATCTAGAGCTCTGCTATGAGTTTAACAGTAATTTGAGATGTTATTGCATATCACACAAAACGTGACACATACGTGACACGTATGTGTCACGTGTCCAGGAAGTGAAGGAAGCACCAGTATTTAAACAGCCGCATCGGAACACTCGATGCTTCACAGCTGTTTAATTTGGACACTGTTCGGCGCTAAGGATATTGACTTTTGGATTACCTAGAAACCGACCTCGGATTGAATTTAGGATTTGCTCTCGGACCTCCCTGGCTTTGTCTTCTGGTTTTATTTGGTTTTCTTGTTACGGATCACGGACTGTTTCTTGGACTCCTGCTTGCTCAATCATTTTGCACTATGTTCTCTGGTTTTCTTGCCCGGACTCTGATATCAGGTGGGCCCGGGACACGAAACAACGCCTGACCTATTGGCGCACGTCCCCTGCTGAGAGGACGCTTGGTGGGTCCCGGAATCCCTACTATAGGTACAGAAGAGTCATCACTGCCCCTGTTGGTAAGACTGTTCCATTTGTTATTGACTGGTTAGTGATTCCTGTTTGGGCTTTACAACTTAACCGGTGCTTTCTTTGCAGTGGTCCAGGGTTCCCAGAGGTCTGTAGTTTCGGAAGATCATCTCCCACCTGTGGCCTCAAAGGTTATACAGGGAGTACTTTTGACTCTCTCTGTGCGGCACTTGTGGACAAAGGACTCTTCTGACTACACGACAGTCAAGACACAACATGAGGTCTGCTGTTTGATATCATGAAAACCGATGCATCCGATGCAACCGAATTGTGCAGCAACATATGTGGTCAAATAGATGTGGCTCCTAAACTGGTCCATACCTTTCCTTGGCACATAGTTTCCCAGCAGAGTTTGCAAATGGACAGATTCAGTTGTTTATACTGCCACACTTTTGACTTTCACTATGGGCTAGCTGCACACAGGCTGAACTTATTGATGTGGCATGATGGTGATTGCGGCGGTGGTACAGGAAGAATTCCTGAGACCACTAATGAGGTAATGTGCTTCCAGAGCTGCAAAAGGAATATTGATCCTCGAAGATACTAAACACAGATGGCAGGCGGGATTAATACTACAGCCTCTGAATCTGTGGTATTAGTCTCCTTATCTTCCTGCGCAGTGTCATTGCTTTCCAGCAGCAGCTTTCATTCCAGTCTGGACTCTAATAGATCATAATCGTTGCCTTGAACATCAACTACCTCATCATCATCATTGTCTGACTTATCAGAAGAAGTGGGCAGCAGAGATAGATATCTAGGATTTTTAAACTTGTTCCGCTGGTGGTGCTAATTCAGGTCACTAATACATTTGTTGTTCTTCCCATGTCAAACCTTAGATAGACTATGAACATATGCCCCTTTTGTCCCCAAGATAGTGGATGGAACTGAATGTGCAATCTCCTTTATCAGTTTCTATGGATGTTTTTCATGGTTGTGCTTGTCCAATACCCGTGCATTTACTTGTACAGGTGCAAGTACCCCAGTGTTACTTATGGGAGGTGGATAAGCTGGAACGTGAGATGTATGATACACTCAATTGACCACGTGCAACTATGGCCTCCTCAATGCATACAGAAAGTGCTGCTTCAGGAATGTAAAGCCCAGAAGCAGCACATCTCCCCATGCCTCTGACTCGTGTGGCTTCTGTTGACATGTTGTTCCAACATGTGTCATGCACTCACTGGCTGGTCAGTCACCTGCCTAACCAAATCTCTGCTGCTCCCTCCCAGCATAATCTATGACCATGTTCTTCTCAGAATCTGCCCTCTGGGATTCCTGGTTCCACCTCCCCGATATCATCCAATGGCATGTGTCTTGTCCACTTACTTCTAGAGATGAGCACTGACTGGTGTGTCACCTGCCTCCCCAAATCTCTAGGGATGGCACTTATGTTGTTCTCCTACTTCATATCACTAAATTCATCACATACATCTTTTAAAGAAAAACCAACCCTGACTCCAACTATCTGACTGAGTCCCCAGTCACCCACTACATCTCACCTCCTTCCTACTACTCTAAATGCACTCCAGTTCAATTCCCTCCCGACTCTCTGATATCTGTCTCAGACTGAAAAGTAGTTCTAACCAGGTGTACCCTATTAAGCCAAGTTCTCGAACTTCAAACAAAGTTTTCAATTAGTTTGTCCGAGGTTCAACCTGGTCAAATCCCTTGAAATTCGGGTGATTCGAGATTCTTGGTGAAAAGGTCATTAGGTCTATTGTGCATGATCCAATTATGTACATGTGGATAGATTTGGATCTTAAATAGCTATTACAGTTATTGGGCCTCATTATGAGGTTGCTGGTAGGCCGCTGGTGCTAAAGGCGACCTACCGGCAACCTCATCTTCCTGTTTCCGCCGCCCTATATCCCGGTAATACCAGGATATTACGGGCGGCAGAGGTACGGTAAGTTCCCATTCCCGTCGAGTCCATTTGGACTCCACGGGAATGGGAACACTGAAGCACCGGCACCATTAGTAACGATGCTGGTGCTTCAGTGAAAAATCTGCCAGTAGGGGTTTGAAAGGCCTGCCGCTAGTTCACTTCACTGGCAGACTTATAGTTCGACGGTCTGAAAAAAGGTGACGCTAGCCGTTGTTACAGGCACTTTTTTCCAGACTGGCAGACTTATAATCAGGGCCATTGTCTATCTATCATGTGTTATTTGCTAAGATAATACAATCCTTTGTTGCATACCTTAAATCTCAGGAAGTTGGACATATACTCTCACAATTAAGTTAGTGAACGTTCATTTTGCCAAATGTATTGGTGCTTTTTATATCTGTAGGAAAGTGCATGCGTGTAAAGGGAGCTTATATTTCAGTAATATAAAGTTGTGCATCATAATTAAATTTACATGTTTAATCTTTTAGCGAACTAATGTAGTAACAAGGTAACATTTACTTACTTGCAGATTTGGTCAGGAGATACTAACTGCATACTCCATGTAGGGATCAACTCCGCCTTTTAACTTTTGTGAACAGCAGAGGATTGAGAGGCAGCATTTTATCCTTGCTGTAGTGTGGATAAGTATTGCTCAATTGCAAATAGTTCCACAATGTTTTAAGGTATTTTAACCTCAGGTTACTTGTAAGAGACTCTGTTCACATGATCTGTCACAATTGTTTTTCAAAACATATTATTGCTGAGTTATCTATTTTTATAAGAAGAATTTGCTAGCTGGTTCAAAAGCTAAATATCAATGTAACCCAAATCTAAATGATGCCAGGTAGGTGAACCACCCGTAGGAAAACAATATGTCACTGCACACTTGACAACATGTAACAGGTCCAGTCACAGGGATATGGATCGTCACAAATAAGTGTTTTAAATAAATTGCAGATAAATATTGGCATTCCCATTAGGTTTATTCTTCTGAAAGGCTGGTAGGGCTGGGGAATAGTTAGTCTTTCATCTGCCACTGAAGCATCTTTGTCCCACCCCTAAAGTTGTTTCAGGGGCACATATCTGGAAGTGAAAATGCTGCCTCTCAATCCTCTGCTGTTCACAAAAGTTAAAAGGCGGAGTTGATCCCTACATGGAGTATGCAGTTAGTATCTCCTGACCAAATCTGCAAGTAAGTAAATGTTACCTTGTTACTACATTAGTTCGCTAAAAGATTAAACATGTAAATTTAATTATGATGCACAACTTTATATTGCATCTATGAGTCATTCATTCATTTCTTTTTTTTTCAAATATAAAATCTATTCATTAAAGATACAAAAAATAAAAATGACGACAGTATCTGTTTGGAAATACAGATTCCAATATAAGACGTTAAACTATATAAAACCATACACATGAATATAACAAAACATTAAAAGAAAAACGGACCTAATGGGCAGCTATCCCAGCATATTTGCTAAAAGCCAAGAGAGCACTCGAGTTCTAGTCTGCCAGGCGACTAAAACAAAACAGGACCAACTATAAATTACATGTGAATCATTTGATGTTTATACAGCTCGGGTGCTACTCTCTGTTCTTTTAAACAAGACGACACTGGCAATAAGTGCATTATAGGAAACCCATTTAATTTGTTTTTGTTTTGTTACTACAGTATGCACAGCTGGTTTGTAACATCTAAGGCCCAATGACCACAAAACTGGCATAGACATTGATTTTCTTCGCATATCATATAAATGACAAAACAAAAGATGTACCAAGATTCCAATGTTCCACATTGACACAAGGAAGACTCCACCGTGACCCTCCTTCCTCACAATTTGACCCTAACATGAGCCAGTAGAAGGGTATTAAATCTCATCTGAGGGAAAACAACACAATGAGATGTCTTCAGACCTCTACCTAGATAATTTGCTGATCCCTTTACTCGGGTAGATAAACCTTAGCTGCGCTAGATTTTATACAAATTACATTTCTTTTATTTTCAAAATGCCCATCAATTCTTCCTTGATTACACCCTTAGCATTGGGCTGAATAGTATCAAGATGCTCAAACCACTCAAACGAGCCCATGGCAACGAGAGAATTTGTGACATAATGTAGCCAAGGGATTGTATGACACATTAAAACATTATTTAGCACAGATTGCCAAATAAAGTAAAGCCATAAAACACTACAAGTGTATCCATACAGCAACAGAGAGCTCAGGAAAAGACACAATGCATACAGGAGATTGTTTTATCCAAATAAATTGATGAAAAAATCTTTAGGGCACATAAACACACGTTTTAATAAATGCAATGTATTACTGCAGGAGAAGAATCGATCAAACAAACACGTGTGTACACAATAATGTATATAGCATCTTTTTTTAAATTGAACCCATTTGAAAAATGACGTTACTTAGATACATTATCATGACACAAAAGATGATAGTGAGTACAATGCAAAAACTAACAAACTATTAAAAACAATGTACAGGGCGTGGCCAGGCGGCACTCGTTGTAGACGTGCCTGCTGCAGGCTTTGTCGACTGAAATCCCAGATCCTCTAAATGCAGCGTTATTAACAATTTTAAAAAACTTCAACAGTGAGATGAAGAAGCAGTCCCTGCGGTGACAAGGTTGCAAGAATGGCAAAGCCCTGGAAGAGAGGTTTGGCGAGGTGAGAAGTCGAGTAGCGGATAAGTCCTGGCAAGATGGCAGCCCACCATCAATACGGAGAGCGCTACGTAGGAGGAGGAGTTGCTGGTCCGACATTAACGGTAGTAGGGACAGGCTCAGAGAGCGTGCTCCCTTACACAGGGCGAAAAATTGCTGCGCCCTCCTCTCTTCAGACACCAGGACCCTGTGTGGCGCACATAAAGCCCACATCAACTGGAAAGGGGGATTGCATGCAGGAGCAAGCACAATCCTCGGGTAGGTTGCACAGCTATGAGCAAGCGATAGAGAAGCACTAGCATGCACAGGATGACCCGGTCATAGCTCTCACCCACAGCACACCTTGACAGGCGGCAAGAAAGGGGTGTCCTGATCTCCCAGAGCACTGTGAGGAATACTCACACCAAAGCGACCGTTGTTGGGGGTGGCCCGGGCAGTGTTGCACAGTCCAGAAAAAGCCAAACAGCACCCACGGACGCCCACAGGAGGGCTGCCACGGGCTCGGGCCCCCAGACATAGGACTGGAGGCTAATATCAAAGGATGAAGTGAACTACCCTGCTATAATGTCCAAACCAGGAGACAAGTAAAAAAAAGACGATATCAAGATACTCCTGGGAATGCCTGATAAGGAGCAAACCAATAGGGAGGTTCATTCATACAGAGGTTCACTCAGCTCTCCCAGCTCCAATGCAGCAAACCCACACATTCACTAAGAAGGACATGTTAGCTATGCTCGCAGTCTTGAAGCACAATCTCACATTGGAGATCAAATCTACAAAGGATGCTATGGTCAAGACAATGGCAGACATGAACTCACATCTCCTGGGATTGTAATCACAGGTGAGTGTTGTGGAGAACACAATCTGTGATCAAGCTCATGAACAAGCAGAACTCTCAAATAGAATTTTGGGGATCGAGAAACAGATGGACTTGTTCTGGGCCAAACAGGAAGATCTAGAAAATAGGTCAAGGAGCAATAATGTTCGCATCCGGGGGGTGCCCCGCCAGGTACAAGATCAGGACCTCGCAAAATATGTCAGGGATCTGTTCCGCATGCTGCTCGACCTCCATGATATGGCAGCGCTTGAACTGGATAGGACTCAAAGGCTGTATTCCTCTGCTCAATAAAGGTGTAATTTGTTACCTGATGTCCTGCCAAGAGTTCATTACTTCCAGAAGAAAGAAGAAATCATGCTTGTGGTACGGAAGAAGGAGCCATTAGAATTCCGAGGGGCAAAGATCTCCATGTATCAAGGCCTCTCACCAAAAACCATGGAGAACAGGAGGAAGCTACAGGTGCAGCCGATCTGGCTCGGATCTCATAGCATCCAATACCGCTGGGGATCCCCATGCAAATGACTGTTTGAATACCAGAAACAGCGATACACCATCGCCTCCGAGGAAGAGATGGCCAAGATCATGGATGCCCTGACTGTGGCTGGATGATGGTGAAGCGACTGGAGGTGCAATTTCAACCCTGGATCGAGACGTGAGGAAACCTAGGCAAAGGAAGACTGCGGGGCAGACCATACCAGGGCTGGAGGTGCAGTTTCAACCCTGGATCGAGACGTGAAGAAACCTAGGCAAAGGGAGACTTCAGGGCAGACCATACCAGGCCTGGGGAAGGGTCGCCCTCTGGCTGCACCAACTTGAAGATATGGGCACCCAGGCCAGAAACTGACTAGTTGCTAGCCCCACTGGAGGCTACCATGCACGTGGGATGGCTCACTGGAGGTTACCTTTCCGTAAAATAAGATGTTAGTTCTCACGGTTGGCGATTGGCCAGGATTTGGGATGTCATGAAGAAACTGCACCCACAGTTGGAATTGAACAACTGAGTTGTAATGTTGTTAACAGGGGCGGGGGGTGCTCCAAGTTTTATTGTTTTATTGGTTGTACAAATACATGGGGAGACTCAAATTGGTGGGTTGGTTTTTTGGAATTCACACACATTTTTTGGGATTTGTTTTTCCCCTTTTTTGTTTTCCTTTGATTTTGGTTATCCCCTAGTGGTTCAACGCCATGGGCCTCATTATGAGTATTACTGGCGTGGAGGAACGAGCGGGTCCGTGCTCGTATGACGCCGCTAATAGCGTGTGATTACGAGCGCGGTAATAGCCATACCTTTAGCAAAACAGAAAGTTGATGGCTGGAAGGTTTTGAATTAATCATAACCACGGGCAAAGCTCTGGGCAACCCTCCAGACCATCGTTTTTCAGCCTGCCAAGCCATTACAGAAGGGGAAAAACCATATGCAAATCAGGCTTGGTCCTACCCCAAAAGGGGCAGTCCAGCCCAAACTGCTAGGTCACATCCCTTCTGCACGAGACCACAAGCATCCCCAGACATGTTTCAGCCTTGTTGGGTGTCATCAGTGAGGAGCAGCTTCGGTCTCTAGGCCCTGCAGACTCGGGACCCACCTCTGGGAATACCCGTCCCACTCGGGGTGACTTTAGCAAAACAGAAAGTTGATGGCTGGAAGGTTTTGAATTAATCATAACCACGGGCAAAGCTCTGGGCAACCCTCCAGACCATCGTTTTTCAGCCTGCCAAGCCATTACAGAAGGGAAAAAACCATATGCAAATCAGGCTTGGTCCTACCCCAAAAGGGGCATGCCGCTAAAGGCCCTCCAACCCCCCGATAGTGTCATCACGGGACCTGCCGATTCCGCCACTGCCTAGGAGGAACCCCTAAATACCGACCCGGTAATACCAACATGCTAATACCAGGCTCATAATACCGGATCCGGAAATAACGTCATCGCGTCGGAACAGGAAATGGGCTGGCGGCCATCTGTAAAAACACAATCCATTGCAATCCTCCCAAACCACCAGTTGTTTCCAGGAGAGCTCAGTGGCAATACTTCGATAATGTCTAAGGAAACCCGGAAGACAACCCCCCGGCTACGGAAACAGCGTTTTTCCGATGCTGAATTAAATATGCTTGCGGACACCCTTGACGCACATGCAGATGTCATCAAATCCCAGAACCTGAAGCATGAGGTACAGCAGCAGAAGAAGAACATCTGGCAGGAGGTAGCCCACAAGGTGTTTGCTGTGGGAACCACCCCACACAGTGTCAAGGATTGCAGGAAGAGGTGGGACGACCTCAGCCTTAGGGTCCGTAACATCATTACAAGCAACAGGAGGGAGGCCATGGCCACAGGCGGGGGTCCCCAATCTCCTGCCAAAATGGCCACCTGGGAGGAGACCGCAAGCACCTTCATAAATCCATAGTCCATCGAGGGATTTGGGGAAATTGAGACGGGTGCGAAATCATCACCAGAAGGAGGTGAGTGACCCTGCAGATCCCTGTAGAGGAAACCATGACGTAGCACAAGTGATGTGGAAGAGAGTCTAGGCAAGGCAATGAATGTCCCAACACCCACATGAACATATCCAAGTCCAAATGGCGGGCCAAACCCTGCCAGACAGAAATGCATGCTGAGTGCCAATCCCATAACCAACACACAGCCAACACACATGGACCGTGCCCATGTAATACATCACACAAACCCCAATTCAACAGCATGCCACCTGCCATGCAGCAAATGCCAAAATGCCTCCTCAGACTACCCTCTCTGACACACCTGTAAGACATGACTGCATGATTAAATGAATAATGAACAGCACCATAGTATGCTTCTGGCATGTAACACCATCACTGATGCCCTGCATCTGTTCTACCCCCCCAGGCACCGCTAGAGAAGATGCCAGCCAAGACTCCACTGCAAGGGCATCCACGTCCCGCCCACAGAAAAAGGCTACTGCCACCACCACCTCCGGGGCAGCCACGCAGCCCAAACCTACAGGCAGTGTGCCTGACACAGTCGAGACCCAGCTGCCCACAACCACGCCAGTGGAAGGGGAGTCCCTACAAGCACTGGCCACCACTGAAGATGACTTGGAGGAGAATGTGGACCAGGAGGGAGTCACGGAAGTGACATGTCCACCCTCCCCAATCCCCGTGTGCATCCCCCGCCCCAAACGCAGCCCTCACCCACCTACAGCAGGGCTGATCCCTGCCTGCATGATTCAGACCTGAGCCCCTTCCTGGAGGACAGCACTGAAAATGCAGGCCCCGTGACAGACCCCCCACCACTCGTGCTCCCACCAAAACCCTCGAGTCATGGCTGGCGAGGGTGGAGGCCCGACATGAGTCGATGTTGGAGCTTCTGTGCCAATACATAGTGGATGGCGAGGACACCAGGCAGGGAATTGCCACAGCCATAGCGGGGACCACTGCCGCCATTACAGCCAACACAGCTGCAGTGAATGCCTCGGCAGTGCTGATGAGGGACTTTCTGGGGGCCATAACACAGGTACTAACATCCATCCTGCTGCACATGCAGCGGCCACGACTTGCAGCAGCCGTGGAAGTCCCCACCGACTCCTCATCAGCCACCACACCTGCTTCCTAAGTCCCCACCAGCCCTGTGCGTCCTACCAGAAGGAGTGCAAGGCACACTGAAATGCAGCCCCCGGAGAGCAAAAAATCCTGCAAGTAGTGTGGGCGGACAATGGGAGTGGGACACATGGTGTTGGGGGTGAATGGGAGCATTTGGGGGAGTTTATTGGGGGGTTTGGCGTTCACTGGGGGGGGTTTGGGAGTTCACTGGGGGGGTTATCACATTTTTGCTGTTTGAACCAATACACCCGTTGTGAGAAAAAACATGATGACTGGACATTAGTCATTTCGTGTGTATCCATTTATTGTATGACGGTGTTCAGTGCCCAAATCCCAACATTCCCTGTGTGCATGTCCACATGGACCCCGTGTGTCACTGACACATGTATGTCAAAGTCCCTGTGGTTCAGAAGTATTTGTGAATCAGTGATTGGCGTACTGCATGGCCATCCTGTGCATCACGTACTGGCAGGGGTGCTGCTTCACCTCCGTCTCCATCCTCATCATCCTCACCCAGTGCATGCATGTCAATGTCAGGTAGCAGGGGTACATTTTTCCGGACGCACCTGTTGTGCTGCATGACACAGGCCATGGTGATGTTTGCCACCTTATCAGGCCTATAAAGGAGTGCTCCACCAGACCTTCTTAGGCAGCGGAAAGGCCAAAGGTCTGCTCAATCACAACACTGGAACGGGTGTGTACCCGATTGTACTCCTCTTCATGGCTGTTCCGCGGGTTCCGCACAGGGGTAAGTAGCCACGGCCTCAAGGGATATCCTCCATCACCTGCAAGCAAATACAAATAGGTGTGTGTCACTCTGAGCTGCCACCTTCAGGAATCACAGTCATGGCTGCAGCTATTTGGTGTGGACATGCACATGTCCCTGTACGTATGCACGAATGTCATCTAGATGCACACTATACTGCTATGAGGTATGGTAGTCTGGATGGATGGAATTCAGTAGATGATGCAGGGTGAAATGATGCATGCTGAGGAGGGATGTACTGTGGTTGTACGACAATGTTTAGCCTCCCATTTATGCTGTGTATAATACACTGTGCATGGACACAGTAGCCACATTGGCACAGTTGCAATCCTGTTTAGTCAAGCATTGCTTGACATACACATGGTGGTCAGGTTGTGCGTATTACATGTGGTCATTGATTTGCGTTAATGGTCAGATGTGTGCCAATGATCTGTCCTGTTGGGGTTCATGTCAGGTGTCATTAGTTCTGCGTGCATTCTCCACTCACCGTCCATTCCCACACAGGTGGGGTATGCATCCCCCCATTCCCACCCAGGTGGGGTATTCACCCCCCTCATTCCCACCCAGGTGGGGTATGCATCCCCCCTATTCCCACCCAGGTGGGGTATGCATCTCAACACATCCCTTCCCCAATGCACTGCCATGGCCCACTCAGGCAACTCACCAAGCAGCCAGGCACGTATTCCAGCATGTCGCTCCATGTGATGGGGTAGCGTGGAGTTACGCAGCACCATGGCATCATGTATTGATCCGGGAAATCGGGCGCAGCAATATGTGATGATCTTGCTGGAGTCACATACCATCTCCACATTGATGGAGTGGTATTGCTTGCGATTGCGGTACACCGCCTCTATGGCATGGGGGACAACAAATTCGACATGGGTGCAGTCCAGGGCACTAACACAATTGGGCATGCCTGCCAGTGCATGGAAGCCTACTTTGGTGTCGGGTATCTCCTGGGCAGTTCGTGGTAGGGATATGTGTGTGCTAGCGTGCTTCAGGAGGGCATCCTGCACTTGGGTCATCATGCGTGAAAATAGTGGTTGTGAAATGCCATGCAGCTGGCCCACTGTGTGCTGGTAGGTGCCTGTGGCCAGGAAGTTGAGCACAGACACCACCTTTAGTAGCGGGGGGATGGCAGTGCATATTTCTATGAGGCTGGCAATGTTGTTGCCTATCATGTCCACTATGGTGGTGATGGTGTCCCGGGTGTGGATCTGCTCAGGGGTTTGATTGAATGGACTGGGTCTGATGCGAGGGATTGGCGGCTGCCTACGAGGGACTACTGGCTGCACTGGTGGTAATTGCTGGGCCTGTCTCACCCTCCTTCTCCTCGTGCGTCTCCTCTGCGCTGCCTGTTGTTGCTGCTGTAGTTGTTGTTGTAGTTGCTGCTGTTGCTGTAGTTGCAGCAGTATAGGCATGTCCTCCAGCGCCATGATTGCAACAGCTAGTGGTAGCATTTTGGTGTGGGAAGGGGTGTGGTGTGTGGGTGTACTCCTTTTATACTGGGACAGACTCCACTGAGTGAACCTGTGGTGATTGTGTGCACCTGTGGTAGTTGGCTTGATTTCTGTTTGCGGGTGGTCCGCGATGCCTGTATGGCCGGCATCGTGCAGCCCCTGATTATCGCCTTCGGGATGCCGGTATTTGCATGTCCGCGTGTGTTGTGATGTCTCCTATTACCGGCATGCCGGTATTTGCTCCCCGAAGGGGCGCTTGTACTCGCACATGCCGGTATGAGGGGGCACGGTACGGGCGGTGCCGGTATTGATGGGTTGTCGGGTTGGAATGCCCCGGACCCGTTAACGATGCTGCTATTACCACTCCGCCTTCCTTTTTTCATTACCTCCATTCTCGTAATGAGGCCGCATGTCTTGACATCCATTTCACAAACTGCTCCTATTGGTCCTCAGTTGGGGTGGGGGATGAGATCCTGGTACAAAGTGATCCATAATGGCATCACCTGATGTTTCATGCCTGACCCTGAATGTTCTGTGTCTAAACTCTCCGGTAAAGCAGAGGGCAAAACTGCATAATCTACCTCCAAGGAGAAAAGTCTAATTGTTCTTAAAAGAGATCCACCTAATGAAAGAAGATGACAAGTGTCTCATTACCAAATTATACCTGCAAATATACTTCGCAACTAGCGGCTCTATGAAGAGGGGAGTGGCCATCATGGTTTGCAGGGGCCTACCATTGCACACAATAGAATCTCTGCGGGATTCAGAGAGAAGATACTTGCTTCTCAAGGGTTGTTTAAAGGAGCGCCCGCTTGCAATGGTGTTACTGTACAGCCATAATGAAAAACAGGCTGACTTCCTAAAGAAGATCTCAGAGACTCTGTCGAGTTTTATGGAAGGGGACATTATTTAGGTAGGGGACTTCAAATGCGTAGTGGACGCGACTATAGCTAAAATGCTGGATCTCACGGGTAATGATAGATGTAACCACTATGCCACAACAACTCTCCTGAGGGAATTTTCTTTGATAGATACGTGGCGGTTTTTTCACCCTGGGGAGAGGGATTAGACGTTTTACTCTGTGGTACATGCAGGCTTCTCCAGGCTGGACATGTTTATGGTACCCAAAACCCTCATCCCGCTAATCACAGAAAATGAGATCCTCCCGACAGCATTCACTGCCCATTCTCCTATGACGCTCAAGTTGGACCTCAATCCGGGTAAACAGAGGCCAGAAATGCTGTGAAGATTTAATGAGGCTATATTGACAGACATAGAAGCCAGGGTTCCTATAGAAGAAATTATAACTAACTATTTCAGGAAAATGCTACAGAGGATGTGGAAATACGAACTGTGTGGGATGCTGGGAAAGCAGTCTTCTGGGGAGTTATCATTAGGCAAACAGCGGCCTGGGGTAGAACCTAAAACCTGCATCGAATCAATTTGGAGACGGTAGTAGATAAAGAGAGGGCACACATTGCAATGAGGAGCCAGAGATCATTGTGAAACCTTAGAATATCTAGGCAGGCCCTGGAAACTCACAGAATGGGAAAGGCAGCACAATCAATACTTAAGACGAAACAATACTTTTACCCCAGGGGCAATAAGGTGAATAGGTTGTTGGCAGCTAAGCTTAATATGGCGATTACTCTCAATTATATTGGTGCGTTGAGGGATGAGGAAGGGAAGCGAATAATCACAGAAGCAGGGAAACTGCAGATCATGGAAGACTATTTTCGTAAGGTATCCTCCCCTCATCAGGGCAATCCTCCTCAGGTTTGGGAATTTATTGAACAAGCGCAACTCTCCCGAATCTCTGACATTATGAGAGAAATGCTGGACAGCCCCATATCCTCCCTAGAAGTAGCTCCGGCCATACGCTTGATCCCAATGGGTAAAGCCCCCCTTGGACGAGACAGGTTTACTAACAAATTTTACAAGGCATTCGCGGGTCCCTTAATCCCACAACTCACTAGCCTATTTAATGCCTTCTCCAACTCCGGGAAAGAAGCAGACTCCATGGCGGAATCCACAAACAACACTACTACTGAAACTGGGGAAAGACCCTGAGCTGTGCACCTCCTACTGCCCCATAGCCCTTATGAATACTGATGCTAAGCTTTATAGCAAAATCTAGGCCACTGGGGGAGTTCCTATCACACCTCATTAATGAAGACCAAACAGGCTTTATTAAGAACAGAGAGGCTCATGATAATATCAGGCAGGTAGTGGACCTAATAGCCTTGGCTCCCAAATTTCCAGAGGGTCTGTCACTCCTATCTTTGGATACTCATCGGGACTTCGACAACATGTCCTGGAACTTCTTACAAGCGGTGCTGCCTAAGTATGGGCTCGACCGGGCACTTACCAAATTAATACTGGGCAATTTCCAAATTCCATCCACCAGAGTTAAAGTGAATGCTATCAGCACAGCTACAATTCCCCTGGGCAAAGGGACGAGACGAGGGTGCCCCTTGACCCCTTTAATAATAGCATTGGTCTTAGAACCCCTAGCACAAATGATACGGAGCAACCCACAAATACTGGGCCCAGCACATGAGGGTACTACACATAAAGTGGCATTATACAACAACAACATTATATGCTTTCTCCAGGGACCTCTCCAATCGATCCCTCCTTTACTAAATCTTCTTGAGAGCTTCTACGTAGTATCTGGCTTTCGGGTTAATCACCAGAAGTCAGTGGGGCTGAAAAGCAGGGAACCTCAGGATACTTGCCTAGCGCTACAATCAGCTTTCCCTTTCTGATGGGCAGCACAATGAAATTACATACTTAGGGGTATTCATCACTACGTCATATAAAACCCTCCTATGAGCCAATATCCCGACTCTGAGGATAGAGACTAAGGCCACTCAGAAAACGCCGGGAAATGCAGGAAATATCTTGAATGGGCAGGGTTAGCGCCATCAGAATGACAGTTCTACCACGACTTCTATAGGTCTTCTAGGCACTCCTGGTCCTTATTCCTGAAAAGGACCATCTAGATTTATAGAAAGCCATGGGCCAATTCATTTGGAAAGTGAAACCACCTACAATTGCACGCCAGATACTCATGAGGTCGAAGGGTCTGGGAGGAATGGGGGACCCATCAATACGCCATTATTTTCGAGCAGCACAGATTGCACCAATGTTGGAATGGGTGTTAGATGAAAGGGACCCAGAGTGGAAAACAATAGAACAGGGCTGCTCCTGCCCCTTCCTGGCCTACCTGCCATTTCTACCAAAATCAGTCAGAAACGCTTTGCCGGAATCACCCCGAGCAAATCTGATTATTTGGCATAACTTGCAGAAACATGGGGATCAAGATGGAACTGGAGCCCTTATCGCCAGTAATATAGAACCCATCCTTCTCCCTGGGAATGGAGAGTGGGAACTTTTGCAAATTGGGAATCACAAGGAACTCTGAGGCTCAGGGACATGTATAAAGATGGTCATCCCTCACTTTTATAGAATGCAAGGAGAAGTTCACATTACCGGAAAATGTTCGCTCCATGTACCTCCGAATCAGGCACTGGGTCTTTAATGGGTGAGTAACTCCGTGGGGCACAAAACTCCCCATAGTAATTGAATTAAAAGTTGCAAAGGGGATAGGGATTGAATTACAAGTTGCAGAGCGGTTGGGTTTTCCAAGAATTTCTAACTGCTACCGCTTGTAGGAAAAAGCCTTGTTAGAAGATAAACTCCCATATATGATAAGCTAGGAAAGTGAAGTGGGGACAGACATCACAGCAAATTTGTGGCAGAAAATATGGGCCCAAAGCCCAAAAAGATCCAGATGCACATTGTTCAGGGAATGCTCAACGGAAATATGCTATCGTTGGTGTATGACCCCACAAAGACTGCACATGATTTTACCCAAATACTTGGACCGCTGTTGGCATGGGTGTGGGCAATTGGGGGACCTCGCACACATGTGGTGGCATTGCCCCATAATCCAAACATAATGGCAGGACATTCGGTCGAGAATGAGATCACACAGTGTCTGCTGTCTATGTGTCCCTTCATTATGTTACTGGGGGATGTACCTGAGGATGGTCCTTTCCCAGCATCGGGCCCAAGGCTGACCTTATAACACAGCTATTGTTGGCTGTCAAATGGAACAGCACAAGATTTTGGAAAACAACAGAGGGGCCAATCTTGTCATACTGGTGGGTCAAAATATGGAGAATCATTGCAATGGAAAAACTGAGTGCACATGTCACAGCGACCATGACTCGATTTGCACGCAACTGGGCCCCTTCCTTGAATTTGTGCAAGAAGAGAAACACATGTTCTTTAGGCCACAAACCCTTAAGTACTTGTTTGACAATTAATGTATGGCACATGGGTGCAACACCCGGAAAAAGAGAAAGTAGTTGGAAGAGGGGAAACAGATTTGAATCACGGAATTACTCTTTTAGGAGGTGAAAGACATTGGGACATTGGTGGAACCACTTATTATTAGTGTCTGTTGTTCATTTATGTATTATTTATTATTGGTTAGGAACCTGGGAAAAAATGTAAAAGAACTTTGAGGTTATACATGAATGTTGTACAGCTGTTGGTTATTGCGATGCTTTCTCTAGACATCAATAAAAAGACACATTTGAAAAAAAAAACAATGTGGACAAAGAGACAAACCCCCTTTTTGTGACTTGCACCATACAGCATTTTAAAAAACATAATCAAATGAAAATATTCAAACTTCATGAATAGAAATGTATCCTGATTAATATAATCTATAAAGGCTGCACACTGAGGGGGCTCCGTAACTGCACTCCCACTTGGGCAGGAATAATGTGTCGCAGTTTTATGGAACCAGCTTAAAGTTAGCCGGAAGGACAGACTAATTGTCTCACAAGACCTCTGTTTGAGTGGTGGACCGGAGAGTGCAGCCAGTTTCTGGTTATGACTAGGGGAGCAAGCTGCTTCAAGATGGTGCCTGCTGCCCTAGCAATGCATACAGATGCAGAGAAGGTTCCAGAGGGGCGACGGGGAGTATCGATATGTGCAGGGGTGGAAACGTGTTCACACACCACCCTGAGTCCTATGAGTGAGCACCCACCCTGAAAACCTGTGGGCCCTTCACCGCAAGAGACGATGCACGACTTGGGTCAGATCTGACTTATGCGCACACTTGTACTTTGGCCAGCTTCTCTGAGAGACCCTAAAGCCTGTCTTCTAATCCATCGGTTTGGGTGGGGAAAAGGTGAGCCGCCTTACAGGTGCCCCTGGCCAGTGCCAAGAAGCAGGGATAAATATTGTAAGTGGTCCAGTGGGGGTAGTTTGGGGAACCCAGGGTGCCTCGGACACCAGGAATTAGGCAGAGAGGAGGCACCCAAGATGAGTTGGGGTGAAGGGTGCAAGGTGAGCCGACTGCTGCTGCTCAATAAAATGGAAGAGCAGCAACTGATTGGGTGTTGCACAGGGTTTGCACCCTCCTCCAGTGTTGTCTTCACCAGGGGTGTACTGTCCTCCTCGCACAGTCGAAATAAAGAGGGTTACAACTCTGACTGGACCTGAATCTCATGTGTGTGTCACTCTACCCGCTAAACCAGGCTCGTGACCAAACATGCAAAAAGTGCTAAGAGGAGCATAGACACCTTCCTGAAAATGCTGACATTACAACTGTAATAAATCAACAAAGATAGACGCAGCTATAGGAGGCCAGCACCCTGTATCAATCGCCATCACTAAAGAAGATCTGCTCGACTCATTAAAGGTTTAAAGGACTCCTTAACTCAAGAGCTCACCTCCCTTGAAGAAGAGGTACATAAGAGAGTTGCTATGATCCAAACAGAGTGTTGGGTGTACTCCCTCACTCAATCACGCTGGGCCCGACCAAGAACACTTGGAGCCGCGTCTCGTATCAACCATCTTTATTCTTACATATCTCTCAACTGCCATTCCCTTCTCCTGTCCCTCCCCTTCCGCCCTCCTCCCGCCTTGGTGTGTGTGTTCCCTTAAAGGGGCTGTGTCCCTTATTCAGATACAACACCTCCCCTGCGCTTAGCATGAAAGCCGGGGTCACATCTATTCAATGAGTCTCACCAGTCTCCTCACTATCCTGGGAGGTCTGCCTGGAGATTCCCTGCTTTCGCCAATCGCTTCGACCGGGGGCTCTTCGTCATTTTCGTCCACGGGGTCCTTGGTAGCCACTTCTGGTGCCTCTTGGTCATCGAGGTATAGTCTTTTGAAGAATGACGCGTTTCTGGTTATCTCCCCTGGTTCTCCGGTTGCGGTTATCATGGGTCCCTTTATGGCTGTGATGATTTGAGGTTCCGGATTGTAGCTGGTGTCCGTTTTCTTCCTCTGGTTTTGTCGTACTAGGACTGTTTGCCCTACTTCCAGTTGGGGGTCTTTCGCGTTCCCTTTTTTGTCAGCCCACTCTTTGGCTTTCCTCTTCTTTTCAGGCGTCTCGTTCCCTTATAGCTGCGTCTTCTTCCGGTGTGTAGTCTTCCCACTGGGGAATGCGTGTTTGGGGTCGGTATCTCACCATCAGCTCAGCCAGTATTATCCCTGTTGCATCGTGTTGTGTGTTCCAGTAGCTTCTGAGCATGCTACAGATGGCTTGTGCTTGAGGTACTTGTTCCGCTAGGGCTTTCTGTCTGGTTAGTTTTATGGTGGCCATGAATCATTCTACCATTCCGTTGGCTTGTGGCCAGAGTGGTGTAACCTTCTGA
The DNA here is from genome assembly GCF_040938575.1 of Ambystoma mexicanum. NCBI lineage: Eukaryota > Metazoa > Chordata > Amphibia > Caudata > Ambystomatidae > Ambystoma > Ambystoma mexicanum. Next base: position 230,776,945 of record NC_090931.1, on the reverse strand, counting down.
TGATGGAAACCGAGGTGGTCTGCGAACTTGGCAAATTTGCGTCCTTGGAATGGGGATCCATTGTCTGTCTTGACGATGTTGGGGATGCCCCACTCGCTGAATAGCTCATCTATGATAGGTGCCGTTTCAAAAAATGATGTCGATGGTGTTTGCTTAATGAAGGGGAATCTTGAGTACTCGTCGATGTTTACGAGCAGGTATCCGCTTTCTTCCAGGGGTCAATAGAATTCTATTGCAACTTTTTGCCAGGGCTCACTGGAAGTGTCGTTGGTGGAGGGGGTTTGGGTTTGATTTTCTCACTGCTAGTTGACAGGATCTGCAGTGTGTCAGCATGTCTTCCACTACGGTGTCCATGTAGGGGAACCAGATGTGATTCCTTAGGATCTTTTTTGTGTTGTAGATCCCTCTATGGCCCTCGTGGGCTAGCGTTACTAGCATCTTCCGCAGGTATTTTGGGGCCACTAGCCTGTTTCCATGTAGCAGTATGTTTTGATCCATGGCCACTAGTTCCCTGTGTATTTTGGCTAGACGATCTAGGTCCTTCTTGTCCGCCCCCTCCCCTCCGTTTCTTCTTTCTTGGTATTCTCTCCATTTGTTGGAGCGGGTAAGGCATATGGCGGTCTTGGTTGTTGGGTCGACCTTGCTTCGCTCTGCAAATATTGCCGTTGAAATTGTTGGCGGCATGGCGTTGGAGGATAGGTATGAGATGTATTCTTCAGCCTCGTGGGCTAGGGTGTCATCACTTCTCATCAGTGGGTGCCTGGACAGGTAGTCTGCCGGGTTGACCTCTCCACCAGACTTGTGGATGATCACATAGTCATATTCTTGTAGCCTTATCCCCAGCGCTCTATTCGGGGAGGCATTTTTGTCTTGGGATTTCCAAATATCGAGAGAAGCGCTTGATGATCTGTTACGAGGGTGAACTTTCGGCCAATTACGAAATGGTGGAACTTTTCGCAGGCCCAAACTGCTGCAAGGCTTTCCCGTTCGGCTTGGGAGTATGGTGGTCATGCTGTTCTCTGTGGGCCTCTGGTGGGCGATTGGTATTCTGTTGTCGAGTTGGGCTTGCCTCCAGGAGTTGTTCCTTGCACGTGGCTTGGAAGTGGTTTTCTTGTCCACATCGCATGCATCGTTGGCCGATCGCAGGGCATGGTCCTTTGTGTGGGTATTCGAACCCACAGCGGTAGCATTGTCGGTCACTTTGTGTACGTTGTGAGGAGTATCTGGGAGTTGGTCTGCTCTGAGCATTCTGGTATCTGGTATAAGGGGTCATGGCCGTGATGACGTCGCCCTTTTTGGGGTTCTCTATGGCTGCTGCTTGGACATCAATCCTTTCGTACACCCTGGCCAGGTCCAGTACCTCCTTGAGGGATAGGGGCTTTTTCAGAAGATGTTTCCTAAACATTGAGGATATGCATCCCTCTATTATGCGCAGCCTGATCGCCTCGTTGTCGTTAAAGTTGGCGAAGTCGCACTTTATGATCTTCCTTTGGAGGCGGATGACAAATTCCCCTATCGACTCGTGTGGGAGTTGGGCACATTGATTAAAGGTATAACGTTCGTAATCGCGATTGGGTGTTATGACAAGTTTTTCGTTAATGGCTTCCAAAAGACGCAGATAGGTAGCGCGGTCTTGCGGTGGAATTGTGCGTATTATGTTTTTGATTTCTCTTCCCGCAACATTGGTGAAGATGCTGATTTTGTTAGGGGGGTCTTAGGTGCCATTGGCACCTACAAAGTCTTCGAATTCCTCGTCCCCCTCTCTTCCCATCGCTGACCTTGGTCATGGTGAGGGTTGAGCGTGAATGGGCTTGGTCTCCTCATGAGGCTGGCATGCGAGGTAAGGCTGGTGTTGGCCATGGGGGGTGTCCCTGCATCTGCAACTGCCTGTGCTGCGGCGGCCTAGGCTGGGTCAGTCATGGTTGCACCTTGGGTGGTGTTGGCTCTGCGGTGGGTTGGAGCTGTGAGCGGTATTCAAGTGGAGTTCTAATTCTGTATTGCACGTGGAGACGTTTGCAGTACCACAGAATGTGGGGGTGGTAGTGAGTTCTGGTCTTGTGATGGGGGAGATTTGTGTGCTCCTCTGCTTTCTAGAGTGTTTGGTCCTTTCCAGTCACTTATGGGTGTGGCACTCTCTGTTGTGGGCATGCTGCCCTCTTCCCTTGTGCCATGGCGTGGTGGGGTGGGTTTCGCCATGGCTTATCTCCGTGTATTGGTTTTGTTTGCTCACTGCGTGTGACTGAGCGTGTAGTGATATGGGCTGGGGGCAGGTTGAGGGGTGTGATAATGCGGCCATAATGATACGCTTTGATGCGTGTTTTGAGCGGGTGCAGGCCTGCACCTGGCTCCGCGTCCGTACTGCAAGCGTAATGATACGCTTTGATGCGTGTCCTGATCGGGTACGGGCCTGTACCTGGCTCCGTGTCCCTGCTTTGCTCTCCCCCCCCCACCGGCACTTCTTACTTGTTGGCGGATGTTTCTGCGATGTACCGCTCTTTCGATTCTCTTGCTGGGTCGCTGGGTCGCTGGGTCGCTGGGTCGCGGTCCGGGGCAGCTCCATTTCCCGTTGCTTGCTACTTGGTGGCGGTTGGTTCCACGATGCTCCACTTCATTCGATCCTCCTGCTGGGCCGCTGGGTTGTGGTCCGGGGCAGCTCCACTTCTCGTTGTTGGCTCGCGGTCGGGCAGTGATGCTCTGTTGCCGCTGTGCTCGTCGGGTCTTCTTTCCAGCAGCCGATGGCTGCATCGCTCTCTCTGAGCTGTGGTTGCCAAGAACTCCTCTTCCTTCCTCTCCGTTGCTGCTGGGCTCCTCCTCAGCTGGACTGCTGCGGAGCGCGGGTCCTTATCGGCTTCGTCGCCAGTTGTTCGGTGTACTCCCTCACTCAATCACACTGGGCCCTACCAAGAACACTTGGAGCCACGTCTCGTATCAACCATCTTTATTCTTACATATCTCTCAACTGCTGTTCCCTTCTCCTGTCCCTCCCCTTCTGCCCTCCTGCCGCCTTGGTGTGTGTGTTCCCTTAAAGGGGCTGTGTCCCTTATTCAGATACAACACAGAGGTGGTAGCCATAGGGGCCAGGGTGAATGTAGCAGAGCAGAACATAGAAGCATGAACATATGAGATGGTCAGGTTACAGAACAATATTCATGCACTACACACCCCTATAGAGGATCTTTCCCTACATTGTGACAACCACGAGAAGATGTCAAGGACAGGAAACATCAGGCTTACATTTGTGAATGAAGGAAGTGAGTGCAATGATCTGGGAGCTCTACTAAAATAGATATTTAAAGACCTACTCCTTGGTACACTGGGGACAACCTGGATCTAGTATGAGTGCCTTGACTGGGCCCTCGGCCAGACGCAGAAGCCAACAGACCGAGAGACATTCTTTTCAAGCCCCTCATGTTCCCTTTAAAGGAGAAACGTCTGAAAGCAGCTAAAGAGCAAGCACCCTTGAATTTCGGAGGGGACAAGATTCAAATGTTTCAGGATGTAGCTGGTGTCACTCTGTACCCCAGGAAGCTACTAAAGACAATCACAGAAACATTCTGGAGTACATTCTCTTCAGATGGCTGTACCCAATTGGGCTACTATTTGAATACAAGTGTACCCAGCACAGACAAAGAATAACGGACGTACAAGATGGTTGTAAAATTTTGAAGATTCCTGTAGAAAAGCTGGGAACCACAAGCCTCTGTGGGAGAGTCCTAGATGCAGGATGCTCCAGTGGATAGGAAATGGCGAGGTCCAGAAACAAAGCCAGCGGAGACTGGCATGGCCGCGGCCTACGTGAAGAAGATACAAGTTGATTATATAGGTTCTGCCAGTTACTACACCCATATTCTCTGTGGAGTGGTTCTATGAGGGGTACAAGACGATGGTCTGTAAGATTGATTTGCAGTGTAATGTTTGTATTTGTTGTTTACACGTGACTGGGAGATACAGGGAGCCGGTGGTCGGTCAAAATCTCGAAAAAAAAATCTCGAATGACAATAAGGTCGAAAAAAAAATCTCAGAAAAAAAAAAGTCGAATTACTCTTTTTTTAATTATATATTTATTTTGGGGTCCGGGATTAGAAAAAAATGGGTAAAAAAAAAGGGGGGGTTGGGAGGGGAACCCCTCCATTTTGAATAAAAAACGGCATAAAAAACAATTCGACTTTTTTTATTCGATCTTTTTTTTCTACCTTTTTTTCAAGATTTTATTTTTCGATTTTATCACTATAAACCGATCCGGTTTTCTCCTGCGGGTAAACACACTCTAGAATGAAAGGGATAAATAACCATTAGTCATATATTTCAGATGTGGGGACAAGCGATCTTCAGGGGTGAAAGAAGCCAAACGAAAGCTGAGCAACTAGGGCCAGGACAGTAGGACTCTTGCTTGCGAAGAAGGGTCTGGAGCAATGATTAAACTGATATCACTGAACATTAGGGGTCTGAACTGAACTAATAAGATGGCACGCTTATTCCATTCACTGGAAAGCTTAGAAGCAGATGTAGGCCTAATCCAAGAAACTGACCTGTTGGGTAGAGATGAGTGGCATTTTCCTGCTGGGTCATTCCCGGTCAGATTTCCCACCTCAGGCCCCAATAGAAGGGTTGAGAGGTCGCTGTGTGGGTGAAGTGGGAATGCCCTTTAAAAAATGTGCAGTCCTGGAAAGACAAGGGGGAATGGCGCTTTGGGTGAAGGGAGCCTTGTGAGAAAGGGGAATGACACTGAGTTCAATCAACGTTCGCAATACTCACCAGGAGGCTTTCCTGTCTGACATAAAATTGGGAGGGGACCTCAATTTATTAAGAGATAGAACATGATATCACTCTAAGGGCATGGATGTTCAGACTCACAGTGCCTCTGCCACACTTCAAAATATCAGAAAGAATGTTCCTTCTTTTCACATGTGCATGCAACATACACACAAATAGACTATATGCTGACATCCAAGTCCCTACACGACCTCATCCAATCAGTGGAGATGGGCCCAATCACAATCTCAGACCATGGCCCGTTAACCCTCGCGATACCAGACCTGAGTCGCATATTTTAGAATACTTTAACTTAAATCTCATGGGGGACACCTCAGCCAGATTTTATCTTGGGTATAATGATCTCCTCTGTGGTGAATTAGAACACCAAAACACAGTCTCCAGGAAAGCCTGGCATACAGTTACTTGAAATAGCAACTGAATGCCATTCTAGTGAACAAAATTGAGAAAGCGTTGCTGGGCTTGAAGCAATAATTTAATGAGAAAAGTAATAAACATATATTATGTTGGCCCACGGACATAAAGTGAGTGCATTACTGCAATAGAAGATAAATTCAGGATCCCTCACCAATGGAATAAGGGGACGATGAATGCTTTCCAGCCCTTTTACAATTAACTATAAAGAGGTTGCCCACATAACCGGGCGTGTGATTAGGATGATGATGATGATGCTTTGAACGATGGTGATGCAGCAATCTTTGAGAGTGATGTCACACCCATCACCTCACCTGTTCGCCCACCTGCTGCCCTGCCCAGTGATGCCTTATCTGCCATCTGGAAGAGGTTCATAAGAATGGGGTAGTGGCAGAAGAGAGTGGAAGAGCTCACAGAGCTTCACCTGCAGCATTCACAGGCAATGCTGGATGCCGTGCACAGGGCCACAAGGAGAATAGCCAGAGAAATGGCACGTCAGTGTCGACACCCATCAGAGTCTACAACAGTAAATACTGTGGTAGTCCAGAGTGTGCGGGAACTTACATAGGAGCTGTCATCTGGCCTGGAAAATATACGATTCAAAACATGCGTGGCCTGGAGTCTGTCAGCTCTGCCTCTGTTAGCCCCACAGAAGGGTCATAAGCACGGAGTCTCCATAGGGGCTTGGTGTGCACTCTCTCTCAGACACCAAACTTGCCTTCTGACCAAGAGATGCACCCCAAAATATAATTGCCTCACACCAACATGACATTGGGGATTGAGGGAGGTGGAAGGTCATGGGTGTTGGGGATTGATGGGGGGGAAGGGCTTGAGTGTTGGGGATTGAGGGAGGTGAGAGGGCATGGGTTTCACAGACTTAATAAATGAGGTTTGGATCACAAGTGAAGATCAGTAGTCTTCTGGGTCATGTCATAGATTTTAATGCAGTGATTGACTATTTACAATGTGTATTGTGGATATTGTTTTCAGAAAAATATTCTAACAATTCTCGGCATTTCATGCACCCATCCCTTCCTTCTGCACGGCCATCCTGTGCTGGTCTGTCAGCCCATGTCTCGTCACCCTCCTCCACTGAGTCTGCCTGTGCCACGTCCTCTTCAGCGGACAATCATACAGTGCTCCCGATGCACATATTATGCAGCATCCCACAAACAAGTATTATCTTCACAACCTTGTCTAGACTGTACATAAGTGCCCCTCCAGTCCGCAGGAGGCACCAGAATCTGCATTTCAGGAGTCCAAATTTGCATTAAATTCATGCCCTGGTCCTTGTATGTGCCTCATTGTAGGCATTTCCATGTAGCGTCACAGGGTTCATTTGTGGGGTCACGAGCCATGGTATTAGTGGATAGCCATAGTCACCTGCAAGTTGAATGAAAATGTGTTGCTTTCAAATAGTTAATGGTCATACTTCCTTGCGCTAAGTGGTGCATGCTTTTCACTTCCATGCAGTTATTTGAGTACACACTAGTGCCATTGGGGTGTGATTACCTTGCATTTGACAATGCACAATGACTTGTGCCCATCTTACACTGCAACATATGTATGTGCCCCTATAGTCTGGATTCTCCAGTCGTCCCTGCACATCCTACTGGTTACTTTTCATGTTGCAGCCTGTGCTGCCTTCTTCTTGCCCATGGTGGTGTATTTGGTGTGTGCCTGTGGCAGTGCTCTTGCTTGGCATTTTGTAAGTCCCCAGAATGTTGTGTGTGACAGCGTATGGTGGGGTGCTTTCTTTTCTGCTAACATGGGTGGCCACCTGGACCCGGCATCATTACAGAGGGGTAGTGAAGGGGGCGCTCTACCACAAACATGCATTTTCAGTTATGGTGTCACATGCATTATGGGACTTGGGGTCCCTTCATCCCAACTGCTTTAGGTGGAGGGGGCATGGAATGTGCTGTTTTGCAAGGCCATATGGATTATGCCACAGGATACTTTATGCTACATGTGCATCTTTAACCCCTTTCCCCCCTTCACTTCCACATTCACCTTTGAGGATACATACCTAGGATCCAAGTGTGCTATCCTCTGTAAGCCTACATTTTTTACAATAAAATGGTTTATTTTGAAATACAATCTTAATAAGAATTATTTCACAATACAGTTTAAAAGACAGAGCTAAAACCAATCATTACAGGTCACAGTATTTACCAAGCTTGATCAAAAACAGTTTCCTAAAATGAATAACTAACACACATGATCCCTATGAGTCAACAATCAACACAACAAATCTTTCAGAAAACGTAAGGCTGTCAAACCACAACAATTAATTTTAGACATAATGGGCCTCATTACGACCCTGGTGGCCGCGGTATGAACGGTGCCGGTAAGGTACCGGCACCGTTCATACCGGGCTGCCACATTATGAGTTTGCTCGCGGGTGGTGGTATGCACGTCTGATCTGTCCAGACGTGCATACTGGCACCCAAGAGGAGACAAGGATGCTAACAACGGACCCGTCATTAACGGGTCTGTTGTTAGCATCCTCCCCATTCTCAATGAGCCCTATGGGGGCTCAAATGGGAATGGGGACGTACCGGGTCCGAGTCCTGAAAATGGGAATAACGAGGCCCGCAAAAGTCAGAATGGCCCGGTAATTCCCTTTTTTCGGGACCCTGACACGAGTTTGGAGGTAGCCATGCCAGTAATGACAGCATGGCTACCTCCAAACTTGTAATGAGGCCCAATGATTGGTTGTGATACAAAACCATTAGATCAAGTTTTAAAACCAAGAAAGAGGTGCTCAAAGTGTAACATTTGACGATAATTTAAAAATTGACATTCCATTAACTAATGAACAATATTTTTGACGGTACTGTCAGACTTGCAGAACCTACAAAGCCTTAGCTTATGCTCAACTGCCTCTCTTGGCACTAAAAAGACTCTTGTCGGGAGCAGATTGAGCCAAAAGCATAGAAATTGTGATCACCAACACGAACACAGGAATTTAAGATGTAATTTGGTTGGACACCCAAATGAAACCACAAACTTCCTGAATGGTAAAAATCCAGTCCCACTCCCAGATAAGCTTCTTGACAAGATGGGGGTGTAGCCTGCAACAAGGGCAAGTCCACATAATATTTAACCATGATGTCATTGCAAACTAAAATTCACAAGAGCACCACATACCGTGGGTGATAATAAGCAGTGCTCAGATGCCTGAGGGTTTGTAGCGCTGTATGAATGCGAACAATTATTATTATTATTATTATTTTAATTATATTAGACACAAGCTTTCCCCTCCATAACCTGTTTCAGTTAACAACATAACTTAGGCTTCTGAACAGACATCATTTTAAGCAAAGGACATAGTTGTTTCCTTGCAACATGGGCAGCAATGGACAAATGGCCCAATTCATATTGTAACAATGTTGTGGGACCCCTGGTGGCATTATGGCATTATCAAAAACTTTCTCCAGAATCAGCCTTCTAGTTTATCCCAATGATTTGTTGCATTGAAAAGTAACAGTTCTGCCCCATATGTACTTTTTTGTTGTATAACTCCACAACCAGAACCATTGAGAAGCAACCACATTTCTTGTTGATAAGAGAGGCTTTAACAGCCAACGATGTAGCTTGGCCTTTTGTTGAAGAAGGGATTCCTTATGACTGTGGCCCCCAAACAGATAGAAACCCAAGTAGACAAAGTTAGGTACCTATTCTATTATGGATTTTCCCCCAAACCACGTTAGTTGCTATATTATCTTTTCTTGGCTACCTTAAACTGGAAGATCTTACTCTTGTCGACATTTTTCATCAATTTATTGAGCTTTGTGTACTCCGTCAGGTCTGCAAGTTGTCTTTGGAAGCCTAACGGAATGAATTCTAACAAGACTAGGTCATTGGCATACAGAAGATAGTTTGTCTTACTGTCCTGCTAAATATATGCACCTAAAAACGAAGCCCACTTCTGACCAGAGGCAATAGCTTGGGTGGCCTCCTTCCTAAATGGAAGACATATGAACGACTTCACAGACTCTGCGTGCGCCACTCCGGCCACCATCCATTGCGGAGTCCCTCAGGGCTCATGCACTGCCCCCACACTGTTTAATATCTTCACCCTCCTGCTCTTCAATGATCTGGACTGTCGTAACATAGCATATACCAACTACGCTGATGACACGCAGGTACTACTCCCTCTGACCGGCATATACGATCAAGACACTGCAGCCCTAACCAGAATCTATACAGCTATTCAAACGTGGATGGCGGCAAATGGCCTCTGCCTAAATGGGGACAAAACTGATATCTTCATAGTAGGCACCAGGGAAATACTCAACAAGCTCCCTCCTCAATACAAAACCTTCAACATAGACAACTCCACCATCCCTGTCTCAGCAGCAGTAAAACTCTGGGAGTTTACCTTGATGCATCCCTATCCATGACATGCCAGGTCAATGCCATAGCCTCCTCGGCGGCACTTACCATCAAGTTATCAATACTGTTAAGCCCTTCCTCACCACAAAAACCTGTCTATCCATTGCCAGAGCCACAGTAGGTACGAAACTAGACTACTGCAATGCCCTTCTTCTGGGCACTTCGGCTAAAAACATGAACAAACTCCAAGTCACACAGACTAATGCCCTTAGGGCAGCCCTGAGCATCCCCAAAAAGGATCTCATCACTCACGCCAGGAAAGATGCACACTGGTTACCAGTAACAGAATGCATACTCTTCAAAACACTGGCCATCACCCACAGGTGCCTCTCCACCGATGCCCCACCCTACCTATTAGAACAAAAATCACCTACAACCCATCCAACAGACCTATTAGATCTATGTGCCAGCCTTCAAAAGACCCAAAGCTGGAGGATCCAGCTTTCAACACCTGGCTCCCAAAAACTGGAATGCAATACCCACAACCCTCAGAAACGAATGCTCCTAAACTGTCTCCCACAAAAACCTGAAAACCATACTGTTCTGCTAGTAAGAACCAATAGGTATAGACACGCTGCTCAACTGTAACCTTAGTGAAAGCCTAACATGCAATTCACTGTATCTTTGTGCATGCTCTCTCTTCACCATTCAATGCCGCTGTATGATATGTCAGTCTGCCAAGTGAATAAGCTGTAACAACGCCACGATGCCCCAGGGCCGATGTGCGCTTTATAAATGCAAATAAATAAAATAAATAAAGACGCAAAACAGCATATCTCCTTAAAGGCATCTGAGATGTCAGAAATGTAGAGATCAAAAAGGAGTGGAGCTCATAAAAACGGCGTTCAGCACTACCACATGTGATACTTTGCCTAACAATTCACAGATGTCTTTATTATTTAGTAGGGTAGCCAAGATGTTGTTAAAAGTTAAAAGTTCTTATATTTAAGTCATTCCACACCAGTCAGTTACCCCTGGAGTTTATCTGTAAGACCAGTGGGAAACCGTCTGACAGTGCCTCTGTCAAGTATTCTCCAACTCAGATAGAGAGGAAAGTGGTCACTCATTTTAGTAGACTTCACTTCAAAAGACGTGACTGATATGAAGATCCCTTCGGAGACGAACATATAATCCAATGGACGTCGCTTTCCCAAGTGTGATGTGAGGGATCGTCTCCTGGGACATTACCATTGATAATACATAAGTCCTATGCATCCATCAGGGATATAAATGTCACCTCTCTCTTAACCACAGCTTACTCCACGCTATGGTCATGTCCCACAGATGAGGATGAGGTTGGAGCTTCTAAAGGTTTGCCAACCAAACAGAACCTCTTTGATGGCTTCAAACATCTCTTCTTGGGTAATTTTGATCAGATTCTAATAAAGATTCAGAAATAAGGTGTAGCTAAGATCCGGAAAGACATGTGGATCCCACTCCAACTCAACAGCCTGAACAAATGCATTGGGTGGGTATAAAGAGTTGGGGCGACAGATACGTCTGCTCTTATTCCACACAGTAAACGGGACGCAGGACGACCCTTTTCCCCCTCTTATGCAGGATTAAAAAAGAGTGTGTACCCATCTAGGGCAGGGGGTTCCAGAAGCCACTTTTCCTGTATACAGACAACATCTGCTCACGGCCACATAAACACTAAAATCGTCAAATAAATGGGTGGACCCCTTAGAGTTCCAAGATATCATTTTAAAATCTCTACCAGGCATGCACTGCATCTGCAACCTGGTAGGTTTGATTGTGGGACCATTGAACCCACCAACCAACTGCAGTCCGTGTTTTCATTAGTGTCTGAAGTTAGGATCTCCCTCCTTCTATCGTTACCCATGACACACTTCGTTTGGAAAACAAGCTGAACAGCTAAGTAAAGTCCTTGGCTTCTACCCTTTAAAACAAGTATTTTAAGAGGTGAGGAAGGTTTAGGATCAAAGGTCCTAACATCATAAAGGAAAAGGTTTCATAAACATTTCCGTGACAGCCTAGAGCAGTTATATCCAACCATCTTTTTGTTTTTCAATTTTTTATTCTCAAAGACATCCTCTACCTTGTTGCTCCTTTTCTTGTTTTTCCTCTGCTGAAAGATTGGGAAGGGTCACCTGCATCTCTCTCGAGCAACCCCCTCCACGACTATGGCAGCAACATTGGCAGCCCTTTCGATCCCCTTGGCCAGCAGGTCCTCAGCCACCTGCATCACACTTTCACTTAGTGGGGACATGGTTTCACAAGGAATCGCCTGTTCGGCGAATGAGCTCTGGTCAACCTGCTGTATAACGTGGAGCATAGACATTTCATCAACATTTATAACCTTAGGTATGTCGATATATAGTAATCGATGCCTCTGACATCACAGTTGGGCCTCATAACCCGATTTTCAGCTGTGTCACACTGGGGGCCTGAGTCCCTGCCCACCCCGCAGAACACCCATGAGACTGGTGAGCCTGTTCACAGCCTTTAATGTAACCTTCCATATAGGAGAATCTGTAGTTCAATTGGTGCAAGGCAAGCAGGGAAAATGGGCCATGCTCCCTAGTTTATTTATTTATTTGTGCATTTAACAAAGCGTGCCAAGCCCGGAGGGGAGCTCGCCACAGGTGAGACTAAAGAAGCCTTGTGGAACTGTAAAGCAGATGGGGCAAATGGGCTAAGGGCCTCCATTCAACGTTGTCTCCAACCGAGGGCATCCCATGGATAAAGGGACGTGGGGCTGCCCAAAAGCTGTAACTGGAATTAAGAAAGAAAAGGCACCTATTACAGGAGCTTTGAGTGGGCCAGCTAGTTGGGGCTCCAGAGAAGCGGCATACAACTTTAAACACGCAGCGCCCGCAGCCACTGCCTCCGTGTCCGGACGCCGTGCACTACAAGGACCAATGTCGCAAAGTGGCCGGTGGGGCAGGGCACAGTGCTGGCGCAGTGATGAGAGGGTTAGCTGGGAAACTTGCGTTAGTCACTGCTTCAGTGGAGTCACCCATCGCCACACCAACAGCTTGCAGCTGTGTGCCTTCAAAATTAGAAAGACTTTTCAGGTCCCTGATTTCACAGAGCAGGCCCTTACTTGCTGAAAGTATGACCTTGAAGGAGTCACCCAGTATTGCAACATCCGAAACTGGTAAAGCTAATTAGGCAGAGGAAGCCAAAGTCAAAGGAGCAGAAAGAGGTAGGCGTGGGGCAAGTTCTGTATCCTCGATGCAGGGGCTGTTAGTCATAACCCCAATAGCCCTTTGCCCAAAAATAAATACTGCCGGTTTCATCTCGTTATTCACCACGGCTGACCGGACAGGAGAGGCAGATGAAGCTGCTACAGTTTCCGCCCTTCTTGGCTCCAATGCGGCCTTGGACGAGGGCTGGGGGAGCGGGTGGATGAAATTGCACAACTATGCGGCTTGTAAAGGCGGGGCGGGGGGCATACGCGGTCAATGGAGCTTCCACAGTAGTATGCCCAGCCACAGCTTTAGCATGGGAACCAGCAAAGGGGGAAGAAAAGGGAGATGGTTTAAACTTGCCCTGGCACTTGGACTTAAAGTCAGGTCGCAGCGCAAGGTTAATGCACTCAGTAGCCTCGGCTGCCAAGGCCTTGTCATCCACCCCGGACACTAGTTCATGAGTGAGAGGCACAACACACGCCTTACCTTGAAGGCGGCTCCTGAGATCATAGATGGAGGACGGCATCCTATGTCCCAATCAGGCTTCATCCCAAGACACCAACAAGGGACTCGGACCATGAGACAGGCAATGTTTTCTTTGTTGTAAGGTCTCCGGAGAAGATTTGTGCGGCCAGGTATGCCTCCCTCACCGAACTGCCAATCTGTAGTTCAACACTGCTTCACAGCACGCGCTCCGTTCTGCTCTTAGGTTTTTAAGGAGGAGTCCTTGTTGAAACAGTAGTATACACTAAAGGCAGACTCTCTCCTCAGCACAGCATATCCTCCAAACTGCAGTTTCAAAGTGCTCATACCATGCACGCTCTGCGCCTAGGTTTTTAAAGAGGAGTCCTTCTTGAAACATTAGTATACAAGGAAGGTACAATCTCCCTCCTCAGCACAGGCTCTCCTGCCAAACTGCAGTTTTACACCATGCACGCTCCGCGCTATTCTTAGGTATTGAAGTAGGAGTCCTTGTTGAAAAAATAGTAGACAATGATGGCAGATTCTCTCTCCTCAGCACAGCCTCTCCTGCCAAACTTCAGTTTCAAACTGCTTCACAACATGCACGCTTTGCGATGTTCTTAGGTTTTAAAAAAGTCCTTGTTTAAACACTAGTAGACACTGATGGCAGACTCTCTCTCCTCAGCACAGCCACTCCTGCCAAACTGCAGTTTCACACTGCTTCCCGCTCCTTCACACCGTGCATGCTCTGTGCTGTTCTTAGGTTTTTAAGGAGGGGTTCTTGTTGAAACAGTGGTAGACACTGAGGGCAGAATCTCTCCTCAGCACAGCCTCTCCCGCCAAACTGCAGTTTCCCACTGCTTCACACGGTGCGCACTCCATGATGTTCTTATGTTTTAAGGTGACGTGTTAGGGTAATTCCTGGTGGTCGGCAGAGCCGTACCTGGGGTCCGCGGACCTCCAGCTGTCAGAAGGCCAAAACTCCTTCAGCGTCCCAAAGAAGTAGAAGGCCCACAAAAGAGCAATAGTTACTACTGTTTTATTGCAAGAAAACAGACAGGGACAGATACGTGGAGCGTAGGATCCAAGCAACTTCTCAGCGCAATCGGGCTCGCAGGACCATTTTCTACCTGAGTGACGTAACAATGTGCGTAATCTGCGAAAACTCATCCCCAAACCTATCACCACTTCGGGTTGGTTCCCTGAGTGGTAGGTTCAGTATAGGACCATATAGTGAAAGGATTTATTGGTAGAATAGAGGTCAGGTGGTACGCTTGGTTTGTCCCTAAAAGGTTTTACTTCTAAAAAGTTACATGGAGAAAGTTAGTGATTGGTTGCCTGGAAATGTCATCAGTGGTTAGCCCCCCATGCCCTGATTGATCCATCAGCGAGCCCCCAAGCCTGGGACCATCATCATTCCCAGCCCGCGATGTACCTGCTGTTAGAAACAATGTATGACTATGTGTCAGTGGATGACAATGGACAGGTCCTGCTACTGCCATTAGAGCGCTCCTTTCCCATTGTTGCATGTGTCTGAGTTGTTACAACTTTGTTGCGAGCTGTGTCCGAGACGAGGGACACCAGTGCTTCTTCAGTCTTCGGGAGTAGGCGTTGTATCATGTCGGCCTGGTCATGTGTTGAGAGGCCGTGGCTGAGGCAGAATTATAGGGATTTGATTTGTATTTTGCTCCGGGTAGTCGCAGCAGTGTCAGGTGTCACCTTGGATTGGAGAGAGCAGAATGTGGAGTGCAACATCACAACCTTGGCTGTGGGGGCTCCAGCCAGGACTGTTCTGCATGCTCAGCACCTTGGGCTCGGTACGAGCTGCTCCGGGCTTGTCGACTCAGGTTTGAGGCCTACTTTGTCTTGGTTGTATGTCGTGGCATAATGTCCATGAGGCCAGGGGCTGCGGTATGGTTCCTTGTACATCGGTCCAGTTATAGGGCCTTGTCGTCGGGGTTATTAGCATGAAGGGTCTGCAAGCATATACACAAACTCTTCCGGCGTCTTGCGGTTCTGCGATGTAGTTGCTGGCCTATGTGAAAAATAATAACGATGCACGTCTGTGAGGGTACATGGTCCGCTACGTCATAGCACTGAGCGTGTTCTTCATGTGAATAGGTCTGTGTCTGATCCAGGTGCGCGGCAGCACGTGTTTCTGTTTGTTGCAGCTATGGCATTGTGTCATCTCTAACAATGGCAGCTTAGGTTGCGAAACATTTTAGTCAAGCTGGTCCATGCCATCGGTCTCAGCTCCGTCTTGGTTCCCACCTCGTGCTCTGGGTGGGATATGGCCAGGTTTTGCAGGTGAAGCATGGTCACAGTGGATATTGACATCCGAGGCAGTGGACAGAGGTGTAAACTCATCCCGCTGAGGGTACTTTGGTCGTAACGTCATCAGTTATAGTTTGTACGTAGGTCTGGGGAAGGGACCATCCCATTTTCCCTCTTCAGTCCCCCCTCTGGTCAACTTATCTACCACAAAATTATCCACTCTTTTATCGTCACTTTAGCGCCATACCTTCGTTATCCCTGCCAGGTGTCCGTAGCAGTTGATGTGATCCTCAGTGACCAATACATGTATACACACCCACCACCGGGCTTACAATAGACCCATTTTCCAACACATGATTTTGGATTTTGTGGATTTTCAACTTTTGTAGATGGTGGGTACAAGTCTGCTCTTACTATCTGCTGGCGTAGCCGTTCACATTCCTTGAGGATCACTTCCGTGTGAGGTTCATCTTCTGCAGGCATGAGGATGTGCATACCGATCATTTCTTCTGCTGTACGTTTTGACCTTGCCATCCATAACTTTATTCCCATCAGCAATGCCATTCCCAGGATTATACATCCCGCTAGCACCTTAAGACCATCCGCTAGCCATGATGGCATCCATGATCAGATGTATGAAAACCAGCTTCAATCCTTCTTAGTTCCCTTTGCTTTGTCTTCCATCTTCGCGTGCATCTTGGCCAGTGTGATATCGCTTCTGATAACGAGCCATTATCTTCATCATTCTCCCGGGATTGAATGTACATCAGGAACTGCCAATTTTTGCGCAAACTCCTCCTGCCATGGCAGTGAGGAGGTCCAGAACATACCTGTTCTTTAGTGCTACCATACATATTGCTCTTAACTCCGCTTTGATGGCGTTGAATCCGTTTACTGTGGCATTTATTGTCATCATCAGCTCCCACCTGGTGATCTGCAGCCATTTCGCATTTGCCTATGCTTGTACTCCTGGATGTATTATGGATGAAAATAATGTCGCTGCTCTACTGAACAGTCTGTGAGGTGCTGGAATGTCGCTGAGTGTTGTTTCTGATTTACCCCAGAGTTAATTTCCTGTGAGTGGTTCTCCTTTGTCCCAGAAACCTTCTTCTTCTTCTGTTTCCTTCATCCATTTTGGGGAAGTCTTCCATTTTGATGTGTTTCTGTGGTACTACCAGGGATGGTACGTTGATGTGTACCAGAGTACACTCTCCACACCATGATTATGGTAGACCGTGATATGCTTTGGCTCCGCAGGCCCATTAGTGGTCCATTAGTACTGCTATTCCAGCACCCCCCTCAGGATGATTTACTATTATTTTGCATCCTTCATTCATTCCTAAATCAACCTCTCCATCATGCTGGTAATATAGTATGAGGGATGCAACAGGGATTATTTTTAACGGCTCCTCCTCCTTGTCCAACCATGTGAGCTGTCCCGCACTCTTTGCCCACTCCTTGTAACACTTGTCATTTTCTTCTTGTACGGTTACTACTGGAGATTTTGCCAACGTCAATATTTTGCTTCCCACTACTCTGTCTACCAAGCCGTTCTTCATGTACACCTTGCCATAGATCAGTATCAGCAGTCTTTCCCAGCACCCAGGTTCACCTCATATCACTCTTGTGCTCCATTTTCATGGCGGATAGTCCAGCGTCACTTCTTTTGTTTCTCCTTTGTCTGGCCCGTCTGTTATGTACTGTAGTCCTTCAGTGAGTTGCCAATAGTTGTCAAACATAGCTAGTGTTTTGATGAAGTTATCTTTGTATGGGTATGTGGACCTTGATTTCCACCTTAGTGTTGCCGTTTTACCTTGGAATCGTCCTCATGTCTGGAACAGCGCTAGATATAGGAGGCACTCTGCTGTGGACGCTGGTACTTCAGTGGACACAAATGTCCGGGAGGCGCTAATGGCATACCTGAGCAACGAGCAAATGTAACAGTTATCCTTTGTCCTATCCTTACCAATTTTGAACATGTGTTTATACCACATGTTGTTAGAGACGTGTGCGGACTCTGGAAGATATGTGTCGACCCCATGTACAACAAGGGAAACACTACATTTACTTCTTACTTTTTGTCCAGTGCTACTCGTACCACCTGACACAGTGCTCCTTGCAGCTGAAGTGGGGGAAATGTTAATATTGGGTGTTGCGGGTGCATGCAAAGCATAGTAGGCCTGCCAGACAGCAGCATTTATCAGCCAAGTGTTCAAAAATACCCCCAACGTTTTAATCACAATTGTTCCGACCACTGGCATGTTGAGCTTACCTTTGCTGCTGTCCTGCAGCTATTTAGTTGAGATGATATAGGTGCCCGCCTGAAATTCTTTGAAATATTGCATTGTTACTGTTAGTATTTGTTACTTAAGCCCTGCGGATCAAATAGTCATTTAATGCCCATGCAAAAAGCTCCTCCCACATCCGCCTAACCGCCCTATCTCTCAGAGTGGGCAGGGCCGCGTGGAGGTGTGGATCTGACCGCACTATGAATTGAATGAAAGCGTTATAGTATACGCGTGGCCGTCTGGGCTTGAAATGATTTGGCCTTTTAATCCTGTGTATGAACTGGTGTGATAGTGCTTCTGGGTGGTCGAGGGGAGGCAACATATATGCTGGACAGTGCTCAATTTGTTTTTTGTTTTTTTCAAATATTTGCATATAAACAGTACAATACACAATATCTGCGTGTGCGAGACAAAAGAGAAGAGAACATTCACATGTTTACACAGTGTTGTGCCTATTGCCAATACCCCTATCAATGTCAGTTATTTATTAATTTGTACTGATCATTTATTTTTGTTGTCTTCTGTATTACTCCAATGTGATTTTCACATTTATAATTCTATCAGTTGTTCAGTGGGGACATTTTGTGTCTGTGATCTCCTGAGCATAGGATGGCTGTGTGCTGCAACTTGTTTATGTCCTTAGGGGTATCTGATGCTTGTGATGTGTCTTTTCTGTTGTCTGGTGTGGCTGTTGTTGATGTGTTGGCCCTGTCGCTGCTGTGATGGGGCGCGGTCGGTGCTTTGTAGGGCTTGATGTCATCGATATGTGACCAAACATCTTTATTCACTAATTTTACTGCCCTGGGTGCCACCTTTTCTGTGATGTGTGGCCCTGTAAATCTAGGAGCATTCCATTTGTGCCTGAATTTCCTAAGGAGTATGGTGTTTCCTTCTTTTACTGCCCACTGTCCAGTTTGGTCCTTGTTGTTGGTTGTTTCCTGTTGATCGTTCTCTGACCCGCCCTGTGTTCATCGAATCTGTTGAGAGATAAAGGAGGCACTAGTAACCAGAGAAGTAACAAAGTCATACATTTATTTTCCAAACACATTGTTTGTTCCTTCACAGTCACACATGGCTCTTGTGGGTGGCGTTGATGGAGGTGCATTTGGCGCACGGTCACCACCTCGTGGGGCGTGAGGTGGTGGTCAGAGCCAGGTTTATTTCGCAGCTCGAGCAGTGCCAGAGGGAGGCTTTAGAGCCAACTCTTCTTAGTCACTTGTTGTGTTTTTTCAATGGATTGTTTTAATAGGCCGTTGAGGCGTTCACAGACGCCATTGGCTTGCGTGTGATATACACAGGCAAACTTATGTTTGATCCCAAGTAACTCGATGATGTGCTGGAACAGCTCATTCGCGAAATGTGGACCATTGTCTGAACTCAATACTTCGCACACCCCCCACCTCGGGAACACCTCCCTCACCAGAAAATGTGCTGCCCTAAGTCCGTCAGCCTGGGAGCATGACCCGGCCTCAATCCATCTTGAAAAGGGGCATACTACCGCAATCATGTATCCGTAGCCTTGGCATATATTGATCATATTGACATAGGCAATGTGTAGATGTTAGAAGGGTCCTTCAGGCCGTGGTATTGTTGCTTTGATCAATTGTAATGTGTGACCGACCGTAGATTGTTGGCAGGTAAGGCAATTGCTGATGAAGTTTGCAACATGCGCGTTTAGTTTGGGACAGAACCATGACTCTTTTATTCGTGCTGCAATGACCTCTTTTCCTGTGTGTGTTGGGTGATGTAGTTGGGCCAAGGGTGTTTTTAATAGGGCCAGGGGCATAACCATGTTTCCTGTGTTATTTTGTCTCCATAGTGCATCTGTTGGGGATATTGTGCATCCTCTTTTCAACCACAGTTCTTTCTCTGTCATTGGTGCTGCTGCCTGCAGCTCCATAATATGTGTTTCTGGGAGGTGCATGTACCCTTCTTTCATTATCATCTGTCTTGCCCTCTCCCTCTCTTTTTCTTTTTCTTGGAGGTCCCACATCTTGCCAAAATATGCTGCATGTTTTGCATGGGAGTCTGCTGCTTCATTGCCTCTAGAAATTGGGTCTTCACCATTTGTATGTGCTTGGCATTTCACCAGTGCTAGCTCATGTGGGTATGTTTTGACTTCTATCAGTTCACCCAGGAGGAGATCTTGTTGCACTGGGGAGCCGTCTGCTCTTCTTAATCCCCTTTGGAGCCACCTTATTAATCCTGAGTGTACTGTAGAGGTGACATAGGCGCTGTCCGAATATATTGTTATCCTTTTGCCATTATTTTCTTCTAGGGCCAATATGAGGGCCACTAATTCTGCCACCTGTGCGGAATAGTGTTAGGGTAGTTTGACACATTTTACTGGCTCGCTTGTCCAGTCCTCCTTTAATCGGACTACAGCTGCACCTATTCTTCTTATGCCATCCCTTTGATCAATGGTTGAGGACCCATCAATGTACAGAACATCACCTCCCTCTAGGGCATCTTCCTCTACCTTTCGGGTGGAGTAGTAGTACTCAATGGCATATATAAAATCATGTGCATATTCGCCCTCTGTCACCTCTTCTGCTATGAACTGTGCTGGGTTAACATTGTTGCATCTCACTATTTTCAATTCTGGTCTTGAGTTATTATCTCATATCCTGTTGCTCTCTGGGTAGTGAGTGTGCTTTTTGGTTTATGCATAATTGCAATGAGGGTGTGCTCTACATACAGTGTAGTAGAGCATCCCATGGTGATGGATGATGATTTTTCTACTGCGAATGCTGCAGCAGCCATATGTTCTTCACAAGGGAAGTGTACCATTATTACTGGGTCTATGTGCCCACTGTAAAATGCGAGAGGTTTGTGTCCCATGCTTGTCTTTTGGGTGAGCACTGCTTTCGTTACTGCACCATCACAACGTGAAAAAATGTAGAATTATCGCTTGTAGTTGGTAGTAACCAGAACTGACGCTGTTGATATGGCCTCCTTTAATTCATTGAATGCTTCAGTCATTTCTCTTGTCCACCCCAACTTTCTCCCCCCTCTTTGCGCTTCTTTGAGAGCTGCCAATAGGTGCCCTGTTTATGTGCTGTTGTCAAATACCCATGCTCTGAAGTAATTGCATAGGTCAAGAAATTGCTGCAACTCTTGTATCGTTTGTGGCTGTGGTGTGTTAAGTATTGTATGTGCTCTTTGTGGTGCAATGTTCCACCCCTTTTGTGAAATGATCTGTCCTATGTATAGGACCTATTCCTGGCAATATTGCAGTTTTTCCTTGTCAACCTTGTATCCTTTCTCGGCCAACAGTGTGAGCATTTTCACCAAGTCCTTTCTGCACTCTTCTTTGGTGGTGCTGCAGATGAGAATGTCATCTACAAATTGCAACACCATGCTCTCAAGCCCAACATTTCCCAGGTCCATCTGTATAACTCTGTTAAAAATGGATGATGACTCGCCGTATCCCTGGGGTAACCTAGTGTGTTTCCACTTTGTGTTGCGGTATGTGAAGTTTGTCAGATCTTGTGAGTCTGGGTGTAGTGGTATTGAAAAGAATGCTTTCTTGAGGTCGATCACAGTAAATCGTGATGCTTCTGCTGGTATCCCACACAATATTGTTGCAGGGTTAGCTGCCACCGGATATTCTGCCTCTACATTGTGGTTAAGGGGTCTCAAATCTTGTATGAAATGCCAAGACCCTCCTTTGGCCTTGCGCACAGGGTACACTGCCGTGTTGCATGGTGATTCTGATGGTACTAATATACCCCTCTCTATTAGTGCACTTATTGTCTCATACATTCCTTCATCAGCATCTTTTGACAGTGGGTTTTGTCTGACTCAGGGCAGTATTGCTCCCTTTTTCAATTTTATCTTCACTCCGCCAAAGCTCTTTATGCAACCCACATTATAGGGAACTAGTCATCCATAGTGAGGCAGGTAAAGTAGCCAAGTCTTCCTTGCAAAAATCATGTGGTGCTGGGAGAGGTGCCTCTAATACCATTGCCATTTTCTGTGCTACCTCCTTGTATATTACTTTCAACCAGACTTAGACACCCATCTGGAACACCATCTCGCCATCTCCTTCTTCATCTGAGAACAGTTCCTCGTCTGACACCTGTGTTAATCTACACACTTCCGCCAGTGTTATTACAGCTCTCGATGTCTTTCCTTCCTCATCCCGAGTGTGACCAGCGATCTAGTCCTGTCTTGCTACTATTCCTTCGATGTCCACTGATATTACGGTCCCTTCTCCCTTACCTGCGGGTGTCTCTGGTTTGAAAAGGTAGGCTGCTGGTCTTCTCCATACTTTACCCTCAATGCCTGGTAGCCATGCTATTGCCATATCTGTCCCATATTGGAAGATCTCAGCGTCCACCGGTTCTGCCCTTGCGCCTATCTTACCATAATACGCCTGAAGAATGTGCCTCACCGTGAGTATGTGTATGCCTGGTGTGGAGCATATTATACCTTTATCATTGAAGGAGATGGTCATGTTCAACCTGCTCATGATATCATGCCCTAGTATATTTACTGGCGCTTGTTTTGAGTATAACAAGGGCAGAGATAGGTTGTGATCTCCGACAGATAAGAAGATGTTATCAGTAAATGGAACCACCCCTCAAGCCCCAGAAAATCCTTGAGTGTGCATGGCATCGCCTGACATTTTGAACTTCCCCTCCCTGATGCAGGATGTGGTTGCTCCTGTATCAACTAGGAAAGAGAATGTTTTGTCACCTATTGCCACCTTTATGCGTGGTTCCTCCACAGGGTTAGGTGTTACTGAAAGGATGGGACACATCAAGGAAGTCTGTGAGTCCTATTGGGGGTACAATGTAGGGGTTATGCCCCAGGATCACCACTCACCCCATTCATATCATTGGTACTGTGGTGTCCATGGGTTGTTGTGTGTCATCTTGCAATTGTGTTAGTTGCTGCACTGTGTCGACGTTTTGTTGTTGTGATCTATCATTTGCTGTTGTGCCTGTTGTTGAGTGGGTTGGTGTGATATCTGCTGTGTGTTGGGCATCACTTGCTGCTGTGGTTGTGGCATGGTGCATTGCTGTCTCATCTGCACCTGACCCGTCTGTTGTGCGATTTGTTGGTAGTAATTATTTGGTCCCCCTTGGTGGCCCTGTTGTCCCTGTTCACCCCATCCTGGTTGTGCCGGCCTTGCCCTGCATGTGCATGCTACATGTCCTACCAACCCACATGTCCAGCAGGTGGGCGCTTCCTGTGCTTGCCATGGTAATCCCCCTGTGCTATCCAAATATCCTTGCTGTCCATATTGGGGATATCCTCGAAACCCACCTCCCGGCTGGTGTGCTGATGGTCCAAACCCCTTCCCCCTGTTGAAACCTCCTCTCCCTCTGTAGTTGTTCGTGTAGCCATTGCCCATTGTCGTGTATCCTACCCCCATAGGTTATATGTATTGTTGCTGTGTTGTGTATGGTGACCTGTGTGGCAATTGTTGAGTCATGGTGAGTACTTGTTGTTGTATTGTTGGTTGTTGTACGGGTGGTTGCACCAGTGAGGCGGGGCTGGTTATGAGTGCTCCCTCTAGGGCATATTTCAACAATTTTTTCTGGACCAATTTTGCCTCATCTGCCTTTCTGTCCTCTTCCTTCTGCTTCATCTTCTCCTGCCATACTCTACAATGATGTACTATGGTTAATTGTATCTCTGGCCATGCATTTGCTTTCATCCCCACCAACTTTTTCAATTGCCTATGCACGGGTTCTGGGAGCCCCTGTATCAGTATGTGATAAAATATAGCTAGTGTTTTGTCCCACAGCTCCTGTGTTTCCAAGCACCACTTCCACTGACTCTCTTGGATGTAATCAACAGGGTCCTCATTCTCATGCATTTTGGTGACGTAATTGCCCCCATGTCTGATGTGTCAGGGTACTGTACCCTCAATGCCTGCCATACTGTGTGACCACAATTTGCAAATCGCAACCCGTCGTGTGATGTGTCGCTGATTGTCACCCTAGGAAAACCCGCCCTCTTCCAGATGTCATCTGCAGCATCACCCAAAATGGAAATTAAGAGCCCCTTGACATCCCCAGCCGCTAGCCTGTGCCCTGCTGCCAACTTTTCCATTTCGTATATCCACTTCCCCCCACCTCCGCTTAAGAAGGTAGCCTGCATTTAATGTTCTTCTTGTCAGCATGCTTCCATTGTCAATATTGTCCTCTTTCCAGTAATGGCATCTGTGTGTATTCTGCCATCTCCTCCAGTGTGCGTTTATATTGTGTGGTTTGTACGTCCTGTGTGTCATCCTCCATGTAGTACAAATCATCAAATAGGTCAATGAGAGTGCGTGCGTGTTGCGTGTCCCCTGTTCCCCTGTGTTCCCCGCTTTGATGTGAGTAGGTCTTGTTGTGCGCTATTGCCAAACCTTCCCTTCTGCGCCCGGGGAGGTCCATGAGCCTGTTGACATATGGTGTGTGTGTGGCTGATGATGTTACAGTCTGTAGTGTCCCCTCCCTCTGTGTGCTTGTCCCTTCCTGTGCAGTTTTTTTTCTCTTCTCGTGTTCTACATTCCCATGATGACCCTGTGTCTGTGCGCGTGATGTAAAGCTTGCTAAGCCCTTCTCCGTTTTCATCCATCTGTCCTCCCCATGATTCCTCCTCATCCTCATCACTGCAAAACCCCCCATAGAATATGAGTTTTGTACGCGGGCGGGGATTTCGAACAGTTACCGTTTCGAAATCTATGTCTACACACTTACCTGCATCCATAGTGTCTGCCCTTTCCTGAGGTGCTGTCACCAATTCGCTATTGTGTGTCCTCAACTTACTCCTCACAGTTCTGTCGTTTTCCTTTTGCGCTCGTTCTCCTAGTCGTTCATCCTTATTTTCCATCACCACCCTGGCCCTGCTTAGTTCCTTCATTATTGCGTCACTCACCTCGCCAAGGGTCTTTGCGTCCCTATCCTTGGTACTCACTTCTCCACTATCCCTTGCTAGTATGTTGTCCAGTATCTTGCCCTCTTCGTACTTACGTGCGCTTTCTTATATAATCTTTTTCTTCCAGAGTGTCATTTCCTGGGTAATCTCCTCCCTTTCTTCCTCTCTCCTCCCAATGTTCAATACGCGCTGCCCTTTCTGTGATCCCCCGTGTGCGTGCTTCTTCCCGCTCCCTTTCTTCTTCTCTTTGCTGCTCGAGTTCCATCCTCACTCCTTTTCGCTCCCAAACTTCACCTGTCCCTCCAGTTCCTATAGCTCAAGCTGCTTAGTGACTATGCTTTGTGTTTTCTTTAATTCGGCTATCTTTTCTTCCAGTTCTGCTTCTTCATCTTTTGTGGGGTTGCCCTCTTCCCTGTTACTTACCTCTCCCTCCCTCTGCTTTTGTCCTTCTTCTACTCTATCTATTGCCTGTATCACCTCCTTCCCTGTGATCGTCCCCTGTAGCTTTAACAGCACCTGTGCTGCTATCCATTCCTCTGGCCCTATACCTGCTAATTCAAGCTGGGTTTTCTTTATGCCATCACCATTCACCTGTGTCTCTTCCGTGCTTACGGAGTACGCCTTTAGTAACATATTCCGGTAGTGCTCCTCCGGAGCATACAGTGGTGGGATATATGTAGGGTTCGAGTATCCCTCTGCTGCTGTCATTCTCGAGGCTTGGCTGCCTCCTTCAATTCTCTTAGTGGGTATAATCCCTCAGTCTCTTCCTCACTCCCCTCAGCGCTGTCTGTGACACCGCCGGGAGGGGCCTGAGGTAGAGCACACTCCTTTCCCTCGCTCTCCTCTTCTTTCTTTACTTCTTGCACGTTCATCATCCCTGGGCCGTATCCCTGAATCATCCTCCAAAAGCTTGAAAATCTCTAAAAGGTTTATTAACTTCTTCCCCTTGTATGTGTTGTGTTAGTAGCCTAACAATGAATGTTGAGTCTCCTTGCAGAAACTAACATTAGGCGGCCAGGCTATCCTTATTTTTTGGTCTGCGGCTTTAGTCCATTCTATACTGAATTTTACTAGCTTATTTCTGTATGGCGGAAGTGTTGTACATTTGCATTGTAGAGGTGTTGTTAATGTGTGGTACCCATGATGGGTCCTTATCCCATAATACAATGACATTTTTAAATATATACCACTGTTACCTGCCCCTAATTGGGGACTTCGGATTCTCCGCTGTCAGTGGGAAGAAAAAATATGCATTCAGCTCTCTTAATTACTTCAAAACCTATTTCTCTACTGTCTAACACTGGGCTGCCGTCTTCCGACATGCCCTTCCTATTTTCTAGGGCCCCCTTCAACCTGTGGCATGTGAAGTCCCCTGCGACTTTACACCCTGCGCGGCGTGCTCTTGGCCCGCCCCGCCCATTCGGGGTTGCCACTGTTCGGCACACCCGCATTGTTATACGAGCCCCCCTTTCCTCTACTCCTCGCAGTCTGCGCTGTGTATATTTGTAGTGTCCTGCACATACGGGTTGCAGCGCTGCTCGGCACACCCCCCTCGAGGATGTGCTGGCATTCACGTGCGCGGCCACCTGCTCACCTTCGCCCACCCTAGCCGATGTCTGCGGCTCCATCCAACTTTCATAAAAACGTCCTATGCAAGCCCTATGGGTGACGTCACTAGCTACCACAATTTGCTACGTACACACAGTCGACATATAATGCACGCCACTTTTGACGTAGTAAAACCCCACAATCCCTACAGCTGTCTTCCCACTATGCCTGGAGTGGAGTATCCATTAATCAATTTTCTCAATATAATTGGTCTGCACCAGCTGCGTCACCTCACGTGTGATACGCTCCCTCACTAGGGAAACTTTATCAGCCAACTATCTTCCGCATTCTGAGAGAGACTCTAGCTACCTCCTGCGGGAATACATCTATTCACCGAGCTAATACACTCAATTAATAGGAATCCTCATCTACTCATCGAACTACAATGCTGACTCATAGGAATACCACACCCCCATATATGTATTCGCCATTTAGACCAATCAGTGCGGCACTCCGTCAAACACGTGGGGACTCGTCGCCCCGCCCAATATGCTCATCAACACAAGAAGAGACTACCTCTGCTCTGTTCCCTACTAC
Source organism: Ambystoma mexicanum (assembly GCF_040938575.1). Classification (NCBI taxonomy): domain Eukaryota; kingdom Metazoa; phylum Chordata; class Amphibia; order Caudata; family Ambystomatidae; genus Ambystoma; species Ambystoma mexicanum. The sequence continues at coordinate 230,750,157 of NC_090931.1, read as the reverse complement.
ACCTTGCGTGCCGATCAACATTGATACGCCAAACCTTGCAAAAATGTAAAAACCACCCGCCACCCTATTTACAATGCTTCCCCCACCCGCACAACATAATATTGCTTGTTGTGTGGACAATATTCACATCAGGCTCATGTCTGCCGGTGCCGATCGGCTGCGGGCACCCCTCCCAAACAGCTCACCACCTCCCCTCATCTGGACCGCATCTGGACACTCACCAACCGCGGGCGGGAAATTTCTGAAGTCGGCTCCCGACGGCCAATCTCTGGATTGCGCAGTCCAGTCGTCTCGCAGTTCCGTGATGGTCCTGCAGTCCTCCAAGGGGGCAACGGCGAAGGGGGGCATGTTGCCGGGCCACCTTATCACAGACAATCTCGCTGGGGCTTCCAATGTGCTAGGGTAATTTCTGGTGGTCGGCAGAGCCGTACCCGGGGTCCGCGGACCTCCAACTCTCGGAAGGCCCTAACTCCTTCCACGTCCCAAAGAAGTAGAAGGCCCACACAGAAGCAATAGCTACTGCTGTTTTATTGCAAGAAAACAGACAGGGACAGATACGTGGAGTATAGGTTCCAAGCAACTTTCCAGCGCAATCGGGCTCACAGGCCCATTTTCTACCTGAGTGATGTAACATTGTGCGTCATCTGCGAATCGGGCTCACAGGCCCATTTTCTACCTGAGTGATGTAACAATGTGCGTCATCTGCGAAAGCTCATCCCCAAACCTATCGCCACTCTGGGTTGGTTCCCTGAGTGGTAGATTCAGTATAGGACCAAGTAGTGAAAGGGTTTATTGGTAGAGTAGAGGTCAGGTGGTACGTTTGGTTCGTCCCTAAAAATTGTTACTTCTTAAAGGTTACATGGATAAAATGAGTGATTGGTTGCATGGACAGGTCGTCAATGGTTAGCCCCCAGTGCCCTAATTGGTCCATCAGCGAGCCCCAAGCCTGGGACCATCGCCGTTCCCAGCCCGCGATGCACCTGGTGTTGGCAACAATGTGTGACTATATGTCAGTGGACGACAATGGACAGGTCTTGCTACTGCCATTAGAGCGCTCCTTTCCCATCGCCGCATGTGTCTGAGTTGTTACAACTTTGTTGTGAGCTGTGTCCCAGACGTGGGACACCAGTGCTTCTTCAGTCTTCGGGAGTTGGCGTCATATCAGGTTGGCCTGGTCACATGTGGAGAGACTGTGGCTGAGGCAGAATTATGGGGATTTGATTTGTATTTTGCTCCGGGTAGTCGCAGCCGTGTCAGGTGTCACCTTGGTTTGGAGAGCGCGTAATGTGGAGTGCAACATCACAAATTTGGGTGCGGTGGCTCCAGCCAGGGCTGTTCTGCATGCTCAGCACCTTGGGCTCCGTACGAGCTGCTCCGGGCCTGTCGACTCTGGTTTGAGGCCTACTTTGGCTTGGTTGTATGTCATGGCATAATGTCCATAAGGCCACGGGGTGCGGTATGGTTCCTTGTACATCGGTCCAGTTATAGGGCCTTGTCATCGGGGTTATTAGCATGAAGCGTCTGCAAGCATATACACAAACTCTTCCGGTGTCTTGCGGTTCTGCGATGCGGTTGCTGGCCTATGTGAAAAATAATAACGATGCACGTCAGTGAGGGTATACGGTCCGCTACGTCATGGCACTGAGCGTGTTCTTCATGTGAACTGGTGTTTGTCTGATCCAGGTACGCAGCAACACATGTGTTTCTTTGTGTTGCGGCTATGTCGTCGTGTCATCTCTAATGATGGCAACTTAGGTTGCAAAACATTTTATTCAAGCTGGTCCATGCCATCGGTCTCAGCCCTCGTGCTCTTGGTGGGATGCGGCCAGGTTTTACAGGTGGAGCATGGTCACGGTGGATATTTACATCCGAGGCAGTGCACAGATGCACAGAGGTGCAAACTCATCTCGCTGAGGGTATTTTGGTCGTGACCTCGTCAGCCATAGTTTTTAAGTAGGTCTGGGGAAGGGACCATCCCATTTTCCCTCTTCAACGTCCTTGTTGAAACAGTAATAGAGATTAAGGGCAGACTCTCTCTCCTCAGCACTGGCTCTCCTGCAAAACTGTAGTTTCACACTGCCTAACAGCACATGCTCTGAGCTGTCCTTAGGTTTTTAAGGAGGAGTCCTTGTTGAAACAGTAGTAGACACTAAAGGCAGACTCTCTTCTCAGCACAGCATATCCTCCAAACTGCAGTTTCAAAGTGCTTCATACCATGCACGCTGTGCTGTTCTTAGGTTTTTAAAGAGGAGTCCCTCTTGAAACAGTAGTATACAAGGAAGGTAGAATCTCCCTCCTCAGCACAGGCTCTCCTGCCAAACTGCAGTTTGACACTAATTTACACCATGCACGCTCCACGCTGTTCTTAGGTATTGAAGTAGAAGTCCTTGTTGAAAAAATAGTAGACACTGATGGCAGATTCTTTCTCCTCAGCACAGCCTTTCCTGCCAAACTTCAGTTTCAAACTGCTTCACAACATGCATGCTTTGCGATGTTCTTAGGTTTTAAAGAAATCCTTGTTTAAACACTAGTAGACACTTATGGCAGACTCTCTCTCCTCAGCACAGCCTCTCCTGTCAAACTGCTGGTTCACACTGCTTCACACTGTGCACGCTCCATGCAGTACTTAGGTTTTAAAGGAGGAGTCCTTGTTGAAACAGTAATAGATACTGAAGGCAGACTCTCTTGCCTCAGCACAATCTCTCCTGCAAAACTGCAGTCTCCCACTGCCTAACACTGAGCGTGTTCCACGCTGTTCTTAGTTTTTTTAAGGAGGAGTCCTTGTTGAAACAGTACTAGACACTGAATGCAGACTATCTCTCCTCAGTACAGCCTCTCCTGCCAAACTGCATTTCACACTTCTTCACACTGCATGCGCTCCGTGCTGTTCTTAGGTTTTTAAGGAGGAGTTCTTGTTCAAACAGTGGTAGACACTGATGGCAGACTATCTCTCCTAAGCATAGCCTGTCCCACCAAACTTCATTTTCACACAGCTTCACACCGTGCGTGCTCCATGCTGTTCTTAGGTTTTTAAGGAGGTGTCCTTGTTGAATCAGTAATAGACATTGAAGGCAGAATCTCTCCCCAGCACAGCCTTTCCTGCAAAACTGCAGTTTCAAAGTACTTCACACTGTGCACGCTCCATGCTGTTCTTAGATTTTTGAGGAGTCCTTGTTGAAACAGTAGTAGATACTGAAGGTAGAATCTCCCTCATTAGCACAGCCTCTCCTGCCAAACTGCAGTTTCACATTGCTTCACACCACGCATGCTCCGGGATGTTGTAAGTTTTAAAGGAGGAGTCCATGTTGAGACAGTATTAGACACTGAAGGCAGACTCTCTCTCCTCAGTAAAGGCTCTCGTGCCAAACTGCAGTTACACACTGCTTAACACTGCCTCCATTTATGCAGGAAGGTTACTGCTTCGTAGAACCATGGTGTCATGACTTGAACCTGAGAAATGGGCACAGCAGTGGTGCCAATGAGGTCTGCGTGGTATGTACATTGCATCTTCAGGGGATGGTAGTGTTTTCTGTTTCGTAACACATGCTCTGATACTTGGGGTGCCACCAATGCCACATGAGTGCAGTCCAGAGCTGCTATTACATAAGGAAGTGGGCAGTGGCATAACATCTGGCCTTTGTGGCATGGAACTCTGCAGGACTGCTGGGCAGAGAGATGTGCCGGTGCACATGTTTCACAAGTGCATCCAGCACTTTTTCCAGCACTTTGGGAAAGGTTGGTTGTGACATGCCATGCAGAATGCCAACGGTGTACTAATATGTGCTTGTGGCATAGAAGTGCTGTACTGACATCGAATTCAGCAGTGGTGGTATGGCTGTTCATATGTTGATGGTACTCTCACTGTCCAGCTGAATAAGGGTGAGGAGGTCTGCAATTGTTTGGCAGTTGAGGCGATACAGTGTTATCAACTGTGCATCTATCAGTGTCCAGGGTGAAGGTCTGACTCTGGGTATGGGTGCCCTCCTTCTCCTCCGCCTTGGTCCTGGTGGGTTCCATTGATGTTGTGCTATCCTCTGCAGGTCAATATATGGTAGGAGTCCCTGGATACCATAGATGGCAACTGCAATGGGGTGCATGGTGCTTTGAAATGAGTTTTCGGAAGGTGTGTATCTTACATGCCCTGTTTAAGTGAGTTGGGAGCGCCTGTGGCTTCATTTTCTTCACCTGTATGCATTTACCTCCACCTGATTGATGGGAGTAACTGTGCTCACTTTTTGGCAGAATAACCACCCAATTGTTGGCAATGTTTCAGTGGTATTTTCACTTGTAATATGGTAGAATCACCATTGTTATTCCTGGTGGTAAAGTTGCTGGTAAAATGAGTGCTGGAGCTAATTCCACCAGATTTCAGTAGTAATACCTCTTTGCTAATTCCGCAGGTGCTAATTCCACAGGTGGAATTAGCGCACATTTCCTGGAAAACTTCATTTGGCGAAGAGGTAAAAGTGACAGTAATAACATTACTGCCACTTTTACCACTTAACGCTGTACTTGAAATGAAGCCCACTGTATTAATAAATGAGGCATGAACAGCAATGGGGTGGGTGGCCATCTATGCATTTAAGTTAAAAGTGGGCTTCCTGCATGCTGGGGCCCACTTCACTGTATGCACTGCTTTACAATTACATGAAACAACCAAAAGTACATTTTTTAAGTAAAACACGTTGCTACGCCTTAAAGCCATCAGTTTATTTTGTGTAATCTGTGTTTTTGTGTGAATTAGCCCCCAAATTCCATGCTGTTTTCGTGCTGGCCCCTTTAAATATTTTATTGCATGTTATAATTCTAAAGTTTATATTGATTGGTCAAACTGCTTTATCGAAACTGTTTCTATTAATCAGACAGCAGTTATTAGGTAACTGAACTGAGGGTTCTTTGTTGACAACGTTTGACTTTTGCCCTAGGCACCGTACCTCCGCCATGAACAGGAGCAAGCACCCAGCCCAACACCTGCCCTGGTCTAACGGTCCATTATAAAGAAAATTCTTTTTTTTTTTAAATTGCTGAAATTGGTAGGATTTATGGGCTGTTTTAATAACATCTAAACAACAGTCATTAAACCTCCTGAGGTACACAAGTAGCTTTCCGTTTTTTTATGATCTACATTGGATGTGGCTCAGTGATTGTGCTCAAATTCACTGCGTTAACAACAAGGCAATTCACATGAATGACTTTAAAGCCAGTTGCATTTCATCTTCAACCACAATGACACTGCACACAGTCTCATGTAGGAGGTACAGTCCAACCAAAAACTGTAAACATCTCTATGGGGGCAAAGTGAGATTACGGCCCCCACAGCTAAAGAACTAAGGGGGCAGATGCCTCTTTTCCGCCCCTGTCCTCCACGCCTCTCTTCTGTTAAATTGACTCAAATAATGAAGAAGATTTAGATGGAACATTGCTATGGATTATGTGTTAAAAATACTTGATGGGTACTGAATGGAAGACATTTGAACTGTCTGTTGGACATGTGATGTGTGTGTTTGGCTGAGGGACAATCATAGATGACCTTCCAAGTTCCTGATGAAGTGAAAGATTGAGGGGGATTTCTGACTGCTTATTTCTTTTGCCATGTGTTCATTAATAGATTTAATGCTACAACAACACATGACGATAAAATGTGTTCAGTAGAAAACACACAGTGTAACACTTTTCATGACCAAATGCCATTGGACGTTTTATGGGGTGACGTTTTGCAACCGCTGAACAGATGTTTTCAGGGTGTATATTAACTTTAATACAATTTTTTTAATTCTTTTTAACCTACTGTGAACTTGCATAATGTCCCATTTTTAAACACTGCAGATTGGTAAAATTGATCTTTACTTAAATTAGTGAGCCCAATGACCCTTATGTATTTCTGCCCCCACTTCCCTTATTTTCCACGTGCCACTTGGTTTAATAATAATTTACATTTATATAGCGCTACGAACCCTCAGGCATCCGAGTCCTGCTTATTATTACCCTCAGTGTGTGGTGCGCATTTATCGACCTCGGAACGATGAAAGACTGAGTTTGGCCCTGGCGGGATTCAAACTTGCGTTGGCGGGATCTGCATGGATGGCAAATCGAGCGTTCTACTCGCTGTGCTATCTGACCCCTTAATATTGATTTCTAGAAATGCCACGGCTTGAAAGGGGGATGGGGTGATTCTGACCTGAGGTGAGTGGGACATGGCCGATGTGTTTGGGGTTTGCTGAGCTGTCAGAATTTGCTTGTAGGAAGGGAATGTGTGAGAGAAGAGTTGTGAGTCTGTTAGGCAGAATTACATGCAGTAGCCTTGGGGAACACTACACACAATTAGGATTACAAGTGGCAGCACAAATTCACCTTTGGTACAAGCCTGTACTACACAGTGTTACACTGGGTTTGTCTCTTTAAGAGACATGGACTGTGTCACGTGGTCCGAACACGTGACGCGTGACGCGTGACGCTGGGGGGAGGGAGTGCCTACAGGCAGTTAGAAGTTGTACGTTGAATAAAGAAGACGTGTTCCAGAACCCTCGGTGTGCCTGTCATTATTACGCGGGCCCCTCCGGGCCTAACAACTGGCGACGAGGTGTCTCCCCAGGCCGCCTCCTCCTCCTCCTCCTCCTCGCCTACGGCGCCTATCCAGCTCCGCAGCGCACGTCGGGCACCGTCGGCCCGCGAGCGCTCGCCTCCTCCTCCACACCTGCTGCCTCACGCCGATCCCGGCCCTGCCAGCAACACGCTCCTCCGCGGCTCCCGCGACACGCAGGAAGGACGCGTATATAATCCCGAGGATTCCTCCTCCTACGAGAGAAAAGAAAAAAAAAAAATTAGTACTAACGAAATCTCCACATGTGCTCCAGCGGCAAGCCTGATCCCGGGCACCTTTCAGCACGCCTGCCCAGGCCCAGCTCAGCAGCAGGCTGAAACCCAGGCATCCATCAGCAAGCCTGCTCCCAGGCCCTGATCCCAGCAGCAGGCCTGTTCCTAAAACGACTCAGCAGCAGGCCTAGACCCAGGCACCCACCAGCAAGCCTGACCCCAGGCCCGGATCCCGGCAGCAGGCCTGAACCCAAGCACTCGCCAGCACGCCTGACCTGGGCCCAGCCACTGACAGCAAGACATCGATCTCGGGGTGTACGACCATCCGCCAGCCACACCACCCAGGCTCCGGAGACTGCCAGCGGGACCCGGTGAAAGGTGGGTGACACCCTGCGCTGCCTGCCAGCCCACAGCGCCCGCCACTAAGGCAACGGTCCCCCAGAGACAGACGCCCGCAGGTGAACTGCACCGCTCACCGTCACAATGAGCGCACCCCAAGATCAGCAGGCCCTGGCCCCCCCTGCCCCTGCGGGGAGCACAGCAACCACGGCATGGCGCATGCCCCCCCCTTCTCCATGATGCCGCAGGCAGACAAAGGCCCAAGGTGGGTCGAGTGGTTGGAAGACTTCAACACCTTCATTGACGCCGCTGGTGAAGAGAAATCCCCAAGACTACGCAGCATGTTTCTGAACCTTGCGGGGAACGACATTAAAATACTATTGAAAACCATTCCATCAGCAGAACAAGCGGACTTCCCAGCCCTTATCGCTGCTCTGAACAGACGGCTGGTGATTGAACCCAACAGGGACTACGAAAGATACATTTTCAATCAGTGCACACAGAGGGCAGATGAAACGGTCGACGAGTTCATCACCCGCTTACGAATAAAAGGCGCGAACTGCCAGTTCCACGCTTTCTCCCTAGATGAAGCCATAAGGTTGAGAGTGATTGAAGGGTGTGTATCCCAAACACTAAAGAAGCAACTGTTAAAAAAAACCGTCACGATTGATGAGGTCAGCCAGATGGCAAGGATTCTGGAGAGAGTCGAAAAACAAGTGACGCAGATAACTGGCACCGCCTCCTCCAAACATGATAAAAACGAGACGATCGCAGCAATGCAGGCCAATAATGCCAGGACAACAGAGAGAGGACCCAATCTCAACTACTCAACGATTCCGAGAACACAACGCCAGTGTTACCGCTGTGGAATGCCGTATCCCCATGCAGGGACATGCCCCGCATTGTCCCAGAAATGCGGCAACTGCGGAAGAGAGGGACATTTCCAATCGGTCTGCAGAGAGGGCAAACCGTTCCCGACCCAAAGACCACCAGTCGCCCCGCAGTTCAAAATACCCTACAGGAATCCACAAGGCCAAAGCTACCCATCGCGCCCCTTTCAACAAAACCCGAGAAGGTACGTCAGAGTAGTTGAAGATGTCTACCCATCGGATGAACCCCAAGGCGATGGAGAATATGAACAAATATCCTGCATAAGAGATGAATACGACGGGCCCCCAGCGTCCATCTCTCACTACGAGGCAGACCAACAGAACCTCGAAGAGGAAGGTTATCAATATGATCACTATCGGCAAGATGAGTACGTCAACCTCATCATGGACGAAGGACAAGCACGTGAAGCACCCAAGATACCAATGGAAATAGGAGGCCACCAATTCTGTTTCCTGGTTGACTCAGGAGCTACGGTCAACATAATGGGCAAAAAGGAGTTCCACCAAATTCCCAAGAAACCGGCCTTAGTGCCGTCTGAATCCAAAATATATCAATGGGGCGCCGACACTCCACTGCAATCAATTGGCTTCTTCGCCCGTCACCTCATCCACGGCAACCGTGCCATAACGACAAGCATACACGTAATTCGCAGTCCAACGAAAGGAAGGTGCCTCCTCAGCTACAGGACGGCCTCCTCCCTGGGACTCATAGACATACACGTCCGAGACGGTGACAAGATCTATTCATCAGAACCAACCCAAGTAGCGAAAGAGAGCGTGTCAAACATCCAAGCGGAACCCAGGGAGATGGACATGATATCAAAAGACACCATCGTGGAAGAATTCCCCCTCATCTGCAAAGGCCTAGGAAAATTGAAAGGACCCTCAGTTAAACTACATATTGACCCCACAGTTCGCCCTGTCCCCCAGCACCCGAGGAGAGTTGGGTTCCACCTCCAAGCTGCAGTGTCAGCTGAACTCGGACAACTCCTAGAAAATGACATAATTGAACCAGCGATGGGTCCGACCCCATGGGTCTCCCCACTAGTCATCGTGCCAAAAGAGGGGGAACAGCTCAGACTCTGCATTGACATGCGTGTCGCCAACACCGCGATCCAGCGTGAGCGACACCCCGGCCCCCGAATCGAGGACATGATCGTTCAGATAAACAAGTCCACCCTCTTCTCAAAACTGGACCTTAATCAGGGTTACCACCAGTTGGTACTCCATCCAGAATCTAGAGGCATAACCACGTCCGCCACGCATGATGGACTATTCCGTTATAAGCGCCTCAACTTTGGCATTTCGTCGGCCGCAGAGATTTTTCATGAAACCATCAGACAAATCATTCGCCCAATCAGAGGGGCACTTAACTACAGCGACGACATCCTAGTATTCGGGAAGTCGAGGAGGAACACGATGTAGCTCTCCGCGCCACCTGCAAAGCCATTCAAGACGCTGGGCTCACCCTCAATGTCGACAAGTGTCGATTCAGCAAGACCAAGCTGAAGTTCTTTGGCCACATATTCTCCGCGGATGGAATGACATCGGATCCCGACAAAGTGGCGACAATCTTCAGCCTACAAGAACCAAGGCAAATAGCAGATGTGCGATTGTTTCTGGGGATGGCAGGATACTGCGCGAGATACATACCACATTATGCCACAATCACGGAACCGCTCAGGAAATTCCTTCAGAAAGACATGCTTTTCGCCTGGACGGCAGAATGCCAAGATGCATTCGACTCCATCAAGCAATACCTAGCGTAAGCCAGAAAACTTGCCTACTTTGACCCCAGCTGGCACACTGAAATCGTGGTCGATGCAAGTCCAGTCGGGCTGGGTGCCATCCTTGCCCAAACAAATGGAGCAGACACCCACCCGAGACATGTGGTGGCCTATGCCAGCAGAGCTCTCTCGAAACCTGAGTCCGCGTACTCGCAGGCGGAAAAAGAAAGCCTAGCAGCAGTCTGGGCATGTGAGCACTTCCACAATTTTGTCATAGGAAAAAAATTTACCCTAATAACGGACCACCAAGCCCTGCTCTCACTGTTCGGCAACCCACGAACCAAGATGCCGCCACGAATTGAACATTGGGGCATCCGCCTGCAAGAATATGACTATCAGATAATACATCGTCCGGGGGGGGAACACAACCCAGCGGACTACCTGTCGAGACACCCCACAGGAGAAGCCACGCCGCGAAAGGGAGATGTAGAATACATCAGTTACGTCACCACGAACGCACTCCCTCCTGCAATATCACTGGAGACTGTCGCAGAGGCGCCAGCTGCAGATCCGTCCATAGCACTGGCCATCAACCTTACAGAACACAACAGATGGAAGACATACAGGAAGTTTCTGACGGAACATCCGGACGCAAATCGAGATGAACTGGAAAGGTTGGCAAAAGTTCATACAGATCTGGCCGTCAAGGACAAGTCCATACTCCTCCGAGGGTGCAGAATAATAATCCCAGCAGCCCTGCGGTCAGACATTATAAAGACGGCCCATGAAGGCCATCGCGGGGCGGACAACACCAAACGGCAACTTCGGTGCCACGTATGGTTCCCATTCCTTGATGCGCTAGTAGACCGTTGGGTACGAAACTGCATGGCATGTCAATGCACAGCCAGGGCCGAAGCCCCCGCACCGTTACAGTCACTTCAGATCCCTGATCACCCGTGGGAAAGAGTGGCAATAGATTTTTATGGGCCCCTCGAGTCCGGGGAGTACCTGCTCTTGTTCATTGACGAGCACTCTCGCTTCCCAATCGTGAAGAAGTCGCCATCAACAGCCTTCGCCCACATAGCAGCTGTATTTGACGAAGTTGTGAGTGAGTGGGGCATACCAGAAGTCATCAAGTCGGACAACGGCCCGCCGTTTTGTGGCCACGACTTCGCAACCTTCGCCAAGCATCTGGGATTCAGACACCAGAAAATAACACCAAGATGGCCACAAGCCAACGGGATGGCCGAGAGATTCATGTCATCTATCAAGAAGACCCTACAAAGAGCCAGACTAGAAAATGTTGACCCTCACCAGGCCCTGTGCAGGATGCTTCGGGACTATCGAAACACGCCACATGAGGCAACAAACAGGACACCGGCTGAGATGATGGTGAAATACCAAGTTCGCACTCGTATCATAAGACATCCCACCAACAAACCGGAAGCAGATCCGGAAGTCCTAGCGAGAGATGCGGAACGGAAGGAACGGGCCCGCATCCAAACAGATGAGAAAAGAGGTGCTCGCCCAAATGAGATCCAGGTTGGAGACGAAGTACTGGTCCAACAGACGATGGTCAAAAAGACTGACCCAAGGTTCTCCCCACAGCCGCTTCTCGTGACGGCCACAAAAGGAACCATGGTGACAGCTGAAAATGAAGAGCGGGAAATAACCCGGAATTGCTCGCAGTTCAAGCTCACCACCGTTCAGGGCCAGCAGGAGCGAGATCCCCCGGATCGGGAACCGTTGCCTGTGGACCCGAGAGACTCACTGTGGTCGCCACCAAGATTTTTACCTCGCCCAGGAATGAAGAGAGCGCAAGAGCCAGAAGATGATCCGGGAGAAGCCGCTAACGGTCGACCCCATCGGGTCGTGAAGAAACCGTCGCGCCTAGTTGAAGAATGTTAATGTTTTTGTTGCAGGGACATTTGTCCGGGGGTGATGTTACACTGGGTTTGTCTCTTTAAGAGACATGGACTGTGTCACGTGGTCCGAACACGTGACGCGTGACGGTGGGGGGAGGGAGTGCCTACAGGCAGTTAGAAGTTGTACGCTGAATAAAGAAGACGTGTTCCAGAACCCTCGGTGTGCCTGTCATTATTACGCGGGCCCCTCCGGGCCTAACACACAGTAAAGTGGTAGCAAAGGCTGAGCAGCCAGACTTATCTGAAGAGCAAGTGAGCAGTATCAATAGTTATGCAAAGGACAGCAGTTACTATGATTCAAACAAACACTGACTCAAGGTTTCCAAGTAAAAACATATACATTTATTTACACATCTATTGTATAACAATTCACTAAAGTAAAGTAAGTCAAAAATCACAATCTTAATATACCACACCACTCCCAATAGTTTCCAGACAAGTTAAGCTCACAAAATGAAGTGGGAGCAAAATGGCACTATGTTATTAAAAAAGGGAGGGAAAGACAAAGTTAGGCAGAAACGAAGCAGTACCAACAGGTAAGTAAGCACGGCAATCTAGAAAGAGGAACTCCAGTGATAGGATCAAATCAAATAGGCTTAGGGCCAAAGTCAATAGGACAAAAGTCTTTTGCTCAAGATCATACAGTTCAGGGGAGTTTGAGGTTAGGTCTTTGCCAAGAGTCCTGGAGGAAGTTGGTCGGCAGAAAATGTTAGTTCAAAGAGAAGAGAAGGACAAGCCCTCAGATTGGAGAAATATTTCACACACTTTCACCGCAGTTGAATGAAATGAACAACCGAATTTTGAACAGTACCTTAAATGGAGAAGACTCTGTCGCTGCGACAGACATTCCTGGTAGTTCAAGCAGGCTCACGGTTCCTGAAGAGACTGTTGGACTGACACAAGTAGGAAGACTGGAGTATCCTGCACCACCCAGGGAAGAAACCAGCAGCAGAGCAAAGCAACAAATAAAAGGTGTGCTCCTTAAAACCCAAGCAGGGTCCTTCCTGGCTAACCAGCCAACTGTAGCTCTGTACAACGAATTCAACCAGAGGAGGGAGCCCTGGCTTGCAGTTTGGGCGAAATGGTTGGTCCCACCAGCTCAAGGGAAGAAGGTTCTTGGAAGATCCTCTCTGTCGATGGAGTCTGAAGATTCGGCCCTGCAGAAGGGGTTCACCTGGTGGTTCAGTCATTGTAGGGGTCCTCTTCTGTCAGCTCCTCTTTGGTTCTTTCATTCCAGTGGTGACTCTGCTCTTCCAGACCCAGAGACCTGCTTTTTATGCAGTTTTTACCCATTCACACAGCCTGGCTGTCAACCACACAGCAGGGTGGCTGTCCTCGCGGGGACAGTCGCCCAGCCAATCAAACAGGAGTGTGACTTGGGTTACCAAGGGAACCCATGGCAGGGTCCTAAAAACCCTCCCTCACATCCTGCCTACCCAGACTTTCAGGTGCCTAAAGGAGGGCTTCTGTGCAGGAGCCCGCGAAAAGACAGTGAACAAAGGAACCAAACCTGGTTTGGCGCGTAGAGACGAACACGAGAAATACTTTTCCAAAAAGAAATGGCGACTAAACCCAGCCGAACAATATTAAAAACAATGTGATCAAGCGGGTTAAAGTTTGAGGCTACCGAGATGGCCTAGAACAATACCATGGTTATTTAAGATAAACGAGGTAGGAAAAATAGGGTAGTTACGACTGCCACCAGCCAAGTCTTAATGGAAAGGGAGCAAAACAAGGCTCCAAGAGGAACAGACAAAAAGGGATAAGTATTATCCCTTTCCAGTACTCCATGTAAGATGGTTTGTACTGGGTCTGTGATTTAAAGAGACTACATAAAGTTAAGGGCAACTTTACATGTTTCTGGGAGACAGTAGTCAGTCCCAGAAAAATTGAGTCAGTGGGAAGTCAGAAAGACAACCGTATGTCACTGCACTGAAGGTGCTGTGTAACACACATTAAAAAGATGATGCCTATGGAGTAGGTGAGGCTCCATAGCCCAAGATCACACAAAAAGGTAAAACACACACAGCAAAACACATGTAAGAGTTGGATAAAAGGGTCACGCTCTTACCAAGTGTAAAAAATAAATCCTAGAAATCCAGCAAAGCTGCTGGGGGACTCTATAGGTATAGGAAATTAGCCATTCTTGAGAATTCTCCCTAACAGATTCTATGTGGGCAAGGAGGTCGGTAGAGCTCTGCGTATTAGACAGGACCTCTGTGAGCGTGTGGCGGGGATCAGATGAGCTCTGGGTTTCAGAGGGGAGTTCTGGGTGTGGGCAGAGGACATCTGGAGAACCCTGGGTGTGAGAAGTGAGCTGCAAATATCTGCCAAACGCTAAAGTAAATGACTGTGCCGCAGGCAATTGGCTGAGCTCTGGGAGACAAACATCCTACCTGCTTCTAATCTCTTCCTGCCCTTCAAAGACTCTACTGTCAATCTGTGCTGCTTCATACCCCTTTCTCCCACAATATGTGCTCCTCACACTCCTTTCCCCCGCATTCTGCACTCCCCCATACCCAATGCTTCCACTGTGCTTCCCCACAGCTTCTACACCACATAGAAGTGGAAATGAAAGAGATGAAAAGGAGCAGGAGAAGAGAAAGAAAAGGAGGGAGTGAAGAGGGGGAGATGAAGACTCCTAAAGATAAGGATGTGCAGAGAGAGAGAGAAGTAGTAGTGTAGTATTCATTTATATAGCATCTTTTCCCATTAATATGGTCTCAACATGCTTGTGGACATACTGTCTGCTCTCTCCTCTCTCACCCCCAAAGCACTCCCTTGTGAACCCGCTCCTGAAGAACACTTCAGCCGATCCTTCCTGTCCGTTAAACCACCGCCCGATATATGTCACGGTGTCCAGTCAATTGGTCGACAGCAAACTGGTCGACTGCAATTTGGTCGACACCATTTGGTCGAATGCCAAATGGTCGAATTTTTTTTTTTTATATATATATATATATGTTTTGTGGGTTTTCGTGTGGGGAAAAAAAAAAAAGAAAAAAAGGGGGTTCGGGGGGACCCCCCCCCCCAAAAAAACCAAAAAAGGGGTAAAAAAAAAAAAAATAATTCGACCATTTGGCATTCAACCAAATGGTGTCGACCAGTTGTCCTGTCGACCAAATGTTTTCGACCAATTGACTGGTAACCATATGTCACTCCATTCCTGGACAAACTCCTGTAAAAGCTGGCCATCTCCCAGTTTACCCTCCACACTGAATCTGTTGGTTGTCTCAATGACCATCAGTCTGGCTTCAGAGCAGCCAGAGACACGGAAACTGCTCTCCTGAACACCCGTGAAAACGTACTCTCTAACCTCGACTCTAGCCTTCCTTCTGTCCTCAACCTCCTTGATCTTTCCTTTGCTTTCAGCACAGTCAATAATGCCATCCTGATCAATCATCTCCGTGAGAAACTGGGCATCATGGATCAGGCCCTCGCATGGTTGACCTACTATCACCAGAACCATCCCTCTCAGGTCCAACTGGGATCTTTTCTCTCCACCACCTCTCTCTGCACATGTGGTATTCCTGAGGGCTCCAACCTCTCACCCTGGCTTTTCAATATCTACGTGGCCCCTTTGGCCCACCTCATCTCTACTTGTCCTCTATCTTTCAGTGTAATGCGGATGACACTCCGCTCTCCTTCAGGCCCCCCTCTGCCTCTTCTCCCATCTCACTTATTCATGACCGTCTATCCACAATTCAGGAATGGTGCGCCTCCAATGATCTCTGCCTCAATGCCAGCAAAACCGAGATCCTCTTCATTGGAACCCCTGCTTCCGCTTTCCCTCTTTCACTCTGGCCACCCTCCTTGGGCCCTCTCCCTGAACCTTCCTGTGGGCAGAAAGCCTTGGGGTCATCTTCGACTCCACTCTCTCCTTCTCTCCTCACATCACTGACCTCTCTAAGAAGTCCCACTACCAGCTGCACCTCCTCAGAAGTACTCTTTCTTTTTTCACTTTCCCCCAGAAGCTCATTGTCTCCAGAGCCCTGGTTCTCTCTAGGCGGGAATAAGGCAACAGCCTCTTTCTCAACCTACCTTCCTCTACTCTCAGCGGTCTGGAACTAATCCACAACAGGACTGCAGGACTTGTCCTTGGCCTCAAGCCCAGGGATCGTATCTCTCCAGCCCTGAAATCTCGCCACTGGTTCCCGGTGGCTGCAAGGATCAAGTTCAAGACCCTGTGCATTGTCTATAAGGCTTTCTGGGCCGGGACTCACACTACATCCAACTCTCTCTTCCTAAGGATCTTCCATCTCGAGCCCTCCGCTCATCTACCTCCATCTGTCATGACTTGATTGAGGGCTCACCTGTTTCGGCTTTGTAACCTTCTTTCTTGATGCGTCTGGCTGCCCGCGTTTCTTGCAGGTGCGGGTCTCGTGGAGGTAAGGGTGGGCTTCTTCGGACGCCACACTGTCAATGTCCGGAAGGTTCCGGAATTCCTGGGTGGAAGTAGAGGTCCGAGGGTGACTGGAGTCGCAGCTGCAGTTGATGTCCGATATGCTCCGGGAGTCCTGGGTGGAGGTAAGCGGTCCGAGGGCAACCGCAAGAGCAGTCCTGAATGGAGGACCGCGGAGATGGTGAGTTGCAGTCGCAGTCAATGTCCAATATGCTCCGGGAGTCCTGGATGGAGGTAAGCGGTCCAAGGGCAACCGCAAGAACAGTCCTGAATGGAGGACTGCGGAAGTGGCGAGTCATAGCCACAGTCAATGTCTGATATGTTCCGGGTGTCCTGGATGGAAGTAAGCAGTTCGAGGGCAACCGCAAGAGCAGTCCTGAAAGGAGGGACAGACCCGGCCACAGAGAGCAAGGAAAACACAATCCTGGGAGCGAGCGCAAATAACAATACTCGAGTAAGGGATTGTGAGCGCATTGACACGCGCCGATCCGCAGGGGCGGGGCGCTTATCTAGGATGGCTAGAAACTATACCGTTGATCAAGGAGCAGCACCCGCCATGTTGGGAGGGTGTGGGGCGCGTTCTGGTATGCTGTTGAATGGACCAAGAGGTCCAAAGGTGGCGGTAGCGAGGATTCATGACAGAATGCCCCCTACGAAGCCTCGTTCCCCCTGGTTTGCTTGGGTATAACCGATGGAACCGTTGAAGTAATTTAGAGGCATTGAGGTTGGAGACTGGTTCCCAGGTTTGTTCACTGGGTGGATAACCTTTCCATTCTACTAAGTATTGCAAACGTCCTCTTCTGTACCTGGAATCGCAGATTCGGGATACTTCATACTCAATCTGACCTTGGACAAGTAGAGGACGACGGGGGGTGTTCTTGGTAGAGCTGTGGTAAGGTTTTAACATGGAAGTATGGAAGACAGGATGGATTCTATTCCACGTTGGAGGCAAATGTAGTTGATAGGCCACTGGGTTGATCTTCTTGGATATAACGAAAGGGCCATAGTAACGGGGTGCCAGCTTGTTGGGTCTTAAGTGTCTGGGCAAACCTCAGGAGGATAACCAAACCTTGTCCCCAACATCACAGTCTGGAACTGGGCGTCTCTTAGTATTTGCAAGCCTTCTAATATCTTCCCTAGCCAAGGATAAATGGTTCAGAGCCTCTTGATGAACTGATACCAGCTGAGCAGTCCAGGAATCAACTTAAGGAACAGGACTAGGAGAAGGCAGCACCGAAGGAAGCACAGATGGATGAAACCCTAGGTTGCAAAAGGAGAGACTGGTCTTTATCGAGGAGTGCTCAGACTTGTTGTAGGCAAATTCAGCGACTGGAATGAGAATGTACCAGTCATCCTGAACCTTGGTGGAAAAGCAGCGTAGATATTGTTCAAGGGTCTGGTTTACCTGCTCCGTAATACCATTGGTTTGGGGATGGTATCTGGATGAAAGCGCCTGCTGAATTCCAAACACTTTACAGAGGTTTTTCCAAAACTTGGAGAAGTACTGAGGTCCAGGATCAGAGATGATTCTAGATGGCAGCCAATGTAGTCGGAATATGTGTTTTACAAAGAGTTCGGCCATTTCGGGGGCAGAAGGCAATTTTGCTAAGGGTGTGAAGTGAGCCATGTTGGAAAAGAGATTGATGGTTGCCATTATGGCTGTATGACCCCTGGAAGGGGGAAGATCAACAATGAAATCCATTGCTATGGCTTCCCAGGGTCGGGAAGGAGGAGCCGTTGGAGGTGCAATCCTGCAGGTTTATCGTTATCTGTCTTGTTGTGACTGCAAACAGCACATGCCCGGACATACAACTGAAAATCTTTCAGCATCTTGGGCCACCAGAGGTTTCTTTGAATGGAAAGAAGAGTACCACTGACTCCACGATGTCCAGAGTAATAGGTGTCATGGCATAGGTATAATAGGCGTTCCTGTAACGACTGGGTAGGTATGACTAGTTGGGAACCCCGAAAAAGGAACCCATCATTGTACCTGAGACCCCAGGGATTGAGTCCTAGGAATTCCTTCCTAAGGTCTGAGGTTGTAGTTTTGTTCTTTATGGCTTCCAAGTTCTCAGATGCCTGAGTGATGAACACAGTACTGGGAAACATTTTAGATAGGTCAGGCCTTTCCTGAGAAGGGTAGTCAGGACCTCTGGATAAGGAATCTGCGATAATATTTGAGTTCCCTGGGGTGTGTGTAATCTGGAATTGGTACTGGGCAAAGAAGAAGGCCCATCGTGCTTGCCGGCTGTTCCTGCACTCCATGGATTGAAGGACTTGTAAATTCCTGTGATCTGTTTGCACTTGTACGGGATGAGCCGCACCCAGGAGGAGATGACGCCAGTCTTTAAAGGCTTGACGAATGGCAAGCAGTTCCTTCTCTAGCGGTGAATAGTGAGTTTCGCATGGGATTAAGGTCCGGGATACGTAAGCCACAGGATGTTCGAGCCCATCTTGAGCTTTTTGTTTCAAAACTGCACCTATAGCATATTCAGAGGCTTCAGTCTTTGGTGGGCAGATAGTGGGCAGCTCTGATTATGTCGAACTGTAAGCTTTCTTGATGGTTGTGGATGGAAAGCATGATTTCCCTGGTTTATTGGGTGATTGGACCCGAAGACAGAGGGGAGCCATCGATCCCTTCGACTGTCTGAATGATATCCTTTTGTTCTCTGGGTATATCGTGTCTGAAGGCCCACTGATCGTCCATAAATATGCCCATAGCACCACAATCAACCAAAGCCAGAACTGTCTGAGGTGCTCCAAATAAGGGGAGAAGAGTGACCTCCAGGACTACCAGGTTGCATCTTGATGAAAGATCCAGGATCGGACGGATGGAGCGGTCCTTGTTCTCCCGAAACTGGACTCCATTCAGGATCGGGAGCTGGCGTTTCCCGAACGCCTTGGTGGTGCTATGGGACAGTTCCTAACCAGATGTTTGTCTGAAGCACAGTACATGCACAACCCACTGTCAAATCTGCGGCTTCTCTCCTGATTGGAAATAGGACCTCTCATCGCTCCCAGTTGCATGAGTTCAGGTTCAGTAATAGGGTTTTCCTTTGAGATTGGAGCCAATGAAGATATCTTGGGAGGGGAGCTCTTTGTCCTTTTTCTTTCTGCCTTTCCTTCTTGGATTCTGAAATCAATTTGCAGGGACAAATCCATAAGGACCTGGAAAGAGCTTGGACGAGCTATTCTGGCTAGTTCATCTTTTACTTCATCATTAAGGCCACGACGAAACAGGGTAAAGCATGCCTCGTTAGACCATTCAGCTTCCTTAGAAAGTTGTTTAAATCTGGTGACATAGGATAACATATCCTGAGATCCTTGCCGAAACTCCAGCAACCTTTCTTGTGCAGTATACACCTGGTCAGGGTGATCAAACATCTCTTTAAAGGCCTGGATGAACCTGTCGTAATTGTCTAACAAGGGATCTCCTCCTGAGACCAATGGTGTGGCCCAGGCCAGGGCATTGCCAGTGAGATGTGCGATGACAAACCCCACCTTCGCTCTAGGGGTGGAAAAGTAGTATGGCTTAAACGTGAAGTGCACCAGACAGGAATCCAGGAATGAGCGGAGCATCTTAGGGGAACCATCGTACTTATCCACTACTCCACCTGTGGAAGCACTGTCCTGATAGGCTGAATCTCGGGACAGGACCAGTTGCTTTAAAGCAGCGTTCTCTGCCTTAAGATTCTGTACCTCCGTGGAGAGTTCTTGCATTCCTCGTAAGAGATCCTTCATGGAGGGATACATTACTGCTGTCTTGTCAGACAAATGGCGTGTCAAAATGTCACGACTTGATTGAGGGCTCACCTGTTTCGGCTTTGTAAGCTTCTTTCTTGATGGGTCTGGCTGCCCGCGTTTCTTGCAGGTGCGGGTCTCGTGGAGGTAAGGACGGGCTTCTTCAGACGCCACACTGTCAATGTCCGGAAGGTTCCGGAATTCCGGGGTGGAGGTAGCGGTCCGAGGGTGACTGCAAGAGCAGTCCGGAATGGAGGACCGCGGAAGTGGGGAGTCGCAGCCGCAGTCGATGTCCTATATGTTCCCGGAGTTGTGGATGGAAGTAAGCGGTTCGAGGGCAACCGCAAGAGCAGTCCTGAAAGGAGGGCCATGCAAGACAGACAGACACGGCTACGGAGAGCAAGGAAAACACAATCCTGGGAGCGAGCGCAAGGAACAACACTCGAGTAAGGGATTGTGAGCACATTGGCACGCGCTGATCCGCAGGGGCGGGGCGCTTATCTAGGCTGGCTAGAAACTATACCGTTGATCAAGGAGTGGTGCCCGCCATGTTGGGAGGGTATGGGGCACATTCTGGTACACTGTTGAATGGACCAAGAGGTCCAAAGGGTGCGTTAGCGAGGATTCATGACACCAGCTCTCTAATGGTCAGACGCATCTCGAGGCAGAGAGTGGGAGGTAGATCTCTCTCCTCTGCAGAGCCTCACTCTGGAACGGCCACGCTGCCCCTCTCAAACTCTAGTAGGACCACCTCAGGTTCCAGAAGCAGCTCAAGACCCTCCTTTTCGTTTACGCTTTATCTCCCTTGTTGATCCACCTGTGTACTGCGCTGACTGGTCGTCTGACTACCCTCAGAACCCCATGGGCACCAAGCTCCTCCACGACCTGTAAGCAACTGCTCTGCATTCAAGCCTCCGCACACTTAGGGGTTGTATCTGTAACCCCGCAGTCCCCTGCCTCCTTGCACTACCCAGAGCCGGCTCTGCAGCTGCACTACTCAGAGCAATGCTGCCCTGATCACATTTCTCACTACGCCAGCCCCTGGCACGTCTCCTCTACTTTCCCCCCTGCACTTGCATAATCTGGATGACACAAGGCCTAGTAAGATTGTTTGTTTTGTCCTCCCTATGTCTTCCTACCTTGTCTTGTCAAGCCTAGAAACACTTGTGTATAGGCACATTATAAATGACTCATATTATATGTCAAAGCCCTCAGGGACTGCAGTACAGAGTATGGGCCAATTATCAGAAAAGGCTTAGAATGCATGTGTGCATTTGGCCAAGATAAGTAATTAGGTGGGCTGGCCCGTCTCCAGCAACCAACCCAGGAGATCGGGCATGTGGGCGGGAACTGAGGTAGGTCAGGATAGTCAGCTGGACTGAATTTCTGATGTTGGTTGTCCCTGTTAGAGATTCCTCTAGGCACACTAGCTGGGTTGCCATAATATGTTTTCTAAGCGTCACAAACAAGCTATCATAATGCATCTTCTAAGCGTGATAGATGGGTTGCCCTAAATGCATCTAAGTGCACCACATTCCCTGCACCCAAATACATCCAAGACTGACAACTTTCCTGCCCTCCAATACATGTAAGTGCAACACCTTTCCTGCCCCCAAAATCTATCTAGAGAGCGAGGGAGAGTGCAAGCCAACAGAGTTGAGAAGGAGAACAAAGTGGAAATGAGAGAAATTAAAAAGAGAGATGAGAGAAAAAGGGAGAGAGCAAAGAAGGGGACATGAAGATGCCCAAAGATAAGGAAGTGCAGAGAAAGAGAGAGAGAGAAAGAGAGTTGAGAAGGAAAGGAGAATGAAGTGCAAATGAGGCAGATGAAAGAGCAGCGAGAGATGAGAAAGAAAGAGAGCGAAGAGGGGTATAGTTTGTATTCTTTCTTAGATGTAAATTGAAACTGATTTGTAAGTGTTAGGAAGTGAATGTGCAGCAAGAATGAATACCTTTCATGTTCCCTGTCCTCATAGAACTCATTGCAGTACACATCCCCTCCGAATCCAAGCATTTAAAGATTTATGTGTTTTATACTTTCAGCTACTCCGAAAGCCACTCTGAAATGGCATGTCGTTAGCATGGCAAATACTAGCTTCACACATTAAATGTAAGAATGGAATGGCTTGTAATAGAACATTGTTCTAACATCAAGATGCCAGGTATCCAAACTGGACAATGTGAAGGTACAGATGAACAGGGGAACATTGTTTCTGAGCAGCACATGCAATACGTTTGTGGCTCCAGGTATGATTTACGTAGCTGTGCTCTTCAGGTTTAAGGTTAGTAAAAGGACATGATCCATTGATCATTAAAGTGGGTAACACTCTCCTGCTCCAGTGACCAATGCCAAATGTCCAAGGTATCTGCGTGTGTATTGCAGCCAGTGTGGTCAATGGTGTTCTAGAGACTGGAAGAATCTACAGGTTATTGTCTGAATACCCTGAAGCAGCCAGAGTGAATGTGCTACAAAAGAGGTGGTACAAGGGACTGTGGGAGCCCCTCTACTGAGAATGAACATAGGTCAAATAGGCTGTTCTATGGCATTTCTTCCGCTCAGGAGGGCCTAAAACCACGTTTTAGCTCAGTGCATGCTTCACCGAGGAAAAATATCCATTTGCATATCAGCCTCTGTCCTACCCACAAGGGCAGTCCAGCACTGAAATGCTAGGGAAATCTCCTTTGAATAAGAGTACCACCAGCAAACCCAGACACGTGTTTTGGCCTAGTCGGCCTCTCTAAAACACAGTGACCAAGGGGTCCACGTCTGTTATTGCACTGGGTTACTTAGGGTGAAACCCCAAGTTTTACAAAGTTACAAAGGAATGTGGGAGCCCCTCTACTGAGAACGGACATGGGTCAAACACCCTGTTCTATGGAATTTCTTCCACTCAGAAGGGTCTACGACCACGTTTTAGCTCACTGCACTCTTCAGCGAGGAGAAATATCCATTTGCATATTAGCCTTTGTCCCACCCACAAGGGCAGTCCAGCACCGAAATGCTAGGCAAATCTCCTCTGAACAAGAGTACCATCAGCAATCCCAGACATGTGTTTCGACCTAGTCTGGCTTCATCAGTGAGATGAAGCTGAGCATCTCTAAGACACTCGGTAGAGGAGATCCCAGACCTTTTTGTACAAAAGAAGAGGGTCCGCATTCCAGATGATTTGCAACATTGGGGTGATAAACCAAAAGCAACACTCATCCTTGCTGTGGATTTCTGGGTGACTAAGTTGGACGGGGAGAAGGAAACACATAAACATTGCCTACCGGTTCAAAAGAAAGACATTCCTCACTGAGCAATGGCCCTTGGCTTTCGATGAGGCATTCAGATGGCATTCAGAGTTGTGATGTGTCACAAAGAGGTGTATTAAGTGCACTTATTAAGACAGAGTTCCCTTGCATATGGGGGTTAGACAATCTGCTTCACTCCGCAATTGGCTGCATCTACCAAGCGTGTTGCACAGGTGTATATTCCCTGGCAAATGTACCAGTTCTAGGCCAATGTCCCAGTTCTACAGGAACATTGCCATATCCAGGTACACTGCCGAACCAGAGCTCTGGGGAATGGTTTGCTTCCTGCTTGTTGACATACAATATTGCAGTTGTATTGTCTGTAAAATCATAACTTGCTTGCACTTTAGAAATGGAAAGACAGCTTTCAGGGCTCAGAATATCAGCATGAACTGAAGCATATTTACATCTGGGAATCTGTCCGTTCAGGCACCAGCTCATGTATATTTGGAGATCCAGGTTAGCACACTATGCCTTGCCCGATAAATCTGCGGCTATGTAGAACACAGACTCTTTGTGTGTGAAAGGAGCAAAGGTAACATTCCTTGGCCCAACATTGTAGTTCTCCCAATAGTTCCTGTGTGATAGGGAAGTAACAGGATTTTAGAAATTGCTCAGGCAGGTACATGCATATGGTACATCTTGAAAATAAGAATGCATGTAGAACCATGCCGGATTCCGGTCGCAAGAGGTGGAGATTCTCCCCACAAAGTGGAAATAATCCTTCATAAAGTATTCAAGCGACTCTTGGTCTCTAGACATGGGACCCTGGGGTTGTTACTGAATCGGATTCTAAGTATGCCACTATTCCTGCGGCCTCTGTTCCAAACCCCAACACTGCTCTTCAGGGGGAAGCCCTGAAGATTGAACTTTTAAAACTGGAGCTACAACGGGAACAGTTAGCCTTTCAATAGAAAAAGTTGGCAACAGAAGCTGAATTGAAGAAAGAAGAGTTGGCACAGCACACAACTACTCAAAGATAGAGATACTGAGCACCAGAAAATTCAGCTGGAGGGAGCTAGAGTGGAGGCTTCAGCAAAACCAGTTGAGAGTGTCAGGTCCCCAGCCACCACGTTTATGAACGATTTGGGTGGTCTGTATGTGGAGGGTTCCGATCTCCTCCAATGGATTGAATCATTTGAGGTGGCTTGTGGAATCCATGATGTTCATAAAAGAGATTGGGCTAAGTGTGGGTTAAGCAGAGTGCCTCAGACTGGATATGACTGTATTCTGAACCTGAGTGTGGAAGAAAGGGGTCAGTATGAGTGCATGAAGTCTGCTTTGATTGCCAATGTTGGTAAGACACGTACCCAATACCTTAAAAGGTTCAGGGAATTTAAGAAAAGGGAAAATGTGTCTTGGGTTGACTGGGTGAGTGCTGCACATATGAACATGATGGGGTTGATTGATGGTTACAAGGTGAAAACATTTGTTGAATTGTCCCACCTTGTGTTTTTTGAGCATTTTTCTGAAATCTGTTCACCAGAGCTGTGTCAGTATGTTGCTGACCAGAACATTTTAGATCCTTTTAAGCTGGTCAGGCTGGCTGACAAGTGGGTCTCCCACTGGGTGTCCCTTAAGGACTCCAGTGGGAAGGACAAGGAAAAAGAAAAGGGGACCTCTCAGAAGGCTGAGGAGTCCCAGAAGCATTCACAGTCGAGTAAACCAAAACCTTCCTCTCCTAAGACACAAAAATCTAGTGGGGTTAAGTTCTATGTGGGTGGGAGTAAGAGTAGTGGTCCACATGCTGCAAAGCAGGATCACAGTGGTTCCAGCACCGTATCCTGCATTCCTGGAACTTGTTGGGACTGTGGGTCTCTGGACCACAGGAAGGGTGACCCCAAGTGTAACCGTAAGGCACTTGGAGTCCAGGCTGTCAGCCTGACCTACCCTTAACCCATGCCTGAGGTGGAGGCCACTGTCCTCCCCTCCTCTAACGGAATCACATTCGGTGCTCCTGTAGAGGTTTCCCTAGTGTCCCTTGGGACCTGGGACCAGTAAGCAGAAGTATTAGCGACAATCCCACAGAACACCCGTAGGTTTTTGAGAAGTCTCATCTTGAATAGCCAGCCTTCTACTGGCTTGAGAGACACTGGGTCAAGCATGACAGTGGTGGACAGGACCCTGCTCAAGCCAGAAGACTATGTAGGTGCTTCTCCAAGAACCACCAGGTTAGCTGGTGGGCCTCCCAAATTATCTCCTGTACCCTTTGTCACACTCATGATTGGAGAAAAGACAGCAAAGCTTCCTGTCCTGGTTCAGGACAATGTCCCTGCTAACATTTTGTTAGGCAATGATCTAGTAGAGTTGGGGTTGATCTCTGATGGTCTCCCCATGACTGCTGCTGCAGTCACTAGGTCACAGGTGACACCGGGTCTGACTGAGAGTCAGGTACCCAAGCCAAAGTCAAGGCCTAAGGCAAGAAGGAGGCACAAGAAGGCCACCTCTGTGACAGGGGCTCCTTCTCCTCTGTTGCTCCTGCAGCACCTATTGGAATTCATGCTCCGGACGGGCTGGGCCCAGTGGAAAACCCAAACTCAACTCCTAAGGGAGAAGAGGCAGAAGACCTTCCTGCGGGAAAGGTGCCCAAACCAGAGACCACCCTGACCTTCAATGCCTGTTGGCTGAAGGGGGACCCTCCCGGATGGACTTCTGTAAGGGTCAGAGAGAGTGCCACGCTCTCGAGGGTCTGATGAAACAGGCCCTGTCTCAGGCATAGAGAAGTGCCTAGGACATTCCAGATCTATTGGGAGGGTGAGGTCCTCGTCAGTGAGCCCACTAAGCCTGAACCTGGTGCCCTGAAGAGGTTGGTGGTACCCCAGGTTTACAGGCCCTTCCTACTGCATTTGGCGCATTAGGAGCCCTCAGCTGGTCATCTTGGGATGAAGAAGACTAAGCTTAGGCTCTCTGCCCATTTCTACTGGCCCCGGATGCGAGTCTAATCCCACTGCAGGACCTGACCAACTTGTCATTTGTCTGGCAAGACTGGAGGCAGTGCCATTGCCCCACTTCAGCCATTGCCAGTGGTTGGCATACCATTTGAGAGGGTGGGCATCGACATTGTCGGTCCCCGTGACCCTCCCACTTCAGGTGGACATCGGTTCATCCTGGTCTTGTTTGATCATGCCAGCAGGTACCTTGAGGCTGTACCCCTTTGGACTGTTACTGCCAAGGTTATTGCCAGGGCTCTCCTGTGCATTTTCACCCATGTTGGATTCCCTAAGGAGGTAGTCTCCGACAGAGGATACAATTTCATGTCAAGTTACATGAAAACCATGTGGAAAGAGTGCGGGATAACCTACACGTTCTCCACCTCTTACCACCCTCCCCCCCCGACCAATGGTCTGGTTGAGATATTTAAAAAACTCTCAAAGGCATGCTGGGTGCTTTGGAAGAGCCCCTAAGGAGGAAATGCCATGCCTGCTGTTCGCTTATAGAGAAGTACCTCAAGAGGGTGTTGGTTTTAACCCCTTTCAGTTACTCTTTGGTCATCCAGTGAGGGGGCCCCTTGCCTTGATCAGAGAAGGTTTGGAAGCCCCCCTCCAGGTCCTGCCACGCAAGTGGGGGACTATGTGTTAGGCCTCAGATGGAGGACGACACAGATGATGGGTCAGGCAACAGGGAATCTCAAGTCCAACCAGGAATTGAACAAATACTGGCATGACCTTAAAGCCTCGCAAGTGGACTGGACTCCAAGACAGGAGATCCTTTTGATGGAGCCTACCAAGCCTCGAGCTTTGGCAGATAAGTGGACTGGACCCTTCAGGATAATCTCCAAGATGGGCAAAGTCAATTATCTGGTTGACATCGGAGTCCCTGGGGTAGCCCCTCAGGTATTCCATGTTAACAGGCTCAAGCCTTTCCATAGGCGAACCAAAGTCTCATGTCTCTTGCTGGCTTCAGAGCAAGAAGAGGAGGAGAATGAGCCCCTTCCCGATTTGCTGCATAGCAACCATGAGGATGGCTCAGTGGAGGGAGTGCATCTCCCTCCAGATCTGACTCCAGGACAGCAGAGGGCCTTCAGGGCTTTTCTCCAGCAATATGCACCTCTGTTCTGCTGACACCAGGCCCCACTCCATGGTGCAGGTGCATAGTGACGGCGTACCTGTCAAAAGCAGATGCTACAGAATGTCAAACACTGTTAAGAACCACATCCAGGCTGATGTCGCCAAGATGTTGGATCTCGGTGTTATTGAACCCGGAACTTGACCCTCGTCGATTCCAGTGGTCCTTGTCCCCAAAGCAAGTTCCCAGGCAGGTACCAAGGACTGGAGGTTCTGTGTGGACTACAGAGGAGTCAATGCCGTCACCAAAACTGACTGGCGTATATGAGCTTGTGGACACCATAGGTGCTGCCAAATTTGTGAGCATCTTTGACCTTACCTCAGGCCACTGGCGTAATGGAGGCCCCTGAAGCAGGCCCCACTTGGAGAAAAAAAAAGAAATGTTTTTTTTTTCAACAAAATAAAAGATTTTTTTTTTTTGATTTCACTCTGCCTTTATAAAGAAATTGTTTCTGCAACAGAAATAATTTCTTTTTGAAGGAAGAGTGACTACAAAAAGAAACTTTCTTTTTGAAGTATGCGGGTTCCCCCCACCCCATGCCATAGAAGACCCTAGGCTGGAGGCCTCCATGTCATGGAGTGGAGAGAGCGCTATGACTTCAAAAAGAAACAATTTCTTTTTGAAGCAATAGGGCTCCCGTCAACCCCATGATGTGTGCGTGTGTGAGTGTATGGTGAAAGGGTGCACACTTAAATGTATGGGTTGGTGCCTGGGTGTGTGTGCCTGTATGGTGAAAGGGTGCACACTTAAATGTATGTGTGGCTGCCTAGGTGTGCCTGTTTGGTGAAAGGGTGCACACTTAAATGTATGGATGGCTACCTGGGTGTTCCTGTATGCTGAAAGAGTGCACACTTAAATGTATGGATGGCTTGGTGTGCATATGTATATTTGGTGAATGGTGTGTGCTTGCATTCAGGGGTGCAACAAAATCTACATTTCGGGGGGCGCTAACCCATCAAATGTTGGGAGAAGCGCTAACTTCACGGACGGTGGGGAGGGGTAAACTTATTTGTGTCGGTGCATCTAATTTCTTTACACATTGCAATGAGACTATTCTAGTGCAGCATCAATGTTACATGTAGTTAACTCTCTCCTTTAAGGTTGAAAGCTCCCACTTATGGACTACTGCGATGAGTGGTCGCTTGTTCCCTCTCTACCCTTTCAATCACTCCACTGGCATGCAAATACTAAACCCAGATCACGATTTCAATTGCCTAAAGAATTTGGCATTTGAATGCAGGTACTAACAGTGAAATGCTTTATTTTAGTAATTGTTGAGCTCTTGTTAACAGCGAAAACCCAGGTGCCGTTTAACATCTGTGTCCTGTTCTGTCCGGCAACTTCTCTGAAGGTCAGCCAGGTCGAGTCAACATAGCCCAAAATTTCAAGGGAGGTGGGGGTGCTGAAGCCCATTCAACTCAATGGCGTTACACCACAACTTGTGTTTAATGCCTTGATTGCTTATTGGTAATCATTCATTAATCCTAGCCCTATTCTTCCCTGTCCCACTTGTGTATGAGGCACTCTGACTGATACACAAGTACTGGGATGTGGTAGAGGTACATGGAGGCATTGCCTGATTTAGCTACCTGTAATCTTCATTACTCCTAGCCCCACTATTCCTCTGCCCTGTACTTACCTTTGAGGCAAGGAGTCTCATACTTAAGCTCTGGGACAAGGAAGAGGGACGTGGAGGTAATTCTGGGCCAAGGAGCTGATTCTGGATGTTGGGGTAGGGGTGGGAGGTAGAGGGGATGTGTCTGTGCGGGAGGGGTGGTCGGGATTGGCAGCAAATCATAATGGTTGTGCATGTCCAGGCTAAGCAGGCATGATATGTGGCATTAGTGGCTAGGGAGGCATTTTGGTGCAGCCAGTCATTCCTCAGTTTGGTATGACTTTTTTATAACTGGGCATTTCTGATAAAGCAGTCGTCCTAAGTGTAATTACCTAGCTAGACTGGAATTTGGGTGCTGCCTGACTAGAAGTTTCTTACTGCGGCATTGTATAGTTTTTTGGGCATCTGCGATAAAATTATATGACATAAGTCATTTATAACGTGCCTGTACACAAGTGTTTCTAGGCACGACAAGACAAGGGCCTAGAAAACAGTTAATTTGTAGAGGATAGAAGGGAGGGAGGACAAGACAACCGATCTTACTAGGCCCTGTGCCTTTTAGATCATGCAGGTGCAAGAATGAGAAGTGCAAGGGGAAAGGGAGGGGGGATGTGCAAGGAAGAGAGGTGGGAAAAACAGGGCATCAATGTTCTCAGTAAGTGCAGCCAGGGCAGAGCAGCTCTGGGTAGTGCAAGGAGAACAAGGGACCGTAGGGTTAGTGAATTGTAGGCCCAGAGGCAGTGCATGGGTGACTGATCAAGAAAGACTCTGGACTCAGTGAGACTATAAGGGTAGCCAAGCAACCAGTCAGTACAGCAGACAGGTAGGTTGGGTAGGCCAGCAGGGGAGGGAGAGGGAGAAAGCAGAGGAGAAGAGGAAAGTTTTGAGCTGCTTCCAAATCTTCAGGTGGTCCGGCTCAAGTTTGAGAGGGGCAAGGAGGCCTTTCCAGAGGGAGGCACCTACAGAGGAGAGAGATCTACCCCCCACTCTCTGCATGGAGAAGCGTCTAACCCTTAGAGAGTTGGAGGTAGCTGAGCAAAGGGCTTGAGAAGGAAGGCATTTTGTAAGAGAGTGTTGGATGTAGTGTGGGCCCGGGCCCAGAAAGCTTTGTGGACAGTTCAAAGGGTCTTGAACTTGATCCTTGCAGCAACCGGGAGCCAGTGGAGGGATTTCAGGGCCAGAGAGATACGATCCCTGGGCTTGAGGCCAAGGATATGTCTTGCAGTCCTGTTCTGGATTAGTTGCGGAGGGAGAGAGTAGAGGAAGGCAGGTTGAGAAAGAGGCTGTCTGTTTCAGTAGTCCAGCCTAGAGAGAACCAGGGCTCTGGAGACAGTGAGCTTCTGGAGGAAAGTGAGAAAGGGAAGAGTCCCTTTGAGGAGGAGCAGCTAGTAGCGGGACTTCTTGGTGGCGTCTGAGATGTGAGGAGAGAAAGAGAGAGTGGAATCAAAGATGACAACACAGTTTTTGCCTCGCAGGAAGGGGAAGGAAGAGGGCCCATAATGGGCGGCCAGAGTGGGAGAGGGAAAGCAGGCGCAGGGGTCCCAACGAGAAGAAGAGAAGGAGAATAGACTAACGTGTGCACTTACACATGGGCCTCATACATTTGCCATCAAAAACATCATCAGGAAGTATTGGCCTCTGGTGAAACTCAACCTCCCGGAAGAAAATGAACCCCTCTTTACGTTCAAGAGATCCCGCAACATTCGCACATTTTTGGTACACTCCAGCTTTACCAAGACAACCCCACAAGGAGGACCATGGAACTTGAGACCATTAATAGGGCACCACCCATGTGGAGCGTGTGTATCGTGCAAATACACAAAGAAGATGAAAAGCTTTACCTTTGGAGACAAGACCTGGGTATTTCAGCACTTCAGCAACTGTAAGTCCACACAAGTAGTGTACTGCATCGAGTGCCCCTGCGGCCTGTGCTACGTAGGGCAGACCATGCGCAGTGTTAACACTTGCATTTCTGAACACAGATTGAGAATCCGCTGTAAAAATGAAACATCACCTCAAGTCCAACACTATATGCAGGCGAGACACACACCCGACGACCTTTTATGGTGGATACTTGAGAAAGTCAAATCCACTCATGGGACACAACAACATTTATTGAGATTAGAAATTCGTTGGATCCATAGACTGGACAGCGTGGACCACGGGCTAAACAAGCAGTACATACCATCCTATGCATAATCAGGTACGCAGGTTTCTTGTTCCAGTTGTGTGTGTGTGGTTTTATGAGCCAGAGCGTCCTTTTTGAGCTAACTCTTTTTTTCCAGCGGGGCTACCTTTGAGGGCATCCAGCATCTGGACACCGGACCTATGAACGTACTTACTACAACACACTTTGGTCATTTCTTCTTCTCACACAGTGGATCTGACATCCAGCCACGTGTGGATTTCTTCTGTCAAGCAAATTAGTCTCAGCAGCACTTAGACATATGTGTGCAGCTTCACCTACTTTGCGAGGTGCAGGGCTGCCTTTGTGATTCCTACACTTACAGCATCAGAGTGACTTAACCCATAGCCGAGGAGGGCTCTCCAAGTCAGGCTTTAGAGGAAGGCACACATGTCTGCACTCACTGCCCTTTGTCTCTACGCTTCTGGCGTTATCCATAGAGTGCGACAGGCGAAACTCAACTATGATACTCGCCCGAGCGCGCGCGCGCACACACACACACACACACACTCACACACACCCCCAACCCCCCACATCCCCCTGTGCGTCATCCAGTCGGTTGGGCCATACTGGGCCAACACCCTTCCCAACGGTCATGTGCACCATCTTATTCCAGCCCCACGTCGCACAGCAACGAGCACCAAACGCTGTTGACGGGTTCACTACGGCACACTACGCACATGCGCGCGAGAGACATCCCCTGGACAGGAGATGCCAAGACAAGAGAGACTTGCAACTCCTGCAGCTGGTGGAATGTACGGATCTACTGATGTTCGATTGCCACTCCAGACCTAGCTGGAGTTAACTTTGCCCAGCCGCGGCCCCCTGCTCCAAAAACATTAGTTGCCAGAGCAGACACAACATATCCTTCAGTGTTTTTCTGTAGGCAAGCATCTATGATGCCGGACTGATCCAGGCACTCACACTACCCTATATAGGAGGGAAGGATAAAGACCTCGCCACCCCCACACATACAGGACCATTATCACCCGAACAGAGCCTCTAACAGTCTGCTTCTGGAACCAGCTCAGGCATCCACGCCAGGTACCAACAGATAGACCTATGTCCTTTTCTTCCTCTCGCTTGTACTAGGCTGGCTAGTGGCCTCACTGGCCATGCAAGGGCTAAATAGGGGGTACATTTCTAACCAGCAACCCTCTTTTAAATTCCATACAGGCACGAGATTCCTGATGAAAGACTCTGCATTTCCTTAGGGATCATGTCCCATGCACACGCAGTGTTCGGGCATCATGCCACTGTGGTCACGGTCCACCCTGCCGGCTCTGATATGCAGCGCCAATCTTGAGTTACTATAGATTGGCCAGTCCCTCAAGGAAGAAGTTCTCTGCTTGTGTATGGGGCTTTTTTTCAGTCTAGATGCAACATTTACCCTGAAATTATTAGTATGCATGCCCCTCCTCATGGCTTCATGCACTCATTTTACGGCACCATGCCGTGAAGAATGACTCTAAGCCCTTTTGCCTCGTATTTTTCCCCACAGGGTACTCTCATTCGGCCCTGATGAAGGGGGCCTTATAAAAAGGTTTTTTTCCGACACCACCAAAACGCGGATCACAGCAAGGGGGCTACCCCGGATCCTGGGTTGGACAGACAATCAGTGGTCCATCTAGACCTAAAAGAACACTCAACACCTGGGAGCCATATATAATTCAAACTATACCCCCTGAACACATAGGCAGACCTGACAGACCCTATGAGGGTTTCTTTTCGATCCATTAATTGGACCACTTAGATTTCATGGCAGGCCCGGCAGACCCTATTAGGGTTTCTTCTCGATCCCTTAATTGGACCACTTAGATTTCATAAGAAGACTCATTAGTGAAAAATCATCTAAACCAAGGACTTTCTAATATGATTTTGAGTAAAATCTGTCATAATTTGTGTGAAGGTAGAGATCAGATGGGCAAAAGGGGCCAAAGAGAGGTTGAAAAACTAGAGTTAGAGAATGGAGCCCTGGGGAACGCCACAGGTATAGAGAGATGTGGCAGAGAGAAAGGGACCAAGTTGCACCTGGGTGGGGCGGTCCAAGAGGAAGGAGGTCAGTCACTCAAGGGCCTGATCCGTGTTGCCAGATTCTCATGGAGTCGATTGATCAGGATAGCGTGGTTGACCATGTCAAAAGCAGAGGAAATATCAAGAAGGATGAGGACAGAAGGAATGCTGTAATCAAGGTTAGAGAGCAGATCTTCATAGGTGTTCAGGAGAGCAGTTTCCATGCCTCTGGCAGCTCTGAAGCCAGACTGATGGTCATGGAGACAACCAACAGATTCAGTGTGGAGAGTAAGCTGGGAGATGGCCAGTTTTTTCCAACAGTTTGCCCAGGAAAGGGGTGAATTAGATTGGGAGATAGTTTGCCAGGCAGGCAGGAAAGGCAGACGGCTTCTTGAGGAGTGGGTGCACAAGACATTGCTTGAGGGGAGAGGGGAACGTTCCAGTGGTGAAAGAGTGATTACAGAAATCGGCCAAGGCTGGAACGAGGGTGTAAATATGGTCCTTTATCGTTCTAGAGGAGCAGTGGGGCACCTGTTTGGACAACACTTTCATGGATCGTACTTGTCTAAAAGGAGGAAGAGAAGTAGAGGTGGCCAAAGTGGGGCCCAGAGAGTGTGAGAGGGAGAGGAAGAGGAGATGGAGGACAGGATGTCCTGAGTCATAGTGGAGTAGTGAGAGAACAGAGCCATACAGAGAGGGCCTGGGAGGGAACAGGAGAGGTAAGGACTGCAACAGGATTGACCAGTTACTTGCTGATTTTAAAGTGTTTGGCCATGTTGTTAGAAGCCACAGAGACGCAGGCTTGAATGTGTGTTCTCTTCTTGATGAGTGTTGTTGCTTCGACTGGCATTTTGGTGCAACCAGTCTAGGTATGTCTAAATGTGGCCTGGCGTGCTTTACTGTAATGTTATTACGTGTCTACACTGGTCTACATCGTGCAGCCAGTTGGACATGTTTTCATTGTGGCATGGCATTTTTCATAGCAAAGCATTAATGTTCCTGTGCACTGTTGGTGACTTGCATGTGTTGGATTGGTGTTAACCTACAAAACCATTGCAAACACTATGGCTTTTTAGCCAATTCTTCTCAGAAAGTGTGCTGTATTTTGCATTAAAACACATATTTATATCTTTCTCCTAGTGCAGTGTGCGGTATACCTCTTCAACCTCACATTTGTGTGTATTGTGCAAGCGTGATAATCTAGGCTGGGACAGAGTGTGGCGTGACCCGTGATTTGTTGCTGAGTTGGGGGGGCCCCCTCAGCATGGCTCGCAGGGGGCGCCCACATATTGTGTTACGCCAATACCTCAGGCTATTGGCAAATAGCTCTGACGGACCATGCCAAGGAAAAGACTGCATTTTCAACACCTGAGGGACTCCAGCAGTTTAGAGTCATGTCATTTGTGTTGTAAAATGCACTTGCCACTTTCCAACGATTAGTCAATCATGCACTCATTGGGCTGGAGGCCTTTTGTGTGGCCTACTTAGACGGCATCGCCGTCTACAGTTCCACTTGAGAGGAGCATTTGACTCATTTGGGTAAAGTGTTGCAGGCCTTGAAAAGGGCTAACCTCACTATCAAGGCCACCAAGTGCCAGGTAGCTCAGGGGAAAGTCACGTATCTTGGTCATGAGGTAGGAAGGGGTCAAATCCAACCTCTCCCCAGTAAATTACAGGATGTACATGACTGGGGGACTCCCACTACTCAAACCCAAGTGAGAGCCTTTTTGGGCCTCACTGGGTATTACCACAACTTCATGGCGGACTATGGAACCATAGCTGCCCCTCTGACTTCGCCCAAACAACCAAGGCAGGTTAATTGGACAGAAGACTGTCAGATGGTCTTTGTTGGCTTGAAAGAGTCAGCGTAGGGCATCTGTGTTGTGTGCGCCTGATTACAGCAAGCCCTTTATCGTCCAGACGGATGCCTGCGACACAGGAATTGGAGCTGTCTTGTACCAGTTATATGACAAAGGGAGGGAACATTCGATATATTCATTAGTAGACAACTCAAGGGTAGAGAATTTAGGTGAGCTACTGTTGAAAAGGAATGTTTCAGTATAGTTTTTGGCCTTAAGCATTTTTGGCCCTACATTACAGGGTCTACCATCAATGTCCAAACAGACCATAGGCCCTTAAAGTGGCTTATGCAGATAAAGGGTGAAAACCCAAAACCATTAGCTTGCAAGGGCTAGACTTCACCATAGAGGATAGACCAGGGAAGAGTCATGATAATGCAGATGGTCTTTCCAGAAGGTATGTTGACTGGCTGGATGAGAGAGTGAATCTTGTGGGAGATTAGATGCCCCAAACTCTGTCTGGGGGGGGGACTGTGATGCTGGAAATGCATTGGCGGGACTGGGCCTCCCTGTCCTAGTCCTGTAGTTGTTTTTCATATGTGTTCTGTACTGTTTTCTGCCCAGGAGTCCACATGGGACTCCTGGCAGTGCAGCTCTTCTGCTTTTTGTTTTTTTGAACAGACCCTTTGTATACCCTATGGTACCCATTGGCGGGGTTACAACCATGTGCCCCTGGTGTTTGTTTTTGGGCACCTGTGTGTGACCCACAGAGCAGGGTATGGTCTAGTGGCAGCTCCATACCGAATTTGCCAGGTGCTCTGAGTATCCTCCATTTTGGGGATACCCAGGCCTTGCCATTGGAATCAGTTGCTTCCTGATAGGAGACAAGATGGCCCCTGTGGCCTCATGCTTTCTATTGCCTGTTACCTTGTTTTTCCCAAAGTCCTGGGAATCCATGACTCTGTCCCTTCCCCCTGACTGGCTGTTGCGTGAAATTTCTCATATGGTATTGTGGGGAAGTCCACGCCAGACTGGCTGGAGCCTTCCCGGTGACTGTATGTTGTGGGTACGCCCTTGGGGTGTGACCTGGGTGAATGGAGTGGATGACCAATGTGCACTTCTTGCTATGGGTGTCTAGTTTCTGGTATGTGACACAAAGACTAAGACAGCCCTGACCGAAACTGGTATGAATGCAGTGTGTAGTGCTGAATGGCTGGGTACTTGTCCCAATACACATTGCTTGTTGTGAGTGTCTGAGCGGGGGGGAGGATGGCCTGAATGCACTGTAGGCCTGATTGGCTGCCTGCCTGCTGAATGCCCTTCTGAGGGATTGGTTGCCTGAGTGTGATCCAGCAGAATGAATGAGAGACAGAACAGTATATCTGGGGGCCTCTCACTGCTAGAAATTGTTCAGAAGCTGAAGTCGAAACTGAAGCTTAACTTTAAAGCCCACTGGAAAAAGAACTGCTGCTGCTGTCCTTCGCTAATCTGAAAGCTGCTGTGCTTTTAAGAAACTGATCCAAGAGAGGACCTGGTTAGGAGCCCTCTTCCCGAGCTACGAGGGACCATCATGTACCAGCTGATTTGTGCCAAAGCTTCCTGGCAGACAGACCTACGAAAGGCTGCAGACCGGAGGAGGGGACCGCCACGGAATCACGAAGAGAAGCGCCCGGACATTGAAGTCCATCACCGTCGATGACCGCCGTCATCGACCGGAGCCGCAGTGCTCCTTTGCTTAAGAACATTGAAACAAGGACTCCCTTGCTCATCCTCAACAACTGCCTTCATCCTACCGGAGAAAGTCAAGGCTGCTGACGACCAAGGAGAATCCGCCAGTTGGTTTTCTGCCACCTGAAGAGTGCAGAGACGCTGATGACTCGGCGCCCTTGCTGGGCCAAAGTTCTTCATTGACTCCGTGCAGCAAAGAAAACTCGCCATCGAGTGCCTTAGCTTGCAGGACGTTTTCGAACAATTGTCAATGAGCACCACAAGAATCGAAGCTGCTGCCACAACGACAATGTGCAACCTTTTTCCTCGTGGGATTGCGATGATCCATGGCTCCTGCCTTAAAGGGAGCCACTCAAGAAGGATCCGTCGACGACCCGACGTAGAACTCTGCTAGACGTCGAACTCTGCTAATCAAGGTACATTGGGGTGGTAGAACTATTTAGAAGGAAATAAGACTTTTGTGAACAATATATGGACTGGGCTTGTACGATAAATCTATTTTACAGGTCGCCCAAGTGGAGGGGATCTCCACACAGAACTGTGTCTAGTCGATAGGGACCCAGTATTCTGCCTATTGTTCTAATCAACTGCTTTTACTCCTAGGTCTCTTGTTGGTGCACTTTATTATTTGATTTATGTGACATTTAAACTAAGTTCAGTTGATGCACTATAATAAAATCCAATAGTAACTGCAGTACTACGTAGAACTGTAGCTATATTTGCCATTGTAGATTAACTGAGCATAAAGTGAGTTATAGTAATTGTCTATATAACCTTGAACCTTATTTATATAAAGACTTATCACTAACATATTGTGTGGACATTCCTTCATGGGTGCTTGGGGAAATACCTTTTCTTGGGCGAACTACCATTCCCAAGAATAGTAAAGTGAAATTGACCTTACTTACCGAGTGCTTGGGGGTTACTTGGTAGCCCCTTATCCTACTTATTCATGTAAAAGTTTTTATGTTTCCCTCGCGACTTTAAATGGCTGGTGGCAGTGCTTTAATTTTCCTACCATTGCGCTTTTCTACTGCAGGCTGAATCCTCAGCTGCAGTGTAGCACCCATGAGTGACCATTTTGTCAAAATGGCACCGGTCTTCCTTTTTCGTCATTTCTTGTTTGTGAGGTCTTTCTTGGGTTTTACTCTGTGCGCCAAAGCAGGTTTAACCCTTTTGTTAATTTTGTCTTTGGCAGGCTTCAGTACTGAAACCCACCTCTGGCTCCAGTGTGTTTGGAAGGGCAGGAAGCGAGGGAGGTGCCCGAAACTTTAGTCTCCTTGGTTA
The DNA here is from genome assembly GCF_040938575.1 of Ambystoma mexicanum. Classification (NCBI taxonomy): domain Eukaryota; kingdom Metazoa; phylum Chordata; class Amphibia; order Caudata; family Ambystomatidae; genus Ambystoma; species Ambystoma mexicanum. The sequence continues at coordinate 230,712,334 of NC_090931.1, read as the reverse complement.
CCTGAATGCACCTAGTCATAATTGGCTGGATGGCTGTCCTTACAGGACAGCCATCCTGCTGTGTGAGTGACAGCTAGGCTGCATATGAATGGGAGAAACCTGCATAAAAGGCAAGGCTTCTTGAACTGAAGACAGAGTCAACCACTGGACGAAACATCCGAAGAAGGAATTGTGAAGAGAAGTTTGCTGCATCCTCCTGGACCGTTGAACTACCTAGTGAAGCCCTACTGCTGTGCCCAAACTCCTTTTCCGGATCCACTAGAGAAGCTCCGGAAAGGACTACTTCTTCCCTTGGGTTGGTGGGACCAACTAACCTTAAGAAGAATTTTGCTGGAAGACCTCCGCCAACTGGCTGTATGTCTTTGCTGCTGCTGGAACCGAGTGCCAGGGGTAGAGAAATCCATAGTTGAGTGCATCATCTTTAAACCAGACTGAAGCTCCAGGAAGATCCTGAGGACCTTCACAAAGCAGGACGACCCAAGCTAGAGTCAACTCACCAGAGTGCGGAACTCAAGGAGCGAAGGAAGCCCATCAAGTGTCCAAGATCTGCGTGGTGCTATTTGCCGGTAGCCGAAACCGCGAAATTGCGATTAATTGATAAGTGCCCGTGGGAGCCGCCGACCTCTGAACTGATGTGCAGTAGTCCTCCAGATGTCCTCCCTCTTGTCCCCACGACTGAGGCCCAGGAACCCAGGATCTGCAAGTCTGTAAACAGGATAAGAAGTCAGCTGGATCCTCTTCTTCTAACCTAAGGTACTGTTCTGACTTAGGGGTACTTACCTCTTTGTCTGTCGCTTGCTTGTCTCAGTTGAGAATTGCACTAGCTGCCTTTCTAGACTAAGTCTAGATCTAACTTTTCACAAGTGTAATAGCTTGTGGCCCAACAGTGATTTTCTACAACAAACTCTCTTACTTTGTGCAAGACGTTTTGCTATCTAAGAAGTACCTCAGCTCCATAGACTGTGTCCGAATTGACTTTGGCTGTCTTGGCTCCCTGCAGACCCTTCTGTCCCATTGACTGTGATCCTAACTGACCCTCATAGGTGATACATTGGTTTTTAACTAATATTGCTGAGCAAAGCTTCTATCTAGACTTCATTGGGAGATTTAAAATTGCTCACATGCTCTGAGAACCTTGTCAAACTTTTTCCTTCCATTTAATTTTGCCTTTTCCACAACCTCAGAATTTTACCAAATTTATATAAAAAGTGATATGTAAATGCCAATACTGTCCTAGTAATTGAAGTCACCCCAGGGTGTAGGAAGTGTGTGTGAAGCATCTCTTTTTTTTTAAACCTTTATTTTTGGGTTTTAACAAGAACATACAGTAACGACCTTTAAAGACAGGTCAAAGCCACTTAACACCAGCAAGAAAAAGTGCGTTCATCACATCTACAATGCCAATTCCCAATTCTGAGAGTCATTTTCACCACTGTTTAGATGACCTTTAAGATAAAGTACTTTGCCGAGGGCCTTGGAGGTTGGTCGGGGTCGGACTCGCAGCTATGTGCTGAATCGTGGGCGGGGATTTAGAGGTAGGGACATCAGGAGTAGAGAGCAGATATCTGACGTAGGGAGCCCATATATCCGGAGGACGTGCGTGTAAGGGGAGAGTCCGTAGAAATTCAGTGTCCATGTCCTGACAGTATAGGATATCACTTTTCCACGCTGTCAGTGAGGGAAGGGGGCCGCGACCCCAGGTCAGGGCTATTCTTCTGCGTGCGAACACTAGGAGCAGAGAAGCTAGCCTTCTCCCCGGAGCCTGTAGGTGCTTGGTCATGCTCAGGAGGGCGATGGTCGGCTGCAGGGTAATCTCCTCCCCGATCACATCACTCGTGTGCTGTAAGACTGAGGACCAGAAACGGGCTATACCCGGGCACTGCCATGCAAGGTGAACAAAGTCAGCGTCGGAAGAGGCACATCGCTCGCAGTGATCAGAGGCTTCGGGGTGATGACGGCGCCTCTTTTGGGGGGTATAGTACGTCTGATGGATGAAGTTGAAGTGTATCTGCTTGTAGCGAGTGTTTAAAGCTACTTTTTTGGTTTGTTGAAGGATGTAGGACCATTCCACGTCAGGTATTGTGATATGGAGAGCTCTCTCCCAACGCCGCTTCGCATTGACGGCTGGTATCATAGTGTCAGCAAGCAGTGATCTATATATCGTGGAGACCAACCGCCCCTCTCCCCTTGCCTGTATCACACTGTGTAAGAGGGTCCACGTCGGGGGTTGTTTAGGGAATGTTGGGAGGAGGGCCTGCAAGGTATGCCGCAGCCTGAAATAAAGAAACATGTCGAGCGAGGTGTTGCCCCCCCTCTCTCTGATCATTTGCAGGGTTATGAACTTATCCTCTGGGAAGAGGTCCCCCAGAGTTTGGATATTGGTTTTATCCAGCCAAATCAGGAAGACTTTTTCGTTAGTCAGAGGTATACCGGGGATAAACCTGATGGGTAATAACGGAGAGTATCTTATCTGTATTTCGCACTTGCAAGCTATTTTCTTCCAGATGGCGTATGAGGACTGGACTGTGTTTAGCGTGTTGTGCGGAACCGATTGCTCGCTGAAGATGACTGCTGTTAGGAAGTCCGGTGACGCTAGGGCGCGCTCAACCTGAACATGTGGTCGGATATATTCAGTCGCGTACCAATGGCCTAAGAATTGGGCTTGGGCCGCCCAGTAGTATTTTTCTATATCTGGAAGTGCGAGGCCACCTCGAGCCACCGGCAACGTCAGTGTCGTATATGCGACTCTTGCTGGCTTGCCTGCCCATATTAGTTCTAGGATGAGGGTCCTGATTTTCTGAATGAAAGCGCGTGGGAGTATTAGAGGTATGTTTGTAAACAAATAGAGAAGCTTGGGAAGAATCACCATTTTGGTGAGTGAGACCCTTCCCCAAAGTGTTAATGGAAGGGACTTCCATCTTTGGACCCGCTCATGCAGGGAATGGAGCACCTGGCCGTAGTTGTCCTTGAAGATTACATCGTGATCAAGTGACATGAGGATACCCAAATAGCGCACCCGGGAGCTTTCCCACTTAAAACCGTGGTCGTCGCGAAACATAGATGTGGACGACGTCAGTGGAAATATTACCGATTTCGAATGGTTTATTTTGAGCCCAGATATGCCGCTAAATCGGATTACCTCGCGCATGACTGGATTGAGGTTTGTCTGCGGATGTTTGATAAAAAGCAACACGTCGTCCGCGTAGAGGGAGACGATCAGCTTGTGAGGGCCCAGAGTGATGCCTCTATCCATACGGCACTCTCTCAATCTGGAGGCGAGTGGTTCCATGACTAAGGCGAAGACAAGAGCGGATAGGGGGCACCCCTGCCTAGTTCCGCGTTCCAACCTGACTCCGGGAGATCTGGTGGTGCCGAGGGTGATATAGGAGCGGGGGTCATTATAAAGTAGGGAGACCATTTTGACAAAAGTTTTCCCCAGGCCCATATGTGTAAGTGTAGCAAAGAGATAAGGCCATTCGACCGAGTCGAACGCCTTCTCGCCGTCTAACAGTACCGCGATGGCCTGCTGTGAGGGGTCGAGTGCGGCGATGACGCCGAAGAGTCGTCGAATACCGTACGTCGTGCTGCGGCCTGGGATAAATCCGGCTTGGTCACCTAGGACCAGTGCGGGCATGAGGGGAAGGAGACGGTTAGCGAGGATCTTGGCCAGGATCTTGTTGTCTAAGTTGATCAGTGAGATCGGCCTGTAGGAGGCACAATCGTCCTGTGGTTTGCCTGATTTATGCAGGAGTATCACGTTGGCTTCACGGAGGGTGGGAGGGAGTATCCCACGCTCTAGGGCTTCCTCGTACACTTGGAGGAGTATCGGGGCAATCACAGCTGCATGGCTTTTGTAAAACTCGCCTGTCAAGCCGTCGGGGCCAGGCGCCTTAGTGTTCGGGAGAGATTTTATTGTATCAGTAATTTCTTCTAGGGTGATAGGTGCGTTCAGTGGTTCGCGCAATTCCTGAATTACCCAGTACAGTTCAGTGTCATTCAGGTAGTTCTGAATCTCTCCGGGGTTGCTAGTGGTATTGGAGCTATACAGGTTTTGGAAGAATTTATGGAATGTATTGGTGATTCCCTCTTCGGTGTATGATAGTGTTCCCTGCGCGTCCCGGATACATTCAACTCGGGGGGGCGTTTGATCCAGCCTCAGCAGGCGGGCTAAGAGCGCCCCGGGTCTCTTCCCCTCTCCATACTGTTTAATCTTATGTCTCCGGCTCAAAAATTTCAGTTCGCGTTCTGCTGCCTCCTGGAATTTGTCTAGTTCAATCTTTAGTTTGGCCTGGGTCTGCCTGTCAGGGGATGTTGCCAGGGTATTTTCTAGGGCTTTCAGGCATTGTTCACATTCCACCAACCCGCGCCTGATCAGTTTGAGAATGCCGTTTTCTTTAGCCATGCATACCCCCCTCACATAGCATTTAAGTGATTCCCATAACGTGCCGGCTGAGCTGACTGAACCCTGGTTTATCGTAAGAAAGGTGGTGATGTCTTGACGAAGCCCATCCGCGAAGATCGGATCAGAGAGTGAACCAGGTTTAAATCTCCAATTCACAGGGATTCTTGGAGTCTCTGACAGTGCAAAGTCAAATGTGACCATGGAATGGTCGGAGAGGGAACGTGGCAAGATGTGGCAGGGACCCCAACTGTATGGGCTGAGTGTTGATACGCTGACATCAAAAGGATCTGTGTCGCCGCAGCTTGTCGCTTCTGTGCACTTTATGGTGGGTCCCTACGTATGCGTTCTCCCCGGCGCGGGCTCTGGTTGTTGTGCGCCTGCCTACAACCAGCTCGATCCAAGTATTCTGCGGCTTCCTCAGGTGAGGCGAAGAAGTGGGCCCTCCCCTCGTGTTGGATGCGAAGTTTGGCAGGGAACAGCATCGAGTAGAGTATTTGGTTGACTTGTAACCGCCGTTTGATTGCCGTAAAGGAGCGCCTCTGTGCTTGGACCGAGGGTGAGAAGTCGGGAAAGAACTGGACAGAGTCGCCGTCAAATTGGAGATTCCCTTTCTCCCTCGCCGCTTTGAGTATGGCGTCGCGGTCCTTGTAGTTAAGTAATCTGGCTTTAATTGGGCGTGGGTACGCTCCTGGGATCGGTCTAACCGTAGGGATTCTGTGCGCTCTTTCCACAATGAATAGGCGTGAGAGAACCTCCGGGCCGAACAGCTCAGTGCAGATGTGCTCAACATGGTCCTCCATCTTGGTTTGGAGTTGCTGCTCTTTAACTCCAATAATTCTGATATTGTTCCTCCGGGAACGGCCTTCTAAATCTTCGTTCTTAGCAGCGATGCTTTTTACCTGGGACTCCAGCGCAGAGACTCTAGTGGTCAAGGATACTGCGCCGTCGTCCAGATCGGACACACGCTGTTCGACAGTGTCTAGCCTCTCGGCGTGTTGGTCGAGGCGATGTTGGATACGATCCACTTTAGACGACAAATTGTCCAGCTTGCTTCCCAGGTCACCTATACCCGCTTTCAGGTCCAACAGGATTTCCTTGATGTCGAGCTCAGGGACCTGGACCCCAATGGCGCCGTCGTCTGCCGCCGGGGACGCTGGCCTGCTCGCGGCATTTGAAGGCCTGGTGGTGGCACTGGCCTCGAAATTCAGTTTTTTTTGGGACTTATCGTTCCTCCTCATGCTGTGAGATCTCTTAGGGCCTCTTCACGGTCAGGCTGAAGTGAGGGCCAGTGTAGTGTGGTTGCGGCAGTGTTTTGTTGCTGGACGCTGAATCCCCTATCGCGGCCGGGCGTAACCGGGCCGGAGAGGGCTTGTGCAGCGCTTCAACTGCCCGCCGGATGTCGCTCCGCTCTGGGGGCATGCACCGGCAGGGCTCCGGACAACCGCCTCCGATGCCGCCAGCGCCGTCCCGCTCGTTCAGTGGCTGGCGTATAGTCGTATGTCATCTGGCGCTGATCTCCTCAAGCCGGGGGATGGAGTACAAGGAGAGATCGTGGCCGCTCGTGGAATTTCTTCCCGAACCGGAGGATTCGAGTGGGGCACAGCGTGGATTGGGGACACGGTCGTGCTCCGAAGAGCCCCTTTCCAGATGATCTGCAGAGTGAATGCCCAGAGCAATGTTTTTGCTGCGCCCGAGTCCCGGGAGGAGTAGCAGTGACCACAGATGACCACCCAGAAACACTGTGCCTTGTCGGGGCGAGCAATGAGATGTTGTCTCGGAAGGATTTGCTGGTACGGGCGTTTCCTTACATACACACTACAGAAACACTGAATGGTGGTGCCCACATGATAGGGTTCGGCAATGGCGTCTGCAACGTTCTCAGGATACGGCCCGGTGTAGTATCGGAAGTGCCCGGCAGGGCTCCTACCTTCATGCGGGAGCTCTCGGCTGCAGCCTGGCGGCCCAGTCACCCAAGGAGTACGGCACAGTGGGGGACAGCCGCGTCTTCCAACCGCGGCACCACAGGGCCGCGGGCTCTGCACTCTCTTGGGGACCGCTCCACGGGACCCCCCGCCGGGCGCTGCTTTCTCCGGCTCGTCCGCTGTGTCGTCTCGCGGGCCTCGGGTTGTGAGCCCGGCTCAGGATTCCTGTTCCCTCCTGGACTCGCACCAATCAGCTTTAGGGAGCTGGCAGGCCACAGAGCGCGGGCCAGCTCGGGTAGGGAGGTAGTTGAGGATTCTACGGACCGTTGTCTGGGTTCGCAATGAAGCAGCCCTCTTGTCTCAGCCGTGTGCGTCGCGCGGGCGCCGATATCCGTCGGGCCGCGGCCTGCAATCGGACGCCTATATCTCAGGATGTAGGTGGAGGAGCGGGCCCAGGAAAGCTTCGGGGGGCACAGCTCGGCTTCAGGAGTCAAATTCTGGCGATTGGTGGCGGCGACGTTCCCACAGAAGGATGGATTAGACAGGATTAATTCCGAGCCACACGGAGCTCCTTAGGAAGCTGCCATCTTGCTCGGCTCACTAGCGCCCTCTATTTTGAAGCATCTCTAACAAATATCTACTTCTCTTGATTCTGAGAACGTGTTAGGAAGTGTATTTTGATTGTTGCACATTGCCCTTTCTAAAGAATGCTTATTTAAAACTGACTGTTAAATAAATAATTATTTTACTAGAAAACCTTGAGTGTAAGTGTTATTTGGATAATTGTATTTGTGGATTCTGATGCTACAGCTCTACAACTCACATTTACCCCTCTTAAGATAAGTCTGGCTGCTCAGTCTCACTACCAACTTGTGTAGCACATACCTATACCAATAGGTTGGTTACCTAATGCCAAGAGGACAATACTGGTGTAGTGTCCCACAGGGTTACTGCATACAATCTTACCTAACAGTCTAACCTTGGAAGAGGGAGAAGAAGCATCCGATAGGCAAAGTATTAGATGGGAATGTATTGACCTGCTTATATTTCAGCAGCAGGATACGAAAGTAGATTCTCTGCTTCTACTGGAGTGTTTAAAAGAGAGCCCTAAACCAGATGGTACGATGGCCACTTTTGGAAGGTCCGGTAAATTATTGCTGCCAGTCTATCACGACTGTAAAGAAGCTAGGAAAATATATTGGGATATGTTAAGGTCACGCCAGTGAAAAAGTCATTGTTAGATAGGTCAAGAGAAGAATCACTCCACATTCCCTGCTCAGGAGAGCAGTCATCTCTTGTTTTCCCCTTCAGTGTGCCGTGCTTGCATTCGCATGGAATGCTGCCTCGTGCACTCTAAGATGGCTGACATGGGGGGGACTACCTTCTGCCAGGAACATTTTGCCCTGCAACAACCCAGCACCATCAAAGACGCCCATTGGCTGGAGCGACCATCATCTTCAGCCCAGACACGGGAGCCGGAAAGCGGAGGCGGAGCCGGCGCTAGCCAAAGGCAGTAGTATGAGGCTACGGCCTGTCTTGGCCTGTCCTGGCGCAGACACCCGGACCCCTGCTCCCCACAACTGCGACTCACAGCAACGCACAGCCACCTTATGGCCTTCGAGACTCTACCCCAAACTCCAGGGTATCAAATGTTGGCGCTACTTCTCCTTACTCCTCTAAACTTATTCAGACCTTTCTCTTCTTCTTTCCAATAGTTAGCATGTAAATTATCATTTTTTCCATACTGTCTACCTTGACCGCTTTGCTCTTTAAGTTCGCCATTACCAGTTCCCTCTATTCACTAAAGTTATGCATGGTTAAAGGATGTTGTATTGTGCCTTCCCCCACTCTCCCCATAGTCGCCCGCTGTCTTTTGTATCCCCCCCACCCTCTCCATGGTCGCCCGTAGTCTTTTGTATTCTCCCCACCCTCCCCATATTCCCCCGCTGTCTTATGTATCCCCCACCCTCCCCATGGTCGCCTGTTGTCTCTTGTTTTCCCCCTACCCTCCACATAGTCGCCCATTGTCTTATTTTCCCCCTGCCCTCCCCATGGTCTCCCTATTGCTGTGCCCACTTGTCTCACCCCCTGCACACTCTTCCCTAACTAGCCCACTTACATGACCTCTACATCTGTATGCTGCCTCCTGTAACATGGGGCAAGGCATCATGGCTGTGCCACCGATTTTGACTTGAATTTTTATGACGCCTCCCTGCACCACGGGGCAAGGCAAAATGTTTGTATCATCGATTTTGACTCTGCATTTTATGCTGCCTCCCTGCAAGATGGGCAAGGCATGATGTTTGTGCCACCGATTGTGACTTTGCATCTTATGCTGCCTTCCGGCAAGATGGGGCAAGGCATCATGTTTGTACCACCGATTCTGACTTTGCATTGTTATGCTGCCTCACTGCAAGATGGGGCAAGGCATGATGTTTGTACCACCGATTCTGACTTTGCATTTTTATGCTGCCTCACTGCAAGATGGGACAAGGCAACATGCTGGTGCCACCGATTTTGACTTTGCATTTTTATGCTGCCTCCCTGCAACATGGGACAAGGCAACATGCTGGTGCCACCGATTTTGACTTGGCATTTTTATGCTGCCTCCCTGCAACGAGTGGCAAGGCAACATGTCTGTGCCATCTACTTTGACATGCTTCTTTATGCTCTTATGTAAGGAAGCCACCTTGACACCTGGGTTAGGCAAAATGTATGCTCTTACTTCTGTCAAGCACTTAAGTAACTAAGCTAAGCCTTCTTAACAGTGCTGTGATGCCTGCGGGCAGTTGTGCTCTATATAAATGCAAATAAATAAAGAAAAATAAATAATGTAAGAGGACTTGTCATAAAAGGAAGATGGATATAGCACACAAAGAAGCAATCAAAGAGAGGGGGAATGGAGAGACCCGTATCAATTATAGTCAGTATAGTGATTCTGGGGAGGGCCCTTTCCACTTTGATATTATTGATATAACAAGGGCAATTAAAAGGCAAAAACCCAACAATGCACCGAGGCTGGAATGTCTACCAGCAGACCCATACCGTTCAAACATAGATTTGGGGGCCCCAGTCCTCTACAACCTCTTTAATGCAATTGTGCAGGCCTCTGCCACCCTGCTAACCAGGCACCGCTCAATTATTGCCACAATTTATAAGGACGGGGACAAATCACTGCCTGGCTCGTATCGCCCAATTGCACTATTAGATGCAGCCTCAAAGACAGTGGTTGAAGTGAGAGGGAACGGCGAGCTCTACTACTTTTATTTTTTTTACTGTTAACAGCTCCACTACTTTTTGCAACCATTTTTATCATTCCAGAACTGTTCTTTGTGAAGTTAAAGCAAACTTCTCCACTTTACCACCTGATTGCAGTTACAGCTAAACTGAAATCTGTTTCAGTTCAATTGACTGTCAACCAGCATTGCTGCAACCCTTGAAAAATGTGTTGGATGTTGCTCCGTTCCTGCCTGTTTTGGAGCGTAGTATAGTTTATACGCATGTGCAAGCCACGTTCCGGCTCGCGCATGCGAGTTGTAATAAAGAAGGACCGGGAGGCGTCAGTTGCCACCGGGACCCTAAACTGATCAGACGTGTCTGAGTCTTCTTAAATCAGGTGCGTGTGTGATGTTTGGGGCGGCCTGGGGTACAACCATATGCAAACATTGGCGACGAGGAAAGTGCAGCGTGAGAGTGGGCAGAATCCTCCAGTGATTTATCTACGCCCGACGAGGCGATCTGACACACTCTGCAGAATGGAATCGTACGCGGCAAGTTGGCTGCTATTTTGGCACTCTGTACGCAACTGTTGCAGCCCAGAAAGGTGCTCGTGCACCAGTGTGAAACATCAGAGGTACTAACCAAGCTGGCACATTGAAGGACCAAGTGAGTGGGGAGTGCATCACGTCAAGGAGAGGACAGACTTGCGGCCTCATACACTAAAGTGGGGTGCTCATGCGATCTGTAGGCATGGGAGAACAGGAGGATGCGGCCGTTGCTCCAGCGCCAGTTTCATGCAGACAACAAGGTACTTTGGCACCCATGCCGGAGTTTGATCCTACAGGACCCCCCCGCCAAGCATGGCCCCAAATGGTTGTTATGGGGAAAGAAGCTGGAAATGTTCTTTAGAGCCACTCGTGAGACAGAAGATGACGCAACGTGGCAACCATGCTGTATTCGGCAGGCTCGGAGGTGCACCGAATTTTTGAATCTTCAAACTCGCAGGCAACCACATACGCGGCTGTCAAGACGGCCCTACAAAATCATTTTCTTCCTCTAGCGAACATGGACTATGACAATTCATGTGTGCTGGGAAGCAGTTGGGAGACGAATCACTTGACCAGTTCTGTGGGAGGTTAAGACATTTGGCCAGTACATGCAGGTGGGAGAATGAGGAAGGCATTGTATGTAACCAACTGATTCAAGGGTGCAGTTCGGTAAAGCTGAGGAGACAAATCATCTGTGAGACTGGCCGCACACTAGCGCAAATTCTGGACATTGGACGTCCATATGAGCTGGCGGAGAGCAGGGGTGCTTGGATGGACGCAGCTGTCCGCCCGGTGAAGAGTGAAGAACCGTTCGCCGTTCGCCGATCAACCCCTTCTAAGCAATGTTGGGGTCAGAAAAGGCCAGAAGGCGCCACAAATCCCAACATACCGCATTCATGTCAATACTGTGGCTATGATATACCTCATGTGGGTGAATGTCTGGCAAAGAAAGGAGGGCAGCGACCCCGGTGGCCACATCCAGGGGCCCAATAAGAGTTGGCAGCGACAATGCTAGAAAAGTAAAGAATGTGGCGGTGATCGAACATGATATTTAGGAACTAGACATAGCAGAGGAAGAGGAGGATGAAGAGGAGGTGTTTTTCATTCCCAACATAGCGACGGGTGCAAGAAAACGGAGGCAACCTACCTGTGTTGTTAACATCGGAGACACCCCAATGCCAGTATTAATCGACACGGGGGCATCAGTCTGTGTTCTGACGGCAGAGCATAATGAGGCCCTTCCAGGCCCCCGAGGGCTCGAGGATTCCAAAGCAAGAATCTACACTTTTGGGGGTGACACGCAGTTGCCCATACAAGGGGTTTTTGTGGCGTTCGTCACCCATGGACAGACTACAATAAATGCCAGATTTTTTGTAACGGACGTGAGCCCTCACTCATTGCTGAGCTGTGCAGCCTCAGAGGCGCTAGACATAATCCACTTTGCCCTGTTGGTATAACAAAAGGACGTTGATCGCCTCCTGGATCGATATGCAGACATCTTCTGTGGGGTGGGCAAGCTAAAAGGGGACCCTATCTGGCTGCACATTGACGAGTCAGTGAGGCCAACATCACTCAAGCACAGAAGAATACTGTTTCACCTGAGGGCACAAGTCGAGAAGGAATTGCAGACATTGATTGATATGGACATCATCGAAAGGGCAGAAGGCCCCACCTGTCATGGGTGCCATGCAGGTAGTTGGGGCAAGCTGGGTGGAGGCTTGGCAGGCCTGGCATAGGCACACAAAAAGCCCATAGCAGATACCTCCACTTAATTACTTCCTAGTGTTTGTAGGAACTTCCTGGTTACCACTTGCTGTTGCGAAACAGGAAGTGCATGACAATTCATGAGCTTTCTGGTGTTTGAGTGTGGCTGGCTATATAAGCCACACCCAAGATTCTTCCAGTGCTTTGTGTTGCTTACTGAGAGCTGCATCAGCAACACACTTGCCGTGCTCTGGACAGCCAGCTTCTGCTTACCTGCTCCGGATCATCCTGCTTCAGCTTACCTGCTCCGGAACATCCAACTTCTGTTTACCTGCTGCGGATCCTCCCCAGTGGTCGAAGTGTACAAAAAGAAGTAGTGGAGCTATGTTCCCTGCTGGCCTGCACCCACTCCCCACAAACCACATCACCACGCGCCCTCCCACACACAATCCAAATCCCCAAACTCTTGCACCTGCTGTTTAAGGGAACGTTCACTGTAGTGTACTGAAAGTGCAAGCTGCAACGACTTCCTACACTTTTATTTTAAAACGAAACCATTCCGGAATGGTTTCTTTTTAAAATAAAAGTATAGGAGCTGTAAAACATAATTTTAAAAAAGTACAGGAGCACCGCTCCCGACCGCTCCCGCTCACTCCGACCACTCCCGCTCACTCCGACCACTGATCCTCCCGCTTCAGTTTACCTGCTCAGGATCATCCTGCTTCAGTTTACCTGCTCTGGAACTTTCTGCTTCTGCTTACAAATACTCCGTGCTTTCTCCACGCCGCTGCTATCTCAGGTCAAGAGGAGACTTCAACACCGGCACCTGTAAAGAACAAAGAAGAACAGCGTTAGCACGTGCACTTCAATAACGCTGCGCATACTCACCAAATCTTCCCACGCTGCTGAAATCCAGGTCAGTTGGACGAGCGCACAAACCCCTGCAAAAGAAAGAAGAGACATTACTCATTGCGCTTGCCCCAATAAAGCGGAGACTATTGCACTGCGCTCCCTCTCATAACGCAGTACATACTTACCAAAGCCTCTGTGCAAACTTACCAGACCACCAAGTCTCCAGTAGCACTGAACCCGGACTCGAGGCGCTAATATCACATCCACTCCTGCAAGGGAAAAGAGAGAGACATTACTAGGCATGCTCGAATTTAAGACGCTGTGTTTACCTACCAGCAGCTGACTTCTATACGCAGTGCTACTCACCCTCAAAATACCTTGGCAAACAAGACAATACGGGACAATTCAGGACACTAAACATTCTCCACGCAATGTTCACTTGTGGAAAAGACTTTCTAGCCAGTGAAGAAACTGGTGCCTTGAACACTCGGCCTCGCTGTGAAGGCATATTACAGCATGTGGCATCTGAACTCAGCCAACAGACATAGGCATCATTCATATGAGCGAATCGCGCCCCTGCGAATGACGGATGGAGTGCATACCTTACTAAATATCAAGGTAAGCCCTTAGGGGACATCATAGCACGCGTAAAGGGAAGGGTCCAGGGGAAACGGGTGAATTCAGGTCTGAGTGTATATCTTGTATTTGACAGGAATCCCTCCTGGTGAAAACAGGTGAAGTGAGAACTCGGGGTCAAGGGAGGCTTATCCATCGCTACTGCAGAGACACAGGCGAGTGTGACAGAACACGAAGCCCTCCTCAATACCCGAGGTAGACCAGCTTTCTCTATTGTTAGGTGAACTATAGGCCGAGGTGCATGCAGCCCGCTCTGAGACAAATGCCTTAAGGCGCAAACTGGTAGTCAACAGGGATAAAATGGCCAACTTGGCAAGACAGCTCTTACAGACCCAAGCTGGTCTAGCACCCATACCAGGAGGGTTTCCTCAAGGGACAGCCTACCGTGGCACCTGTAGCCACACCCATTCAGGTATTGCTTCCAGGCAACATCCCTTTAGCACCCCCGGAACGCTTCTCTGGGGATCCCAAGAAATTTGGAGCATTCATGAATCAATGCCGCCTATACTTCATATGAAAACCAGACACTGTTCCGAATGACCAAGCTAAAGTAGCTTTCATCCTCTCCTATTTAGGAGGGCACGCGGCGGACTGGTCTGTCCCATTAGTGTGTAGGGATGACCCTTTACCAAGAAATTACCCAGGTTTTCAGCATGAACTGGAAAACTATTTGCCCATCGGATCCGAGGTCAAGCCCTGGATGATGAGCTACACTCTCTGCGACAGGGTGGTCAGGATCTTATTTCATATGCCGCCAAATTCAATCGCCTAATAGCCGAATCAGGATGGCCAGAGGAGAAACGAATAATGTTATTTTATTGAGGACTGAGAGGAGAATTAAAAGATGTCTTGACGCAAGTAGTTAATCCTCCCGAAGATTGTAGTGAATACATCGATTTAACTATGCAACTAGACCACCGGTTACAGGATCGCAAGGCCAACCGAACCAGATCAGAACAAAGACCAGTGTATGTCCAACCAAAGGAAGTGTCCCATCGACAGGCCTCAGAAACACACTCAGAGCCCATGCAATTGGGTGTTCTCAGGGGACCACTCACCAAAGCAGAGAGACAACTAAGGCATCAGGAAAAACTTTGCTTATATTGCGGCCAATCTGGTCACTTCCTCCTGAACTGCACAGTTAAACCTCCACGGAAGACAATGGGGGTACTAGATAACACAGGGGATAACACCGAAGTGGAAAACTCCAACGCCCGGCAGATGTAGAGGTCGGTCTGTCGAGCCAGGAACAGAGCAATCAGATCTCACATTTCATTATTCCTGTGGTTTTGGTAGACCCTTCACAGCCCACCCGAATGCATGCCCTCAAGGCTTTTATAGACAGCGGGACTATAGGGTACTACCTAGACATAAACACTGCAAAGACCTTAGGATTGGCATTCCACCATAAGGACACCGTTGAAAGCATGACAGCTGTGGATAGCAGACAACTCCTTTCGGGACCAGTAACACAGTGTACTTCCACCCTCACCTTGATCTGCCAAGGTGGCCATGGGGAAAGTATTAGATTTGACCGTATCGCTGCACCCCAATTCCAGCTGATTCTTGGGATACCGTGGCTAGAGATCCACAACCCAAAGATAGATTGGCGAGCTCGAACCTTACTCTTTTCCACGGAATGCCCCTCTTGCTACGACAACAAAGAGATCAAAGGAAGCCCATTATTAGCTTCACAGGAAAAGATAGCAGGTGTAGGCTTGGTGGGCACCTTACCAGTAGAATACCAGGAGTTCCAGGATGTGTTTGCGAAGGAGCAAGCTCATACGCTACCAGCACATCGAGTTTATGACTGCCAGATCGATCTGCAACCAGGAGCAGAAATACCGTGCAGCCGCATTTATGCATTAACTGAGGAAGAAAATGCTCATCTACGGACCTACTTGGGCCAATACCTGGCCAATGGCTTCATTAGACCATCTAAGTCATCAGCCGCCTTCCCACTCTTCTTCATACTGAAGAAAGAGGGGGACTTAAGAATGTGTATTGATTACCGGGCCCTAAATCAAGTCACCATATAAAATAAGTACCTGTTACCTCTGATACCAGTACTCGTAGACCAGGTGAGACGAGCAAAGATTTTCACAAAGCTTGACTTATGCGGTGCATATCACCTGGTACGCATGAAGAAAGGGGACGAGTGGAAGACCACGTTCCGTACCCGCTATCGCTTGTCTGAATACCATGTTATGCCCTTTGGGCTTTGCAATGCCCTGGCCGCGTTCCAGCATTTTATGAATGATGTGTTACGGGAACCCCTCGATGTCTGCGCCGTCATCTACATCAATGACATTCTGATTTACTCCACCACTCCCCAAGAACACATAACCCACGTGCGAGCGGTACTCTGCAAACTGCGTGAAAACCAACTGTATGCGATGCTAGAAAATGCTCCTTCCATGTCACTGAGGTGGAGTTTCTGGGATATGTACTGACACCGCAAGGGATCAAGATAGACAATAGAAAAGTGGAGGCAATCCTCACTTGGTCCTCGCCCACGTCTGTAAAGGGAGTACAGAGTTTCCTAGGGTTTGCAAACTTTTATCGGCGCTTCATACTAGGATTCTCACATATTGTACATCCAATCACGACCTTGCTGCGCAAACACCGAAAGATCCAATGGTCACCAGCGGCGGAAGAAGCCTTCCGAGCCCTCAAGGAAAAATTCACCTCAGCCCCAATACTGCAACACCCATAGCCCGATTTACCGTACATCATGGAAACGGACGATTCAAGCATTGCCATGGGGGCCGTATTGTCTTAACAAAATCTCTAAACCAGATGCCTTCATCCCATTGCCTTTTGGTCAAGGAAATTCTCCCCAGCAGAATTAAACTATGCAATTTCTGAGAAAGAACTCCTAGCAATCAAAAGCGCACTGTGTGAGTGGTGACATTACTTACTAGGAGCAAAACACACCATCACAAAAATAACAGATCATCGGAACTTGCAATATTTGCGCTCAGTAAAAGCTCATTCTTCTAGACAGCTCTGTTGGGCCCTATCCCTAATGGAATATGACTTTGTGATCACCTACCGCCCCGGAGTTAAGAACGGGAAGGCGGATGTGTTATCCAGCATTGGCTCAGGAGACGAAGTCTACAATGCCTCTAACCCGGTGAAGATCATACCCAGCCATAAAATTCTCGCCTTCTGCATCGGCCCATCCCCGTTAAATACATTGCAGGAAGCAATAAAAGAAAATATCCGAAGAAGACCTACTGGCTTGGGACACGAAGGGAGATCAGTTCACCATTGAAGACAAACTACCATACTACCAAAAATGCCTCTACGTTCCAACTAAGGATCTGCAACAAGCAATTATATCGGACTACCACGACTGGCTGTTAGAAGCACATCCGGTTATAGCCAAAACCATGAAGAAAGTAAGCAAATCTTATTGGTGGCCAACTTGGCGAGAGGATATTGCCACCTACATAGGCACCACTGAGGTGTGTACACAATACAAAACATCCAGGCAAAAACCAGCCAGCCTCCTTCAGCCAATCACCATTCCGCCAGCGCCCTGGCACACAGTATCAATGGACTTTGTCACGGACTTACCTACTAGCTGAGGTTATAATACCATCCTTGTTGTAGTGGACTCCTTCTCCAAAATGGCCCATTTCATAGCTCTAAAAGGTATACCCTCAGCTCAGACTCTGGCACAGGATTTTCTAGACCCAATCGTCAAGTTACACGGATTCCCTAACAATCGTTTCTGACAGAGGCAGCCAATTTGTGTCTCGTGTTTGGAAAAAATGTTGTGCCCTGGCAAGAGTCGAAGTCAGTCTGTCTTCAAGTCACCATCCTCAAACGGACGGCCAAACTGAGTGCACGAACCAGACCATGGAACAGTATTTGCGCTATTACACCAAACAAGTCAAAGTGGGACAGAAATACTATGGATGTCTGTTACGCTCACTTGGTATCCACAGTGACGCCACCCAGCTGGGTTACTCACTGGCATGCTTCTCAGCTTTGCTCTGATGTGGTCTGCGGGGAAGGTTCTGCCTGAAAATACAGGAGGACTGTGTCCAAGACTGACCGACTGGGGTAAGTATCATCCCTCCACCCCCGTATGATTTCAGTGCCTCTGGCGCCCTCTCCTCACCTTGTGGTAGAATTAGGCATGCTCTCCATCCTGCCTTCTTTGCAGGGGTGCGTTGTCTTTCATGGGCAAGTGCGGTCCAGTTACTTCACTGATGCCGGCCCGTTTGATATTGTTCAGGTAGGTCTTATTGCTGTTCTTTAGTTTTGTTGCTCTCCTGCATGCCTTTCTTTGTTTAAAATGTCTCTTTTTTCTCCCTTAGGTATGCAGAGCTTCATCGCGGCGAACTGGCTTGGTTGAGCCCCCCTGGTAAATGATGGCACATTAAGAGCGCTATGATGCGGTGAGTAAGCGCTATGCGCAGAGCTGCAAAGTCTTGCCTTTGCTAACCTGTGTTTTCCTTCCCTGTAGGTCGCGGTGTTCTTCAGCGCGAGTGGAATGTCCGGAGTGGTGCCAGCCGAGAGGCGACCAGCCAGGTAAGCCTTTTGAGCAGTTTGTAATTTGTAAATGTCTCTACTGCTTTCTTTAATGTTGCATCTATCTTCCTCTTTCAGGTCGTCTGTCCGGGAGGCATGCAGATTCGAGGAAGCTGTTCTCAGTAGCTGCAAGTGTTTAAAGATGAAGACTGCAGGTAAGATGCTGCTGCTAATGATGTTCCTTTTGTCTCCTTGAAGGTTCTGCTTCTCCGAGGTTCGAGGGAATAGCTGGACACGGTGAGCGTCACGTTGCAAGCTGCAAAGTAATGCAAAGCGTGTTGTCTTGCTCGGGTGTGGTTTAAATAGCCCCAACAAAATAGTCCAGGTAAAGTAGTCCCTAGGCTACCACACCCAAAACACTAGACAGCATAGCTTGGTTCTTAGGAACCAAGCTATGTTGATGCCTCCATGTTGGCTGACAATACAATAAAGTAGTTCTCAAGCTCATTGTTTTTCATGGTGTATGAGTCTGGCGCCATAGGCGCCAGGACTGGCCCCATGAGGGCTTTTGAAGAGGATGCCAGGCTCTAGAGGCCCAAGTCCTGAATCCACCTGGCCAATGGGTTCACCAGAGGGGGTTTTGGGTGAGGGTATTGACAGCGGCAGAGTATGCCTACAACAACTCAATGCATTCATCAACCCAAGCAACACCCTTCTTTACTATATATGGTCGAAACCCCAGAACGTCGGTCTACGATCAGCCAGAAAACATTGAGATGCCACAGTCAATAACCTGCATGCCAGCATCATGAAAGCAGCCAGACAAGCCAGCAAGAACCAACAACAAGCCAAAGAAACACAGTAAAGAAACACAGATCGCCATTGACGAAAAGCCCCAGATTACCAAGTGGGAGACTCCGTCATGAATGACACCAACCCGTTCATTGGCCATATTAGAAAATGGCATCGATATATAGATGACATCTTCATCATCTGGACGGGTAATGAATGGGAATTGGAACAGTTTTATAATTGGATCAATTTGCAGAATAGATTCTTGCACTTCACACACCAATCCAGTGTGAAATCTTTAGACTTCCTGGACATTACCATCTGTTCCAAATCTGATACTAAGAAACTGCATGTCAAACCATTCAATAAACCGACTGATAGAAACTCTATACTACACTACTCCAGCTTTCATCCGCGCCTTGTACGCGATAATTTACAACTGGGCCATTTCTTGAGGTTAAAAAGAAACAGCACGAACAAAACAGACTATCAGTTAGAGGCAGCCAAAAAGAAAGAAAAACTTGAGGTTATACGAAGAAAATTACCGAGAGCGCATGGAAACGGGTGAACAACAACAATAGAGAGGCACTCTTGGAATATAGGGAACAGCGTACACAGAAAGACACAACTAAACGACCTGTGTTTGTCAACACGTATAATGACATCTCTAATGGAGTCAAAAAATCATTGGGAAAAATTGGCACATCCTGGAAAAAAGTGATCAACCAATTGCAAGACCTATCATTGCTTTTAAAAGAAGCCGGAACGTGAAAGAACACCTAACAAGAAATGACATCAGCAAGAAACCAATGAAACGGAAGACATTACCACAGCAATGGGGGTCTCAAGAACTAATGGGTCACACACAGTGTGGGAACTGTATATGTTTTCCTACTTTTAAAAGTACAGCAGTAGACATTGGCTTACCAACCCTTTGGCAACAAAAAAGTTTTACTAACTGTAATTCAAACATGGTCATTTACGCGGTATGGTGCCCGTGTAGAAAAATCTACACAGGTAAAACAGAGAGAAAAATTAAAATTTGTATTGGTGAACATAGGAGCTGCATCAGAAACAGGACTCGGAATGCTCCCTTAGTAGATCGTTGGTTGGAACATAACCACGCGGTGGATGTCATCAGTTGGACCATCCTATACAAACAAAGGCCAGGCATAGACAGTAATAAAGACAAAAGGACCCTATTGAAAAAAGAACAGTTGTTTTTTCTTTAGAACAGCACAAGTACAGGACTCAACGAGAAAATCGATTGGTGGGTCTAACCATTTGAGTCCGCATACGGGCGTGAGAAGCCTGAACCCAGTTTGGCTGCTATAAATGCCCAAGTGTGCATCAGCTCCGAAAACTAGTACTGACAATCCCACCATACATGATCTTTAACCAAGCAACTTACCTTTAGCCATACTTTGCTTTATTAGCGAATCAGATAGAAAGGAAAAACCCCACTGACTGATGGTGAGTGCCGAGGTTGTAGTGCGCAGACGCATGTCTGGAACACTAACATACAAATTAATACCGGATACGCTTGATTCTAGCTGAAGCTACCCCGGAAGTGTTTCAGGATGCGGAAGAAGGAGCCACGGACTGACGCAGAACCCGTACAAAACTAACGGTAAGAGAGATCGCTAACACTCACGAAAATAGCACCAGACGTCTGTGTGGGATGAAGTGGTACAATGAATATATTGTGCGGCAGTGTGGGCTGTTACTAAGAATATCATGTACCCCTTGTACCGAAGGACTTATGTTTTTATTTTCCCGCTTGGAATCGGGTCATGAGGTCCCGACGAGTGATTTATGTGTGCTCATAGGCAGAGTACGTTGTATGGCATGACGTCCAAGCTTTCAGAGAGATTATTCCGGCAAAAACGGGTTAATGCTAAAACTTTACGCTTCCTCCCCTCTAGAAACAGCACACCTGCGAAGTGAGCAGGTACAGCAGGAAAATCCAACAAGTTCAGATGGGATTCGCCTAATTAATTAACTCGACTGGATTTACACAGCAGTGATATTAAGCAGCCTGGCTGTCAAACGGAGACAATACATATGGAGGACAGGCCACTAAAGTGAGTTGTATTAACTTCATTTTTAAACATGCACTCAAATAGAGATAATTACATATTGACATTTGGGTGTGGTTTTCCATATCTAGTTACATGTGGGCTGAACCCGTTCGGAAAACAAGTAAACGTGACCACTAGCAGAACAGAATTGAAATAAGACGACCGCTTGATGATTACTGAAGTGGAATCCGCCCAACCGGGTAAAACCCAGTGTGTAGCATATCGAATGAAAACCACATGATTTGCGTGATTATGTACCTAAAATGGGCCTCGTCTTTCTCCCCTTTTTTTTAGCCAACTGTGATTGCATTCCCCACTGAGTCGACATGGCCACTTCCTTCTTCATTGCTCCACAGACAATTTCAAGATCTTAAAGGCAATGGACAACCCTATTATAAAAATAAAAAATAAAAAATAAAGAGGGTGAGTGCATTATACTAGCCCTTTTGTTTACCGGTCATGAAAGGAGAGATTAGAGGCTGCCCCTAAGAGACACCAACAGAGCCTCTTAAAGAGAAAGGAATGTTTTAAGATGTGATAATGTTGGGCTTGTTGCAGAATGCATAGATGTGTTTTTGGACTGTAGTGGTGGTTTAGTAGACTTTGAGCCATGATTCCTATTATTAAACAATAGTAGACATATGAGCTGAGCAGCAGAATACGTTGCTGATACTCCTATTCTTTGTTATTGCTCCTCGATAGGTGGAGAATCCCTTCCAAGTAGACCGACGGTAAGGGTACCATAAACCCTAGGAGAGAAGACACCTCCAGAACTCCAATAAGAATTATTGAAAACGAAATGTTTTTAGTAGATAACGCTTGGTAGGTTATTACGTTGACGGATATGGTATGCATGCTTTACTAACCCCTCACACAACCCCCTGAAGAATTTCCGAGTATTAACTACATGACACTGAAATCAGAAAGAAACATGTCGGGCACGATTTGTGGTTGTGGAATGAGTTTGTGATAATGAATGCTGAATAGAGTGGATGGAATGAGATTGAATGAGGTGTGCTCAGTAAGGTATGACCAAGTGTGGAAATCAACACAGCACAGTACACTTTAAAGGTTAAGACTTGGAACTAATTGATTTACCGATTGAAGGTGTGAAGGTCGTGCATACAGTACTGTGAGCGTGTTTTCTAGACTTTTACGATAGTAGACTAAAGAAGCACTTTAATAATACACCAGATGGTGTTCTTAGTATTTGTGTGTATTGGAATAATAAAATATGTATTTTTTTTTACAAATTTGTGTTTAAAGAGTGGTCTTCCTCATCACCATTAGTGAATTTGGTATTGCGATAGTTTCCACCTTGAGATGGTAGCAACTTTTATCACTAGCTTTGTGTTTCAAAGTGTTAAGGGTCAATCCCTTGATTTCGAGGGTATGTTGGTGATACATTCCCCTCTATCTCTCTTCTTTGTTTGAATAGGCTCTAGTACGGTCTGTTGACAATGATATTTGGATACTGCTGCTCAAATCAAAGTCCAAACACCACAGTAGAATACGGGAGGCAGGAATAGGCTCGGATCCCAAATGAAGAGGGTACAAGACTAATTGAATATTCAGGTTTTTCTACATCAAGCCTGTGCGGTACTCCGAGTCACGAGAAGCGGGTGGGCTAATACGCCTAACACATTCTTGCCTGAGGCAGACCCCATTGAGATAAGGCTGCGCCGACTGCACACACAATAATGCAATGGGCTGATATGCCCCTAGCACTAGTATAGGATTTATCCCAGTGGAGCTCTGCAGTTGTACCACACTATTAAGAGACAATAAACAAATGGCCCTGGACAAATGCAAAAGTTATGACGACAAGTACGTTACTGAACTATTGGAAAAAGACTTGTTTCTGGGAGGTTCCGCGGAAACTCCCACAAACATCACTAATTGGGATGAGTTAAGTAATATGAAAAAAAGATTAATAAGAACAGAGTTGCATGGCTCCATTATGCTAGAGTATTTGAGAAAAGGGACACTACCCCAAGGTCTGGTAGATAGAAATGAGCCAAGGCTCTTTCTAGACAACCCCAGGTTTATACTAGAATGGAGCTATGTGGCCAATAAATGTGGTTGGGACTGGCTGATCTTGATAATTGATACTGCAACAGAAATGACAGAAAATCCTGATTGACCTTAAAAACTCAAGGAAGAAATACAAAAAGCAGTACCTGTAGACCTCTATAAAAAAAGACTGGACGACCTACTGATAGAGATGAACATCTTTAAAGAAGACACTCTGCGAGAACGAGTGAGAAGGATGAACAAAGACTTCACAAACTTCAGTCATGATAAAGCCTTTCCCTACACAAAAGAAAATTACTTCACCCAAGAGGCGTTTGATGGTACCCCTGCCCAGGGAGGCCAGGGAAGAAATAAAGTGTCCTTTAGAAACACCTCTTTCAGCTCGAGTGATGGCAGCTCCTTTGGAGACACCACGACATACCCTGGCAGATCCAATCGATGCAATATGAGGAGAGGAAACAATTCACGAGGCCGGAGAGGCAATAGAGGTGCAGGCAATCAAGGAGGCAGACCTAACGACCAACAACATTTTTTACAGAAGGGCCCAGAGGCATGGGACCTGGAACCCCAGGTCACACGAAGCATGTGAGCCTTGTGGTAAATCTCTCAGATTACCAGCCAACCGAGCAAGAAATGCAGGTATTGGAAAAAGGGATGGGTTTTGTCCCCACAAACCTACATAGTCCTTTCACTTTCCGGCAAGAATTCAGCCAATTCATGAGAAAAATCCATCTACATCAATTTTTTGAGGGCAATGTCCATGAGCAAGAAACTTCAGATTCGGGCCTTTGCAACAAATCCACATTTTGTGTACCATCAGCAGCCCAGAGCCCAGAGGCATTGCTATTCCAAAAGAGGGTACTCAGAGACATGAAATAACTAGAACATCAGGCAAAAGGAAAGAAGAATTATCAAAACATCAGCCGTAATGAAACCCTTGCACTCAAACAACTGTCTAGTAACCAGGAAATTGTAATACGCACGGCGGATAAAGGAGGAGCCACAATGATTTTGAACCAGGCAGATTACGTAAGGGAATGTAATCGTCAACTGCTAGATATAACGTGCTATCAATTGCTTACCGAGGACCCTACACCACGCCTACTGAACATTATTACCCTAAAAGTTACGAAAGCTAAGGAAAGAGGCTGGATGAGCCAGAAAGAATTCGACTTCCTCATTAAAGACAAACCCCAGATCCCACAATTTTACATTCTGCCAAAAATACACAAGGCTACCATCAACCCCCCAGGGAGACCAATAGTCTCGGGTGTGAATTCGGTTTTAGAGCCTTTGTCACGATTTGCAGATACATTTCTTCAACCAATGGTAAAGAAGATGGCCTTATTTGTATTAGACACAACACAAATTATATCAGAGGTTGAGGGTTTGAACTTCGATCCACTTATTGAGATCCTGGTGGGCCTCGATGTAGTGGCCTTATATACAAGTGTCCCACAACAATCATCATTAGAGGTACTGGAGGAAAAACTATTACGGGAACATACTGTTAAAACTACCCCTGTATCGTTCATCATGTGGTGCGCCGAAATGGCTTTAGTGGAGAGCTACTTCCACTTTAACAGGGAGGTCTTCAAACAGGTACAAGGAACGGCTATTGGTGCCACTCTGGCTCCGAGCGTAGCCTCCTTTACATGGAAGGATTTGAGACGAAAATTATCATGAATGACACCAACCCGTTCATTGGGCATATTAGAAAATGGCGTCGATATATAAATGACATCTTTATCATCTGGAGGGGTAATGAACAGGAATTGGAACAGTTTTATAACAGGATCAATTTGCAGAATAGATTCTTTCACTTCACACACCAACACAGTGTGAAATCTTTAGACTTCCTGGACATTACCATCTGTTCCAAATCTGATACTAAGAAACTGCATGTCAAACCATTCAATAAACCGACTGATAGAAACTCTCTACTACACTATTCCAGCTTTCATCCGCGCAATGTACGCGATAATTTACCACTGGGCCAGTTCTTGAGGTTAAAAAGAAACAGCACAAACAAAATAGACTATCAGGTAGAGGCAGCCAAAATGAAAGAAAAACTTGAAGGCAGAAGTTACCCGAAGAAAATTACCCAGAACGCATGAAAACAGACAAACAACAACAATAGAGAGGCACTCTTGCAATATAGGGAACAGCGTACACAGAAAGACACAACTAAACGACTTGTGTTTGTCAACACATATAATGACCTCTCTAATGGAGTCAAAAAAATCATTGGGAAAAATTGACCACATCCTGGAAAAAAGTGATCAACCAATTGCAAGACCTATCATTACTTTTAAAAGGAGCCGGAACGTGAAAGAACACCCAACAAGAAATTACATCAGCAAGAAACCTATGAAACAGAAGACATTACCACAGCAATGGGGGTTTCAAGAACTAATGGGTCACACACAGTGTGGGAACTGTATATGTTTTCCTACTTTTAAAAGTACAGCAGTAGACATTGGCTTACCAACCCTTTGGCAACAAAAAAGTTTTACTAACTGTAATTCAAACATGGTCATTTACGCGGTATGGTGCCCGTGTAGAAAAATCTACATAGGTAAAACAGAGAAAAATAAAAATTTGGATTGGTGAACATAGGAGCTGCATCAGAAACAGGACTCGGAATGCTCCCTTAGTAGATCATTGGATTGAACATAACCGCACGGTGGATGACATCAGTTGGATCATCCTATATAAACAAAGGCATGGACAGTAATAAAGACAAAAGGACTCTATTGAAAAAAGAACAACAGTTGATTTTTCTTATGAACAGCACGAGTACAGGACTCAACAAGAAAATCAATTGGTGGGCCTAACCATTTCACTCGCATACGGGCGTGAGAAACCTGAACCCAGTTTGGCTGCTATAAATGCCCAGGTGTGCATCAGCTCCGAAAACTAGTACTGACAATCCCACCATACAAGATCTTTAACCGAGCACACTTACCTTTAGCCATACTTTGCTTTATTAGCGAATCAGATAGAAAGGATAAACCCCACTGACTGATGGTGAGTGCCGAGGTTGTAGTGCGCAGACGCACGTCTGGAACACTAACATACAAATTAATCCCAGATACGCTTGATTCTAGCTGAAGCTACCCCGGAAGTGTTTCAGGACGCGGAAGAACGAGCCACGGACTGTCGCGGAACCCGTACAAAACTCCAACAGTAAGAGAGATCGCTAACACTCACAAAAATAGCACCGGACGTCTGTGTGGGGATGAAGCGGTACAATGAATATATTGTGCGGCAGTGTGGGCTGTTACTAAGACTATCCTGTACCCCTTGTACCTAAGGACTTATGTTTTTATTTTCCCGCTCGGAATTGGGTCATGAAGTCCCACCGAGTGATTTATGTGTGCTCATCGGCGGAGTACGTTGTATGGCATGACGTCCAAGCTTTCAGAGAGATCATTCCGGCAAAAACTGGTTAGTGCTAAAACTTTACGGTTCCTCCCCTCTAGAAACAGCACGCCTGTGAAGTGAGCAGGTACAGCAGGAAAATCCAACGAGTTCAGATGGGATTCGCCTAATTAATTAACTCAACTGGATTTACACAGCAGTGATATTAAGCAGCCTGGCTGTCAAACTGAAACAATACGTATGGAGGACAGGCCACTAAAGTGAGTTGCATTCACTTTATTTTTAAACATGCACTCAAATAGAGATAATTAAGTATTGACATATGGGTGTGGTTTTCCATATCTAGTTACATGTGGGCTGAACCCGTTCGGAAAACAAGTAAACGTGACCACTAGCAGAACGGAATTGAAATAAGACAACCGCTTGATGATTACTAAAGTGGAATCCGCCCAACCGGGTAAAACCCAGTGAGTAGCGTATCGAATGAGAAGCACATGATTTGCGTGATTAGGTACCTAAAATGGGCCTTGTTTTTCTCCGCTTTTTTTTATCCAACTGTGATTGCATGCCCCACTGAATCGAGACGGCCACTTCCCTCTTCATTGCTCCACAGACAATTTCAAGATCTTAAAGGCAGTGGCCAACCCTATTATAAAAAAAAGAAGGGTGACTGCATTATGCTAGCCCTTTTGTTTACCGGTCATGAAAGGGGAGATTAGAGGATGCCCCTGCCCCTAAGAGACACCAACAGAGCCTCTTAAAGAGAAAGGAATGTTTTAAGATGTGATAATGTCGGGCTTGTTGTAGAATGCATAGATGTGTTTTTGGACTGTAGTGGTGGTTTAGTAGACTTTGAGCCATGATTCCTATTATTGAACAATAGTAGTCATATGAGCTGAGCAGCAGAATAGGTTACTGATACTCCTATTCTTTTTTATTGCTCCTCGATAGGTAGAGAATCACTTCCAGGTAGACCAACGGTAAGGGTACCATAAAACCTTGGAGATAAGACACCTCCAGAACCCCAATAAGAATTATTGAAAACAAAATGTTTTTAGTAGATAACACTTGGTTTTAGGTTATCACGTTGACGGATATGGTATGCATGCTTTACTAACCCCTCACACAAGCCTCTGAAGAATTTCCGAGTATTAACTACATGACACTGAAATCGGAAAGAAACATGTCGGGCATGATTTGTGGTTGTGGAAAGAGTTTGTGATAATGAATGCTGAATAGAGTGAATAGAGTGAATGGAATGAGATTGAATGAGGTGTGGTCAGTAAGGTATGACCCAGTGTGGAAATCAACACAGCACAGTGCACTTTAAAGGTTAAGACTTTGAACTAACTGAATTACCGGTTGAAGGGGTGAAGGTCGTGCATACAGTACTGTGAAGGTGTCTTCTAGACTTTTATGATAGGAGAATAAAGAAGCACTTTAATAATACACTGGACGGTGTTCTTAATATTTGTGTATATTGGAATAATAAAATATGTATATTTTTTTTTACAAATTTGTGTTTAAAGAGTATTCTTCCTCATCACCATTAGTGAATTTGGTATTGGGATAGTTGCCACCCTGAGATGGTAGCAACTTTTATCGCTAGCTTTGTGTTTCAAAGTGTTAAGGGTCAATCCCTTGATTTCGAAGGTATGCTGGTGATACATATCCCTCTAACTCTCTTCTTTGTTTGAACTGGCTGGCACCTAGACACATAGCTTTAAAGGGTCCCAAAAATGTCAGCCTAGATACATCGGCCAGTATACAATTGAAACAGTAATTAATCCAGCAGCCATGAGACTGGCGTTACCTCAACATATGCGTATACATACCGTATTTTAAGTGTCACTATTAAAACCAGCACACCCAGGAACCTGAACTTCCACACCTCCTGCACTCATACAAGTGGGTGAAGAAGCACCAGAATATGAGTTAAAGAACATATTAGATTCCAAACTAGTATGAAAGACTCTGTATTACTTGATTGACTGGAAGGGTTATGGACCCCGGGACCATCCTGAGAAACCAAAGCCCACACACACACCTTTGGGAAGGGTCTTGAGGAGGAAGACTGTCATGGGTACCAGGCAGGTAGTTGGGGAAAGCTGGGTGACTCTTGGCAGCCCTGGCATAGGCACACAAAAAGCCCATAGCAGCTACCTCCACTTAATTCCTTCCTAGTGTTTGTAGGAACTTCCTGGTTACCACTTCCTGTTGCCAAATTCATGAGCTCTCTAGTGTTTGGGTGTGGCTGACTATATAAGCCACACCCAAGATTCTTCCAGTGCTTCGTGTTGCTTACCGTGAGCTGCATCAGCAACACACTTGCCGTCCTCTGGTTCAGCCAGCTTCTGCTTACCTGCTCCGGATAATCCTGCTTCAGCTTACCTGCTCCGGAACATCCTACTTCTGTTTACCTGCTCTGGATCTTCCCGCTTCAGCTTACCTGCTCCGGATCATCCTGCTTCAGCAAACATGCGCTGGAAATTTCTGCTTCTGCTTACAGGTACTCCGTTCTTTCTCCACCTCGCAGCTAGCTCCAGTCAAGAGGGGACTTCAATAGCGGCACCTGTAAAGAACAAAGAAGAACAGTGTTAGCACGTGCCCTTCAATAACGCTGCGCATACTCACCAAATCTTCCCACGACGCTAGAATCCAGGTCAGTTGTACGAGCGCACAAACCCCTTCAAAAGAAAGAAGATACATTAGTCATTGCGCTCACCCCAATAACGCGGAGACTATTGCACTGCGCTCCCTCTCATAACGCAGTACATACTTACCAAAGCCTCTGTGCAAACTTACCAGACCACCAAGTCCCCAGTAGCGCTGAACCTGGACTCGAAGGGATAATATCACATCCACTCCTGCAAGGGAAAAGGCAGAGACATTACCAGCTGTGATCGAATTTAAGACGCTGCGCTTACCTACCAGCTGACTTCTACACGCAGTGCTACTCACCAACAAAATACCTTGGCACACAAGACAATGCGGACAATTCAGGACACTAAACATTCTCCGCGCAACGTTCACTTGTGGAAAATACTTTCTAGCCAGTGAAGAAACTGGCGCCTTGAGCACTTGGCCTCGCTGTGAAGGCATATTACAGCGTGTGGCATCTGAACTCACCCAACAAACTGTAACGCTCACCTGACTCCCACGGAGGCGCTGGCCTGGTTCGCGCTGCTGTGA
This sequence comes from Ambystoma mexicanum, assembly GCF_040938575.1. NCBI lineage: Eukaryota > Metazoa > Chordata > Amphibia > Caudata > Ambystomatidae > Ambystoma > Ambystoma mexicanum. The sequence continues at coordinate 230,683,083 of NC_090931.1, read as the reverse complement.
CCTCTTCTAAGGTGATGCGCAGGGTTCGGAAGACGGACTCGACCGGGCCCCCAAATCTGGCTTGTCTGGCTCGCAGAAGTATCCTTCTGTAGGCGAAAATAGGGGATTAACTGTCTGCGGGGTAATGCAATCAGCCTCCCACTTTCCCCTCTCACCCTCCTCGAAACCCTTCTGTGATTCCTCATAGCGTCTCACCTTAGGGTCTGGAAGGACGAGCTCTCCATCCTGCTTCTGATGCAGGGGCGCGTTGGTATCCAGTTACTTCACTGGATTTTCGAATTGGTGAGAACCAAACTTGCTTGGCTTCCAGGTATGTTTTTTGATAAGAGATTCCCCTTTTTTCCATGCATTAATGTACTAATGCTAGTGTCTTTTTCCCCATAGGGGCCGGGGTACGGAATGCCGGGGAACCGGCACCAACCCGAGATGAGAGGTGAAATCCTTGTAGAAATCAGGTAAGTCTTTAATGAGCGTTTTTTGGTAATGTTTTTTCATTCGCTCATTAACGCTGATGTCTCTTTTTCCCCTTAGGGGCCAGGGTCCGGAAATGCCAGATGCGGCGCAGACCCGAAATGAAGAGGGAATGAATCAACAGGTAAGTCTTAACATGGAGATTTAGCTTTCCTTATTCCCTTCTCTCTCTCTCACCTTTTGTTCTGGTCTTTTTCTCCCTAGACGCTGGGGCGTGACTGCGAATCTGGATGATCGCTGCTGAACATGGAGGCGCCCAGTAAAGGTGAGTGGAATGCGGCGCTGCAGCGATCGACGCGATGAGCTTTTAAATAAAAGTCTTCCTTTTCAGGATTGTCGGCGAGATGTCTCCGGGATGCGGATTTAGCAGGTAAGGACTTTTCCTTCTTCTGTTCTCTTCTTCTCTTCCTTTGCAGGTGATCCAGGATGCTGGCAGGCGTGGCAGAAGTCAGGATGCAGGAGCAGACACGGTGAGCGTCCAGCTGCTAGATGCAGAACAACGCGAAGCACGTGTGGCTGTTCGGGTGGGGTTTAAATAGCCTTGGAAGTTGTTCCAGGTATGTATCCTTCCTCCAATCAGGTATGTATCCTTCCCCGACCACGCCCGGATGGTAAATTAGTCCCACAGGTAAAGTAGTTCCTTTCAGGCCTCAAGGAGGCCAGGATCCTGCAGCATGGTCTGCATCAGGTAAGTGCACTGTTATGTTATGGTTGAATCTGGTATGAAAGGGAGATGTTATATATAGTCTTGTACATTGTCACTGGCCTGGAGTGATTGCCAATAGAATGTGATGTATGATGCAGCCAGGAGAATGTTGAGTGCATCAGTGTATGAATGTTCTGAGTGAGTCAGTTGGGGGCCTGAGCTGGAGTGAGTGGATGGCCGGTGGGTCTTCTCCTTCATGTGTACTGTACTACCTATCCCTGTCCTTGTCCTGTCATCCAGACTACTGTAAATACCTGAGAGTAACTGGAACTGTACATATTGTACCAATAAAGCATACCTGGAACAACATCAGTCTCCACAGCTGGTCTGTGTGTCCCTTGTGACTAATAAGAGACTTTATTACATTGGCGACGAGAGTTAAAGAACCCAGGAATATGGACAAATACAACTTAAAAGGACAGAGTGCAACTGAGGAGCTGCAGCTACAAAAATGTACAGTAAGGAGAGCTGTGGGGGGGAAGCAGCCTAAGAGTGACCCACCGTTCCCCCAAAGACTCAAAAATAAACATCCTGCCAGCTCCAGGTTTGAAAATGTATATGTGCCACTGGACTCTGGGAGGGAGGTCCCCAGCAACCAATAATTTCCCCAGAGTTCCCTCATATAAATGTGCACTAAAAGGAAGAATATGCCCCAGAGATCTTAGTGGGGACAAAAGGGCCCTGCTAGCTGAGGATTGTCCTTTTGCAGGAGCCCCGTTCAAATTAATAAGTAAAAAGATAACTCTCAGCGTAGGAGTTGGGGGCAGTGTGTGTCAATGAACTGCAATAACTTCATGGGAGCATTTTACAGTTTCATTGACCACCCTGTACATTCTGCAAACCACCGGGTGGCGCCAAAGCTCCATGCACTCAGAATATTAACTGTGAAAATGATACATAAAGGCGCACAACCCGTAATGAAAGACATTTTTGTTGTGCCAAGTTTTTGTGTGTATTAAACAATGTCTCCCGTGTGGAATGAACATGGATAAAGTTTGGAGTTTGATTTTATCAAAGATCCTGCCTGAATTTCAAAAAATGCTCCGTGTAATACAGTTACATCAGAGGCCCAGCGAGGTCTGTTCTCCTCCAGCCCTTCGAGTGAATGATGACGTGTGTAAACATTCAGTGGGTGATGGTGATCCATGGAATGCGGAGCAGACAATGGAAGCCTGTGATGCGTGGCAATTTCGTTCCTTCAACTTAATATGGTAAATTAGTCCCACAGGTAAAGTAGTTCCTTTCAGGCTTCAAGGAGGCCGGGATCCTGCAGCATGGTCTGCATCAGGTAAGTGCACCCAAGCACATCATAATGAGCCTGGCGCCTATGGCGCCAGGACTGATGTCTTTTATGAGCCTGGCGCCATAGGCGCCAGGACACTGTCCAAAGGGCCCCTATATGGGGTTGCTGGGTCCTTCCTTGGGGACTGGATGTCCGCTTTCGGGGACGCCGGGCTTGAACCGGCTCCCCGGGAGCGGGCATCATGACACAAACATTGGCATCATTCATATGAGCGAATCGCACCCCTGTGAATGCAGAATGAAGTGCACACCTTACTAAATATCAAGGTAAGCCCTTAGGGGACATCACAGCACACGTAAATTGAAAGGAAGGGTCCAGGGGAATCGGGTGAATTCAGGTCTGAGTGTATATCTTGTATTTGACAGGAATCCCACTGGTTGAAAACAGAGGAATTGAGAACTTGGGGTCAAGGGAGATTTATCCATCGCTCCTGCAGAGACACAGGTGAGTGTGACACCACCACATGGGTCTCCCCAATTGTGGTGGCCCCCAAACCAAATCAACCCAGGGCCGTGCTCATTTGTGTCAACATGGGCCTGCCCAATGTGGCAATCAAACGGGAAAGACACCTCATGCCGACATTGGACGATATCATAGGTGAACTACAGGGGACTAGAGTGTTCTCCAAATCGGACCTGCACTCTGGGTATCATCAGTTGTAGCTACACCCACAGTTACACCCAGAGTTCTTGAGAGAGTACAGGACGACCCCACACCAGTGTACAGGGGTAGCACCGGCGGAGGCATTATTTAAACGTTGTCCCAGAGATCTGATACCGGAGATGGAGGGAAGAGAACCGGTTGTGATTGACAATCGTGTACGACAGGAGAGGCAGGCCACAAATGAGAAAGAAAGCAGTCGGAGACATCTGCAAGACATGGACATCGCTGTAGGAGACACTGTACTGATAAGAAACAGGCATCTGGAAGGGAAAATGTCCCACACAAATACGAACCTCAACCCATGGGGGTGAGACATGTCAAAGGCTCGATGATAACGCTAGCGGATGGGCGAGGAACTGTTACCCATAGTGTGTCCTATTTCAAAAAGATCGAAGTCAACTCGCCGGAAGGAGCTCACGGGGCCCCTGAGCCTGCAGACTTGGATACCACCCCGACAACCGAGGGACAAGACGGTGGTGGATACCCCCCCCCATCAAGACGATTGCCACATCGGGTCCATGATGACAGCCGGAGATACCTGAGCAGAGACGGGATGCAGCGTCCAGCTCGGTTCCAGGACTATATCATGGACACCGGTACCTAGATAAAGTTGGCGATAACACGAGTTCACTCATGTTGAGTTGCTGTACTGTTGATCATTAGTATTCTGTTTTCGTTTAAAGAAAAGGATGAATGTTACGGAGCGTAGTATTGTTTATACGCATGCGCAAGCCTCATTCCGTCTTCTTAAGTCAGGTGCATGTGTGATGTAAGGGGCAGCCTGGGGTACAACCATATGCTAACACTGCATACTCTGTACCCCAATTGTGACGCAGTTCCACTACTTATTTTGGTACACGTCTGCCACTTCTCAAAGATCATAGACATAATGATACAGGATTTTGAGAAGGTTTTGTAACAGTGAACCAGGCACTAACATGGGGATTCATGGAATTAATGTGCGCCGAAAAAGCGTGCGAAAACGTGCGATTCGCAGTGAAAGAGCGAAAATCGCAGTGCAAGTGTGAATATCGCAGGGAAACCAGCGCACATCTATTCATGGAAGTCCGTGCGCGAGTAAAATCAGGGATGTGCGCTGAAAAAGTGCGTGGCCCACGCCGGCGCACAGATCATCTAACGGCGTGCACTAAGGCCACAGCGAAAGTGCACATAGCGCGGCGCACATAACAAAAGTAGGCGGAACACGGGGCGTAATACTCGGAATGGGAAACAATTCGTGAAAATGTGGGCGTCACAGGGGAAGTACAGGAGGCAAGTGCGCGGAACGCCCACACGCTCGCCTACATCACGTACTCATGGAATTGAATAGGGCAAACCAGCACACCGGCAAAGGCACGCACAGACCCAAACCCGTCCGCCACACGAAGGCAGGCGGTAGCGTCCCTGTGCTGGAAAAAAAAGTGCACCAAAATGTGCGCTAACAAAAAGCATGACTCCATACCCGGGGACTGACTACTGTCTCTCTGGGCATGTAAAGTCACCATTGGCTTTACTAGACCTAAATTTACTAACAGAACTAGTACAAACCATCCTATTGTGGACGTACTAGTAGGGGTAATTCGATTACTCCTGGGTCTGTTATTCGAGGGGGCACTGTCCCGTCCCCCCTCGTCGAGTTTTGGCTGGTGGCAGTGGAAACTCCTTGTTGTATTCGACCCCGAATATAACTCTATGGGATTCTTCCCATTGTTGGAGGTTAATACTTTTTCTCGTTAATCTCTAACATACCACCGGTTTATTTATCTTAAATAAATCTATCGGTTGGTATTTTCTGCCAGAACTCGGTTTTTAAAATGGCGTCTGTGTCCGTCTCTGTGACTCCTAAACCAAAGGTTGAGCTCTTTGTTCCACTTTTGACGGGCTTCTACACAGAAGTCCTCCAAAGTGGTGCCATTCTGTCTGGGTACCACAGGGGGTGTGGGAGAGGGGGTTTAGGCACCCTCGACTGAGTTGCCTTGCCAACTCAAGTCGCACTCTGGTGTGATTGGCCCAAGTGGTGAGCCACCCAGCTCACCACTTAGCGTGTTTTGATTGACAGCTAGGCTGAATGAATGGGGGTTTTCTGCATAAAAGCAGGGCTTTTGGGACTGGATCTTCAGAAGTCGCCACAGGACCTAAGAATCCGACGAGGATAAAGCTGAGCCGACCTGCAACGACGACACCTCCAGGGGAGCCCTGCTGAACCGACTCACCACTTCGCGACGACAGAGAGATCTCCCCGCCCGAGAGTCTCTTCCCCTGACTGGTGGGAACAACCAGTCCCCTTTGCTTTTTCTTATTTTCAGGATGCAGTGGTCGAATTGCCCATGCAGAGCACTCCGGCAACCGGATAGCCACTAACCCCTGTACCGCGACCAAAAGGTGGTGCCTTATGACAGAGCACTCGGCGGCTGGTCTCTTCCCTGGTGGTGCAACGATCTTCAACTTTCCTTCGACGATGAGATCATCTCTTCTCTTGGCAAAGCCCCGATGTGCAGCCACCACCAGGAACAACTGCCCCCGCCGGATCTGTCTCTCCACAAACAAGGTACCGTGTCCGCCTGGCTCCCCTTGTGTCATTTAGCGTGAGGTGTCTGAATCCTCGCCTCTCCATTGGGTCGCCTCCAAGCTTTCTTAACTTTCTGTTCTGAACTGGTCCAATCTTTCTATAACAATTTGCGACAAAGACTCGAAGTGCATTTCCACTGTGATACTTTTTGGGACATATCGCCTTGCCTCTCTCCGAGTGGGCCTGGCCTCTGAACTTTGCGATTTACAGTAGACCCTGCCTTACTTGCCTTGCATTTGTTCGTAAAAGTGTTGGTACCGAGTTGATTTCATACCCTGCCTTTTCTCTCCCGTCCTAACGAATACTAGAGTGCCATCTAGGTTAAAGCATTCACCTCTGTCTGCAAATAAGTGGTGCCGTTGAACCTAGACTTGTCGAACTATTGTTAGGAGGATTGATTTTTCTTATAGTAATTGTGATTGAAGTTGTTTGCCGTATTAGTGCCCGAGTGTTTTTCATAGATGTGTTTTTATAAATAAATAACTATATATCTTTACACCGAAGCCTTGTTCCGTGTTTGCTTGTTCTACTGCCACCCGTGGTAAGATACAACACAGCCCATATTGCAACCCGGGGCATAGTGGAGCGCACATTCGGAGTGCTCAGTCACGCTTTCGCTCCCTTGACCGTTCTGGCGGGCAGCTGTTATACGCTCCCCCAGTAGTGTGCAGGATCATAGTGGCAGCATGTGTCCTGCACAACGTTGCAACACGCCGGGGCCTGCCCGTGGACATGGTGGTGCCCCCACATCCCCAGCCACATGCACGCCCGCTGCGCATGGGAGGGGAAAGGGCACAGGGTGAGGCAGCCCGTACGCAGCTGGTGGCTAATTACTTCACCTAAAATCACACCCCTGTGGAGTGCATACAGCCCTGGCACACACCAGCTGACTATCAATGATGATGAGTCAAGTGACAGTCAACTGTCACAACCATACCAGCCTGAGATTGTTCACCTGGCAGTGTTCCATGTCATGCTATGTGAGAGCAAACAAAGGAATCCCCAAAACATGACACAAGTGTCACAAAGTACAGTGTCCCGAATGGAAAATGGCCACACACAATATGCTCCCATTAATGTAGAACTGACAACACACATGACCAAAGACTTACCACAATACAATGCAGCTAGCCACCCCAAACATAGCATTCACATGACAGTACTAAGTTAAAGGATACGTAGTCTTACAACCTGGTGATGCTAGCACATCGACCACTTCCAACTGTACAGTGTTGGTGCCACACAAATCTGGAAGTGCACTGCTTACAACATGAACTCCATCTCCAAAGTAGATGGCCTTGTGAAGACATGAGGAATGAACCTGCAAATTAGGAGGGAGACATGGATGCACAAGCACACATCAATACACCATGCAGTCTACAATACTACAACAATATGCACTAGGAATGTATACACAGTATGGACTACAGACTGCCCACACATGTCATGGGAGTCCAATGTCACTGTGTAAGTTACTGTCACTTGGGCACACCCTTTGCAAGCCCATGGTAACGGGAAGCAGGAGGGGTGTGCGTCTCACAAACCCAAGTCTCTAACCCAAACTCAGGACAAGCCTGCATGTGCCCAGCCGGAATAAAGTGGATGCCCACAGGAGCCACATAAGGCAACACACTGTAACAAAAGCTCAAAAATCAAGAACCAAAAATCAAAAATCAAAAATTGCCATGTGGGGGCCAAGGGGGGTGGGGGAGGCCACCCAGGAGGTCCGGGGACAAGGTGCACACCAACAGCTACTTGTGTGGATGTTGCAAAATAAAACACCTCCATAGGCTCATGGCCTGCACGGCTACGCTATCGTGAGAGATTCAGAATCGTGGTGGTCGCTCTCATCACCCTGTGCTGCTGCCGCCACAGGAGGTGGTGGTGCTATGGGAGGCAGCCCACACAAAGCCCTAGTCTGGTCCTCCATGGCAGCAATCATGCAGGTGTGGAAGGTCTCGTTCTGGAGGAATATGGTGCGGAGATCCCCATGCACCACCTGACGTAATACCCAGACCTCCTCCCGAGTTGCCTGCATCTCTGCTGAGAGCGTACGTGTGACCCGCTCCAGCAGCTGTTCTGTCCTCGTGACAGTGGAAGCCTCAAGCTCCACAAGAGTCTGCCTGAGGTGACGGACTTCTACCCTCAGGGCTTCCCTCTGGCCCTGGGACTCTAAAGAAAAGGCTTCCCGCAGAGTGTCCAGGGCCGTCCGTCTGTCCCTGTTGGATGCAAACATGTCCTCCCTGAGTGATTGGCAAATGGAGTCTGTTGCCTGCTGTAGTTGCTCCATCTGCCTTTCTGGGGGGACAATGGAAGTGGCCACCCTCTCCATAGCTTGAGCCATCATCTCAGATGCTGCTGCCTGTTGGTATGCCATACCGTATATGGATTTCTCCCATGCGGTATTGCCTGGTGGCGTACGGCCACCGCGTTGGCGGGCACCACACCTGTCTGGGGCAAGGCGAACTGTGCCTTGCTGTGTCGGCACTGCCTGATGCTGCAGGACTGCATTCCCCCTCTGATCTGCTGGCCCAGGAACAGGATCAGATGTTGCGGAGTGTTTCCCTGCATCCGTAACCACCAAAGGCGGACCTACCAACACTGACATCCCCATAGTGGGCTGTACCCCTGGTGCAGGTGGGTCGGACAGAACAGAATCCCTCCCAGAAATACCTACCTGCGAAGCCACATAGGTCTCATCATCCGAATCAACACCTGAAAAGAGGTCTGGGGAGGTGCACCCAGAGACACCCCTGGAGAAAATGGTCTGCAGCAAGAGTGGGTTCTCACCCACCACCACATCCCGTCCCCCACTGGTGCCCGGTTGTGCCCGAGATCCCTCCTGGGTCTGCACCATCTCCTCACCCTCAACAGCATCAAGTGCGTCATCCCCTGCAGAAACATGAAAGACAAAAATGGAAACAGGCATTAGCACCATGGCACACAATTAGGCCTCACAAGCTACAGAACCAGTACTTGATTGAGACATTTCCCACATGACTATAACCCTCCCATGGATGCACTGTCACTGAGTTTGAAGGGGAGGAAAATGTCAGACACTGATGGCACCAAGATGGAAGAGCAACACATTAGCTGGATGCTGGCTAGCAGAGCCATCACACATTGGCCTGTGAGTGGCATGTCCAATCCACATACATGACACATGCCATCACACAGATGGCATGTACCATAGGCATGTCACATATCGTTTGACAATAGGGCTGAGAAATGCGTAGTGAAAGTGGGGGGATCGAAACAATCAGCCTGAATGAACAATGAGAAATACGGAACAATGTTGTTGCAAGATGCCACTTCAAGGGCAACTGGCGTGATGTTGCACAAAAAGTCTTCTGTGGGCAGAAGGGATACTGTAATACCCAAATCCAGGGGCGCAGAATGTTTTTGAATGAAGCACATGGGTGACCCAAACCACTCAGGCACACACACCCTCACCTGGCACTCAATCAGAACCCCTCACACACACAACATACACATGGATCACACACACATGCATGTGCACTCACCGGACAATGCCTCGTGATCTGGCAGATCTCCCACACCTTGGATCTGTTCCTCTGTGACGTAGGTCCCAGCAACAGACTCATGTACAGTGAGTTCAATGTCCTCTTGTGGAGACCCACCTCCAGTCACCAGTAGAGACTACCAGTAGAGTAGCAGCATGACTTGAGGACAGCTTTTTCTTTGCCCTGCGCATAAGGTCATTCCAGCGCTTGTAGCACTCACCAGCTGTGCTCCTCACTAATCCAAGGGCACTTATGATGTCTGCGACGGTCTGCCAGTGTGCCGGACGTTGAGCAGGTGTGGTCTTGCACCCTGACGTGATCAACATTTCGCTGTCATGTGCGGACACATACTGCACAAGTGCATCACGTTCGGAATCATTGAAGCTAGGCTTCCTTTGCGTGCCGGACTGCGTAGCCGTGTCTGGGATATCAGCCTGTAGTGGACGAGCACTCTTCCTCTTTTTTTGGAAGTTGGTGGGGATCCTGAGTGGCCTACGCCGCTCTGGCCACTAGGGGCAGGAGCACCGGTGGACTGGGTAGTTGGAGTGTGGGAATGCACACTGAGCATGGGACTTGGTGCAGGCATTGGCTGAAGTTTTACATAGTCAGGGGGAACGTTAGTAAGATGGACTGGGACCAACACTGCCCTGGCTGGGAGAGTCAGAGCTGGGGTGGATGGAGCTGCAGCTGCCCCTGCAGCCTTCCCACCCTGCCTACTCGGGGCAGCAGATGACATAGCTGCCCCTGATCCACATGACCTGGTGACACCAACTTGCACCGCCACACGTGGCCTAGACTTGGCGACCTGGAAGTCAGCCTGGGAGACACCCTCTGCCAGGTCAGGTGCCACAATGGGCCGGTCCAACAAGGGCTGAGCAGAGATGGTGTCAGCCACGTTAACCTCAACTATGGGGGCGGGGGGCATGGGTGTCCCCGACTGGTCCTCCACACATGGGGGGCTAGGGGTACCCTGCAAATCCTGGCCACGTCCCCTACCGCGCCCACCACGGCCACCTCTTGAGGCTCGGCCACCTTTGCCACCCTTACCGCTTGGTCGCCTCCCAACCATGGCACTGATGTTGTGCGTATGGGAGTTGCAGTAAACTATTGTCCTGGGCAATTGGGTGGCAAAGGGGTAGGGTACTAGATGGAATTCGTACCCTAGTGCTCTAGCAAGGCTGTATGTGACCCCTGGGGGAAGATGACGGGTCACGCAACGCACAGGTACCCCAAAAACAGAAAATAACGTGCACGCAACCCCTCGTAGACCACGTGTGTGGAAAAATGAACCTGCACTACGCTGTGGCACCCAGAAACACAAAAATGAACGTACGCGTGTTACACGCAGCCTACAATGACCTCTGAAGAGGTGCGCGACACACGGGGCAAGCACAGTTGGTAAATACATGCGCGACTCACCGTCTGCCTGGAAAATGAGCGTGAAAAATACGCGCATGTGCGCGTTGGCAACACCCCCGCCAAAAGAAGAATTGTACACTGTGTGAGGAGACAGGACAAAAGAAGAGGTGAACGCTGTTTGAGGAAACAGGCACAACAGAAAATCAGAAAAAAGCTGTCAGAGGTAACAGGGAGTACGAACTAGAAACGCTGTGAAGTAAATCGCGTGTGAACCGACAAGAAGTACAGAATTCACCCACTCGCTCTCCACGAAAAGCACGTACAAGGAAATGACGTCCTACACGTGCCTTTTGAACCGGCCCACACGTCCAATGTCACTTCTGTGTATACGTGCTAAGGCCCTAACTTCCAATTACACAAGCTGACACTCGGACGTGCAGTTCTTGGACGTGTAACATGCACCCGGGTTCAGGGAAATGCCCGCGCGCGCACGTCATAGACGCGCTTAGGGCCTTTGGTCCAATGAAATCGCGTACGCGTGCTGACGCGCTGATGCGCGTACGCGCCAAGGGCCTTTCCTCAAATTACACGCTGACGTGCTAGATTTTCACGTGCCAAATCACTGCGTGTCAAGTTGGCCAAGCGTTCACACACGGAAGACCACGCTCCTGCCCAGAAGGCCGAATTACTGCCCCCCAGAGCCCCGAGCACGCTCCCACCTGCCATCTCTGCTGCCTGATTGCCTGCTGCCCACGTGCCCTGCCATTTGCCGCCTGCACGTCGGCCCGGGGTGCTGTTGCTGTGACCACCCCTGCTGGAACCAAAGACTCCCAACTGCTATTCCATCGCTCCACAGCCCAGCCCCAGGACCCAGTTGCCCACCCACACCTGCCTCTGGGGTTGCCATGTCGGGCACTACACCATCTGGCACCACTGGCAACCCCCAGCCAGAGAGGCAGAGGGCCACCAGCTTCAGTGCCAGGGAAGTTGGTGTCCTGGTGGAGCAAGTCCTGGGGCAGTATGATGCCCTCTTCAGAAGGTCGGCCGCCGACAAGGAAGGACGGACTCGGATCTGGACGGACATCGTGACTGCCATCAACGCGGAGGGGGTGGCAGTCCGCGACTTCCAACATGTCAAGAAGCGCTGGGAGGACTTCAGGTCCAGGATTCTCAACAAGGCCCGGCGCCTCTTGAAGGCAGCGGATGCTAAGGGGCGCCGGGGCCACCTGTCGGAACATCAGATGAGGGTCCTGTAAGGCATACGCCCAGCGCTCCACGTCCAGGTCCTTGAGAGGCAGACCCGTCTGGAGTCGAGCGGTAAGTGTACATGCATACTGATTGGAAGCTGTGCGTGTGGTGGTGTGCCAGTAGTGTGCAGGTTGTACATGTGGTTTTGTAGGGCCATGTATGGATGTGTATGTACAGGGCTGTGAGGCTGACACATGCAAGTCCTTTCATGTGTGAGACACATGGATGGTGTATGTGTGAGTAAGCATGCAGGCCAAATGCAGATGTGTGAGCACACATGTTTTGATTACTGTGTATGTAAGTTGGCATGGTTGTGGTGTCACACAATGATGTTGGTTCCAGCTGCATATCTGCACCGTGTACATGTGCATGTGTGTGTATATGACATGGGTGCAACAGTGATGCAACATGGATGCATGTGAGACTGATATGTAGAAGACTGATTGCCAGATGTGACATGGATGCCTATCTCATCACTGTGACAGTTGGCGGAGGTGTACACATGCATGTAATTGTGGTGGCGTGTGTGCATGTCTAGTGCACTCTCTGTGTTTCATGTGATGTCTGGCTCACCTTTGGCTGCTCATGCTGTTTGTATGTGTATGGATGGTGCTGGCTGTTGCAATTTGGCTGTGGAATAGCTCATGTGTGTGAGTTGCAATGACATGTGTGTTGGGGATTGTGATGCCATGCCTGAAGTTTGACAATGTCACTCATGTACAACTGTCATGTGTGTATGAGTCCATTGTACAGTGCCCTGATGCCTGTCTCCTATCGCTCCCTGTCTGCAGCGTCAACTGATTAAGAGGGCGGAGAAGGTGCTGTGGAGCACAGCGGCAGGTATCGCACCGCCAGCCGGAGACGCAAGGCCCGGCTCCCCTCCCAGGTTGTCATCTCATTGGGGAGTGAGGAGTCTGGTGCCGCGTTCCAGGTCGCAGCTGCCGAGGGGAGGTCTAAGAGGCAGAGGTTGGAGTTGGACTCCTCGGCAGCCGAAGGGGCAGCTGAAACCCCACAGGGCCCAACTGAGGAAGATGGCACAGAGTCATCCAGGTTGGTGGGGGGTTTGGTGGAGGAGGAGGCCATGCAAGGGACAGAGACGGCGTCTGGAGGTGGGGATTCCACTGGTGCTAGTGGTGCAGTGCAGGGACAGGAGGCAGCACAGGCCGCCGCGGAGGTGCCTGTGTGTAATCCTGTCCCCGATCCTGTGACTGCATCATCTTGCACCAGCAGGGATACCTACGTCCAGACCCTTTCTCAGGGAGGGGATTGGCTTAAGCCAACTGGCCTTCCTCTCCCTGCGGATGTGGCTATCCGGCACCGGGTTCAGCCTGTCCTCGGTGGGGTGGCGTTGCGTCAACGTGCCATGCGAGCTGACCTGCAGTCTTTTCATGAGGCGACTGCACTTCTTCTCGCATGGCTCGTTGACCGCGTTGACCCACTGGGACAGCTCACCATGGCCGGATTCCTCCGTTTTGTGGACCTTGTTCCGACCCCCTCCTCAACTGAACCCCCTATGCGCCAGTCGTCCTTCGTACCATCTTCCCACCCATGTGTCACCTGGGTGCCCTGTGGAGCTGCCTCTGACCCTGCGGCCAGGCTGGTGGAGGACACATCCCTGCCACAGTCGGGAGTCGGACGGTCCAGCAGGGGTGGGCACCTCAACAACTGTACCCCAGCTGGAGGAGGATGTGCAGGCAGCAGGAGCCAGAGCACAGGCAGCGGCACAGCAGCAACAAGGTGGGAGCCATGATGGCTCGGGGCCTTCATCATCGGAGGGGCAGGCATCGGCCGGAGGGCAGGAGGACCCTGGACGGGAAGTGTCTTCCGTGTGGCAGCGATTGGGCCATGCGACAGATGCAGAGCGGCAGCGGGCATAAGAGGCACGGCTCACGATGGTCAGGGTGGAGAACTCCATGCGTAGGGCCCTGAGGCGGGCCGAGTGCCTCGAGGCCATTCGCAGGGACGTGGAGTTCCAGATGTCATCGTCCCTGCGAACCCTCGGGGCCATGGAAGAGGACCGCCTCCGGGAGATCGAGCAGGAGTTCGATGATGCCCTGACCCGGAACATCAACATGTGAGCCGTTGGACTGCCCGCTGCCCTTGTAAATAGTTAGATATTGTTAGGTTTCCTTTGTTTTTTTCTTTATTTTGGTTGCGCTTGGACAATGCACCACCTTTCTGTATATAGTTTTTCATTAGGTAGTATTTTTGATAGGTTTCATTTCTTCAGTTGGGATCATGGACCCTGGATTGTTCTTCTGTATATAGTTTACTATTGGATTCATCATTTTGATTATTTTATTTCCCCATGGAGGAATGGTTTTCACTTTTGTTTTTCCCTTGGATTTCATTTTTTGAACTGTGACTTTGGACACCTTTCCTTTGGATTATGATTTGTTGCTTTCATTATTTTACGGACATGCAGCTTTTCGTTTTTAATTCCCTTTGTTGTTTGTTTTTTATTCCATTCATGTTGCTTTTAATACATTTTTTTGTTCATACTTCGATGTGTGGTATTATCTCATTGGTTTCATGCGTGTCATGATATGGGTTTTGACATTCATTTGCACCCATTGTGTATGTGTGACGGACATGTGTTCATTTACATACTTGCCATTGGGGTTGTATCATGAAATTTGCATTTCTATGCGGGTGGATACAATACTTGGGTGGGTCTTTGGCATGTGGAGGCTGGCCATAAGGGCCAGGGATCTAGATTGTGATGACGTGTTGGCTGGGGGACATGTGTCGGGGCCTGCCTGCAGGTGGCCTGCACTGCTGGGGGATGGGGGTGCTGGGGGACATGAGTGGGTCATGAGTGGGGGCCTGCTGGCAGGTGCCCCACAATGCTGGGGGGTGGGGGTGCAAGGGGACATGAGTGGGGGCCTGCTGGCAGGTGCCCCACAATGCTGGAGGGTGGGGGTGCAAGAGGACATGAGTGGGGGCCTGCTGGCAGGTGCCCCGCACTGCTGGGGGGTGGGGGAGCAAGGGGACATGAGTGGGACATGAGTGGGGGCCTGCTGGCAGGTGCCCCGCACTGCTGGGGGGTGGGGGAGCAAGGGGACATGAGTGGGACATGAGTGGGGGCCTGCTGGCAGGTGCCCCACAATGCTGGGGGGTGGGGGTGCAAGGGGACATGAGTGGGGGCCTGCTGGCAGGTGCCCCACACTGCTGTGGGGTGGGGGTGCAAGGGGACATGAGTGGGACATGAGTGGGGGCCTGCTGGCAGGTGCTTTGCACTGCTGGGGGGTGGAGTGCAGGGGGACATGAGTGGGGGCCTGCTGGCAGGTGCCCCACACTGCTGGGGGTGGGGGTGCAAGGGGACATGAGTGGGGGCCTGCTGGCATGTGCCCCACACTGCTGGGGGGTGGGGGTGCAAGGGGACATGAGTGGGACATGAGTGGGGGCCTGCTGGCAGGTGCTTTGCACTGCTGGGGGGTAGGGGTGCAGGGGGACATGAGTTGTTGATCAGTGGCACAAGCGGACAGGTGGCTTGTCTGGGGTGCATGGCCATGGTGGATGGGCTGCCTGCGGGACATGACCAGGGCTGCGTGGTAGTCCCCTGTGGTGTGGTCTGCCTGCAGGGGCCATGGAGGGTGTAGAGGGAACACCTGGGAGGACCCACACTGCCAATTCACGTGTAGGACTGCCTGTGCACCCCCGAAATTCACGTACCCCGCTCTGACAGCTAAATCGCGTGTGAAACTTACCAAGAACCCCTGAAATACACATACCCCTCTCGCACATGGCCTATCACGGGTGAAACTTCCTGTGAACACCAGTAATGCACGTACCCCACTCGCACATGGCCTATCGCGTGTGAAACTTCACGCGAACCCCTGAAATACACGTACCCCACTCGCACAGGGCCTATCATGGGTGAAACTTCAGGCGAACACCAGTAATGCACGTACCCCACTCGCACGTGGCCTATCGCGTGTGAAACTTCACGCGAACCCCTGAAATACACGTACCCCACTTGCACAGGGCCTATCGCAGGTGAAACTTCCCATGAACACCAGTAATGCACGTACCCCACTCGCACACGGCCTATCGCGTGTGTAACTTCACGCGAACCCCTGAAATACACGTACCCCACTCGCACAGGGCCTATCGCGGGTGAAACTTCCCGCGAACACCAGTAATGCATGTACCCCACTCGCACACGGCCTATCGCGTGTGAAACTTCATGCGAACCCCTGAAATACACATACCCCACTCGCACAGGGCCTATCGCGTGTGAAACTTCACGCGACCCCAGGAATATTGGCCTTGTGTGAGCGAGCGAGGTACGTGTATTCCTGGGGTTCGTGTGAAGTTTCACCCGCGATTTCAGCAGGGTACGTGTATTACGGTGTTCGCGTGAAGTTTCACACGCGAAAGGGCCCTGGTCGAGGGAGTACGTGAATTTCAGGGGTGCGTGTTAAGTTTTACACGCGAAAGGGCAACACCCGTGCACAATACGTCACAGACGCGCCTACGCGCTAAGGGCCTTTGGTCCAATGATATCACGTACGTGTGCTGACGGCTTACGCGCGAAGGGCCTTTGGTCCAATGATTTCGCGTGCATGTGCTGATGCGCTAAGGGCCTTTCCTCGAATTACACGCTGACGTGCAAGATTTTCACTTGCCAAATCACTCCGTATCAAGCTGGCCACGCGTACACACATGGAAGACCACGCTCCTGCCCAGAAGGTCATTTTCCTGCCCCCCAGAGGCCCGAGCACGCTCCCACCAGCCATCTGCTGCTGCCTGTCTGCCTCCTGCCCACGTGCCCTGCTATTTGGTGCGTGCACGTCAGCCATCTGCAGGGGTCCAGTTGCTGTGTCCACCCCTGCTGGAACAGAAGACTCCTGACTGGGATTCCATCGCTCGACAGCCCAGCCCCAGGACCTAGTTGCCCACCCACTCCTGCCTCTGGGGTTGCCATGTCGGGCATTACACCATCTGGTACCACTGGCAACCCCCAGCCAGAGAGACAGAGGGCCACCAGCTTCACTGCCACCGAAGTTGGTGTCCTGGTGGAGCATGTACTGGGGCATTATGATGCCCTCTTCGGAACATCACGCGCCAACAAGGAAGGACGGGAGAGGATCTGGGACGACGTAGTGGTTGCCATCAACGCAGAGAGGGTGGCAACCCGCGACATCAAGCACGTCAAGAAGCGCTGGGAGGACGTCAGGTCCAGGACCCCCCACAAGGCCTGGAGCCTCGCGGAGGGGGGCCGGGCACGCCTGAGTGCCATACAGATGAGGGTCCTGGAACGCGTAAGCCCAACGCTCCACACCCAGATCCTTCGGAGGTAGACCCGTCTGGAGTTCAGCGGTAAGTGGCCAAGCATTGCTGTGTGAGACAGTGCATGTTGCAGTGTGCTGGTAGTCTGATGCTTGCCTGTATGTGTGACATAGGCCATGTATGGATATGTGTGTGTGCAGGGACATCATGGTCATGCATGTGAGACCAGTTATGTGTGAGCCACATGGTTGGTGCATGTGTTTTAAAGCAACATGGGGAGCTCTATGTGGAATGCACACATGAATGCATGGCTGTCTCTGTTCCTGGACATGGAGGGGGGGTGAGGAATGGGTGCTGATGTCATGTACATGTATGGTGCACATGTGTGTGTGCCTGAGAAGTGTGTGTGACTTTGAAACGCCATGGATGCAGTGACTTTAAAGGCAACATCTTGGTTTACAGGGTCCTTTCTACATGGATGTTGATTGCAGGCGCCCGGACTGTTTCTGCATGTGTGTTGTGTGCATTCACCCATGTGTTGTGGAATGACAGGATGGAAGTGACATTTGACAGTGCCACTCGTGTTATTGCTTCCTGTCTAGGGTATTTTGTACTGTACCCTGATGCTTGTGTTCTATGTCTCCCTCTACGCAGCGTCAAGTGAAGAAGAGGGCGGAGACAGTGCTGTGGAGGCAAAGCGGCAGGGATGCCTCCACTGCGAGGCAAGGCCCAGACACCCTCCCAGGAATTACCATCATCCGGGAGCAAGGGGGCTGGTGCTGCGTCTGCCTCAACGGCTGTGGCGGAAGGGCCGGGTGAGCCCCCACAGGGGCTTCCAATGGCAGCAGATGGTGTGGAGACATCCAGGTTGGTGGTCCCCACAGAGGAGGAGGAGCCCGCTACTGAGCCACACATGGGGCCTGGTGGGGGTAGTACCACTGGTGCAAGTGGTGCAGTCCAGGGCCAGTGTCAGGAGGCAGCACAGGTCACCGCGGAGGGGCCAGTGCATGTCGCTGTCCTGGACCCTGTGACTGCACCATCATGCACCAGCAGGGAGGCCCCGTCCCAGGCCCGTCCGCAGGTAGGGGAGAGTGCCATATCACCTGCCTCTCCACTACCTGCGGGCGAGGGGTCCCGCAACCGTATGGGATCCATCCTGGTAGGTGTTGAGTTGCGCACGCGTGTCATTCATGATGACATGCGTTCTTCCTGGGTGGAGAACGCACGGCATCACGAAGAGCAGCGTCGTGACATGGCACTGCTGGGAGGGGCCCTGGTCGGAGGGTTCCTACATGTGACGTGCACTCTGGCGGACCTCTCCTCTGTGGAGGCTATGCACCGGTCGTTCCCCACATCGTCTTCTGGCCCAGATTCCACCAGGGCCCTCTGTGGACCTGGCCTGACCAACACAGCCAGCTTGGTGGAGATCCCATCCCTGCCACAGTCGTGAGTTGTCGGTCCAGCAGGGGTGGACACCACAACTGGAGACCAGCAGATGGAGGATGTGCAGGCACCATCGGACAGGGCACATGGACAGCAGCAGGAGCAGGCTGTAGGTGGGAGCAATGATGGCTCGGGCCATCAACATCGGAGGGGCAGGCATCGGCCGGAGGGCAGGAGGACCCTGGACGGTAAGTGTCTTCCGTGTGGCAGCGGTTGGGCCATGTGATAGATTCGGAGCTGCAGCGGGCGGAAGAGGCACGGCTCACGATGGTCAGGGTGGAGAACTCCATGCATGGGGCCCTGAGGTGGGTCGAGTGCCTCGAGGCCATTCCAGGGACCTGGAGTTCCAGTTGTCATCGTCCCTGCGAACCCTCGGGGCCATGGAAGAGGACCGCCTCCGGGAGATCGAGCAGGAGTTCGATGATTCCCTGGCCCGGAACATCAACATGTGAGCCGTTGGACTTGTCCGCTGCCCTTGTAAATAGTTATTAGGTTAGTATTAGGCGTCCTTTGGTTTTTTCTTTATTTTGGACCTTTTGGACAATGGACCACATTTTTGTATATAGTTTTTTTTATTAGGTAGTAGTTTTGGAAGGGTTCCATTTCTTCAGTTGGGATCATGGACCCTGGATTGTTCATCTGTACATAGTTAAGTGTTGGATTCTACTTTTTTTTTGGGGATTTCCCCATGGAGCAATGGTTTTCACTTTAGTTATTCCCTTGGATTTTATTTTTGGAACTGTGACTTTGGACAGCTTTGCTTTGGATTATGTTTAGTTGTTTTTCATTATTTTACGGACATGCAGCTTTTCTTTTTTAATTTCCATTGTTGTTTGTTTGATTTTAATTCCATTCATGTTGCTTTCAATACATTTTTTTCTTCAAACTTCGATGTGTGGTATTATCTCATGATATGGGTTTTGAGATTCACTTGCACCCACTGTGTGTGTGTGACGGACATGTGTTCATTTACATACTTGCCATTGGGGTTGTATCATGTAATTGGCATTTCTATGTGGGTGGATGCAATACTTGGGTGGGTCTTTGGCATGTGGAGGCTGGCCATAAGGGCCAGGGATCTAGATTGTGATGACGTGTTGGCTGGGGGACATGTGTCGGGGCCTGTTGGCAGGTGCCCCTCAGTGCTGGGGGGTGGGGGTGCAAGGGGACATGAGTGGGACATGAATGGGGGCCTGTTGGCAGGTGCCCCTCAGTGCTGGGGGGTGGGGGTGCAAGCGGACATGAGTGGGGGCCTGCTGGCAGGTGACCCTCAGTGCTGGGGGTGGAGGTACAAGGGGACATGAGTGTGGCCCTGCTGGCAGGTGCCCTTCAGTGCTGGGGGTGCAAGGGGACATGAGTGGGGGCCTGTTGGCAGGTGCCCCACACTGCTGGGGGGTGGGTGTGCAAGGGAACATGAGTGGGGGCCTGCTGGCAGGTGCCCTGTACTGCTGGGGGGTGGAGGTGCAGGGGGACATGAGTGGGGGCATGCTGGCAGGTGCCCTGCACTGCTGGGGGGTGGTGCTGCAAGGGGACATGAGTAGTGGCCTGCTGCCAGGTGCCCCTGACTGCTGGGGGTGGGGGTGCAAGGGGACATGAGTGGTACATGAGTGGGGGCCTGCTGGCAGGTGCCCCACACTCCTGGGGGGTGGGTGTGCAAGGGGACATGAGTGGGGGCCTGCTCGCAGGTGACCCTCAGTGCTGGGGGGTGGGGTGCAAGGGGACATGAGTGGGGGCCTGCTGGCAGGTGCCCTGCACTGCTGGGGGTGGGTGTGCTGGGGGAGATGAGTGTGTGCCTGCTGGCAGGTGCCCTGCACTGCTGTGTGGTGGGGGTGCAAGGGGGTAATGCGTTGGTGATCACTAGTACAAGGTGACATGTGGCTTGGCTGGGGGGGCATGCCCATGGTGGATGGGCTGCCTGCAGAACATGACCAGGGGTGCTGGGTAGTCCCCTGTGGTGTGGTCTGCCAGCAGGGGCCGTGGAGGGTGTAGACGGAACACCTGGGAGGACCCACACTGCCAATTCACGTGTAGGACTCCCCTGCACCCCCGAAATACATGTACCCCACTCGCACAGAGCCTATCGCCTGTGAAACTTGCCCACACCCCAGTAATACACGTACCCTGCTGAAATCGCGTGTGTAACTTCCCGCGCACCCCAGTAATACAGGTACCCTGCTGAAATTGCGTGTAAAAGTTCCCCGCACCCCAGAAATACACGTACCCTGCTGAAATTGCGTGTGTAACTTCCAGCGCACCTCAGTAATACAGGTACCCTGCTAAAATTGCATGTAAAAGTTCCCCGCACCCCAGAAATACACATACCCTGCTGAAATCGCGTGTGTAACTTCCCGCGCACACCAGTAAGACACCTACCCTGCTAAAATCGCATGTTAAACTTCCCCGCAACCCAGAAATGCATGTACCTTGCTGAAATTGCGTGTGTAACTTCCTGCGCACACCAGTAAGACACCTACCCTGCTGAAATTGCGTGTTAAACTTCCCCGCACCCCAGAAATACACGTACCTTGCTGATATCGCGTGTGTAACTTCCCATGCACCTCAGTAATGCAGGTACCCTGCTGAAATCACGTGTAAAAGTTCCCCGCACCCCAGAAATACACGTACCCTGCTGAAATCGCATGTGGAACTTCCTGCGCACCCCTGTAATACACGTACCCTGATGTAATCGCGTGTTGAACTTCCCCGCACCCCAGAAATACACGTACCCTGCTGATATCGCGTGTGGAACTTCCCGCGCACCCCAGTAATACACGTTCCCCGCTCGCCGTTTGCTGTTTGGCAGCCCTGTATGCTGGTCCAGGGTTAGTGCAGCCCTTTGCAATGAATTGTGAATTTTGATGGCTTTTCCTTGCGCAAGGGCGTTCTTGGGGGCGTAACTGGTGCAGCTGCAGGGTCGCTGCGCCACTCTGCGCCACGCCTGGTTTTGGAGGCTGAAATCCATGAATACGCTGTGCGCGGATATCGATTTTAGCGCACGCGGCAGGCGCAGACATTCGCACGCACACACTGTGCGTCAGCCGCGTGCGCCACTTTTGTGCAAAATGCTATGAATTACCCTGTTAGCCTTTCGTTACTGATCGAAAAATATGTAACGTTGTCAGTTTCAACCGTTTTTCTGGTTTTTTCTGGATCTTTCAACTGCTTTCTATCTGGACAGAGAGCAGTTGTCGTACATTCTGGTAGACATGGGCAGGGGCATAAACAGGGTAGGGCCTGAGCGGGCAAGACCCAGCCAAAATCTGTAAATGCATACTCTGCAGCACTGTGTGGGCATGTACAGATGTTACTGTCACTGCGGTGGGCCCAACTACCTTAGCTTGAGGCCCTACTTGTTAGACAATCCTGGCAACGCCCCTGGACCTGGGCATCCCAGCAGGGCTCTTGAAAGTGATAACATTGTTATATTCTGACACAGATGGTGTTGTCAATTGTCGGATGGGGGCGGTTGCACACAGTTGTTTAAGTCAACAAGAGGATTATGACAGGGTGTGTGCCTACTCTGCTCTTGTTTAATTTATACAAACAACATTGGATCAGTCCACCCTATTTGTTCCAAGGCTGGGTGTAATAAGGGTCCCTCTTTTGGAGTATGCAGACAATGGTGTCCTTATGGCCAGGACACATAGGGCATTGCAGTCATTATTAGATGCCTATTTAGGTTTTATGGCAAGGAGGAAATTGATTGTGATTGTACACAAATCATATAAAATGGCGATAGTCCAACTAGACAAAGTGAAAGTTTTTGACTATCTTGGGATCCGTTTCTCTACAGGGGCTGGAAAAGCCCATAGAGAGAAGGAAGCAGCTAAAATGGCACAGGCCATGGCTGAAGTATTTTGATTTGCTAATTCCATAAAGGCTCAAATAAGGCTGCACAGATTAAAGTGTATACAGAAAGGCCCCTTGCAATTGGGAAAATATGGGTCCGGAATTTGGAGGATTGAGTCACTTTATATACACCAAGTGATTGAAAATACAGATTTTGGAAGGCTGCTTACATTACCATAGGGTGCCCCAAAACTGGTGGTACATAATGAGCTTGGGTTATGCTATTTTGAGGATCAGTACAGAGCGGCTCCCCCATTATTTAGGGTACTATCATGGGTTAATCCTGATGTCATCCTCTTGAGAGAAATCATCCCTGATATTTCACAACATTGGAGGGCCAGTAAAATACGGTGGATATCCAACATGAAAAACGCCTTAAAGTCAATCAAAGCCCCCAATTGGTATGAGACGCTGGAGTTACTAGATAACTCCAAAGGGAAGGTCAAGGCTCTGTTACTCAAGAGGCCAAAAGACACTAGAGAAGCGACAGATATGAAAAAGGCTGCAAATAGGGCTCATCCTGCAATTTCATATCCTAATAGATTGGAGCCTTATTTGGAATGGAACCCCCCCCAACCCCCATTCCTTGCCTTTTGTTGCAATACTGTGTTATTTCTTGTGCACTGCATGTGTTTATGAAGAGAGCTTTACCTAAGGAAAAGTATTCTGAAGGATTCGGGTAGGCCATGGTAAAACCCCTTAAATATTTGGGCGTCATCAATTTTATCCATTCAATAAGTGATGGATTTTACTTCTTTTAATTCATGTGTAATTGTATTTTTTTTTTTATTTGTGCTT
The DNA here is from genome assembly GCF_040938575.1 of Ambystoma mexicanum. Lineage (NCBI taxonomy): Eukaryota > Metazoa > Chordata > Amphibia > Caudata > Ambystomatidae > Ambystoma > Ambystoma mexicanum. The sequence goes on along the minus strand of NC_090931.1, from coordinate 230,659,915 downwards.
TGTTGCAAATCATTTTCCCTCATGGCAAATACGCTTCCTAGCTAAATTGTTTTGTTTTACCTGATTTATGGAATGTATTTCAAATTATTTACTGTGGTTTTTGTTGATTGTGTTTTATTATTGTCTGTTTATGATTGTCTCATTACAATCGAATAAACTTGTACTTGACATGACTGGAGGGAAGGGAGAACCTTGCTAGACCTCAGAGTTGTGACTGGTAAGAAATACTTGTGAGGATTTGGTACGCATTAAGTGAGGCCCTCTTGAACCCCTAAGTTTGCAACACAAGGGATCTTTGGCAGAGCTCGCAGACTGAGTCCATTATAGAGGGCTAAACACACATGCAAGAAAAAGCCCAAACGAGGTCTGTTGGAGAATTCTAAGAACAAAAGTCTGGATGGGCCTCAGTCTGTGCTTCTGCAGAATGAACCCCAACTGAAGTATTGAAGAAACATGAAGCATCAAGAGCCTCCCTGGAATAGTATGCCCTACATAACAGCAATCACTCACTCACTGATCCTTTTTGGGTTAAGGAAGTGAAGGCACTTCTGAAGAAGACCAAACACAGCCTTTGCCTGGGGTTTTGCCTGACGAATTAATTCTAATAAAAGAGATGGAAAAAGCAAATCCCCAGTGAATGATGAATTATAGAAAAGGGGTTTAGTCCCCATCTACTTGGTTGCAGAAAAGATCTTTAAAACCAATGAAGTCGTAGTGCCGAAGATCACCACCTGACAGTAAATTCTGAACATGTAGGCGCAAATCGAACGACAAGTAAACAATGTTCTTTTTAGACGAAGATGGACCTGCAGCATCATTGGAAGAAGCGTACAATTGTGAAGTAGAGAGAAGAGGTTCTTGGGTAGGGGAAGCGGCATGGTCAGGGTCAGTGCTATCACTAGGAAAGGTTAAGCGCTTGCCTATATGTTGGAAATGTTAGTGCAGCAAATTGATGCGTTATCACCTCCACACTAATTACTGCCTTGCCTGTAGTGATAGCACTGGTCCTGCTGTTGTTACACTGTCTGAAGGCTGGCTGCAGGCCTGCAGCAGCACCAGACCAGGTGGCGCCGACCGTGAAGGTTGGAACTTGGGGTCGGGTCAGGGTCACGAGCAGGCTCGGACTGGCCTATAGGGCAATAGGCCGAACCAAAAATAAACAATGCTGGTGTAGGCTACTGTTTCGGGCAATTTGGGCCACTTTGAGGAGTTTATTCACTCTGCGACTAGTAGTTTTACACGTTATTGCTGGATAATTATTCTTTTGAAGTGCATAATTTGCATCACACATTATGGAAAAACTCTCCCTTGATTACTTTTCAAACAGTGTCACAAAAGGATTGAATAGCCATTTGCAACTGTGGGACATGTGCTCATTGGTGCCCGAGACAATGTTATGCCCCAGTCCGACCCTGCAGAGTAACCAGCGATGGCGATGGCTGTTCACGGTATTATATGCCCTTGGATTCAAATATCACACACAGTGGAATACCTTTGTTGAAAATGTTGGGGTGGGGTCAGGAAATCTAAAAGAAAGGGGCCCTGCCAAATGAGGTGGACAACTTGTGCGCCATGAAAGTTGTGGGGGACAAACACCCTTGCCCCCCCCGCCCCCTAAAACTACGCTGATGGTTCTGTCCATGACCACGGACACTGATGGTGGCTATTATTTTGGTGTTGTGTACAGCTGCCCATACAGCCTGGATACGCTTGAGAGCTCTGCAGAATGCAAGCGGGTTAGGTAGGAAGGAGGCAGGGGGAATAGGGAAAGACAGGATTATGGTACAAGTCATTCACACAGGGGTGGGCGGGCCTACGTGGATCTCTGGAGATTTCCAACCCAGTCTCTGCACCTTGGGACGCTTGTGTGTGATAATGTATGTTGTTTCTAAATGTTCTCATAGGAGATGGGTTGGGCTTGCTGAAAATGGGCAGTATGTGGGCCCCATTGAAAATGATTTCCCGGGCGTCTTGTGGTTCCCAGTCCACTCCTGGGTTCACAAAAGGCCGGAGAATTGGTTCTTCATGGTCTATGCATGTACATATGTGTGGATGGTATACAGCACGAAACAGCAGAGTGCTGTACACAGGGAGACGGACCTTGGGCTTTACAAGTGTGCACGCAGGGGGTTGCTGGGACAGGAAGTGGATGAAGGGAGGGGGTGAACTCTGGATGGGGAGAAGTAGGCTGGAGTGGGTGATGATGGATTGGGGATGGACATGGCCACTGTCTACACATTGACAAGGTTCTGAGCCGGGGTCAAGTCCTAAAAATTAAAGTTGGGGCACTCAACAAATACAACGGGATGTGACATCGCCAGAAAGTAGCATATCATTAAATTGGCTTTGCATAACCAAACAAATTGCACAGGACGAATGGCATTTTCCTTTCATAAAATTGACACAAACACACACACACAAAACCAAGAAAGGATATCTTCTTCTAATAGTGTTTTTGAAAACGTTAAAATGTGTGCATGTTTTAAACTCCAAGAACCAATACATTTTTTTTTCCGTGGGACTTGCAGTAGCGAAATGGGATTTTTCACTTTAGTTTTTTGTTATTTTTGATCGGTTATATAGTGCAGTGGTGAAGTTCCGGCCTACAAGCCTGAGGATTTCAGTTTGTTCCCAGAGGTCTGCTTTAATTCATAATTTCAAAGAGTACATCCAATATTTCTACTTTGGGCGGGGGGACTGAGTCCACCCTCTGAATAAAGTGGGGGGACTCTGCCCCCCGCGTGTTCCCTCGACTTGCGCCCTGGTTCTGAGACAGCAGGACCTCTGCTCTGGGTAGATGCGTGTGACAGTTCTCGCAATAGGCCCGTGGATTGCAATTCCTAGTGGATCCCCAAGCTTGAGGCCGTGGATCAAGCCACGTCCTGAAGGCTTTCTGGAAGAGACGGGTTTTTATGGCCTTCCTGAAGTTCTTGTGGTTTCAAGTTGCATTATGTTCTTTGGAGCCTATTCTAGAGTATAGGATCTGCAACCACTGGGCTTTGTTTCTTCGTTGCAAGAAGTGCACTGCTGGTCTATACTCTGTGCTTCGAGGGAGATAATGCGGGCCCAGGATGCAGGTTGCAGGAAGCTGGGAAGTGGCCTTGGGGTTTCTGATTCATTTGAATTCAGTACTGGCGTTGCAAGGACATGATATGTGCATTCTAGGGTTGGTAGCTTACTTTTGTCCATATATAAGTTAGGGCCCACAGGTCCCAGCATGCAAACTTAGCATTGGCTGAAATGATTTGCATTTGACATAGGCCCGCTTGTCAACTATGCAGGAGGGGAACAAAGCACATTCTTGGATGATTCACAAGAAAATGGCGAACAGTCAAACAGAGGAACAGAGCAGGGTTTTCTAACTTTAAAACAATGCAATTTTATTGGCGTTCATGGATTTAGCTCGTTGTGGTCTTGGTTTGCGTGCCTGTGACAACGCAGCAGATGAAGGAGGGTAGTCAACATCACGAGAAATAGACATGTGCTGGAATTGTTCTCTCTTTAATTAGAGCCTGTGGTAGACAGGCTCAGACTGGCCTATAGGGCAATAGGGCAATGGCCGAACCAAAAACGCTAAATGCCAGTGTGTCACTTTTAGGGCGTATGTGGGTCAGTTTGATGAGTTACTTCACGATGCGGCTGCTAGTTTTGACCATTGCTGCGGAACAAATAATCTTTAAATTGCACAATTTGCATCACATTGTATCCCAAAAATCCCCAGTGTGTGCTATTCAAACGGTCTGTCACAAAAGGAATGAATTGCAATTTGCAACGGTGGACCACTTTTTCATTGGTGCCCGAGAGAATGTTATGCCCCAGTCCGACCCTGGTCACGAGTGGCATGGGCATGGTAGCAGTGCTGGAACCTGCACAATGCGCATTAGCACACCACCAAGCACTGCACGTGCCCGCTCAACCAATCGTCGACTCAGTGGTATTGTATGAGTAAGTGAATGCTTCATTCACATTACATTTTGTAAGATTAGTGATAGCGCAGTCCCTGGTGTGACCGTGCAACACAGTACAGTTGGACCGAGGACGGTGCCTTACCGGCTAATGCTGAGTGCTGACCAAGTAAGTAAAATAACTGTACCAGTGGTCACTGCAGATGGAGGTGATGAGCAGCGCTAGCCACCAGCGAGACCAGGCCCAGTCCAGCACCAGGCTCAGCGCCATCACCTGTCTGTGGGGCTGCATGGCCATGGGGTAGGGGCATCACATGGGCGCTGTGGGCTGAGCAGGATGAGGCAACTCTGTGTGGTGTGGCGTCAGCTAGCTTGGAGCTTCTGCCCCAGTGAGCGTGGGTGGGGGGTAATGAGAACAATTGTGGTTATGGTTTAATATCTGTGTTGCACTCATTAGAACAGAGTAGAAAATGGCACTCTGCACAAGGGGCTACACCCTGTGAAAGAGCAGGGTCCCGAGAGCAGGCTGCACACACTGTGGCACAGATACAAAGAGCAGACCTCAGTGTGCATCAAGTTTGTGTTAGGTGGTTAGTGCAGTCGTGGGGGCAGGCTGTACTCTGTGGCACAGGTGTAAAGGACAGGCTGCACGCACATCGCAGGTGTGAGGGGCCCTGCCGACTGCACTTGTGAATGCGCACTGCGCCCTGTAGCGGAAGTGTAAGAAAGTGCACTGCAGTCTTTATGGCTCAGGTGTGTGGGTCAGACTGCACTCTAAACCATAGTTGCTAGAAAGAACTGTACTCTCTTGAGCAGGTGTGAGGAGTAGGGTATCACATTTAGCAAAGGTGTAAGGGGCAGATTACGCTTTGTAGAGCAGTTGTAGGCATGGCAGGCTGCACTCTGTGGAGCAGACAAAAGAGGTTAACTGCACTCTGCAGGGCAGATATGAGCATTAGGCTAAAGTCCATAGTAGGCGTGAAGGCAGATTGGACTCTGTAGCAAAAGTGTAAGAGCAGACTGCACTCTGTGCAACTGGTTTAGGGGATAGACTACACTTGTAGTGCGGGTGTAGGTGTAGGTTGCACCCCGCACAATGGGTTTTAGGGTAGACTGCACATTGTAGCTCAGGTGTGAGGCTCATACCACACCACAGAGCATTTCTAAGGGCAGGCTGGACTCAAGAGCAGAGTGAGGAGCAGATTACACCCCACAGAGTAGACAGACTGCACTCTGTAGAGTAGGCATAAGTGCAGATGGCTCGAAGAGTGAGTGTGAGAAGCACATGTACTCTGAAGAGCGGATGTGAGTGTTAGACTACTATAGAGCAGGTTTGGGGAGATGTTGCACTGTGTAGAGTAAATGTGAGGGCAGATGCACTCTGAAGAGCAGGTGTGAGGGGTAGACTGCACTCTGTAGAGCAGGTGAGTGTAACACTTTGGACTGTAGAGCAGATGTGAAGGCCATCTGCACTCTATAGCGCAGGTGTGAGGGTGGACTGCAACCTGCAGCGCACGGGGTAGACTGTACTTTGTAGAGCAGGTTTGGGAACACATTGCACTCTATAGTGCAAGTGTGAAGGCAGACTGCATGCCCTAGAATATGTCTGAGGGATAAACTGCACTTTGTACTGTAGATGTTAGGTGCAAGCTGACTTTTGTGTAGCAGAGTTGGATGCTACACTACACTATAGTGCGCGGGTGTGAGGGGCTGACCACACTGCAGAGTAAGAGAGCGAGAACACATCACATTCAGTGGATTAGCGGGGAGAGAAGACGGCAATCTATGGGGTAAAAGGTATACTGCACTAAGTAAAGCCGGTGTGAGAGAAGACAATACTGCATTCACGAGAACATGATTAAGGAGCACGCTAGGCCGCAGAGTATTTGTGAAGGCAGACTGCACTGTGCGAAGCAGGCTTTTGGGAACACTGCACTCTAAAGTGCAAGGGTTTTGGTTTATTTGTTTCAATAGCGCCTTATGCCAAGACGCTTTATAAAATGAATGAGTTGGTACAATATAAGCTCCGATAGCAGTAAACAGGACACAATAGTGAGAGACAGTAGAGCAAAGTAATACCAACAAAGAATGGAAATACATTTAAAGGGTCCTTGAAAAGACAAGCAACATGAGGAGGAGTTGCATGTGTCATGGACTGACTGCACCATGTAGAGCATGTGTGGGGGATAGACTGCACTTTTCAGTGCAGGTGTAAGGGACAGTCCACACCCTGTAGTACACATTTGGTGAGTGAGCCTGCACTTTTTATTGCATATGTGAGGTGCAGACAACTTCTGGGGATCAGGCGTGAGGGCAGGCTACACTCCGTAGAGCAGGTATGATGGCAGACTGCACTCTGTAGAGTAGAGCAGGTATGAAGGGCTTATTATACTCTGTAGAGCAGGTATGAGGGTACAGTGCATGCCATACAGCAGGTTTGAGTAACAAAGCAGGTTTGGGGCAGACTGCACTTTGTAGTGTAGGGTGGAGGATGAACTGCACTCTGTAGAACAGGTATGCAGGATAGACTGCACTCAGCATCACTTCGTTGGTCAGTTGTGGGGCTGGCTGTTTTATGTAGAGCAGACTTGAGGGCAGGCTGCACTCTCTAGAGCAGCTGTGAAGTAGACTGCACTAAGTAGCCTAGTGCAGTTTGACTGGCAGAGCCTACTCTGATGAGTTTAAATTAACCCCTCATGGGCATGAGCATTTTGACCTTCACCTCAGCAGATAGAGTAAGGAGCGGGTCTGCCTGAGTAGCACTGGCGTGTTTTGGTAGCAACGCCTTGGAGATGAGGCAGTCTGGGGGGCGGAAGGTGTGGATAGGGATGGAGGCTGTCACACCAACTGGAGTGGATGTTCTCATCCTCCAGGCTGCTGGGAGCAGGTCATCTCAGACTGCCGTTTCCTGACCTCCAGGCACGGCCTCTGGTTACAGCTTGGCTGGGGCAGGAACCGCTATGCCACAGCCCAATGCATCTATGGCGTATTCATGAGGCATCATCTCTCACTCACCATGATCTGCAATTTTGTTGCACACAAAGTGGTTGAAAGGTTGCGTTTTAGATTTCCAAACTAGACCCTCCTTGTTTCCTCATTCTGGTGCCATGGATGTAATGGGTTTTCAGAAATCGGTAACAAAATGAGGGCGGTTGCTTGAGAACAGTTAGGATCTACTTTGGGAGTGGGGGGGTGCCAATCTGACAGTTTCCCTAGGCTGGCAAAATTCCTTGCACCTGCCCTGGCCATGATCTGTGCACAGGCAGAGCCTGGCCTGCTTAGGGGTTTTTAGTTTCCTACGCTTAGCATGAAATGCTCTGTACTCGTGGTGTGGAGAAAGTGGGCAGCAGGGAAACACACCAGGGCCTTTTAATTTTTTTCAGTAGAAATGGGACTCGAAATTCATGGGGGTCCTGAGCAGCTGCCCCCATGTTGGCAATCGATCACAAAGCAACATACTTTTTTAATTCAGTACTCGCACGTTGCAGGCGTCCTTTGCTGGCACGCTCAGTCTGTAAACTCCCTCAGACCTCTTGCAGTATGAAGCAGCGTTCTTAGCACCTCATTGCCTTTTTTACGCCAGTTTCAAATACATTATCATCTTGTTGACAAAGAGCGTAATAGATTTTCCGTGGCCATTTAGTGTTTCATCTCCCCACTGTCTGCCTGGCCCTTGATAATCTGCAGCTGTTCACCCCCATCCAACATTCCTTTATTTCTCCATTATAATCTATGCATCTCACGGGTAATTCAGACAGGTTTTCCATGCTGTAGGCAAGCGCACACCCAAACTTCATTTTGAAATGGTCCCCAAGTCCCGACACATTTCCTCCCAGCCACTGGGGTACTGTTTACCAGTAAAATGAATGAATAAACGTGAGCATTTTTGTCCCATGTTATATTGCCCTTAAATTTGACACAAGGACGTTGATGACAATTACAATGACAATGAAATGCATATGGTAGTAAAACAGCATGACAAACACAATGCAATATTGTACTTTAACTGACACAATATATGGCAGATTATCCAGTACTGGCTGGTGTTTTTGAGAGCAGAGGGATCCTCAAATATGAGACAGGGAAGCTCATGAATGAAGGAGTCTGAGTAGTGAAGGGGCAGTCTGGCTACTGAATGAGGCATGGTTACCAGTGAATGGGGGCAGTGTGCTCAGTGAATATGGGAGAGTGTGTGTGGGAAAGAGTAATGCATCGTGGGGCATTGTAGCATTACGTTGTCCCCACCCACAGTGGGGGACGGAGAAAAGCTGCAGTGCCCAGAGCAGAGCCGGCCCTAGGATTTGCAGGGCCATGGGCAGCAAAAAATGTGTGCCCACATATTTGCATAAATAGTGACATCAATGACATTGACGACAATTATATCAAAGAATGAGACGTTAAAGAATGAGTCCTTAAAATACAAAGGTATCATAGGAAGTTAAATTACATGTGTGGGGCAGGACACAAATACAATGTGACATCCAGCATGTGATTTGTTAATATTTACCTATGTGGCAATATCATGAGTGAGGCTGTTTTTTGTAGTAGCAGACCGTGTGGCCTAAATAGACTTCTAATTTTGGAATATAATGCATAGTGAGATCAAAGGATTTGCCCAGGAGCACGCTCTTTGGTTAAGTGGCAAAGCCGGGATTTGAGACCAGTCTGCAATTTAGGAACTTGAACAAATCTCTTCCCAGATGTTATTGTTAGAAATATTGTTTGCAAAAGTTATTTTTGAAACTTTGGTTTGGAAACACCTTGTGACTGTGAAAGGCATAGCAAAAATACGGTGACTGTTTTGCTAACTGAAGTGAACTGCTGTTTTTGAAGACCTTTCACAATTGTTTTTTTTTTTAATAATGCAAATATTTGTCCGTATTGTCCAAACTAACAATATGTTTTTTTTGCAGAAGCAACAGATGTGGATTACTTTGACTGTCAAAAGAAATAAACTCCAAGCAGGTTCCAAGGATATCATGTCAGGGCATGGATTGGGCCTTAGGGAGACTGGGTAGGTTTCGTACACGGCAGGATTACCTTGTGGTGCACTGGAGCCTATTTACCTGGGAGTTCTTGAGGGAGTAAGAGTAAGCAATTTTGCAGGTCTTCACATTTTAACAAAATTAAGAGGGCTGAAGTCCTAAATAAAAAGTTGGGGGCTCAATCATATACACATAGGAGCCGCGTGCATACGGGAGAGGGCTCACTTGCACCCGTTCCCCTTGGAAGAAGGGGTCAGGAGTGTCATTTTGGCCTTGTGGAGTTTCTACAAAGTATTTACATGGGGTGACCAATAATGAACATGAAGTGCTGTGCTCTTCTATATCACTGATGTGGCAGGATTGCTGACTCTTGTCCTGCTGAAGTCAGGCTTGGTGACGTGTCAGCATGTATCTTGCAAAATGATATTGTTCTGCTCACTTCAAAATGAGAAGGGACCTCATCAATGTACCCCCCGAGACTTGATGAGAGGGCCTGAGCAGGCCAAAACATTTTGGCGGAGTGTAGGAATTGAAGGGGATGCAGGGGATCCTATAGCAGAATGTTACAAAGGCAATTGAGCAGATTAGGTGACAGTTGCTGAGATGTTATATGTTGATACCTTCCTTTAAATCATATGGCTTTTTTTCCTATTCCTTCTACAACAAGTGTTGTAAAATGTGGTGTTTCAACCCGGGGATGGGTACCCATCCTTCCCTTCATTGTGTGCGAGAACATCCGCCCTCATAGTGAAAAGCTGGCACCTATCCTATACGTACAGTAAGTGAACATATCTTAAAGTGAAATATAAAAATGTTGTTCAATTGACCTTTCCCCCGGAGAAGAAAGTGCACAATCAAAAGAGCATTGACCTTTCACAAATATTAATCAACACTGGAAAATAACCTGAAAGGGAAGATTTTCCAATAACTAGGCTGGCAAAGTATAGAAGGTCAAAATCCAGACATGTAGGTTGCATTCAAAATTTCAATTATATGTTTAAATAAAAATACAGTTTTCATAGACAAAGTATTGATGCTGCTATCAATTAGTCTTCAGCCCAGACTTCAGGTAAATGCTAATTCATATGTTGCACTCAAGACATAAGCGTAATCAATAGTGGCTTTGCAACAAATATTTTTGTAAGTGAATATGTAGTGATTTCTTAGGAAAAATTATGAATCTATGGTATGGTATGGTATGGTATTGTTTATTTATATAGCGCCTATACAAAGGCAAGTATTTCAGAGTGCTCAAGGAGTGTGGGAACAAGTGGAAAAAACAAACAGTCGCTCAGAGCCCTTGAAATTCTGAGACGATAATAGTCTGCACAGGCAGAGGAAGTGAGTAAAAAATACATTTAAAAGTTTGGGAGATAGCAAATAAGCCTGGCGGAGATTCTGCAGTTTTAACAGTGCAATTAAGGGGTGAAGACAAGGGCGAACAGACATACGATCTTCAGGTGTGGTGCCTACGGATCGAGCAAGTGCACAGAGGGTCACAGGTGGGGAGGAAGATCAAGTGCATGGAATCAGTTCAGGCTGGGGTAAGTGCAGAGAGAGCCACTCTCTAGGGTAAATTTCTCAAGTGCATTGAATGTGGGCGAGGTGTAGGGCCCTGAGGCAAGTGCGAAAAAGGACTGGCGGGGGTGCTGGGGACTAGTGAGACTCTGAGGTACACCCGACGGCCAGTCAGCGTGCTGCAATAAAGAGGAGGGAGAGAGGGAAAACGGAGAACTGGGTTAGCAGGCTAGAGGGAGAGAGAGAATGAAGAGGAAAGTCTTGAGGAGTGTCTGGAATTTAAGGAGATTCAGATCAAGACGTAGGGCGGCAGGGAGGCTATTCCAGAGGGAGGCACCTGCTGAGGATAAGGATCTCCCTCCAAATCTCTGCTTGGAGAACCGCTCACTCGCAGAAGGTAGGAGGTAGATGAGCGGAGGGCTCGAGAGGGACAGTGTTTAGGCAGGCAGAATTGCAGGGAGGTAGATCCAAGGCCCCAGAAAGTCTTGTGAACAATGCAAAGGGTCTTGAATTTGATCCTTGCAGCCATGGGGAACAGGTGAAAGTGAGAGTCCCCTAAAGAGACAGTTAAACTCTTCAAAGAGAGGCAATAATGGACGCACTCCAGCAGTGAATGAGACCAGGACCAAGTGCAGGTGAGGTATAAAAGGCTTTATCTAAACCAATATAGGACATGCAAAGGACTTTGCAATCTCCGAGAGCTCACTGTCTGACAATAGCAAAGACAGTCATATTTATTACAAAAATATGTCATGAATTAGATAAGCTATAGGGGGCACATAATCGTGGGGATTGGGTGATGAAGACTAGCTACTATGTAAAGTGTAGGCGCGGCGGTCCATGATTGGTGGAGATCCACGTGGTGGCATCGCTGGGTGCTTGGGTCAGCTGGGCTCATCGGGGTGGAGCATCAGGTCACGAGCTGTCCATGAGGATACATTGCTGCTGCATTAACATTTTGCCCTTGTGGCCACGCATACACATTCATCACCTGTGTCAATATAACATATACATTGTACAACTCTTTAATCTAATACCATAAAAGAGACAGAGATAAATGGTATATAACTCTGGGCATCCTTAATACATCATCATAAAATCGCTGGTAGAAAGGATCCACTGTCATGAGTCCGGGTGTCTTATCAGGGGGCACGGGTTAGGGTACCTTTACCTTTAGGGTACCTTTATCATTCTACTTTGTTAGATGTAGTGAGAGACAGATTTACGGTATGTTAGTACAAAAGTGAATAGCAGCCTCCGTGGTCAGGCGAGGGTGGGGTGAACTGGGGTACCATTGGGTCAGAGAGGCACATAGCTGGTACCTTAAAAGGCAGCGGGCTGTGGGGCCGTGTTGCTCATAACTCTTCGTGACCAGGGCATGGCAGTACATGGTAATTTTATGGTGGCATCAGGAGGCATGGGGGGAGGTAAATACTTGAAGCAGACCCAACAGGAATGTGGGGAGGTGTAGCTGTATTGTCAGTAAACCAGGGACCTACAAGCCCCAGCCGGGCCTTGGAGGGAGGAGGGTGGGAGTTGAATACGTGGCTCGCTAGGAGGAGGGGGGGAGATGGCCTTGTAGTTTCTCACAGGTCTACATTTATCAAGTAGCATGCACACCATTATAAACTGGGATATGTCTGTACACTTACATGTTTACGTATATGCATTCATCTATGGATATATCATATGAGCTTATGCACACTGTTTATTTTACACTTCTTCATGGTTTATGAATACTGTGTTTACAGAATCAATAAAAAAGCTTTTGTTAGCATCACATCATTCGCAATTCTTCATTTTGTTGTGGGGGCACATGAGGAAAGCTAGCATAAACCGTGAGGTCGAACGAGGTTGGTGTATAGGTAAAAATTACACTGTTACACTTACACTTGGACTGATGAACATTCTTAAGGGTGAAAACAATTGCTTCAAACGACATCTCGTTTGCCAACAGGTGAAGTGTGTTAATTTAAAATGGCCGGTATGTGTTGCAACACTTCAAATTGTATCATGCATATGGATTTTATACATTGCCTTTTAAATATTGCGCAGTAATAATGATCTTTGGTCGGTGACAATATATTCGAATATACATATGTTGGACCACTTTACGTGTCAATATCTAGGATGGGCAAGGGTCGTTCCATTTTAATATGGACAGTCAACATTATGAGTTTTGAGCCTCCTTGTGAATGACTTAACAGCATGGGTAAAACTGGGTGGTGCACGGGTTCAACATTCAGGTCTAACACTTTGAACGGGGAACAGGGCAGGGGATTAGGCACAACATATATCATGAGTGTGGGGGTCCAGAGGGGGTCAAGACATGTTTATAGGGACAGCTTTGTTCTTTCACAGGCCTCAAATTAAGCTCAGGTCTCTGTCAGGACAATGATGTACTGCGAAAGGTAAATGATGCAGTGTTTGTTCGGTTACTTGTTCGCGCCTAGTTGCTCGTGAGAACAAGTGGAGCCACCATGGAGAGGAAGCTGGGGATATGCAGGCTCGCTATGCGTGATCAAGTGGGGGAGAGCTGCAGTTCCGCAGGCTGCTTGTTCCACGGAGGCCTGAATTAGTGTACTTAAAATGGAGTCTAAGTATATTACAAAATGGAGTCCATATCATGCTACAAGGTGAGCCGTGCAGTCTTATGTGTCGGCCAGCAGTCATCCTGCATCCCGGGCCCAGGCACACGGGGGGCTGCCGACGAGTCATAAGCCTCTTGTGAGAGAGGGGTGTAGGTGGGTGGTTGGTCTAAAAGATATTTCCTCCCATACACAGGTGGAGGGATTTCAGCACCGGAGCGATGCGGTCCCTGGGCTTGAGGCCAAGGATAAGTCTTGTGGTTCTGTTTTGGATGAGTTGCAGAGAACGTAGGGCAGAAGAAGGGAGGTGGAGGAAGAGACTGTTGCAATAGTCCAGTCTGGAGAGAACCAGAGCTCTGGAGACAGTGAGCCTCTGGGGAAAAGTGAGAAATGGTAGAGTACCCCTGAGGAGGTGAAGCTGAGAGAGATTTTTTAGAGATGTCTGAAATGTGAGAGGTGAAAGAGTGTGGAGTCAAAGATGACCCCCAGGTTTCTTGCTTTGCAGGTGGGTGTGGGCGCAGGGCCAAGGGAGGCTGGACAGAGTGAGAGTGGGAAAGCGGGAGCAGGGGTCCCAATGCGAACAATCTAAGCCTTAGTGGCGTTGAGGCAGAGGTTGTTTGCAGCACACCAAGACTGAATAGCGGACAGGCAGTCAGATATGAGCGAAGAGGAGGAGGTGGCTGAGGGTAGCGTGAAAGATAGTTGCATGTCATCCGCGTAGCACTGCAAGTTAGAGGTGAAAGTGGCAATCACACGTGCGAGGGCAGCCATATTAATGTTGAAGAACCAGGGGGCTAGAAAGATCCCTGGGGAATGCCACAGGTTGAGAGAGTGATAGTGAGTGAAAGGCTCAGAGTTCCATCTGGGATGGAAGGTCAGAGAGGAAGGAGGTTAACCACGCCAGAGCCTGACCTGTGATAACCAGGGTGTCTCGGAGACAAGCGATCAGGATGTTGTGGTTAACTGTGTCGAGGGCAGAGGAGAGGTCAAGGAGAATGCGGATAGATGGGGGTGTTAGTGTCAAGATTTGAGAGCAGGTCTTCACGGCTGTTCAGAAGAGCAGTGTCCGTGCCTCTGGATGCTCTAAAGCCAGATTGATGGTCGTGGAAGCAACCAATAGATTCAGTGTGGAGGGTCAGCTGAGTGATAGCGAGTTTCTCCTGGAGTTTGCCCAAGAAAGGAGTGATGGAGACAGAGCGGTAGTTTGCCTGAGTGGTGGGGTCAGCAGAGGGTGCACAAGGGAGTGATTCAAGTGTGTTGGGAAATCTCCAGTGGAAAAGGAGAGATGGCAGAGATCAGCCAAGGCTTTGGTGAGGGAGTTCATATTGTCTTTAATGGTTATGGAGGGGCAAGGGGCCACCTGTTTGGATGAAGCCTTCATAGATCAGACTTGTCTGGTGATCTCATCTGGTGCGACGGGTGAAAAAGAAGAGAGGGTAAGGGGAGGAGCGGCAAAGGGAGAGTCTGGTGTTAGGGAATGTTGTGGTTCAGAAGGGATGGTTGAAAGGATGTCTTGGGTTTTTGTGGTGAAATGTGCAGCCAGGGCCGAGCCAATGTCATGGGTGGGTGTGACATGAGAAAAGGCTGCTGCAGGATTGGTCAGTTCCTTGTAGACTTTGAAAAGTTCAGCCGTGTTTGATGCCGCAGAGATACAGGCTTCAATAAAGACTCTTTGCTTGGTGGGGATGCAGAGTCAATAATGCCTTTGAAGGAGGCGGCAGCCCAGTTTGTCAGATGGTTTGCCCGACGGATTTCATTTCCGCTCAGCTATCCTACACTTGTGTTTAAGGACAGCCAGGTTGGAGTCATACCAAGAGTTGCACTTTTTGGAAGGCTTCAGTCGTAACCTCATGAAAGGGGCAAGAGTGTTGGAGATAGAGAGATTGAGGTTAGAGAGGGTCAGGGTGGTAGTCAGCTGAAGGGGTGGGTGGTGGAAAGTAGGAGGCAGCAAAGGCAGCTGCTGTCACTTTTTTCATGGGTCTGGTGACTTTGAAGCCAAGTGGCTCTGCTGGATGTATTGCTGCAAGAGGAAAGAAGAGCTTCAGGTATGTTGAGAAAAGAGAGTGGTCAATCCAAGAGAGGGAGGTAGTGAGAGGGAAAGAGGGGCATGTCAGTAGAGATGAGAGCATAAAAGGTGTGGCCTGTGGTGTGATATGATATAATAGGTTATTTATAACGCGCTTAATACCCAGAGGTTTCTACGTGCAGACCCAGGTATCGAACCTGTGTTGTTCTGTGTCGTCTTGTTTCCAAGGTGAGCATGTTGCCCCTGAGCTAGCCTCCCGGGCTGTGTGGGGCCAGAGAACAGGATAGAAAGGGTGAGAGAGTCGCAAAAGCTGCAGAAAGGACCTGAGGAGTCAGGCGAGTCCAAATGAATGTTGAGATCACCCATCAGGAGGAGTTGAGAGGAGGAGGGGAGTAGGGAGGAAGCCAGGTTAGCCCATTCAGAGAGGAAGAGAGTGGACTGGCCTGGTGGCTGATAGAAGATGGCCATAGTGAGATTAAATTCAATTTCAAAGAAAACACTTTTAGTTCATACATATCTATTTATATAGTGAAACATATTAGATATAATCATAAAAACAACATTTATTTCAACCAAATGAAAGCAAATTATTGATTTCTTTACACAAAAATCATACAACTAATCAATAACATCATTCAATTCTGATACATCATCAGTCTAGTATAATGCAAAAGAAATTCATTTCTACATAAATCTCAAATATGAAAGAACTGCCTAAGTCAACATATCTTCAATTGTACAAGCAACTTGTCATCATATGTTGGTGGTGATGTACATATTTGTTAGATGTCTGTACGTGTGATAGTTTACTTTAGCTCAACGCATTTCAAGGTATCAAATTACCCTTCTTCAAGAGTAAGCAGTTCTACCTTCTTTACAAATATTTACTTGGAAAGTAAACACATTTTTCAGATAAACAATAATTCCTCCACCATATCTTATAAAATAATCAGAGAAGAAAGTAAATACTGCATTTCTGTGTATTTTAATATTCTGGATCTTGATCAGACCATCTAGGGTATGTATCATGTGTACCTCTCCCCTACAACAACACATTACAGTGCTCAATATCTCTAACCTTAAAGATAGTATATATACACACACATCAAAAACAGGTCTCTTCTTACAATGCGTTCCTCCATAATCAACTGTGAAATGTTGTTAAAACAGTATCTCTTCTGTTTCTCTGTTAAAAACAGGTCTTCAACCAAGAAAATCTTCTCTCTGTCCAATCTGTAGTCCACACAATGACAAATATACATGCCTGTAAAACACCTACTTTGCTTTATCTTGGCTCTTCCTCCGTTTTTAACAAAAATAATTGTAAGCATCCTCTCACTATTCCTATACAATGCTCCTTACCCGTCAAGTTCTCTAATGCACATTCATGGGCAAAAACACATCAAAACACATCAAAAACCTGTGTTATCCATATAGGTTGTAATTTGAGCCTCCTCCCTCCTTCTCACTAGACTAACTATATAAACACTGTGAATGTGTCTCCCTTGAGCTGGCATGTTGATATGGAAAGTCCCAACACTCAATATAAGTGTACCAAATGGCAATGATTTCCCCATTAGCAGTTCAATATGGAAAATGATAAACATACATTATGACATTCTGGTTTACAAATATGTACGTTTAGAGTTGAATTATTAAGTCCTCTATATTATAGGATCAATAATGATCTATTTTCAGTTAAGTCAAAAAGGCTCCTGTAGGTCAGGATTTTAAGGGGAAACTCCCATGACAAATTAATAAGGTTTCTCTACCAGTTAAGTAAGAAATCAAACACATAGTGTACATCTGTCAAATTATGACACAGCACTGTTTCATATGGTAACATAATGTAAAGATGTCAATTCTTGAAGTGATTTCTAATCATTATTAGCAGCAACCTAAGTCCCATTCTGTGTTCAAACCTCTAGGTTATAGAGCTGAGAGCTTATGTATCCAGTACATTTCACGCTGAGACGGTAATCTTAGTAGGTCATCCCTCGTTTAGATATTTTTAACATCTAGTATCAGCAATTGCATCTGTGAGATTGTATGTCTATTTTCTGCATAATGTATTGCAACGTGCGACTATTCAACCTATGCTCCAACCAACAAGATGTGGCCGTTCTCCTGGTCAGACCAACATAATAGTGTCCATATGGGCATTTCATGGCGTATACCACATTTATTGAGACACAAGTAGTAAAATCTTTAAGAAAAATATTTTTCCCACCATAGGGATGATGAATTTAGCTGCATTTCAATTCATTATTGCAGTGTTGACATTGCAAACATAGAACAGTGCCTGTCTTTACATGAGGTTTACTTAATGATCCCTTATCTGCTTTTACTAGCATATCACGTATAGAAGTTATTTTTCTGATGTGCATAAAATGGTACATTAGGAAGTACATGTTTTGCACCTTCATCTAGTTGTAACATTTTCTAATGTTTCTTTATAATCTTTTTAATGGTCAAGCTTTGCTTAGAGAAAGTTGTAACATGTACCAAGTTAGGGTTAACTGGTTGAAGATGGGGCAGCAAAAATAATAAAAACACTTACCTGTGGTTGGCTGGATTCCAAGTCTTACCTGATGGTAATCCCAATCACGCAACGGCGTGCAGCTCGTTCCCATCTCCGACAGCATTTTTGTACCGGAATGGCCATCATGGAAAGGGAGACGGGACTATGTGTAGTCCCGTCTCCCCTTCCATGGCGGCCATTTTCTTTGATTGTTATGGCCGCCACAGAAAGAGAAAACAGACTAAGTTTTCAGTCCACGGTGGGCATTGTTTTAAAACATTAGTACCCCAGTCTAACGGGTTGGGGTACTAATGGCAATAAGCCCATCGATGGCTCGGGCCTGTAACTGTGAGCCCCGGTGGCATTACCTTAGGCAGTAATGGCCGCCATTTCAGGACTTATTGCCACAGTAATGTTTGGCGACTATCTTGGACAGTTTATCAATGGACAACTTTACACACTTTTCATCATAGCTTCTGTTTATAATTTTTTTACACAAAAGGTCATTCTGTATTTCTAGCTCATGTGGAACCGATATAATTCTCTTAATGCAAAGAAATTGGCTATATGGGAGATTTTGAAACATGTGTTGTGGATGAAAACTCTAGGCATGCAAAAGGTTATTTCGATCACTCTCTTTAGCATATAATGTAGATTTTAACATACTTTCTTGTTTCATTACCTGAACATCTAAAACGTGGATTTGTGTTGCTACAAGTCATAGTGAACTTTATGTGAGTAGGTACTTCATTCAAATGTTCTCAGAACAATTTCAATTCATCCTCCCCTCTATTCCAAATGACAAAAATGCCATCTATAAACCTTCTGTAAACCTTTTAATATTTAATCCATCCCCCATTAGATAGTATATATTGAGTTTCATACCAATAAATAAAGATGTTTGCATATAGAGGTGCCATAGCAGCGCCCATTGCTGTCCCTGATATCTGAAGGAAGTAATCATTCTTGAAGCAAAAAAGATTGTTGTTCAAAATCAACTTCATTAAACTGATAACACTTTCTCTGCCTCAATGTCATTGTGCTGTAAAATGAACCATTCTTAGGTGTGCAGTGCTTCAAGATGAGGAATTGACGTGTAAAGACTAATCACATCTAGGATAACTAGCCAATCTCTAACCATGTGCCTACCTTTTAAACCCAACAATCTATGGTGAAATATTCATTAGAAAAGAAAAACATAATATGAGACGTATGTTTTGACAACACTTTTATGTCGTCTGCACTGTGAACATGAAAACCTAATAGCTAAATATTTGAGCAAGTTTGTCGGCTTAAGAAAAACTAAGCATAGTAGTGCCGGCCTCCTCTGAAAAAAGTGTGTCCACTCACCTGTATCCTCTACTTGGGACCAGAAAAGCATAACTCGGCCACACCAAGGGAAAATAACCTTTCCAGGATTGTAACCTCTCCTGCCACATCCTGGGCAAATATGCATAACTCACTTGGCCTCTCATCATTTCCCCTCCTCACCCCCATGTTTGGCTTTCAACAAAACTCAGTTTTATGAAGATGACTTGAAAGGTACACACACTATCTTAAGGTATTTACCACACAATTATATAAATCATTATAGAAATATGTTAGGCAAAATGTGTATACTTGTGGCATTGCCCCCCTACCCCCCTACCCACCACCATTGAGACTACATATACCAGAATGCAATTCAGCAGAAGGCCAAAAATGGGCTTTGGGTGTGAAAATATTACATGTTTATGTTTCAATTTTTGACAAATGGAGATGGTTTGTTGAATATGAACATATGAAAATAAGTAATGAATTAATAATAATCTAGTTTAAAACTGTTTAGTGTGATATATTTTAATTGGGCGGGAGAAGGGTGTAGATTTAGGAAGCTAAATAGTGCTTTGTCTGTGCTTTCAAAATCAAAATGCCCCTTTACATTTCTTAACACGAAAACGTTAAGAAACATTAATAACGTCTTGCCCCAAACAATGGTCTCTTAAATGAGCCATGACTCCTACTTTGAAAGCTCTGCTAGAAGAATGAAAGTGATGAGGCGTAATTATGAGGCCTGCAACCTTTGATGGACCGCTGGGAGGAGGTATGTGTCTTTAGAGCGTCACAGGTGCTTGGGAGGTGGCACTGTGGTTTCACTCAGACAAGCAAAAAAGCATGACTTGTAAACGAAAGCAACAAAGCCATGCTTTAAAATAATATTACTTTGTATAGTCGAGGCAGGCAGTGGTTCCTGTGGATCCCCCTGACAATGGGGTCCTGGGAACAGCACAGACCGCCTATGCCTACGGCCGGCCCTGGTCTAGGGCCTTATGAAGATCTGTCAATGCCTGTGGTGGGCCATTTCAACATGATGTTTGGGTCCTTCCCTCCACTGCCTCAAGCAAAGAAAAACAGTCTGAGGCACCCGTGTGGTGCATACATTGAAATGCAAACAATGAGCTTAATAGTCACAGATTATCATGAGATGGGCAGTCAGCAGGGAGCTGAAACAGTAAACATTCACTGAAAATGTGCTCATCCTTTTTAGTCAGCAAGGGCCTAATGTCGAGCAACTTGAGTAAAAAGGTAAAGAGGTGTTAAGAACACTCCTAGAAACCACAGAGGCCGGGGTACGTGGGGGTCTGAAGAGGATCAGCAAATACAATTTAACACAAGCACTGCAAAATGCAAAGTTAAAGCCTGAAAGGAAGGAATATAATGCAGTGTCATAAAACGGCTGACTGTCAACATGGGGAAGTTTCAGGAGCCCTCTGTGAGGCTTTACGCACCTTTCAAATGAAAATGTTCAAAGGCCCTAACACCTTCCCTGACAGTGACCCATAGTCTTTGTAGCATTATTCAGTCCCTCACCTACCAATGGTGGGGGACACAGTAATGATACAATGACTAAT
Source organism: Ambystoma mexicanum (assembly GCF_040938575.1). NCBI lineage: Eukaryota > Metazoa > Chordata > Amphibia > Caudata > Ambystomatidae > Ambystoma > Ambystoma mexicanum. Next base: position 230,639,481 of record NC_090931.1, on the reverse strand, counting down.
GCTGGCATAACAGGTTGTGGCTTCACTCAGGCTCAAGCACGTGTTTTAAAGTGACGAAAGCTGCTTCCACAACCTATCTTTGCCAGTAGTGGTCAATGTAAATTAATGCATGAAACTGCTTTACATGCTATGCTTTACCTGCATTGCATTTAATTGGCCATTACTGGCATAGAAAGGTTGTGGAAGCAGCTTTATGCACGTGATTTACATTGACCATTACCTGCATAGCTAAGTTGCGGGAGCAGCTTCATGCGTGTGATTTACATTGACCATTACCTGCATAGCTAAGTTGCGGGAGCAGCTTCATGGGTGTGATTTACATTGACCATTACCTGCATAGCTAAGTTGCGGGAGCAGCTTCATGCGTGTGATTTACATTGACCATTACCTGCATAGCTAAGTTGCGGGAGCAGCTTCATGTGTGTGATTTACATTGACCATTACCTGCATAGCTAAGTTGTGGGAGCAGCCTCATGAGTGTGATTTACATTGACCATTGACCCTTTCTGGGGTATGGAGACTGTGGTGAAAGCCTCTGGCAAGGGGTTTACAGTAACCATTACTGGGTCGGTTGTGGCCGCAGCCTCGTGCAAATGGTGTAAAGTGCCTCTTTGTAGTGTACAGTTTGTGACTTGGCGTTTACTGGATTTTTGCATGTGTCCAAATTGTACGGCTTCATACATCATTTTTCTCAAAGACTGTGCTGCAAGATGCATACATTCAACGTATTATTTTCAAACCTTTCTCGGGGCGAACAGACCCCCTCGACCCTAAACCCACCTTAATTATATTGAGCTCCCTCCCTACACTCGGTTGAATGAGCTAATTTGAGGAATTATTTAGGCTCTCCACTGAAAATATTCACCAGATCCGACTGCCCATGAATCATGAAACCTACTTGATTTTTTTCACTCCGAAACTGTGCTGAAAAGGGCATCTATCTTTACAGCAGATTAGATTGAACATATTAGATCAGCGGGAAACTCACCTCTTCCGACCCCCCAAGCGTCCTTAATTATTTTGGGCTCACCTATGAATCATTTCAATATCCACCCCGCCCCCAGCACCAAAAGCTGCCTCCGCCACTGGTGTCATAGCCGGCCTCCTCCACAAGAAGGGCTGGCATGCCTGCATACAAAGCAAAAAATGGTTGTCCTCCAAGGTGGCATCAAGACAGTGACTAATCACTCAGCCAAAGTCTTCAGAATCTACAAGGAAATGATTGCCCCAGCCATGTGCTCCATTGCTTTGAACGCCTCTCAGCCTCTTTCTTCACCTACATGCTTGAGATGATTAAGAGGTCTGCAGAGAAGGGTTTTCAACAGAGGCGTTGCTAGGGGGGCCTAAGGGGGCTATAGCCCCTGGTTTTTTGGTTGTAGCCCCGGATAGAATCTCAGGAGCTACAGCCAAAAGGCTAGCTAGCCCCCAGTCCCAACAGTTCCGACATCAGCATGGGTCTTTTCCAGGCCTAGCAACACCCCTGGTTTTCAAGCAGCCGGATACAGAGTCATTTTTTTCTTTTGTGATGTTAGTGTAAGGGCTGCATTGGGGATATATGTCGGCATGTTGCATGATGCTTTCACGTGATTTTATTTGGTTTCCATACTACTTGTGCAGTTTAGTACCACATAGATGATGCTGTGCCGTGTGCCACAAGTAAAGTTGTAACATGCATGGTTCACCAATGAAAATGAAATGCAAGCATGTCAGAGAGCGTTTAATTCTAATTTTGAGCGACGCTTGCCATGCCAGCATGGCAAGAGGTGGTAGAAAACACAAGTACGCGCTGCCTAGCATGCAGGCATGATTGGCAGCGTTTACTCACTTTGTACTGCGGTGTGCCAATGGTAAGGGGAAAAGGCGCGGTACACACTTGTACACCACCGTTTTGGCCCTTTACATTTGTACACTGCAACCATTACAGTGTAAAAGTAACAGGCCCCTGTCGTCCAATTACAAGGACCTCGAACCTGTGCCCCTCTGTAGTTTAGCCCTCGGGAATATGTAAGGCACATCCATGGGAATTTTGCTTTCTTACCTACATAGTCTACCCGAGCACATCTCAGGATCCATTCACACCCTTTTGTCTTGGGGAATAAGTATATAATCTGCCTTTAGGACTAATGGTGACACTTAAAACACACCACATTTATCCTGCTACAACATTTATGTAGGGCCTACAGAGAACCAACCTGCTTTTTTCAAACACTTGACAGCCGGATGCCACACCCTCTTCCAGATCCTGAGCTCTCTCTCACACTCTAAGGGGGTAATTCATAGATTTTAGCGCAGAGGCAGCGCACGCGAGCAGCACAGAGAGGGAGCGTGCGCCAGCCGTGTGCGCTAAACAGCATTCTGGTGCACCGAGTATTAATGGAATTTCCAAGCCATTTTGAGCGCTAGCGCAGCGAACATCCCGCATTGGCAGTTACACCCCCAAGAACGCTCCTTGCGTCAGGAAAAGCCATTGAAATCCCCAATGCGGCGCAAAGGGCCGCGCTAACCCTGGACCAGTTTACAGGGCCGCTACACTGTAATCGTGTGAAAATACGACACGTACCCTGCACACAGCAGCCAAAACGCGTGAAAATGTACTTGTGCACCCCTTGGAATGCATGTACCCCGCTCGCGCCAGGTAAATTGCATAGAAAAAGTACCCCCTGTGGTGTGTGCTGCCTGTGGGGCATGCCCAGGGTGGTTGGCTTGCCTGTGGGGCATGGGGAGGGTGAGTGGGCTGCCTGTGGGGCATGCCCAGGGTGGATGGGGTGACTGCACGTATTTCGGGGGTGCGTGGGAAGTTTCACACGCGATAGTCCTGGCAAGAGCGCGGTACGTGTATTTCGGGGGTGCGCGGGAAGTTTCACACGCAATAGTCCTGGCGAGAGCGGGGTACATGTATTTCGGGGGTGTGCAGAAAGTTTCACACGCAAATGGCCTGGCGAGAGTATGGTACGTGTATTTCGGGGGTGCGCAGGAAGTTTCACATGCGATAGTCCTGGCGAGAGCGGCATAAGTGTATTTCGGGGGTGCGTGGGAAGTTTCACCCGCGATAGTCCTGGCGAGAGCGGGTTATGTGTATTTCAGGGGTGCGCGGAATGTTTCACAAGCGATAGGCTTGGCAAAAGCAGGGTACATGTATTTCGGGGTGCGCAGGAAGTTTCACACGGGATAGGCCTGGCGAGCGCGGGCAACGTGTATTTTGGGGCGGTGTACGTGTATTTCGGGGTGCACGGGAAGTTTTGCACGCGATAGGCCTGGCGAGAGCAGGGTACATGTATTTCGGGGTGCGCAGGGATTTTCACACGCATTTTGGCATTGTGGCACCTCCCGGGTGTGCCCTTTCCCCCCTCCCCATGCCCTGCAGGCAGCCCACACCACAGGGGACTACCCTACACCCCTGACCATGCCCTGCAGGCAGCCCACATGGCACCATACACTTGTGAGCGCACTTGTGAGCCCCGACTCATGTCAAACCTACCATTGACTGGCACCTACCAGCCAGCCCCGACTCATGTCCCCCACCCACCCACCATTGACGTGCACCTGCCATTAGGCCCCAATACGTGCCCCACCAAACACCATGTTCTAACAAAAGAGACCCATGGGCCTAATGCCCACACAAATCCCTGGCACCCCAGTACAAGCACGCAACCATCCACTGCACCCACTCCCAAAGTACCCATGCCGTGAGAGCCTCAAAAGAACCACCATGGCCATGCATAAAAGTACAAAAGAGCCACACAGTGGCAACACATGACTGAGGCAATGCTCATTGAGACATGCATAAAACCAATGAGAGTACACAACACCAATAATAAAGAAATATGATTTGAATTAAAATATGTAAAGAAAAAACATCATGAAACATCAATATTGTAAATGAAGAAATGATGAAATCCAAAATAAAAAGAGATTCAATGTAAACCAAAAATCGACAAGAGCAAAAAAACGGAAGTTGCCCATTTCAAATGTATAAATAAAGTAAATGAAAAAATAAAAAAAAAACATTGATCCATGGGATGACAAAATAACTAATGTATGTACAAGTGTGGTCTATATACAGTGAAAGTCCAAAGGGTCCATGATGCCCAAACAAAAGGAAACCTACCAAAAATCATAAAAAAATAACTATGTACATAAAGTGGAGCAAAGTCTGAACTCCAAAATAAATAAAAAACAAATGAAACCTAACCCTAAAGAACTATGTACAAAGGCGGCGGGCAAGTCCAACGGCTCACTTGTTGATGTCCCGGGCCAGGGCATCATCAAACTCCTCTTCAACGTCCTGGAGGTGGGCCTCTTCCCTGGCCCTGCGGTCTCGTAGGGATGTAGCCATGGCCTCCTCCAACTCCCTGCGAGTTGCCTTGAGGCACTCAGCCCGCCTCAACGCCCTGCGCATGGAGTTCTCCGCCCTGACCATAGTGAGCCGTGCCTCTTCTGCCCACCGCCGCTCTGCATCTACTTGCCGGCCCAACCGCTCCCACACAGAAGACACACCCAATCAAGGGTCCTCCTGCCCTCTGGCCGATGCCTGCCCCTGCGATGTTGACGGCCCCAAGCCATCATTGCTCCCACCTTGAGCCTGCTGCTGCCATGCATGTGCCCTGCCTGTGAATGCCTGCACGTCCTCCTCCTGCTGGGGTCCAGTTGTTGGGGTGGCCACCCCTGCTGGACCTCCAATTCCCGACTGTGGCAGGGATGTGTCCTCCTCCAGCCTGGCCGCTGGGTCAGGGCCAGCTCCAAGGGGTGCCTAGGTGATACATGGGCAGGAAGATGGCACGGAGGACGACTGGCGCATAGGGGGTTCAATTGAGGAGGGGGTCGATAGAAGTTCCAGCACACGGAGGAACCCAGCACTGCTGACCTGTCTTAGTAGGTCGACGCAGTCAATGAGGCATTCAAAATGACGTGCATTGTCCACAAGAGATCCCTGCATGGGATCCTGAATGCCACGTTGACGCAATGCCACCCCAGCAAGGATGGGCTCAACCCAATCCCAGATAGCCACGTCCGCAGGGAGAGGAAGGCCAGTTTTTGTTCGTGCATCCCCTCCCTGAAAACAGGTCTGGACGAAGGCATCCCTGCTGGTGCGGGATGATGCAGTCACAGGATCGGGGACAGGATTACACACAGGCACCTCTGCGACGGCCTGTGCTGCCTCCTGTCCCTTCCCCTGGACTGCACCACTAGCACCAGGGGAATGCCCCCCTCCAGGCCCCGTGCGTGGGCCTTCCCGGCCTCCGCCTCAACCAAACCCCCCCACCAACATGGATGAATTTGTGCCATCTTCCTCCATAGGCCCCTGTGGGGTTTCAGCTGGCCCTTCTGCTGCCGAGGAGTCCACCTCCGACCTGCGCCTCTTGGACCTACCCTCAGCAGCAGAGGCCGTGAGTGCGGCACCAGACTCCTCAGTCCCCGAAGAGATGATAACCCAGGAGGGGAGCTGGGCCTTGCATCTCCGGCTGGCAGTGAGATCCCTGCCGCTGTGCTCCACAGCACCGTCTCCGTCCTCTTCATCAGTTGACGCTGCAGACAGGGAGAGACAGAACACAGGCATGAAGGTACTGTACAATGGTCTGATACACACATGACAGTTGTACATGAGTGGCAGTGTCAAACTTCACAGATGGCATCACACTCCCCAACACACATATCATTTGAACCCACACACATGCACAAATTAACAGGAATGTTGGAGCAGGCAGCACCATCCATACACATACAACAGCATGAGCATGCAAAGGTTAGCCTGACATCACATGCAACACGGGGAGTGCAGAACACATGCACACACGCCACCAGACGTACATGCATCTGTACATCTCCACCACCTGTCACAGTGAAATCATCGGCAACTATGTCACATCTGCCAATCAGCCTCCTACATGTTGGTGTCACATGCATCCATGCTGTATCACAGTCCAACACATGTCAAATACACACACACAGACACACAGACACACACACACGTACACTGTTCACGTACATGAAGGTGGAACCAGCATCCATGTGTCACACCCCAACCATGCCACAGTACATACACAGAAATGCTAACATGTGTGCATCCCCAAATGCATTTGTGCATCATGCATTTCAATACATACACCATTGATGTGCCACACACATGACTGCACTCACATGCGGCAGGCTCATGTCCCTCTACATACACATCCATACATGGCCCTTTCAAGACATATGTCCAACCTGCACACTCCTGGCACACCTCAACATGCACTGCGTCCAATCAGTACGCATGGACACTTACCGCTCGACTCCAGATGGGTCTGCCTCTCAAGGACCTGGAGGTGGAGCACTGGGCGTATACGTTCCAGGACCCTCATACCGATGTTGGTAAGGGGGAACCGGCACCCCTCTGCATGTGCTGCCTCCAAGAGGCGCCGGGCCTTGCAGAGGGTCGTGGACCTGAAGTCCTCCCAGCGCTTCCAGACATGTGCCATGTCGCGGGCTGCCAGCCCCTCCACGTTGATGGCAGCCACGATGTCCTTCCAGATCCTCTTCCTTCCTTCATTGTCGGCGCATGGTCTTCCGAAGAGGGCATCATAATGCACCAGGACTTGCTCGACCAGGATACCAACTTCTGCGGCACTGAAGCTGGTAACCCTCTGCCTCTCTGGGTGAGGGGTTGCGCGTGGTCTCCGATGGTTTATCCCCCGACATGGCAACCCCCGAGGCAGGTGTGGGTGGACAACTGGTTCCTGGTGCTGGTCTGTGGAGCGATGGAACTTCAGTCGGGAGTCTTCTGTTCCTGCAGGGGTGGTCACAGCAACTGGACCCCTGCAGATGGCTGACATGCAGGGACCAAATAGCAGGGCACCTGGCCAGCAGGCAGGCCGGCAGCAGCAGATGGCAGGTGGGAGTGGGCTCGGGGCAGTGGGGGGCAGGAAAATGGCCTTCTAGGCAGGAGTGTTGTCTTCTGTGTGTTGTCGCATGGCCAGCTTGATACGGAGTGATTTGGCGTGTGAAAAAACTGCACGTCAGCGTGTAATTCGAGGAAAGGCCCTTAGCGCATATGCGCGTAAGTAACGTTGCACGTGTGGGCTGGGTTAAAACGTACGCTTAGGATGCCATTTTCTTGTACGTGCTTTTAGTGGAGAGCGAGCGGGTGATTCTTGTACTTCTTGTCGGTTCCAGTTCGTATTCCTTGTATGCTCAGACAGCGTTCAATTCTTCTTTTGGCAGGGGTATTTCCAACGCGCACACGCGTGTCTTTTTCACGTTCTTTTCCCAGGCAGACAGTGAGTCGCGCATGTATTTTTCAACTGTGGTTGTCCCCGTGTGTCGCATACCCATTTAAAGGTCTTTGTAGCCTGCGTGTACCACGCGTACACTTATTTTTGTGTTTCTGGGTGCCACAGCGTAGTGCAGGTGCTTTATTCCACGCACGTGGGCTACCAGGGGTCGCGTGCATGCTAAATTTTGTTTTCAGGGTGCCTGAGCGTTGCATGACCTGTCATCTTCCCCCCGGCATCACAGACAGCCTTGTTAGAGCACTAGCGAGCGTATTCCATTTAGTACCCTGCCCCCTTCACCCCAAATGCCCAGGACAATTGTTTACTGCACCTCCCATTCGCACAAGAACAACAGTGCCATGGTTGGGAGGCGACCAAGTGGTAAGGGAGGCAAAGGTGGCCGACCTCCAAGAGGTGTCTGCGGTAGGGGACGTGGCCAGGATGTGCAGGGTGGCCCAAGAGGCCAGTGTGTGGAGGACCAATCAGGGACACCTATGGCCCCCCCAATGGGTCGGGGAGATGCAGCTGACACCATCCCAGCTCAGGCCTTGTTAACCCGGCCAATATTGTTGACCGAACTGGCACAGGATGACTCACAGGCCAACTTCCGTGTCACCAAGTCAAAGCCATGTGTGGCGGCGAAAGTTATTGTCACCAGGCCACGTGGATCTGGGGCAGCAATGTCATCTGCTGCCCCAAGTAGCCAGGCTGAGGAGGCTGCAGGGGCAGCTGCAGCTAAATCCACCCCAGATCCAAGTCACACAGCCAGGACAGTGTTGGTCCAAGACCATCATGTAACGCTCACCTGGCTCCCACGGAGGCGCTGGTCTGGTCTGGTTTGCTGTGGCCTCTTCAAGCGTGATGCGCAGAATTCAGACCACTGATTGAACAGGACCCCCAAATCTTGCTTGTCTGGCCCGTAGGAATATCCTTCTGCAGATGAGAAAGGGGATTAACTGTCTGCTGAATAATGTGCTTGCTTCCCCCTTTCCCCCTTCGTTCTCCTCTGACTTCCTCCAAAACCCCCGGTTTAAGCTCACCTTATGGTTTGGAAGGATGAACTCTCCATCCTGCTTCTGGTGCAGGGGCACGCGTTCGTCCAGTTACTTCACTGGTTTTCAGAATGGCGCTGGCAAATCCACTTGACTTTACTGAGCGATACGCCGTAAGTAGGAAGATGCAAAAGTTCAAGTGTGAGCCTCCTTTTATGTTGTCTTTTTCTGTCCTTTATTTCAGGTGCAGAACAAAGGCGATACGTTGAGGGGTTAAATTGCCGGGGTAAAATCAGGTGAGTCAGTGATGAGGGCGACCCCTCTAAATGTCTTTATAATTCCCCAGTAATGTCTTTTGTCCTTTCCCCATAGGGGCCGGGGTGCGGTACCTGCCAGAGATGTGGCGCCGACCCGAGATGTGGAATGGCTCACCAAGAATAGCCGGTAAGTAATATGGCTGAAAATCTGGCTTTCCTCTTGTGTTCCCTTGCTCACCTTTTGTCTCTTCTTCTCTCCCTTAGGTGCGGTGCAGAGATGTGGCGACCGTGGTGCACTGAGGGGCGCGATGGAGCCGGGCGGCGTCTCGGGAACAGGTGAGTGAAGCGCGGCGCTGCAGCGAGCAACGCTGTGCTTTTAAATGGAAGTCTTCCTTCAGGAATGCTGGCGTGAAGATTCTGGATGCAGGTAAGAAGGTTGAAATAGTTCTTGGTTTTCACCTTTCTCTTCTCTTATTCCCTTACAGGTGTTCCAGGCTCGAGGCGGGCGTGGCTGGAGTCCAGGTGCAGGAGCAGACACGGTGAGCGTTCAGCTGCTGGGATGCAGAACAACGCGAAGCACGTGTGGCTGTCCGGGTGTGGCTTAAATAGCCTTGGAAGAAGTTCCAGGTGAGTATTCTTCCACAGCCCCACCCAAGTAACAAAATAGTTCCTTCAGAAAAATAGTCCCTCCTAAGCCTCCTTTGGCTTGGTTCTTCATGGAGCATGGTCTGCATCAGGTGAGTGTGCAGCATGGTCTGCTTCAGGTAAGTGCACCAAACACTTCCCTTTATGAGCCTGGCGCCTATGGCGCCAGGACTGATGTCCAACATGAGCCTGGCGCCAACGGCGCCAGGACAGAGTCCAAAGAGCCCCTATAAAGGGCCGCTGGGCTTTTACCCGGGGGCGTGATGCCTGCTCCCGGGGGTGCTGGGCCTGGCCTGGTGCTCCGGGGGTAGGCATCATGACACATCAGACCAAGGTTGGTCCAGCCAACATCACCCAGCAGCCAATGCCTTCAGTGAGTGTTAGGTAGAATCCTGTGCAGTGCCCTTAGGGACCACTACACACAGTTAAGACTACAGGTGGCAATACAAGTTTTACCTTTGGTACAAGCCTGTACTTCTAGGTTAAAGTGGTAGCAGTAGCGGAGCAGCCAGGCTTATCTCAAGAGTATATGAGCAGTAGCAGAGATTACACAAAGGGACCACAATTACCGTGACTCAAGCAAGCACTGACTAAAGGTTTCAGGTAAAAAAATATAAGTACATTTATTTTTAAACCATTTGTTACTAACATAACACTTCTATTAATTCAAAACCACACGTAAAATACACTACAACCAATCAATTCACTTTGGCACACTCTAACTCAAGGTAAGTACCCTATGTTTTAACAGACTGGTGTTATGAAACAAAAGACGTTACCGGGAATACACTTGCGATCACTTTTTGACAGTAATGACAGTTCGGTCTTACTAGAGAAAAGCGTATCCGCAGCAAGAAATGTTACTGGGGCAAAAACACACTTAGCACCTGAGTTAACCAGAGAGAGTTGGGGGCAAAAATCATAGGCAATACTTTTTCAAGGCAGACAGAATCAGAGAACACTATTTGACGGAATTCAAGAGTCAATAGGCCGGAGCCAGTGTCAAGTGGAACCGGGTTCCTGTTGTCGAGGATCACACAGTCAGACAGTTCAAGATTCAACGTTGCCAGGAGTACTTAGATATTGTCAACAGAGGAAGCAAAAGTTATAAGAAGGAGGGAAAACAAGGGCAAGCCTTGGAGGCAAAGAAAAGGGATCCACCCTAATTCCTCTAGCAGAACACAGTACCTTATTCAAAGAGGAAGCTGGTGCCACGGCAGTCGTTCCTGTTGGTTTCCTGCAGACCCACGGTTCCTGGAGTTTCGGTGCGAAGGAGGATGTCTGGAGGGATCTGCACCACACAGGGATGAAGCCGGCAGCTGCGACGGTGAATAAAAGGTGCGCTCCTTAAAAACAGAAGAGGCTCTTCAGATGGCTATCCGGACCACTACAGCAGTGTGCAGCAATTTCGACCAAGAAGAGGATCCTCTGGCTGTGGAAGATGAGCTGGTTATCCCCATCAGGCTCAAGGGAAGAAGACTCTGGACTGTATCTTCTTTGGTCATCGAAAGGTAGATAGCTCAGGACTGCAGCAGGGCTTCACCGGGACGGGGTAGTTGCAGCAGCTGTCTTCTTCTCCGTGTCTCTTCAGTTCCTTGTAGTTTCAGTGGTGAATCTGACTTCTAGCCCAAAGAGACCTGCCTTTTATACGAAAATCCACCATTCACACAGCCAGGCTGTCAATCAAGCAGCAGGGGGTTGTCCTACCCAGACAACCACCTCAGCCAATCCTGGCAAAGTGCGACTTGGGTTTCCTAGGATACCCTGTGCAGGGGGTGACTACACCCCTCCCACACATTCAGCCCACCTAGACACCCAGGCGCGTGGAGGAGGGATTCTTGGCAGAAGCCCGCCAAAAGACAGTGAACAAAGGAGGCAAACCTGGTTTTCCGCACAAAGTAAAACACAAGATGGACTTTAACAAAAAGAAATGGCAAATAAACCCACCCGGAGCCAAAAGAAAAAGTATTTGGTCAAGTGGGTTTAAAACAATACCATGTTTATATAATATATATATATTTATATAATATATATATATTTATATAATATAATTGTGGTAGAAAAGTTAGGGGAGATACCACTGCCACCAGCCAAGTCTAAATGTTAAAAGAGCGAAACAATGCTCTAGGAGGTACAGATAAAAAGGGATACGGAGTAACCCTTTCCAGTACTCCATGTAAAATGGGGTTTACTGGATCTGTGGTCAAATGACTAGATAAAGTTAATGGCAAGTTTGCCCTTTTCTGGGGGACTGTAGTCAGCCTCAGATATGGAGTCAGTGGGAAGTCCAAAAGACAACCCTGTGTCACTGCACTGAAGGTGCTGTGTAACACACAAAAGAAGGGGACTACTGAAGTGGTGTACTCCAGAGTCCACAATCACAAAAACAGGTAGAAGACACATGGCAAAACATGGGTAAGAGTGGGGGGAAAGCTCACACTCTTACCAGGTGAAAAAAATCGACTCCAGAAATCCAGCAAAGCTGCTGGGGGACTCACTGGGTGAGGGAAATTAGCCATAAAATGAGAATTCTCCCTAACAGTGAGACCTTTGGTCATTGTGCCTTTGGCTACTTCCAGTGCCCAGTCCACCTGCACTTCAGCCCCTACCAACCAGAGCGGCGTAGGCCACTCAGGGTCCCACCACCTCTCAAGAGGAAGAAGGCTGCTCTTGCTGTACAGGCTGGGATCCCAGACACGGCTCCCCACTCCGGCACGTCAAGGAAGCAGAGTTTCAATGATGTGGAACTAGACGCACTTGTGGGCTACATGTTGGCCCATGGCCGCAAAATGCTGGTGACTGCAGGGTGCAAGACTACGACTGCTCAACGTAGGGCCCACTGGCAGTGCATCGCAGAGCAGATTAGTTCCCTTGGATTCGTGAGGCGCACAGCTGATGATTTCACCAAGCGGTGGAATGACCTCAAACGCAGAGCAAAAAAAAAGCTGGCATCCAATCATGCCTCTACTCTGGTGACTGGCAGTGGGTCTCCACCAGAGGAGGAAGTACTCACAGTACATGAGTCAATCGCTGGAGGGTTCATCACAGAGGATCAGATCCAAGGCGTGGGAGACCTACCAGATCTTGAGGCAATGTCTGGTGAGTGGACATGCATGTGTGTGCAAACCATGTGTATGTTGCTTGGGTGATGTGTTCTGATTGAGTGCCAGGTGTGGCTGTGTAGTCATGACTGCTATGGGTCACTCATGTGGTGCCGTCAAACCATCCCCCGGCCTTGGGTTTGGGTTTTACAGTATCCCTTCTGACCCCAGCGAACAATTTGCACCCGATTACTGCATTTGCACTTCAACTGCCATCATGACAACATTGTTCATACTGTTTTCCTGTTCATTCTGCCGGATTGATGGAATCCTTTGCATGATTAACACACATTTTTGTGCCGTTCTGCCCCAAATTCACCATACTTCAGACATAGATTTCACCCCACAATGGTCCAAGTTTCTTTACTTATTATGGGAATGATTTCATCAATCAGGCTAATTTACTATTGTGCACCTATACATGCCCTGCACACCATCACTTCGGGGCCCTGTTTGAATGTTCAACATGACAATTGACTTCTCTCATGTCCAAGTGACCAACCATTGATGTATCCATGTGCCTGCCATCACTGTATAAGTAAACACTGGCTTTTTTCCATCATGCAGCACAAGTGTTGCTTTTCCATCTTGGAGTCCTCAGTGTCTGCTTTTTGGCTCCCCTTCCACTTCATTACCAGTGCATGCATGCCACAGTTAGTGTCATGTGTGACATGTGTCATTTATGTATTCAATGTGTACCTTGTGATGCCCATTTGTGTGGGCTATGCTGCTCATGCCTGTCTTCATTACTTTTCTTTTATGTTTTTGCAGGTGATGAGGCACTAGATGCTGTTGAGGAGGAGGCAATGGCGCAAAGGCAGGAGTACTCTCAGTCCCAACCAAGCATCAGTGGAGGAGGTGGGGTGGTGGTGGGTGAAAATTGGTTACTCCTACAGACCATCCTGTCCACGGGTGTCTCTGGGTACACCTCTGAAGACCTCTATGGCTCAGGTGCTGAATCTGACATTGAGAAAAATGTCCCGTTGCAGGTGAGTGTTTCTGGCAGGGATGCTGTTCTGTCCAACCCACCTGCACTGGAGGTAGACCCCTCTACGGGGCATTCAGTGTTGGAAAGTCCACCTTTGGCGGTTACGGGTGCAGGGTCATGCGCCACTATATTTGTTCCTAATCCTGGGCCAGCAGATCCAAGGAGGAATGCAGTCCTGCAGCCTCAGGCAGTGCCAGCACACCAAGGTGCACATCACCTTGCCCCAAACAGGTGTGGTGCGCGCCAACGTGGTGGCCATGCACCACCAGGCAATACTGTGTGGGAGAACTCCATGTATAGTATTGCAGCACAACAGGGGGCATCATGTGAGATGATGGCTCAGGCCGTGGATAAGGTGGCCACTTCCATTCTCCCCCCTGAAAAGCAGGTGGAGCTCCAGCAGCAGGCAACAGAGTCCATGTGCCGCTCACACAGGAAGGACATGTTGGTGTCCAACAGGGACCGAAGGGCTGGACTGGAGACTCTGCACACAGGCATATCTGCAGAGTCACAGGCCCGCAGGGATGCCCTGAGGTTAGAACACAGGTCCCTCAGAGATACTCTGGGTCCACTTGAGGTGTCCCAGAGTACAAGGTCAGAACAGCAGCTGGAGCAGCTGACATGAACACTCTCAGCTGAGCTCCAGGCAACCTGTGAGGAGATCTGGGCATCACACGAGGCCTTGCAGGCAGAAATGCGTGCTACCCGTGAGGTGCTGCATGGGGATCTCCGTACCATCATCCTGCAGAACCAAACCTTTCAGACCCACATGCTTGCTGCCATGGAGGAGCATGCCAGGGTTTTGCATGGTCTGCGTCCCATATCATGCGCACCTTCTAATATACCACTAGAGGGTGATGACAGCGACTGCAGTTCACCCACTGTAGGGTAGCCGTGCAGGCCATGAGCCCATGGAGGGTTTATTTTTTTTTTCTCAACATCCACGCATGTGGGTGTTGGGGTGCACCCTGTACCTCCTCCCTCTTGGGTGCCCCCCCAGTCGACACATGCCATTTTTGACTTTTCTTTTTTCTTTTGTTTTTTTCATATTTCATGCCAAATTGCAAATTAGAATTAGAATTTAATTTATTATCTTTTTTCTTCTTTTTTCTATTTATTATTTTCGTTTTCATTTCATATTTCATTTTTTTTTAAAAATGTAATTTAATTATTTTATTTAAATTGTATTCTGATTTTTACTTTATTCTTTTATTTATTTGGTTCATTTTTCATTTACTTATTTACTTTTTAGTTCATAACCATTTTCTTTCAGTTTGTAAATTCATGTTACAGTGTGTTGCTTTGTGTGTCTCCCGTAGGCATCCACTGTGAATTCCAGCTGGGCACATGCAGGCTTGTCCTGTCTTTGGGTTAGAAACTTGGGTTCCTGACACACACGCCCCTCCTGCTTCCCCTTTCCATGGGCTCGCAAAGGGTGTGACCAAGTGACAGTAACTTACACAGAAGCATTGGGCTCCCATAAGTTGTGTGGGCTGTCTGTAGTCCAAACTGTGTATACATCCCTAGTGGGGATTGGTGTTGATTTCTCCACTGCATGGTTGATTTGTATATAGTATTACATGTAGCTTCTTCATGCCTTAACAAGCCCATCTCCATTGCAGATGCAGTTCATTTTGTATGCAGTACACTGCCACATTTGCCTATCAGCACCAAACTGCAGTTGCAAGGGGCCAATGTGCTGCCTTTGTCAGGTTGTGACACTTGCACTACTTTCATTTTTTACTGTCATACGTTGCCACTGTTGGATCCTGTACTAATGTTTTGTCTTGCTGGTAAGTATTTGTTCATGTGTGCAGTTTCTTTTTCATTAGTGAGAGGAAATTGTCTCTGGGCCGTTTCGATTTGGGACAGTGCACTTTGTGGCACTTGTGTCATGTGTTGTGCATTAATGTGGTTGATTTCGCATAGCATGCTATGCCATGGTGTGTTGGGTAGCTGAGATTGGGTTAGGGAGGGGTTGGGTGACATGCCACTATTTGGTTGCAGTATTTTACAAGGGGGTAGTCCTTCATTCTGCATGAATGTGTGCCTTTTACTGGCACAGCATTGGGTGTGTTTAAGTAGCTATGGATGCACACAATGTAGCACTTCCAGGGAACAATATCAGGGTGGTATGGTTGTGACAGTTGACTGTCCCTTTTGTCATCATCATAAATTGTCAGCTAGTATGTGCCAGGCCTTTGTGCACTCCGCAGGGGTGGGATTTTAGGTGAAGAAATTTGCCACAAGCTGGGTACGGCCTGCCTCACCATGTGCCCTTTCACCTCCCATGCGCAGCGGCCGTGCATGTGGTTGGGGGAGTGGGGGCACCACCATGTCCACTGGCACGCCCCGCCAGGTTGTAACATTGTGCAGGACACATGCTGCCACTATGATCCTGCACACTACTGGAGGCGCATATAGCAGCTACCCACCAGAGCGGTCAAGGAAGCGAAAGCATGACTTCAGCACTCTGAATGTGCGCTCCACTATGCCCCGGGTTGCAATATGGGCTGTGTTGTATCTTCCCTCGGGTGGTGTGGTGGGGTTCCGTATTGGCGTCATCATGTAGGTGCTAAGAGGGTAGGCACATTCCCCTGGGGAGCTGATAATGGTTGGCATTAGTTGAGTTTTCCCTTTTCTCAGTGTCTGACATGCATGCATGTGCAGAGGCATTTGTACTTACCAATTAGCCATGTGTCCCATGCCTCCCAGCTTCCAGGTCCCAGTTTAGGGGTGACATTCGGAATATGAAACTATCATGGCTCGACCCCGATAGTTGGTATATACTGAGGTGATGATTCCCTTGGCATCACATACAACCTGCACGTTGATGGAATGCCAGTGCTTGCGGTTTCAATAGATGTGCTCAGTGGCCCTGGGAGGACGTAGAGCCACATGGGTGCAATCAATGGCACCTAGCACTTTGGGGAAGTGTGCCACCCCGTAAAAGTCCTGGACGACGGCCTGCCTTTCTGCAGGTGTTCTGGGCATGTATATTTGCCTGTGGACTGAGGGGCGTGCAGTCATGATCGCCAACACCTGGTGTAGGCAGCGTGACTGCGTGGCCTGTGAGACACCCCCAACTATGGCACTTGTCCGCTCAAATGACCCATTAGCCAAGAAATGCTGTACATTGAGCCCCGTTTCCAAGGGGCTCACTGCTTGGGAGTACAGGGTGGGTTATGAGAGGTCATCCTCCCACTCCCTGACCAGTTCTAGGATTATTAGTGGTGGACACCTGTACCTCCCATAGACCTGGTCATCAGGCATCCCAAAAAGGCAGGTCCTGGGTAAAAAAATGCAGGACCTGGCTATCCTCCTCCTGCGGTGTCCCATGACCACTGCTGCGAGGAACGATATATTCATCGTAGTGTATGAGCTTGTTTGTTGTTTGCGTGCACTTTTATGCTGCGCGGGGCCGCTTACGCCTGCTTCCTGCTGGCGTACGTGTTTCTGGATTAGCGTGTCTTTTTTGGCGCACGGGTTTCCCCTGTTCAATTCCATGAATACGTGTTGTTAGCGCACGTGTGGGCATTGCAAGCATTTACCTGCGGTACTTGCCCCGTAACACCGACATTTTCACACACTGTTCCCCATTCCGCGTGTTACGCCTCGTGTTCCGCCCCCTTTTCTTGTGTGCGCTACTCGTTGTGCACTTTCGCTGCGATTTTCACATTTGCGCTCCCCTTTTCGGCGCACATTTATTCCATGAATTACCCTGTAAATCTCTTTCTTTCACAACTTGTACATGAAACCCCTGGTGGGGATGCAAAATGCCAAACTACAAACAGTCTGAGGTGCTATGAGACCAGCACCATGGTGGTTTGGCACATTTTCAAATCTCTGCAGCATAACATAACATAACTATCCCATTCTATTTTGCCAATTTGTTGGTTCTGTGTGTCCTATTTCTGATTTTCTCCACCCCCATGTCTTGCCCCGTTTTCCCTTCTTTTTCCACCACAGAATACTGTCTGGTTACCCCAGGCGGGGACAGAATATGCCATTGTAGAGGACAAAGTACTGACATTGTAGGACCACTATGCTGGTGATTTGTCATAGTATAAAAGCTTTATAATATGACATGTATTTTTATTCTTTTGTGACGGTGCTGATTGTTGCTTTACATGGATTATGTTTTCTTTCATGCCGCCTGGTTCAGTAAAGTGTGTTTTCTACTTGTGTTTTGCAAGTGGAAATGTGCACATTGGGAAGAGATGTGTTCAATTATTTAAATCAAATGTGTTCCATGCTGCCGGTACAGTCCTTTACCATGTGTGGTTAATAGGAAGTACTTTGCAGTTTGGCCCAAGTAATGAATGGCTAAACACTGACAATGTTATTGACCACAAAAACAATACAAAAATGCCATCACTCGCTACTACATTTGCTAATGAAGTTAAAGAGGGAGACGTCCAATACAAAGAAGTTTGCAACTCCCTTTAAAATTTGCAAAATGGCTTTGGTGTGCATAGGTTCGGCCATTTTGTAAAAGCCAGGGTTACTCTGTGATCTGGGCTTGAGTTGTAGAATGTTGCCTGTAAGATATCCTTTAGTCTGCACTGCCTAGTGCATTATTATTTGTTCTACCTAGGCTGCATTTATATGTATTCTTATTCTTCTTTAAAAGGAGCAGGATGCTCCATAATGAATAGCTAAGCACTGACACATTTTTAGCGAAGGGTCTATTCTGATGTGGATGGGAATGCCACCATTATGATCGATGAACCATGGCAATGTGTAACGCTGTGGGCTCAGGCAGCATCACTTGGCGTATAGAAGTGCACCACCACAGGCTTTACACATAGGCTATACATGGGTGCCATATCTTAGGCTATTAATGGGTAACTCTACGCAATCTGGCTCTAACATGTGCCTACAGGAGTCCACTATCACAGATGATATATTATGTCACTTATTTGTATAACGCCTTGCTGCCATTGTTATGGCTTTGAAGTGCCGAGGGGTAAATAGACCCTTTGACAGACCATAGTGTGAACAGATCTGAACTAAAAAAAAGAGCATGACGTTGCATGCAAATAGTATTGATACATTCAAGCGGCTGTTCAATTACCTGTGGAGATGACTAGTGTTGTGAGAGTATAACAGAAGTATTATGAGGAGTGTTCAAGTGCAGCGTGAATTGCAATGTTACGGACCACATTTGTATTGAGACTCAGCTGTATTCTTTGGGGCACATCACTAAAACTACTAGTATACATTAGTCTATCAATCTCAAGAGCAGCTGTTTACAGTTGAGGGCTATGTTACACTGTGCATGCAGAATGCATACACCAAGAAACAAATGCAATCAGATGCAAATTGCAAGCACATTTGTAAGATATGTCAAAGATACAGTCAACGTAAAAGCCTAATTGTCAGGCTCAATTTGAGAATGACCAGGCCTACATATCATTCAAAGGCTAGATAAGTGGTGTTAGCCATACATGCATATGGTATGATACATGTTAAACAATGCAATCAAGCCACATTTGAGTGTGGTCATTCATAATGGGGTTTCCTTGCTTGTAAGTGCTGTGAAAGTGAGCATTCAACATACCATTCTCAGGAGTAAATTCCACTCTCAGGGAGAGCTGAATAAATGAGCTTAGTTTAGTGATTGTTGAGGTGACTGTATAGTTTTCAGTGTTTTGACCAGAAGAAAATGCAATCAAAACAAGGGACAAGAGCTTTCTTTATTGGCTGGCAGAACTTTCATGCTGGTGTTTTGGTGGTTTTACAGCAAGGATAGCTCAGGAGACAGAGCATCTGAAGACTTCACAAGGAGTAGCAGGAAGAACACACCATTGGACCATGGCTGAAGGTACAATCTGCCTTACATCTTCCACCAGTGAAGGAAGGCAAGGACCTCCAAAGAGGGAAGCAAGATCCCTCTAAACATTGCCCAGGGAACAGAGGGAGATAAAGACCTCAGAGAACCCTCAAGCCGCTCCAGAACTTCTACACAACCAGCACACAGCGTGCCCTGCTAGGCTCTGCATCAGAAGGATAGCTAAGGGGCAATGAGTGGTGCAACACTGGTTCGAATCCTGAACCCAAGAAGAGAAACCACTCGCTGGTATTAAGAGCTTTAAAAACTAGCAATAAAATAAATAAATAAAATCTTGTGGGTGCATGTTGGCCTTGACGTGAGCTATGCTAATGAGTTTCTAGGAGTTGTGGGGCCTACTAGCCAGAGAATCATATTGGATTCCCTCCTGCTGAGAGCCAGAATGGGTTCTTGTACAGCAGAGACCACTAACGGAGATGCAGATTGAGTGCTCCAGAGAAAAACAGACAAAACTTCTTCCCCTGCCTTGAGCCATATCATATTAAACTTGGATGGAGAGGAGAGAGAACTAGTCTTCCCCTTGTATGTAGTAAAAAGGCAAATATGCCACTGAAATGCAGTAAGATTATAATAAATTAGAGGTAAGTTTGTAAAGTAATACATGACATGCTCGCCAAGTCAAATGGTTAACATGGTTAGTAGGTGGCACTGTGCAGTCTGGCCGAAGTAGTGTAACTACAGTGATACTTCATTTGTATTATCGTTGTGCAGATTAAACTCAGGAATATTAATGTGTACTTCTTTATTTTTCACAGACTGCACCATGATTAATGGCTAAACATATTTGGTGAGGGAGGGTCATTCCAATTAGTGCGTGTCAACGCCACCATTTAAATCTATGTATCATGGCATCGTGCAGTACTCTGGAGACAAGCACAGGCAGTTGGTGCACAGTAGTATTCTCTCACACGCTTTAATATGCATGGTTGTGCAGTTGGGAACCAACATTGGCTGCACATGGTTGCAGTAAAGTAGGACGCCAAACAATCATGCCTACAGCAGTTGAGTATCACACATTATTAATAGGTGGTGCTTCCAGTATCACAAAAGTAATGTATCTGCAGACAAGCTACTCTTGTGTTGCACTTGTCCAGGAGAAAGATGGGGCTTTGGACCTGTGCTGCATTACATTTCACAGGCTTTTGAAGTTGCTAAATTAGTCCGCTGCTTCAGGCCTCTAACAGGCATCATTTTGCACATGGGCACCACTGAATGTATGGGAATACACTACAAAAAGCTGTTCATAGTGTGTGGTATGCAGTCAGGCATAATTACGGGATGTACAGGCAAACTAAATCTGTGCCTCTGTTTCGTTTGTTTCACACCTTATGAATGTACACATCTAGCTGGAAAGCAAGGGAGCATAGCACAAATCGAGCACGTTCTGAGTATACAAGTCGACTGCAGAGGTAGCAGAGAAGTTGGAATATGTAACAGGAGCATGGGGGTAGTCAGAGGGGAAGAAATGGGATTAAGGGGAGTGATGAGAGGCTTTTTGTAATGGAGGGTCTTCGGGTCATCCTGAACTGTGGGATAGAGGGGGCCAGTCATATCTGTATGAAGCATTGGGTTGTGAATTTGTGCATCCTTATTTCACTTGATTGTAGTGTTTATTATTTGGCCATTTGAGGAACTGATGACTGAGGAATTTGACCATCCACGCGGTGGGTGTGTGCTTGCCTGGGCTTTTTAAAAAAATGTTTTATTAAATGGAATGGTAGACTAACCTCAAGAAAATATATGGGACTAATCCACACAAATTTTTCTATGCTCACACCATGACAAACACAAAGACCTGTGGCCTCCGGGTGGACACAGTCCGCCCTGTCATATTTAGTTGGGATGTGACAGCAGGAGTACACTATGTCCTCTCCAGGAAGGGGGAGGACCAAGCTTCCCCCTGCCATGGTCAGCCTGATTAACTAACAAAGGTGCCATGGATCCGCCCTGCTCTTTTCTTCAGCCCTTCAACTGGTGGCAGCAATCATCATGCGAATAGAGTACAACTGCATAGTTATCAACAAAGAACCCACCACAGTGAAAGGCAACCAATTGGACTGGGTGATAACCTGTAACCTAAACATCACAATACAGAATATGGTGCCCTGTATATGGTCAGACCATTATAAAGTGGAATTGGTAATGACCACACAAAAACTAATGCCTAAAAGAAAGAATGACCATAAAAGGATATCTATTAAAATACCTTTTAAAAAATGACTACAAATCTGCTAGAGCAGTGCTTAGGAAACATGATGTTAGTTACGTCAGAGACCGACACCTGTGACAAACATAAAAACCTACAATACGCAAATACAGGCGCTGCTTGACCTGAAGGCCCCTATGAAAGACAAACTAGTAAGGGCCAATATAAACCATCAAAAATGGTTCACCTCAGAGACAATTATACTGATAAGTGAGAAGAGAAGAATGGAAAATAGGTGGATAAAACAACCTTCGGAAGCCAATAAGATCAAATGGAAGGAGCTAGAGAAACAATATAAAGAAAACATTAAAGAGGCAAACTCTACAAGCAAATTGTTTCAGATCCTGAGGTCTATAGAAAAGCCAAAGGCCCTGTGCCCTCCCTTTAAACCATCTCAAGAAGATTGCAAAGCAGTCCAGCAGGCTTACAGTAACAAAATCCGGAAGGCCAGAGAGGTGGTAAGCCCAGCCTGACCTACATAATGTGATAGGGAACCAACAAACGCAGAAAGCGATAAACAGATTTCTGTTTAAGCCCATCACCTTGAAAGACATGGAAACCCTCTTGTTGAATATGAAGCAGATATCCGGGGCCGAGAATATACTACCTGCAAACTGATTCTAGATAATAAGGACATCTTTTGCCCTTTTCTTACTAGGATGGTGAAAGCATCCTTTAGAGATAACAGGATCCCAGAGACCATCCCAGAGACCATTAAAACTGTCATGGTCACACCACTGGTGAAAAAACCCAGCCTGGACCAGAAGGCCCTAGGCAATCTCCACCCTATCACAAATTGCAATTTTCTATTGAAAATTATGGACAAGTTGGTGACCTCTCAGCTACAAGCTTTTGTAGAAACCAACGGCCTCCACCATAAACAACAGTCTGGTTTCAGAATGGCACTTAGTACCGAAACGGCTTTGTTGAACCTCCAATCACACATGCTCAATATTATGGACAAGGGTAAAGCGGGCATGTTCATGTTATTGGTTTTATCCGCCGCGTTCTATCTGCTGGATCACCAACAGCTCCAATGGGCCTTAAAACACTCAGGGAACTGCTCTAAAGAAGCCATCAGTTGGGTGACCTCCTTTTTATCCGAAAGCAGATCTATTATCCATTGTGGGGAAGAATGTTCTGACCCTATTCCCATCAGCTGGGGTGTACCACAAGGGGCCAGTTTATCCCCCTGCTGTTCAACTTGTATTTAAGGTGTCTCTGCACAGTGGTGGAGAAAATCAGAGCCTACTTTACCAACTTTGTAGGGGACAGGCAGCTTGTGGTAGAGCTGAGTGGTTGCTGCGACAGTGATAACAGCAGAGTGATGAACCTATAAAACATCATAGAGGCCTGGATAAAGGATAACTGGATGTGCTTGAATGGTAATAAAACCGAACTGATGATCTTTGGATCATATCAAGCATGGGCTAAACTGATCTAGGAATATTCAACCTTAAAGATCAAGAACTCTCACATCCAGGTCTCAGAAAAAGTTAAAACATATGGGATTTATTTGGAGGCATCACTTGGCCCAGACGTGCATGTCAATAATCTGAATTGGAACTGCCAGTACTATCTGAGGCTGTTAAAATACATCAGACCATATTTGAGCGAAAAGAACAGTGCCATTATTGCAAGGGCCACAATACTTTCCAGGTTATATTACAGAAATGCCCTATTGATAGGAGCAAACAAAGGCTGCATAACCAGGTGCCAAACTATTAAAAACAACGCAGTAAAAATTGTTAGACAGAAGACCAGAAGGGAACATATTACCGATGATAGGAAAGCCCTGAATTGGTTGGCAGTAGAAGACAGGATTACCTTTAAAACTAGGACCTTGGAACATCGACACCTATTTGGACAGGCACCTGCCTACTTGAAACGACCGGACAGTCTCTTACACCCTGAGCCGATCCCAAAAATCAGAGACACAGGGACAAATTGCTTGCACCACAGCTAAAAGAGCGAATGGATTAGGGAGATCCTCCCCTGTGAGAGCGGCACAGACTTGGAGCGGCTTTCCGATTAAACTCAGACTAGAGGAAAACTACATGATCTTCAGAAAAAAACGAAAAACCAGCATTTGCAAATAAGGTCAGTCAGCTAAGAACCAGTTCGTAGAGCCCGATGTCCCATCTAATTTTGTATGTTCGCACCTAATTGTAAGTGTCCCGATGCCTGCGGGCTGTTCGGCGCTCTATAAATAAGAAATTTTAAAAAAATATTAAAAATGCAAACAGTCGACAGAGGCTAACAAAGAAGACAGGAAAACCCCAACAAACTTTCATATGCAACAGTGTACACCTGAAGCCAGCTCCCGCCATCAGTGTCATTGACAGTGAAATGTCATGTGTGGGACTGTGTGTTATTATTATTATAATTCCTCAATTATAATGCGCTTAATAGCAACGAGTGGTTTCTATGCACAGAATCAGTATTCAAACCTGTGTTGCATTGCACTCTCATGCTTCCAAGACAAACATGTTGCCCCTGAGCTATCCTTTCTTACTGTTTACAGTAAGCCTCCCAGTATGGGGAACCCATTCATCAGTTGAGAGAATGTGGTTTGCAGGAGCCAGAGAGTCTGGTCTCACTGCAGCTTCCAGGGAGGCCTGCCGCTTTAAACAGGAACCACAAAGAGATCCATTAACCAGAGAGACTCTTTGATCAACAACAGACAGGAAGATGGGTGGGACTTAGTACCACATCTTTCCACCCCTTTACCCTTCCTGTTGCAAAGAACTCTGGTCATGAACTCATGCATATAGGAGATTAACGGTACGGACCACAGAATTGGTTAATTAAGGTAGGCTTAGCCTATATCAATCACAGTGACCGATTTGGCTTTAAAAGAGGGTTTAGGCCCTCTTTTGGTAGATCATCTGAAAACTTTGCAAGGAGTAGCAAGATGAACTCATCATTGGACCCTAGCTGAACGCACAATCTGCCTTACATCTTCCACCAGTGAAGGAAGGCCAGGACTTCCAAAGAGGGAAGCAAGATCCCTCCCCTAAACATTGCCCAGGGAACAGAGGGAGATAAAGACCTCAGAGAACCCTCAGGCCGCTCCAGAACTGGTACCCAGCCAGCACACAGCAGGACCTGCTAAGCTCTGCATCAAGCTTCCTAGGTAGGAAGCGCCAGAAGGTCTCTGAATCTAGAACTAATGGACGAGGCAGCTGCCTGCAACACACTCCTCAGCTTTGGGCCTTCCATCATAAAGGATGACACAAGCCCATTGAAGAAGCTGGGAGAAGTGCTTTGACAAGCATCTTAATATGTCCGACTTTAAGACATTTTCGGGCTAGTCGAGTTCCTTGAGCTGCAACCGACTGCAACACTGACCGTTGTCAAGACGCACTCACTTAAAGGCAACTGAGACGTCGTGACCAGTGCTTCAGAACCACTGATGAGCACTGAGACAACGATTTCTGAACCTGAACCACTGTGTAGGCCAAACCGTCTTGCCACCTGATACCCGCAGCTGACTCCTGTCTCGAACTCGCAGAAGCCTGCAATGTGCCCTGAAGCCGACTCTGTTGAGCACCATGACCAGCTACAGCATAAGGTACATTGTGGTTCTGTCCCCTTGGTCCTTCCAAGAAGGCCCCTACATACATTTTAAGACCCATTGCTCCCTTTGTGCCGAAGCCAAGAAACCTTAAACTGTTGTGGTTATTAACCATACTGACTACCCTCATGTCAGTATCCAGAGTGCATTCCTTTTCCTTCTTTGAAAAAGTTGGCCCTCTGCATTCCTTTACAGGATGGGTTGTAATTCGTAGTGTTGCTAGAACTGTCTGTTTTTTTTTTTTATACAACCTTGACTGGACAGTCCCTTTTATCATTGGGTAATAATTGCATTTTGTTGCAACTAACCAACGATCCACAAACTTTCGGGGATGAGCTTGCCGTTCCATCCACGTTACCAAAATTTGGCAAGATGGTTTACGATTTGCTCGTTATTACAATATGTTCTGATCCCTTCTGGTGTACTAGAGGTGTGGGGCTGATTGATGGTTTAGAAACTGATATTCCCAGCTGGAACCCCTGGGCCCCAGAAGTTGAGATGTCACAATGTCCCCCTATTTAAAACAGTTTTGGAAGGCACACAGACTTGTGTTCCTATATGTGTATTTTCTAGTACACAAAGAATCCTCCTATCTGTTACCATTCACACATCTGCCATGGTACCCCAGTGTATCTGCACATACAATGGTTACTACACACACATTATTATCATAGAACACAAAGTTGACTCCTTTCATGCTTGTGTTACTGTAAATATCTGTCCAAGGGACTACAGCTATGATAGCTAAAAGCAGGATCATAGGAGATACAAAAGGTCTGGGGAGGAGGGAGAGCAGTGAAAGCCAAGGGAATTGATTCTGCCGTATCCCAATTTAGCCCTTATCAAATTGCAGTATTTCTTTGCGTCTTAAAGACCTACGTGTGTTACTAACCCTGTTGGGGGTAAAAACAAAGTATGCCAGTATTAAACGCATACTTGCTCTCTGGATTGCTGTTTATTCACATATCCCGTAGTCTGTAATGTATAAAATGTTTGTTTCTAGCTGTTTTTATTTTTACTCATGGCACAGCCATTACTCTAAGCCACCATTTCACATTATGCATATTAATAATATCATCACCTAAGCAGAAAATATGCAGCATTTACCTGCTCAGTTTGAATAAAGAAACTTAACAGGAAATTGTGGGCAGGTCAATGTGCAGGCTGCAAAGATCCCTCCTGTGTCCTTCTCATGGATAAACGGGCGTCTGGTAGAGCAGCAGGAGAAGGTCAATGGCGATATGCTGCGATTTCAACTGTTACAGTTTACCGTTGCCTTCGGGACAGCAGTTGATTCAAGAAAACCGTGGGAGCCCATTTGCCCCGTGTCCTCTGCTCAAGAACGTTAGGGGGATACTTCCTTGTCTAGCGTCCCTGCCCCACTCTGGAAAGTTGTGGGGGTGCGAGGGCCGGCACAGCTCCCTTACCTTCACTGGTTCCTACACCCCTACCTCAATGTCATTTCAGAACGCCAGGAAGGAAATATATTACCTTAAATTAGAAAGGCAGATAAGAGTTATGGTGTATTCAAATCAAATTCTCACTAGTGCTTTACTGTACTGGTTTATCTGTTCACAAACCCCTATAGCTAAAGTATGTCCTTGTTGAGCAAACTGCTGTGCTGATTTTTTTTAAAACAGGCGTTGGCAAAGTCAATGCATGTTTTACGAGGCCATTCAGTGACACGTCATTGACTGCACATTTGCTTTCAGGCCCCTTGAAATGATGCATTTTCCATTACACTTTTCTTTAACGGACCAGTCCGTTGACGTGATATACTTTATTTTTCTTAAAAAAAAGGCCTTCCAAAAAGACTCAATTGGACCATAACATTGGGCAAAGGTTTTTTTTTTTTAAAAGTTATAAACAAGGAATCGGTGCCATTAAAAGGAACGCTTAGAGGTGGAGGAGACGGAGATGGGTGGGGGGTAAGGGGGTCTCGCCCATGCACACCTTTTAATTGATGTGCAGAATCAAGGATGAATACATAGATTCGTGTCAGTTTGCCCTCAATGTATAGATACGGCGGAAGGCATTGACAATTATTGTTGGCAATGGGTGTAAAATGGCAAGGAAACATGGGGCCGCCAGGATTTCTTTCCCTTATTAAAGGCCATTACTTAAAGCAATCTAAATCCGAGTTGCACATTGTAAACAGCGCAATGACAGTGCAGTGTGAATAGTGCTTTGTCCGAATTGCATTGTGCAACACACAGTGGCAGTGCAACGTAAACAGCCAGTGTTAATTCAATGCCAAAAAGCACTGTGGTTGCAGTGTGAGCAGTGCAGAATAAGTGCAGTGTAAGCAGCACACTTTCAGTGCCCTTTATAAATACAGTACGAGTACCGTATGTTTGGGGCAGTGTGATTCCCATGTGATCACTGCATTCTCAGATGTGCAATGTAAGTGCAGCATTCACAGTGCAGTGTGAACAGTGATGTCCGGAGTCCATTTTGAGCAGAACAGTGGGAGCAGTGCAATTTGAAATGCCCTCTGAGCTAGACAGTGTGAACCAAGCATGCTCTGAGACTGCAATGTAAGTCCAGGGAAAGCTGTATCTGAGTGGTGTTGTAAGCAGATTATAGCAAATGGTTAGTGCACACCCTCTCATATTACAATGAGCTTAACGTTTTCAAGGAAAAAACTCTTTCATTTGGGTTCAGGGGAGGAATACTGGCCACGACACGAGGTCGTAATATCAACAGAGAGAAATGAGTCCAATCTATGGAACTTCCCGTCCCCTGCACACCCAGGTACTGAAAACAGTCAGAAGTTTCATAATACACCATATAATGCATGATTCAAGTACTATAATGTTCGAAACATATTTAATTTAATTCATTTATAATTCCTTGAGGAGGCAAATGATCGAAGTTCGTGCTTGACGTGTTTCGGGGATAACATTCCCCTTACCCTTCTTCAATAGCAATTCACACTATGGAAGAGAAGAGCACTCAAATAATTTGATAAGAAGAAGAAAAACAACACTAAAATCATTATCTATATAAAATCTGAATACATTTCTGTTCTCAAAGAGCTAGCTCTACGAGTGGCCATCAATACTTGTGACAACATGCCCTGGGGTTTGCAAGCTACTTATTTGGGATAATGGTGAACCAAAGCTAATGTGAAGAGCACTGTGTCTAGCCAAACAAAAGACACAGTCTATCGCCATAATCCAAGCATCTATACTCATTATCTGTAATGAGGTGAGAATCCAAACTATAAAAAGAGAGAGCAAACAGAAGAATACAGAAAAGTTCCCTACGTGGCCTAATTACTGTCATATAATAATAATAACATAATAACGAAAAGTGAGTGACTGAAGGCTGGTCAGATAATATAAAGTGTTTGGTAATGATGATGGAGAGACAAACATCGCGTCTGAGTTCTGTATGCCTAAAAAAACAAGTATGATATATGTGAATAATCACAACGGATCCAGTGCGTGCCAAATGTGAACACAGCACTGGGGATCAAGTTCCAGCACACATTCATAACATTCGGAGTGCATTGTACTGCCAAGTAGGTTTATGGGAAATCGAGTTCCTAAAGGGGTAATGCAATATTAAAATATGTGTGAGCGATATAATCAAGTCTATGAGCATCAAAGCCTCAAAAGACATGCTGTTATAAAGTTAAGAGAAATGAAAAAAAGGAAACCAAATAGCTAACACTAATGTGTGGTAAAGGTGGGCGGTATGGCAAAAATAGCACTCTTGGTTCACCATGTACCTCACAGCTATTGTTTAGCATCAATATATTCGATCTGGCCTGAACATCAGTAGAGGTCATGAGAGGTGCACTCCAAGATCAAAATCATTTCCATATATTCTTCAACAAATGACTCCATAGACAAGATTCTAATGTATTTTCAGCTTAAAACATCCTACCACCTCTAGTACATCTACTTGACAATTGTGTACCGTATAGAATACCTAAACCCCTGGCATGTTGTCTACGATCTGCACTCCTGCCCGACTACCATTCGATTTGGCCAGGTTGGGGGGGTCCCTTCTGCCTTTGATTTTGCTTTTTGGCAAGAGGGGTAGTTTTAGGCCCCCCCATCTCCAGGTCCAAAGGAGGGGCAGTCCTCACATCTGCCACTTTCGCAGCAGCAGGTGGGTTAGATGGTTTGAGAAGTATCTGAAAGTACTGCTTACCCGCATTTATATTGTCCTCCTGCACCCAGGATTGCTTTTGCTTCGTTCCGACGTTCCTTGTGAGCTGTGGACTGTTTGGAACTCATTTACCATAAGGCTGTGACTCGCTTTTTGCAACGCCCTCAAGAGGCGTGATTATAAAAAGCAGAACGCGCGCACACCACGTGCGTGCACCGAAGCAAGTACCTGGAAGTACCGCTTGCCACGTTTCTATTGTCCTCCTGCACAAAGGATTGCTTTTGCTTCATTCTGACGTTCCTTGTGAGCTGTGGACTGATTGGCACTCCATTTACCATAAGGTGATCAGGATATAACATCAGACATCAGCCCCGCCTGTTTTAAAGTAAAAATACCCATACTTTGTTTCTTTGTTGCAGGCTGTGACTCGCTTTTTGCAACACCCTGTAGAGGCTTGATTATAAAAAGCAGAACACGCGTGCACTGCGCACGCACCGAAGCAAGTACCTGGAAGTACTGCTTGCCCACTTTGCCACGCTATTCATGTTTTCGTGGTTCCGGGCGGTACTCACAGGTCCTCAGCAACCTCTTGGGGTGTAACTTGCCGGGCGGGAGCAAGCCGTGAAAGACGAAATGAAATGAGGCGTTTTTACGCTCGAATCTGGCATGACGTCCATTATCCACACAATTAAGAACAATGACACATTAATGGCAACAAACTCCCCGGAAAATTTATGGAAAAGAAGCCAGAGCTGTTCAACTCCACAGTTTGAGAAAAACGACTCCAGCTCTTCCCCGGGAAGCAAAAAGGCGGAAGGATTCAGAAATGTGCCCTTACTACCCTGATTTAAAGTATTCTGGCTCAAACAAAACTAACAAAAGATCTCTGGTTCCCAAAAGCTCGGGACAGAAATTCGATCAGAGCCCTACAAACAATAAATCAGAGGTCATCGTGCTGGACAACAGGGAAGGACAACTAGACCTAGATGTTGAGACCATACCAGTCTCACCGGTAAGAAGTGGTTTGAAAACATCTGTCACTCTTTTTGCAAATTAAAATGTGCCTCTCACAGACAGCGCACTACTTTGTAATGATTTGACCGCTTCATTAGCAGTACAGGTACATGGACAAAATGCTAATGTATCTGTGGATCTATCAGTAATTGACATTAATTTGAATGAATCATGTTCTTTATCTCAAGCACTTTCCAAAAACTTAACCAGATTTTCTGAGCTATTTCACGACTATAGCAACCCAAACTCTGATTTAGCACAGTCCTTTTCTGCCCCAACTCCCCGAAAACCTAAATTAAAGGACTCGTATTCCGAGACAAATGGTAATCCGGAACAAGGATTGCTCTAAATGCGATGAATTCCCCAATTCAGTCTCTGGCAAAGCTTTTTGAATCTTTGAATAACAAATTGTACTCACAGTCTTTACAAATCGCGCACGTTTTGGAATGGCAACAGGTGGTCTGTAAAAAACTGGAATCTGAAAGAACTATTTCTGGTAACAACAAAATAATGGTTTCCACTAGCTCGCAAACAGAGGGGAAGTTAAATCAGTAAAATAGGCGTTTTTCTACTGTTGTCAGTGCCTTACTTTCCTGAGCCAATTACTGAAATTACATCTAACAACTCTAAAGTCAAAAATCAGAACCAAAATAGTGAAAAGGGTATCTGGTGAAAGTTCAAAACCAAAAAAATAATTTTACCCCATGTTTTCTGGAGAAATCTCAAAATATAAAAAATGTGAAAACACTTTCTTCCTCACAAACTAAGCAGTTTATCAAAAAGCTGCACCATCCCAAAATGCATCTTGTTACCGTGGCTTCAAAGGCGATAACTAAGAAATACATGTGACAGGCCCAAAGTAAAAAGAACATCTAAGAGAACAAAAATGCAACAGCCTATGGACCTTTAGACGCACTGGTTGAGGTAATCTTGACTGCTGCTGATGTCAATGTAGATTGTCATGTGAGACATCAAACTTCAATAAAAAAGAAAGAAAAATCAGTAAATATGCAAAAAGGTCTAAAAATTACCAGTAATGAAATCTCTGAAATCCATCGAAGTGAGATCAGACGGGCTGTAGATGAATATATGGCTCTACAATCTACGCAGAAGTGTCTGCAAATGCATCCGAGTAAATCGCAGGGACAATTTGTAGATGCTTCTGTAGTAGTGGCCGATCAAGTCAATGATAGACTCATTCATTGATTGAGTCAAAACAGGTTAGACTCTAATCCAAGTGTTAAGCAAATAGACATTGATCCCTCTAAAGAAACAAGTGCACATAATGCAAAAAACGAACAAGTTGCGAAATAAAACAACTGATAGAGTCAACTATATCAAAAATCTTGGAAAGGAGCCCTGTATTAAGTGCTCCGTCTGAGAGTCTGGCCTCGGCTGTTTCGCACGCTAAAAAAACCTTGAGCACAAAAGCAAAACAGCCAGCTGCCCATTCACTGACCATAATGTGTCAGCCCGCTCCTGCAACCCAATATAATATAAATCAAGCTTCCGTCTGACAATTTTTGCAGAGATTCCGACCGTGGATGATATTTGTACAATAGACATTGAGCAGGTAGAATTCTCCAACAAGTCTAATAGGACATCTGTGGTCTTCTGGATAAATTCAAGAATGGTTTTAAATATCATTTGGGCCACGAAATTGCAAATGTAGGATTTAGGATTTATCATGGTAGTCGGGCCCGCACAAGTAAATAATGAACCTAACAACACGCCAAACTCTAACTTTCAGGTAAAGTTAACATCTAAAAAACAAGCACAGTCAAATGGTTCCTGCACATGTAGCTTGAAATCAAATTGTCAGTAGCTGATACAAGTGAGGAGAAAAGAATTTTCATTAGTTATCTGGAACTCAAGAGGTTTCAACCATTTGGTGAATAATGAACTCTAGAAACTCATGATATTATCATGTTACTGGAAACTCGGCTCACGAGCCCTCCATCCGTAAAACAATTTCCAGATTAATCTAGTTCCAGCTTACAATGCACAACGTGGCAGACCACCTTCTCGTCTTCTTATATCTATAAAGTAGAGCTCTTTCTCTCATTCTGAAGACTGGTACTCACCGAATTCATACATACAAATGGTAAAATTGTTTTGGCATAGTACAACTTATGCGCTTATGAATGTAAATCGGAACCCTGATGGAATATCTGATGACGGATTCATAGAAGCAATGAATGAAACTTTTGATCGTGCAGCTCACGGTCCTACCATCAGTCACACACTGATAGTTGGTGACCTAAATTTACATTGTTTGGTCTCAATCATACAACAATCAAAAAGTCGAATTATCAGATGGTTACATTTGGTAAAAGAAATGTTTTCATCTTGAATGGATCCTTTTCCTCAGATATTCCACCAAAACCCACCTGGCATAGAGGGTCTTTCACTGGAATTATAGACTACATCTATGTAGATTTAGGTCACATTTCACGAATAACATGTTTTCAGGTAAATCATTCTGACTTGAGTGACCACAATAGGCTAAATATGAAATGGCAACCGTAGATTTTGACAGGGTTAATGGAACAGGAGTAAACACATGGTAGGGTAATTGTAAACACTGCTCGTAACAGACTTGTCTGGACTGAAACATCTCTAAATGGTTTCAGAGATCCGTACTATTTAATAGTCAATCAAGCAGAAAATACAGGGCGAAAGGAATCTATAGTTTATACTGATTTAATGCAATTGTTTCAATTGAATTCTATCCGACATCAGAAAAATGAAAAACAACCTTACATTCCTTTAAAGGCATGGTCTAGTAAAAAAAGTTTATTTAAAAAATAGATAGGCAACATAAAAAAAAATACTAGCATTCTCTTTTTTAAAACTTCCTATGTAAAATTTGGAGCTATTCAAGCTCAAAATTCGCAAAAGCAAGCACATGGGCGCATCCATTTCCTACTTGGAAAGAGGGTGGTAGTTTCAAACTCTTCCCAGCCCCCCCCAGCATCAATCGATTTGGTGATTACTTAAATTAATCTTTAGTCAAATATGCTAAGGTTCTACACAATTTGTCCACCCACCCACTATGAAGGGAAGATATTAAGGCAGGTAGATCCCCTACACACTAGGTTTCAAATGGATCAATTCTACTTACATGGGACCTCTGTTTTGGGGCGCTCGGGGACGACAGCCAGGCTCCTCAGGGATCAGCTTGGGCTCTGGTCACTTCAGTCAGAGATTGTCACCATGTTTTCTCCCTCATCTGGCTCTGCTTACAAATCATGACCTAGTCAGCTGTTGACTTCACCAGTTTTCTCTCCCAGGCAAGGTTTAAGGCCTCTCAACATTAAGGCCTCTTCAGCCAAGATGGTTTTAGGCAGCTATCTGAGGATTCACCCCCAAGAGGATTAATGGCAGTTGTCCTTCAAGATGTTTAGCAGCCCTCCGTTTTATTCTTCTCTCTGTTTTCCGGTTTGTCAAGAGCAAGCGCTTTTTAATATATGAGCCACACCTCCAATTATTACAATTAGAAGGTGCCATTTTATTGTTGCTAACTTTCCCATTGGAGGATCATCCTCTCTTCCTCCTCCCAAAAGCCCACCTCTGTCTGCCTATGGGCCAGGGAGTTCCCTAAGTGAAGTGGAGAGGCACACACCTTCTATCATTTACAATTTCTTTTTCATGACAACCTTTTGCCTCAAAATGTCCTTGCATGGCAAATGTTAGTAACTTACTGATTAATGGCATGATATATAGATATTAATGTCCTTCCTCAATATGATGCATAGGTGGAACTTACTTCCGTGCCGGCATGTGACTGCACGGGCGTGCTGCAGTTTTGTGCCCTTGATTTGAAAACTAACATAGTTGGGAATATGAAACTTTATAATCAACTAACTAATTCCACAGGCCAGTAGCTCACCAACTTTCAGATTTCTACAATTTCTGGGGCTCTAGAAACACCTTTTGGATAGTCCCAGGGTTATAAAATATCAAAACCAGATTCAAATGACATCAGCACCATCGCCTTGACAACAGCTATTAAATGGGATTAGTTCCATGTCTGTAATTATCACGGTCTAACATGGACAAATGGTAGTTTCACTTTTCCATTTCCCTGAACTCACGCGGTTCAGTGCCTCTCCAGTCGCTAACTGAATGTTGATTGAGGCTGGGGCATTAGCCTTTTGTTCTTTGAGAGTTGATGGGTTGAAGAGATTGTATCTCTGTCACCAGATGGTAATTTTGTCCGTATAATCTAAAATTGACGGCAGTTCTGATCTAATATTCTGTATTTCCAAGCATTTTCAACCAATCGGGTTGTCCCATCACCTTTGTCCATCAGCCCTTCAAAAATACTTGGTATGCAGGTATTTCACAGAGATCGCCCTTCCAAATAAGGAGCCAATCACGCCTGCCCTGGTGGATGGTACTTGAGAATTCTGCTTAGCAATCCACAATAAATGCCTGTTTGCTTGTGCTCAGAAGAGATTCAAATGCTGCCTCTGAAACAAAATAGCCTTTTCAATTGTGGCATTCTTTTCTCAGTGCAGCATTTTTGTTAAAGTGGCAAACTTGAAATGTAAGGGCTGCTGTTCAGCTTGGTCACTCACAAATGAATTTCTATTTACATTATGTGCGTTTTTGGGCTGTAGTGTGTGCCTTAGTCACCTGAAAGAAAAGATTCTAACATATTTTTGAATATTGCAAGCAAGGCCCACTTATTTAATTTCTCATGGTGGACAGTATTTGATGTGTGGCTGTTTCAATGAAAATGCTGTGTTTATATCTCAATCAGCAATGTGCTTTTTCAATTTGCAATCTGATTTAAATGCTCAGCATACTCTGTGTTTCAACTGCAGAAAGACACACACTGTTCATTGTGTCATTTCAGCAAGACACATATTTTCACTCACCAGGCCCTTTCACTGTGTCAAGATTGTAGGCCTGTCATTTATTTTTAGTGTGCCTTGCCATTAGACCAATATTTTTCACATTAAGGCCTAACCTGGTCTCCTTTTGTCATGCTGGGGCTATCATTAAAGCCCACAATTGGGAGGCCACTGGTTGGTCCCCTCATTTAGCCTTCACACCACGCCACAATTTGATGTCATCACGTTACTGCCCATTTTTGGTGTGTTTACTTTGTTGTTTCAGAAGCATTTGTTCATGCCAACAGCTAATGCTCTCCTCAGTCAGACTTAAAAAGCCAAACACATAGATGCCTTTTCGTTGATGACATCACCCTCAACTCTCAAGTATTGGTAGTGGTGAAGTCATCCTTCCCAAGAACACTTTCAGCAGAGGACGTATTAAACATGATTCTTCTTTTACACTACATGTGTTACCTACCTGTCCCTAAAGGAAGAACACCCTTCCCCAGTGTGGGGTGTCTGTCCCTTGGTGGGAGCTGGTGCAACGCATATCTAAAAGGGAAAGATGAGGAGAGGTATCCCTATGTCTACAATGTTATTCACAAATTAAACTTCTCTGTTAAAAGGAAAAACAATCTCTACGCAATTACTGTCAACATTTCTAGGAGGAACTTTTTCTCCGGGGCAACAAAGCCCTATTTCTTTTTAATGACCTTCCACAAAGTGTGTTTGTTAGGCAGAATCCTGTGAAGTTCCCTTCGGGAGCACTACAGAAGATTAAGACTACGGATATGAGCAATAAATCGCCTTTGGTATCAGTCTGTACCAAAAAGATTTAGTTGGTAGCTGTGGCTAAGCAGTCAGACTTATCTCAAGAGGGAGATGAGCAGTATTCAGGGTTTACACAATAGGACTACAGCACTATGGTACAAGGAAACACTGACCAAAGCTTTGTATTAAAAATAATATGTATATTTATTTTACACACTTCTAGTTCAACACATTAATAACAGTTAATAAAGCACGTTAAAATCAGTCAAGAAAAGTATACACGATTCCCTCGTTAAATTGTAGACAAGTTTGAGCAAGAGTGAAAACTGAGCAAAACGGCACAGTGAAAACCAAACACAAATGGCACTCTAGCAATTTCTCACAAGGGAGGGAAAGCACAAGTAATACAGGAATATCTTCTTACACACCCTAGCAACACTTCCCATAAGTTTGTGAATGAGTTTAGGCAAGGCAGTACTTTAGCATAGAGAATACTTAAATGAAAACCGAGCAAAATGGCACTTCACAAGTTTAAAAAGGGGGAAGGAAGAGGTGGTTATAAAAAGTAGGTGCACCAACACAGTTCTAGTTGAGAAGCAATCTCAACTAGAACAGTTCTAACAAATTTAGAACTAGAAGGCAGTTCTAACAAATTTAGCCAGAGTCAATAGGCCTGTGCCAAAGTCAGTGGTACAGGACAAAGGGCCCAGGAGCAAAATGTTCTTGTAGCTGCAGTCAAGTCTTTGGTTAACGATTCGAAAAGGTGGATGCAGAAGGTGAAAGACAATGTTTAGAAGATAGGGGTGGCCAACCCAAAAGGTAGCTAAAGGATTTAAAACACCTTTAGCACTACCACGCGAAAAGGGCGGCCTGGCGGAACAATGTACCCTAATATGAAGAAGCGGCTCCTGCGGTGGCGGTTGTTCCTGGTAGTTCCTGCAGTTCAGGGGATCCAGCAGAGGAAGCGAGGTTCTCGTCGTGGAGGAAGGTTCGAGTTACTGCACTACCCAGGGATGAAACCAGCCGCGGTGCTGCCCGACGAATGAAAGGTACGCTCCTTTAAATCGAGGTCTTGGTGGACAGGTCCCTGGCTATCCGGTCTCTGAGTACAGGGTACTGGCGATTCGACCAGGGCAGGTCCAGTAAGGCGATTGGCAAACTGGTTGGCCCCACCAGCTCAAGGGAAGAAGGCTCTTGCAGATGAAGATCTTCTCTCGTCGTGTGGACAAAAGTGGTGAGACGCTGCAGCAGGGCTTCACCGGTGGTTCAGTCGGTGTAGGTGTCTTTGGCTTCTCTCCTCTTTGACTTCTTAGTTCCAGTGGCAACGTCTTTCTCTTCCAGTCCTCAGGACCCTGCTTTTATGCAAAAAGATCCCCATTCATACAGCCTAGCTGTCACTCACACAGTGGGGTGGTCATCTTGGCGGGAGACCCTACAGCCTATCAGGACAGAGTGCAACATGGGTTGCTGAGGCAACCCTGTCCAGGGGTCCTACTACCCCTCCCACA
Source organism: Ambystoma mexicanum (assembly GCF_040938575.1). NCBI lineage: Eukaryota > Metazoa > Chordata > Amphibia > Caudata > Ambystomatidae > Ambystoma > Ambystoma mexicanum. Next base: position 230,602,352 of record NC_090931.1, on the reverse strand, counting down.
CAATGGACCCACCCCAGACTCAGTGGCGCCGAAAGGAGGGCTTCTTGACAGAAGCCCGCCAGAAGGACCAACAAAGGATCCCCGACCTGGGTTAGGAGTTTAGAGAAAGACACGAGAAAGAAGTTATATTAAAGTTCTAGCAAATAAACCCTACCAGAGTAAAGTTAATATTAAAATAAACCAGCAGTATGTTAGAGGCTGTCAGAAATTGTGGTAGCCTCAAACAATGGGAAAATTCCATAGGGAAATATTTGCGGTCGAATATTTAAGGTATTAAACACTGCCACCAGCCAGAAACCTTTGAGAGAAGGACTGTTCAGTACCCTCTCGAAAATGAACACCAGGGAAAAACTATTAACCCTTCCCAGTAACTCCATAGTAAGATGGGTTGTACTGGTTAGTTCATAAAAATTGACTAGTAAAGTTAATTGGGACTTTACATGCCCTGGGAGACAGTAGTCAGTCCCAGGGTATGGAGTCTATGTTTGGGGGTCACTAGGACACCCCTGTGTTACTGCACTGAGGGTGCTGTGTAACACATGTGTATAAGGATGGTTCCTACGAGGGTGAGAAAAATCCCATAGACATTAAACACAAGAAATAGCCTAGAACACACATAGCAAAAATGCCTAAGAGTGGGAAAAAGAGTCACACTCTTAGCAGGAGAAAAAAAAAACCTTCAAATCCAGAAAAGCTGCTGGGGGAGTCTATAGGTAAGGGAAATTAGCCATAAAATGAGAATTCTCCCTAACAGTGTTGGCACTATATCGTTGATCAGTTGCTGTGTTATGGAAAGCCCTAAGGCCCTTTTGGAGGGACAATGAAAAACAATATAATTTGTGTACATATAACTCCTATATATCACTAATAGATCCTAATTATAATTGCAAAGTTCATTAGCAAATTGAGGGTAGAAATTCTCTACTACAGTAGCTTTAGTTATGACCCACATCCCATCTAGTTTCGGGGACATCGTCCATCCAGTTGTTCGACCGGTTTCGATGACTATCCACATTGTGTCATCTTCATCAGGATCAGGTCATTTGCTCTGTCTGGATCAGATCGCATTTTCCAATCGATATGGCGAAGATCACCACATCCACCTAGAGAAAAATTATTAAGAGTGGTTTTTGGGAGATTCACCCAAGAGATTCACCCAAGTGTACCAAGACAGAGGGTGATAACGCAAGTCTGGAACCCCAACACGCCCACGCAGGCCCCTTCTCCACCTGAATGTATGAATAATTTAATTACAGGCAGAGCATAATAAGACATTTGGATGCGGGTGTGTTTTTATTTCCTCAACACACAACAAGATAAACAATGGTATCACCCATTTGAAAATACATGAACAAATAATGCACAAGCATTGCTCACTAGGCAGAACCACATTCTGGGTCCACTCAAATACGGCTGCTGGGAAACTCCCGCTGTAGAAACAGAAGATGCCCCTTTAAAAGCAACCTTTGGTTGCCTGGCAACTGTTTTGTTGTACAGGACACGGGAGAGCGAGCAAGACGACGCTCGTCTAACACTGCAGGCTGGGATTCCCACAGTAAGAGTAAGACATCAGCACCCCCGACATCACCTTTAGGCCAGACGCACGCAGGATTTAATTTTACACGTGATATGAATTATAAATTATCAATGTCCTGTGACAACGCACATAGTTCACATTGCAGCTTGAAACACACGTGCGAAACTCAACCTTGTGCTTTGTACGTAATATGATTTATGCCTGCCTTTTAAGAATTCGCATAGCAGCCACTGCCAGAACAGACCCACATAAGAAAATCCTTGCTTAGATGCGCGTGAGAAAACTCTTACTAGCTCGCTACGAATAACTTGTCTTCCACTAAGCCAAATCTAAGTGTGGAGAATGGAAAGGGCAACACTTTGAACAAGGAGCCCGTGGCAAACAAGAACAACCACAGACACGACATGAGCTGCTGTTTAATAATTAATACAACAGTGTACGATATCAGTGAATATCACTTGCATAAGAAATGAAAAATTAAAAGAAGGGAAGATGTGGGCATCCCCTGCTGATTCCAATGACCCAGGTAGGGGGTGACCAACCCCACGAATAAGTTTTGATTTCAGTTCCTCACTAGCCAAGAATGGGACAACATTCTTCTAATTAACAGCTAAGCGATTCACGCATGGATGTCTTTATTACATCAAAAAGATGTTATAGACCTGGATTTCTGGAGAAAAATGACTGATACTTGCTTCTTTCCTCTAGGGGACCCAGAAAAAAATTTGAAAAACTCTGGGATCGATCGTCACCATCGGAGACCGTGAGTCTACTGTAACACCCAGACACAAGGGAGGAAAGTCTGTGTCCAAGGTAACCTCCTAACATTGTTATTCCTATTCCAACCCATTACTGAGACAAAATTATGTGTTTGGAACATAGACCCACGACAGAGATTATTGAGGTAGGGTTGTGGTTGCCAACAGAGCACCCAAACATAAGTGAGCAGGTTGTTACTGTAATATAAAATTAAAGTTACATTTGTGCAATTTTACATAAATAAAGCAATCAAATACTTACATACTTGACCTAGACCAAAACCACTCTTAATAATTTTTCTCTAGGTAGATGTGGTGATCTTCGCCATATCGATTGGAAAATACAATCTGATCCAGAGGGAGCAATTTACCTGGTCCTGATGAAGATGACACACTGGATAGTCATCGAAACCGGTCGACCAACTGGATGGTCGATATCCCCGAAACCAGATGGGATACTGGACATAACTAAAGCCACTGTAGTGGGGAACAGACTTCTTCTACCCTCAATTTGCTAATGAACCTTGCAAATATAATTAGGATCCATTAGTGGTGTATAGGAGTTATATGTACACAAAATATTGTTTTTAGATTGTCCCTCCAAAAATGGCCTTTGAGCTTTCCATAAAACAGCACCTGATCTACAATATAGTGCCAACACACTTTGTGGAAGGTCATTAAAAAGAAACAGGGCTTTGATGCCCCGGAGAAAAGGTTCCTCCTAGAAATGTTGACATTAATTCCGTAGAGATTGTTTTGCCTTTCAACAGAGAAGTTAAATTAGTGAATAACATTGTAGACATAAGGATACCTCTTACTCATCTTTCCCTTTTAGATGGACGTTGCACCAGCTCCCACCTAGGGACAGACACCCCACACAGGGAAAGGGTGTTCTTCCTTTAGAGACAGGTAGGTAGCACATGTAGTGTAAAAGAAGAATCATGTTTAATAAGTCCTCTGCTAAAAGTGTTCTTGTGTGTGATAACAAGTTACCTTAACTAACACGTAAGGCCAAATCTTGTATTTTCAATCAAATTCCCTGATTGTTGTTAGTCGTAGTCATCCTTCCGCCACCTCTACTTCTCACTCACACACTGCAAAATGTGCACTATTATCATGTTTGTTCGAATCATCTTCCACCTCGATTATACCATTTACTGAATACAGGCCTCTCCAAGCCTCGAATGTGAGCTTGCTAAAGGTTCAGAAAGCAGCAGGAAATTCATTGTTTGTCCTAAAGATAAGGCATCCCATCCCCAGTGCTGGAAATGGAAATTATTAGCTGTGGCATCCCACGAGCCAAAGGCGGGCAGCGAGGAAGGCTTAGAAGGGAGGGGTTTGTAAATTAGGGAGACGGAGGCATGCAGAAGATTTTCCTCTGGCCTCCATAAATAAACCTTTACACTTCAGGACAATAATGAATACATTATGAAAGAAAGTGTTGGAGCATTTTCTATAATGTTACAGGCAAATTAGAAAATGTGCACATATTTTAAATGTAGAAAGCTGTACTTGAATATTCTTTGCAGAGTACCATCCTGACCGGAATATTCACAAGTGTTCAAAAAATAAGTTCCAATAGTCTAGTGGGTAAGTCACTCGACTTTCCTCCTCATGACTCGCCTTTGAATCCTCCTTTCAGCATCAAAAGAAGACTGATTATATGAATGAGCACAAATAGATTTCTGGGATCCCGGGAGGCATTTTTGCCGGATCGGGGAAAATCCGGCCCAATGACTAGCGCTACTTGTCTCCACACAACTTAGAAATGTTCATTCTCCCGCGGTAAAATTGAAAACCTGTGTCAAAGACATAAACATTCCTTTAGCCAGGGCTGGAGTGGGAAACAAAAGAGGCCCTGGAAATAATTTTCAAAGTGGCCCCATATTACATATTTTCAGCAAGCCCACCCCTTTTCCTATGAGAGCATTTGGAAATAAAATAGTTTACTACACAAAGTGGCCCAGGGTGCAGAGGCCTACTGGGAAACCTCCAGCGTTCCCTACAATCCAGTACACCCCTGCCTTTAGTATATGCTCCCCTCCACTGAAAGAGTGTAGCTACCAAAGAAGCCAGGAAACCAGTTCTATAAACAGAAACGAGGAGTTAGCACGGGGGCTACTTTTGCCCCAGATGTCGCTAATCCTTTCATGGCAGACTTTGAGGAGTGATTTGTATCAGGGGACAATAGTACACTGAAACAAGAACCAGACCTATATCAATGCTTGATCGGAATTGTAATCGGAACATCAGATTCACCTCGGAATGGAATTTGACAGAAGTTAGCTTCTTGGATCTAATAATTAAAAAATCTGGAAGGACACTTACCACATCTCTATTCAGGAAGCCTACAGATAAGAACACGTTACTGCATTTTTCCAGTTTCCATCCAGTAGGTCTACGGCAGAACTTACCATATGGACAGTTCCTGCAGATCGGCAGGAACTGCACACCAAAAGAGGAGTTTGCTAAGCATGCAGGACAGTTGAAGACCAGACTGACGGAAAGAGAGTATCCTAGGAAGCTAGTGAATAATAAGAAGGGCAGCAAACACTAGAAGAGAGGAATGTTTGAAACCACGAGATAAGAAAAAAGGAGAGAATGGTATGTGTTACCACTTATAACCCAGTGAGTAATGATATTAAGAAAATCTTTCACCGAAACCTGGATCTTATAAAGCAACCAGGAAGTCTAGCACAATGACCCCTTTTTGGATTTAAGAAAAGCCAAAATCTAAAACAGAAACCTTTGCATACATACATACCAGAAAGTCAATAAAGATTGACCATTTTAAACCAGGGGGCCTTCTGCCAATAGTGGGACACCACAGTTGTGCTGGATGTGTAGCATGCAGGGCTGGTCTGGCCTGGCGGGTCACCGGGGGATTTCCCGGTGGGCCTATGCACCCTGGGCCTCTTTTGTGTGTTTCAGAAGAGGTTAGGGAAGTACCGAAGATGTCATTGTTTTTTTTTAACTTTATAGAGATTCTACCAAGTCTGCCCTGAACTCTTGTGTTCAAGGCTGAGCTGTTTGCAAAAGTGTGAACAAGTTGTTGCCTAGTAACCATGGAGCCAGCACACGCATAGTATCATTTTTGCCCGGGCTCACAACGCACGTCCACTTGTAACAAGATTTTGGTTTGCATTTGACATGGAGTGAGCGAGATCAAAAGTAGCTGGGTGCTTGATCAGGTACAAATAATTATTTATACCTAATGCCCATACAGTTATGAAATCACTTTTTCTGTTCTTAATTGTTCCCAGGCATACCTTAATGTATCAGAAAGCAGGCAGGCATGCATCAGCCCATGTGTCCCGCTAGTATGAATGGGCTTCCATTGCTATGCAGTACTCATTTATTGCAAACAGACCCAACAACACAACGCCCTGAAGGCTCTGCCACACCAGGCAATGCAAAGAAACATGGGTGTGCAGATTAAAAAAATATGCAGTGAATCTTACATTTTAGGCAGCAAGTGTTTGAGAGTTGCATCTGTACACAACAACAGAAAAGACTCTCAGAAGAAACTTCATTTTACAGCCTGCAGTAAACAGAGAGCTGGGAGGGAGCAGCAGTGTGAGACTGACTGCAGTGTTAGCCTGGCAGAGCACACGTGCAGATACCCTAAACATGTTCCTTGCATGCAACCTCCCCACTACCAGCTGCACCCGGCTTCAACGTGCCTCATACCGCCTGGCTGGACCCATTGTTAACCTTTGCTTGACAACACAGCTGGCATTCAGGCTGTAAAACCAGGCGTCCTTAGCGGCACCCGCGAGCAGACCAGGATGCTAACAACGGGCCCGTCATTAACAGGCCCGTTGTTAGCATCCTCCCCATTCCCATTGAGCCCTACGGGGCTCAAATGAGAATGGGGATGTACCGGGTCCGGATTCCTTCAATGGGGAAATACCCAGCCCTCCAAGGTCGAATGGCCGGTATTTCCCCATTCAAGGAACCCAGACCCAGTTCCCGGTATGGGGGTAGCCATGCCGCTAAAAGCGGCATGGCTACCTCCATACTTGTAACAAGGCCCTAACTGCTTTATTTCAAGTCCCTACTACTTTTTAAACATGTCATTCCAGTGCTCACAAGTTTCAAATGGACATGCCTGAAAAGGCCAGCCAGTCTTGTTTTTTTCCCCCTTTGGATCCTGGGATTTGTAGTTTCTTTCATATTTGAAATGTAGGAAAACTAAAAGTTTCAGAATTCCAAGCAAAAACTGAATCTGATGGCCTTCACATACATGGCCATGGAAATCCTGAGAGCTCTGTGATTCTTGCTCCCTGACACTTCAGGATAGTTACAAATTTGAACTCTAACTGCATTGTTATCGGTGGGCTCAAACATATTTTAAGACTGCAATGGTTAGGCTGGTATATTGCGATTACCCCTTATTATCCACTCTTCCCCAGCAAGCTCTAAAAGAAGGCAAACTGAAAATGAAAGGAGTCACTGTAAATATTTCAGGAAAGGTTGTGGGAAATGCAAGGAAATGACATGTGGCTATTCAAAAGGCAGTCAAAGAGAAAGAAAGGTCTCAGACCAACTAGCAATGAAGCACACAACACACAGCAAACACATTTTCATAAGACTATGAAATCATTAGGAAGGTGGAAGTATATATATACACCTTTTGAAAGCTGCCGCTATACAAATGTCCTAGCTTGCACATTAAGAAGTCTTGGTTACAAATGAGTAATTCTCTTTCAAAAATCGATATCCTGGATTTTTTCAGCCAGTGTCCATAAATGATTTGGACCAATAATGACCAAAATATGTATGTGTGAATAAGACATTTTGATATTTAGATATAGCGTATTCATTGAGAAACGGTGATGGCCACTTAATACATGTTTAGATGTTGAGAATACATGCTTTCGTCCCCACCACCGTCCTGTGTCTTAAGTGTGATGCATGCATGTGTGTGTTTCGTGTGGGAAGGGAGCTTCATCATGATGAACGTTTGCGACCGTGGAAAAATGCTGGAAATCATCATATACGCAACATTATCAGCAATATGTAGTAGGAATTCTGGCATGTATTATGGGCACAGGTTCAAGAAAGTGATTTACACGGGCAATGCAGGCATATATCATAGACAGGGGCATCATGAAAATGTAAAGGAATGCTTCTGATACTGTGGCTGACCTGGCATCTGATACAGTGGGTGGCCTGGCATCTGATACTATGGCTGACCTGGCATCTAATCCATTTTGCCATGTGATGCTCAGGAAAACTAATTGTAAGAATGATGTCTTTTGCCCCATTTTCTTTCAAACATTATGCACTCAGATGTACCTTTTCAACCTATTGCTACGCTTGGTTGGTATTTCTAATTTGGGCAGATGATCATGCCACTCGAGTGAAATTATTGACCAGCCTCCACTAACTTAAATTAATTCAGAATGTCACTGCCTCTCCAGGAACCACCTTCTACACCCACACAATAAGCAGTCCCAGCCTCTAGTTGAGGCACTGGGGTACTTTTGAACAACATTCTAGCCTCTGGCTGCCCATGGCCCAACCAGGCTCAAAGGCAGAGGTGAAAGACAGGGTCCTGTAAAAGATGCCTTCCACCCATCCTGGCCACACGCGTATACACAAAGGTAAGGACTAGGGTTAGAGTGGGAAATCAAGGACTAAGGGAGGCAGTACGTTGAAACCCAGGGCATCTGTGACATATCTGTCAGCTAGAGTGAAGAAGATTGATGGTTTGATGTCTGTAGTGCAGGCTAGGCTCAAATCTCTTCTTTGCCTCATAAATAAATTGTCTGATCTTACACACATGTATGCTCAATGGACCATATCTGTCAACATTGGCATATCTGATATCCGCCTAATGTTGTGAGGATGTGGTTGGAGGGGGGGGAGGAGGTGGATATACTTTAAAGTGCACTTTTTCAAGCCATTATTTAGGTCAATGGTGTGCTGGAGGTGTGGGTTGGACTACCTTGCCATGCTTTCTCCGTGCAAAATGGGGGCCATTTTGAAAATAATTCTCAGGACCACTTGTGGTTCCCAGTCCACCCCTGCTTGACACATTAATCCAAAATACTGCACGGTCCCAATTCAACCCAAATGGTGAGCCGGGAGGAGGCAGGATTCTTCAAGCAGGACAGGTCATCACCCTGATTCATTTATCACCTTGGATGCATACTAGTGCAGTCCCTTAGAACAGTGGAAAACAGGGATAACGATGAGTGGTCATTTGGGATGCATAATTGTGCCCAAGGCAAAATGTTATAAGGGTTTTCAGTTCAAAATTGCCCACTGCTTTCATTAAAAGCCACATCGACAATATAACATTACTTTATTTCAGAGAATATCTCCATTAAATCCGGTCCTCCCTTCCTCATCAAAATCCTGGGTGACTGCCTTCCCAGACAACACCGCAAACATTCAGGACTTTTAGAAGGCCCTGCAAGGGAGTATAATAGCCCTGCCCTCCCCTGCTGCTCGTGTTTTCTGTCTCCAGATGGTGACGCCATAAGAAAGCTGTCTCTGGGCAAGGATCAGGAGGAAGGAAAAATTAAGTAAGTTGGTTGCTCTATGCACTGTTGCGGACTAGTAGACCTTTTAATTAGATCTATTGTTAAAGCGATATTACCCACTTTTGCCGAATGACAATTTCAGACAAAAAAGTTTGCCGCATTTTTTGCTGCTTATTGTTACCACAGAAATACTGACGATAAGTTTGGGTATGGTTTATAGAGGGGGTGCGGGGGTCTCCCCCCGTATTTTTTTCCTGGCTCCTTTGGTAGCTACACTTTTTCAGTGGAGAGGTGCATATACTAAAGGCAGGGGTGTACTGGATTATAGGGAACGCTGGAGATTTCCCGGTAGTCCTCTGCACCCTGGGCCACTTTTATGTGGTAACCTATTTTATTTCCAAATGTTCTCATAGGAAAAGGGTTGGGCTTGCTGAAAATATGTAATATGGGGCCACTTAGAAAATTATTTCCAGGGCCTCTTTTGTTTCTCAGTCCAGCCCTCGTAGCATGTCCCCTAACAGAGAGCAGATTGGAATGTAACTATGAAAAGGTGAAATGAAAACTTAAAAACCACACAAACTGCAAGACCAAAAATGTGATTTATATAATAACTTGTCCATGCAGTTTACTATACACTATACATGGGTAAGACCATAAGAGAAGTGCGACAGCGCATAGGGGAACATAAATCATGCATAAGGAACAAGGTTCCAGATACACCTCTGGTAGACCATTTCATTAAATTGGGCCACAAAGACAGGGATTTGAGGTGGTTTGTTCTGCAACAGGTGAGACCACAGGTGCGAGGAGGCCTCCATCCTACCCAGAATAGAACAAAAATTGATTTATACCCTGGATACTGTCAAACGAGGACTAAATATTTCCGTGGTAATAGAACAATATGATCACTAAAAAAAATGACTGTACACATTAATAAATGGTGCACGATATGGGGATTCCCCCCAGGCTGTTCCTTTGACCATGATTGTACTGTATTCAGTTATAGAGGGCAGCGCTAAACCCGCCTTTAAGCAGTAGCATAAAACAGTCAAATCCGGTCTGACTCCTTGATATGTTTGGAAATTTACATCGATTAGACCCACGTACATTTATTAAAGGTGTTTTAGCTTTAATGTCCTGTGTGTATTTTATGACATTTTTTCCAACACGGAAGAGACATGCACTTCTAATTTAGAAACTAAGTGCCGCGTAATAATGGAATGAGAGAGAGAGACTGGGCTGGCGGCTCCAGTCCTCTTTCTATGCTCACACACTAGGCAGTAAATACGATTGCAACACGGGTGTTCTGTGTAGCTGTCCGCGAGCAGTGAGAGCAACGTTAGCAGAGTAAGAAGACACCATTAAGGTAAGAACAAAAATCTTAAGGCTCTAAAAATATAGTGGGACGTAAGATACAGCATGTTACTTAGGTACACATACCCGCGAGGAGGGGATTTTTCTGCCCAGCGGTTTCATCAGAAGATGGTAACATACCAGAGTCGGGAGGGAGATTAATTAAAGGTCACTATGGCACTTGATAGTGTACTCCGAGACGAAAACGGGAGAAATATATGCCGCCTGCAGATTTGATGTTTGGGTGTTCCTATATTTACAAACATTTGTCATAAGATAGTAGAGATGACAACAAGGATGATAACAATGGAAAAAGACACTTTCAGTGTGTTAAAGTTTACAGAGATGGAGTATTTCCCGGATAACTAAATTTAGTGGTCTTTTCTGGCATTTTTATAGGGCACGAGGAGTGAAATATTGATCAAATCGACTAGGCACAAAAGAATCGGTGGCTCAATAAGGAAGACACTTGGTGAAAATTGAACAAGCAGGGCATGGGAATTGCCTAATGTGAGTACGGCGAAATAACATGAGATTATACTTTTAGGAATGTTTGAGGGCACTAATAAGGGACATTTTATGTACAGGCTGAAGAAAGACCCCCGTTAGAGACAAGTTGACTCCGATACGGAAAGGAAGACGCATGAAGGGGATTATTGACTGTTCTACTTCGTGATGTAAGTGTAAATTATTGGACCTACCTGAATAGATATCGGGTGGATTTTCCGATCAAAGTGGTGCTTAGCGACTATAAGACCATCTGTTGATGTTTTTTTGACTCTACAGGCTTACCCAGATTATAGTAGTTTTGTACCTGTAGATTAAGGTGGATAAAATCTGAATCACCCCCAATGATTACACAGCAGAAGTGAGACAGATCGTAACTATTTGCTAGTCAGCACACATACATTAATTGTGCAAGTTAATTATGAGGGGGATGATAATTCGAGTTAGATTGATGTTTCATTTTTAATTGTTTTTATAGGTGCTGTGGCTCACCCTACCAAATGAGACAGGACACAGAGGTTGCTGTATCTCCCATCCTGAAGAAGGTTCCTTTGCTAGGGGACTTAAAAAATAGTCCAGTGACAACTGAAACACGTGTAGACGATAAATGTCTGAGACTAGAGCTACACAGATTATGTTACCTTTTAGGAGATATAAGGAACCAGAGAGGAATGCAAAAGTAGACTAGGGTGACCAAATGAAAATGGTCAGAGAGAAAGTAAATATGAGGTATGAGATTGATGTAGAATGAAAGTGAATGAATGGTAGGAAAATTGAGATGCGAGTTGTGCTTTTTTGTAGCCAGTTTGGTAATGTTTGCAGGATATAGGATCACAAATCTTTTTGTGAAATAATTTTTGGAACATGATTTGTAAAATTGAACGTTTTTTTAAATGTTTGTGTTTTAAATTAAAATGAATTTATGTCGATATTGAAAGAATTGGTTTGTTGGTATTTATGAAAAGACATATTAGAAGAGGTAATCGCTCTCTTCCACTGGTCCATTGTGTGTAGTTTAGTAAATAAGAACCTGCCAAGGAAATACCACCCATCAAGAAGTGACCCCAGCTACTCAACGAAATATCCTACCACAGAAAGTCTAGTGGTGCAAGCAGCAACCGCTACCTCGAAACAGGCAGCTTATCCGACCATCCCACCGTATAGGATGATAAAATGGTAGATGCCTAGTCATAAAAGATATTTCCTGCTGTGGGCATGGCTCTTAAATCCGCCAACTCCACTTGTGCTTGGCAAAGTTTTCACACACACTATGGGACTGCATTTCTATGGTGGCTGAGCATAGTCCCGAAGGGTAGGAAAGAGATGGGTTCTTAACCAATGTTAAGGATGGAAAGGATGCCATGTGCAAGTCCCTTCAGTCGGGTCTGCATTCTACTGACAGCATCAGCAGAGCCATGGCGGCAAACACTGTCATTCGCAGATTTGCGTGATTAAGGAAATCTGGATTTGCACCAGATGTGCAGTCAAAACTGCCTTTTGATGGGTCTCATCTTTTTGGCAGCAAGGCTGATGAAAGCCTTGAGAAGCTGCAGACCCCAAATACGGCAGCCAAATCTTTGGGTGCTGCTATTAGGCAGCCTCAGCCTTTTTACCCCAGTGTACCATCGTGAAGGGGTAGATCCTTTGGCTACTACTCCTCAGTTGGAAGAGTTAGAGAAATGGCTAGTCCAAGAGACCCAAGAAGATCCCCTCATTGTGGACGAAAGAGAGGTGCAAAGCCTGTTGAAGCAGCAGCATCTTTACCAATAGTCACTGCTTCAGCCACCTCAAAACATCTGAGGTCCTGAGTCACAACACCGCTCTGGGAGTCAGACTGTCAGCATCTGAAAGAATGGTGAGACATTACTTCGGATGCTTGGCTATTAGAAACCATAGCCCAAGGTTACTGCCTCCCCTTCATTCTGAGACCTCAGTACCATCTACAGGGGAGCCATTCATTGAAGGTTCCAAATCCATTCTTTGTGCAGGAAAGGTTGACCCTGCTACAGAAAGGTGCTATAGAGCCGGTACCTGTAGCAGAATGGAACAAAGGATGGTATTCTCCATATTTACTAATCCCAAAGATGTATGGAGGACTGAGACACATCTTGGACTTGAGATACTTGAACAAGTTCCTCAGGAAGGACAAGTTCAAGATGGTCACAATTTCTCAGATCCTTCAGGCCCTCCAACTGCAGCATTGGGTGGTGTCATTGGACCTTCAGGATGCTTATTTTCATGTGCCAATCCATCTCAAGCACAGACAGTACCGGAGGTTCACCATTGGTGGTTCTCACTATAATTGTTTAGTTCTGCCATTCGGGCTGACCTCCGCCCCAAGAGTTTTCACCAAACTGATGGTAGTGGTAGCACCGAATCTCAGGAGAGGGGGGATTCAGGTCTACTCCTACCTGGATGATTGGCTGATCAGGGTGCATTTTCCTGAACATATCCTGGATCATCTCAACTTCACCTGCCACTCCCTTCACAGACTGGGCATTGCCCTCAATTACAAGAAGTCCCATAGGACACCATCTCAAAAGCTCCAGTGCATAGGGGCTGTACTGGATTCATCCTTGGGAAAGAGCTTGCCACCCAAGGTGAGTGCTCAAGACATTCTGCAGATGTTCTCCAAGTTTCAGAGTGCCCAGCATCTCTCGCCTTTGACTTTTTGGAGTTGCTCGGCCTCATGGCATTCTGCATTTTTCTGGTGCCAGAGGCACGCCTGAGGATGAGATCCCTTCAATGGGCTCTCAGGACACAATGGTCTCCATTCTCGGGCAACATGTCAGACCTACTTCAGTTTCCAAGCAGGGTCGCACAGGATCTCCTGTGGTGGGCTGCGATGACAACATTCTGAAGGGAGAAGATTTTTGGCAACCATGGCCGGAGATAACTGTAGTGAAGGACGCTTCACCCACGGAGTGGGGCGCCCACGCCAACTATCTGACAATCAGCAGTCGTTGGTCTCCTTCGGAGTACAAACTACACAACAATCTTTTGAAGCTGAGAGCAATCAGACGTTTCTGCCCTCTCTATGGGGAAACAATGTCCTGATAATGATGGACAACACAGTGGACATGTACTAGCTCAGCAAGAAAGGAGATGACCACTTTGCAGAGAGGCAATTCAGCTTCTGGTTCTGAGAAGGAATCTCTATCAGCAGTACACCTAGCCGGAGTGGAGAACACAACGGCGGACGCTCTGAGCAGGCAGAGCACCGTCTCCAATGAGTGGGAACTAGCTTAGGATGTCCTTCAAGAGATCTTCACCCTTTGGGGAACGCCTCAAGTGGATCTGTTCATGACCAGTGTCAACAGGAATTGTGAACTGTACTGCTCCAGAGAATTTACCCCAAGAGGAGCTCTAGGAGACGTATTCATGGTGGACTGGGAGTTTCCACTCCTGTACACATTTCCTCCAGTCCCTGTCATTCCTCATGTGATCAGGAGGTTGAGAAAGTTCAGGAATCACATGATCCTAATTGCCCTGAATTGGGCCAGGAGGACTGCCCTCCAATAAGTCTTCCACAGAGAGAGGACCTTGTCTCGCAAGAGGAGGGTCGGCTTCTCCATCCAGAGGGCAAGACACTCAGCCTTTATTCATGGTTTCCTGAGTCTGAGGTACAAGGATTGGGACCTCCCGGATGCCATAATGGAGATTTCACTTTTGGCCAGAATGCCATTGACAAACTCCTTGTACCGCTGCTGTTTGAACAATTCAGCAGCTGTTGCAGGGACAAGAATGTGGACCCTTTGCTATGCAAAACACCAGAGGTGTTATCCTTCCTACTGTACTTAGCCAATCTGGGGCTCCAGGTTGGGACCATTAAAGTTTATTTGGCGACGTTATCCATCTTCAAGCGCTTGCCTGAGGAAACTTCATATTTTAAGATATCTTTGGTGATAAAATTTCTGAAGGGACTCACTAATGTATTCCCTCCACCTCCCTTTCAAGGTCCCGTTCGGGACCTTAATGTGGTGTTAACATTTCTTATGTGTGTACCATTTGAACCACTCCAATTATGTCCCTTAAGATTACTAACTTTAAAGACCTTCTTGTTGGTAGCACTAACTTCATCCCATAGAGTGAGTGAGTTGCAGGCACTATTCTCTCTCTAAACCACCATTTACAGTATTTCAGAAGGATAAGGTCATCCTGAGGGTAAAGCCTTCATTTATACCTAAGGTAATTGCAGACTTTCATTTAGGACAAAAGAATGCATTGCCCACTTTATATCCTCCACCTCATCCTGGCAAGGAGTTGGGGTTGCACAGGCTCGATCCACCTAGGGCTCTGAGCTTCTACATTTCAAGGTTGTCAAAACTTCATCTAGATGACCAAATATTGATAGGTTATACAGGTCATAGCCTGGGACAGTTTGTAACAAAGCAGACCCTATCCAGATGGATTATTCTAGCTATTTCAGAATGCTACAGGCTGGCAGGCAAGGTTGCTACAGAAGGCTTCAGAGCCCATTCCACTAGGGGAATGGCTAGGTCTTCTGCTCTGCAAAGAGGTATTCCTATTAAAAATATTTGTGAGGCAGCTATGAGGTCTCCAATACACACTTTCACTAAGCATTACTGCCTTGATTCTACCCTAAGTCAGGATGGAAGCTTTCGAAAAGCTGTTCTCCGTTCTGTTCATGGAAACCATCGATGACAAAATTCTTACTCCCTCCACCAAAAAAAAAAAAACACTGCCTTGGGAGTCTATCAAAGATGAGGAATATGTGGGAGGACACAATCCATTCGAAAAACATATTACTTATCCCTTGTAACATTCCTTTGACTGGATGTTCCTCCTACGTATTCCTCATCTCCCTCCCAGCATACCCTTGAGTACAATTTCCCATGCTATTACAGCTTTCGCTCCTTCAGAGCATAGTACGATCAAACCCACGTTGATGCGGGTAGTTCTACTTGAGAAGGGCACGAAAAAACAGAACTGAAGCCAACCGGTGCTGCGCATGCTACGTATGCCTTCGATGACATCATCCTCGAGACAGAGCCCCTCGAGGGACATCGAGTCGACTGCATCGATGCACAGCGCCCTCTGCCAAAAATTCTTTTTTTCCCAAAAGCAGCTGGAGCTGGATATTGGAGATATCAAAGATGAGGAATATGTGGGAGGAACATCCAGTCGAAAGAACGTTACCAGGCAGTAAGTAACTTGTTATTCTTTTTCATGAACTCTACGCCCACATTATTTATATTTAGCGGTAGGGATTGGCAATAGGACTGCATTATTATTTGATGGTCGTAGCGTGCAGATTTAGGTTTAGATAAGTGTTTATCTCACCCTTGTTGAAGTTCAGTAAAGACCCTTGAACTGTGGTCACTTTTGTCTGTCTTACTGTTGATACCATGCCTTCCTTACACAATACACATGAACAAGTGGCTGTACATCCTCAATGAGGGACCCCAAGCACAATCATTACATATTTCAACATCACCAAAACCAACCCTGCATGCACACCATTACACACACACCAAAGAATATCATTCCAGGAACACTGGCACTAAACACACAGTGACCCTGCACAAGGAATGGAATGAGATTAACAGCCATTGTCACCTCAAGATGTCTGATGGCCACACTCCTACATGTGAAATGTATGTGCACATGTCCATATCAATTAAAATAATGGCAACATGGCAAGCACTGACAACACACAATATCAACAAACACACATGCACACATTCACCAATGGAGTACAAACCCATCCATGACATATGACTATCTCGCATCTACACCATATACACAATTGAACAACCTGCCAATATTTCAAAGCAAGCAAGTAGGCAAGCATCACATGGGCATGACAAACCTGGCAAAAATGCTGCACCGCCACAAATTTACAAGAGCCCACCCATGTACATTGAGCACGGATGCAACATCCATCGCACACAAGTAACATGCACACATGTCCCCCAGCAAACAGCAAAGTAACAACATGACACACACTGTGAAGCCCCAACCCAAATGACTGCCATTGGACCCATACACGTGGTGAACATGGAAAAAGTAAAGGTGAACATGAAAAAAGAAACTGCATCAAGTGTGGAAAGAAGGATATGAAAAATTGTATTTTAATTATGTACACACAAACAACGGGAAGGGTGAAATATTCTAGGATGAAAATAAATAAAAGTAAAAAAATAAACCTAACACTAAGGAACTATGTACATTGGCAGCAGACTAGTCTGCTGGGATGTCAACAAGGGCTTCCACCAGGGCCGACTCAACAACATCCCTTCCTGAAGGCGGGCCTCTGTACATTTCTGGGGCTCTTGCAAGGTGTGCAAAAACTCATCTGCCACCCTGCAGGACTCCACCAAGATAGCAGCCTGCTCCCTTGCCCTCGGCTCACCGGCCTTGGCCATGGCCATCCGAATAGCCACATCTCTTGCCCACCGCCTCTCCAACTCCTGCAGCCTCACATAATGCACCCTGGCCGAAACCAGCTTAGCCAGCTGGATCCGGACCTCCTGCTTCAGTTTGTGCACTTGTGTGCCACTTTGCCTCCTATGGATGGCAATGTCCTGTAGAATCCACCTCCTTACAGCCAGCATGTGCTGTTGCCTGGGAGTGAGTGCCCCATGGCTGGACACCTTCTGACCCGAAGGCAGTCATCGTTGGGGGATGTACAGCACCTGCACTGCCTTGAAGTGCCTACTGTTCCTCCATTGCCCGTTCCTGTGTGGGCTCCTCAGGAGGCTCAGTGGCCACTTCTGCTGCTGATGTAAGGACTTCCGAACTTAACCAGGGACATGGGCAGATCCAGAAAGGCTGGTGGTGGAACTTGTGCACAGGGGACCAGGGTGGGAGTTGGCACGGAAGCTGCAGTGGAGGCCATCTGGATCACAGAGGAGGAAGTGGTGGAGGGGGCCATTGCATGTGCCAGCCTACAGAGAACAGCCAGGAGGAGTGCGGTCGCCAGCTGGGCCATGAAGATGGATATCTGCTCATGATGCTGTCCAAGATCTGAGCAAGAAACCTGTACAGTATCCTGTATAGCTGCTGTCCAGCTGGCAATACCTGCCAGCAGGAGCTGCAGTACTGCTCTGATGGCATCATCGGCCCCAAGTGGGGGTTTGGTCTGGGCGGATGCATTACAGAAGGTGGTCACTGCTGAATCAGATGGCAAATGGACATGAGGCTGTGAAGAACATTCCACAGTGGACTGCACATCCACATGTCTCTTGGCTAGGGGTGCAACCTGAACACGTTCTACGATGCCCCCACCTGACCCAGATGGCTGACCTGCAATGGCCTCCTTCACCACATACACCCCCTTCACCGCAGAAGACCCCAGAGAGCCCTCCGCCCTAGTTGGCCCCTGTGTGGCAGCACCATGTCCCACCGCTGCTGAGGAGTGCCCCGCAACAACCACCTCCTCGGACTTACCCGCAGCAGCCTCACCGGATGGGATTTGCACTCCCTCAGCCACATTGCTCTCTGAAGAGGAGGTCTCAGTTGTGCATGGCTGTTGTCTGAGCCTGGGTCTGGAAGCTGTGTCCCTGCTCCTCTGTTCCAAAGTACTTCTACTGCCCTCTTCACCAGCTGCAGCAACTGTGGAAAAGGGGACAAAGAACATCAGTCAACAGTGACGATGCGTGTGTCACATACAGAGCATTAACAGTACCATGAATTCAACATGAGTCAACCATCAACTGCCACACACATGCCCATGCATTCAGCATAAATACTGACACAAAAGTGTAGGCACAACCTTGCTACACAATCATGAGACATGCACATGTCCACCCAGCACATTCACGTGTGGTCACATATACATTTAACGAAATCATCACATGTTACTACACCAATGCAAAAGCGACCCAAGCTGGACATGCAGGCAGGCAGGCCCATGGGAACTGCACTTGGTCACATGTCGCAGTACCACCATTGCATGGCTCGCAAGAACACTTTGTCCACTCGCATAGACATGCAAGGTAGGAAAGGATACTAACAGGATGCCCAGGAGGTGTCCCGCATGGGACAGGGAAACTTGACAGGCATGGACTACACAGTGGCACAGAAGTGTGGGACCACAACATTCACAACTGGGTCCATGCCATAGACCCCCAGAGCAGTACCCTCCAGAGTGTCCTGGGGACTCCAACTTCATTATTGGGCCCCACCAGCACCTCCCAGAGCATGTGTCCTGGCTTGTCCTTCCAGGTGCTGGCTTAACCACGCCCACAGCAGACATTCCTGTAGTAACACACCTGCTCTCGTGCCCCAGCACCAGCACAGCGGAGTTACTCAAACCCCCACGCCACATGTGCGTCACACAGGGAGACACCTACCACAGATGACAATGCATGCACTGAGTGGTGTTCTTGGAGCTTTGTTGCCAACAAATGTGGCACCCAGCTGGGCCAGCTGTGACTCAGTGCATCTGGCCTAAGCAACAAATGGATGTGAGGCAATGAAGCAGGGCCACCCATGAATACACATCTTGGGTCTGGCCAGGAACCATCAACAATGTGACAGTGTCTGCTAGTGGCATAACACTGCCTGTGGGGTTAGCTCAATAAAAATGGCCAGAGCCCCGAGTGGTGCTGGGATGTGGGTCACATTACACCACATCCCCTGTGTTCACTGTTGAATGTGAAACTAGCACTGTGAACGTCCCACAACACTCAAGGGGAGAGAGGGGCCCCTGGACGTATTATGAGGAACCACCAATCTTGTGAGAAGGTGGAGGCTGCTACACATGGCGACCCCACTGGTTTGGGGAAGGGTGGTCTGCCACCCTGTGGAACTGTCAACACCCAAGATTGCATTTGAGAAGTGAGTCCATTTGTTAGGAGCAAGGGCATGGCTCTTGTGTGCCCACAACCACGGTGTTGGTCAGGCCCTGTGGTCAGACCACAATCCTTGCACTCTCACATGACCACTGGGTTACTGCTGCACTGCCGTGCCTCTGCACTGCTTGGAGGGGAGAGACCGCAATGTAAGTGGGCCCTCCTAGAAGGAGCATGCTCCCGAATCAACACTCTCCAAACAAGGGTGGCATGTTGATGCCTGTCTCAATGGCCATGGTTGGACAAGCAGTCCAGCACAACTTGAACCAAGTGTGCAAAATAAACCTGTGGATTGCAGGGAGTCAGATAGACAGGATGCCCTGTCATTGTGGTGCAAAAGTCACCTGAGGACATATCGCCAGCCAGGCACCCTGCAGGGCTGCTAATGAACTTTGACACACAAAAGAGTGTCCACATCAGGAAAAGCTCAGTTGCCACTTTGTGTGTGGCACAGCCCTTGTACATCTTGCAGATGTGCATAGCCTGGGTGTTGCCTCAAGTACCAAGTGGAAGGCACACATGATCCTTACACACTCATCAGTAAGCCTGAGAAAGGCAACTATGCCTATGTGTAAACTGTTCACCCTTTGCGACAGCAGATGTTGTTTGGTAAAAAGTGTCATGACTCCTCATAGCACATTCCAGATTGTAGCCCATCCGGACCTCCGGAAACAGCCAGCACCCTGGACCTACCATGCATGCCCCATGTCCGCCATCAGGCAACCAGGCATGGGGAGTGGACAGCCAACAATTCAAGGGCCATGATGGGCACACACGGCCCGTGGCCCGGGCTATTTAGCAGGGACCACTCCCCGTGACCCTGCAGCATGGCTCCGGGAGGCCAAACACAGGGGTCGATGGGTGGGCAGCGAGTCCCTTGTTAGGGGAGGCAAACACTGAATGCTTGTGAGCATTGCAGATCACAGGGACCTCCCCAGGCAAGCAGAGTGCATTTCTGGTCACACTACTGCTGGCCTAGTTTCCTGTCCTTTGAGACAGAGCTACGCTTTTACTTAGTAGATTTGAGCTGATCATAATTGTAAAGCATTTTTTTTTTTTTTTATCTTATGTGACTGCTTTTTAAATGTTTGATACCAAAATGAAGTCCCTTATAAATCAGAGATTGTAACGCTGCACCTTATTTTGTAGCTGAAACTCCATAGCCCAGCTGAACCTGCAGCGTGCACTCGAGTGACGGCACTGTGGGTCACCACAGGCTTTAACTGGACCGAAGCCTGTTTAGGCATGCTTACGCCCTGAATGGGATTCGGCAGGAAACGCTGCCGGCCCGAGATGGTGACCGTACGCACCTTAGGGCAACTTAACCATAACGTCCCCTCAACAAAACATTTTTTGTAGTGAATATATATATATATATATACATATATATATATATATGATACATTACTCACCGTATTCGTATTTCTGATGCTTGTATCTGCTTAGATTCACATGCTGTGCATAGGCTGACATCTAGTGGAAGCTGCGGAGTATTACAGTTTGTTTTTCGAAACTCGAAAATGGGCGTCGACACAGGGCGTGCCAGTAATACTATCCCTAGTGTGACGTCCACTGTACCCAAGATCCCTCACGCGTCTAGGATCCTCAGATTGTATTTTTTCTGACATGGGGTAGAATGAGGAGTAGCGTGAGTACAGATAATCCAAGCAGATAGATAGAAAAGGTAAGACTACAAGCAATCATGCGCCTTCTCTCAGAGGGGAGGATGGGTGGGTCGCATGTGAATCTAAGCAGATACAAGCATCAGAAATACGATAACGGTGAGTAATGTATCCCTTCTGAGGCTCATGTAATCTGCTTAGATCACATGCTGTGCATAGATTAGCGAGCAGTACCTGAAGAAGGAGGTGGGATGTGAGAAGGGTCATGAGCAAATAAGTGTCTTAGAACCGCTTGTCCCACTTGTGTATCTGCCTTGGAATGGGTGTCAATGCAGTAATGCTGAGTAAAAGTGTGAATAGAGCTCCAACGAGCTGCTTTGCAAATGGTGTCAAGGGGTACATTTGCAATGAAAGCCAGAGTGGCCCCAATGCCTCTAGTAGAGTGGGCTCTTGGCGTGAAAGGCAGAGTTCTTTCAGAGAGTGAGTAACACAGCTGGATACAGTTAATAATCCACTTCGAGATGGCACCTTTAGAGACGCGATCCCCCTCTCTGCCTGTAGCTACGGAGACAAACAGTTGATCTGTTTTTCTTAGCGGTCTGGTTTTATTTACATAGTAGAGGACCTCCCTACGCACATCTAGGGTGTGTAGTTTCACCTCAGCCGAGCTTTGAGGGTCTTGGAAGTAAGCCGGAAGCTCGATGGACTGGTTTACATGGAATTTATATATAAACTTAGGTGAGAACCTAGGGTATGTGCGTAAAACCAGTTTGTCTTTATGGACAGTAAAGAAAGGATCCTGCACTGACAGAGCCTGAATTTCACTGACCCTTCTTATAGAAGTAATAGCTACTAAGAAGGCCATTTTATAAGTCAGGTGTTTGAGACTGCTTTTATGCATGGGCTCGAAAGGGGGTCCCATGAGCTTGGCTAGCACCACATTAAAGTCCCACCCTGGTGGTGGGTTTGAAATAGGAGGGTGAAGTCTCTTTACTCCTTCCATGAAGGCTTTAACTACTGGTACTTTCCACCACAAGACCTTGCTATGGGAAGTGGTGTATGCCGACAGGGCTGCCAGGTGTACTTTCAGTGAGTTAAAAACCAATCCTGCATCTAGCAGGTGGAGCATGTATGTAACAATAGTGGAAGGAGTGCAATCAACAGGGTTGATTTGTCTACTCTGGCACCAGATAACGAACCTCTTCCATTTGTCAAAGTAACAGTGCCTTGTGTTTGGTTTCCTAGATTCCTTTAGGATGTCCATACACCTCTGTGGCAAATTGAGATGTCCAAACTATGACCTCAGGAGCCATGCTGCTAGGTTCATTGAGTTGGGTTGCTTGTGCACTGTTTGACCTTGGTGCTGGGACATTAGGTTGTACCAGGCTGGAAGTTTGATGGGCTCGCACACCGCCATCCTGCGTAGGTGTGGGAACCACAGTTGTCTTGCCCACATGGGAGCAACTAGAACGAGCGTCATAGACTCTCTGTTCATCTTGTTCACCACTTTCCTGATGAGAGGAGTTGGTGGAAAAGCGTACGCAAACATCCCTGACCAGTTCATCCACAGGGCGTTCCCCTGGGAGTCTGGTTGGGGAACCTGGATGCAAATCCTGGGCATTGTCTGTTTTCGCTTGTGGCGAATAAGTCTATAGTGGGGAAACCCCACTGAGAGAAGATATCTTCTACGACCTCTCTGTGTAGAACCCATTCATGTTCCTCTGGGAGGGAGTCTCTGCTCAGAGCATCCGCTAGGGAATTGAGCTCCCCTGGAACATGTTGTGATGACAGGAAGATGTTCCGTCTGAGTGCCCATATCGAGATTTTCCGGGCAAGCTTGGACAGATTTGGCGAACGAGTCCCTCCTTGCTTGTTCAGGTAGAACATGGCTCTTGTGCTGTCCGTCCGGATTTGCACTGACAGGTTTAGTAGGTGGGGCTCGAACGCTTGAAGCGCTCTGAATACTGCCAGAAGCTCTAGCAGGTTGATGTGGTTCTTGGCCACTGAGGGAGACCAGAGACCCTGAGCTGTGTGGTGGAGATGGTGAGCTCCCCACCCTGTCAGACATGCATCGGTAGTGACTACTGCCTGTACTTCGGGATCGTAAAAGGGTTTCCCCTGTGCGAGATTCTCTCTTGTCCACCAGTGAAGGCTTTGTACTAGTGTTGGCGAAACGACCACTAGAACGTCCCACTGACCACTTGCCTGAGACCACTGTTTCGCCAACCATTCCTGCATGGGATGCATGCGCAGGCGCACGTGGGGGACCAGGTAAATACATGACGCTATCATGCCCAGTAAACTCATTGCTTTGCATACCGTTATTTGGTGACCGGACTGATAATGCAGAATTTGCAGTAGTATATTCCGAATTCTTTCCTATGAAGGAAAGGTCAACCCCTCTTGAGTATCTAGGATTGCTCCTAGGAACTGTTTGGAGGTGCTTGGCACCAGGCTTGACTTCTTCTCGTTGATTGAGAAGCCTAACTCGTGGAGGAGGTCGATAGTCCATTGAATGTTTGTCCTGCAAATTACTGGGGTTTCCCCCGTTATGAGCCAATCGTCCAGATAAGGGTACACCGGGATTGCCTCGCTGCGTAGGTGTGCAGCCGCCACCACCAGTACCTTGGTGAATACCCTTGGTGCCGAAGCTATCCCGAAGGGCAGTACCTTGAATTGGTAGTGCCGACTGTCCACCTTGAAGCGCAAGTACCTTCTGTGCGCTGGGAACATGGAAATATGAAAATAAGCATCTTTCATATCCAAGGTTGCCATGTAATCCCCCTTTTTTAGGAGGGGGATTACTTCTTGTAGCGTAGTCATACGAAACTTTTGGGGCTTGACATACTTGTTGGCAGGCCGTAAGTCCAATACTGGGCGCATTGTCAAATCTTTCTTTGGCACAAGGAAGTAAGTTGAATAAATACCCTTGTTTACCTGGTGTCCCGGGACGAGTTCTATCGCGTCCTTTTCTAGCAGAATAGCGATCTCCTCGAGGAGAATCTTCTGATGTTCTAAAGAGTGTACTCTTTGTCGTGGAGGATGGTTCCGGGGACGCTGCAGTAGTTCTATACAGTACCCTGTGGATACTGTTGACAGCACCCATCTGTCTGATGTGATGTGATCCCTTCCCAAGCCTGGGTGAAGTTGGAAATGCGTCCCCCTGCTGGGGTTGCGTGAGAAGGGACCCTGAACTGAGCATCACTGCTTTGGTGGAGGCGTGCTGCCTCCTTTGCTAGGGCTGCCTCTGCCTTTACCACGACCTCTCCTATTACCCCTGCCGTAACCCTGGGTAGACTGTTGGCTGTTCCACTGTGTACCCTGCCCCTGGGAATAGTTAGATCCCCTCTGGGAATTTTGGCCGCGTGGGCGACGAAAATTACTATTCCCTCTCTTGTTAGGGGGTTTATTGGTTAACTGGCCAAGGGACTTGAGTGTCTCGTATTCGTCCTTGGCATTCTTCAGTGCGTCTTCGACCGCCTTACCAAACAACAGATCGGCTTCCACCGGTTTGTCCAACAATGATGCCTGGGTTTCTGCCTTAAAACCAGACTGCCGTAACCACGCATGTCTCTTGATAACAGTGCCTTCCGCTATCAATCTTCCTGCGTTGTCCGCGGCGTCAAAGGTTGCTTTCACGGCTCTCCCCTCTGCTGAAATCCGAGCTAACTGGCCCTTTAAAGGTCCCGGAGCAGAGGCTATAAGTGCCGTGACTTCTTCCCACTGATGGCAGTTGTAGCTGGCCAACAGGGTGGCGGAGTTTGCAATCCTTGCTTGATAGGCTGAAGATAACCAAGTCTCTAGTTCTATTCAACATCCTTAGGGTGAGATCACCATGGCTGTTGTCCAGCACCCTTAAAGTAGGTCCTTCATATCTATTACCCACCATAATTGCTTAAGAGACACTTAATGTTGATGCAGTATCAGATGGAAGACCCACCTGGTAGACTGTGCACAGGGGTGGTGGCAGGGTTGGGGGCTTAGTTTACCATAACTGTCGAATTTCAGGGGTTTTTCGGTTTTAATTTAAAACATAAAGGGGAGGTGGAAAGGTTTTTTTAGTGAAGTGTACAGGTTTTTGTTAGGGCAACTTAACCATAACGTCCCCTTAACAAAGTTTTTTTTGTAGTGAATTGTGTAGGTTTTTGGAAGGTGAAAGGTAAGCATGAAATTGTGGCAATGAAGTTGGTGAGCAGAATATACACTGTAATCATGTGACTTTGAGAGATATGTAGTATAATCTGCATACTTGACATACATTTAACATGGAACATACAGAACCCCCTCCCTATTGATATTGGAAAGGTACAGACTGAGCGCCTGTTTGGGGACAGGGTTGGACAGGATCAACATTACCCAAAGAGGCAGGGGGTAGCTGAAAATGTACTACTGTCTTACACATAAAGTGTGCAACGTAGAAGAAGGACATAAAGATATTATAAGTAGTAATAAGTAAATATGGAAACCTGAAGCTGGGAAAAGAAAACA
This sequence comes from Ambystoma mexicanum, assembly GCF_040938575.1. Taxonomy (NCBI): domain Eukaryota; kingdom Metazoa; phylum Chordata; class Amphibia; order Caudata; family Ambystomatidae; genus Ambystoma; species Ambystoma mexicanum. Next base: position 230,576,774 of record NC_090931.1, on the reverse strand, counting down.
ACAAATTTAATAAGCATGTAGAATGAAGTGGACCAAAAGGAAACTAATCGGTATGGCTTCCATGCCTGCTGTTGGGTCATTAGCCTCTGCACCACCCCCAAACCCGCCACCACCACCACCTCACCAAGGGCCTGCAGTGAAATATATGGGTGAGGATGTAGAGATCGAGGAAGAAGAGGAGGAAGAGAATGAAGTGGAGGAACTCCGCAGTAGGAGCACTCGGCGAGAGTCGTGGGTGTGGCGGTTGTTTTCCGTTTATGAGAATGTACCAAAAGCATGTGCGAACCTGGTGAAGTGTAACCAGTGCGAGGTGGTGTTGAGTCGCAGAAGATTTGGAGCATACAGTTTTGGTACGACAACCATGAAGCGACACCTCACTTCGTTCCACACTGCGGACATTCGCAAGGTGGTGCCATGTGAAGAGCGTAGTCATTTGAGTTCCTCTACAGCATCCTCGGTAGCCAATTGTCATGATGCCTACCCCCGGGCATCCAGACCAAGTCCAGCAACCCCAGAAGCAGGCATCATGTTACCCAGAGAAAGCCCAGCAACCCTTGTTAGGGGCTATATGGGTACAGTCCTGGCGTCTATGGTGCCAGACTCATATGGGGGAACAGTCCTGGCGCCATAGACGCCAGACTCATATGTTAAAACTTACCTGTTGCAGACCATGCTGCAAGAGATCCAAGCCCATGTGAGGCTTGGAAGGGACTACTTTACCTAGGGACTATTTTGTTACTCGGATGTGGTTGTGGAGGAATACTTACCTAGGACTACTTTGGAGGCTATTTAAACCACGCCCGAAGGGGAGCACACGCTTTGCATTATTCTGCATCCTGCAGCGTAACGCTCACCGTGCCTGCAGTCAGCATCCAGCCTCGTGCCACGCCCACCTCGAGTCCAGAGCGCCTAGAAAGAAGGGGAACGAAGAAGAAAGGTTAGAACAAGAACATTATTGGGTTTCTTACCTGATTCCAGATTCATCGCACCTTTGAACAAGAAAAAGACTTTATTTTAAAACACGTCGCATCGCCAGCAGCAGCGCCGCGCCATACTCACCGTTCCTCGCAGCATCTCTACGATCCGGCGCTGTCTCCATCATTATGTTGCTGCATTCCAGCACCTAATGGGGACAAGAAAACAACAAGGTGAGCCGAGGGGAAACAAACAAGGACAATCTCTTGCCACCATATACTTACCTGATTTTACCGCCGGAGGTATCATTTACCAGCACGCCAAATCTTCTTACGCCGCACCTGTAAGAAAAGAGAAAGCAGTGAGTTAAACTTTGGCATCATTTAACGGACAGTGTGGGATAGCACAGACTCTTACCTGAACGCTTTCAGCTGCCACAGAACTATCTTCTTTTGGGTCTAAGCTGCAAGATAAACAAAGGAATTGGACAAGAGTGATTATTCAGACATTTTTGAACTCTTAAGAACTATATGCTTACGGCCCTTCGCTAGGAGTTTTGGAGCCAAGATTTGTCTAGAACTCTTCCAATATCCTCAAGCCAGTGAAGTAACTGCCCATCAACACGCCCCTGTGCTCCTCGCAGGATGGAGAGCACATCATTCAAAACTATAAGGTGAGCTTTGTGAACGGGAATATCAGAGGTGATAAATGGGGACGCAGTGAGGGGCTATTACTCAAATCCACGGGTGGCTAATTCCCTTTCTCCGCCTTTAGGAGACTACTTCTACGGGTCAAGCAAACGAAGCTAGGTGGGCCAGTCCAGTCAGCCATCTCTGCACTACGCATCATGTTGGTGGAGACCGTGGCTGTCCAGTTCCGCCCGACACCCCTGTGGGAACCAGGTGAGCGTAACACCAATCCGCCCACCACAAGAGACACTCCTGTGGGGGGGGGGAATGCCTTCCTCCAGCTGCCTCACAAGCCATTCGCAATGCTGTTGACCCTTACCTTTCAAAGGTGACAGTAGTGTGCACGTATTGTGAGGCAGTACTCTGCAGGGGGGAAAGTTTTCAAAGTGCTTTTGAGGCTGCAGTCACCGAGCACCAGAAGATCTGCTCCTTACCTAAATAAAGCTCACCCTAAATCTTTCTCTGTTCAGTTGCCCTTTTTTATCCCCGTGGCTGGTATCCCTTCCTTACCCTCCTTTCACTTCTCCTCCTAGTGTGTCGTGTGCTGTTAAGCAATGAACGTAAAAACAACAAAAATTACAGAAAAGGCTCTTTTCAGAGCCACCTTTCTCAGTATAACACTAGAACTATGAAGTGACGGTGGTAGACCCCTGTGGAGTTCTGAAAAAGTTTGCAGACAGTCGTAGAGGAAAAAAGGGAGGGTGCATGCGGAGCAAACGCAATAAAGTGTACGTTTAGAGTAAGTGGCAGCTCTGAAAAGAGCCTTTCGGTGGTGTGTTGTGTGGGTCAAAAACAGTGGATTGGGGAAAACGGATTGTCAGATAGGTTAGTGTGATTGCAAAAGAGGTTGCAATGCATTTTGTACATTGCAAAGAAAAATCTGATTGCCAGCATATGTGAGGTGGACTCCATCTCTGCGGAAAATGAAAGTGCTGCGAAATAAAGTGGTTTAATTGTGGAAAGAGGACATGCCAACATCTCTTAAAAATGCACACACAGCCTTATTCACATTGCGTCTCGCTTTCTCCATTTGTGGACCAAACGCAGAAGAACGCAGCCATTGGGCAATACGGGAAAAAAGTATTTGACAATTTGGAAACATGTCCATGAGCTTCGCGAGTCCTTCCTTCATTGCAAATTGCAAAGAAATTCCAGATACATGGCCTAAACTGTTTCCTCCACAATGAATGATCAGTATATCTGGAGGACGCTCTGTCAGTAAAGTAACACAAAGAGGTACCAAGTCCAGCCATCTCATTCCACGCACGCCATGCCAGTGCACTTCCGCATGTGGAAATCCAAGATTTGTAGATAAACTGCAGCTTTCTGCATGCACCTTCAGCCAATGTATCCATGAGTCTCCCAAAATCCATATAATATGTTTTCGAGCATGGAAAGCCATGGCTGTGTGGTCTCCTGTGAGGGAGAAGATGGTCTTATTAAAGTACGTCACTCAGAACACACTTACTGAACTTTATGGACCAATCCCTAGCGCAGCTCATCCTCATTTACATGCGGCTCCACCCTTGAATCCCCGGTGGTGATCCGTGCTGGCTGCTAACTACTGCCATGTTCGCGGACATGTACAGGATCAGAGCGTGATGACGGTACAGTAAAGTACTATTCCCCTTTTTCCCCTTTAAGGTAGGCTCTGAAAAGAGCAGTTTTTTAAAAATAATTTGGCCAGATACCGTACAGACATCTGGTATTTTATGTATTTTTTTGTATTTTTTGTCCTTGCTTTACTCTTGCAAACATTACCAAACCTTCTCTAAAGCAAGCCTTACGTTCCAAAAGAACATCACATTTCCCAAAGAAGATCGCACAACACCATCTCCTTCAAAGTAATGCGCATTGCTTGGAGCAATGATTTCGTGGCTGCAAAAAAACATACCAACTCGTAGCATGAATGCACGCATGCCGCGATTGATGATACACCTCCCGATGCTTTGATCTGGACAGAAAACAGAAGGGTTGTTCCATTGTACTCTCGAGAGTAAAGCAGAAAAAATGACTTTCGTTGTTGGGAAGATGGTCATGAGTTCTTCAACCAACTGTGCCACATCTGCCAACAAAGTACGTGAAGTCAGGTATCCAAAATGGCAAGCGCCGTAGTGCAAACTTACCACATGAGGAGTGGTCATTCTACGCATGTCTCCACAAACTTGGAGAAATGCCGCACCATTGGCATCAGTGTCAGCGCTCCACAACACCTCCACTCCTCGCACATCGAAATGGTGTGCCACATGCACACTCTCGCCATAGTGTTGTAAGCCTTGCACAAAAATGCCTCCAAGCATCAAAACCCTGACCCTCTCCACCTCTGCCATCTTCAGTGTGCGCACCGTATTTCCACACAAAAGAGTAATGTGAACATCTGATTGGCTGATGCCTACAGTCGCCTTTCCATGCAGGATTTGCTGTAGAAACCCGTATGTGACACGCCCTACCAGCGGACAAGCGTTGCCTTCGTACGGCATGTAACTCTTACCCAGTCCTTCCACCCTTTCTACAGTGGTACCAAAGCGAGTCCCTCATTGGACACAACTAAGCGGTCACACAATCATCCACCAATCACATAGAACATCGCTAATTTTAACTCTGTCTTCAACATTGTGCACTTTAAAATTACTGTCGATGATTCTGAATGGAAGTTGCATACCATTGCAAAGCACCTACTTCACAAGCTACTGTGCAAGGATTGAGAATTTCTACGTACAGCTCCATACATGTCCACATGCATCAGTATAGAGCACAGGTATGTACATTTTAATCAGAGAACATGTGGAAGCCTTATGATTTAAATTAGACAAAATAATGCTGCTAAATTTCCATAAGGAACACGTAACAACGCACCCCTTTTAAAGTGCAAGTTTGCTGATTTGTCATTCACAAATCGCACGACTGCTTACTGTCTTCCGCATAACCTGTGCATACGTTGCAAGCATGCCTATTTAGGGCAGACCTCAATTTTGTATGTGAAAATGTCGGAGTTCTATACTTTGTACGGCCTACAGTAATGCTACTTGCAATGTGATCGTATGAGAATAGTAAGCGCTCCCGATTGTAGTGCTGACATTTCCTTCTGAGGGTCTCCCGATTTTTCGACATCGTGCTTTTCATTAACAAGTAAAAAATGTTTCCCCATCTAGTACTTTGCCCTATCGCTTACAAACATCTCTCCTATGCATAGTACACTTTGTAAAGAACAGGTCATTTCCATACCCTTAAAAGATTTAGTTATTTTGAAGGACTTACAAGTACCATATTGCAAGTACTATGCCAAGACTTCACAGAGTGAAGTTAAATGTGCATGTGCACTGGGTTGAAATATGAAAGTTCAATCCTCTGACGAAAGAAGCACAAGTAATGTCTGCAGTATCATCACTGCTGCAAACACACAAAGTAATTGATTTTGTTTTTTTAATTCACAGTGAAGACTACTCTCCTGAGAATCAACAGCATCTACACTGCAGACGACATAGCCGAAGAAACCTGGTCATCTTGCACAAAAAGTTAAGTACAGTACAACCTTTATATTGTAACTACTTGTTGGAGAGGCTGTGTGGCTTGTTTATTTTGGGCACCAAAGCAAGCATTGATTTGTAAACTATTCTACCTACAAATATCCATTTATTGAACAAAGAATAACAGGCAGAATGGCTGACAAATCCCTGTGTGTTTGGTACTGAAATAACATAGGTAATCCTTAGAAGGTTAGATTATGAAAAGAAGTTGCTGTAGCAAGTTTTTGGTATTTCGGTTATTAATAATGGTTCTCGTCACAAGTAGGCCACTTTGTACTCTCATCTGAAGCACATTGTAGTAGTATACAAACAGTAAAGTAGCCTTACCAAATGATTGTTAGAGTTCACTGTACGTTGACACACCATGATAAAGAGCTTCCCCATCAGACTTATGCACACATGCACACTGCACACATACAATGGACAACAGACCCAAGTATATTTTTTTTCTCAACAGACACCAAAGAATGCCTACCAAAAAGCAACTCTGTAGACAGGAACGCTGAATTAGAGCAAAGAAAAATAAAGGTGCCCAATGTAAGCATCAGAGTGTGTAGAGAATCTTGATACAAACCAGCCAATGCAGTTGGGTAACATAATAAAGGAAGTCTCAACTACCGAAACTGTACCTCCTCCATCATAAAGTGTCACAAAACACAGAAATGTTGTAAAAAACAAAACGGCTGCCAGTACAGCTAACAATGTTCCTAATAATCCTGATAGTGTAAGAAGAACCCATAGCAAAAAAAGTATTTTAGCAAAAATGTTTCGTCACAGAGTCCTTCAGAATCTACTAAGAAGAGGACCAAAATCATCCTCACCCCTTAAAACCTACCATAGAAAGTTAATCCTACAAGCTCTTGTGGACAGTGCAATCCTTCTCAAAAGGAAGTTTTCAGATTAGCGTTAAATAGGATGAAAGCACTAACAAAACTAAGTACCAAACTACAAAAGAAGCTCAGCAATAAATGGAATGTGAACAAAAATAATTTCTTGCATGTTTGTGGGGGTAAATGGAGTCACACAACAACCACAGAGCCATATTTTAATGAAGAAGCATACAAACAAAATCAAACAAACACAATTGCTATCCATAGCAGTGGACGAGGGTATCAGAAAATCAATACTACCATCATGGAACAAGAAATAATGCTTACAAAACTATCTCCTGAAAACTCAGAATTACCTCTCAATTCAGTAGAACCACACCGTCCAGTATACAAATGGCCGTGCACATCAATGTGTGCCATTTCAAACAAAGCTTTCAAATCTTTACGTCAGTTTCTCCATCAATATGTAAAAGGTAAAGACTAAAGTAAAATGATAGTGCTGCAAAATATGGATATGTGTGCAGTGCGAAAAGACACAGGACTAAAAGGACATTCATTAGCCTGAATTTCTGGGCCTATTTGCAAAAGTACCTTCCATGATATCAAAAGAATATCAGTACATCATTCCAATGTAAGAAATTTTGTGTATAAAATATACTATGCAAAAAGTCCAGCTTCAGAATTAGGCAATTTAAATACCACTCTTCTGCATGGTACACCCAAATACTTACAAGAAGAAATGAACCATATCCAGAAAAAGTATTTTGGAAGTGAGAGCCACGTAGAAAATGCAACGGTTTTAGAACATAGTAACAACAATTCTCCACATAGCAACCTTCTACTACACACATATAGAAAAGAAATAGTAAAATTTAAAAGGTCATAGGCTGAAGTACCAAACCATGTGTCTGTGTGTTACCGCAGAACGTTTTACAAAAGGAACACAAAAAATGTTGCCATAGCATACAAAATATAAAACAATGAAGACTCTAAATGGTTTGAATTAGCTTTGTACCTTTTAGCTGAAAACAAATATGAAATACCTGAATGCCTAATATGTTGCAGTTACTGTACTGCAAAATTAGACAACAACCACACTCCTTCATGTGCTATTACAAATAATTTGGAATTGTTTCCATTACCAAAAATCTTGCAACAGCTCAATTTATATGAGAGCATAAAAATTCAAACAGTTCACCTATTTCAAGCAATTATATGCCTTCATCCAAAAACGGCAAAATTACCTTCCTCTGAATTGGTGAAAGGCATTTGTGGTAAAGTAGTTTACTTGCCATTAGATCTAACGGAAAATTTACACACTCTAGGAGTGGAACGTTCAATAGAGCATTCTTTAATAGTCTTGGTAAATGGAGCACCAACAAAGGACAAAAAAATTGGCAACAATTAGTGGATTTACACAAAGTTAGACAAGCATTGCAATATCTAAAATACAATAATGAGTAATACAAGGAAATAAATATTTATGAAAGCTTAAGGCAAACAACTGAAATAATTCAAGAGCCATCAGAAACGGGACAATTCGAACTTCTGGATCCAGCTACAGTATCCACTCTTTTGGACCATTACACAATTCATCCATTGCATTCCAATGAAAGCATAGATGATGCACTAGAAACTTACCAAATGCGACAAACCAAAGTGTCACCAATGAGTATTTGGGAAAAAAGTATAGAAGCACATGCTTTTCCACTGCTATTTCTTATTGGCAAAGGTGGGAGATTCTATGATAGACTCACCCAGATTGGGGCATCAGAATACCGCTCATTACGAATGTATTCGCAAGATCCACATTTTATCTAAATCTGGGAATACATATTCCACCTACTCTATGAAAGTGAATTAGCAACACTATGTTATGGAGTTGCACACATTCTTAAATCTGGAATGCACTTTCAAAATATGTCAGCTATGCAGTTAATACAAAAAGTACAAGAAAAAGATGAGGTTTTACAATCAAGTATAACATATTTGTTTGCAAACATGTGTGGTACAAAGGAATACTGGTTCAGAAGGCATGGAAATGTGCGTTGCATGATCAGAAACCTTGGACCACCAACTTGGTTTGTTACGCTAAGTTGTGCAGAATATGCATGGGAAGATTTACATGAGTTCCTACGCATAGCAAACAGCAACAAAACAACATCGATATATTAACACCTGGAGAACTTTGCTCTCTAGATCCATTTAATGTCTCAAGATATTTCCATCATCGTTTCATTGCAATGCTACACTTTATTTGCAATAAAACTGTTCCTCCCCTTGGAGAAGTGCAACACTTCTTTTGGAGAAAAGAATATCAAGCGAGAGGAGCCCCACATATTCACATGCTGTTATGGATCAAAGGTGCACCGAAATTTGGACACGACAGTAAAAGCACTGTTTTGCAGTTTATTCAAAAATATGTCACATGTGAAATCCCTTCACAACAGACACATAGTGAGCTGCATGGGCAGATTTTACAATTTCAAAGACACAAATGTGGCAAATATTGTCGCCGTAAATACAAAAGCAAAGATAAATACCACACCAAATGCTACTTTGGTTTCCCTAGACCAGTTACAGAAACAGGTGAAGTAAAGAACTTCATGTCTTCAGTTCGACATAGTGTTAAAGGTAAATCACCTAAAAACACGTATTACATAAAAAGAAGGGAAGACTCAAAATATATCAATGATTACAATGCAATCATTGCCCTATTATGGAATGCAAGTATGGAATGAAGTACATTGCAGACAATTCAACTGCTGTTGCACGATATGTTACAGCCTACTTAACAAAAGCAGAATAAACAGAGCTTCAAGACCTCTGGGAAGACCTAGCATCAGACAAAACATTATCACAGAAATTGTACAGCCTAGGCATGAAAATGCTCTCTCATAGAGAATGTGGGGCCTATGAAGCAGCAGATCGTTTAACCGGCACTGCTTTGTATGGAAAATCAGACAACATACTATGGCTCAGTCTTGGTCCTGCAAAATCTAGAAAAAGAGTGCTAAAATCATATGAGGACATAGAAACAATTGCCAGAAATGATCCCAACAGCCAAGACATTCTAAAGAACAATTTACTGGACACATACTATCCGAACAGGAGTACCACTCTGGAAAGCATGTGTCTATGCTACATACCTAAAAACTGCATACAAAAATAATATACAACCCGATGAAAGCAATCGTAGATATAGAGTGACCGATTGTGAAGGGAGCTTGGTGAAACTTAAACAAAACTTAATTAATCATGTGAAATTGTCATTAAAAACTCCTCAACAGAAAGAACTATATTACAAGTCTCTGTTACAACTTTTCAAACCATGGAGAAAAGAGGAAGACATACTAGATAATTATGAGTGCTGTGAAGATGCTTTCAAAGCAAATGAAAGCACTCTCACCGATGTGAACTTTACGCAGTACAAAACAATGTTACACAATGAGCAGCAACAGAAAGAAGAAATTCAGGCCCAACTAGATAAAGACTCTTCCGACAGTAGTCAACCTTCTGTAACAGGAAGTCACGAACCATTAGGACAACCACTAATAGCAAATGAGGCTAAAGTTGCTATGGCAGAAGTAGAAAACACCATGTATCAGTATCAAGTAGATACAGAAGACTTAACTGTACAACAAGCAGAACTTAACAACGATCAGCGCACCATTGAAGACGTAACAAAACAAATTGTACATGGTGTACAATACGAAAATAAAGAATGTACTTGCCAAAATTACAAACCTATACTGCTGTACGTCAGTGGTGAAGCTGGATCAGGGAAAACCTTCTTAAATCAAAATCATCAGCAAGTTCCTTCAACAATTGACAAACAACAAACTGTCAGCTGTTGTAACAGCCCCCACAGGTCTAGCTGCCCATGTAACGCTCACCTGGCTCCCACTGAGGCGCTGGTCTGGTCTGGGTTGCTGTGGCCTCTTCAAGCGTGATGCGCAGAACTCGGACCACCGATTGAACAGGACCCCCAAATCTTGCTTGTCTGGCCCGTAGGAATATCCTTCTGCAGATGAGAAAGGGGATTCACTGTCTGCAGAATAGTGTGCTTGCTCCCCCCTTTTCCCCTTCGTTCTTCTCAGACTTCCTCCAAAACCCCCGGTTTAAGCTCACCTTATGGTTTGGAAGAATGAACTCTCCATCCTGCTTCTGGTGCAGGGGCGCGCGTTCGTCCAGTTACTTCACTTGTTTTCAGATGGCGCTGGCAAATCCACTTGACTTTTCTGAGCGATACGCCGTAAGTATGAAGATGCAAAAGTTCAAGTATGAGCCTCCTTTTATGTTGTTTTCCTAACCTGTGATCTGTCCTTTATTTCAGGTGCAGAACGAAGGCGATGCGTTGAGGGGTTAAATTGCCGATGGTAAAATCAGGTGAGTTAGTGATGAGGGCGACCCCTCTAAATGTCTTTATAATTCCCCAGTAATGTCTTTTGTCCTTTCCCCATAGGGGCCGGGGTGCGGTACCTGCCAAAGAAGTGGAGCCGACCCGAGATGTGGAATGGTTCACCAAGAAAAGCTGGTAAGTAATATGGCTGAAAATTCGGCTTTCCTCTTGTGTTCCCTTTGCTCACCTTTTGTCTCTTCTTCTCTCCCCTAGGTGCAGAGATGTGGCGACCGGTTCTGAGAGCCACGATGGAGCTGGGTGGCGTCTCGGGAACAGGTGAGTGAAGCGCGGCGCTGCAGCGAGCAACGCGGTGCTTTTAAATGGAAGTCTTTCTTCAGGAATGCTGGCGTGAAGATTCCGGATGCAGGTAAGAAGTTTGAAATAGTCCTTGGTTTTCACCTTTCTCTTCTCTTCCTTCCTTGCAGGTCTTCCAGGTTTGAGGCAGGCGTGGCTGGAGTCCAGGTGCAGGAGCAGACACGGTGAGCGTTCAGCTGCTGGGATGCAGAACAACGCGAAGCACGTGTGGCTGTCCAGGCGTGGCTTAAATAGCCTTGGAAGAAGTTCCAGGTGAGTATTCTCCCACAGCCCCACTCAAGTAACAAAATAGTCCCGTCAGTAAAATAGTCCCTCCTAAGCCTCATTTGGCTTGGGTCTTCATGCAGAATGGTCTGCATCAGGTGTGTGTGCAGCATGGTCTGCTTCAGGTAAGTGCACCAAACACTTCCCCTTATGAGCCTGGCGCCAACGGCGCCAGGACAGAGTCCAAAGAGCCCCTATAAAGCCGCTGGGCTTTTACCCGGGGGCATGATGCCTGCTCCCGGGGATGCTGGGCCTGACCTGGTGCTCCGGGGGTAGGCATCATGACAGCACTCCCCCCCCAAGGCCCCTCCCAAGGTCGTTCCCTCAGGAGGTTTCGGTTTGTTTGGGAAATTCCGATGGAACCTTTTTACTAGCCGAGGTGCATGTACGTGGTCGCTGGGTTCCCAAGATCTTTCCTGAGGCCCGTAACCCTTCCAATCAATTAGATAGAAAAGTTTTCATTTTGAGATCTTAGAGTCCAAAATGTTCTTCACCTCGAATTCAGGCTCCCCATCTATCTGGATTGGTTCTGGTGGCTTTATTAATCTGGTTCCTGGTTGCACTGGTTTCAAAAGCGACACGAAAAACGGGGTGAATCCGCATGTTAGCTGGTAGATCTAGCTTGACTGCCACTGGGTTAATTATAGCTTTGATCGAGTAAGGGCCTAAATACCTTGGATTAAAAGTCTGAGGTCCCTTGAGCGATAAGTGTTTGGTAGCCAACCATACTTGATCCCCTATTTGGTATGGAGGCGCCTCTCTTTGATGCAGATCTGCATTCTTTTTGTATTTCCCTTTCGCATGTTGTAAGTGTGCAGTTGCATCCTTGAAGGCTTGAGTAATCGTAGAATGCAAATGGTCCACTGCGGGCATTTCAAGGCTCAATGGTGAGTCCAAGTCTGAAGTACGAGGGTGATGTCCATATAGGGTATAAAAGGGGCTCTGACCAGTTCCAGAGTGTATCGAGTTATTGTATGCATATTCAGCCACCCATAAAATATCCTTCCAATTACCCTCCGATTGGTGCAACATACATCGTAGATATTGTTCAAGGGTCTGGTTCGTTCTCTCTGTCTGACCATCGGTCTGTGGGTGGTGGCTGGTTGAGAGTCTTACGTCGATTTGTGCCAGTTGACAACACTTTTTCCAAAAATGAGAAATAAACTGGCTTCCCCGATCGGAGACTAGTATGGACGGGAATCCATGCAAATGGATGATATTTTCGAGGAATTCCTTGGCAAGAACAAAAGCTGAAGGTAATCCTTTCAACGGAATAAAATGGGCCATCTTGGAAAACAGGTTCTGAGTTTCTGTCCATTTCTCCCATTCCAATTCGAGATAGCGCGTCCGCTTTGCCATTCTTACAGCCGGGACGGTAAGTGATTACAAAATCGAACTCAGCAAAGAACAAAGCCCATCGGAGTAGTTGTGAAGACTGAGCCTTGGCAGTTTTTAAATATTGTAAATTTCGGTGATCAGTGATCACGGTGATGGTATGCCTGGTGCCAAGAAGATAATGCCGCCAAGCCTTAAAGGCGGACTTAATGGCTAATAATTCCTTATTGGTGATTGCATAATTTATCTCCGGTGGCGAGAACTTCTTGGACCAAAATGCTACGGGGTGCAGTTGGTTGGTTTCGGGGTCTCTATGAGACAGGACAGCTCCCATGGCTAAGCTGGACGCGTCGGTTTTGACTATATATGGGAGATCGGGACGCGGGTGTTTCAAAATAGGTGCAGACGTAAATTTAGCTTTCAATTCCTGAAAGGCCTGTTCAGCTTCCTTGGTCCATTCAAAACGTTTATTTTCCGCAAGAGTGCAGTGATGGGTTGCACCACACGTGAAAATTCCGGAATAAACCTGCGATAAAAATTGGCAAAACCAAGCATGCTTTGGACACCTTTCACCGAACAAGGTGATGGCCATTTGAGGATGGCATCCACTTTCCGTGAGTCCATTCGGACCCCTTTAGGTGTCAGGATGAATCCAAGAAACTCAACCTCGGTGGTATGGAAAACGCATTTTTCCAGCTTTGCAAACAGTTTGTGCTGGCGCAATTTCTCTAGGACGGCCCTGAAATGTTTTCTGTGATCTGATTCCGAAGAGGAGTACACCAGAATGTCATCAATATACACGACAACACAAACATCGATGAGTTCCAGAAGGACATCGTTCATGAAGAATTGGAAGGCAGCAGGCGCGTTGCACAACCCGAAAGGCATCACCTGGTATTCGAATAGTCCATATTTTGTACAGAAGGCCGTTTTCCATTCGTCGCCTTCTTTTACTCGTACCAGATGATAAGCCCCCCGGAGATCTAACTTGGTGTATACGCAAGCGTCCTTCACCTGGTCAAGGAGTTCAGGGATCAAAGGCAGGGGGTAACGATTTTTAACAGTTATCTGGTTCAATGCGCGGTAATCGATACAAGTTCTAAGGTCGCCTTTTTTTGGCACGAAGAACAAAGCCGAGGATGCCGGAGAATTTGACGGGCAAATGAAACCATTGGCTAGGTATTGATCTAAATATTGTCTCAAATGCAGATTCTCTGGTTCAGTAAGGGCATAAATCCTGCTACAAGGGGGTTGTGCACTGGGTACCAGATCGATTTGGCAATCGTACGATCTGTGAGGAGGTAACGTGTTGGCATGTTCCTTTTGGAAGACATCCTGAAAGTCTTGGTATTCCGGAGGTAGTTGCATGGAGCCAGAGGTTACTGATGCTAGACTGATCTTCAGATTTTCTGGGTAGCAGGTTTGTGCACAATCCGGGAAGGTTATTCTCTTCGCTCGCCAATCAATTTGAGGATTATGTGTGTCTAACCAAGGGATTCCGAGAATAACCTGAAACTGTGGAGCCTTGATTACATCAAACACAACTGCCTCCCGATGGCCGTCCGGACCTACAAGTGTCACCTCAGCTGTGGAATGTGTTACCGGTCCAGAGGCAATTTCGGTTCCATCAACTGTGGTGATGACATCTTTGCTGGTTTTAGGATGCAGAGGATGGTTAATCCTGGAGACCAATTCACGATCCACATAGTTTCCTATAGCCCCACTATCGATGTATGCTTTTATTGCATGCAACCGCTTAGGCTGTTCGGGATCTACGAGGGCCATTGGCACAATGAAATGCGAGGTCTGAGAGTTTGTTTTCAAGCTCAGCAAGCGGACCCCTACGCTTGTCAGGCGTGGTCGTTTCCCGATACATAGTTTTCATGGATTTTATCAGCGGCTCCTACCACCTTCTTGGGCGGCTTTGCCGGGCAATCTCGTAGAAAGTGTCCAGAGGACCCACAATAAAGACATAATTGCATCTGTCGTCTTCTTTCACGTTCCTTTTGAGTTAGAGGTCCTTTAACCCCTCCGATTTGCATTGGCTCAGAGGCTTCAGCCCCCTTGAGATTAACGTGGGTCTTGACCAACACCCGGGTCTCAAACTTGGACCGATCTGCTTTCCTGTTTTGCTGTCTGTGATCCAATTGGACCACTAAGTCTATATATTCTGAGCATTCTTGGGGCGGATTCACAACTTGGCCCAGGACATCTTTAAGTTCTCCGCAAAGTCCCCAGCAAAGCGTTCGGGTGGGGCCAGCGGCATGTTTCCAGGTAGATTAATCTGCACAGGGTTACTGGAAAGCACAGGAGCGGGGTGCTGTCAGAGCCCAAAGAGCCCCTATAAAGGGCCGCTGGGCTTTTACCCTGGGGCATGATGCCTGCTCCCGGGGGTGCTGGGCCTGACCTGGTGCTCCGGGGGTAGGCATCATGACAGCTGCCTACAACATAGGCGGTGTGACTTTACACGGATTACTACTGCTTCCAGTAGAGCATCAAAATAAATTAGACTACTACAAACTTTCTGCAGAAGCTGCAATGGAATTATGTAGAGTATTGAAACAAATGGAAATGCTACTTATAGATGAAGTGAGCATGGTCTCCAACCTAATGTTGGCTTTGATTCATCTCAGATTGCAAGAAGTACTTAAAAGTAATAACGAAGAACTCTTTGCAGGGAAACACATTATCGTTTTCGGAGATCTTCTAAAATTGACACCAGTGAAAGGTAAACCGATTTTTAAAACCTTAGGCCTCAAACTCTGCCGGAAAACTGTTGGTAGCATAGGTAATGTTAACCTTTGGCAACATTTCCAATAAAGAGAATTAACTTAGAACATGCGGCAATCTGCAGATCTCACTTATGCCAACATCTTAAAAAGTATTGGTGTATTATCGCAAGAAGCACAAGCTGTATTGAGAAAGCGGCATATACATGCACTTTATGGCGATAATGCATGTGCAACTGATGTTATGGAACATATAGCGCACAAAAATGTCAATTGTATGGCCTTCATGCCAACTCTTGCAAGCTGTTTAAAATTCAATGAAACAATGTTAAAGAAAGAAATGCAAGCAATAATAGAAATTAGCGTCACAGACAAACTAGACGTACATGGTATGACAGTACCCATGTGTGAGCAAGCCACAAGACTAAATAGTTTAGAAAATTCAATCTCCAACACAGCTGGGTTAGAAACAATATTGAAATTATCATTAAATTGTAGAGTAATGCTTGAACGTAACCTTGACGTAGAGCAAGGGCTAGTTAATGGAGCACTGGGCACAGTTGTTGGCTTTCAATCATACCCACCTAATAGCAACATTCAGTTTGTAAATATTCGCTTTGATAAAGTTTCAGAAGTGAAAAGGATAGGGCGCTCAATTGCTCGATTCCTTCTCTTCAAAGACATGTATGTACGTAGAGAGAGATTTTCTCCAACTCTTGCATTTGCAGTTACCATTCATAAATCCCAAGGTCTTACCCTAGAGAAAGCATTGATAGATATAGGAAAGACAGTATTTAAGGAAGGCATGAGCTACGTAGCATTATCACGCTTACGTACACTTGACGGTCTATTGCTAATAAACTTTGATTCAAGTAAAGTCAAAGCTGATATTCCTTGCATTCTAGAATACAATAGATTGCGTTCACTGTACACCCCTCATCTGAAACAATACCCTGTTCCAGATAAAGTGAAACGTGGTAAAAGAAAAGTAAATGAAACAGAAATGCAACAGAATGCAACAGCAAATTCCGCAAAGAAAAGAGAAGAAGCTAAAGTTTCATCAATTGCCGCAAACATAGAAGAACCTATTATGGAATGTAAACCAGGCACATCGGCAAAGAAGCAACAGAAAAACCGAAAAATTCACTCTGATACAGAACTTGCTGGCCCATTCAAATTTACAAATGAAAGTGTGGTAAGTTGCTATGCAAATGTAGCAATGAATATTCTATTTCAATTGCCACCAATTGTTAACAATATTTACCTGCACAGCACAGACCAATTGTGTTTGCAAATGTTAGTGCTGCATAGATATGCAACAAGCAATCCTGACAACACATACAGTGTTCATGGAGTAAGGCAACAATTGGACGACTGTGCTGGAATGGTGAGATTCATTATGAACTCACAAGAAGATCCACAAGAATTTCTAATGTACATACTATTAGTATTGGAAAACAAAAGTATACCTGTAAATGAAATCTTCCAAATTTTGTACATGTGGAAACATACATGCACTCTCTGTAACAAAATGATACAGGAAGAAATCCCAAATGAGCGATTTGTGTATGTTTCCATACCAAATAGTGAGAACATTCCATTTCAGCAACTTGTACAAAATGCATACCATGGCAGATTATGTAGTATTTGCAATTCAGAAAATCGCTTTACATTACTGATACAATCACATAGTGCCTACATAATACTTATGCTTCTATGTTATAATGCAGATGGCACCAAAAACAACTGCAAACTGACTGGATGCACACACAGTCAAGTGTCACTTGGAAAGAAAACCTTTACAACAGTAGGAATAATCTACCATGCAGGAGCTACAACCAATGCAGGTCACTACACTGCATACATTAAAAAGAATTCTGGATGGTTTGAATGTAATGATAGCACCATTACTCTAAAGCAGAGGTTGACAGCTAACCTAACAAATGCGTATTTAATGTTCTTGAAGCCAAAATTTACGAATTAATGTGTACTTCAAAATTGTCAACAAAGTATGTGAAAGACTACAAACAGTTAGAATACACCCACAGGTATCTAACTACCCAACAGGATGGAAGAATGATACAAATAAATGATTATCACAGGTCGTTGGAAACAAAAGCACAGGTAGAATACGCCTATAAGTATCTAACTGTTGTTAAAAATCGGCAGGAAGGCAACAAAGAAACCATTAATGGGAAAGATAAAGGAAACAGGATATGACAACGACACAAATGAATGAGTATCACAAATCTGTAGGAACAAATGCACACTTAGAATACGCCTGCAGGTATCTAACTGTTGTTAACAATGGGCAGGAAGGCAACAAACATAACATTGATCAGAAAGATGAAGAAAACACTGAAAGGAAAAAATGAAGTAGTTAGTACCATATGAAATGAAGGTTTTTTTTAATCCGACAAGGATTTTTTTCCCTAGACCCAAGTATTAGAAAAGCAAACACAGAACTGAGCGCAATGCACAGTACACTGGTTTGTAAACTAAATACGAGGGTAAAAAAAAAAGTTAACTGTCTATTATGCAATGTAGTACATTTTAAAATAATACAAGCACTAACACACCTTTTTCTTTCATCACAGAAATGGAAAAAGTGATACTTCCGCCAAGTACGATAGCCAATTAAAAAAAAGTATGTGGAATCTGAAAAAAGTAAGGAGTAAATATATTGGCAGGCATTTTCTACACATGGGAATCTACACGTCTAATCTATGGTACTAATATGCTGCAGTGCCTGTAGGCTGCCCTTCCATCTTTGGTGAGTAACCTACCACCTATGCCTTACAACCAAGGTACAACGAGTAGAGTTCCTATCCACAACCATCGCTGCATATGGAAACCATGGTCCTTGTAAATTAGCTACTTATAAATGTACTTTTCGGACCATTGTCTACAGCCATGAAGTTAAGACACTAGGGCATCAACACAACTAGCACATTCCACCACACCCATATTGACTTGTAACTCCACTGCTTATGACTTCATTCTTGCGTGCCTGGGCTTTAGCCATGCACCCAAGAGTGCAGGGTCTCCCCACAACCGCCACGGTGATGTGTGGTAGTGGGGGTTATTCTATAGGTGTGTTATCCTTCAACACCTCTGCCCAGAGGCTTCCCTCCTAGCTGTATGTCTGTAGATCTTACATGGGATGGGTGTGCAGTGTCTTCCAAGTCTAGTACTTACCACTTTGTTCTTGGTTTCATGGCCTTCGGCCATGCACCCAAGACTGCACACACTCCCCACAATTTGCCAATCAAAACAACACTACGGGTGTATGCATGGGTGGCACATGCGGCGGTGGTTGTGGCCAGGGCCTACAGTTTTGAAAGTAAGGCCTTCGGGCTTCGGCAATGCATCCAAGACTCTAGGCCCTGGCCACAACCACCGTAGCATGTGCCACCCATGGTGGCGTACTAATGAATATAATAATAGCCATTTGAAAAAATAATGCATTCACACTATATTGTCAATTACAATGTTCCCCAACACCACACGTGCCCTTACAAATGTAACAACTCCCCCGTGCACTGCACGGGCTGAAATACTGGCCTAATTGGATCCCTCATTTTATGTGCTTACAAGGAGGCCATAGGACATACGTCATTAAGTAGGTATAAGTGTATTATTGGGTGCATGGACTTCGGCCCTGCACCCAAGAGTGCAGGGTCTCCCCACAACCACCTCGGTGATGTGTGGTAGTTGGGGTTATTCTGTAGCTGTGTTATCCTTCAGTGTGTCTGCTCAGAGGCTTCACTCCTAGCTGTATCCCTGTGGATCTTACATGGGATGGGTGTGCAGTGTCTTCCACTTCTAATCCTTGCCACTTTGTTCTTGGGTTCATGCACCCAACACTTCACGTACTCCCCACAACTTGCCTATCAGAATGCAACATTACGGGTGTATGCATGGGTGGCACATGCAGCAGTGGTTGTGGCCACGGCCTACAGTCTTGAAAGTAAGGCCTTTGGCCTTCGGCCGACGGCCATGCATCCAAGACTCTAGGCCCTGGCCACAACCACCGTAGCATGTGCCACCCATGGCGGCGTACTAATGAATATAATAATAGCCATTGGAAAAAATACTGCATTCACGGCATGTTGTGAATTTCAATGATCTCTAACACAACACATGTCCTTACAAATGTAACAACTCCCCCATGCACTGCACGGGCTGAAATACTGGCCTTATTGGACCCCTCATGTTCTGTGCGTACAAGGAGGCCATAGAATATACATCATTAAGTAGGAATAAGTGTACTGTGAGTACAAGATGTCCATAGAAATTACATCATGGCAACCGACCCCTAGAACAAATGCATTGATCACCCATATCTTAAGACTCTAGCCCTTGGCCACAACCACCCATGGTGGCGTACTAATGAATATAATAATAGCCATTGGAAAAAATACTGCATTCACGGCATGTTGTGAATTTCAATGTTGCCTACCAATACGCGTGTGCTTTCAACAGTTACAAATTTCCTGCCCACTACATGGACTGAAGTACTATTGTTATTACACCCCACATTTACTGTGCGTACAAGATGTCCATAGAAATTACATCATGACGACCGAAGAACAAATGCATTGATCACCCATGTCTTACTGTCTGAACCTTTCCCAATGAGCTGCGACAGCAAAATAGTTTCATCAAAAAAAGCATATGTACGCTGGTTGTTGCTCTGCTTTCCGCTGATCCAAGATGTCGGGCGCATCCAAACTATCTGACGCAGAACATGTCTCGCAGCAGCCAATGGGCAGAGACGTCGCTTGTCTGCGGTCATGACGCCAGCCCCTTAGCCAATCGGTATCATGTTCGTCGACCGAACAGGGAAGTATAACATATCATAAGTATAAGATATCACTAATTATTTCAGACCTACTTTTTGATAATTATAAAGAAACATACTGCACGGATGGTGACCAAATTTACAAAAGCACGCTTTCTGGACCAAGCCCCTGTACCTGCCGCAGATTTCGTCAAAATCCGTCCAGCGGATTCACCTGTAGCCGTGTGCAAAGTTTTTCCCCCATTCAGTCTATGGGAAAAAAAGAAGTTTTGGGACCCCCGTATAACTTTGCCCTCCCTGGCCCAAACATCTCCAAACTTTGCAGACAAAATTCAGAGTGTCCCATATACTTTTTTGCAAAGTTTGGTGAGGGTTCGTCCAAGGGGAGCAAAGTTATAAGCCGCCCAAAAAGTGCTCTTCCTATGGAAACAGCAACTTAACCATAACTACATGGCCACTACCGTGGCCATGTAATATATATATATATATATATATATATTGAATACCAAACTGAATATGTGCAATACTTATACCGGATGAAATATAAGCAGAAAAGTGCCCAATAAAGGCAACCTTCATGAAAGAGCGCAAGTGTGAAAGAGTGTCACAGAATGGTGGGGCATAAACCAGACCACCGCAATACAGTGATCTTTATGAATGATTACAGTGCTAAAGGGCCAAAGACTGGCCCACAGCGATCTATACGATTACTGCAACCCCCATCACTGCGACCCCGAAATTGCAGACTTTATTTCAATTGTAATCCCCTTTGCACCACATATATTTGCAGGGGAGACCCCCCACAGCCTCCTCTACTTGCATTATATACCATTAACCCCCCCACATATATGTGTGGTGTAAAGGGGAATGAAATAAAAAAATAGTCGACATTTTCAGAGGTTGTAGTGATGGGGGCACAGTAATGGTGTAATTCTGGCGCAGAGGTGTGTAACACATAATGTCAAAGTCAAGAGGCTGATGGATAGAAGCCAGGAAAGTGTGAACATATAAATAAAACCAAGAGGCTGACAAAGAGTAGCCAAGTGAAGTTGCATCTGTACACAGAGGTAAAACTGAAGAACCTGTGTGGGCTAAATAGCCTAGGGTTCCTGGTTGTGTGACCTATGATGGGAGAAACGTGTGGTCTGACAACTGCGCCTAAATCAGGGAACCCTGAAGTGTGAAAGACAAAGACATTGTGAAATATATCCAGAAGAAGCACTACAAGGAGGATCGAGTTTGCCTGGATTTGTGTTGATATTTGAAAGACTGAAACAAATATCAGTTGTGGTAAATATCATGTGGTCTCTAAATTCGTTGACCGGGAAGTAGCGAGATGTGGCGTCCGTAAGACGGAACGCCGAAAAGGATGAAACTTAAAGTAAACAGTACACCGGAAGAAACCCAGTATGGGAGCTTATAGTTGGTAAGCACTGACCGGGTGTAGCGTGTTTAATTATCGATAGCGAAGTCTTAAATACAAGACATGAATATGCTTTTTCTTGTGTAGAGCGATCTCGACAATAGTGAAGGCAACAGAATTAGAAGAAAATAACAGGACACTTACAGTACCTGATAGGGTCCTGTGCAACGACAGAGGTATTTCACGCTAATAGAATGAGAAACACTTATGGGGAAATACACACTGGTAGCATGACCTGCACAGCCTAAAATTGTGATTGAATCTTTTTAAGCTTTTGAACACGAAAAATGTTGGGAAGACGTTTGATTATTGGGAGTAATGACACCATGAATTAGTAAATCCTTCTGTTTATATTTTGAATAGAGGTGAAGTTGAAACAGATGCTATGAAAGATGTGCCATGCTAAGAGTTAAAGATACCATGTTTTTAAGATTAAATGTTTGTTTGTATTGGAGAGTATTGAGAATATGGCTACTAGCGTGTAATGGCATACGTAAAAATGAGAACATATAACCAAGATTAAGTGCCCTGAAGACAGCACCAACAGGATATGCAATGTGGATTTATTTCTGTATTTATTCGCTAGTTTGAGATTCATGTTGGTTCTAGAAAAACATTCTGTAAGTGTTGGTACAACCTCTTGCCCACATGAATTAAGAAGGGCATTATTAATAACAGTGGTAGTAGAGACATAGATCTACTCCCCATTCAGGCACAAAAGGGTTTGAAGTATTAGCTTCATTGCCATATGTGTGTAATATATATCTATAGATGTGACTTTTTAGAATGACTCTTGATCATGTTGTTGATTTTATAGCAATATATTGTAAATTATGATTTTCATTTGATACATATTAAAATATGTATATTTTTTGTAACTACATGGTTATTCGCCCTTTTTTGGTTAAGGGGTGAACATGACTAAGCTCATATGCATCTGAAACACTCGCTCTTAGCAGAAGGGAAAGGAAGCTGTTTTGTGGGATAATGTTTAACAATCCTCACCCACACAGCCCCTAAAAAGAGGACCCCAGAGCTCTTTATCAACACTGACAACCCCGAAGACTGGGTTCAAAAAGTGTTGTGATTCTGGGTCACATTGCATATGCTTGTGGTGTCTTGGCATAGACCATAACACCTCGGACTGCTCCAAGTGCCAGTCGATGACAGGAAAGGCCTTGAAGGATCGAAAGGGGAAATTGAAGGTAGGTCGAATCCCTAAATCTCCTACACTGGCCAAAAAACCTTCAACTGACGAGTCGAGAGGCGACTCTCCTTGGAGGCAGTAGGTTAAGCGATTGAGATTGAGGAGTGGCTTTCACCACTCCTCATCATCCTCAAAGACATCTAAGAGAAAGCACCATAGGTCGCCTTCTTCGACTTCATCGTTGAACGCTTCCACTGAGGGGGTATCTTGCCCAACTAAAAAATCCACCCCAGCCGAGGCCTTCAGAGCAGAGATGGCCAAAATATTTGAAAAACAGAAGCCTCCAAGCTATGCTCCTACCGCGCCTTCGAAAGAAGCCGAGAAGGAAAGGGCTCGACCTAAATCCCACGTGCCTTTGAGCCCGGACGAAGGCCTCATCCACATCGGGAGCCGTCGAGGCCTTGATCCGATGACAGAACACTGATGGATCAGTCGAGCCGAAACCATAAGTGCAGTTCGAGGTCGTCGACACCTTCGATAACGGCGGTGCCTTGGACGCCAGCCAAACTCTCGACGTCGACTTCCATGCCGAAGGCAACAATGCCAGCTGTGCCATCATTGCCAGCTGCACCATCAATGCCGAGCACCCCACTAAAACCTATGGCGCCAATGAAAAAAATGTTGACGACTCCTCCACCGTTGAATCCATTGTTTGTAAAAAACCCTCATACCTGAGAAAACATATTTACCTCTGCCAAGAAAAGACTATTTTAAGTCTCTTATTTCTATTCATGAGGAGGATGAACAATCAGTTGAAGAGGCTCCATTTGGCCTCCAATATGGTACGCCAAATGTACCAGAGAGATTTATAGCAGAGGAGTCAAGGTTGAGAGACCTCTATGACAACCTACAGACAGCACGTGGGGTGGACACCTCAACGGAGTTGGAGTTTGGGAGACCAGAGGCTGGGGAGCATGCTGATGCATCCTACAGACAACTCACGTCCAAGGTAGTGGACTACTTGGGGTGGAGTAGGCCTCCATTGCCATTCAAACAGGATGATTTAACAGACATCCTAGATAAGGGTCCTCAATCAGATCCTTCATTATCATTTCATATTGCCTTGCAAA
This sequence comes from Ambystoma mexicanum, assembly GCF_040938575.1. NCBI lineage: Eukaryota > Metazoa > Chordata > Amphibia > Caudata > Ambystomatidae > Ambystoma > Ambystoma mexicanum. The sequence continues at coordinate 230,553,264 of NC_090931.1, read as the reverse complement.
AAAAGGTGGAAATGAATTGGGGAGCACCAGAAACCAATCCGGATGTAAATAAAAACTTGACCAAGAAGTACCGCCCTTCCATTAGTGATCCAGACTACCTGTCGAAACACCCCACTCCAGAGAGTCTGGTGGTGCAGGCAGCTACTGCAACATCTAATCAAGCAGCTTACCCTACCATCCCTCCAGATAGGGATGTCAAAAGAGTAGATGGATGGGTAAGGAAGGTATTTTCTGCTGGGAGTTTGGCACTCAAATCTGCCAACTCCACATGTGCCTTTGCAAAATGTACGTTCACTCTATGGGACTGCATTTCCATGGCCCCAGAGCACATTCCCGAAGGGGATGAAAGAGACTGGTTCTTAGCCATAGTTAGAGACGGCAAAGAAGCCATGTGTGAGTCTCTTCAGTCAGTTCTGGATTCTGCTGACAACATCAGCAGAGCCATGGCTAGTATCACTGTTAGCGCAGGTTTGCGAGGTTGCGGGAGTCGGGTTTTGCACCTGATGTGCAATCCAGTCTTCTCAACATGCCCTTTGACGGGTCTCACCTTTTTGACAATAAGGCTGTCGAGAGTTTTGAGAAGTTGCAGACCTCGAAGGCGGCAGCCAAATCTTTAGGTGCCGCTATTAGGCAACCTCAGCCTTTTCGACCTACTGGACAACCTTAGAGGGGTAGATCTTTTCGCTACCTCTCCTCATTTGGAAGGACGAGAGGAATGGCTGGTCAAAGGGGCCAAAGAAGATTTCCTCGTGGTGGATGAGGAAGAGCTGAAAAGCCAGCTCAAGCAGGGGCATCTTTACCATCTGCCACTGCATCAGCCGCCTCAAATCCTCTCTGAGGTCTTGAGTCACAGTCCACCAGTGGGAGGCAGACTGTCTCAGCATCTAGAAGAATTGTGAGACATTACTTTGGATGCTTGGGCTTTGGAAACTGTAGCCCATGGTTGCTGCCTTCCTTTTATACAGAGACCTCGGGGAAACACTCTTTGAGGATTACAGATCCGCTCCTTTTGCAGGAGATTTTAACCCTGCTAGAGAAAGCCGCTATAGAACCGGTACCTGTAGCGAAGAGGAACAAGGTTTGGTATTTCCCTTATTTCCTGGAACACAAAAAGTACGGAGGACTGAGACTCATCTTGGACTTGAGATACTTGAACTAGTTCCTCAGGAAGGACAAGTTCAAGATGGTCACACTTTCTCATATCCTTCAGGACCTCCAACTCCAGAATTGGATGGTGTCAATGGACCTTCAGGATGCTTATTTTCATTTGCCAATCCATCTCAAGCACAGAAGATACCTGAGGTTTGCAGTTGGCGGTTCTCAACGGTTTCGAGTTCTGCCTTTCGGGCTGACCTCCACCCAAGGGTTTTCACCAAACTGATGGCAGTAGTGGCATCGAGTCTCAGGAGAGGGGGGATTCATGTCCAACCCTACCTGGACGATTGGCTGATCATGGCGTGTTCTCTCGAACAAGTCCTGCATCATCTCAGCGTCACCTGCCACTCCCTTCACAGACTGGGCTTCTCACTCAATTACAAGAAGTCCCATATGACACCTTCTCAGAAACTTCAATTCATTTGGAATTGTTCTGGATACATCCTTGGGAAAGAGCTTGCTGCCCGAGGTGAGAGATCAAGACATTCTACAGACGGTCACCAAATTCAAATTGCCCAGTGTCTCCCGGCCTTCAATTTTTTGAGGTTGCTCTGCCTCGTGGCAACCTGAATTTTTCTGGTGCCAGAGGCCCATCTCAGAATGAAATCCATTCAATGGGCTCTCAGAACTCAATGGTCCCAGTTCTAAGGAAAGATGTCAGACCTACTTCAGTTTCCAAGCAGGGTCGCACAGGATCTTCTGTGTTGTGCCTGCAAGGACAACATTCTGAAGGGAGAACCTCTATGGCAACCATAGCCGGATGATAACAGTAGTGACGGGCACCTCGCTCATGGAGTGGGGAGCCCACACCAACGATCTCACAGTCAGCAGTCGCTGGGCTCCATCGGAGTCCAAACTACACATCAATATTTGGAGCTGAGGGCAATCAGACTAGTGCTGAAGGCCTTTCTGCCCTCTGTACGGTGAAGGAATGTTCTGATAATGATGGACAACACAGTGGACATATACTACCTCAACAAGAGAGGAGGTGTAGGGTCACTACTACTGTGCAGAGAGGTACTGGGCCATTCAAGAAGGAATCTCCCTATCAGCAGTTTACCAAGCCAGAGAGGAGAACATGGCGGCGGACGCTGTGAGCAGGCAGAGCACAGTCTCCCACGAATGTGAACTAGCTCAGGAAGTCCTTTAAGAGATCTTCACCCTTTGGGGAACCCCTCAACTGGATCTGTTTGTGACCGGTGTCAACCAGAAGTGCAAATTGTACTACTCCCAGGAATTTCCCCCCAAAAGGAGTTCGAGGAGATGAGTTTGTGGTCGACTGGTAATTTCCACTACGGTATGCATTTCCTCCAGTCCCCGTCATTCCTCACATGATCAGGAGGTTGAGAAAGATCAGGAAACACATGATCCTAATTGCCCCGGATCGGGCAAGGAGGACATGGTACCCAGACCTTCTGGACAAGTCCATCTGTCCTCCAATGTGTCTTCCACAAAGAGAGGACATTCTCTCATGAGAGGAGGGTCGGGTTCTCCATCCAGAGGTCAAAATACTCAACCTTCAGGCTTGGTTTCTGAAAGGCTGGGATACAAGGATTGGGATCTCCCGGATGGCGTATTGGAGATATTGCTTTTGGCCAGAAGGCCAGCAACAAAGTCTTTGTGCAGTTGCCGTTAGAATCAATTCTGCAAATGGTGCAGAGAGAAGAATGTAGATCCTTTTCCATGTAAAACAGCGGATGTTTTATCCTTTCTGCTATCTTTAGCCAATCTGGGGCTCTAGATTGGTACTATTAAAGGATATTTGGCGGCACTGTCTATCTTTAAGCGCTCGTCAGAGGAATGGTCATATTTCAAAATTCCACTAGTGTCACAATTTCTAAAGGGTTTCACCAATGTCTTCCCCTCATCTCCGTTCCAGGTTCCGGTTTGGGATCTTAATTTGGTTCTATCAGTCTAATGCGTGTACCTTTTCAACCTTTACACTCATGTCCCTTAAGGTTGTTCACCTTTAAAAACATTCTAATGGTAGCTCTAACATCAGCCCGTAGAGTGAGCGAGTTGCAGGCACTTCGTCCAAGCCACCCTTTACTATCTTTCATAAGGATAGGGGAGTTCTAGGGGTTTTTACCCAAAACCATTTCCGATTTCCACATAGGAGAAAAAATTGTTTTGCCTTCTTTCTATCCCCCTCACCCTCTCATCCTAGCAAGGAAGAGACGATGTTACATAGAATGTTACAGGCTGGAAGGGAAGGATCCTCCTGGAGGTTTAAGGGCCCATTCCACCGGAGGCATGACTACCTCTAGAGCCCTGCAAAGGGGTGTACCGATAAAAAGTATTTGTGAAGCGACAACGTGGTCTACTATCCACAAGTTCACAAAGCATTATTGCCTGGAATCTTCCCTCAGTCAGGACGGTAGCTTTGGAAAAGCAGTCCTGCACTTGGTTCATGAAAACCATTAAAATTAAATTCTACTCCCTCCACCAAATCAAACACTGCTTTGAGAGTCTATCAAACATGAGGAATACGTGGGAGGATACAATCCAGTCAAAGAACAAGTTACTTACCCCTGGTGACGTTCTTTTGACTGGATGTTCCTCCCACATATTCCTCATCGCCCTCCCAACCTACTCCACAGTAGAATTTCCCATGGTATTACAGCTTTCGTTCCTTCAAGGCTGAGTACTGTCATTCCCATGGTTATGCAAGTATTTCTACTGTAAGGGAAAAAACAGAACTGAAGCCAACAGGGGCTGCACATGCTATATATGCCTTTGATGACATTGTCCTCGAAACAGAGGACCTCGAGGGACATTGAGTCAACGGCATCGACGCACAAGGCTCTCTGCCGAAACAAAAATTCCGAAGCAGCTGAAGCTGGATAACGAATATGAAAGATGAGGAATACGTAGGAGGAACATCCAGTCAAAAGAATGTTACCAGGGGTAAGTAATAATAATAATAATTTGACATTTATATAGCGCTACGAACCCTCAGGTATCTGAGCGCTGCTTATTATTACCCACGGTGTGTGGTGCTCATTTATCGACCTCGGAAGGATGAAAGGCTGAGTTTGGCCCGACCGGGATTCGAACCTGCGTTAGCAGACTCTGCACGGCTGTCAAAGCGAGCGCTCTACTCGCTGTGCCACTTGACCGGAAGTAACTTGTTTGTTGGTGTTGTCGGCAGTCAAGGGCCATCAATGGAAGCTGAAGTCATAACATGTTGGGGAAAGTATGGTGGAATGCGCTGGAGCACCGTCCCACTGCAGGGTGGGTAGAAAAGTTGTCGGAGGCGGGAGGGGGCTGGTGGACGTGTCACAATGCCTCAGCAGACACGGTTATAGGTCAAAAGTTCAAACGAAAAGGATCGAATGACAAAAGGGTCGAATCAAAAGGACCGAAAACAAAAGGGTTTATTTATTTATTTTTGGGGGGCGTCCCCACCCAAACCCCCTTTTTTGTGGTAAAATAAAAACACTTTTTCCTATACGGAAACCCAAAAAAATATATTAAAATAAATAAATAAATAAATTGACCCTTTTGTTTTAGGTCCTATTGACTCAACCCAATGGCATTAGATCCTTTTGGATTCAAACCTTTGACCGGACACCCGCAGACACACAGAGAGCTTCACAGAGTCAAGGCTGGAATGTATAGGCAAGCCACACATTTGATGGAGGGGCAGGAAGCCAAAGGGCACCAAAGTGAAGCAATCAGGCATACAGATTGGTGTGAATGAGGAGGTAATGAGCCTCTACCTGAACTGAGGCTGCAAAGGACTAGTTGCATGGGCGGCAGGGTGACTGGATCAGATGCAAGCCTGGCAACTCCAGCATTTCTCCCGGTCGAGCTGGCATCCACGGCAAGACCAGCAAAGACCGTTTCAGAGAGCCTTGTAGCTGGGCCTTGCATGGCCGGCTTCGCCTCTCAGCTCACTGGAGGCATTCCATTTGTTCCGAAACTAGAAAAGTGATGGGTGGAAGGTTTTGAATTAATCTGAACCACTGGCATTGCTCTGGGCAACCTTCCACACCACCGTCTTTTAGCCTGTCTGTGCCATTGCAAAAGGGGCCCAGCCATATGCAAATCAGTCAGGTACTGCCACCAATGAGAGCAGCCGTGCCCGAAATGCATGCTAGGCCAGGTTCACTCCGCATGGAAACACAAGTAACCCCAGACTTGTTTCGGCCTTGTTGGGCCGCCTCAGTGAGGTGCAGCTTGATTCCCTTTGGTGCAGCAAGCAAGGGACCAGTCTGGGCATACCCTCTGGCCGTTGGCCAATCAGGCTGGATGTTTTGTGTAGGCCCTCCTGGGAAGAGAGGGAGGCTGTGATCTGCTGTGTGCTCCATGGTGGCCGTCTTAAGAGGTTTCCTCGTGTCCTCCGGAGCTTCAGAGATCATGGATGTACTTGCTGTGACATAGTTGGTGAGGGCTTGCAGAGATGTGTTCTCCTGTGTGTTATTGGGTGGTCTGAGTCACAATTGTTGGTGGTGAGCATCTGCAGGTAGTATGAGATTTCATTGTGCTGTGTGCTTTTGTGTGAGCAACATTTATACTGTTGTTTCCACTTACTCCGCCTGTCAGTGGTTGGTTCAGTTGATGTTATGGCTATGGACACACACAGTTTGTCTCTCCCAGATTCACATTCTTATGGTGTTATGGGCAAGGTGGGTTTCATTGAAGGGGACTAGGGGTGTGGGTTCACTGTGTGCGTGCATCACAGGTGCTGGTATTCATGGGAAGTAGGTTTACATGAGCTGATTGCATGCATCCTGTCCCTGTGCCCCTTAGCCTATCAAGGGCATGGGTGGCGCCTGTAGCTAGGGTGATGTCCTTCCTGCATCTCTACTGGTATGTCACACTCTGTGGAAACATTGTGCAGAACACAAGATGCCACAATGATTTTTCAAACTACTGGCGGGGCAAATAGCAATACGCCGTCTGAGTAATCAAGGGAGAGGAAACGTTACTTGAGAACCCAGAGCGTGCACTCCACTATGTGTCTTCTGGCTATATGTGTTGTGTTGTACCTTACCTCTGCTGGTGTGGCAGGATTCTGGAATGGCATGAGCAGGAATAGTGAGAGCAGGTAGGCACTGTCCCATGCAAATGTGTAAGTGGATGTTTGCATGGATTGTTATGGACTGTTATTCTGTGTGTCATGTGACTGCTTGCATGTGCATGATAGTTGATACTCACCGAGGAGCCAGGTGTTGTCAAAGGTTTCCGATCCTAGTGCCCGGTATAGTGGTGACCGACGGTAAATGAAGCGGTCATATGTGCTTCCAGGGAAATTTGCATAGACATGCATTATGACTTCCTTTGTGTCGCAGATGACCTGGACATTGATAGAATGCCAATGCTTCCAGTTGCGGTACGTCTGCTCAGACACTCGGGGCTGTTGCTCAACATGCGTGCAATCATTGGCTCCCAGTACCCGTGAGACGTGTGCTATGGCATAAAACTTCTGGCACACACTCTGTCTTGCCTGCAGTGTGTGTGGCATGTATATGTGCCTACGCACAAATGGACAGAGAATAGCACAGGGGCAATGCTCTGGTCTTGAAGCAAGACCAGGCAGAGCAACAGAGGTTCGAATCCCAGTTTCATGCTATGAAATTGGACAAAGGTATGGTATTAGTCGCGTTATAAAAAAAAATGTTATTAAAAAAAATGTGATGCAAGCAATACCGGGTGTAGGCACTTTGATTGCATGGCCTGCGATATGCCCCCAACAATGGCACAGATGTGCTGGAAAGAGCTTGTGGCTAGCAAGTGTAGGGCTGTCAGCACCTTCTCCAGGGGTGTGAGGGCATGGGAGCAGATGGTGGGTGATGCAAGGTCTTCCTCCCACTCCCTGACGAGTTCTAGGATGACATGGGGAGGGAATCTGTACATTGCATACAGCTCATCATCTGGCATCACAAATAGCGCGATACGTGACTGGAAAATTGACCCTCACCATCATCCTCCTTCTTCCATGGACATATGCGATTGCTACTACTACAGCTGGATTCATCCTGGTTGAGCGGTGTTTGAATGGTATCCATTGGGTGCTTTATATACTTTTCCTTTGCATTTTGTACATTGCGTCTCATATCATGTGGTGGTAAGATCACAAGGTTTGCATGTGCCTTTTCCCAACATGAAGTTGTGATTTGCAATCCATGAAAAGAGTTAGGTTTGCCCTTGACTGGGTGTGTCATTTATTTACATGGCGCGTCCCTCAACATACCCACTTTGTTCCCCATTCTTCCTAATTTTGCTCTGGAAATGGGGAATATACATGTTACGCCCCCTATTTGTTTATTTGCACTGGCCAATCACACACTTTGCGCAGTGTCGCGTGCAAAGCATGCAGCACCATGTAAAAGTGAATGGGAACCACCACAAAGGGGGTAATTCATAGAATTTTGCACACAAGTGGCGCACGCGGCTGGCGCACAGTGTGCGCGTGTGAATGTCTGCGCCAGCCGCGTGCGCTAAAATCCATTTCCGCGCACAGCATATTCATGGATTTTAGCCTCCAAAACCAGTCGTGGCGCAGAGTGGCGCAGCGACCCTGCAGCAGCGTCAGTAACCCCTCCCAAGAACTCCCTCGCGCAAGGAAAAGCCATCAAAATCCCCAATCCATCGCAAAGGGCTGCGCTAACCCTGGACCAGTTTAGAGCGCTGCCAAACAGCAAACGCCAAGTGGGGAACGTGTATTACTGGGGTTCGCGTGAAGTTTCACACGCGATAGGCCCTGTGCGAGCGGGGTACGTATATTACTGGGGTTCGCATGAAGTTTCACACGCGATAGGCCCTGTGCGAGCGGGGTACGTGTATTACTGGGGTTCGCGGGAAGTCTCACACGCGATTGGAGCAGGGTATGTGTATTTCGGGGGTTTGCAGGAACTTCCACACGCGATAGGCCCTGTGCGAGCGGGGTACGTGTACGTTTCACACACAATTTGAGCAGGGTACATGTATTTCGGGGGGTGCAGGGAGTCCTACATGTGAATTAGCAGTGTGGGTCCTCCCAGGTGTTCCCTCTACACCCTCCACGGCCCCTGCAGGCAGCCCACACCACAGGGGACTACCCTGCACCCCTGGTCATGTCCCGCAGGCAGACCATCCACCATGGGCATGCCCCCCAGCCAAGCCACATGTCAGCTTGCACTACTGATCACCAACTCATGTCCCCTTGCACCCCCACCTTCCAGGTCAGCAAGTCTAGGCCACGTGTGGCGGTGCAAGTAGTTGTCACCAAGCCACGTGGATCTGGGGCAGCTATGTCATCTGCTGCCGCAAGTAGGCAGGCTGGGGAGGCTGCAGGGGCAGCTGCAGCTCCATCCGCCCCAGCTCTGACTCTCCCAGCCAGGACAGTGCCGGTCCAGGTCCATCAAACTGACGTTCCCCCTGCTAACATCACCCTGCAACCAATGCCTGCACCAAGTCCTATGGTCATTGTGCATTCCCACACTCCCAGTACCCAGTCCTCCTGCGCTTCTGCCCCTACTGACCAGAGCGGTGCAAGAAGAAGAGGAAGAAGGGTGCTCTGGCACAACAGGCTGAGACCCCAGACACGGCTACACACTCCGGCACGTCAAGGATGCCTAGCTTCAATGACCCGGAACTTGATGCACTTGTGACCTATGTGTCGGCACATAGTCGCGAAATGTTGGTGACTGCAGGGTGCAAGACCACACCTGTTCAACGTAGGGCACACTGGCAGACCATTGAGGACCGCATAAGTGCCCTTGGATTTGTGAGGCGCACAGCTGACAATTGCTACAAGCGGTGGAATGACCTGAAACGCAAAGCAAAGAACAAGCTGGCCTCAAATCATGCCGCTACTCTGGTGACTGGCGGTGGGTCTCCACAAGAGGACAACGAACTCACTGAACATGAGTCTGTTGCTGGGACCTTCATCACAGAGGAACAGATCCAAGGTGTGGGAGATCTACCTGATTACGAAGCATTGTCCGGTGAGTGCCCATGCGTGTGTGTGTGTGTAATTCATGTGTATGCTGTTTAGGTGACTGGTTCTGATTCAGTGCCATGTGAGGGTGTTTACTCCTGAGTGTTATGGGTCACCCATTTGCTTCCTCCCATACATTCACGTGCCTTGGATTTGGGTATGACTGCATCCCTACTGCCCACAGTTGCCAATTAGGCACACATTAGTGCACTTTACCTTGAACTGTCATCTTGCAACTACATAGTTCACATTTTGTAAGTGTTAATTCAGGCTGATTCTTTCCACTCTCCCCTTTTTGCTAGACATTTTTCTGCACTATTGCGACATATGTGCTATGCTTCGGTCATTGTTCACAGCCCACACTAGGGCACTATTTTCACATGGTTATGTTAATGATTAGACCATTCAAGCCGATAGAGTCTTGGCCTGCAGAACATTTTTATAAGGGCCCGTTTGCATGTGGAACATGACTGATGTTTCCTGTGATGTCAAAGGGACCAACCATTGATCAGCCCATAATGACTATTATTGGACACTGGATGTGTTTCAGTGTGTGGCACATGCATATTTTTCAACAGTATTCAGCATTAATCTTCTAATTATGTCGATGTCACATGGATGTGTGACAGTACTCATTCGCTCACGTATTGCTGTAGTTTTGTAATTTACCGTGGCTATGCTACATGACATCTGTGTGATCGTATGTGACATGATTGTGTATTGGACATGCCACTCACAGCCTGATGTGTGATTGCAGTGCAACCCAACATGCTGCAAATGTGTTGCATATCCATATTGCTCTCCCCAGTGTCTGCCTTTTTGACTCCACTTCCAACTCTTTGACAGTGCATGCATGGCAGGGTTATAGTCATGTGGGACATGTCTAAATCATGTCCTGGATCTCTGGCTTGTCACGGCCAATGTGTGTGCTATGGTGCTCATCCCTGTTTCCATTTGTTGTCTTTCATGTTTTTGCAGGTGATGACGCACTTGAAGCTGTTGAGGAGATGGTGCAGACCCAGGAGGAAATCTCAGGCACGACCAGGCACCAGTGGGGGACGTGGTGTGGTAGTGGGTGAGAACCCAATGTTACTGCAGACCATACTGTCCAGGGGTGCCTCTTGGTGCACCTCCCCAGACCTCTATTCAGGTGCTGAGTCAGATGATGATACTTATGTGCAGTCGCAGGTAAGTGTTTCTGGCAGGGATTCTGTTCTGTCCAACCCACCTGGACCAGGGGTAGAACCCTATATGGGGATGTCAGTGTTGGTAGGTGCGCCTTTGGCGGTTATGGCTGCAGGGTCACACTCCACAGCATCGGATCCTGTTCCTGGGCCAGCAGATCAGAGGGGGAATGCAATCCTGCAGCCTCAGGCAGTGCCAGCACAGCAAGGTGCAGACCACCTTGCCCCAAACAGGTGTGGTGCCCTTCGACGTGGTGGCTGTGCGCCACCAGGCAAAACTGTATGGAAAACTCCATGTACGGTATGGCAACCCAACAGGCAGCATCAGTAGAAAAGATGGCTCAGGCAATGGAGAGGGTGGCCACTTCCATTATGCCTCCTGAAAGGCAGATGGAGCAACAACAGCAGGCAAGAGACTCCATTTGCCAATCACACATGGAAGACATGTTGGCGTCCAACAGGGACCGACGGGCGGCACTGGAGACTCTGCGCTAATCCATCTCTATAGAGTCCCAGGCCCACAGGAAAACCCTGAGGGTAGAACTACATAACCTCAGGCAGACTCTGGTTGACCTTGAGGGTTCCAGTAATTTTAGGGCAGAACAGCAGCTGGAGCAGATCACACATTCGCTCTCAGCTGAGATGCAGGCAACACGTGAGGAAATGCGGGCATCACGCGAGGCCATATGTGCAGAAATGCAGGCAACCCGTGATGCGCTGCATGGGGATCTCCGCACTTTAATCCTCCAGAATCAGACCTTCCAGACCCGCATGCTTGCTGCCATGGAGGACCATACCAGGGCTTTGCATGGGTTGCCTCCCATAGTGCCACCACCTCCTGATGCAGCAGCAGAGGTAGAAGAGAGCAACAGCAGTTCTCTCACAATGGCATAGCCGTGCAGGCCATGAGCCCAAGGAGGTATGTTTTTTTTTCCGCAACATCCACGCAGGTGGGTGTTGGTGTGCACCCTGTCCTCGAACCTCCTGGGTGGCCTCCCCCAACCCCATCCCCCTGGCCCCCACATGGCCATTTTTAATTTATTTATTTTTACAGTGTGTTGCCTTGTGTGGTACCCGTGGGAATCCACTGTATTCCGGCTGGGCACATGCAGGCTTGTCCTGAGTTTGGGTTAGATGCTTGGGTTCGTGAGACACACACCCCTCCTGCTTCCCGTTTCCATGGGCTTGCAAAAGGTGTGACCAAGTGACAGTGAGTTACACAGTGACGTTGGGCTCCCATGAGCTGTGTGGGCAGTCTATAGTCAATACTGTGTAGACATTCCTAGTGGATATTGTTGTTGTATTGTACACTTCATGGTGTATTGATATGTGCTTGTGCATCCATGTCTTCCTCCTAATCTTCAAGTTCCTTCCTCATATCTTCACAAGGCCGTCTACTTTGGAGGTGGAGTTCATGTTGTATGCAGTACACTGAGACATTTGCGTGGCAGCAACACTGTACAGTTGGAAGGGGTCGATGTGGTGGCATATTCAGGTTGTAAGACTATGACTACTTTAACTTAGTACTGTCATGTTTTTGCTATTTTTGAGGTTGTGTTGCTGCATTGTATTGTTGGTAAGTATTTGGTCATGTGTGTTGTTAGGTATACGTTACTGGGAGCATATTGTGTGTGGGCAATTTCCATTAGGGACAGTGTACTTTGTGACAGGTTTTGTGCATTGCTTTGTTTGCTTTCACATTGCATGACATGCCATGGTGTGTTGGGTGGCGGAGCTGGGGAGGGGTTGGGTGACATGGTACTGTTTTCATGTTGTATTTTGCAAGGGCGTAATGAATTTACCAGCATAGATGCATGTCTTTTGATGACACAGCATTGGTGGTGTTTGTGTAGGTAGGGATGCACACAATGTGACACTTCCAGGTGACCAATCTCAGGCTGGTATGGTTGTGACAGTTGACTGTCCCTTAAGTCATCATCATTGACTGTCAGCTGGTATGTACCAGGGCTGTGTGCACTCCACAGGGGTGTGATTTTATGTGAAGTAATTAGCCACCAGCTGCGTACGGGCTGCCTCACCACATGCCCCTTCACCTCCCATGCGCAGCGGGCGTGCATGTGTTTGGGGATGTGGGGGCACCACCATGTCCACCGGCAGGCCCCGGCGTGTTGCAAGGTTGTGCAGGACACATGCTGCCACTATGATCCTACACACTACTGGGGGAGTGTATAACAGCTGCCCACCAGAACGGTCAAGGGAGCGAAAGCGTGACTTGAGCACTCCGAATGTGCGCTCCACTATGCCCCTGGTTGCAATATGGGCTGTGTTGTATCTTACCTCGGGTGGCGTGGTGGGGTTCCGAATTGGCGTCATCATGTGGGTGCTCAGAGGGGAGGCACTGTCCCCTGGGGAGGCGGTGATGGGTATCATTAGTGGGGTTGTGACATTAGTCAGTATCTGACATGCATGCATGTGCAGTGGCATTTATACTCACCAAGCAGCCATGTATCGCCATGCCGCCCAGCTTCTAGGTCCCGGTTTAGGGTTGACATTCTGTAAATGAAACTGTCGTGGGTGGACCCTGGATAGTTGGCATATACTGAGGTGATGATTGTAAGAGTAACGTGAAGATGGGTGTGGGAAACCTGCTCTCCCCATGTTCTACCATTTAGTATTGGACCCCCAGCCCCCAAGTCTGAAGTTATCAACATCCTGGCCGTCTGCTTATGTGCGTTTAGGAGCGCAACGTTTGGGTGAGAATTATGTGGTGGTTGTGTGTCTTGTTTCCCACCAATAGCCAACTGGAAATGATCGGCGAAATATCCGCTCTAGTTGAGGACTGCTGTTATGTGCAAGTCTGTACAATACAAACATGTTTAAGTTTATATAAAAGCCCTCTCACGTCCCCGTAACACACGCGAGCAGAAGCCGTAGACAGTAACAATATAGGAACAGGGAGCGAACGCACCGTAAACATGACGTGAAAACGCCTTTACTTTCGCGTACTTTGAAAGTACTGACCAATGACAGATGGGGAACAACTTTTGAAAGCTAATGTCAAGCGTTGAAGTGAGGGGGTCCGCGTTGTTCGGGTCGCGGCGCAATCCGTGGACAGAGTCATCTCGTGGCAGCGCCCGAACCTTCCTCCTTTTGATCTCTGGCTTTCCAGGATCCTGTGGGGAGTGGCACCACACCTGCTGCTAAACTTGGCAATCAGCAATTCCGCCCACACAGCTCGCAGCCTCTGCAGGTCGAGGGTGGGTGGAGAAAGCACGGTGGGTAACATCAGATTACTTTAACATTTCTAACGGTTAATGTGTGCGCGATTTAGTATTTTTCAATATACCAGCCGGAAAAGTATTGTAAACACATTGATATTTTCCTGTGATTAATGTAGGTTTATTTTGTAAGTGATTGTTATAAGAATAATGTACCGGAGACCTTAAACGCAGCGCAAGTTTCGGGTACTTGTTAGCATAAGGACAAGCTTTAATAGAATTTCAGCCAGCGCGATGGAACGTTTAGTAAAGCATCGATAGGTGCGGATTTACCATCGTATGTGCCTTTATAATACTCTAAAAAAATATGCTCGGCACAAACTTTGAACGCCAATAGAAAATGTACGAGAGAAAGGAGGTAAACCGTATTATTCCCACAGTAGACGTATTGCGGTATTTGTAAGGTGTGGCCTGACTGAAGGCGATTCGTCGCTGACCACATATATGCATTTTAGGTCTATTTAGAGGAATGGCCTGACCAGACACACGTGTCATAATTCAAAGAGACTCAGGAGCCTTCTCGGTGAACTCTGTAGATCGTCAATTTAAGGGCAAATCATTTTCCAGTAGTGGGAGAGAGAGTCGCTGCAATGGAGGGCGACTTTGATTGTCAGTACACGCTCTCACACTGCAGAGGGCGCGAGTCCGAGTTTCGCTCACGTTCAGGGAGACGTGGGTGGTATTGCACAGGAGTCCACACATCAGTACTTTTAAGTGGGGTGAGAAATCGAGGGGTGAAGGCTCTAAGAAGAGGGCGTGGCCTTAGTGCTGGGCTTTGCCAAAAGTGGGGGCAGGTGTCGTAGGCAAGGGCTGTTTGCCCCAACCCATACATAACCTTGGGTGTTGGGATACCGTGAAAACGAATTGGTGGTTTTCAGTTTAGGAAAAATCGTTTTCTTTTTAACAGTCTATTCCAACTTGGTGGGGAGGGGGTGAGGAGTGCAGGCAACTCGCCAACCTAGGCTTTGGGTGGGCCAGGATTCGGTTCCGGAAAGGTCCAAAATCTGCCCTGCCGGGTCTTCCTGAGCCTTTTCTAATCTTGCCCAGCTGTGTCTCCCCACACTTTCTCTGCGTCTCACTCTTTATCTCCCACGCTCCATTTGTGTCACCTTTTATTTGTGTCTCCAGTTTTCCTCCTTCCCTCTGCTCCATTCATGTGTGTGTTCGACCCTCCCTTTCAGTCTCACTTAGGTCGTTTTTTCCCAAACTTGGGTCTTGGAGGCATGTCAAGAGATTCCAAACAAAAGCCCAGTATAATGGCATACTCTTAAGTCATTTACTTGAAATTTGAGTCTCTCAGCCCAATGCAGCAATCTCTCAAAGACGTCCATCAATCACAGACTGACATGTACTACTTGCCATATTCTCTACAATGCACAACATTCTGACCCCACAAAAGAGATTGCTTTTAAAGCGCTTTTCTGAAAGGCACTACATTTCTGATTTTCACAGCATTTAGAGTCATTGATCAATACGACAAATTATAAACATTCGGTTTGTGGATTCACTGTGTGTGTGCATCACAGGTGCTGGTATTCATGGGAAGTAGGTTTACATGACCTGATTGCATACATCCCGTCCCTGTGCCCTTTGGCATATCAAGGGCATGGGTGGTGCCTGTGGCTAGGGTGATATCCCTCCTGCATCTCTACTAGTATGTCACACTGGGTGGCACCATTGTGCAGAGTGTGCGTTCCACTATGCGTCTAGTGGCTATGTGTGCTGTGTTGTACCTAACCTCGGCTGGTGTGGCAACATTCCAGAATGGCATGAGCAGGAATAGTGAGAGCGGGTAGGCACTGTCCCCTGCAAATGTGTAAGTGGATGTTTGCATGGATTGTCATGTTCTGTTATTCTGTGTGTCATGTGACTGCTTGCATGTTCATGATAGTTGATACTCACAGATGAGCCAGGTGTTGTCAAAGGTTTCCAATCCCAGGGCCCGGTATAGTGGTGAACGCCGATAAAAGAAGCTGTCATATGTGCTTCCAGGGAAATTTGCGTAGACATGCATTATGACTCCCTTTGTGTCGCAGATGACCTGGCCATTGATTGAATGCCAATGCTTCCGGTTGTGGTACATGTGCTTCGTCACTCGGGGGCTGTAGCTCAACATGCGTGCAATCGTTGGCTCCCAGTACCTGTGAGAAGTGTGCGATGGCATAAAACCCCTGACACACTCTTGCCTGCAGTGTGTGTGGAATGTATATGTGCCTCCGCACAAGTGAACAGAGAATAGCACAGGGGAATGCTCTGGTCTTGGCAGCAAGACCCACGCAGAGCAACAGATGTTCAATTCCTAGATACAGGCTATGAAGCTGAACAGAGGTATGGTATTAGGCACGTTATAAAAGAAATTATGAAATAAAATGAATAAATAAGTGTGATGCAACGCAATACTGGGTGTAGGCACCGGGATTGCATGGCTTTCGATATGCCCCCAAAAATGGCACAGATGTGCTGGAAAGAGCCTGTGGCTAGCAAATGTAGGGCTGTCAGTACCTTCTCCAGGGGTGTGAGGGCATGGGAGCAGATGGCGGGTTATGCATTGTCTTCCTCCCACTCCCTGACCAGTTCTAGGATGACACGGAGAGGGAATCTGTACCTGGCATACACCTCATCATCTGGCATCACAAATAGCGTGATACGTGGCTGGACAACCCTGTCCCTCACCCTAGTCCTCCTTCTTCCATGGACATATGTGATTGCTGCTACTGCAGCTGTATTCATCTAGCTGGTGTTTGAATGTTGTGCATTGCATGCTTTATATACTTTTCCTTTGTGCTTTGTACGTTGTGTCTCATATCATGTGGTGGTAAGATCACAAGGTTTGCATGGGCCTTTTCCCAACGTGAAGTTGTGATTTTGTAATCCACGAAATCGGTTAGGTTTGCGCTTGACTGGGCATGTCATTTATTTATGTGGTGCGTCCCTCAACACGCCCACGTTCTTCCACGTTCTTCCTAGTTTTGCTCTGGAAATGCGGAATATGCATGTTACGCCCCCCCATTTGTGTATTTGGACTGACCATTCTGGTATTACCTAAATTGTTTGAACACAATTGTTCGAATAACCGAATTGACCGAACACAATTTTTCGAATAACCGAATTGACCGAAAGTCAAGGGTCCGAATTGACCTTTGCACAATTGACCATATATATATATAACACAGCCACATTAGTGGCTGTGTAGTTATGGGTAAGTTGCTGTTTCCATAGGAAGAGCACTTTTTGGGCAGCTTATAACTCCGCTCCCCCTGGACGAATCAGCACCAAACTTTGCAAAAAAAGTATATGAGCCACTCTCAATTTTTTTTGTAAGGTTTGGTGATGTTTGGTCCAGGGGGGGAAAGTTATCAGGGGGGATCTCAAAACCTCTTTTTTTCCCCATAGACTGAATGGGGGAAAAACTTTGCGCACACCTACAGCCCAAACCGCTGGACGGATTTTCACCAAAGGAGCAGCGGCTTGGTCCTAAAGCGTGCTTTTGTGAATTTGGTGAAAATCCGTCCAGTAGTTTTCTTAAAACGACCAAAAAGTAGGTCTAAAATAATTAGTGATATCTATGTCTGCTCCGCGGTCACACTTCCCTGTTCACTCCGCGGACAACATACCGATTGGCTGAGGGGCTGGCGTCATGACCGCGGACACTAGACGTCTCCGCCGATTGGCTGCAGTGAGCCGTGTTCTGCGTCAGATTGTTTGGATGCGACCGACATCTTGCATCTCCCGACCTTGGCGGCGACCAGCGGCAAAATGCTATTTCGGAAACTCTTTTGGTGAGTGGTTGGGGAGGTTCAGAGAGTAAGAGATGGGTGAAATACTTTATTTGTTTAGGCGGTAGGTGGTAATGATGTATTCCCTATGCCTGCCTTGTTCGGGATGTCCTTGTTTGGGATGTTTGGAAGTACAGAAAATGAGTGGTCTCATGAGGATAGTACTTTAGTCCGTGCTGTGTTAACGAACATTGACATTGAGTACATGCCGTAGTTCCATTTTTTGTTTCTATGGGTGTGCTATTGAGTCATACGCCGCCATGGGTGTGACATGCTGTGATGGTTGTGACCAGGGCCTAGAGTTTTGGGTGCATGGCCGTAGACCATACTCCCAAGACGCTAGGCCCTGGCCACAACCACCGCAGCATGTCACAGCTATAGATACACCCGTAGTATTGAATATCGATCATGTGGTTGTGGGGAGGGTCTAGAGTTTTGGTTGCATGGCCAAAGGCCATGCACCCAAGAACAAAGTTATAAGCACTGGAGTTATAAGACACTGCACACCCATACATTCAAATATCTATGGCATTACACCCAAGATTCTAGCCTCTGGCAACAACCACTGGAGCATATCACAGCTATAGGTATACCCGTAGTATCAAACACCAATCAGGTGGTTATGTGGAGGGCCTAGAGTCTTGGGTGCAAGGCCGAAGCCCATGCACCCAACAACAAACTTATAAGCACTGAAGTTATAAGCCAACATGGGTTTTATATAGTGCAGTGGTTGTGGGCAGGATGTACACTTTTGGGTGCATGGCTGCAGGCCGTAGGCCATATACACAAGAGTGTAGACCCTGCCCACAACCACTGCAGCATATCACATTCATACATCATACCCATGCAATCGATTATGTATCTGGTAGGTGTGGGCAGGGGCTTGCGTCCTGGGAACAAATTGACTACATGCTACAGTTATGTTTCATTCTATGGTTGTGATAATGATTTATAAGCGACCATGGGTGTAATATGCTGCGGTAGTTGTGGCCAGGGCCTAGAGTCTTGGCTGCATGGCCATAGGCCATACTTCCAAGACTCTAGGCCCTGCCCACAACCACCGCAGTATATTACAGCAAAGGATACGTCTGTAGTATTGCTTATCGATCAGATGGTTGTGGGGAGTGTGTAGAGTCTTGGGTGCATGGGCGAACCCAAGAACAAAGTTATAAGCACTGGAGTTATAAGCCACTATGGGTTTTATATACTGCACACCCATACATTCAAATATCTATGGCCTTACACCCAAGACTCTAGCCTCTGGCCACAACTACTGCAGCATATTACAGCTATAAGCACACCCGTAGTATCAAACATCATTCAGGTGGTTGTGGGGAGGGCCTAGCATCTTGTGTGCATGGCCTTTGGCCATGCAAGCGAAACCAAATTTAGACGTAGTGAAGTTAGAAACCACAATGCATGCGATATGCTGTGGTGGTTCTGGCCAGGACCGAGAGTCTTGGGTGCAGTCATAAGCAGTGAGGTTATAAGTGGTGGTTGTGTGCACACCTACAGTCTTGGGTGCATGGCTGCAGACCATGCACCCATGAGTAAACTTATAAGTAGTAAAATTATAAGCACCATGGTTTTGATATGCTGCAATGGTTGTGGGTAGGACCTATAGTCTTGGTTGCTTGGCTGCAGGGTGTAGGTGGTAGGTTATACATCGCAGACGCTAGGACCTGCCTACAGCCACTGCACCATGTTACTGCCATAGATTAGACGTACAGATTCAAATATGTATGACATGTGTGAAATTATACTTACTGTTTACTTTGCTGAGAATCCACATATTTCTTACATTACTGTAGTACTTGGTGGAACTATCCTTTTTTAATTTCTGTGATAAAAGAAAAGAGCATGTTAGTGTTTGTATTTTATAAAGACTTCTTACATTGTTTAATAGCCATTTTTATTTTTTACCATCATATTTAGTTTACAAACCAGTGTGCTGTGCATTTTTACTCAGTTTCTGTGTTTGTTTTTCAAATCCTTGGGTCTGGAGGAAAAACATCCTTGTTGGATAAAAAAAACTTTCTTTGCTATGCTACAAACTATTTCTTTGTTTTCTTTGAGTGTTTACTTGTTGTTTCTGATTAATGTTATGTCTGTTGGCTTGTTGCAGATTTTTAAAAACAGTTAGATACCTGTTGGCGTATTCTAACTGAGCATTTTTTGTTCTGGATCTGTGGTATTCATCTTTGTGGTTGTTATACACTCTTGGGCAGTTAGATACCTGTTGGCGTAACTGTTTATAGTCTTTTACTTTAATTTCTGTTAATGTTGAGGTACACATTAGTTTTTAAATTTTGGCTTTAAGAATTTTGGCATTTGTAAGATTAGCTGGCAATCTCTGCTTTAGAGTAATGGTGCTATCATTACATTCGAACCATCCACATTTCTTTTTAATGTATGCAGTGTAGTTTCCTGCATTGGTTGTAGCTCCTGCGTGGTAGATTATACCTATTGTTGTAAAGGTTTTCTTCCCAAGTGACACTTGACCGTGTGTGAATCCAGTCAGCTTGCAGTTGTTTTTGGTACCATCTGCATTGTAACGTAAAATCATAAGTATTATGTAGTTGCTATATGTTTGTATCAGTAAGGTTGAGCGATTATCTGAATTGCACATAGTACATAATCTGCCATGGTTTGCATTCTGTACAAGTTGCTGAAATGGAATGGATTCACAATTAGGTATAGAAACATAAAGGAACAAATACCAAATGAGCGATTTGGTATCACATTGTTACAGAGAGTGCATGTATGTTTCCACATGTATTTTTGTTTTCCAGTGCTTGTAGTGAGTACATTACAAATTCTTGTGGATCTTCCTGTGAGTTCATAGTGAATCTCACCATTCCAGCACAGTAGTCCAATTCTTGTCTTATTCCATGAACACTGTATGTGTTGTCAGGATTGTTTGTTGCATTTCTATGAAGGACTCACATTTGCAAAGACAATTGGTCTGTACTGTGTAAGTAAATATTGTTAACAATTGGTGGCAATTGAAATAGAATATTCATTGCTACATTTGCATAGCAACTTACACCAGTTTCATTTGAAAATTTGAATGGACCAGCTAGTTATGTGTCCGAGTCCTTTTTTCAGAGTTTCTGTTCCTTTTTTGAAGAAGTACCTGATTTACTTTCCCTAATAGGTTCTTCTTTGGTTGTTGTAATTGATGAACTTTTACTTTCTTTTGTTTTCTTTGAAGGATTTGCCGTCAGATTCTGTTGCATTTCTGTTTGAATTAGTTTTCTTTTACCATGTTTTACTTTTTCTGGAACAGGATATGATTTCAGATGGGGGGTGTACAGTGAACGCAGTCTATTGTACTCTAAAATGCAAGGAATATCAGCGTTCACTTTACTTGCATCAAAGGTGATTAGAAATAGACTGTCAAGTGTACGTAAGCATGATAGTGCTACGTAGGTCATGCCTTCTTTAAAGACTGTGTTTCCTATATCTATCTATGCTTTGTCTAGGGTAAGACCTTGGGATTTATGAATGGTGACTGCATATGCAAGAGGTAGAGAACATTGTTCTCTATGTACATACATGTCTTTGAAGAGAAGGAATCTAGCAGTTGAGCACCCTATCCTTCTCACTTCTGAAAGTTTGTCAGAGCAAATCTTGACAAACTGAAGGTTGTTGCCATGTGGGTATGTTTGAAAGCCAACAACTGTACCCAGTGCCCCATTAACTAGCCCTTGCTCTACGTCAAAGTTACGTTTAAGCATTGCTCTACAATTTAAAGATAATTTTAATACTTTTTCCAACCTAGCTGTGTTGGAGATTGAATTTTCTATGGTATTTAGTCTTGTTGTGGCTTGCTCACACATGGGTAGTGTCATACCATGTACGTCAAGTTTGTCTGTGGTGCAAAGTTCTATTATTGGTTGCATTTCTTTTTTTTAACACTGTTTCATTGAATTTGAAACAGCTTGCAAGAGTTGGCATTAAGGCCACACAATTGACATCTTTGTGCGCTAATTGCTCCATAACATCAGTAACACATGCGTTATCGCCATAAAATGCATGAATGTGCCGGTTTTTCAATATTGCTTGTGCTTCTTGAAATGGTACACCGACTAATACTTTTTAAAATGTTGGCGCAAGTGAGATCAGCAGATTGCCGCATGTTTTCTGTTAATTCTCTGTATTGGAAATGTTGCCAAAGGTTGACATTTCCTATGCTGCCAACAGTTTTACGGCAGAGTTTGTGGCCTAAGGTTTTAAAAATAGGTTCACCTTTCACTGTTGTCAATTGTAGAAGATCTCCGAAAACGATAATGTGTTTCCCTGCAAATAGTTCTTCGTAGTTGTTTTAAGTACTTCTTGCAATCTGAGGTGAATCAAAGCCAATATTAGGTTGGAGACCATGCTCACTTCATCTATCAGTAGCATATTCATTGGTTTTAAAACTCTGCGTAGTTCCATTGCAGCTTCTGCAGAAAGTTTGTAATAGTCTAATTTGTTTTGGTGTTCTACTAGAAGGAGTAGTAATCGGTGTAAAGTGATACCGCCTATGTTGTAGGCAGCTAAACCTGTGGGGGTTGTTGTTTGTCAATTGTTGTAGGAACTTGCTGACGATTTTGATTAAAATTGTTTTTTCCGGGCCCAGCTTCACCACTGACGTACAGCAGTATAGGTTTTGTAATTTTGACAGGTACATTCTTTATTTTTGTGTTGTATACCACGTGCAATTTGTTTTGTTACTTCTTCAAAAATGATCTTTGTTAAGTTTTGCTTGTAGTACAGTTAAGTTTTCTATATCTTCTTCATAGTGACACATGGTGTTTTCCACTTCTGTCATAGCTAATTCTGCCTCATTTGCTATTAGTGGCTGTCCCAGTGGTTCTTGGCTTCCTGTTACAGAAGGCTGACTACTGTCGGAAGTGTCCTTATCTAGTTGGGCATGAAGTTCTTCTTTGTGTTGCTGTTCATTGTACAACATTGCTTTGTACTGCGTAAAGTTCACATCAGTGATAGCACTTTTATTTGCTTTGAAAGCATCTTCATAGCAGTCATAGTTATCTAGTATCTCTTCCTCTTTTCTCCATGGTTTAAAAAGTTGTAGCAGAGACATGTAATATAGTTCTTTCTTTTGAGGAGTTTTCAATGAGAATTTGACATGATTAATTAAGCTTTGTTTGCTAAGTTTCACTAAGCTGCCTTCACAGTCTGTCACTTTTTATCTACCTTTGCTTTCATTGGGTTTTATATTATTTTTGTATGCAAAGTTTTGAGCTATGTGGTATAGACGCATACTTTCCAAAGTGCAACTCCTGTTCGGATAGTATGTGTCCAGTAAATTGTTTTTTCAAGTGTCTTGGCTGTTGGGATCATTTCTGGCAATTGTTTCTATGTCCTCATATAATTTCAGAACTCTTTTTCTAGATTTAGCAGCACCAAGACTTAGCCATACTATGTTGTCTGATTTTCCATACAAAGCAGTACCGGTTAAACTATCTGCTGCTTCGTGGGCTCCACATTCTCTAGGAGAGAGCATTTTTATGCCTAGGCTGTACAATTTCTGAGATAGTGTTTTGTCTGATGATAGGTCATTCGAGAGGTCTTGAAGCTCTGTTTTTTTTGGCTTTTGTTAAGGAGGCTGTAACATATTGTGCAACTGCAGTGGAATTGTCTGCAATGTACTGCACATCTATGTTTGCATTCCATAAGAGGGCAATGATTGCATTGTAATCATTGATATATTTTGATTCTTCTGTTCTTTTTATGTAATACGTGTTCTTAGGTGATTTACCTTAAACAATATGTTGAACTGAAGACATGAAGTTGTTCAGTCACCTGTTTGTGTAACTGGTCTAGGGAAACCAAAGCGGCATTTGGTGTAGTATATGTATTTGCAATGACAATATTTCCCACATTTGTGTCTTTGAAATTGTAAAATCTCTCTATGCAGGTCACTATGTGTACGTTGTGAAGGGATTTCACAAGTGACATATTTTTGAATGAACTGCAAAACAGTGGCATCACTGTCGTGACCAAATTTAGGTGCACCTTTGATCCATAAAAGCATGTGAATATGTGGTGCTCCTCTCACTTGGTATTCTTTTCTCCAAAAGAAGTCTTGCACTTCTCTGAGGTGAGGAACAGTTTTATTACAAATAAAGTGTAGCATAGCAATGAAATGATGATGGAAATATATTGACACATTGACTGGATCTAGAGAGCAAAGTTCTCCAGGTGTTAATATATCTATGTTGGTTTTGTTGTTGTTTGATATGCGTAAGAATTCATGTAAATCTTCCCATGCATACTCTGCACAACTTAGTGTAACAAACCAAGTTGGTGGTCCAAGGTTTCAGATCATACAACGTACGTCTCCATGCTGTCGGAACCAGTATTCTTTTGTACCATGCATGTTTGCAAACAGATTTGTTATACTTGATTGTAAAACCTCATCTTTTTCTTGTACTTTTTGTTTTAATTGCGTAGCTATATTTTGAAAGTGGGTTCCAGATTTGAAAAGGTGTGCAACTCCATAACATAGGGTTGCTAGTTCACTTTCAAAGAGTATGTGGAATATTTATTCCACATTTTGTCTAAATCTGGGATCTTGAGAATACATTTGTAATGAGCGGTATTCTGATGCTGTAATCTGAGTGGGTCTATCATCGCATCTTCCGCCTTTGCCAGTGGGAAATAGCAGTGGAAAAGCACGTGCTTCTATACTTTTTTCCCATATGCTCATTGGTGACCCTTTTGGTTTGTCGCATTTGGTAAGTTTCTAGTGCATCATCTATACTTTCATTGGAATACAATGGATGAATTGTGTAATTTTCCAAAAGAGTGGATACTGCAGCAGGATCCGGAAGTTCAAATTGACCAGTTTCTGATGACTCTTGAATTATTTCAGTTGTTTCCCTTAAGGTTTCCTCAATATTTCTTTGTAGTATTCCTTATTGTCTTTTAGATATTGCAAGACTTGTCCAACTTCATGTAAGTCCACCAGTTGTTGCCAAATTGTTTTGTCTTTTGTTGGTACACCATTTACCAAGACAATTAAAGAATGCTCTATTGGACGTTGCACTCCTAGAGTGTGTACATTTTCTGTCAGATCTAATGGCAAATAAACTACTTTTCCACGAATGCCTTTCACCAATTCAGAGGGAGGTAATTTTGCTGTTTTTGGTTGAAGGCGTATTATTGCTTGAAATGGGTGAAATGTTTGAACTATGATGCTCTCATACAAATTGAGTTGTTGCAGGGGTTTTGGTGGTGGGAACAATTCCAAATTATTTGTGATAGCACGTGAAGGAGTTTGGTTGTTGTCAAGTTTTGTAGTGCAGTAACTGCAACATATTAGGGGTTCACTTATTTGCTATTTGTTTTCTGCTAAAAGGTAGAGAGCTAATTCAAACCATTTGGATTCTTGTCTTCTATTTTGTATGTTACGTCTATAGTTTTTGTGTTCCTTTTTGTAAAACGTTCTGCGGCAACACACACACACACACATGCTTTGGTACTTCAGCCGATGCACTTTTAAATGTTAGTATTTCTTTTTTGTATGTGTGTAATAGAAGGTCTCTATGTGCAGAATTGTTGCTAGTCTACTCTAAAACGATTGCATTATGTAAGTGGCTTTCACTTTCAAAATATTTTCTCTGGATTCTGTCGATTTCTTCTTGTAGGTATTTGGGTGTACCATGTAGAAGAGTGTTATTTAAATTGGCTAATTCTAAAGCTGGACTTTTAGCATAGTATAGTTTATACACTATATTTCTTACATTTGAATAATGTATTGATATCCTTTTGATATGATGGAAGGTGCTTTTGCAAATAGGTCCTGAAATGCAGGGTAATAAATGTCCTTTTAGTCCTGTGTATTTGTGCACTTGACAGAGATCCATATTTTGCAGCACTTTAATTTTTATTTTGCCTTTTCCTTTCACATGCTGATTGAGGAACTGACGTAAAGATTTCAAAGATTTGTTAGGAATGTCACACTTTGACGTGCACAGCCATTTGTATACTGGATGGTCTGATTCAGTCGAATGGAGAGGTAATTCTGAGTTTTCAGGGGATACTTTTGTAAGCAGTGTTTCTTGTTCCATGATGGTATTATTGATTTTTTCATACCCTCGTCTACTGCTATGGATGGCAATTGTGTTTTTTGATTTTGTTTGTATGCTTCTTCATTAAAATATGGTTCTGTGGTTGTTGTGTGACTGCATTCACCTCCACAAATATTTAAGAAGTTACTTTTGTTGACATTCCGTTTATTGATAAGTTTCTTTTGTAGTTTAGTACTTAGTTTGGTTAGTGGTTTCATCCTATTTAACACTAAAATAAATAACTTCCTTTTGAGAAGGATTGCACCATCTATGAGAGCCTGTGGGATTAATTTCCTACGGTAGGTTTTAAGGGTTGAGGATGATTTTGGTCCTCTTCTTATTAGATTCTGAAGGACTGTGGCGAAACATTTTTTCTAAAATACTTTTTTTACTGTGGGTTCTTGTTACTATATCAGGATTAATAGGAGCATTGTTAGCAGTATTGTTAGCTGATTTTTTTTGTAAAGCGTTTTCCGTTTAGTGCCACATTTTGAAAGAGGAGGTAAAGTCGGTAGTTGAAGCTTCCTTTGTTTTGCTAAACGACTGTGTTAGCTGTTTTGTAGCAACGTTCTCTACAAACTCTGCTACAGATGGGTGCTTACTTTGGACACTTATTTTCATTTGCTCTATTTCTGCGTTCCTTTCTACGGACTTGCTTTTTGGTAGGCATTCTTTGGGGTCTGTTGAAAAAAAAGAAGGCTTGGTCTGTTGTACAATGTATGTGTGCTGTGTGCATACATGCATGAGTTTGATTGGGAAGCTGTTTGTGAGGGTGTGTGAATGTGCATTGGGGAGTTACAATGAGTTGGCGAGGCTATTTCTCTGTTGGTATATTACTACACTGTGCTTCAGATGAGAGTAGAAAGTGAGTTAGTGGTGAGGAGTAGCACTAATAGTAAATGTAATGGTTTAAAATTCAAACAGCTATTTATTTTCTACTACTAACATTCTAAGGCTTCTGTATGTTATTTGTGTTCCTAATCCTACACAGGGATTTGTGCACCATTCTGCCTGTTATTCTGTCTTTAATAAATGGGGATTTGTGGGTAGATTGATTCAGAAATCAATGTTTGTTTTGGTGCGCAACTTACATAAATAACCCACACAGTCTCTTTGAGGAACATGAAGAATATATAGGTAGTACTGTACTTATTTTTTGCGGAATGAGCAGGTTTCTTCGTATATGTCGTTTGTAGTGCAGATGCTGTTGATTTTCAGGAGAGTAGTCTTCACTGCAATTGTAAAAAGAAGACGTTAGTAACTTTGTGTGTTTAAAGCAGTGATGGTACTGTACACATACATTTTGCATCTTTCATCGGGGTATTCTCCTTTGATATCTCAACACAGTGCATGTGTGCATTTCACTTCACTATGTGTTGCCTTTATATGTTATTTGCAGTATGTTAGTTTAACCTGATTCAGTTTAACCTGATTCGCAAAGGAGTACAATTTTTAGTTTATGAAAATGCCTTGTTTTTTTAAAGCTATGTTGTCGATAGCAGAGAGGTTTGCCAGTGATGGGTCAGCATAGTAGATGGGCAAAAATGTCACTACTTTTATATTATAAGTACGAATCCAAAAAATCGGGAGACCCACAGAGGGAGATGTCAGCACAGCAATCGGGAACGTTTATTTTTCTCATACGATCGCATTGGAAGAAGCATTAATTTAGGCGGCACACAGTAAAAGTGTGACATTTTCTAATGGAAAAATCGAGTTTCGTGCTAAATAGGGAGGGTTGCTACGTATGTATAGGTTATGCGGGAGACAGTAAGTAGTAGTGCGGTTTGTCAATGAAAAATCGGAAGTCTTGCACTTAAAGGGGAGCGTTGGTATGTATTGGCTATGCAGATTTAGTGGCATTAATTTGTTTAAATGAAATCATAAGGGATTCACGTGTTCTCTGATTAAAATATGCACACCTGTACTTTGTTCTCATGCATGTGCACATGCATGGAGCTGTACGTAGAAATCCACGACACTTGCACAGTAGTTTTTGAAGTAGGTGCTTTGCAATGATATGCGACTTGCATTCAGAGTGATCAATAGTACATTTGAAGTGCAACATTTTGATGACGGAGTTAGATGTACAGGTGTAATGTGATTGGTGGATGGTTGTGTGACTGCTTAGCTTTGTCCAATGAGGGACTAGATTCGCAAGCGATGTGGAAAGGGTAGAAGGACTGGCTAAGAGTTAGGTGCTGCACCTAGACAGCGCTTGTCCGTGGGTAGGATGTGCCACATATGGGGTTCTACAGCAAATCCAGCATGGAAAGGGGACCGTAGGCATCAGCCAATCAGATGTTCACATTGTTCTTTTGTGTCGAAAGACGGTGCGTGTACTGAAGATGGCAGAGGTGGATACAGTCAGGTTTTTGGTGTTTGGTGATATTTTGTCAATGGTTTACAGCACTATTCTGAAAGTAGGCATGTGGCTGACAATTTCGATGTGAGAGGAGGTGGTGTGGAGCGCTTAGACTATTTGCAATGTTGCGGCAATTCTCCAAGTTTGCAGAGACATGCGTAGGATGACCAGTCCCATGTGGTACTTTTGCACTACGGCGCTTGCAATTTGGGCTACGTGAGGTCACGTACTTTGTTGGAAGATCTGGTACAGTTGGTGCAAGCAGTCATTAACATATTTCCAACAGTTTTTTGGCTTACTCCCTAGAGGAAAATGGGACAACAGTTCTGTTTCTGTCATGATCAAAGTATTGGGAGGTGTAACATCAATCGCGGCATGTGTGCTTTCATGTTATGAGCTGGTATGTTTTTCTGCAGCCACAAGAACATTGTTCCCCAGTAATGCGGCTTATTTTGAAGCAGATGGTGTTGCGTTATCATGGGAGTAGTCTGCAGGCAGCACATATTACAAACAGGGTTTCTGGGGTGGAGACGCATGAAAATGAGAAGGAGCGAAGGTAGGGATTGGTCAGTAAAGATCAGTGGGTGTGTTTTGAACTGAAACATTTAGTGAGAACGTCTTTTCCCTGGCAGGAGACGAGACAGCCATGGCTCTGTGTGCGCGAAAACAGATTATGTGGATTTTGGGATACTCATGGATACATTGGTTGAAGGTGCATGCAGAAAGTTGCGGTCTATCTGCAGATCTTGGATTTCCATATGTGGAAGTGCACTGGCATGGAGTGCGTGGAATTAAGTAGCTGGACTTGGTACCTCTCTGTGCTACTTTACAGAGCATCATCCTGATATAATTATTCATTGCGGAGGAAACAGTTTAGGCCATGTCTCTGGAATTTCTTTGCAATTTGCAAAGGTCATGTTTCCAAATTGCAAAATAGTTTTTTACCGTATTGCACAAAGGCAAATATGGCTGCATTCTTCTGCATTTGGTCCACAAATGGAGAAAGCGAGTCGCAATGTCAATAAGGCTGTTTGTGCCTTTCTTAGAGATGTTGGCATGTCCTCGTTCCACAATGAAAACATTTTGTTTCGCAGCACTTTCATTTTTCTCAGAGATGGAGTCCATCTCACATATGCTGGAAATCACATTTTTCTTCGCAATGTACAAAATGCATTGCAACCTTTTTTGGATTCATAGTCACCTATTTGGCAATCCGCTTTTTCAATTACACAGTTTTTGAAACACACAAAACACCACCGAAAGGCTCTTTTCAGAGCCAACACTTAGTCCCAGCGAAAAGTGTGTTGGTTTTGCTCCGCTTGCACCCTCCATTTTTGTGCATCGTACGACTGTCCGTGGACTTTTTGAAAAAGTCGCGGGGGCCTACACTGGTCACTTGATAGCTCTATTTTTAAAATGAAAAAGGCAGCTCTGAAAAGATACTTTAAAACTTTTGTTGTTTTCCAGTTTTTTGCTTTTCAGCACACGACACACTAGGAGAGAAGGGTAAAAGAGGATAAGGAAGGAACACCAACCACGGGGATAAGAAAGGGCATGTGGAGAGAGAAAGATGTAGGTTATGCTTTACTTAGGTAGAGAGCAGTTCTCCTGGTGCTTCGTGACCGTAGTCTCAAAAGCACTTCGAAGAGTCTCCCCCCCGCAGAGTACTGCGTCGCAGTACATACACAATATTGTGACCCTGGCATGGTAAGGGTCAACGGCATTACGAATGTCCTGTGAGGCAGCTGGAGGGATACACTCCCCCCACAGGAGTATCTCTTGTGGTGAGAGGATCAGACACGGAGGATAATGTGGAGGAACTCAATCTACTATGTTCTTCACATGGTACCACCTTGCGAATGTCCGCACTGTGGAACGAAGTTAGGTGTCGCTTCATGGTTGTCGTACCAAAGCTGTACGCACCAGGTCTGCCGCGATTCAGCACCAAGTTGCACTTCTTACACATGACCTGGTTCGCACGTGCTTTTGGTACGTTTCCAAAAACAGTAAACAACTGCCACACCCACGACTCCCGACGAGTGCTTGTAGTGCAGAGTTCCTCCACCTCATTCTCTTCTTCCTCTTCTTCCTCGCTCTCTACATCCTCAACCGTATTTCCCTCTGCAGGCCCTTGGGAAGGTGGTGGCGGTGGAGGGTTTGGGGGTGGTGCTGAGCCTAATGAAGCAACAGCAGCCATGGATGCCATAAGGATTAGTCGGCTAATGTTCACTACAGCAGTAAAGGCAGCACAACTCAATCTGCTATAGCCAGAAGTGCAATGAAGATGAGCTCGGGGGTGTGGCCATTTATTGGGGTGGAGGGGTACGGCTCGTGACCATATCGATCACTCAAAAGCTTTGCAAAAATTCTACACAATATGTTGAAAGGTAGTGCCATTGTATGGGACATGTGAAATGGTGATTTTATACTGTAAAATACTTCCCCATGTTTGTATAAGTTCTTTTGAAATGTTGTGGAAGCAGACAAACTGCGTAAAGTAGACCAGAGGCTCAGCGTGGGTGCGGTCACATGATGAGATCGTGAACACATCCGCAAAGGAAATGGGTGCCTGCGGGACAGCAAATGCAGAGTAACGGACGTGCGCATGCGCGCAGGTGTTTTATGGACAGTGTTCGGGTCCTGAAACTAATTAAAAGTGCGACAAAAGTGACGCTGACAGTTACGGACAGGCGCGATGTTCGCAATACTTATGGGTGTGGTGCGTATGTGCATACATGATCTGCTGACTGTACGGACACGTACAGTGTCCTTAGGACACCTGCATTTTGTTTGACTAAGGACATGCCGGCTACCGCCACTGTTCTACGGACAGTTCCATTTTGGGTACGGATGGTACGGACAGGTAGAGTGTCATTAGACACTCCCATTTTCTTCATTTACAAACATCCCGGACACCTGGTGCGTTGTAGGAACATTTCTTATCTTGTCAGTGAGCCGTATGTAGAGTTATAATGTCCGTAGGATGCCCCATTCTGTTCATTTACAGACAACTTGACCAGCTGGTGGGTTCTAAGATTAGTTCAATGTTGGTTGCGATTGGTACGGGTAGGTGTATTGGCGTTAGAACATCCATATTCTATTGCTTACGGCCAGCCTGAACTGGCCCGCTCTCTGCGGACATTTTAACTCTTTTAAAAAAAATATTTGCCTCAAACCATTCCACTACAACTAACATAAAAAATGTCTATACACTCACACACATCAATCAAGAGAAATACAGGGGGAAGCAGATACTAAAACAAATACAGGGGAATTAGAGTTTAACACGGGCTGGTTGTGAGGGGATGAATTGTGAGGGGATGAAGGGATGGATGTTTCATCAAAACGTTTATTTTCTTCTTGAAGGTTTGGGGATGGTTCACTAGAAAATGGAGAAGGGGCAGGTACAGGTGGAACAGTAATATCATATTTTCCCTCTCACATATTCCTCCACAAATTGCCTTAAACTGTTAAAATTGTCATTTAGTATGTCCATTTTCACTTCTATCCGTTTCAGCCTGTCTTGCTCTGTGTGCTTTGTTGGAGTTTCTTCTTTTTTTTACCTGGTCTGATATATATTTATATATGTTAAATGCCCATTACATACTGACCATTAATTTGCTTATGCAGAGTAGTGTGTACCATTACTATCGCTATCTTCCAACATTTCCCCAATTGGAAAATTCCTCTCCAGCCACTCCAAAGTACTGCACATTTCTGTGTCAAAACAACAGAAATACATTATTTTTTCTGCCCCTCATACAAAAAAAGTACACACACACATAAGAAAAATGAAGTTCACTTACTATTTTGTTATAATTTGTCTTCGTTGTACTGTGCGCGTCTACTGTCGCTCCTGGCTGCACAGTTTCTGTGAGGTAATTACGTTGGAGCCATACCTTTTTTTGTTATGGTATAATCCATTTCATTCTACATGGTCATTAAATGCATGGATAATGTTTCAGACGTTTAGGTTCAATTGGTTATTTATTACTACTTATAATGTCTTTATGTGTTTTTTCCAAAGTTGTGCATTTTTCATACAAAACAATAGTACAATTTCAGATACCCCCGTACTGTTTGGGTAGTGTTGACCTCGTCCACGCCCATCCGCAGAAAAGCGCTCAGTCCGTAACTTTCAAATATCATTAGCGAGGGGGTTCACTATGTTCTATGTATAGAAAGTAAAGTAATTATAGTATATATCTCCTAAAATCCCATGATGAAAGTGTATATTCAGTTAAAAAAACTTTGTTAACGAGATGTTATGATTAAGTTTCCCTTCTAAAAATCTGTGAAATTCATTAAAAAAAAACATTTTGTTAAAGGGACGATATGGTTAAGTTGCGCTACTAAAAACCTGTGAAATTCACTAAAATAACTTTATAAATGTGACATTATGGTTCACAGTAAAACCGAAAAACCCCTGAAATTCACCAGTTATGGTAGGCTAAGCAACCATAACTGCCCGCACCACTGTGCACTGCTAACACTACTGTTAGGGAGAATTCTCTTTCTAGGGCTAATTTCACTCACCTAATGAGTCCCCCAGCAACTTTGCTGGATTTCTGGAGTTTATTTTTTCCACCTGGTAAGAGTGTACATCCTTTTTCGACTCTTACATGTGTTTTGCCTATGTGTTTTTACTCATTGTGTGATCTTGGGCACTGGAGCACACCACTCCAGGTGCCCCTGTTCTTGTACGGGTTACACAGGACCTTTAGTGTAGTAACCCAGGGTTGTCTTTAAGACTTCCCTCTGACTCCATTTTGCTGGGGCTGACTACTGTCCCCCAGAGAAAGGTAAAGTTGCCATTTACTTTACATGGTCATTGTTACCACAGACCCAGTACAGACCCAGTACACCCCATCACAGACCAATTTTGGAGTACTGGAAAGGGCTAATCTGTACCCCTTTTCTTTTTTAACATTTAGACTTGGCTGGTGGCAGTGGTATCTATCGTAACTTTTCAACCGCGATTATATCAGATAAACGTGGTACTGTTCTTGGATATTATTTTAGCCTCAAACATAAACCCGCTGGACCAAATCGTCTTTCTTTTGGCTACGGTTGGGTTTATTCGCCATTTCTTTTTGTTAAAGTCCTTCTTGTGTTTTACTTTGCGCAGCAAACTAGATTCCCCTTCTTTGTTCGCTGTCTTTTGGCGGGCATCTGCAGAGAAGCCCTCCTCTTGGCGCCTGGGTGTCTAGGTAGACTGAATGTGGGGAAGGGGTGTAGTCACCCCCTGCACAGGGTATCCTAGGAAACCCAAGTCGCACATTTCCATGATTGGCTGAGGTGGTTGTCCCGGCTGGACAACCCCCTGCTGCGTGATTGACAGCCAGGCTGTGTGAATGGGGGTTTTGCGCATAAAAGGCAGGTCTCTTGGGCTAGAAGTCAGAGTCGCCTCTGGAACTACAAGGAACCAAAGAGAAGCTGAGAGAACGACGGCTGCTGCAACTACCCCGTCCCGGTGAAGCCCTGCTGCAGTCCTGAGCTATCTTCCCTTCACGACTAAGAGGAGATCCAGTCCGGAGTCTTCTTCCCTTGAGCCTGGTGGGGATAACCAGCTCATCTTCTTCATCCAGAGATCTCCGCCGGGTCGAAATCACTGCCCACTGCTGTAGTGGTCCGGATAGCCACCTGCTGAGCCTCTCCTGTTTTTAAGGAGCACACCTTTTTCGTTGTCGCTGCTGCCGGCTTCATCCCTGTGTGGTGCAGACCCCCTTCAGACGTCCTCCTTCGCAACAAAGCTCCAGGAATCGTGGGTCTGCGGGAAACCAACAGGAACAACTGCCAGGGCACCAGCTGCATCGTTGGAATAAGGTACTGTGCTCTACTCGAGGAAACTGGGTGAATCCCTTTTCTTCATCCTCAAGGCTCGTCCTCGTCTTCCCTCCTTCTTATAACTTTTGCTTCCGAACATTGACAATATTCAAGTACTTTTGGGCTACGCTGAATCATGAACTGTCTAACGGTGTGATCTTCGGCACAGGTCTCCGGTGTCACTTAAACCTGGCTCCGACCCTTTGACTTTTGAACTCCTGTTTCTGAGTGTTTCTCGATACTGTCTGCCTAACCTAAATATTGCCTGTGACTTTTGCCTCCAACTCCCTCTGGGTATCTCAGGTGCCAAGTGTGCTTTTGCCCCGGTAGCATTTTATGTCACGGATACGTGTTTATTGAGTAGACCGAACTGTCAAAAAGTGATCGCAACCGTATCCGCGGTTTTGTGTTTTGTTCATAACACCGGTTCAAACACAGGGTCCTTACCTTGAGACATACTGTACAAAGTGTATTGGTTAGTTGTAGTACATTTAACCTGTGATTTTGTTTAAAGTTTAATAGAGGTGTTGTGTTTATAACTGATGGTTTAAAAATAAATGTACATATATTTTTTACCTGAAACCTTGAGTCATTGTTTGCTTGAGTCACAGTAATTGTGGTCCCTTTGTGTAACCTCGGCTACTGCTCATATATTCTTGAGATAAGCCTGGCTGTTCTGCTACTGCTACCACTATAACTTAGTATTACAGGCTTGTACCAAAGGTAAACTTGTATTGCCACCTCTAGTCTTAATTGTGTGTACTGGTCCCTTAGGGCACTGCACATGATTCTGCCTAACAACTACCACCCAGGAAATGAAAGATGGCATCACAAATGTCATTGATGACATCACATGTGCATTTACTTTACAGACGAGGGGTTGTGAATGACATTTTAGCAAAACAATATTAGGGATTATTGGGAAATGTGTAATAAAGTACATACTTCATCACACAATGTAGTGTTCTAAAGAAAATTCCAATGCAGTGTTCTTTCTAGTACAGGAACCTACTCATACAGAAATGTAGGTATTAGCTGCAGCATACACCACAGAGGTGCTAAGTTTGTACTTTCCAAAGTTGTATAATAAAAAGGTGAATGTTTCTGTATCACACTTTCCTGGTCTGTGAAACATGTACTAAGTTGCTAATAATGCATCACTTACTACATATTTCTAGTAATACACACAAAACATGAATAGACTGCAATGCATACAAACACGGGGCTTATATGTGGAGAGTAAAGTAAGCATACAAGTGGCAGTATCATTAGCTACTGTGTATAATCTACATGATTGGATTCACGCACAAAAATGATTGCTGTGTTTCAGGCCTGCTTCTTCCGCTATATATATACATCAAACAATGTGATTAAATTCTAAGGAAAGTAGTTTAAGAACATGCGAGAATAGCAACACTTATAAATGTAATACCTTTTGAAAGTTAAGTTTCTGACTGTCAGTAAATAAACCCACCTGGCCTAGATATGGCAGTGAACAAAAACGAAGGGGCTAGACATGTGATGTCATCAATGACATTTGTGATGCCATCTTTCATGTCCTGGGTGGTAGTGTTAGCAGTGCACAGTGGTGCGGGCAGTTATGGTTGCTTAGCCTATCATAACTGGGGAATTTCAGGGGTTTTTCTGTGAACCATAATGTCAGTTATTTTAGTGAATTTCACAGGTTTTTAGTAGCGCAACTTAAACATAACGCCCCCTTAACAAAGTTTTTTTAGTAAAAAAACTTTGTTAAAGGGACGTTATGGTTCCAAGTAAAACCAAAAAAACCCTGAAATTCGTAAGTTATAGTAAGCTAAGCAACCATAACTCACGCCACCGCTGTGCACTGTTAAGACTAACACCCAGGACATCAAAGATGACATCACAAATGTCATTGATGACACCACTGATGACATCACATGTCTGCCTCACCCTTTTTTCATTTACTGACATATGTAGGCCACATGGTTTTCTTCAGTAACAGTCAGGAACTAAAAATTGAAAATGTACTATAATTGTACACTTATTCTTCAAGAGTGTTCTTACAGAAATTCCCTTAGGGTCTAGTCACATCATATGAAATATATACATAGGGGAAGACACAGGCTTGACAGACAGCAATCATTTGTGTGCATGAAGATAATCAGTAGGGTTATCAGCACTCTGATAGTTCTGTTATTTTATTACTGTACTTTCCTTGTATATGCTCATATTTGTATACATTGTACTCACACTACTTTCGTTAGGGTCCAGTCACATCATGTTATACATATACATAGGATAAGTAGCAGCTTTGAAACAGAGCAATCATTTCTCTGCTTAAAGGTAATCAGTTTATGAACACTTACTGCTACTACTGCTACTTTTTTGCTTACTTCACTTCCCCTGTATGTACTCATATTTGTATGTGTTGTTGTCTCTTTGTGTTTTGTCTGTAATATTGCAATTATGTAGTAAGTGCGTTTTATTAGCCACTTATTACATGTTTCACAGTACGCAAAACTCTAATAAGAAAGCAGTTATCATTTCACCATTCAATACGCCAAGATTATGAATATTGCACCTCCATCATGTATGCTGCACACAATGCCCATGTTTCTACATGAGTAGTTTAGTATACTTGATAGAACTTCATAATGGAATGTTATTTATATCAATGCATTGCTTAATGCACCAAGTAGCTCATGATATTTGTTCCAATGATCCTTGACACTTTTGTCAACATTATAATAAGAGTCCCTTGTACAAACTTTTCATGAAAAGTAAATGAACATGTGATGTCATCAGTGATGTCATCAATGACATTTGTGATGCCATCTTTGATGTCCTGGGTGTTAGTCTTAGCAGTGTACAGTGGTGGCGCGGGTTATGGTTGCTTAGCTTACCATAACTTAAGAATTTCAGGGGATTTTCGGTTTTACTTGGAACCATAACGTCCCTTTAACAAAGTTTTTTTACTGAATTTCATAGGTTTTTAGTAGCACAACTTAACCATAATATCCCTGACTTTATATACATGTAACATAACATATTGAACCCCCAGCTAGTGTTTTTGATGTCCGCGGATTGTGCGTATGTCTGCGGACAACAGCAACACTAACCAAAAACTCAGGGGGTATCTTAAATTGTTATATTGTGCCATATGAACGCAGTGCACAAGTTCAAAAACCAGCACACAAACACATTATATGTAGTAATAAATAAGAAATAGAACCTATATATCTAACACATCAACCATCCATTTAAATACCATATGTACTAAAAGGAATATACCAAAATAAAAAAATAAAAAGATAGCCTTCAACAAAATTACCTCACAGAAACTGCACAACTAGGAGCAACAGCAGATCTACAGACCAGTAAGAACACAATTTACCAGAAGCTAGTAAGTGTACTTCATTTTTCTTATATATTTCTAAAGTTTCTGTATTACATACAATAAAAGTACGTTTTTTTTTCACAGAAATGTCCAGTACTTGGAGTGGCTTGAAGAGAATTTCCCACGTGAGGAAACGTCTGAAGATAGTGATATTAATGATAGACACTTCTCTAAATAACCAAATTAATAAGCATTACTTTATGTACACTTAACATATATAGTTTTAACAGACCATACAAACATTGAAAATAGTACACCAAAAAATACATTGGATAAGACTCTCCAGCGCATGGAGGAAAAATGGACATGCTCATGGCAAATTTCAACCATTTGAAGAACTTTGTGGAGGACCACATAAAAGGAAAAATTAAATACCATTGTCCCACATGTACCTGTCCCCCTCTCCATATCCCAGTCAATTATCCCCAAACCCTCTCTCTGAAGAAAAACGTTTTGATGAGACGTCCATCCCTTCATCTCCTCCTATCCATCCTCTTGAAACCCCCAATTCCCCTGTGTTTGTATCAGTTTCTGCTTCCCCTTCTCATTCATAAATTGTACATCTATATATAATAAAACAAAAATATGATGTGTCTTAATTCAGTTCTTTTTTGCATTTTTTTTAAAAAAAGGCAGTTAGGATGTCCGTGGACAGTGCGGGTGTCTGGAATGTCCGCAATTAACCGAAATGGGGGTGTCCTAAGGACACTGTACCTGTCCGTACTGTTCGCAGGCAAGTTGAAACTGTTCTAAGAACACATTCGGTGTCCAGGATGTCCGTAAAACCCAAAATGGAGGTGTCCTAAGGATACTATACCTGTCCGTACTGTTCACAAGTAAAATAGAACCGTTTTAATAACACACTCAGTGTCAGGGATGTCACAATTAACCAAATGGAGGTGTCCTAAGGACACTATACCTGTCCGTATTGTTCGTAGGCAAATGGGAACTGTTCTAAGAACACAATCGGTGTCCGGGTTGTCCACATATATGTAAAATGGGGGTGTTCTAAGGACACTTTACCTGTCCCGAATGCCTAAAGAACATCTAGGCACATGGGCACCACACCCGTATCTTTTCCGAACATCGCGCCTGTTCGTAACTGTTCGCGTCAATTGTGTTGCACTTTTAATTCATTTCAGGACCCGAAGACTGTCCGTAGAACACCTGCGCACAACTGTTCTCGTTCATTTGATGTCATGCGGACACCAATTCCCTTCGCGGACATGTTCGAGTCGCCATCATGTGACCACACCCACGCTGAGCGTGTGTTCTGAATTGCGGACACTGTCAGGGTCCCCGAACATTTTTAAAGTGCATTTTCAGGCTATCCACAGTATTTTATAGTAAACATTCACCATAGCACATGTCCCAGACAATCACCCTGACTCTCTACATACTTTTTGGAACTTTTTGAGCCTTTTAGGGATGTTCGATCTGTCCGCGGACAGGGTGGGTGTCCACGAACTGCGCACATGCACCCATATAAAAAGGCCACACCCCAGAGCTCAACCTCATTGTGCTTTTGGCTATTTGACAAAGCATGGTCTACTTTGGCTGGTATTTTGCTGCCAATCTTCCAGGTTTTTCTGAAACCTGATGGCATCCATGGCTCCTCTACTGCCACCTGGTGCTACATCTGCCTCAGCACCACCCCCACCCCCTCCACCACCACAACCTCCCCAAGGGCCTGAAGAGGGGAACAGGCGTGAGGTTGCAGAGGAGGATGAAGAGGATGACGAGGAGGTAGAGGAAGTCCCTACTACAGCACTCGCTGTGACTCTTGGGTGTGGCGGTTATTTACCATTCATGGTAACGTACCCAAGGCGCATGCGAACAAAGTCACCTGCAACCAGTGCAAAATGGTGCCGAGTCATGGGAGGCCTGGTTCCGACTATTATGAAGCGACATCTAAGGCCGTTCCACGGTGGGGCCGTTCGCAAGGTTGTACCTTGCGAGGAGCGTAGTAGGTTGAGTTCCTCTACTTCATCCTCTGTTTCTGCTGCTCTCACCACAAGAGACACTCCTGTGGGAGAGCGTATCCCTCCAGCTGCCTCACAGGCCATTCACAATGCTGATAACCCCTACCTTTCGAAGGTCACAGTTTTGTGTATGTACTGCAATGCAGTACTCTGCAGGGGGAAGAGACTTCGAAGTGCTTTCGAGACTACGCTCTCTGAGCATGAGAAGACCTGCCCACTACCTAAGTAAGGCTCACCCTACATCTTCCTCTCTCCACCCGCCCTTTCTTATCCACGTGGTTGGTGTCCCCCTTACCCTTCTTACCCCTCCTCTCCTAGTGTGTCATGTGTAAATAAAACCAAAAAATATAAAACAAAAATAAAAAAAGGCTCTTTTCAGAGCCGCCCTTCATAGTCTAAAAATAAAAGTGACTAATAAATGGAGCAGGGCCCTGTGCAATATTTTTTAGAAGTCTGCGGACAGTTCGCAAACATCAAACATTTTGGGGTACTCCCCTATCAAAATCATTGCACTTTTCTCTGAGGGGGGAAGTGGTGGCTCTAAAAAGAGCCTTTTGGTGGTGTTTTTTTGTATTTGAAAAACTGGAAATAGTCAACACCTACTGCAAAAAAAGATGGCTGTAATTCCACAAAAGGACAATGCATTTTGTACATTTCTCAGAAAAATCTGATTACCTGCATAAGTACGATGGACTCCATCTCTACAAAAAATGTATGTGCTACGAAACATAATATTTTCATTGTGAAAAGGAGGACATGCCAACAGGCACAAACAGCCTTATTGACATTGTGCCTCGCTTTCTCCATTTGTGGACCAAATGAAGAAGAAGGCAGCCACATTTGTCTCTGCGCAATACGAGAAAATATTACTATGGAATTTGGAAACATGTCCATGACTTCTCAAGTCCTTCTTTCATCGCAAATTGCAAAGAAATTCCTGACACATGTCCCAAACTGTTCCCTCCACAATGAATTATAAATACGTCTGGATGATGCTCTGTCTCCAAACTAGCACAGAGAGGTAGCAGGTCTAGCCACTTCATTCCACGCACTCCATGCCAGTGCACTTCCACATGAGGGAATCCAAGATCTGCAACTACTCCACAGTGTTGTGCATGCACCTCCAACCAATGTATCCATGAGTCTCCCAAAATCCACACAATCTGTTTCCTGAAACACACAGCCATTGCTAACTGTTCTTCTCTCAGGAAAAATACTTTCTGACAAACTCTCTCCTTACAAAACACACCCAGTAAACTTTACTAACCAATCAATTGCTCTGCTCACTCTCATTTACATACCTCTCCACCCCAAAATCCCTGTATGTAATACGCGATGTCCGCAGAATACCGCCATGTCCGCGGACGTATTGTAACTTGGACAGCCCTTCTACCATTTCCACTTCCCTCTCTGTGCATTCCCTCATTGGGGACAGCTAACCAGTCACACAACCGTCCACCAATAACATCCACGACCTCTACAATTAACTCCATCAGAGTTCAGCACTTCAAATGTCCTGTTGATCACTCTGAGTACAAGTCTCATATCATTGGAAAGCACCTACTACAAAAACTGCTCTACAAGTCTCCAAGATTTCTACTTGCAGCTGCATGCATATCCACATGCATGAATACAAACTACAGGTATACATTTTTTCTGCATAGTACATGTACAACTCTTATAAATGCATATAAACAGAGTAACTGCCACTTAAACTATATAACTTATAAAATTAATTTACTGTAATTTTTCCCATTTGATATAATCAACTGTCACTTCCAAACCGGTCTGCTATTTTTTTTTCCACACATACCTATCTAAAAACTTCTAATATTAGAAGATGGGAGAAACAACAATATAATGGTGGAAAACCACGTAGTAGTGTATTATAAAGGTATACACAGCCAGCAAAAGGTCATGCATCTTCATACATTCACACACAGACACTATAATTGAAAAGCTCCCAGCTGCAATAACACCAATACCTGTAAATTACATCCTTCTGCTTTATTACCCACACCTTCACAAATGCATACATTCCATACTTTTCTATACAGTTTCTGCCATTTACCTTATAAAAATTGCAAAATAAAAATATATCATTATTTCGTCTTTCTCCTAACATCCTATAACACAGCTTTAAAAAACCAAGTGAGTTTCATACACTTAATATTCTACTCATTTGCAAAGCATGTTGAACTAACATATTGTAAATGAAATATAAAGGCTACACATAGTCAAATGAAACTGCATGCATACACTATGTTCACATGTCAAACAAGAATACTACTACAAAAACATAAAAATTAATCTCTCAATAACATCACTGCTATAAACACACAAAATTACTAAATTCTTTCTTTTACAATTGCAGTGAAGACCACTCTCCTGTAAAACAGCAACATCTGAACTACAAACACCAACTACAAAGAAACCTGCTCATTCCACAAAAAAAGTAAATACAATACTACCATACTTTCTCTGCCTAGCCTTTAAATCTCTCCACAATCTTGCCCCCCTTATCTCTCCTCTCTCCACTCTTTCTACATTCCCTCCCACACCCTTCACTCTGCTGGCCACTTTCTTCTCACTGTTCCTCCTTCCCCTTATACCACACCCCATTTCCGCTCGTTTCATCTCCTAGCCCCCTGCACTGAACGCCTTACCTCTCACTCCGCTCTATTTCTACCACTTTCCTCAAATCTCTCCTTCTCCATTCCCCAACATGAAACCCCTCCCACCTTCTTGCCCCCTACCCCCTTCCCTTATCTCCTTAATCATCTCCCCCTTCTCTCTCCCCCCCATTCTCACCTTTAACGCCATCTGTTTCCCTCCTCCTCCTCTTCCTCACCCTTCCCTCTCACTTCTACTGCACTACTCACCTTCTTCCCTTCACTTTAATTGGTCTACTTACGGTTTTATTGGTCTGATTCGCAATTTTAAATTGTTTCCACTGTTACAATTTAATTTGTTATATTTATCATCTTGTTATTAAAATATATCACTCAAACACACTGTGCGGGTGATTCATGTAATTAATGCACCAAAGAAATGAAGATTTGTGTTGCATTCTACCCACAAATCACCATTCATTAAACAGGGATTAGAACGCAGAATGGCACACAAATCCCTGTTTTTCAGAGCATACATGACATAACTCAGCCCCTAGAATATTAGTATTACAAAACAAAGAATAGTTTTAATTTTATACCATTTGATTTACAATTAGTGCTTGTCCTCACCACTAGCTCACTTTTTACTGTCATCTGAACCGCAGTATACTAACACACACATAGAAGAGTAGCCTTCCCAACTAATTGTAGCTGCCCAATGCACAATCACACACCACTAGATACATCTTTACAATCATACTCACACTCATGCATACAGCACACATACATTGCACAACAGCCCAACCCATGCCTTCTATATTTTGTTTCTACAGACCCCACATAATGCCTACCAGAAAGCAAGACCATAGAAAATAACGCAGAAATAGAGCAAATTAAAATAAATGTCCAAAATAAGCATCCATCTCTAGCAGAGTTTGTACAAAAAGTTCAAACAAAACAGCTAATACAGTCATTTAGCAAAACTAAACAATCTTCCAGTACAGAAACGTTGCCTCTCCTATCAAA
Source organism: Ambystoma mexicanum (assembly GCF_040938575.1). Lineage (NCBI taxonomy): Eukaryota > Metazoa > Chordata > Amphibia > Caudata > Ambystomatidae > Ambystoma > Ambystoma mexicanum. The sequence continues at coordinate 230,510,712 of NC_090931.1, read as the reverse complement.
ATGTAAAAGAAATCAGAAAATGATTAACAGAAATACAGGTACCACTACTGCCAAAACTGCTCCTAGCAGAAAGTAACCATACCAAAAAAAGTATGTTAACAAATATGTTCCACCACAGAGTCCTGCAGAATCTTATAAAACCAGGAGACAAATCATGCGCAACCCTTAAAAACTACCATAGAAAATTAATCTTAGTAGCTTTGACAGACAGCGCAATCCTTAGTTATTTATTTTAGTGTTAAACAGAATGAAACCACTAACAAAACTAAATTCTAAATTACAAAGAAAGCTTCTCAATAAACAGAATGTTTACAAACATAACTTCTTAAATATCTGTGTAGGTGAATGGATTCGCACCACAAGCACAGAACCATATTTCAATGAAGAAGCATACAAACAAAATCAAACAAACACAATTGCCATCCATAGCAGTGGACGAGGTTATGAAAAACAAATACCATAATGGAACAAGAAATACTGCTTACAAAAATATCCCCAAAGAACTCAGAATCAATTCTCCATTTGACTGATCCAGAACGTCCAGTACACAAATGGCCATGCACGTCAATGTGTAACATTGCCAAAAAATCTTTCAAATCTTTACGCCAGTTCCTCAATCAATATGTGAAAGTCAAAGACAAAATCAAAATAAAACTGCTGCAAAATATGGATACTTGACTGCAAGGACATTCATTGACCTGCATTTCAGGACCTATTTGCAAAAGCAGCTTCCATCATATCAAAATAATATCAACACATCATTCAACTATAAGAAATTGAGTCTATAAACTGAACTATGCTAAAAGTTCTGCTTTAGCACTAGCCAATTTAAATACCACTACATGGTACAGCCAAAGACCTACTTGAAGAAATCAACCATATCCAGAGTAAATATTTTGGAAGTCAAAACCACTTACAAAATGCAACAGCTTTACAACAGACTAGCAACAATTCTGCACATGGCAACCTTCTACTATAAACATGCAAAAAAGAAATACTAAAATTCAAAAGTACATCCGCTGAAATACCAAACCACGTGTGTGTGTGTGTGTGTTGCCGCAGAACTTTATGAAAGTAACACATAAACTATAGACAGAACATGAAGAATAGAAGACAATGAAGGTTCCAAATGGTTTGAATTAGCTCTCTACCTTATAGCAGAAAACAAATATGAAATAAATGACCCCTTAACAGTTTGCGGTTACTGCACTACAAAACTTGACAACAATCAAATTCCTTCACGTGCTATCACAAATAATTTGGAATTATTCCCTCTACCAAAACCCTTGCAACTACTCAATTTATATGAGAGCATCATAATTCAAACAGTACACCCATTCCACGCAATAATACACCTTTAACCAAAAACAGCAAAATTACCTCCCTCTGAATTGGTGAAGGTCATTTGTGGCAAAGTAGTATATTTACCATTGCATCTAAAAGAACATGTGCACACTCTGGGAGTGCAACGTCCAATAGAACAATCTTTAATTGTCTTAGTAAATGGTGTACCTACAAAAGACAAAAAAAGTTGGTAATGCTATAAAGAAATAAATATTGAAGAAAACGTAAGAGAAACAAATGAAATAATACAAGAGTCACCAGAAACTGGTCAATTTGAACTTCTAGATCCTACTACAATATCAAATATTTTAGACCATTGTACAATTCATCCATTACACTCTAAAGACACCATAGATGATGCACTAGAAACGTACCAAATGCGACAAACAAAAGGATCACCAATCGGTATATGGGAAAAAAGTATAGAAGCACATGCTTTTTCTTTACTCTTTCCTACTGGCAAAAGAGGAAGGTACGATGATAGACCCACTCAACCGCATCAGAATACCGCTCATTACGAATGTATTCTGAAGATCCACATTTTGTCTAAATCTGGGAATACATATTCCACCTACTCTTTGAAAGTGAACTAGCAACTCTGTGTTACGGAGTTGCACACACATTAAAATCAGGAACCCACTTTCAAAATATGTCAGCTACGCAATTACTACAAAAAGTGCAAGAAGAAGATGAAGTTTTACAATCAAGTGTTAAAAATCTGTTAGCAAACATGCATGGTACGATAGAGTACTAGTTCCGACGTCACAGAGATGTACGTTGCACCCACTTGGTTTATTACATTAAGTTGGCAGAATATGCATGGGAAGATCTACATGATTTCTTACGCATATCAAACAAATACAAAACAAACCTAGATACACTAACACCTGGAGAACTTTGCTCTCTAGATCCTGTTAATGTTTCTAGATAATTCCATCACTGCTTCATTGCTATGCCACACTTTATTTGTAATAAAACTGTTGCTCCCCTCGGAGAAGGGCAACACTTCTTTTGGAGAAAAGAATACCATGCCAGAGGAGCACCACATATCCACATGCTTTTATGGATTATAGATGCTCCTAAATTTGGTCAAGACAGTGATGCCACTGTGTTGCAGTTTATTGAAAAATATGTCACTTGTGAAATTCCATCAGAAGCAACAAATGGTGATCTTCATGCACAAATCGTACAATTTCAAACACAAATGTGGCAAATATTGTCGTTACAAAGGGAAATACTACACCAAATGCCGTTTTGGTTTTCCTAGACCAGATACAGAAACAAGTGAAGTGAATAACTTCATGTCTTCAGTTAGACATAGTGTTAAAGGTAAATCACCTAAAAATACATATTACATAAAAAGAACAGAAGAAACAAAATATATCAATGATTACAATGCAATCATTGCCCTATTGTGGAATGCAAACATAGATGTGCAGTACATTGCAGACAATTCCACTGCAGTTGCACAATATGTTACAGCCTACTTAACAAAAGCAGAAAAAACAGAGCTTTAAGACCTCTGGAATGACCTGTCATCAGACAAAACACTGTCTCGGAAATTGTACAGCTTGGGCATAAAAATGCCCTCCCATAGAGAATGTGGCTGCTATGAAGCAGCAGATCGTTTAACCAGTACTGCTTTGTATGGAAAATCTGAAATTAAAGTATGGCTAAGTCTTGGTCCTGCTAAATCTAGAAAAAAAGAGTTCTCAAATCATACGACGACATAGAAACAATAGCCAAAAATGATCTGAACAGCCAAGACATTTTTAAAACAATTTAATAGACACATATTACCCAAACAGAAGTACCACTTTGGAAACCATGTGTCTATACCACATAGCCCAAACTACAAAAATATAAAACCTGATGAAAGAAAAGGTATATACAGAGTGACAAATTGTGAAGGCAGCTTAGTAAAACTTACCAAACCAAGTTTAATTAATCATATCAAATTGTCATTAAAAACTCCTCAACATAAAGAACTATATTACATGTCCCTGCTACAACTCTTTAAACTATGGAGAAAAGAAGAAGACATACTAGATAACTATGACTCCTATGAAGACGCTTTCAAAGCAAATGAAAGCACCATCACCGATGTAAACTTTACACAGTACAAAACAATGTTGCACAATGAACAGCAACACGAAGAAGAACTCCAGGCTCACCTAGATAAGGACACTCCCGGCAGTAGTCAACCTTCTGTAACAGGAAACCAAGAACCACTGGACAGCCACTAATAGCAAATGAGATAGAATTAGCTATGACAGAAGTAGAAAACGACATGTGTCAATATGAAGACTTAAGTACACTGCAATCAAAACTAAACAATGAGCAGTGTAGCATTTTTCAAAAAGTAACAAAAGAAATTACACATGGTGTACAACATGAAAATGAAGAGTGTACCTGCCAAAATTACAAACCTATACTATTTTAAGTCAGTGGTGAAGCTGGTTCAGGCAAAACATTCTTAATCAAAATCATCAGCAAGTTCCTTCAACAATTGACAAACTACAAACTGTCAGCTGTTGTAACTGCCCCCACAGGTTTAGCTAGCTACAACATAGGGGGTGTAACTTAACACTGATTACTACTCCTACCAGTAGAACACCAAACAAATTAGAATATTACCAACTTTCTACAGAAGCTGCAACGGAACTATGCAGATTGTTAAAACAAATGAAAATGCTACTAATAGATGAAGTGAGCATGGTTTCCAACCTAATGTTGGCTTTGAGTCACCTCAGATCACAAGAAGTACTTAAACAAACTATGAAGGCCTCTTTGGAGGAAAACACATTATTGTTTTCGGAGATCTTCAATTGACACCAGTGAAAGGTGAACCAATTTTTAAAACCTTAGGACATACTCTGCCGGAAAACTATTGGTAGCATAGGAAATTTCAACCTTTGGTAACATTTCCAATACAGACAATTAACAGAAAACATGCAACAGTCTACAGACCTCACTTACGCCAACATTTTAAAAACTATTAGAGTTGGTGTACTATCTCAAGAAGCACAAGCAATATTAAAAACCCGGCACATCTATGTACTTTATGGGCATAACTCATGTGCTACTGATGTTATGGAACAATTAGCACACCATAATATCAATTGTATGGCCTTAATGCCAACTCTTGCAAGCTGTTCCAAATTCAATTAAACAATGTTGAAAAAAGAAATGCAACCAAAAATTGAAAGTTCCGCAACAGACAAACTGGACGTACATGGTAGGACACTACCCATGAGTGAATAAGCCACAACAAGATTAAATATGTTAGGAAATTTTATCTCCAACACAGCTGGTTTGGAAAAAATATTAAACTGTAGAGTAAATCTTAAACGTAACCTTGACGTGGAGGAAGGACTAGTTAATGGAGAACTGGGTACAGTTGTTGGCTTTCAAACATACCCATGTGACAATAATGTTCAGTTAGACATTCTCTTTGACAAACTTTCAGAAATAAAAAGGATAGGCCGCTCAACAGCTCAATTCCTTCTCTTCAAAGACATGTATGTACGTAGAGAACAATTTTCTCTAACTCTAGCATACGCAGTCAACATTCATAAATCACAAGCTCTTACCCTAGACAAAGCATTGATAGATATGGGTAACACAGTCTTTAAAGAAGGCATGAGCTATGTAGCACTATCACGCTTATGTACACTTGACGGTCTATTTCTAATCAACTTTGATGCAAATAAAGTAAACGCTGATATGCCTTGCATTTTAGAATACAATAGATTTCTCTCTATACACCCCCCATCTAAAAACATATCCTGTTCCACAACAAAAAAAATGTTGTAAAAGAAAAATAATTCAAACATCAATGCATCAGGATCTCACTGCAAATCCTCCAAACAGACAAAAAGAAACAAATACTTGATCAATTACCTCAACCAAAGAAGAACGTATTACTCAAAGTAACTTGGGTACTTTTTCAAAGAAGCAACAAACACTCTGAAAAAATGACTTGGACGCAGACCTATCTGGTCCATTCAAATTTTCAAAATATAACTGGTGTAAATTGCTACGCAAATGTAGCAATTAATATTCTATTTAAATTACCACCAATTGTTGAGAACATTTACTTACACAGTACAGACCAATTGTGTTTGCAAATGTTAGTACTTCATAGAAACGCAACAAACAATCCTGACAACACATATAGTGTTCATGGAATAAGACAAGAATTAGACTACTGTGCTGGAATGGTGAAATTCACTATAAACTCACAAGAAGATCCACAAGAATATCTAATGTACTTACTACAAGTACTGGAAAACAAAAACAATACTTATAAATGAAATCCTCCAGATTTCATACACGTGGAAACATACATGCACACTCTGCAACAGTGTGACACAGGAACAAATCCCTGTATGTATCCGTACCCAATTGTGAATCCGTTCCATTTCAGCAACTTGTACAAAATGCAAACCATTCTAGATTATGTACTACCTGCAATTCAGATAATCGCTCCACCATACTAATACAAAACACATAGTAAATACATAATACTAATGCTTCTACATTACAATGCAGATGGTACCAAAAATAAACTGCAAACTGACTGGATTCACACATGGTCAAGTATCACTTGGTAAGAAAACCTTCACAACAATAGGTATAATCTACCACGCAGGAGCCACAACCAATGCAGGTCACTACACTGCATATATTAAAAAGAAATGTGGTTGGTTCTAATGTAATGACCGTATCATTACTCTAAAGCAAAGATTACCAGCAAATCTTACAAACTCTTACCAAAATTTTATAACTAATTTGTACTTAAACATTAACAAAACCTCTACCTCTGTTTACCACACAGGAGGCACAACTGATGCAGGTCACTACACTGCATATATTAAAAAGAAATGTGGATGGTTTGAATGTAATAGTACCATTATTCTAAAGCAGACATTACCAGCAAATCTTACAAACACTTCTTTAATCTTCTTAAAACCAAAATTTTATAACTAATCTTTACTTAAAAATGAACACAACTTCAATTAAAAACCTATAAACTGTTAGAATACACCAACAGGTATCTCACTGCCCCAAGATTCTATAACAACCAAACAGATAAATAAATACCACTAAATTTTATAACCAGAAACAGTTAGAATACGCTAACAGTTATCTAACTGCCCCAAGATTTTCAACAACCAAACAGATAAAACAATACCACTAAATTATAACAAAAAATAAACAGTTACAATACGCCAACAGGTATCTAACTGCTCCAAAAATATGTAACAAACCAACAGATAGAACATTAGCCAGAAACAACAAGTGAACTCTGAAAACAAACAAATAGACTGTAGCATAACAACTAAAGGTTTTTTTTTTTTTTTAGTCCGACATGGATTTTTTTTTCCCCACAGACCCAATGATTTAAAAACAAACACAGAAACTGAGCAAATAGCACAGTACACTGGTTTGTAATCTACTAAATACGAGGGTCAAAATGAATAAACCGTGTCTGTTATTCAATGCTATAAATCCTTACAAACTACCAATACTCACATGATCTTTTCTTTTATCACAGAAATTGACAAAGAATATATGTACTGCAGTTACCAAACCAAACAGTAAGTATATTACAATAAGTACAACTCATAAATACTGTTCCATAATACAATAACTGAAACAAACAGTGCATATAACTTCAGTCTTGAATGCATGGCCCATGCACCCAAGACACTAGAACCTGGCCACAACCACCGCAGCATATCACACCCATGAAAGCTTATAACTTCAGTACTTATAACTTTGGTCTTGCATAGGGCCTGGCCACAACCACCACATACACCCAAGCCTCTAGGCCCTCACCACAACCACCATATGCACCCAAGACTCTAGGCCTTCCCACAACCACCCCAGCATATCACACCCATAGATAACACCCACGTTTGATTCTATGGGTATGATATGCTGCAGTGGTTGTGGCCAGGGCCTAGAGTCTTGGGTGCATGGCCGAAGCACCCAAGACTCTAGGCCCTGCCCACAACCACCGCAGCATATCACACCCATAGAATCAAACATTTTAACCATGCCATATAGACTTTTTAATGTCCGCGGACACCATGCATGTTTTTAGAACAGTTTTAACTTGCCTGCGAACAGTACAGACAGGTACAGTGTCCTTAGGACACCTCCATATTTGTTTTTTTTAACCGACATCCCGGACACCATGTGTGTTAGAACAGTTTCAACTTGCTTGCGAACAGTACGGAGAGGTATAGTGTCCTTAGAACACCTCCATTTTCATTTAATTACGGACATCCCGGACACTGTGTGTGTTCGTAGAACAGTATCACCTTGCCTGCGAACAGTACGGACAGATATAGTGTCCTTAGGACATCACCATCTGGGTCGATTGCGGACATCAAGGACAGCGCGGCTGTCCGCGGACACAGCGAACACAACAGCGGTGACTACCACCCAAATAGATACAATATTTCAACCATCTCTTACCCCCCACCATCCCCAAACAGTCTTACAGACCATCAGACTTGCTAAAATTGTATTTCCCCACCATTTGTCACCACGCTGTCCGCGGATACAAGATGGCGGGCGTTTCCAAAAATCTGACGCACGCCACGCTCTCCACCATCCAATCGGCGAACATGTTGCATGTCCGCAGACATGACGCAAGTCGATTAGCCAATCAGGACACTGTCCTCGGAGCGAACAGGGAAGTGTGTCCGCGGACCGAACATAGATATCACTAATTTTCTTTTACCTACTTTTTGGTCATTTTAAAAAAACTACTGGACGGATTTTCATCAAATTTACCAAAGCACGCTTTCAGGACCAAGCTGCTGCTCCTGCTGCAAATTTGGTGAAAATCCGTCCAGTGGTTTGGGCTGTAGGCGTTGGGGAAATTCTGGGACCCCCCCTAGACCAAATCTCACCAAACTTTGCAAAAAGATTCAGAGTGGGCCATATACTTGTTTTGCAAAGTTTGGTGAGGATTCGTCCAGGGAGAATAAAGCTATAAACCACCCAAAAAGTGCAGCAACTTAACCATAACTAAACGGCCACTACCGTGGCTGTGTAATGTAATATATATACATTACACAGCTATATATATATATATATATATATATATATATATATATATACACATTAATTTTTTTTATGGAAGCTCCCCATCCTCTGCAATGATTGAGTTGGCGCTTCCATAAAAAAAAAAATACGTTTAATAAAAAAGGAAAATACAGTGGCGCAAGCTAGACCACAGAGCTTGTGGCCACGGACCCAGAGGTCGCAGTTGCGACCTCTGGTGACCCCCAAATGACATCCCCTGGGGAAACCCCCCTGCATCCTCGCAAGCTAGACCACAGAGATTGCTGCCACGAACCCAGAGGTCGGGGTTGCGACCTCTGGTGACCCCCAAATGACATCCCCTGGGGAAACCCCCCCCGCATCCTCGCAAGCTAGACCACAGAGGTCGCTGCCACGGACCCAGAGGTCAGTTGCGACCTCTGGTGACCCCCAAATGACATCCCCTGGGGAAACCCCCCCCCCCGCATCCTCGCAAGCTAGACCACAGAGGTCGCTGCCACGGACCCAGAGGTCAGTTGCGACCTCTGGTGACCCCCAAATGACATCCCCTGGGGAAACCCCCCGCAGCGACCTCTGTGGTCTAGCTTGCGACCACTGTATTTTTCTTTTTTTTTTTAAACGTATTTTTTTTTATGGAAGCTCCAACTCAATCAGTGCAGAGGATGGGGAGCTTCACTGCTGGCTGGAAGTACGCAACTGCCTTCACCACTACAGTGGCGCCGGCAGACCCAGACCCCCTCCTGCCAGATTTCATTGAGAGGGTGCAGACAATAATTGGCTGCTTCTGCCCCCGGCTACAAAGCGTGGAGAGCGTTTTTGTTTTTGCAGGTGTTTATCTCTCTGCTCCTGCCACCCGTATTCAGCTGGCGAGAGAGCTTTGCAGTTTGAGGCATCGAGTAAAAGATCTGCTGCCTATTTTTGAAAAGAGAAGGCCAATACATGTAAGGCCCTCTTGATAGTTAAAGGAAAGTCCAATATTCGTTTTTAATATAAGACTGTCAAGTGAGGTAGTAATGATCATGTTAAGCCCATTTGAAATTCTAATTCGTTACAGCAGAGCAGTGTAAAATCATCTCTCTCTTTGAGAGCAACAGCAATTGACATTATAACGATTAATGAAAAACATCTGCTCTATCACTCTTGATAAAGGTACACTCTGGATATTTGAATGATCACGACAAAGGCAGGCTGCCCTTTCTTCAGCACTGAAACGAAAAATGAAGAAAATAAATGCCTGTTCTCCCACATGGTTGTTTTCCAGTTTCACAAAAGCTGTGTTTATCTACAAGTTGCCACTGAATGAGTAAACATTCCTGCCCTTCTGTGACCCTGCAACAATTAACAATCCTGAGAGGGGAGCTGTGAATCCTGGTGTGCGCAAGGCTCATTAAGCTCCTCGAGTATGTAGCAAGTTAGATATTCACAAAAGGGTCATTTAATCAACAGAGGGATGGACTTGCAATGAATATGTGTGCACATAATGTCCAGGCAGAGCGAGGACACATGGCATGCTGCAGCAGGGTCTCACATGAAAATCGTCAGTTAGTGAGCCTACAGGACCTCCACCTACGCAGGACCGCACAACAGTGCACAGTTTCCAGCATGGAGCACAGTCCCCCCCCCTTGCCACGCCGCCAAACTGCTCTCCCAGACACCCTCCATAGAAGACCTGCACCACTTACTGCAGGTACAGTATCAAAGCTGCCAGGTGTGTGCCTTTGCTGCCCTCTCACATCATCTGTTCAGGGTTATCCATAGTCTTTTAACTGCTGCCTGCCCAGTCCCCATCTGGCTGACTTTGAGTAAAGAGCCACAGCGGCTGAGCGGCCCTCCCCTGCCTGGCTGGAGCTATTCTTCCCCAGGAAAAGTATTTCAATTTTAGGACTTGTAAAGGAGGTTAAATTACAAGAACCAGGTGGACCAGAGGCTGCCAGGTGATGAGTAACAGTGTGTATTGCCACTCACTGCCAACATTAAAAAATAAAAGAATTCTTGATTCAACAGCTCAGTGGGTTAAGCGCCTGCAGCAGACATCATTGTCTGATCTACAATCACAGGTAAGGTTTTGAAATAGACTGTAAGGTTTTGAAATAGACTGGATAACTGATACTCATTTTATGTACTTCACAAGAGGGCATGGATGCCAACATCTATTCTCCATGCGGGAGACACTTCTGCAATCCTGTTTTTAGCTTTGCATTCTGGGGTTTGTAGTCTTGGATTGCCCCCATTATAAACCCAGGACTAAGCATCCCAGAATGTAAAGTTAAAAGCAGGACTTGACTAGTGTCCCCAGAATGGATACTTTTGCATGTAGAACGGGTGACAGTGAGTTTTGTGTAAAAACGTGAGCAAATGTGTTTAGTTGGGTAAGCTGCGGGCGTTGAGGGGGGTTTCAATAATATTAGTAAATAGAAGGAATATGGGTAAATGCAGGGTATCTTGGAATTAGGATGTCTAAGTGCAGCACATTGCCAATGATGGTTTAGAATTTTGAGTGCAATTGTTCCTTTGATCGAAAACACGTGGGGTTCGTATTAAACGGTGCCAGAGCAGGTTTGCATGCTCGTAAGTGTGCATGCTACAGGCGGTAAAGAATAGGAGTTCTCTTAGGGGAAGGGAGCGCAGAGGCCGGCTTCCCAATTGGATGGCTTTTGTTCTGGGTGGAAGGGTCGATGGGGGGGGATGGATGCTGGAGCGAAGTGTAAATAGGGGAAAACTGCAGGTTCACAGAGGCATGCTGCAAGCTTGTGTTTGCAGGTGTACGCTGTAACTATGTGGTCCTCATGATTAGGTAAGGGGGCCAGAGGCTTGTTGTGGCAATGGGTACCCATCGGTGCTCAAGAGGCTGCTTTCTTTCCGTGGCTATGTGCTAATAACGGTTCAGCCCTTGCCAGATGTTATTTCTGTGTGATCGGCGAATGTGCTTAGTGGGGCAGCTCACACTTGTTTGGGGGAGCACCACCTGCTCTTTTGGGGAGTTGGTGATGAGGCACCCGCATCAGAGCTCCAGCAGGGCATAGGCTTCAGTAAGCTGGAAGCAATGCTAAAAGAGAGAAGTAAATAGAAAAACAACAGATAGGATGGTGCTATGCGAACAAGGGAATACGCCTGCTGAGCGAAGTAGACTGCGTCAGAGGGGCAGAGAGTACTACATGTCTGTATGTGCACTGTTCGCGAGGGCAGGGCAGCACTTTGGAAAGTGATTGTTCCCTAATATACACCAATCACAAAATTTCCACTTTTAGATTGTCTATGATGGGTAGGTTACATCAAATAAGCGCAAGTTCTACAAATGACTGCCTGTTTGAAGTTGCCGTATTTTCATTTGTGTTGCATGATGACGGTTTCACTCACTCGAGAATTAAATGGCTTTTTGTGGAGCAACCAGCGGCTAGTTTATTCGTTTTCATTTGTATGTGGTGGCGTGATTTATTTGCATATTTCAATTATAAAAGGCAAGCACTCGTGTTAGAGTATTCCTTCATTCATCGTGCCCCCCCTGTCGGTGCAGTGTTGCCTATCCGAGGGAATTTACCTGTGCTGTGCAATTTATTGTGGGTGTTGGGTAGCTTGCACTGGCCTTGCCCAAGCCGTGCATATACTCTCCTTCTGAGGGGACGCTTGCAGCAGGGCGGCCCATGCGGTGCATATATTCATCATGTTTTTAGTTAGCCCACGGCCCATAGGTTACGTATAGGTTATTCATGGGAGAGATGTTTGCACTGGCTGTGCATATATTCTAGGCAAAATTGAACTGCCCTTCCTGTGCTGAACATACATTTTGCATGTAAGATAACTTTGTACTGTCATTCACCATCCTGTTACGCATGCAATCGAAGCTTGCACTAGTGCTGCCCATGCAGTAGATATATTTTTGAATGGAGCAACCTTACACTTGCCCTATGTGTGAGGTCTATAAATATTTTACATATGAGGGGAGCTTGCACCGGCCTTGCCTTGGCTGCACATATATTATGCATGTGAGGAAAGGATCTGCCTCCACTAGCCCTCCCGGGATGTTGGTGCATTCTCCATATCAGGCAAACATGCTTTGGCCTGGTCCATGCTCTGCACACATGTTCAAATCTTGCACAGCACTTAGCCTGCCCATGTTCTATTCATGTTTTTATATGAAGAAAGCCTGCACACATACATGCCAACATTACGCAGGAGCTGGAAGGGAGATTCTCTCTGAGGAATCGAGAGAGTTGAATTTCCATATCTGATCGCATTGGAATTAGAATTATTTCAGGAGGGAGGTAGTAAAAAATAGCAGCATTTTTGCTAACAAAATCGGGAGTATGAAATGTCACAATACAGTGATATTATAACCATATTTTTCTTAGTGTACTGAGGGATAATGCTTTATGATGCCACTTCCTGTGATGTCACATGGGGGCGTGGTCAAATGACAGCCCTTCCTGTGATGTCACTCTTGGGAGCGTGGCATTGTGATGTCACTTCCACTACCCCTGGCAATTTAGTGAAATGACGTCCCTGGGTTTCCCCCCGAATATGTAACAACTGACCTTCACAATTCGGTCAATTGTGCAAAGGTCAATTGTAATTCGAACAATTGTAGTTCAAACAATTTGTATACCACTGCCATTCCCAAACTTTGCGCAGTGTCTTGTGCAAAGCACGCAGCACCATGCAAAGTCACACAAACTCTAATCCATGAATTGGGAAAATTAATTGTGTGCACCGCAAAGTTCACTTTTTAGGCACAAAGTGCTGTTGAGGCACGCAAAATGTTCTATGAATTTGGCCCTAAATCTACAACACACATCCTACCCTGCATATATGAACCTAAAAGAAATAGTGCTAACAAGACCATTAGACTCCCGACTATACAGACTCACCTGGATAAGCAAATCCAAGCCTCGAATTCCTCAAATCGGGCCCCGTTGCTTACTCACACCCTTAAAAAGAAACTCCTGAGCCAAAACAAACACACAGTTAAACAGGCAAGCAACCTTACTCCCAAGAGTACCTTGACCTTAATTGGATCCCTTATTAACGCCAGATCCATGGTAGCCCACGCCACTGAAATCTCTGACTTACTAAACAATGGTAATTTGGACCTTCTCGCTGTAACAGAGACTTGGCTCCATGAGGCAGCAGGACCCACCTTGATGCTAGCCGTTCCCAACAACTACCAGATCCACAGAAGACAGACCCAACACCAAAGGTGGTGGCCTAGCCATCATTTCCAAAAATACTGAGCCCATTAGATTAACCACCTCACCTCCTTGTGCATCTTGTGAAATACTCTCAGCTAAACTACCACTCTCCAACAAGTGCACATTAACTATCCATCTGATCTACAGGCCCCCAGGACCACTAGGATCCTTCAAAGACGACCTCACCAGCCTTATAGCTAATAGCACCCAAAACCACTCTCAAACACTGCTGATGGGTGACTTTAACATCGGCTATAACGAGCCAGATAACAAAAATACCCATGCTATAACTGCCTTACCAAATGACCATGGGCTTAAAGGAAGAACCCTTGATTGGGTTTCTGAAATTAACTGTAATATTACCATTACTGACATCATCCCCCAACCTTGGACCGACCACTATCTAATAAACTTCGCTGCCTCACTTGATCTCCTCATCCCCAAAACCATCAAAATGTTACCACCCCTCCCCGCCAGAAGTAAAAAAGACATCACCACAGAAAAACTTATCCCCCTACTCCTGCCTATGATCAATAATTGGAGAACAATACTGACCCAGTTATCCTAGTGGACACCTTCAATAAGGCTATGACTTATGCACTAGATACTATTGCACCACCCAAACTGCGTAAAGGTAAACAAGAAACCCATCTAAATGTCTGGTTCACACCCTAGTTTAAGGACCTTAGAAGGCAGAAAAGAAAGCTCCAAACTATTTGGCGCAATGCTTCTACTGACAAAAATAAAGCCAACCTAACTCAATTCACCAAATCATACAAAAAAGCAATTATCAACACCAAGAAAAATCTCTTCAACGACAGAATTATCAATGCCAAATCTAACACAAATGAACTCTGTGCCATCCTCCGGGAAATGGAATCCCCTATTCATCCAACTGACACTGTCCCCAAGGACAAGTTATGGTGCACCAATATACAAAACGCCCTAGCCAATAAAATCTCTGCCCTTCAACACAAAATAACTAACAAAATGGACTCCCTCTACCTCACTGACCAACCAACACCAGTGACCACTGAACCTAACACTATCCCGCCTTTTAGCTTTAAAACGATCTCCAATATCGATACAGAAAAGGTGATCCTCTCACTGAAGCCATCCAACTGCAAGGGCGACAGCTGCCCAGCACAAATAATAAAAGACGCAGCTAGAGACCTAGCCCTGTTTATCTCCAAGCTCATTAACACCTCCTTCAAATCTAATACAATGCCAGTCAACCTGAAGGAATCCTGGGTTCTCCCCTTACCAAAAAAAACAAACCCTTGATCCATCTATCCCAACTAACTATAGGCCTATCACCACTGTACCTTTCCTACTCAAAATCATCGGTAGAGTAGCTTATCTCCAAATTCAAGATTACCTGGAAACCAACCATCTACTAGGCTTAGGTCAATCGGGTTTCCTCCCCCTCAATGGCACGGAAACCACCTTGCTAGACTGGACTTGTCAGCAGCTTTTGACCTGGTGGATCATGCAGTCTTATGCAACCACCTTAAACTCGCTGCCAACTTCACAGGGGAAGCCATAGCCTGGGTCCAATCCTTTCTAGCCAACCGGACCATGAGAGTCTTCTCTACATCCTCCTGCGCTGATTCCATCCAAATAACATGTGGAGTCCCACTGGGCTCCTGCGTCTCACCCACCATGTATAACATTTTCACTAAGCCACTGTTTGACAAGTTGGACAGACTGGGTGTCACCTACACAAAACAGACAGAATCCTCCTTAAATCTATCTCCCTCACAGCCAAATGCTTAAATAATCTGGCACCCACGTACCTAGCTGAAAAAATCAATAGGAGGCCCACACTCCGACCCACAAGAGCCGCCAACACCTTCCTACTCGAAATCCCCAGATTCAAACTAACCACAGCAGGAGGTTCCAGCTTTCCAGTCAAAGCTGCACAATCATGGAATACTCTCCCACCTGACCTTAGACGACCATCACCCTACACCAGATTCAGAGGTAATGCGCTCAACTGGCTTCACACAAACGATTTGCAAGGTCCACCTTAGACTGATCTGACTACGTAGATGTTAAGCCTTCCTCCTACTGCTGTCCTTGGCAATTGCTTTGTACTGTACCGTCTTTACTTTGCGAATTTACCTATGTATGCATTAGCCTGTGTCAGGCATTGTAACTAAGCTTTGAATCTTCTTATACTGCTGCACCCGGCTGCCCTAGGGCTTGGTGCGCATTATTCAACAAAAACAAACACAGAATGCATTGATCTGTAACTTGAAAGCCCATAACTGGAGAACACATGTTCTGGTGGCATGGAGTCACCATGCCAAACTATGCTTTTTACTTGGAAGCAAAAAGTAGTTTGGGGGGGCAATATTGTTATCGATGTGTTTCTGCCATTTATGTTTTATACAAATAGGCCAGTGGGGTTGGACGGGTAGAAGGGTAATGTCTTACAGCAGAGGATGGTGAAGGCTGTGGCGATTGTGCTTAAGGGGATAACTGGCTGTGGCTCGGTGTGTGTGTGTTAGGGAGAGAATTGTAGAAGGGTAGAAAACGAGCATTAAACAAAGCCACCGTTTTGGACTGGTATGTGGTGAAAATGTTTTCCTTGTTGCTAGTGTATGTATTGAGCTTGCATGACCATGTACCCTCACAATGTGCCTAGTCTGATAATCACATGTTCAAATTACACCAATTTGCTAGATTTTGCCAGGAAATGTTCACATGCTCGCATCTCACATGTATTGTTATCACACAGTATGATACTCCCATCATTGCCAGGCACTCAAACTGCCAGCTTCTACCACCAGAGAACATCAACCTTCACAAAGTACAAGGTATTTCAACATGTCGGCCTTTTACTTGCATCATATAATAATTTGTTGCTTTTTATCGCTATAAATGGACTGCTTCCAAGCTCTGCAACAATCCATGTTATCATTACTCGCTGTTGGTGCTCGTGCTCAATTCATAGTGGCTACAAAAGGAGGAATGGCTTGGACATCCTGACCAGGCTGTCCAAACTGTCGCATAGTGTCGTCCTATTTCCAAAACGATCCCGTTGCCCATGAGCTATCCATCTTGTGCGAAGCCATTAGCTAGAAGTTAGCGTCATATACTCACACCATTGGGCAGCTATTGCATCAAGTACTCTATTTTCTAGATATTGGCATCCTATACTCGGGTACTGTCGCCATTAAACAGGTTTTTGCCATTAAATGCTCATGCACCTATTGTATTTGGCTAGGATTGTGATTCACCAACGATAGCTCGGGGGCAACGTGCTCGCCTTGCAAACAAGATGACACAGAGCAACACAGGTTCGATCACTGGGTCCGCAATTTGAAACCTCTGGGTATTAAGCACGTTATAAATAACTAATCATATAATGTATCTAGGTACTTGCATCATGTGGCAGCATGACCTGTGGCTGCATGACATGAATAGACGATCCTCCTCTCTTGCTTCAAGGTGCCACTTGTTAAGGAATCGTAGCTAAATTTTCAATTGAGAGTGAAGGTGTTGGAAAAATAGATTACACAGCAGCAGTAGACGCCTTTTCTGTGCCCTTCATTTAGACAATGATTAATATAAGCAGGATAATGACAATTCATTCTGGTTTGTAATATTGTTACATACGTTAGAATCTACTCATTAATTTTAATTGAAAGTCCAAAAAACATTCTTTAAATTGTAATGACAATGTGGGAGGCATAGTCTGGAGTTTCGTCCTGCCCACAGTGTTGTCTAAAACTGCCCTGAATATTTCCCACATATTTATGCTCACGCATGCACAGTCCATCTCTACAAGGCAGAAAGTGTTAATGCTAAGGATATAATCTAAAGTGTAATTGTAAAGGGCCCTGTAGCACCCTTGCAACAAGGTTCATAGATTGACAGATCAATAACGTTACTGTCACTAACCTGTCCTGACAGCAGTCTTCTGGAGCAGCAATTGAAGAATGGAAGAATCTCCCGGAAGCTCCTGCCCCTCCCAATTCCCAGATGTAATGGATGTCAGAGAGGGAGAGACAGGAACCCCAGGGAAACCCTCTGGGGAAGAAAACCCTGGATGGTCTTGAAGAGTGCTTCTGGGATACTGGCTCTTCTCTGGAGTAAGGCTGCTGGAGGAGGAGTTACGATCCCTAGAGAACTAGGGATAGGTAGGTAAGTAATGGGAAATGACAGGGTAACTAAAGAAGAGAGTCTGGAGGAGGGGAACAGCACTTACTAAAACCAATCTCAACACGGAATTAAGTCGTTTGAGTCCACTGTTCCTGGTGGCAGGTAAGGGAGTTGAGTCGAAAGTTAACGGGAGATTCCTAATAAAGGCAAGAGAATCAGTCACGGAAAAGAGAGAGAGAGAGAGAGAAAGTGAAATGACGGATGATGTGAAAGAACTCACTTTCTCGCGAGGGAAGACTTGCCCAAAATTGGTATGTGGTTGGAGAAGTGAGAGCCGAGCGGGAAGGGGGTTATGAGCCAGCAAGCCCGGAAGCGGGGGAACCGCTGGAGCGAAGATATGCGAAGGATTGCTACAAGCAAAAGACAGTCAGAAAAGAGGCAAATATGTAGAATTTCTAATGTATCAACAGAAGTTTGACAAATAGTACAGCGAACTTACGAAGCGTCATGCAAAGCAGAGGCGACGCACAGGATAGATGTTCTTAGATCCTTAAATGAAGTCACGTGATCATCAGATCACGTCTGTCGGAAGCGTGCAACAACTAGACTGTCACTTTGTCCGTGCCAGTGATTTATGGCCATCTTGAAATCCCCACGCAATGCGGTTCCACACAACGACCATTGTCGTCTCAATTGCCATCGTTGAAAAGGTGTAACAGAAAGTCTGTTAGTTTGTTGCTTATACAATTCCACACTGTTTCACCAATCGGCACTACATTTTGCATAGTTACCGATTAGGATCATCCAGACATTACTGGCTACATGGCATTTGCACACCCAACCCTTTTCCTCCAAGATGTCATGGTTTCCTGAAATCTGCGAAACATCAATGTGGTCGTAGAAGGACCGGACAGAGCTGATTTTAAGTGCCGCCTCAACGCGAGAAAACAAAATTTGAAGGCTCGAAAACCATGTTCCAAGGGGTATGCAGTAATATTACCAAATCTTTTTGACCAAAGACTGTAATATTGAAACCGTTTTACCAAACAAATTTTTTTTTTTTATTTTTTAAATAGATGGGTAGTGGGGTAAAATCAGGAGAGAGGAGAATGGATAAGGGACAGAAAAAGGGAAAAAACAGGGCTTAGGCGGGGGGACCACTCCATTTAAAAAAAAAAAATACCAAAAAAATGTTTCTGTAACATTTGTTTGCTATTACCGTTTTCGTTAATAGAAGATTTGGTAACATCACATGTTTGAAGGCCCAAGGGCGGATGCTTGCTGAGATACTTGAACTGCAACACACAGCACCGCGCCAGGGTGAGTCGAAAGGTGTGGAGAACGCACAGTAGGTACCAGTATGCTGCGGCACGCCAACTCTCGCCTCTCCTCCATGTCTGGTCCGGGGTATAGATAACCTACATGCGTCCCCATAACATGATCTGTTCGATCCTAAAAGTTAATTCACAGGTTGTTTTTACGTGTGCTTCAAAACAGAAAAAAAATGTGATTTACAAAAATCAGTTTCTGTTTACACAACCTGTGTGCAGAACGGGTACTTTTTGCTAGTTCTACAGATTATTATGTAGAAAACGTACTAGATAGCATGGTTGCCTGTAAAGTTTGTGATCCCACCCCACAACTCCAAAAACACGGCTCTTTCATGGCCCTTTGTAGTCCCTTCAGAATAGCATATATTGTTCTCTCCCTCTTAGACCCACAGGCTCTACCCACTAGTTGAGCAGCAAGACTTGACAGTTGCTCTGGAGTTATTGTTTTACACTGGATTGCTGCTGGGCAGGGCGAATTAAAGGAGCGGGTGACACTGCATGAGAGCATAGACACCAGTGACCTACCGAGCAGGCGGGTTGGGGGCAACTTGCCCCCCAAGTGGCTCTTTTAAGAGCCAGGCTGGGACATTTGGCAGTGGGATACCTCTCCCGTTGGGCACCTCAATGAGGGTGCCGAATGAGGAAGGTGTTACTCTGGCAGGACGATGGGTATCTGGAAATATTGTCCCCACCAATAATGTCGCCATACATTGAGTCGCCAGGAAATTACATATGCAAATTTGGGGTTTACAGGGGTGTCCCCGCAGGTTCCATATGATAATGTCCGCCACAAATAAATGGCGCCATTCTTGTATGGCGACAATTTTGCGGGGACATTATCACATGGAGACGGACAATGCGGATGCTGAGTAGGAACAGTGTTCCTGCGCAGCACTTTCCTGCTCAGCACCCGGATTGTGCTGGCACAGAGCATTACAATGGGAGCCATTAGACATTGATGGGAGGGACAGGTGAATATTAGCAGGTACTATTGTCCCCCTAAGAAATGCTGCATGCTTTATGAAATAAGGACTATGGCTTTAAAACTCAATGTGGATTTGTTAGGCTCACATTAATATGCATGATGCTGTTGTGCTTTGCATGTAGGATGGGGAGAATAAAACTAAATCCATACGCAAGGCTAGTTTATTATGTAATGTGGTTTACTTCCAAGGTATTGCTATAAATAAAGTATTATTTAGGCACATGAAATGCAAAGCAAAACCTTCATAAATATCTATGCTCTCCGTTGCTTAAACTGTCCACATCCCAGTTTCAACATTTAACCAGAGTATGTGATCCTGGGCAAATCATTTAATCGCACTGTGTCTTATTTGCAGCTCTGTGATTCACCTCATAGCTTATGTTAATATATCATGCTATTATAACAATTTAAAGAACCTAATGATTATAGAGTTGCTCCATATATAATAACAGAGCCACTTCGATATTATGCACCAGAAATTATTTGCCACTTGGCTTACTTATGGCAAGGTATTCTAAAGCCACTTCCGTGGTACCTCCTAGTATCAAAGACTGATAATGCTCCTTGCAATGTCGTTTTCTGTGAAGCCACTTCTCTTGGTGCAATCTATATGCAAATTAGGAAGTTTGCATATACGTTGCCCCAAAGAGCCTGGGCAGAGCTCTAATAGATCAGTTTCCTGCATCTGTAACGATCCTGCACATTTTTTTGTTGGTATTTTTATGTGTTAAAATTCCCCCTGCCACTAATGTTAACACAAAAGTTGATTGGTGGGGGGGTGGGGGTATGAGACCGTATGCATTTGGAGGGAAAACTAGTAGGACTTTTTTGTAAGAGTAACGTGAAGATGGGTGTGGGAAACCTGCTCTCCCCATGTTCTACCATTTAGTATTGGACCCCCAGCCCCCAAGTCTGAAGTTATCAACATCCTGACCGTCTGCTTATGTGCGTTTAGCAGCGCAAAGCGTGGGTGAGAATTATGTGGTGGTTGTGTCTTGTTTCCCACCAATAGCCAACTGGAAATGATCGGCGAAATATCCGCTCTAGTTGAGGACTGCTGTTATGTGCAAATCTGTACAATACAAACATGTTTAAGTTTATATAAAAGCCCTCTCACGACCCTGTAACACACGCGAGCAGAAGCCGTAGACAGTAACAATATAGGAACAGGGAACGTACGCACCGTAAACATGACGTGAAAACGCCTTTACTTTCGCGTACTTTGAAAGTACTGACCAATGACAGATGGGGAACAACTTTTGAAAGCTAATGTCAAGCGTTGAAGTGAGGGGGTCCGCGTTGTTCGGGTCGCGGCGCAATCCGTGGACAGAGTCATCTCGTGGCAGCGCCCGAACCTTCCTCCTTTTGATCTCTGGCTTTCCAGGATCCTGCTCTACCTGTGGGGAGTGGCACGACACCTGCTGCTAAACTTGGCAATCAGCAATTCCGCTCACACAGCTCGCAGCCTCTGCAGGTCGAGGGTGGGTGGAGAACGCACGGTGGGTAACATCAGATTACTTTAACATTTCTAACGGTTAATGTGTGCGCGATTTAGCATTTTTCAATATACCAGCCGGAAAAGTATTGTAAACACATTGATATTTTCCTGTGATTAATGTGGGTTTTATTTTGTAAGTGATTGTTATAAGAATAATGTACCGGAGACCTTAAACGCAGCGCAAGTTTCAGGTACTTGTTAGCATAAGGACAAGCTTTAATAGAATTTCAGCCAGCGCGATGGAACGTTTAGTAAAGCATCGGTAGGTGCGGATTTACCATCGTATGTGCCTTTTATAATACTCTAAAAAAATATGGTCGGCACAAACTTTGAACGCCAATAGAAAATGGACGAGAGAAAGGCGGTAAACCGTATTATTCCCACAGTAGGCGTATTGCGGTATTTGTAAGGTGTGGGCTGACTGAAGGCGATTCGTCGCTGACCACATATATGCATTTTAGGTCTATGTAGAGGAATGGCCTGACCAGACGCACGTCATAATTCAAAGAGACTCAGGAACCTTCTCGGTGAACTCTGTAGATCGTCATTTTAAGGGCAAATCATTTTCCAGTAGTGGGAGAGAGAGTCGCTGCAATGGAGGGCGACTTTGATTGTCGGCACAAGATCTCGCACAGCAGAGGGCGCTAGTCCGAGTTTCGCTCACGTTCAGGGAGACGTGGGTGGTATTGCACAGGAGTCCACAGATCAGTACTTTTAAGCGGGGTGAGAAATCGAGGGGTGAAGGCTCTAAGAAGAGGGCGTGACCTTAGTGCTGGGCTTTGCCAAAAGTGGGGGCAGGTGTCGTAGGCAAGGGCTGTTTGCCCCAACCCATACATAACCCTGGGTATTGGGATACCGTGAAAACGAATTGGTGGTTTTCAGTTTAGGAAAAAATCGTTTTCTTTTTAACAGTCTATTCCAACTTGGTGGGGAGGGGGTGAGGAGTGCAGGCAACTCGCCAACCTAGGCTTTGGGTGGGCCAGGATTCGGTTCCGGAAAGGTCCAAAAACTGCCGTGCCGGGTCTTCCTGAGCCTTTTCTAATCTTGCCCGCTCTTTATCTCCCACGCTCCATTTGTGTCACCGTTTATTTGTGTCTCCAGTTTTCCTCCTTCCCTCTGCTCCATTTATGTTTGTGTTCGACCCTCCCTTTCAGTCTCACTCAGGTCGTTTTTTTCCCAAACTTGGGTCTTGGAGGCATGTCACGTGGAAACCCAAGTAAGAGATTGCAAACAAAAGGCCAGTATAATGGCATACTCTTAAGTCATTCACTTGAAATTTGAGTCTCTCAGCCCAATGCAGCAATCTCTCGAAGACGTCCATCGATCATAGACTGTTGTTGCCCTGCTTAGGCACCGTTCTTGTGAGGTACACACGTTTGATGGGCTTTGAGAGTAAGGAGGGTTAAAGACCACCAATACTATGCGCAAAGGTGCACAAACAGAAATGCCACTGTAAACTCTCACAGTAAACTATTCTGAGGGTGCCAGGGCATCCATGAAATAAAGAGCAGACAGCGGTATATTTTACCTTCAAACCTGATCATCCTAATGAGTTGCTCGGCAGATGTGTACTGAGGGCTACATAACACGTCTAGGCTTTGGTGGCAATCCTCTCACTTCCATTTTGAGTGTTTGCAAAGTGCAAACAATACCTGGAAATTTGGGAAGACCCAAGTTTCTGTGCATTGTTTCCACTCTTTAGTGCACTTGTAAATGCCTCTTGCCATATATGGTGGCAGGCATTTACATGTGTTCTTACAGAATCTGCCCAGCTATTGCCAGCTGCTTAAACCTTGTGAATTCCTTAGGAATACAATCAATAGCCGCCGTCATCAAAAGCAGATGCTGGAGAATATGCATTTGTTTTTGACAATTGGAATGGATCGTGGTGGTGGGAATGTTAATTTTGCTTGGTGGCCCCACCCGGTCACTTCAAAAACGTGAACATCCCCTGGAGTGGGTTCTGAATTAGGCTTAAAAAAAGGGCGTAAAACCTTTTACACGTGGTTGTTGCACCTCATTTACCACTCGGGGAGATTGGAACATTGTTCTCTAAACCTGCCCCTTTGTAGAGCGACATTTTTCTTCTTACCACTCCCAATTTTCTCATAGAAGGCACAGTGGGAAAACATTATTTGGCCAGGATCGCAATATCTGCAAACCACTCTAGCCAGGAATTAAACCCACTGAGTAATTTAGACACTTGACCACATACCTTCCAATCTCTAGTTTGTACAAATATATAGGTGTCTGCTCACGAGCTACAATTTTGTAGCAATTACTTTCAAAGAACATAAATTACAATGCCGAGCAATCTGATAATATATAGATCCTTCCAGAAGCATGTTAAGCCAAAAAAGTACAGATTCATAGCTTTATTATCTATGCCCTGAATGGGAGACTTAAAATTCCAGAATGCAAATCTGAAAAATCTCATCACTATATTTTCCCCATTTACACACACTGTAAAATAAATTGTGTGATCGGGACACCTGCCAAAAGTATTTGTTTGACAGACAAGTCCAGCTTTCTATTATGCATCATACTCGTACATGCTGGCATTTTCCTTTTCAATTGGAAGGCAAAAATCCATTCCTGGTTTTAACTTTGCATTGTGGGACTCGTAGTAGTGGTGCTGTGACGAATCAACTTCCGGGTAACAGTGGTCCAGGTCCAGGGATCAATATCGGATTCTAAACCATCAGTCAGCCCCACACCTCTAATACACCTTGAGGTATCTGAGCAGACTAGAATAACAAGCACATTATAAACACCCTTTTCCAATTTTGATAATGTGGACGGAACATCAGGCTTATATCCGAAAGTTCCTGGATCGTTGGTTAGTTGCAACACTGTGTAAATACGGTGATTACCCAATGACAACAAAAACTATCAAGTCAAGGTTGTAATGCATATATCTACTCAATCACAACAGAAAATCTAACAACACTACGAAATATAACCCACCCTGTAAAGGAATGCCTAGGATGGGCAGTTTCATAGGAGAAGAGATGCACTCTGGATACTGACAAGAGGGTAGTTGGTGTGGTTAATAATCCCCATGATTTGTTAAGGTTTCTTGGCTTTTGTACAAAGGTAGAAAAGGGTCTTAAAATGTCTATAGGGGCCTTTTGGAAAGGACCAGGGGGACAGAACCACAATGTGTCTAGTGCTGTAGATGTTCTTGGTGCTCGACAGAGTCAAGTTAGTTTCATAGAACCTTGCAGGCTTCTGTGTCAGTTTGAAACGGGAGTCTGCTGTGCATATCGGGCGGCAAGACGGTTCGGCAAACAAAGCTAGACAACCGGCTGCAGGCTGGCCTAAACGCTGGCTCGGGGTCAGGAATCGTCATCTCAGTGCTAATCAGTTGTTCTGAAGCACTGGTCCTGACGTCTTGGATGTCTTTAAGCGACTTTGACTTGCTAACGGTTAGCATTACAGTTGGTTGCGGAACGAGGAACTCAACTGGCTCGAAAACATCCTTTAAAGAGGACAGTGGTAGATGTTCGTCGAGGCACTTCTAAAAGCTTCTTCAATGGGCTCATATCTTCCTTTAAGGTGGACAGCTCGCAGCTGTAGAGTGTGTTGCAGGCGGCTGCCTTGTCCTTGGTTGTAGTTTCAGAGACCTTCTGGCAGTCCCTATCCAGGAAGTTAGGGTACCGGTCCTGGAGCAGCTGGGGGACATCTGAGTTTTATTTCTCCCTCTGTTCCCTGGGAGAAGCTAAGGGAAGGGATCTTGCTTCTCTCTTTGGATATCCTGGCCTTCCTTCACTGGTAGAAGATGTAAGGCAGACTGTACCTTAAGCCAGGGTCCAAGGTTGAGTTCTTCTTTCTTGCTTCTTGTGAAGTCTTCAGATCTGCTAAAAGAGGGGCTCAGCCCTTTTTTAAATCTAAGTAGACCACAGTGTTTGGTGTAGGCTAAGCCTACCTTAATGAACCAATTCTGGGGTCCCTACCAACAATCTCATGTATGCATGAGGTCATAAGCAGAGTGCTTTGCAACAGGAAAGGTAAAGGGGTGAAAACGGGAACAAGGTGTGCCCCAGAACTAATATGGCCGAACCCTTCTCTCAACAAAGAGCTCTGGAATCACTCCCTTGTGCTACTAAGCCCCACCCATCTTCCTGCCTGTTGTGTCCAAAGAGTCACCTGTTGATGGTCCTCCCTCTGTGGTCTCTGTTAAAGCAGCAGGTATCCCTTGAAACTGCCGCAAGACCAGACTCTCTGGCTCCTTCAAACCACATTCTCGTACCTTATGACTGGGGTCCCATAGTGGGGTGGCCTACTGTAAACAACAGACCCAGACATGACAGTTCACTGTGATGAATACTGAGAGGCAGGAGCTTGCCTCAGGTTGACACAGTTGCATATGAAAAGTTGTTGGGTTTTCTGCCTCCTTTTATCTTCCGCAGCCAGGCCCTGTAGCCCCTGTTGGTATGGTCATCACTGCCACCAACTGCAGGGCCTGACAAAGAAGCAGGGCTGATACATGGAGCCGTTGTCAGTTAATCATGCTGACCATGAAAGGGGCAAGGTTGGTCCTCCCCCTTCCTGGAGATGACATTGTGCACTACTAGGCTGTCACATTATAACTAAATATGACGGAGGGCGGACAGTGTCTGTAGTCGTTGTCCAGCCTGGAGTACACATGTCTTTGCTTTTGTTGTGGTGATTAGCCCCACACATTTTCCTGAGGTTGGTCTACCGTCATTGCATTCAATTAACAATGTCACAAAAGTCCAGGCGAGCGCACGCCCACCCTGCGGATGGTGTAATTCCTCTGAGGTGCGATAAAGGGGGAATACTGAACTACAAAACCCAGAATGAAAAGTTAAAATCGGGACTGAACTACCTTCTTCCAAATGGAATGGATATTTTAGCCCAACGGATGGTCTTAAGCAGAGGTGAATATTCACATAAAAGCACTAACGCGCATCGTGGACATAAATTAAGCTTTAAAAGGACTTTTATTTGATGCTGGCTTGTATTGTCTTGAATGAAGGCACATGTCCATTAGGTAACTGGAACTGTGTGTGTATCCGCTTTCAGTTCGAAATGCCCCATTACAGCTCCTTTCACCTTACCGTTGATGGTTCGAACCGGCCCATATAAAGCCCTGTTATTACCCTGTAAACCAGAGTAACTACTGTACAAAGCAGGCTCCTCCGCTGTCTGATGAGAGGCCAATAGCACTCTCAAGAGTGTTACCGACACCCTTTGCCACAGGCAGTTTGCGGGAGCGGACTGCATTCATGTGTATATGTTGTCCTCTTCAGCAAACGCAACTTGACAGCAGGTGGAATTTCACTCTGATTCGTCAATGACACCCCTCTCCCCCAGACCCCATCACAATGAGGAGGTTCCTACTTTATCCTGCATGCGTAAAACTACTGCAGACTGTGGCTAAAGAAACAAAGAAAAGGTTGCAGTAAATGGACATTTTAGTAATCCCCTTTGTGTTGCGGCCCCTTTAAGGGCTTTGGCATGCGGCGGAGTGACGTTGCACTCCGCCACGTGCCTTTTAAATAAAGTGGGCGTGCCTATGTAGACGGGGCGACCGGGAAGCCCAAGCCTACAACACGTCTTTGTGCGAGTCTGTACCAGAGGGGGCTCTGGGGCTCACGTAACATCGCTAGGGGTATAGGACACCCCCACAACGGTGGCAACGAGGCCAGTAACGCACCCACGCCCGGTGGTGACAATTGCTGGAATTTTTGTACTTGAACGAGGGACGGAATCCACTCGTTCTACGCCTGGGTTGGATGCGGCCCACACAGCGGCGGCCATTTTGTCTTCAAGGCACAAATGTTTCATGGTGCTCCGGGGGGGCCCACAAATGCCATCCAAACCTAATTTTTTGAAAATTGAATGGCTGACAGCTATTCCTACATGGACATGGCTGGAATTTTGATCATTTTTCGAGGTGACTATCGTCGAATGAAGGTGAAGTACTGGGGGGATACTGGCTGTTCTATGCATGTCCCCTAGACCTCCCTGGCTCAATTCCTGGACACTACTCACTGATCCTTGGGGCCTGGTTACACCTTCAGTGGCCATCTATTTTGTCTGGACTTTCCTGCCTGCTTTGTGCTCACAACAGAGACCCCACTGAAATGTATTCTTCTCAATGCATGTGATGTAGGCCCAATGTGAAATACACTTTGGTCCTGATTTACAAAATCGCGAAATCCCACAGAAAAACACTTTTTAAACCAAGCCCTTTGTGTTGTAGCCGCTTGGGGGCAAAAGAAAACTGCTACAACATCATTTTCAGAAAATATTCCCAGTGGCTGTGCAGAGGGAACCCTGGTAGAGCCCTGGCTCACTAGCCGTTTTTAGAGACTGCTGGGGATCTGCCATGTCTAGCCCGAGCCCAGTTTAAGCCCTGCTGCGAAGTATACTGAAAGTACACAATATGGGAGATTCCTTAGAACAAAGGAAGAGTTGGACAGAGTCATAAAAGCCAACACGCCCTGCTCCTTCAGTCATCTTTTTTTTTTTCTTTACATGCTCGGACTGTAGTTTTGTTTTGTCATTATTATACACAGATTACTGTATGAGCATGTCCTTAATGACTTTGGGACATGTTGGAATGTATGAGGAGCTCTAACGTTTCCCCATGGCATGCTAGGTAATCATATCCGTTTTTAGCTCTGCATTCTGAAACATGTAGTCCCGACTTTAAATTGGCAAAGCTGAAGCTGCACGTGGCAATTGCACAGACTGACACCAGTAGTAGATCGACTCTTGCGTGGCGGGGGATCTTGAGAGCACTGTTTGCCCTGTTTGAAGAGTGATGACCAGGGGAGTTGCTAGATCCGGAAAAGACCCGGGGCTAAGCTGATGTCAGAACTGTTGGGACTGGGGGCTAGCTAGCCTTTTGGCTGTAGCTCCTGAGATTCTATCCGGGGCTACAACCAAGAGATCAGGGGCTATAGCCCCCTCAGCCACCCCTAGCAACGCCCCCGGTGATGACAAACCAACTATAAAGACCCTCGGAGGAAGCGGGGAGTGAGTGAGTGAGTGAGTGAGTGAGAAGTCAAGCAACATTCCCATGAATAACGTTTTAAGATTTACATTGAAGTGTAAAGGTTTCTGCTAAACTAAGAATAAGAAAAACGTAGGTGAGGGACAGGGTTGCAATCTGTGCTGTTGTGAATAGGAATATAACTTGTATAAAACGGCAATTACTGAATGTTCTGTCAGTGCTTGAGCTGTTTCAAATACAAAGCTTAACTCGCCTCAAGGGATTATAATTGAATTTATAGAAAAATGATTGGTTTACTCAGTGTGCTCTTGTAGCGTTAACGTAGTTTTAAATAGTACATGGTGACATTTCAAAACTGTATCTTTCTAACCAAATTCAACACAGAGCTTTCTGAGAATAGCACCTCCCCAGAGGAGCTACAGAGTTTCTTGGTTACAATCCTAAATATAAACAATGATTGACCCTTCATGTTCATAGTTTTATAGTTACTGGTTCTTCTATAAATTGTGAATTTTCAGAATACTTAGTCTCTTTTCGAGTGGAATAAGTTCCCCTGTAGTGTAAGACTTGTAAATGATCTACTAACCCATGTCAAGGCTAACACGTCACTCTTCAAAATATTTGGATAATGCGCAGCCTGAAAACAGATATTTGTTCTCTATGTGTGCTCTGAGCCTGTCGGAAATCTTGCATGTGGAGATTACGAATCGTTTCTTTATGTTCAACCTCTACTGTGTTTACATTGCCCCATTCCGTCAGCATATGCTCATGGAGAAAACGGAATCATTATTATTATTATTATTATTATTATTATTATTGGGGTATTTATTGAGCGTGAACCTACATTCCAGAAGCACCAAAGAGCTTAACAAATCATAGGGGGAAGGACATGATGAGGGAATCAGAGATAAAAGGCAGCGGGGGGCTAAGAAGAGGAGGCGAAGGGCAGGCAATTTGGCAGCAAAGGATCTACAAACAACTAGTGGAAGAAACAGTGGGGTGGGGAGATGATCATCCAGTCTCAAAGGATGTGGAGTGGAGGATGTGTGAACCTAGGTGTTAGAGTGGAGTCATTCCTTGAAAGGGAGTGTCTTGAGCTCCTTCTAGAACTGTAGAACCATGGACCGAGTCTGGTGTTAACAGGGAGGACATTCCAGAGTTTTGGGATGTACAAAGCGAAGGCTTGTCTTCTGGTTCTTTCCTTCGTGCACTGGCGGAGTTCAAGTCTGCACATGCCCTTACTTCTTTCGGATTGTAGGCCACCGGAGATGCTGAGCTTCTCAGTGAGGTAGCATAGGGACTTGAGGGCCACAGCCTTGTAGTTGACACAGAAGCATTTGAAGATCTGTGCTTGCAGTGAGACCCAGTGCAGTTCAATGAGAGTCGGGCTAATCTGGCCTACTTTCTAGGCTCCTTTTAGTTATGCTGCAGCATGCAGTCCACATCGTATGGTTAAAAACAGACACCGGTCATCTTTTTTCGCTATTTCTTTTAGGAAAGGTCCTTCTTGTGTTTGTCTCTGCGCGCAAAACCAGGTTTGGTCCCTTTGTTCGTTGGCCTGTGGCGGGTTTTAGTGCTGAAGCCCTCCTCTGGCGCCTGAGTGTCTGGGGTGGACAGGATGTGAGGTAGGTGCCCGAAACTCCCTGTGCTTATTCTACTAGGAGACCTGAATGCACTTTGGCGTGATTGGCTGGCTGACTGTCCGGCAACGACAGCCACCCTACTTGGTGAGTGACAGCTAGGCTGGAATGAATGGGAGAAAGCTGTTTAAAAGCAGGTCTCTGGGACTTCGAAAGCAGAGTTCACCACTGGAACGAAAGAACCGAAGACGAGCTGAAGGAAGATGACTGCTGCAACTCCTGGACCATTGGTTTGCCCGGTGAAGCCCTGGTGCAGGTCCGAATTGCCTGAAACTCCATCGACAGAGAAGCTCCTTCAAGGACGACTTCTTCCCTTGAGCTGGTGGGAACAACCAACTCGTAAGCCACCTGGACACCATCTCCATACTGGTCGAATATTCATCAGAGTGCTGTTGAAAACCGGATAGCCAGTGAGAAGGATATCCGTTTGTGGACTTTAAGGCACTCGTACCTTAAAACCGACGCTTAGCCAAGCTTGTGGCCTCTTCCCTGGGCAGTGCAGGAACCCCCCCAACGTCCTCCTTCTTGTCCCCACGACTGAAGCTCAGGAACAGCGAGATCTGCAGGAACTGCCAGAAACAACTGCCTCAGCTACAGCTTTTCTTCATCAATAAGGTACTGTGCAAACGTGGTGTGGAAATCCTTTCTGCCGCAGTGAAAGTTTGTGAAACTTTCCCAACTTTGGAGTCTTGTTTGCTCCTAAACGACATATAACTCTCTTTCTGGCAAACTACTTCCTCGAACATTGGCAAAGACTTAACCGCTTACTACCAGACTGTGCTATCCTATCCAAGACTCTGAACCATTGAGTTTGGCCTAGGCCTATTGATTGAATTGCCAGTTGTAGTGAACTGAAACTATTTGCCCTACCTATGAAAGTAATTGTGCTTTAATTCGTTTAACCCTTGTCTTTCTACCCCTTTTGAAAGTTACTGAAGGGACATTTTGCTCCCACTTCATTGGAGTCTAACTTGTTCAGAAACATATTGGTTGTGTACTGTAGTGTATTACGATTGTGATATTGAGCTGCTTCTTACTAGTGGAATGTTTTCCAACTGGCTGTGTAGTTAAATCTATATTCTTTTACCAAGAAACCTTGAGTAAGTGTTTGTTTGAACCACTGTGATTGCAAGTCCTTTGTGTAACATCTTCTACTGTTCACATCCCTCTTGAGATAAGTCTGGCTGCTCAGCCACTGCTACCACATAACTGTGTAATACGGGCTTGTACCAAAGGTGAGATTGTGCTAACACCTATAGTCTTAATTGTGTTTAGTGTTCCCAAAGGGTACTGCATGTAATTCTGCCTAACAGACATCACCGACTCCTATTGGTTTTAGATGTGGGGGGGAGAGGGGGATAGAATGACTTCGAGAAACAAAGAAAGGTGGTGCTTTCAAAGAATGAGGATAATGATTGGTACTACTATAGAGTGCCAGCCACCAGAGGCTTGATGACATAGTGGGAAGGGCTCCTCGAGCAGAGTCTCTGTTACCTGTTCCAGACCTAAACCCCCACATTCCCAGGCCCAAACCCCCACATTCCCATGCCCAAGACCCCACATTCTCACGTCTCCATGCATAGATGTCTGGCCTGCCTATTGCCTTTCATTTACTGATAAAGCAACAAACGCTAAAATCACACTACTTTTGCTCAACATATTTCTATAATATTATATAGTGTCAGGTTGGTTAATTTTAGCCCTAGGAAGTGAACAATGAGCACTTATCAGCACACACTTGTGTGGTAAGGGGTGGTGGAGTTAGAGATACAGCCAAAAAATGAGGAAGTGGCCAGAAGCTTCAAACATGAGATTGCATCTGTGAGTAAAGTCTGCGTTCGGAGCAGATTCACTGGCAGCTCATAACACATGGATTCCCCCGGCACTCGTCATTTCCTGAGCCCCACCAATATATTTGTGAAGTTGACATCCATGCACTCTGGTGCCTTTCTACCCATGTCTGTTTAGTGCATAAATAAATACTGCTCAGTTGCTCTCATGGCCGTGGACAACTAGTATAGTGCCTTACGGCTCTGTGAGATCCTTATCTGTGCAAGTTTAGTCAGGTTATTTATTTGATTTTTCATCAAAATTTGAATAACTCAAATTTGAAGAGGTTGCTAGGTCCAGAGCCTTTGTGTAGCGCACATGCCTCTGCAGTTCCCAGTTGGTTGGTTCTGCTTCTTGCTAGTTCGTTATGCTGAGAGTGTACCATGAAATATCCTTAATACATAAAACAAATTACCCATGGTGCTCAAAGGTCACTCATTTGGTAATATGACATCTCACGATCGGTCCGAGGATTTAGGGTAGACCATGACAGACCTCCCATTCCTGTGATCTGTTCATGGCCATATGTCAAGGGATATCATTTCATGTGATGACATTAAGTCAAAGGCAGTGGCAGCCTACCACTATGAGGCATTGAATGTAGGCCACTATAACCACGTAATAACACTTATCTTTGATTTACCCATGATGCACAGTTAGTGTGCATCAAGAGTAAAGCAAACATGATTGGGCTAGAATACATTAAATGTAGGCAAATCTATCCATGTAATAACACTTGTATTTGCTTTATACTTGATGCACAGACAGTTAGCAATTGGTATTACCTGGCTACTATCTTACATTGAATGTAGGCCAGACTAGCCACATAGTAGCACTTATTTTTCCTTTACCCTTGAGGCACAGTAGCTGTGCCTCAAGGGTAAAGACAACATGATAAGTGCTATTACTTGGTACACTGGCCTATCCCGGTATAGCCAGTCTGGAAAAACTTTGTTTCTGTGATGTGGAATGTTTTACTGGCTGGGAGTCCACATATAGCAATGCTGGAAGATATTGATGCAACATGCATGACATGATAGGCACAGCCAGCATGCAAAATGTTTTATATACTAGCCTATGTTGTGGACAAAGGCATAATGCAATTGCATTGGAACATGGTCCTGTGCACTATTGGTAACTTGCAGCTATTTTTTTTTATGTTCTACCAGACAAAATTGATTGCAAACTGTCTGGCTTTTTATCCAATTTTTCAGAAAAAGTACTGTAAAATGCACCTTTTTAACCCATTATTTTAAAAATGTTCATGGTGGAGAACCACCCCTTCCCCCGAACCCTTCTTGTTTGGTTCGGGCTCCCTCGCTGCGCTTGGTCACTCTCGCATATTAGGCACATACATTTAGGCCCGTCCAGTTACAAAATTCACCAGCCGCTGCTGGTCAAAGACCATGGGGGTGATTATGAGTGCGGCGGTAAGGGGTTAATGGCACCAGTAAGGCTGCATTTCCAGATCCCTGTGAGGGCTCGAATGGGAATGGGGAATGGTTTTCAGAATGGGGACTTACCGGGTCCTCCAAGGTTGGAATGACCGAGTAAGTCCCCATTCTGAGAACCCGGACACGAGTTTGGAGGCGACCATGGCGCTAATAGCATGTGTTGCATTTTCGTATGTTAGCGTTAAGTTCATTTTCTTTTTAAACTTGCAAAAACTACATCTTTTGGTCACAGAATGTTGGCAAGTATGGTTTCACTATCCTGATTATGTCTTGCCAGCCTTTCCAGACCTGGCCGAGGCGGATTGTCAACGTCACAAACCTGCTGCATACCGCCCTGGTCATTGATCTTTTTGCCAGCATTTTTAGGATTACAGTGTCACAGCAAGACCTGTGGATTTCATCAGGCTTGCAAATTTTGCCACAATATGCCACGCCCAGATTGTTTATTCCATTCAGCAAAACAATGTTTACTTACAACTTGGTGAATTTATCTGCCGAAGTGGGCAAGCTCTGTTTTGTTTACCCATTAAACTTGTCATCTCAAAGAAAATTGTACCAAGTGTAAGAATTCAAAGTCAGTAGGATTGGTCAAGTTTATACGTCCGACTGATGATCTGTTTTTTTGAGAAATGTAAATGGCCATTTATTTATTTATTGTTTGCTTTTTAGGCGCTTATACAATAAGGCAATACTGTTTCAAAGCACCCAAAGGGCAGAGAGGGAGCAGGGGAGGGAAATACATTACCACACAATATTTAAGAACAGAGGGGGGAGAGACAAACCTACTATGCTTTGTGAGTATTCAGAACATGCAAGCGCAGAAAGGAAGAGGGAGGAGGTGGCAATTGCTGGGGTGTCCGAGCTTGAGGGAGAGCCATAGACGAAGTGCTAGGAATATTGAGTGTTACCCGGTCTGAGCCA
The DNA here is from genome assembly GCF_040938575.1 of Ambystoma mexicanum. Lineage (NCBI taxonomy): Eukaryota > Metazoa > Chordata > Amphibia > Caudata > Ambystomatidae > Ambystoma > Ambystoma mexicanum. The sequence goes on along the minus strand of NC_090931.1, from coordinate 230,476,342 downwards.
TGGGAGGTGTAAGTGCGAGCCTCCAGAGCAGAGGGTGTGCAGATGCTAAGTGCTGTGGATAGACAGGAGCTGGGAAGAATTGGTTTGGGAGATCAAGGCCCCGAGGATGCATAAGGGCCAAGAAAACCGATTCAGCAACTGTGGGATTAGCCGTGGAGAGAGGGGTGGAAAGAGGAGGAACAGAGTAAGGTCTTAAGGAGCTTCTGGTATTTGAGGAGATCCTGCTCAAGGCACAGAGGGAGGGGGAGACTATTCCAGAGGAGGGAGTCTGCCGATGAAAGTGAGTGACCCCCCCTGCCCTGTGTTCAGCAAAACACTTTACACACAGAGTTGGTGCCAGAGGAACAAAGTGGTCTAGAGGGAGAGTATTTAGTAGATAAAGTTGAAGATAGTGTGGTCCCCCGGCCCAGGCAGCCTTGTGGATGATGCAGAAGGATTTGAATTTAATCTGTGCAGCAACCGGGAGCCACTGAAGACTGTAATGCAGGAGAGATGCGGTCCCTGGGTTTAAGGCCAAAGATAAGTCTCGCTATGCTATTTTGGATAAGCTGGAGGGGTCACAGGGTTGAAGAGGGAAGGTTTAGGAGGAGGCAGTTAGAGTAGTCAAGTCTAGAGGGAATCGGGGATTGAGTCACATTGAGCCTCTGAGGGAAAGTGAGAAAAGGTAAAATTCCTTTGAGAAGGAAGAGCTGATAGTTGGACTTTTTGGCAATGTACTGAGTGTGAGGAGAGAGATGAGTCAGAGATGACTCCAAGGTTTCTAGCTTCAGTTCAAGGCGAAGGGGGAGAGCCCAAGGAGGAAGGCCAAAGTGAGAGGAAGGAGGGAGCAGGGGTCCCAATGACAAGGATCTCAGTTTTACAGGCATTGAGGCAGTGATCATTGGAGTCGCACCATGACTGGATGGCAGATAGGCAGTGAGGGATGATGGAGGGTGCAAGGGGGTCAGCAGGGAGTATGAAAAAGAGCTGTGTGTCATCTGCGTAAGATTGGAAGTTGGAGGAGAAGGAGGAGATGAGGCGTGCAAGGAGAGCAAGGTAGATGTTCAAGAGCCAGGGGGAGAGTATAGAGCCCTGGGGGACACCACTGGTGGAGATGGAAGTAGGGGAGGAGAAGGGGCCAAGGATGACTAAGGAGGAGCGGTTAGTGAGGAAAGCAATCCAGTGCCCGTTCCGAGATAAAAAGTGTATCATGAAGCCTTAGTATGAGGATGGAGTGGTTTACTGTGTCAAATGCAGAAGAGAGATCAAGAAGGATGAGGACAGCTGGAGAGTTGAGTCCAGAGATGCGAGCAGTTCTTCACGGGTGTTCAGAAGAACAGTTTCCGTGCCTCTGGATGCTCGCAAGCCAGATTGATGGTCGTGGAGGCCATCAACAAGTTCAGTGGGAGATTTGAGTTGGAGCAGGACCAGCTTCTCATGCAGCTTCCCCACGAAGGGGGTGATGGAGATAGGGCGATAGCTGTCTAGGCAGGTAGGATCAGAGGATGTGTTTTTCAGCAGTGGGCGCACAAAGGGAGTACTCGAGGGGAGAGGGGAAGGATCCAGTGACAAGAGTGATTGCAGAAATCGTCGAGAGCAGGGGCAAGAGATACAATGTTATCCTTGGTGGTTTTGATGTTCCTGGATGAACAATGGGAGACCTGTTTAGACAAGACCTTTATGGAGCGGCCAGCTTTGGTAACTTCTTCAGGTGTGACAGGAGGAAGGAGGAGGTGGGAGGGCGGTATGTGGTGGGTGTTAGGGAGAATTCTCTTAAAAGGCTAATTTCCCTTACCTATAGAGTCCCCCAGCAGCTTTGCTGGATTTGAAGGGTTTCTTTTTTGTTCTCCTGCTAAGAGTAAGACTCTTTTTCCCACTCTTAGGCAGATGGCTAATGTGTGTTTTAGACTATTTTTGTGCTTATGGTCTATGGGGTTTTTCTCACCCTCATAGGTATCCTCTTTTTACATGTGTATTACACAGCACCCTCAGTGCAGTAACACAGGGGTGTTATAGTGACCCCCAAACATAGACTCCATACCCTGGGACTGACTACTGTCTCCCAGGGCATGTAAAGTCCCCATTGACTTTACTAGTCAATAGCTATGAACAAAACCAGTACAAACCATCTAAATATGGAAGTACTGGAAAGGGTTAATAGATTTTCCCTGGTGTTCGTTTTCGAGGGGTACTGTCCAGTCCATTTCTCCAAAGTTTCTGGCTGGTGGCAGTGGTTACCACCATAAATATTCGACCGCAAATATTTTCCTATGGGACTTTTCCATTGTTCGAGGCTATCATTTTTTCTGACAGCCTCTAACATACCACCGGTTTATTTTAATATTAACTTTTCTCCGGTAGGTTTTTATTGCCAGATCTTTGATATTATTTCTTTCTCGTGTCTTTCTCTGAAATCCTAACATGCATCGGGGATCCTTTGTTCGTCCTTTTGGCGGGCTTCTGCACAGAAGCCCTCCTCTCGGCGCCACTGAGTCTGGGGTAGACAGGATGTGTGGGAGGGGGAATAGGCACCCTGGACAGGCAACCCAAGTTGCACTCTGCCCTGATAGTCTGGAGGGTTATCCCGCCAGGATAGCCACCCCACTGTGTGAGTGACAGCTAGGCTGTATGAATGGGGGTTTTTCTGCATAAAAGCAGGGCTCTGAGGACTGGAGGACAAGACGTTGCCACTGGACCTAAGAAATCGGAAGAGGAGAGAAGCCGAAGATATCTGCAACGACTGAACCACCAGTGAAGTAAACTCAACCATGTTGGCCTTCTAGTCATGCCAATGTTTGACCAGAGCCTGACCTGCTTTTAAGTTATCTGATGCTTCTGCCATCATGTGTGACATTCTCCTCCAGTGACCTATCACATAGTCAGTGACTCTCACTGGCTTGGGGGAAGGAGGACTCTTCAACCCCTCCTTCATTAGGGCCAAGAGACCTCTAACTGAATGGCCATGGAGAAGCTCAAAGGGACTAAATCCAACTCCCTCTTGAGGGACTTCTCTATAAGCAAATAGAAGACATTCCAGTAGAAGGTCCCACTTTCTCCTAAGGGGTTCCTCTAAAGCACCTATCATGCTCTTCATTGTATGGTTGAACCTCTCTACCAATCCATTTGTCTGAGGATGGCAGGCAGTTGAGAAACCTGTTTCCTGAAGATGTTGGAGGGTCTAAGGGACCAACAATGTCGATTCCTACCCTCTCAAAAGGAACTCCCACCACTGGGAGAGGCACCAAGGGTGCCACATTCTTGGCTCTACTCTTGCCAGAGGTTTGGCAAGTGTGACAGCTCCTACAGAATTTATCTACATCAGACCCCAATTTAGGCCAGTAGAAATATAAGAAGAGCCTTTCTTTGGTCTTCTTGAAACTCAAGTGACCAGCCAAAGCTATCTCATGGGCTAACTCTAGGAACTGGAGTCTGCTTTCTGTTGGCACTACAAGTCTCCTGTAGTCCCTTGGGATAGACGCAGTCAGTTCAATGTAGAAGAGGCGATCTTCCAAGTACAACCTATGCTTCCCTGGCTCTTGCCCATCTAGCTGGTAAACTGCCTGTTGGTGAAGACCTTCAAGAGTAGGACACTCTCTTTGACCTCTGCTGAAGTCTGGCCTACAGGGTCCACCTTTTGCCAGTAAAGACTGCAGCTCAGGATGGTCTGCAGGATCCAGATCTCCAACAGGAGCAATGTCCTCTTCCAGCTCTGATTCCTCAACAGCTGATTCAACCACACAAGGTTGTTCCACACACTCAGCCTCAGCTGGTGGAGGAGTCACAGGTGTGACTTGAGACAGTCCTCTCGTGGATGTCCTTGTTGGTAGCACAGGAGCGCTGGCTGGTTTCTTCCTGGAGGTTTTAGGTTTCCCCTATTCTTCTTTCTTCTTTGAAATTGTAGTCAGTAGGTCCTGTGGACTGAGAGTTATAGTTTCCTCTATAATCTACTCTTGAGAGCCTTTTAAGGTACTCTCTCTGGCCTTCCTAGTCGGCTACTGTTTCCTTTTGCTGGGAGGCCTGGGGGTGCTTGATACAACTCCAGGAGCTTTTAAGTCATTCCCCAACAGGACTCCCCCACGTAATTCACTCTGCACACTTACAGGTATCTTGACAGTCATGTCATTGCACTGGATGAGAGCTGGTAACCGTAGAAGCATTTGGATGGGGTCTCCAGCAAGCTTAGTTAGGTATTTGGGTGCCTTAGCAACATCCTCTACCTTGAAAAAAGATTCAGCAACTACAGTAATGCTGGCCCCCAGTGTCTCTGATGGCAGGGGTCTCCTGACCATTTACAAGAACACTGTTTTTGTAATACTCTTTACTATTGTCTGGAATGGAATTGTAGACATCTAAATTCTGCTGTTCCCACAGACCCAGGGATACTAAAGAAACACTGGCTGAGACTTTCATGAGTTCCTCAGCCAGTAAGTGAAGGTTTCCACTTGTCATTGGTACTTCATCCTCTGGGGAGAAGGCTAAGGAGACAGTGTGGATCCTTGAAGGTTTACCCTTACATCTGGGACCACCTTTCACATGGTCAGTTGACCCACAAGCATAACATTTTCCAAATGTCTTTATGAATGGGGGTTTGTTTAAAACCATGCGGTACACTTGCCTGATTTGGTTTCCGGAGGTACGGGGTGGGGGCTTTCGCTTACCCTTGTTATGTTTCTGGCCCTCTTTTGGAGTGGAGGTATTAGAATTCTCGTTGTCTTTCTTGTGCTGCTTTCCTCATCCTTCTTCTGAGTTACCCCAGAATCCTTGTGAGTAGCTCCGTTGGCAACCCCCAAGTCAACAGCCCTTGCTAACTCCTTTGGATCAATTTCCTTAGAGTCAGCCAAGTGATGTCTCAGCTCAGGAGAGCAGGCATCATGAATAGATTCCAACATAAACAGATTTCTCATACCTTCATAAGTGTTAACTCTGTAACCCTTAAACCACCCCTCTAAGTTTTTCAAAAATTCAGTCACCCAGGTAGCCAAAGGGGTACCATCATGCTTTTAAAGGGTTCTAAACCTCTTAAGATACTGGGAAGGAGTCTTCCCAAACCTAGCTATTAAAGCTAGTTTCACACGTTCATACACCTTTCTGTCTGTACCCCCAGCTCCATTACCACATCAGTTGCAACGGAGGTAGCCTAGAAAAAAGCCAGGGAATCAGCTGATTCCCTGTCATGTCTTGAATCCCATGGTTATATTCAAAAGCAGCCACCAATCCAAAATATCAAGCTTGACCTCATACATACTTACTGCATCTTTGGGCATACAAGGCCTATAAGGACTGGAGTACCCAGAAGACTCTGGGAGAGAGCTAGGTTCAAGAGACAACTTTTTCATTTCAAGTGCTTGATTCAACTCCTTTTCTCTGAGCTTAAGGTCTTGATGTTTGCTTTCAGTTTGGGCTTGGATTCTTTTAAATTCCAATTCTAGTCTCATCCTTTCCAGAGAGACAAATTCAGACTTAGTGTTGGACCTGATGGGGTCCCTGTGGTCAAAGATTGAGGCCTATGAGCAGGTAGAGGTAAAACAGTGCCTACATTTTGAGACTCTTCTGCCTCATCTAACTCATCAATAATATTTGAGTTACCCTCTGAAACATTATAATGCTCATCAACATTTTCCACATTTTCTGCAGGGGCAGGCGTTTCAGATCCACTCCTCAGACTTTGGTATTCCAACAATTTTTGATTGAACAGTGAGATTCCTATCAGACATGATAAAACAATTGCTTCTCTAGTGGTGCTTAGCCTTTTGAAGGTTATTTGAATAAAGGTAAGAGTAGCACTCAAAATGTAACAAGTACACTTTATCTTCACCACTGTACAGCAGTGGTAGGAAGAATCATATGCAGTACCCTTTGGGAACACTACGCACAACTAAGGGTACAAGTGTAAGTATAATTTCACCTTTGGTACAAGCCTGTACTACACAGTAATGTGGTAGCAGTGGCTGAGCATCCAGGCTTATCTCAAGAGTAAAGTGAGCAGTACAACAGGTTACACAAAGGACTAGCAATCACAGTGATTCAAACAAACACTTAGTCAAGGTTTCTTGGTAAAAGAATATACATTTATTTACACAGTCATTTGGAAAACATTCCACTAGTAAGAGCAACTCAATATCACAATCTAATGCACTACAATACACAACCAATCAGTTTCTGAACAAGTTCAGCTCCCCCGAAGTGGGATCAAAATGGCGTTTCAGTTTCTTTAAAAAGGGGTAAAAAAATAAGGTTATGAGAATCAACAGCACACATACTTTCATAGGCAGGGCAAAGGGTTTCAGTTCACTACAACCAGCAATTCAATTCAATAGGCCTGGGCCAAAGTCAATGGTTCAGAGTCTTGTATTGGATAGCAAAATTCTGGTAGTAAACGGTTAAGTCTTTGCCACAGATCTTCGAAGAATTTGGTCAGACGAAAGGTTAGATGTTGGTTTAGAGAAGGACAAACCTTCAAAGTCGGGAAAGTTTCACAAACTTTCACTGCGGCCAAACAGAGTTCTGCACTGCACTTGCATAGTACCTTGTAAGAGAAGAAAAGTTGTAGCTGAGGCAATTGTTCCTGGCAGTTCCTGCAGATCTCGCTGTTCCTGAACTTCAGTCAAGGGGACAAGAAGGAAGATGTTGGGAGGTTCCTGCACTGCCCAGGAAAGAGGCCACAAGCTTGGCAAAAAGTTGGTTTAAGGTGTGAGTGCCTTAAAGTCCACAAACTGGTTTCCTTCCCTCTGGCTATCCAGTTTTCAACAGCACTGTGAAGAAAATTCGACCAGGTTGGGCACGGTGTCCAGGTGGCTTACGAGTTGGTTGTTCCCACCAAACTCAAGGGAAAAAGTTAACCTTGAAGGGCTTCTCTAACAATGGAGTTTCAGGCAATTCGGACCTGCAGTAGGGCTTCACCAGTGGACCAGGAGTTGCAGCAGTCGTCTTCCTTCAGCTCGTCTTTGGTTCTTTCATTCCAGTGGTCGACTCTGCTTTCCAAGTCCCAGAGACCTGCTTTTAAACAGTTTTCCCCCATTCATTCCAGCCTAGCTGTCACTCACACAGCAGGGCGCTGTCCTTGGCGGACAACCAGCCGGCCAATCACTCCAGAGTGCATTCAGGTCTCCTAGGAAACTAAGCACAGGGAGTTTCGGGTACCTGCCTCACATCCTGGCTATCCGAGACACTCCGGCGTCAGAGGAGGGCTTCAGCACTGAAGCCCACCAAAGGCCAACGATCAAGTAACCAAACCTGGTTTGGCATGCAGAGACAAACACAAGAAGGACCATTCCAAAAAGAAATGGTGAAGAAAAGTTGACCGGAGTCTGTTTTTACAGATAGGGCTTAGGCGCCATATTGGAAAACATGGCTGACCCGATTTTTAGCTACCGGTGTTCGCGGTTGGGAAAAATCATAGTAGTTTGTTGAAAACCACTGCCACCAGCCATTTCAAGTGGGAAAGGGCAACATTTGACTGTTACATGAGTGTTTAGACTCAGGGGAAGCTAGGCAACCCCACCAGCACTCTATAGGAATATAGGGTGTGCTGGGTCTCTTAAATTTAAAAAGACTAGTAAAGGCAATTTAATTTTACATGCTCTGGGAGACAGTAGTCGGTCCCAGAGAAGGTATTTAAAACTTGGAGTGTCTGAAAGACACCCCTTTGTCACTGCACTAAGGGTGCTGTGTGACACACAGAAAAAAAACGATGCATATGGAGTTGTTTTAGAACTCCATATCCAAAGAACACAATATTAAAACACACATCAAAATACATGGAAGAGTGGGGGAAAAAGGCTCACACTCTTCCCAGGTAAAAAATAAAATCCTAGAAATCCAGCAAAGTTGCTGGGGGTCTCAAAATGTAAGGGACATTAGCACATTCTCGAGAATTCTCTCTAACGGAAGTGCATTCTGTGTTCACATTCCCACAGGTAGAAGGAAATGCTTAAAAATACATTCTCTAGCATCATTTACAGTTCTTTGATGCAAAGGCCATCACCAGGAAGGATGTGATTTTTCATTATTGTGCATGTTTCTGTTTATTGCCCATTCTCCCAGCCTCACCCACTCATTCCTGAAAGGCAGGTTGCAAGGCATTACATTCTGGCCAGCAGATCAGAGTACCAGTGAGTACTGGTGCTAAGCGATCAACTGCTTTTACTCGCTTTACATGTAAGGGAGACACATAGGCTGGGTGAATGGAGGAAGGTGACTGCCATGAGAATATAGGGTATTTACATGCATCACCCTTCTACATCCACACTGAGACTTATCTACATACTCTATCCCTCGCCCTCATCCCAACTAGCTTCCCGTCTTTGCTCCTTTCCACCACTGCTGAATGTTCTGTCATACTCCTCCTTTGTCCCTCTGACAGACAAAAGCACTTCAACGTCATCAACCATGACCGAAGGCTCAATATAAATGTAAGATAACATAACATATTATGGTAAAAATGCCTTCTTCTGAAAAATCTACACTATCCTGATGATATCTTCCTTTCCAATGATTTGGCTTGATCATAAAATGGCGCTGCTCGTTCTTTGTTGACCGTTTCAATGTCTGATTGTGGGAAAAGCTACATATCGGCTCCATGGAACTCCTATCAGATTTCAATCTTTATCCGCTTAGCATTTTCCCGTTCACATCTCCCATACATTCCCTTCTTGCTCTTTTAATAGTCCCAGATATATCAACCTCCGAAAACAAAAATAGGATCATGATTAATTTCTTGACCCAGACATATCGCAAACCTTTGGACATTTTCGAAGAGTATGAGGAAATTACACCAACGGCATTGGACGTGGAATTACCTCTATATACCCCAAAGGTCTTCATTTCCCAGTATGATTTTGTCTGCAGTCATGGTTGTTCCAGTTTACCAGACTATAACCCAAGCCCATTTAATTTTTGGTTTTTGCGAAAATACCAGGCCGCATTAGCATGCATTTAGCTGGATAATTAGAGAGGAGTGCAGCAGAGAATTTAAAGCTTTAAACGTTGCTTGCAGCAAGTGTTGATTGTAGGAACTTCTATAAATAGTGTAATCCGGTTCATCACAAAAGTTAATTTATTGGGCATGCCACAATCAAACTGAATGTGTGGCAACTCCACTGTGTTTAGCCTTTGTGCTGGGGTTATTCTATTGGGCGGGGAAACCGATCTGATGTAATGCCATGGGGTCTCTGTTTGGACACGGTTGGACATTTCTATGCCCATGACACTCAACTGTTCCTCTCCTTCTCCCCTGACCTTCATCTTAAACTCTCCTGTCTCACTGCCATTAAAAACTGGATGTCATCGCAATTTCTCTCTCTCAATACGGACCAAACTGAAGTCCTTTTCTTCCCTTCCAACACACTTCCTCCTCCCTCCCCCCCTCCTTCCATTCTTTTCCCCCCTGCTGATCTTATTTACACCCATGCGAGGAATCTAGGAATCTACTGAGTCTTCCCTGTCCTTCACTTACCACATTTCCCTCACTACTCGCTCTTGTCGCTATCACCTCTTTAATATCCATAAAGTTTGTTCTTCTCTTGCTTTCTATGGTACTAAACTCTTAATCTCTTCCCTCATCTTTTCTCGCCTTTTCTACTGTTCTTCTATCTTTTTCGGTCTCCCCTCTTCCCATCTCGCCCCCATTAAATCCCTTTCCCACTCTGCCGTCCGCACCCTCTGTCTTCTCTCTCCCTATGATTCCATCTCCAATTCACTTATCAACCTAGGCTGGCTTCCATTCCATTCATACTTAAATACCACTTCCTTTGTCTCGTTTTTAAGTCTCTTCATGACCTTCCCCTTCTTACCTCTCCTCTCTTTCTATGCCCCCTCTCGCTCTCTACGCTCCGCTGATCACTTTTTACTCTCTGTTCCGCCCCTCTGTGTGCCTCCACTCGTTTCGGCTCCTTCCAACTCCTTGCACCCTTAAATTGGAACTTGCTCCCTTTCTCTATCTGCTCCATCTCCACCTATTCCTCCTTCTGTTCCTCCTTAAAAACACTCCTTCACCCTCCTCCCTGACTTCTCTCCCCTTCCTCCTCTTCTTTCTCCTCCCCACTCCTCCTTCATTTTCCTTTATCTCTTCCTGTCTCCCCTCCTTTGACTTCCACCCTCCCTTCTACTCCCTCTCCCCTTTCCCTTTCTTCCTTCCCATACCTCTCCTCTTCCTAAATGCAAATGGTTCTACATGCTGTTTTTCTTGTTTCAATCATGTTTATTTTATTTCTTCTATGTTCCATGATTAATGTATTCTGGTTGTTATGCTGTAAAGCACTTTGATGTAAAGCGCTATATAAATAATAAAATACAAATACACGGGAGGATCAGACAACAATATCAAACAATACCCCATTGAACATAATGCGTAAGAGAAAGAAGTCTACCATTAGTCTTTTGTTTTTCTCAACCTTTAAATGACCCTGTTTCATTCTTCTTTCAAAGGGTTTTCCTAAAAGTTCTCTGCATTAATCACAGTTAATATTTTATTTTGGCAATTTCTTAGAAATATTATTTGTTTTATTATTATTTTGTCTATTCATAAATATACAGCAACACCCGTTTCCATTTGGAAATGTTTGTTCCTTGCTAACGTGGTCCCTCTGAATTCTGTCCAGCACGGTGTAGCACGCCTCATCGCAGGACCAGGCAGTCTATATCAAAACACCATTCACCTGTCTGAAAAACATACCACTTGGTGCAGGCCAGTGCACCATCAGAGGCCAAAAAATTGCTTGCCTGTAAACATACAACTACATCAGGAAGAAGGAAACCAGGAAACTGTCTTTCCTGCATACCCTGTCTCTGGTACCAGTTATCAATGCAGATGCGACTAGCCTCCTCCATACTCAATCCTAATTTTCCCCCCTCTAGAGCCCCATCCCCACCCCTGCTGCCCCTATCAATCCCAGTTCCTTTATGTCCTCCAAGCACTTACTTATAACCCCCTGGTTATGCCTCTATTTAAAGCGCTCCACTGTTTCCCAGCTAGGATTGCCCTTTATAAACCCCATGTGTACTGTGAATGCATCAGGAGTCCGACACAGTCAATGTGTTCAAGTTCTTTAAACAAAGTTTCATTAACTCAAAAGGCAGGGTGGAATTATGCCCAACTTGCCTTGTGCTAAGGTGGGATTTCCCTAACTAAACGAAACTAAGGATAGTCTGTGTCAGGAAGTCCAAAGTAAATCCTCTGTTTGTGTCCAAAACCTATACTTGCCCTCACAACGAACTGCATATAATGTGTAGGGATGTCAGCATCAAAATTAATAATGTTCAAAGTAAAGATTCCAAGCTTCTTCTAGCTCTTTGACTTGTAATCAGCTCCCCTCCCCAATTTCATAGTAGTTCATCAAACACAGTGGTTCCCTTCCACAATAGTTCAACTCTTTCAACTTTCAAACAAAACAATGCAGGGGGTCTCTTTCTCCAAGATGTCAAATCTTCTAGCTTTCAAAACAAAACATAGCTTCAAAATCACAACAAGGTCTTTGCACAACACAAGCTGCTTCATAGGTGTGTTCAGTAGCCTTTCCATTAAGGGGCACCCGGTCTAGGTGCAGTTGTCGGACCACACGGTCCACCCATTACAGGTCACGCAACCCATACCCATCCTTGTCTGCTCTCCCAGTAACATTAGTCCACAGCTTCTCCTCAGCAGTGAGGCTTGCCTTAGTCACATGTGTCAATCTCTCCAGACACTGTATTGTGGCTTGGTTGGCCACCATGCACTTGTTACACTATTCTTCTATTTCGTTTGGCTCTTGCCAATGCTTGTTGCCCTATAACATACAGTTGTTTTGCACTTTCTTGGCTGCGGTCAATGCTTGATTTCTTTTATCACGCATTCAACTCTTTGTGCTCTCTTGGCTTTGCTAGCACTTGTTTTCAGTTAATGCAGTTCATGGTTTCAATGAAGTTGCAAACTTCCTTTCACTAAAATTCACACTCTTTCTTTCACTCCTCTCAAGATGCAAGTGTGTACCAACTTGCTTTCACTTAGTAGTCAAAACACCTTTAAATCTGCTTTAAATTTCTTTAATTACATTCAGTATTCAAAATTCCTTGCTTTTGTTTCTCACAAAATTCAAAATGCCTGCTTTCATTTATGTTCATGCTTTATTTCTGTGACCACTTGCCAGCCTGGTGCTCCCCTCTTCTGGTTTCACTCACTAGTCGTTCTTACGGCTCCTCACAAAGTCTTCCGCTGCCATGGATTTCCATTCTTTTGGAGTGGTCACTTGTGTCTTCTCCCAGTGGTGGTCTTGTGGCTCACGCACCGCCAGCAACACTTCCTCAGTGAAGCAGGACTCACACAACCGTTTCCTTCGATCCCACCACCCTCCTTCCTATGGCTCACCACCGGCCTCCAGCGTCCTGTACCTTTGCGGCCAGCTGCATAAGCGCTGCACTTTTTGGCGGGTCTCGAGCGCTCCTCCTGCCACGCCAGAGAGGTCTTCCTGCACCCAACAGTTTGTGGGCGTTCTCCCACAGCTGACTCCTTTTTTGGGGATTCTAGCTTTTAAAGCTCCTGCCTCCATTCTCATTCCAAAAAGTACTAGACCACTCACCATCAAAGTGGTAGACCTGTTTTGCTCTTGTTGTCCTCCTCCTTGTCCCAGTATTTGGCAGGGGTCTATAACTGTTTGCTTTCACAAAATGAGGATGTTGGTTTTGGTGTTCTCTTCTTCGTCCCAGTACCTGACTGGGGTTGATAGGTGTTTACTTTAACAAAGTGAGAATGTGTTGTTTTAAGTGTCCTATTCTGTGTCCAAGTATCGTACTGGTACACTTTGGGCAATACTTTAGGGGAATCACAGTGAAGGGGCTGAAAAAAATCTATAAAGGCTTGAGGGGATGGAGGGTTTGTGGTGAAAGGGAAATGGGGGGATACCATGTCTCCCCTAAGGACGTCCTCTCCCCAAGTCTCCTCCACCCAGGTGATCTTCCCTTGCATATTCAGCCCCAGGGTCAGGATCCAAGAGCGATGGTCTTTCCCTGGCCACCTGAGAAGAGGATACCATGGGAAAAGAAGAAAGGACGCTCTTAGGTTCCTCACAGTACATATCTACATACAGTCTGCAGAACCTTCTTTCAGGGTGTCTAGACTTTACCATTGGTCGTCATTGCTCAGAGCACCCATGTGAAATTGAAGCAGATTTGTGGTTGTAGGGTGGACTGGGTGTGCTACAACCATTGTAGCTATTGCAGAGGAGTAGATTGGAGGGAAGGATGAGAACCCATAAGCAGGTCGATGGAAGGAACAATGATTCAATAACATGCTCTAAGAAAGAGGGCCTAGAACCCAAGAAAAGAACAAAATGCCAACACAGTCCCTGCCCTAAGCAGGGTAATGTCTTGTCGTCCCACACTCCCTGTTACCCGGTAATTGGGTCAAATATGCTGCTTGAAAGGGCTTAGTGGGGCTGTTTTGTCACGTCCTGTTGGTGGCACCTTTTGGAAGCTGCATTGTTGCACATTACACTAGAATTGTTCCACATAGCTGCAAAACCAAACACAAGCTCCTATAATGCCCTTAACTGTATTTTGAAACTATCAGCACAACTGCTGAAATAAAGATCAGTCCTCTTAATCAGCTTGTGTTTGGTTAGCCCATGAATGGCTTGGCTCAGGCACCAGAGTGATGTGCAAAGCATTTTTCATTTGTTAAAACTTTGAGGTGACTCTTAGGTAGCCGCTAGAATAACAATTGCACCCAAATGAGGATACTATTTGCCAGGGCCCATCAGGAAATCAGATCAGGGGATCTCAATGAGACCCTTATTTATCTAGGCTGGGATGAGGAAGGGTAGGCAAAGCAACACAGGCCAGGTACTGTGTCCAGTCATTTCACTTCCGATGGCTGAGTTACCAGCATGGCTCCAAATGCGATTTTGAAGCAGAGGTAATTTACTCCCTATTGTGAGAAACCTGAAGGCGTCTCCCTGGCTAAACCCTGTGGATCTGTCATCCAGGTGTCCAGGACACGGCCATCCCTATTGGAGCTCAGACTGTACTGTACTCCAAGATCCAAACCTTACCCTGTGCTTGAACGCAGGGAAGGGAGACCAAGATGCTGCATCCTGACATATTATTTGTGATCACTTCTTTCCTTTCTTGACAACTATCCCACACCCTTTTTGTATTAGCTGTAAGGTTTGGCAATATGTTTCTTAGTATAGGCCCTTTTTTTTGACACAACGCCACTAGAACTGCCTTATTTTTATTTGATGATTTACACTTGCTCCCATCTTCGATTTAGGTTTAGATTAGGCGTTTTTCCAACCTGCATACAGTTTAATAAAACACCCTTGAACTGTGATCACTCGTGTCTGTCTTTACTGTTGCCACCAAGACTTCCTTACACTATTTTGTAATTTTTTTTTAAAGTTTGGGGTAAATAAATTTCAGGGAGTAAAAAGTAATTCACGTTGCCAAGGGGAGTACTTTTTAGGCTAGTGTGAGTATATTTAAATCCAGAACAGAGATCCTTTTGAAATCCATACTTATTTCCACCTAGAAATCTATGCCAATAAAAGATTCATTTTCCCTTAAAGTTTTTCAGATCTGGCAGTAATATTACTGGAGTTCTCTCATGTGCCACTGCTCTGCCGGTACCACTGATTCAAACAAATCGGTGGAACTTTGAGGGTGAAAGCACCGGCTAGTGCGTCCATTGTTTCCTTTTATTTTTCCTCGATGTGTATTCTCATATATTTATAAATCTATTGATATGTCTGTTCATTTGGAGCCGGACATGTGCATGGCAATCCTGCACCAGAGAACAGTCTAAAATTCTCACAGCGATAGAAATGAAAACATTACCTCCAGACTAACCTTGGACCCCTTTCAGTAGTCACAGCCATTTTGTCCCCAAAGCCAAACTCTAAGGCTCTCCAAATCTGTATTTATCCCTTAAAGTTTTTTACATTTTAGGATTTGTGTTAGGAAAATCAAACTGAGCACCAATCATGTGTGTATTATAGCCTTACTGATTCAAGCATTTAACCCTTTTTTCAAATATGTATAATAAAGAACTGTAGTCATTCTCCTGTTACAAAATCCACTTTGATTTTATGCACAGGAGGCTGAAACCCCCACTTGTGCCATTTGTCTTTTTCCTTTCTTATAAGGGTATTTCGAAAGAGTACTGATAAACGTCTTCCAGAAAGTAATGTTATGGTCATTCTAGATATTGATAATTTGCATTGCTTAGCAAGCTAAGTAATGTTATTTAGATTTATATGACACACATTTGCATGGTCTCCAGGTGCTCACATGTCTCTGTAAGAAATTGAGTGGGATAAGGTTAGTGTGAAAAGAGGGATAGGATAGAGGTTGTGCTCTTCTGTTGGTGCTTGCAGAACTAGGAGAAACTGGGGTCTGTGCGTGTTGGGTTTCTGAATGTTTTTTGATTGTGTGCACTGGGGTGGGGTTATTGTGTCGGAGGGGCAACGTCCAGGCTGTTTATTTAAGGCAGTTTGTTCTTGTGGCAGATGTGTGGCTTGTGTGTATTGAGGCTAGCCCATATGGGCATGTGTGGTACGTTGAGGTATGCGGGAGAGGAGCAAGGAGCAGGGGTCCTTAGTAGTTAGTAGTGTCTGGTTATTTTCTTGTTGGTTCCAGGATCTGTACTGTCCCATGATTGACATGGGTTCAGGTACGAGTTTTGGGAAGTGCCCGTTTCATGCTTGTCTCTGTAAATTAAATAGCCTGATTTTCTGTCATTTTCAGAAGATTAGGTGACATTATTTCTTTCGGTTTCGAGTTTGTGATGAATCCAGTGGCGTGGTCACGGATACCCTGGTGGTGAATTCCTCCCATGACGGCAGCCCCACCTGACCCTGGGGGGGCGGCTAAATAAGGGAGGATCACATAGGAGGAAACAACCTCTGGGGTGATGTCATGGCTTCATTGGATGAGACATAGTATCCCCATTAGCCCTTGAAGATAATCCTCTCATTCCCAGTACCCCCTTGGCCTATTGCCATACCTCGACACCTCCCCCTTGGAAGAGTAGAAAAGACTTCCCAACTTTCGTCTATCATGTGGAAGTAAAAAGAATGCCTGCATGGGTTCCATGTATTCACCCTCCAGAACTGCTTTGCCATCCAGGCATGTTTAAAGTGATTATCCAAACTCTTCATCAAACATTAACAATGGACTCCTTTTACCAGAATCCCTGAGTTACAAGGACGAGGAGAAGAGCATTGCAGAGTGGAAGGAGCTTCAAGCCCAATGAGCCCTCTAGCCTTTGGGTGAACATACCTATACCTGGGAAATGTAAAGACCGGCAGCTCAGTATCAAAGGCTTCTGCTTTTGCCAAGGGAGCGGTTCGCCTCTTCACGTGATTTGCGGTCCTGAACAGTTGTGGCGCAGCCACACGGCTCACAGCGGAGGAAGAAGGGAAAACCTGCAACAAGGGCAGGTGCTACAGAGAGAATGGGAGCCAGGAAGAGACTCCTAGGCGTTCACCGACTGCAGAAAGCAGACACTTAACTGTGAGAGCCCAAAGCGAAGCCGGTGTGCTGTAGAGAAGCTGTGGGAGACTAAAGGCAACTGAGAAAGCATTCACAAAGGGAAAACAGGAAGAATTCCTTCACTGTTTGACAGCAAACAAGCCGAGAACATCAACAAGAGTCGTTGAGTCGACCCGAGGGTAGTGGAGACCCTGGGGCCTATCGGCTAGCATGCCAAATGCAAATAATACTGAACCCGATTGAAGAACATGAGACAGCAAACAGACTAATTGTAACAAGGGAAAGTATACCAGGCAATTCTGAGTGGAAAAATATAAGAAGTCCTGGCAAGGGATTACACTAGGCAATTTCAAAAACATGTAGATAAGAAGCCCTGTTAGAAGACTATACTAGGCCATTATTACTGTGTGAGCGTGTAAGCATAAGAAGTTTTGACAGGACAGTAAACCAGGCAAACGCAATTTGCAAATGTGTGGAAACAAGAGATCCTAAGAAAGGATATTAGGGAGATCCAAGATGACCACCGTATAGAGGAGATGCGCTCCTCGAGTCTCTGTCCGAGCGGGAACTTTCAAAGGGGGAAAAAAAGCAGCTATAAAGGGATCCGACCCTTTGCAGGCCAAGCTGTGCCTGCACTACGTCGGAGGGGGAGGCGCTGCGGCTGACCGAACGCAGCCTGGCCCTGCGCCCTCCCGGAAGGTTGGAGGGACAACAAATGGAGGTACGGAGCCCTTCAGAGGTGGGGAGTGAGGCGCAGTGAGGCGCAGCCACAAGATTGCAGGATATATGAGGAGCCCCAGAGAAGTCGAGGGAAACCGCCAATAGACTGACTGAAAGTGGCAGAAATTAGAGGTGAGGGGGGAAGTCACAACACGGGACACCTGCTATTGGAAGTGGAGCTGGAGCGGTGGACCCCTGTCCCTCCCCACCCCCTTGAGAAGCAGCAAGAGCGGCAAAAGGGCTCCCACTACCCATAGGGGGAACCCCAGCCCTCACAGAGGTGCTAATTGTAACATAAAGTGTCTAATTCACTCGCACACAATCCATAAAACAGGACAACAGCGGAGGAACCCAAAACCCTGAAGTTGCAGGGAGCAGCATCGAAATCTGAACATTTCAAAACACAGGGAAACTGGACCGGCAACTTCAATACCACCCAGGAGGATCTCAATACTTGGCAGTCCTAATTCTCGGGGAAATGCAGAAGTGCCTTCCCTTCTCCTGGGACATAGGGCAGTGGAAATCACTCATGCCTAGGACCTGAGTGTGAATGGAAACCGCCAGCTAGTGCAACAAGGCGGTTACAGCGGTGGAGGGCCCTACCCCCACCACAGAAACAAATTAGTGGACAATCACCCATACCGGAGAGTGGGAGGTAACACCCAATCCCCCATGTGGAACCGGGACAACCACCCCAGACACTGGCAAACCCAGGCTGGAAAAGGAAGCGAAGGGGATCCTTTCTAACCCCAACGCAACTAAGAAAACACCCAGGCACATAGGTAGGACTCAACAAGAGTGCAGGGCCTGCCCAACCCTGAAGATTCTGATGCCAGGTGTAAAATCTAGAGGTGCTCCAAGGAAATCTAAAGGAATACAGGCTCGCCTAAAATCCCAGATAGAGAAGTCATGGAAAAATAAACAACTGGGGAGGGGTCCCTCCCTTGCAACTCGGCAGGATAATGCAGAACTAGAAAACACAGTGGCACCAGCGGACATGGCCTCAGACAAGGAATAATTGCTGACATGCCTGAAGGGAATGGAAACGAGAATGATGAGCATGTTCCAGCTCCAACTGGGGCAACTGAAGGAGGAGCTGAAGGTGGCCTTACAGGACATTGGGAAAGAATGATCTTGGGGAGCGAGTGGACATGGTGGAAAATGGTCTCTCCTGTGTGACAGATGATTCCAAGCAGAATAGCATCCTGTTCAAACAAGTGGCCAGAGCGACAACTAACCTGGAAATACAGGCTGAGGATTTAGAAAATAGATCCCGAAGATCAAATATTAGGATCAAAGGCGTAGCAGAGACAGTACTGGATATGGACCTCCGGTCCACGCTGCAACAATGCTTCAGCAGTCTCATTAAAGATACCCCACCAAAGAGATTTGCTTCGACAGAATACACTCAATTGGCCCAAAAAGAAATGAACCGGGAAATAGTCCCGGGGATGTACTGGTCACCTGCACCTCCTTCACCCAGAAGGTAGAAATCCTGAAAAGCGTCAGATCACATACCGAGCTAACAATCAATGGAAGCCGGGTTCAACTCTATCAAGACCTGGCCCTTTCGACTCTACATAAGAGGAGATTGATGAGACCAGTGACAAAAGAACTGATGGCCAAACACAAAAGATACCAATGGGCCTATCCCTTTGGCTTAATATTTATGTGGGACAGAAAGACCCACCGGATCAGCACATGCGAAGAGGGAATGTCAATTCTGCAGATTGGAGAAGACACAAGACAGATGGAAACGGCTTTGCGCCAATCCCCCTTGAAGAACACAAGCAACCAATGGGAGTGGATGTCGGAGAGGCCTGGGAAAAAGGATTGGGGGGTCCCTGATGTGTCCCTGTACGAAAACAGACTGAACCAGATGAACAAGTGGATGTGAGTAAGACTGAACTCATATCTCCCCAGATCAAAGATCGACAGGAGGAAAGTAAGCTGCAAAAAACAAAACTGCAAGCGAGGACGGCCAACGAAGGAGAGACATCTTGGATCTGTATGCGGGACATGCCAATGTCCAGGCGAAGGAGAGTGGTTGGAGAGGAAAGGGCCCAAAGCCCTGATCGTGAATCGGGGAGAGCCCGGATGGACCCTGGCCATGCAGGGGAGAGGGGGAGACGGGAAGAGGGGAGGCTAGGGGAGGCGGGAGGGGGGACACAGGAGAGAATGAGGAAAAGAGTTAACTGGAGAAGGGGGAAAAGAACATTAGTGTTCCGAGTTCGAAGTTGGAATATGCAAAGCAGCAACCCATTAAGAATATACATACAGGGGACTAGGGTAACAACAGGGTCAACAGACCCCACAGGTCACGAGCAATGGATGAAGCGGTAATAGTATCCCTGAATGTGCAGGGATTAAATTCTCCAGCGAAACGCTGCTCAATACTGGGGAGGGTAGTGGAGCTTAAGGTGTCGGTGGGGATCCTACAAGAGACACATCTCCTCCCGGAGGATGAAAAGCGAATGGCCCACAGACTCTACCCACAATATTTTGCCTCGGGAGGGAAGAAATCAAATAGGTGGCAATTCTACTGAGCAGAGAACTGGGGTTCCGGAAAGATCAAATGCCTACTGACCCTCAGGGGAGGTTCATAAGTCTCAAGTGCTGGATCAGGGGGCAGAAATACACTATCAGTGCATTATATTTACGTAACGACAACCAGGACAAGTACATTTGGGGGGGGGTTTGGATAAATTTGGTGGGTGGTGTGAGGGCCAAACAATAATAGGAGGAGATTTTAACTGTGTCATGGACCTGTCATTAGATAAAACACTACCAGCGTCAACGGCAGACGGGAGGAATAGGCAGGCATTAGGCAAACTTTTCCGGGACCTGGGGGTGATCGAGACCTGGAGGTTCTTCCTTGAAAGAGACAGGGAGTACACACATTTCTCAGCAGTCCATTGGGGGTATTCCAGGATCGATACGATCGATACGAGATAACAGCACAGGTGGTCAGCGATGCAATAACCGGCCTACCGCCAAAACCCCTGGACCAGTTGGCCTTGGTGGGTGGGGGGGGGGATTTTATAAAACTTTCCGCACACAACTATTGGCGCCATTAGTAAAACTATTTTAATGTTATCAGAGAAGAAGGCATAGTCACCCCAGATATGGGTAGATCCTTGACTCCTAATACCAAAACCGGGGAGGGACCCCTTAGAATGTGCTAATTATCGACCCATCGCATTGTTGAACTCAGATGCTAAGCTCTACGCCAAGATTGTGGCAAATAGACTGGGGAAGGTCCTCCCTCGAATTATACATCCTGACCAAACTGGGCTTATTACAGGTAGAAACACCCAGGATAATGTGAGACGGGCTTTAAACATCATTGAACTAGCCACCTGAACGGGTCAATGCTTCTCTTTGGCAGCGTTGGACGCCAGGAGAGCATTTGACAACCTGGATTGGGGGTATCTGATGTTGGTACTAGAGAGGTTCCGATGTGAGCCGCATCTTAGCAATATGATATATCCGGATACCATCGACGAATCTCTTGGTTAACGGGCAAAGCTGTGAGCAGATTGGGATAGAGAGAGGCACTAGACAGGGCTGCCCCCATCCCCGTTAATATTTGCCATGGCAATGGAGCCATTTGCAGCACAAATCAGACAAGATAGAAATATTGAGGGAGTGAAACGTGGGAAAACCAAACATAAAATTGTGCTATACGCAGATGATCTTTTGTTTAACATGTCAAATACCTAGGACGCACTGCCGAGGGTAATGCAGAACCTGCAGGAGTTTGCGGGGTCTCAGGGTTCCACATAAACTATGGGAAATCCAAAGCCCTGAATATAACCGAAAAACAAGGAGCGATCTCGGAACTATAACAGTCACTTCCTCTATCCTGGGAAAAAGAATCCCTAGAATTCCTGGATGTCTGCTTAACTGGGAAATTTGAGCTATATGAGGTAAATATTAAACCTCTATGGAAGCAACTGCAGGAAGATCTGCGTAGATGGGATAACCAGGAGCTGTCTTGGTTTGCCCGAATAACGACTGTAAAAATGACCCTACTCCCCCGTTTGCGCTACATCGTTAGTTCCCTTCCAGTAAGGATCCCGCCCGAGTCTCCAAAGCTGTGCAATTAGCCATTTCCGCCTTTGTGTGGAAAGGTAAAAGGCCCATAATTCAGCAGAAAATGATGATGCGTCCTCCACTGCTCGGAGGCCTAGGATTACCAGACATACAGAGATACATCCGCACGGCACATATAACACCTATGCTATACTGGCCGGCTCAAAACTCCATCCTGGGCTGGGTTCAAATAGAACAGGATGTTACTACACTCCTCACAAAAACACTGCACACCCTTCCACTGCACAAACGTCACGGGGAAAACTGCTAGAAGCCACTAGGGTGGCACTCAATAGTTGGGACGATGAGCTAAGAAGTAGGAACATTAAGCGTGGGCTGAGCCCGCACTCCTCAATCGCGTACAACCCCGAATTCACTCCGGTACTCCAAGCAAAGTTTTGGGAATGCTGGGTAGCTGCTGAAACTCTGACCCTGGCTGACATGCTCCAGGATGGACAGCCACTCTCCTTTGAGGAATGCAAACAAAAATTCCATATTGGGGAAAATGAAAGATACAGATATACCCAGTTAAGGCGTTGGATTGCACATCCATCTGTCAAAAGAGCTGCTAACAGACCCCTGATAGGTCTTGAACTAACTCTACAGGAGGGTTCAACTAGGAGAGGAATCTCAAGGCTCTACAAACTACTGGATAGGGCCCTCCCAGAAGATGTCTTGCAGTACAAAACGAGCTAGGAAAAGGACCTAGGGGATACTATTATGGTGGAGGAATGGGGGAGTAAATGGGCAAGAGTTCATAAAAGCTCTAGATGCACGGCAATTAAAGAATCTGGATATAAGGTTTGTTATTGATGGTATATGCCCACCACCAAACTGTATAAGATAAACTCTAAATACTCCCCGCTCTGCTTGAGGCAATGTGGGGGAATAGGGGACTTTTACCACATGTGGTGGACTTGCTCTAAGGCAGAGATATTCTGGAAAGAGGTCCTGGGACACATAAAGACAATGACAGGAATCACGATGCCATACGACCCGAAAGTCATCTTGCTGGGGGCGGTAGGTGAAAATATATATGCGGCAAGGGGACACAAGGCCACGCTAATCACACACCTGCTCTCGGCTGCAAGATTGACTCTGGGCCAGGGATGGAAAACGGTGCAGGGTCCAATTATTGCATGGTGGTGGATTAAAATATGGGGAATTTTGGCAATGGAGAAGATCTGCAAGCTGGTAGATACCTCAAGTTTCTGGCAATTTGGGAACCCTTGCGTGAAATGGTAAAAGATAAAGAACATCACTACAACAGACCCAGGATACTTAGAAATGCTGACACCTATTGAAATATCGAATAAACCTGACCTAGATGGACTAAGATACCCGGCAGAGCTCAACAATAAACAAACTCGGAACCAAATAAGTTGGGGAAAGGGGAGGAGGGGGGAGGACGTTGGGTGGGGGATTTTGAAAAGTTAAAACCCGCGGAGCCAACAGAGACACCTTCTGGGATTCTAAAGGGATTGTGAATTAAGTTGAAGGATATCTGTTCAAAAATATTTTGAAATGTTTTTTCTCTGTATGAATCTGTGGAATAAATAAACCATGTTGAAAAAAAGGATATTAGGACTGTGTTGGCCAGACAAACAGGAGCAGAATTATGGCCAAAGAATTCTGAAGTGAATAGAACTAAATGCCTGTGTTTGTGACAGATAGCAGGAACTGTTGTATAAAGAGCTTTTTGTGGCACTTCTGTCAGCGGTGTGTTCCATATTTAATTTATTAGGTAGTCTTCAGCCATTCTCTGAGCCATCTACTTGGAAATCTTCCCCTCCAGAGATAAACCAGAGACTTTACCACTACCTATTGAAGTCTGCCGTTCCATTTCAGTGCAAGACAGTACCGGCCTCCTCTACTTCCAGTTCTACTTGGCCAATACTACCTGCAGCTACACAGGGTCTTTTTCTGCCTCTTCAGGCTTTTTCCCTGTTTGAAAGGACGGGCTCCCTTAGGTTCCCCTGACTGCCAGTCCTATCGACGGTCATGGTGGCCTCGGGAGGAGATCATCCCTACCTCTACGAGCGCAAGAAGGGAAGAAGAACTACCAAGACAGACGACGAAGCAGAGAATCCTAAGAAGGACAGAAGGAGACAGAAGGCATCTAGCTCCACAGAAGACCCAGGTGAGGAGACTCGGAGGAGGGGGGGGGAAACTACAGACCTTGACACAAGTTCCATAGTTTGGCTATCAAACTGGGAGAATGCGGTTCCTCAGAATTTCCTTTTCTCGTAGTGTTTTGTTTCGATTTGGAGGTCATTGCTCAATTTTAGGTTTCATCCTGGTTGCTAACGGTTGGACAGTGCAACATTCTTATTGAGATCGCAGTGTATACCGTACGTGATAAGTAGAAATGAACACTGTAACATTTGAAAAAAAGCAAGTTTACAATGTCAGTCAATTATATAATTTCCTTTTTTAATGGCTCCTTTTGCAGAATAACACAACCTCCCTCTGTCCACAAGTTATCTTTTTTCTTTCACTGGTCGTACAGCTGTGAGCAACGGCTGAAGTGTCTCTAGAAAATACACACCTGACTGTGCCACTCTCATCCACATAGAAAAGTCAGAGTGCAAAAGTTCAAGTGAAGGACAGAATGAATAAGAGAGTGAGAGTGTGAAGGAGAAAGTGAGAGTGAGTGTAGCATACGATACACTGGGTACAGCTAGTTAGTTCCTATTGATTTGGTTGGGAGTATTTGTCTGTTTTTAGGAAGTCAAATTGGCTTTTTCTCAACTTATCAGCAGGGCTTCTTATAAGTGTTTCTATGGCTCTGTTGGCAGGGCAATGTAATGTTGATAATGAGCAGTGGCACAGAAATTATGATCATCATATTCTGTGGCGCAGTAATTCTGAAGCAATTTTTCTCCTGGTACATGAATTATGTGAGGCGTTTTCCCCTGGCCGAGAATGGCTTGATTCTAGTGCCATATGAACGCTTATTGATGCCTTTTCTGACGCACTTCTTTTGTTTCCATTATTCCATCTGGTGAATAAAATATCAAAGTGAAATGTTTTGTCAGACCAATGAGTGATATTTGTTCTTTGTAACACATTTTTAGATTAGCCTTTTTTTCATTTCAGTGGCACCATACATGTTCTGCATTTTATTAGCCAGTATAGTTGGAAAAAGTGCTGCAAGTTGCAACTTTTCTACTGATTTGTGAAGAATATCTGTGGTTAGGAGAGGGATAATTTCCTTCCTACACTCCTTTCAGTGATGATAGCTACGTTTCCAGTCACTTGGGCACTTTGTCATGTCCTTCACCTAAGGAACATTGCAATCTGCAGGTTTGCTGGTGGGGTGGCCCGATTTACCTCCAGCCTAGAGCACCCCACGGGCAAAAACAGCCGGTATTACCCCCATGGAGTCCTATGGGACTGCATGGAATGGGGATTAACCTCCCCTTACTGGCACCTGTAATCTGCCATTAATTTCAGCAGACCAGGTGCCGGTAACGCTATTGCCGTCTGGTGGTATCACGTCAGATATACCGACGCAATACCACCAGACATCGAATGAGCCCCAATGTGCCCATGAAAGCTGTGTCCTCACTTGGAGAAAAGTAATTAGAGGGATCCCTGGAGAAGAGCTCTTGTTGGTTTGACCTGGCCCCAACATTTCTAAAATGTTTCAGTTTTCCTTTTAATTCCTTGGAATTTATTTGATTTCATCTGATATTATTCTGGTAACAGTTCTGTTTTCAGCTGAAATCAGTTTGAAATTGATTGTAATCAATAGTTATCCATTGTTTACTGTTTCAAGTCAATAACCTAAACAGGGTGAATCTGGTCCTGATTCGAACAGATTCAATGCATTATTGTAATGGTTTTAGCCACAATTAGAGTCAAGTACTTTCGGGCTGGCTTAACTCTAGCATATAGAATTATCCATTTCAAACCTTTGCAGTTGTCCATTATACATGTACTTTGCTCATTACATAGCTAGATTTTTGCAAATTGTATTCTCCATTTGGTTTAATTATGTTATAATCCTGGTGTAATCAGACAATACATTCTACTCTATGCTTTATCATATTTTCCTGTTGATTTCACTACATTTTCAAAAAAATGTCAACCAATATTAGTCAATTGTTTTGCAAATAGTAACTCTAAATGCTAATGTACACGACTCTCAATCTAGAGAAAAGGTACTATTCCGTAAATGCGCAGGCCTCCTGCATACACGTGTTTACAGCTATGCTTTTGTATAGTGGCATTCAGCACATCCTCACCCGTGTTTCCCTATACAAGCTGAATCCTCTTAGAAACATGATGGTTTTTGTTGATAATATTGACACTGTGTTAGGCAGAATCACATGCAGTACCCTTTTGGAACACTACATGCAATTAAGAAAAGAAGTGTCAGTACAATTTCACCTTTGGTACAAGCCTGTACTACACAATTATGTGGTAGCAGTGGCTAAGCAGCCAAACTTATCTTAAGAGTTTAGTGAGCAGTAGAACAAGTTACACAAAGGACCAACAAATACAGTGGTTCAAACAAACACTTACTTAAGGTTTCTTGGTAAAAGAATATACATGTATTTACACAGTGAGTTTGAAAACATTACAATAGCAAGATCAGCTCAATATCATATACTAATACACCACAAATACACTACCAATAAATTACTGAACACGTTCTTCTCCCCTGAAGTGGGAGAAAATGGCACTTCAGGTAATTTTAAAAGGGGTAAAAATACAAGGATATAAGAATCGGTAGTACAAATACTTTCATAGGAAGGGCAAAGGGTTTCAGTGAACTACAATCAGCAATTCAGTTCATAGGCCTGGGCCAAAGTCAATGGTTCAGAGTCTTTGTATAGGATAGCACAGTTCTGGAAGTAAACAGTTAAGTCATTGCCACAGAGTTTAGAAGAATTTGACTAGGCGAAAAGTTAGACGAATGTTTCACAAACTTTCGCAGTGGCCAAAAAGATTTCCGGACCGCGTTTGCTCAGTACCTTTTTAAAGTGAAGAAGAGCTGTAGCTGAAGCAGTTGTTAATGGCTGTTCGAGCAGATCTCACTGTTCCTGAGCTTCAGTCGTGGGGACAAGGAGGACGTCGGGAGGTTCCTGCACTGCCCAAGGATGAGACCATAAGTTTGGCAAAATGTCGGTTTAAGGTGTGAGTGCCTTAAAGTCCACAAGCTGGTTTACTTCCCCCTGGCTATCCGTTTTTCAACAGCACTCTGAAGAAAATTCGACCAGGATGGGGACAGTGTCCAGGTGGCTTGCGAGTTGGTTGTTTCCACCAAACTCGAGGGAAGAAGTTAACCTTGAAGGGCTTCACTGTCAATGGAGTTTCAGGCAATTCGGACCTGCAGCAGAGCTTCACTGGTCGTCAAGGAGTTGCAGCAGTCCTCTTCCTTCAGCTCGTCTTCGGTTCTTTCGTTCCAGTGGTCTACTCTGCTTTCCAAGTCCCAGAGACCTGATTTTAAATAGTTTTCCCCCATTCATTCCACCGTGGCTGTCAATCACACAGCAGGGTAGCTGTCCTTGCCGGACAGCCAGCCAGCCAATCATGCCAGAGTGCATTCAGGTCTCCTAGGAGACTAAGCATCGGGAGTTTCGGGCACCTCCCTCACATCCTGTCCATCCCAGGCACTCAGGCGCCAGAGGAGGGCTTCAGCACTGAAGCCCGCCAAATGCCAACGAACAAAGGGACCAAACCTGGTTTGGCACGCAGAGATAAACACAAGAAGGATCTTTCCTAAAAGAAATGTCAAAAAAAGTTGACCAGTGTATGTACAGATGGTTCTAGGGCGCCATATAGGAAAACGTGGCTGACCCGATTTTTAGTTACCATTGTTCTTGGTCGGGAAAAATCATGGTAGTTTGATCTAAACCACTGCCACCAGCCATTTAAAGTAGGAAAGGGTAACATTTGACTGTTACGTGAGTGATTTGACTCGGGGGGGGGGGGGGGGTTTAGGGGGGGAGCTAGGCAACCCCTCCAGAACTCTATAGGAAGATAGGGTGTGCTGGGTCTGTAAATTTAAATAGACTAGTAAAGTCAATTTAACTTTACATGCTCTGGGAGACCGTAGTCAGTCCCAGAGAAGGTAATTAAACCTTGGGAAGTCTGAAATGCATCCCTGTGCCACTGCACTGAGGGTGTTGTGTGACACACAGAAAAAGATGATGCCTATGGATTTGTTTTAAACTCCATAACCAAGGAACACAAAAGTAAAACACACATCAAAATACATAGAAGAGTGGGGAAAAAGGCTCACGCTCTTCCGAGGTAAAAAATCAAATCCTAGAAATCCAGCAAAGTTGCAGGGGGTCTCAAAAGGTAAGGGAAATTAGCACATTCTTGAGAATTCTCCCTAACACACGGGTTCACATGCAAACAATACACAATCAAAAGTATGCAGTGGTTTCATGTGCACAAATTTACAAGTGGAAAGTTTGGTTGTTTCAAAATTATCAGCACAAATATTTGTGCAACTTAGTATTAAATAGTAATTGATGTGGAATACGAAGCCTTACAGCCCTTCTTTTGAACTTATTTTGCACTAAAAAGCCATGGTGCATTTATTAATTAAATGTATCCATCAACATTTTCAGCTCTGAAGACATTGCATAAACTACATAAATATGTTTCCTTGCAAAATGGCATTTATTGTGTGG
Source organism: Ambystoma mexicanum (assembly GCF_040938575.1). Classification (NCBI taxonomy): domain Eukaryota; kingdom Metazoa; phylum Chordata; class Amphibia; order Caudata; family Ambystomatidae; genus Ambystoma; species Ambystoma mexicanum. The sequence continues at coordinate 230,448,434 of NC_090931.1, read as the reverse complement.
TGGTATTCTCTTTTGATAATTCGAAGCTATGTCTACTTTCTGTGACAAGCCTCTCATAGTAAAATGTTTAACATACAAATTGTCCATTCTGCTCTGATGTTTTTACACAGGTTTCAAATGCACTCATCACTTTTATGTCTGACATAGAGGGCCGGATTAATGGAATGGGGCGCAGAAATGGTGCAAGGTCCGCACGCCAAGAAGGACCCTGTGCAAGCAGTGGCGCAGAAACAATATTGCGTGCCACGCGTATTCATGGATTTAAAAACGCATTACTAGCCATCACGCAACTTAATAAACTGTGTGAGTTATGCCCACAGCACGTCCCCAAGCACAGCAAAAAGCAAGCAAAAGGACAAACATGGCGCAAGCCTCTGCACCACCCCTTACCCACTATTCAGTATCCCAGTGAGAAGGCGCACCTCACCTCGAAAGCCCAGGCTGCACGCCAGCAAAATCACACGTCTCACCTCGCAAGCCCAGGCTACACCCCAGCAAAATCGGGCACCTCACCTCGCAAGCCAAGGCCTCAACCCAGAAAAAACGCATGCCCTCGCAAGGCCAGGCTGCACCCCAGCAAAATCGCATGCCTCAACTTGCAAGCCCAGGCCTCACCCCAGAGAAAATGCATGCAATCCCTCGCAAGCCCAGGCCGCACCCCAGAGAAAACTCGTGCCCTCCCTCGCAAGGCCAGGCTGCACCCCAGCAAAATCGCACACCTCAACTTGCATGCTCAGGGTTCACCCCAGAGAAAATGGGTGTCCACCCTTGCCAGCCCAGGCCGCACCCCGAGAAAACGCGTGCCATCCCTCGCAAGTGCTGGCTACACCCCAGCAAAATCGTGCGCATCTCCTCGCAAGCCAAGGCCGCACCCCAACAAAAAAAAAACATGGGCCCTCTCTCGCAAGGCCAGGCAACAACCTCCAGACTGGACACCCCCCAGGCATCCGACTCCAGACTGGTCACCCCCTCCAGACTAGACACCACCCCCAGGCATCCCACTAAAGACTGGACACGCCCTCCAGACTGGACCCCCCAGGCATCCGACTCCAGACTGGTCACACCCCCAGAAATTCAGAACAGTGAGCACCTTTTGCAAGGGGCTCAGTGCTTGGGAGCACATGGTGGGTGATGTGAGGTCATCTTCCCACTCCGTGACCAGGTCGAAGATGATATGGGGGGGAACCTATACCTGCCATAGACCTGGTCATCAGGCATCCCAAAAAGGCTGGTCCTTGGGTGAGAGATCCGGGCCCTGGCTATTCTCCTCCTCCTGCGGTGTCCCAGGATGACTGCTGCAACAAATGGTGCATTCATGGTAGCTGCCTCTGTGCGTTTGTTGATCGCGCTTGCTTTTTATGCAGTTCTTAGTGTGCGCATTGAAGTTTACGCCTGCTATCGCGTGGCGTAGGTGTTTCTGGATTTGCTCGAAGTTTTTCGCATGCCAGCGTTCCCTGTTCAATTCCATGAATGCGTTTTTTTGCCCGAGTATGGGCGGTAACGATTGTTGGGTGGTGGAACGTCCCACATGATGGCCACATTTTTGCTTGTTCTTCCTCATTCGTTCCGCCCCCTTTTTAGGTGGCTGCACAGGCCCTACCGGCCCTTCTCTTGGAGTCTTGCGCAAGGTGTTTGTCGGCTCGCAGTGACATGGTGGAGCGGCGCAGATTCCTCGCAAGTCCCGGGTAAACCCTGCGCATTGTGTTACATGAATCAGGCGCAAAGTGTATAACCTTTTAGCCAGTTTCATAAGGATTTTCACTTGAGTAAATGAAAAAATACGTATGAGTATCTCATTTTGTTTGCACCCCTAAAATCTAATTTTCCAAACTTAATACCGGAGCTTATCTATGTAAATCATATTCGTACATGGGCATAACAAAGGCCCGGTGTGTTGAATTTTCTTTAGTCCATCACATAAATTTGTGGAAACAAAATCATACCATCCTCGTACTAAGCCTTCTTAATTTTAAAATGTTAACATTTGAAGCACCTAAAAACGAATTATCTAATCCTCTGAACAACTGACTTTAAAAACAATCCAAATGACAGATTTGACATAGGCAATCCTTTTCGCATGCTACTTGTGATTCTATTATTTAAGCTAAGTTTATTATTGACCAAATCTCCAGTTGTGAGGTTTCCCTACAGAGTCTGAATTGCGCCCAGATACCCTAGGGTGTGGTGCGCTTTATAAATAAATAAAACAAACCGGTCCCCAGCTCTGTCTTTTTTCATGACTGCTTAAAGGAGTTCCCACTTAACCTTACTTAATGTTTTTATGCATCTAAATGCATCATAGCAAATGTAACATTTTCATGGATGGCTATGTTACCAAGCATTATTGTTTTTCGAATTTGCTGATAAAGATCTTGCCATAACCATCCCACTTGGGGTGACTACCGGAAAACAAAAGAGGTGATGTTTGGAAGGCTTAGAATTCATCTTAACCTCTGGCATCAATCTGGGCAACCTTCCTGACCAGTCTGGGCATGCCGTCCCATTCAGTGTGACTACAGCAAAGCAAGAGGTGATGGCTGGAAGGTTTATAATTAATCTGGTACTGCTCCGTCAATGCATGTCACTGTTTTATCTTGCGGTATTAGGCCATCCTCATTGCTGGATGCATGAATTTCAACCCCCTCCACCTTTTAGCACAATTCAGAGGCTTGTTCTTACCTCTGCTTGCTCCTGTGAGACTTCTGCACAGAACCGTTTATAGATTGCTGTTAGCTGCTCATCTCACTCTGGCATAATTGCACAAATATATTTTCCTGCTGGATTCATTTTCGATCAGCTTCCACATACATAATTAGATTGTCTAAATTGACCTCCTGCCTACGCAGCTTCCTCAGATTTGAAAAATCTCTTTTTTGCCTTTTTTCAGTTGCACATACTCGCCATTTTCTTCCTCTCAATTGCTCCGTTCACTGTGCCCCCTGTAGATGTCTTAAATGATCCTCTTTAGGCTGTCATCTCAGTTGCAATTGTGGACTGAACTATCCACAAAATGTTCTATTTTCCCACTCTCGCCGTTCTGATTCTTCTCTCCCAAGATTCCCTATCACTCAGTTCCTTCAAATGCACAAGCCTATTAGAGACTACATACTGCTTGTAGTTACTTTCTCATCAGGGCTACTTGTCCATAACATAGGGTAATCTCCCAATAAAATACCCCATGTCCGTTGAATTATAGCTTCACTTTCTCCATCACCCAACTACTACCCGCATGCCCGTTCTTCATCACAAGTATCCTCCCATGCCAGCTCCGTGCTTTTCAGCCCCTTGTTTTTTGGGTGCTCTTACATATTGCTGCCTGCAACAAAGCTGCCTTCGGTCATCTTCAGAAGCCATCTGTTAACCTTGCTATGCCTTACAGCCCAATATATCAAGGAGAATCTCAATTATTCTGGAAATGTATTTCTCTCAAATGTGATTGAATATACAATTCATGCTCTGCTTTTCTGGTGAATAATACTTTGAATTCTACCCAAGTCTTGTTTCAAAATAATTATCCCTGATTTTCCTTTTTTAAATCAGCAACAGGAAAACAAATAATAGGCCATCCTCCATGGCCATCTCTCGGCATTGCCTCCAAAACACTGTAATATATTTCTGAAAGGTTGCAATCTTCTGCCAGTTGTCATGAAACAGAGTTGGATCAACTCAAGGAAGACAAAATCTGTCATTTAGACAAAGGTTTATTAAGGCTGATTACAAGGTTGGGACAAAATTAATTTGTGACAACAGAATGGCTTTTCCTTGAATTTCCGTCTGCTCTTGGCTTGTAGGTCTCAGAATAGAATTCCGCCCCAATAGTCGGTGAAATTTGACTTTTCCCTGCAATTCATTTTAGTCTTGTTGAGGAACTCCAGCCATCGCTTATCAGCAACTGCTACTGGTTCTCTATGTGCATGTTTGCCCACCTGCTTAGGCCTGTACAAGGGTGAAAGCTAAGGCGGAGTAATGGTGGTCCAACTGTAGAACTTCCATCAAGGGATTTGGTAGCCAGAGTTGACATATAGGCATGTCTTCTGCTTCTTCAGTACCTCCAGGGCTCAGGGCTGAGTTATCTCTCTACAACTAGTCTTCACTCTTGTTCTCAATGAGTAGCTACAACATGATGCCTACAAGGACCTTTCCCGCACCTCCTGCCCTCTCCTTTACAATCTGACTTCCCTTCTGTGCCTCCTCAAAAGGCCACCATTTGTCCCACCTCCACCCCTCTCAGGCTTACCTTTCCTCCTCCCTGATTTTTTTCTTTTTTTACCACTTCACTCAGGATCTCTCTCCAATGTCTCTTTCCTCCTTTACGTCCCTCTCCAACTACTTTTTTACAGTCTCCACCCTCTATGTTTCCCCTCCATCGTTTCTGTTCTCGTTTTCTTCCGCCTTGGTATTTCCTCCCCTCACCTTTCTGGCTCCTTACACCTCCTATGTTATTCTTTCTATTTCTCTCTAACATCTCTTCCAACCTACTCTTTGAATAGTCTTCCTTCTTCTCTGATGTTGTCTCTCTTTACACCTACTTATCACCTGCAGCCTTTTCATTGTGTAGCTTTCCAACCTTCTCCTTGTGTCAACTGCTCACTTCTTTGCTGGTCTTTCCCTCTCTTCCTCCTGAATGACTTCTCCAAGCTCCCCCTCGGTTCTCCCGAGTGCGTTCACGAACCTTCTTGAGGGGTACCTGGTCCCTTCGGCACCCTTAATCCCCAAAATCCCAGAAAAAAGACAAGGACTTCATCACACTACCAGCATACTCAAAAACCCTAAAATTGCATTTCAACTGTTTTGCAGTATCATCCTCTTATCGGTAGCATAATAAGCACCAGTGGAAACATCTGTTAACAAAACTAAGGGTTATTGCCTTTCTGTGAGTACACTGGCACAGTATCCACTCGCTTGGTGATGCACAGTGCACCACTAAAAAACAGGCCTGAATTATATAAATAAGCGTGCAGCACAAACACTCCATCAAAATTCAAACTTTTGTGTTAAATCTTTCTGAATATCTGTATCTTCGGGCAAAATATGTTTTCAACAATGTTGCAAGATGCCTCTTTGATAAATGTAAATATCCCAATAATGTATTCCTCTTAGCAGCATTACTTTAGCCCACTGAACCTCTCAATCGCCTGTTGTTGTTTATTTAGTATGTACAACCCATAGAGTATCATTATGACATTGGATGAGTTTACAGAATTTATTTATTTATTGTTCACTTGTTAGACATTTATACAGCAAGTACAGACTGTTTCAAAGTGCCCAGAGGGCAAAGGGAGGGAACAAGGAAGTTATACACATTGAATACATAACAGAGGATGGGAAAGGGAAAAAAATGAAAAAGAACCAGTGTGAAAGAAAAGGAGCAACTGCTGATCATCCTGTAGGCCTACATAACCATCACATTTTACTATTTGTTATTTGAAGTCAACAATGCTAAAGGGGCATCATGTTCATGCTCCACTGACTGGTAAAAGCAAATTCTTCCATTCATAACAACTTTGAAATTTTCTGGGTCCTGAACATAATCTTTTGTATAGCTGCATGGACCCTTTTAGCTAACTGCCTAAGTTGACGTCTTTTGCCAGCAGGTATTTTATATGCATCAGATCTGGAGAAATCTGCAACCCAGCAACTGTGATTGATCTATGAGGTCCTGCAAGATCCAACAATTTCTGTTAAAGGTTATAAGGTTATAACCACCCAACTCCCCCCTCACCCCCCCATCACCCTCACAGAAAAAAATCCATATTGGGTGAGGTTCACTCTTCAAGCTCTATTTTCAGGATGCTCACATTTATTAATCCAATGTTTTGATAATGCAATGTTTATCAGATTATTGTAACACGTTTCCATGGTTCCAGCTTGTGTGACTATGACACACTACTTAGGATCACAGCTAGGACTCAGATAGCCAAGGGCGGGTGGCAGCCGGCAAAGCTCCACTTCTCATAGTTGTACTAGGCACAACCTAGAGATGATAGATGGAGTGGTCTCTCAGAGTTTACTTTTGCTGGAATCTGTTAGTGGGATGGGAAAAGGAAACACATAAACACACCTACCAAGTACTATGTTTGTGTTTCCTTTTCCCTATCCCACTAACAGTCATCTTGAAATCCAGGGCAAACACGATTGTTGGTTATTGCTTGTAACGCCCCAAGTTTCAAAATAATCTGGAATGAAGACCATAGTCTCCTGTAGCATAGCCACTCTGGCTACCACAGGTTTGTCAGAAAACAACTTGAAGATTCTTCCAGCCTCTAGAAACCCAATTGACCACACTAGATTGCAGTACACATGCAGATACCTTGGACACTTCTCATTGGTCACTGGAGAATGAGAATGTTATTGAGTGATCAATGGATCAAGTCCTTTTACTAACTTCACACCTGATGGGCGCAGCTATACAGATCTTTCGAAATGAACTCCACAGCTCTGTTACAAACAGTTTTCTATCTTGTACTGACCTCACCAAATTGTCTCCATTGTTCTGTTTCACAAATATGTGGCACTTTTCTAACCTTATTTAATGGGCATCCCTCGCTCCCTCATTCAGATGGCTGTGGCTCTTGTTCTGATCACACCTAATGGGGCCAATTGCTCACTGTTGTATAAAGTCTTGGCACTTGTCCTGGCCTCCCTTTATTGAGATAAGTAAAGAGGTATCAAAATTAGAGATGGGTGAAAAAGAAGAAAGAACTGCAGTAGGAGAAGGGGAAACAGGCCTGGAAGAAGGCAGAGAAGTAAAAGAAATGCCAGAATGAAGACAATTCAAGTGAAGAAATTGGCAAAGTCAGATGCAGTAAGTGTGGAGAGAAGGGAATGATCAGGCAGAGGAAGAGCCAATAGACAAGAAATAGATTTGAAAAGACAGCGGGGTGAGATGATTGAGAGTGCAAGACATCAGAATAATAGAGACATTTAGAAAAAAGAAGTGCACCATAATATAAAGTATAAAAGGACTTGCCATCAGACGTAGAACTAGGTCTATGCCAGCAACACTCCAGGCGACGGAGAGACCTTCGCATAGAGTGAAGATCAGGATTAAGCCAAGGCTGATAAGGTTTATGAGAAGGAAGACATGTAGAGAGGGTATTTAGAGTATCAAGAGAGGAAGAAAGGGAAGTGGAGAAAGCTGAAGCAGCATTATCCAAAAAAGATGAGATAAAAAAGAAACCTAAGACTCTCAATTGAAATTATATGGAGTCAATTAAAGAGCTTGACACATTTTGTAAAGTTCTATTTTTGATGGATACACCGCAGCCTGTTCATGTATTTTATTGATGACTCCACAAGTACTTGTTTCTGTCCCTAGTCACTTAGTTGCTAGCCATTCTTATGTGGTGTTTACAGATATAAGCTTCTGTTGTCTCAAATTGTTTTGTCTCTACTGAAATAGTCATTGGAAATTTTCCACCTAATCACTTATCTCTTCTATTGAGTTTTCTTGCAACATCTCTTAGGTTCTTGGATGATTATTCATTTTATTTCATTGTAGTCTGATGCACTCTTTTTGGCTGCATATAAGTAGGACAAAACATGTCTCTGTGAAAATGCTGTTCTTTCCAACTAATGTGACTTATGTCAACATATTCTGTTTATTCCTCACTGTAAAACTACTAGTGGGCAGTAGATGAAGGTGGGCAGTGGATGAAGCTGCTGCTTCATCCACTGCCCACTAGTTTCCCTGTAGAGGAGACAGGTGAAGAATAAACCTCAGAAATAAACACTAATCCTGAAAACAGTCAGTTTTGTGAGTTACTGAGAAGGAACAATAGGCGTTTCAAGTGGTACTTAACCCAACCTATATTGTGATACATTTTTTTAAACGTATATACAAAAGTGTATGGCCCTCATTCCGAGGTTGGTGCTACCGGTACCGCCACCGACTTGGTGGTATGGGGACTTACCAGTCTATTCCGACCATTGCGGGACCAGTAAGTCCCCATTTGAAAAGCCATTCCCCATTCCCATTTGAGCCCCCATAGGGCTCAATGGGAAGGGGGAAGGCGCCAATAACGGTACTGTAAATATCGGTACCGTTATTGACCCCAGTATCCCTTTGCGGGTCCCATCCTTAACGCCTGGTAAAACCAGGCGTTAAGGGAGGGACCCGCAAAGGGACCTTGGAATAAGGCGCAAAGGGATTACCGGCACCAGTGTCATTACCGGTCCCCGGTATCCCTTTGCGCCCAGGTCGTAATGACCGTCTTGATTGAGATGTTATGTTATATCTGTCTGCTGTGTGAATTGGTGCCTCAAAGAGTGAGTCATTTTTTATATTTTGATGAATAGGAACCAAATGAAAACAGATTAATACAAATTCTATGTACCATGTAGGCTCCTATGATTCATATTAGTTCTCTCTTTTCCTTGACATAGGCCCAGGGATTTGTTTTGCTTTGGTTCAAGAAGCTATTTGTGTACCCGCACTGTCTGCGGTTGTTTGCCATGTTTCTCTAGAGACTGAGAAACGCTGGTCCCTGTGCACACACTACAGGAGTAGGAGGCAGTTTGTGTTCCCCTTGTCCCTTTATAGCTACATTAACCCAATTGTAACACAGACCCCTCGTGAAAAACAAAGTTTGGTTAGTCTTTATGTGTAATCATACTGACGATACTGAAACTTTTTTGATTACGTACCTTAGTCATGAATAAGGACCACCCTTCAGTGTTTATATTTTAGCCAGTTCCTTGTTTACAGTCCGATAAATAAGGGGAGAGGAGGAGGTTTGGAACACTTTAGATTTTTATATTAAATTCCCTTGATAATGAAGGAAATAGAAAATGTTAGTCCTACATTATGTATTGCAATTCCACATTTTCATTAAGCACCTTTTTATGAGTTTTTGGTTAAAAAATGAATTTCTGTTAAAAATGTAATGGCTTCTTGTTTATAATTTGTTGATTAGATTGTTTCCATTTTTTAAGCATATCCCGCTTAAACTCCTGGTAGATGTGACACTTAGGTAATGCTTCATTAATTGGGTTGTCTCTTTTTTTTTGTTTTTTGATGCAGATTTTATGTTCTATGATTCGTGTGTTACATTTTCTGTTGGTTTGGGCATGATATCATGTCGACCACATTCTGTCTGTTAATGTTTGTAACATTTTTTATTTACCAAGGCCTCTGGCGTCCTATCTCAACTTCAATTTATTTTGGTCCTGTTTTTACATACCATGTATTTGCCACACAGGAAATGTCCTTCTATGGGGTTAGCGCCTATAGTTCTGTGATTGACCCCTGTTTCGAATTGGATAACTTTATATCATTCCTCATGATGTTTGTCATGCTTGTTAATTCTTTTTAAAGCAAACATTGGTTCTTTTATTGTTTTATCCAAAACCTTTTTCAAATATTTATTATGGTTTTTTGATTCTGTAAGAAAGGTTTGTGAAGGTATTTACACACACATATAAACAAACATATCACTTCTTTCTTTGGCTTCCTAAAAAGAGTTTCCTGATTTGTTATTGTTATTTTATTGAGCATTTGTTAGGTGCCTTATACAACAGAATTGTGTTTGAAAGCAGCACAAGGCTAAATGGGAAGGCAACAGGGGAAGTAATAACAATGGCAAAACAGTAAAATGCAGGAATAGTCCTACTAGGCATTGTGGCATTTGGCCGTGAAAGTGCAGTGAGGAAAAGTGCAAGAGATACAGAGGGAGGATGGGGCGGGGCAGAGGAGTGAACATGTGCTGGTGGAGGGCCCTGCTGGAAGTGCAAAAGGGAGGCAGGGATAAGAACCTCGGGCTAAGTGCTAGTGCAGGTGACTCTCAGGGCTGGGAAACAGAGTCTCCAAGCCGGGGCTACCAAGCGCAGCGCAGGGCAGTGCAGTGCAGTGGAGGGGAGGGTGCTGGTATGGACAGGGAAGAAGGGCCTGGAATTCTGTGAGATTCATGAGGATCAGGCCACCAGTTACAGCAGCAGCAGTAGGGTGATTAACAGAGAAGAGATAGAGGTAGAGAACAGCAGAATTTTGAGCAATTTCCAGAATTTAAGGAGACTCCGGTTTAGTCTAAGAGGGGTAGGGAGGCTGTTCCAAAGGGAGGCGCCAGCCTAGGAGAGAGACATGATCCCCACTCTCTGCATTTGACAGTCAAAGAGTTGGAGTTAGAGGAGCGTAGTGCTCTATCAGGGGAGTATTTGGGGGTTGAGGGGCTTGGAGATATCATGGTCCCAGGCCCCAGAAGGCCTTGTGGATGATGCAAAGGCTCTTGAGTATGATCATTGCCTTGAGAAACCTGAAGGTGTCTCACTTGCTAGTCTCCGGAGATCTGTCATCCAGGTGGGCAGGACACGGCCATCGCTACTAGATCCAGTTCCTGGGGGTGGACCAGTGCAGGAGGATCACCTGGATGGGGGCGGGGGGGTGTTCAGGGAGTGAAAGTGGGACACTGAAATGTGAGACGCAGTACACCCTTCCTTATGGTACCTTTTTACCAATCCTACCAGGTAGGATATCTAGAAACTCAACCCCGGCCCCCTTTTCCGACACAAATACCTTCACACGGGCAGTTCATTGTGAGCGACTACAGACTAACACCAGAGCCGTATACCTGACTTGTCCCAACAGAATGGTCAGGCAGAGTCAGGCAATTACTGATAACTACACACACCTAACTCCCATTACACTTCCCCACAGGGATAAAAAGTGGAGCACAAAAGCACACTCTGAGCAAGGCCAAACGCACCACCAGGAGAAAGGCGGCAAGATCTGAGAGGACAACAAGAGGGAATTACCCTTGCCCTTTACAACCAAGAACCACGACTTTCAAGAAGCCTCAAGGAAAAGAAACATAAGACTGGGAATTTCAGCTGATGAACGGTGTAGCTTGTGTCAAAGGTACACTGGGCCCTCCCACACTGATAGCCAGGGCACGGAGAAGCAATTGCCACTGTGGTACCGTCCTTGACTCCCACAGCAAAACAACGCCAATGAGTTCAGCACAGCCGGTGAGTTGGAGAAACTGATAGCAGACCGGACTGTGTTATGCTAAAGGTTGCAAGCGGCAACATTGTATGAAGAAAGAGAACTTGAATATAAATTTGCCTTGGTGGAAGACATTGGATTACATCAAGGACAATTCATCACATATGCTAGGCTGGTGAGGATGATAAAAAACACATGGTCCGATGTAGTGTTAGCTCAGCAGCCTTAGGCTGTTGTATAATTATTTTTAGACATATAGGAAGGGGGCCATGAGGTTTCCCAGATGTGCAAGTTGTTGATTTCTAAAGTGGGGAAAGCAGTAACCCAGACGAGGTTAGACTGGGAGGAGGAGGTGGGTGAACCTATGGGTTATGGGTCAGGGTGCAGGGATATCATAAGAAGGTATCGAGGGACGTGAGGTTGCAGCTGGTGCAGCTATAAGTCACCCATAGAGCATACATGGCACACAAGGAGATAGCTAATTTTAAAAATGCTGGCACACAGACATGTCCGAAATGTGGAGAGGTAAACGCAGGAATTGCACACATATTCTGGGCATTCCCCGAAATAAGGAGATTCTGGAAGGAGGTGGCCCGCTTTATGGCAAGAAAGGAGATTAATTTAGATGTGAACTCCCCGTGGGCATGCATGTTGAGGGGGTTCCCCAGGCTGAGTAAACTTAAGCACGTGAGCAAACTTAAAGACTTGATATACATACTAGCTAAGCGCGGAATAGCAATGAACTGGAAAGCAAGTAGGAGATCGAGAGTGGAGGCCTGGTGGTACGATCTGCAGAAATGGGCGAATGCCGAGACCGCGGCGTGGGAGGAGGCAGCAAATAGAGGTAGGGTGGAGGAAGCAGACATGTTGAATGCCTGGAAGCAAATAGTAGCAACACTGTCTGGATCTGACCAAGAAAGCCAGGAGGAAGGCGGCCCTCCGGGGGGGGGAGAAGGAGGAACGCCCGCAGAAATGGTATGAGGGAGGCTGAAATGTGTGCTAGGCTCGGGGGTGGCTGTGAGAAGAGAAAATACAACATGGAACGGCACAAGATAATTGAAATGCATTGGTTGTTACACTGTATGATGCACAAGAATGGTTTAACTGTAAAGTTGAAATGGTCCTGCAGCGGACTCTGTTGAATCCCGTGCACACTTGAAAGTCTTTGATTGTCTGTAAACTGAAGTTAGTCTGAGCCCTGCTGAGGGGGACTAATTGTAGAAAAGGGGGGATTCGGGGTGAAAAGTAACACTCCCGAGAAGATTGCTGAGGCAAATGTGAAGTCTCTGTATTGGTAGTCCTAGAGCACTCCGATTTCAATCAAAGATTTTCAAAATGTAAGCTCATTGAAGGTTAAGTAATGGGGTGCCGGAGAGAAAAACAACCCAGACACTTGGTTGTATTACTTGACTACAACACAATGTGAGCCCAACTGAGGGAGGCTAATTGCGGAAGAAGGATTGGAGCCCGGCTGAGGGGGATCCTGGGTGAAGAGTAAATTGCCCTACGTGAATATTGAGAAAGGAACTTTTCTTTATTGTTTATGGGACATCAGGTCTTCTAATTCAAGAGCCTTTGCACTAAAACAGACTTGGGCACAGAAGGCCCTGATGTTGGTGACAGGATCTGTGACTTTGTGCCAGAGGAGCCCTCCAATGTGCTGTGCTCAAGTGACCCATTTTATCCTGTTCTAAAAACGTGGGGAAGGGAGGCCCACGACCTAACATCCTGACTTATCATTTTGTGAACACTTCTTTCTTTTTGTGAATATTACCCCACACTATTTTGTAGCATGGCGGTAAGGATTAGCAATCGTTGATTTTAATGTAAGCCCTTTTATTTGACTAGACTCCACAAGGACTGTATTATTATTATTTGACAGTCGTAGCTTGCTCCCATCTTAGATTTAGGGTTAGATTAGGCATTTATCTCACCCATTTTGCAGTTGAATACACACCCTTGAAGTGTGATCACTTGTGTGCGTCTTACTTTGATACCATGCCTTCCTTATACCAGCCACCGGGAGCCAGTGGAGCGATTTTAGGGCTGGAGAGGTACGGTACCTGGGCTTGATGAGTTTTGCAGCCTTATTCTAGATTAGCTGGTGGGGACAAAGGAGGAAAGAAGGAGATTGAGAAAGACACTGCTGCAATACGCCAGGAGTGTTTGATAGCAGAGCGAGCATTCAGAGTAGCTAAGTGAAGCTGGTTACCACCTCCTGAAGGTTTTCCGAGGTGGGGTAAAGGGGTGAGGTACTCTTGTTGGTGGTGGTGGAGAGGTGAGAGGGGAGAAAGAATGAGTGACATGAGAAGGGAGGACGTTTATGAGAGAGGGCAGGCGCTGGTCGAGAAGTAGAAGAGTAGGTTGAGACCCTCGGGCCATGATACTGCCATTGTAATAGACATTAAAATTATGCAATTAGAGGATAAGTATGCCAGGAGTACTTCCCACCCAGTGCCACCATTAATGGGTGAGGAGCAGAAAGTGGAGAGAGTGGAGACCAGATGGGTCGGTCCATAGGTCAGGAGAGGTAACAGTAAAGAGGATGCCCGTAAAAGTCTTCCTGGAAGTGGCATTGACGTTGGTGTCAGCAATAGGTAGGCCTGGGTTATATTCCAGGACAGCTTTTTTCCTTCCAGATTTCGTGAGAGAGGTAGGATAGGTGATAAAATAGCAGTTGGAATAGATGGTATGCCATTGGAGGGAGGGAGGGGGAGAGAGGAGAGAGAGAGAGAAGAAAAAAAAACACGAACGACAACTAAACTACACAGTGCCCAGGAACTCACCAAGTGGCATAGCAGCCAGGCAGGCATGGAAGACCATGAATGCACAAATTAAAAAGCACGCCTAAGTTCGAATTCCCAATAAAGCACTATAATGCAGCACAAAATGGAGAGTGAACAGTTTTAAAAGCACACCTAAAATTGAATTCACAGGCACCCAGGCAGGGGGAGCCAGCCAATCAGGTGGCTAGGAACGCAGGCTTAAACTGTTGGTGAAAGCCTATGTGCCATCTCACCGGACGGCCGGCTCCCCCGCCGCCATCTTCCCCCCACCCTCTGTCCCCTTATTATTATTTTTGTATTCCCCCCAGCACCCCACTTACCTTATTTCAGCTGCAGCAGCACTCGCTGCCGCAGCCCCACCTTCTACTCTGCTCCCGACGGCCATTATGGAAAGGGAAGAGGGAAACCCTATGGAATCCCATCTTCCCTTTCCATGGTCGCCATCTTTAGACAGTATTTTCAGTCATTTAATGGGACATGCGAGGCGTCCTGTTCAATGGCTGAAAACACTTTTTCTTTTTTTAGCACCCTGTGTTACTGCTTTGGTAGCCCGTGGTGCGAATGGCCTAAGCCGCCATTCCAAGGGCTGGAACAAGGGGTAATGATATGATAGGTTGTAATGGCCCGGCGACCTTCTTAGTGGCGCTCTTTTCTCGGACTGTTAATTTGGGCTGCCGGGCCGTTACCCCTCATTCAAGTCCTTGGAACGTGGGCTTAACACCACAATAAAGCACGAAAATGCAGCACAAAATGGAGAGTGCACAGATTTAAAAGCACACCCAAATTCTAATTTTGAGTAAGGCACTTACAGGCAGCAGAAAGTGAGCAATGTTGGGTTTAGAGCAGATACATACACCAAGTGGTCAGAAATTACAGTTTGCAGTTGGACTAGAGGGGAAGGTAGGCATGATATAGCAAATAACCAGGCAGAGGGTTATAGTCCAGGACAGGGTGAACCAGGATGCAGTGTAGATGTACATTTTTCATGGTCCCTGAACGCAGGGGAACAGAAGGTTTGTTCATTGAGCAATGTGGGCTGGGGGGAAGGTTACTGGAGCAGCAACATGGAGAGAGGCTCCCTCCTGCTTCAGATAAGGGCCTTAGCTCTCCTGCCAGCTCACTGATGGGCCTTAGAAGGGTGAGGGTGACCAATCACAGCATCCGTAGTCGAGTGGTAGATGAAGCACAACGGTGCCTGTAGTGGACTGCAGTGGCGGCGGTCATGTTTTAAGAAGAACATTCTCGAATTAAAGCAGCCCCACTAGGCCACGAGGAATGTTGAAACTGCAGTGAGAGCTGCACGCAGCAATTGTAAAACGACAGACTTGCACAAAAATCCCTGTTTAGATTAGGCACACGATTGCAATCAAAGACAGTGCACCACAGATATTCGCTATTAATTCTAGTAGAGCTCAACTGGGCTTACCTAGAGATCGTGTGATGTCCAAGTTGATCCTACAGCCTTGTGGTCTCTGTGGGGGTGGTGAGCTCTGTGAGCTCTATGGAAGCCCGTATATTGGAACCTCTTTTTGATGATTTTTCAACTAGAGCCATTGGATAACCTCTAGCTCCCATTTTTTTATTTATATGTTGACCTCTTCTTTATAATCGTCACGTGTACTATTATTTCTTTCAGTCTTGGAACTGTCCAAATGGAAGATTGTTTTTTTTAATATATTTGGCATGACTGCCCCCCCCCATAGTGGAGTAATGCATTTTTATCTATCACTTAATGATGAGGCTTAACCTGCAGAACTGTGAGGAAACATGTTGATGCATAAACAATCTACTTGAGTTTTACTCATAGTATAAGTGCATTTTAAGTATTGGTTCTCATCTTGGACCCCCATTCTTGACCCTTATGGACTCCACTGCTCCTGTTGCACATCGCTGTGGCTCTTTTCCTGGCCGCTTCAATAGACTTCACTATTCCATGTTACACAAGACTGTGCATCTTATACTGACCTTACCACCTGGAATCCACTGCTGTTGCTGCACATGGCTGTAATTCTTGTGCTGGACTCTCCAAGGGATTCTACTAGTCCATGTTGCACATGAATGTGGCTCTTGTTCTGACCTCCCCATCTGAAATCCACTGCAGCCTGCTGCACACAGCTGTGATTCTTGTCCTGGTAGCTGTTACGCTCACCTGATATCCCGAGGGGCGTCTGGAAGGCTCTGAGATCTGGATCCCTTGATGCGTAGTTGCCCAGTGCTGAATAATGAATCTTGGTTATTTGTAGGGTGAGCTATCCGTCCTGCTTTTCTTGTGCAGGGGCATTTGTTTTTTTTTGGCGAGCTGCCGAGTTGCTTCTCTGGTGCAGTATGCCTTCCTTGGGCCCAGGCCTGCTGTGACCCCGAATATGCTGGTAGGCAGGTAGGTTTTTTAATTGTAAGTCTTTGTTCTGTTTATGGTGGGAATTTGTTAATGTCTTTATCTCCTTCTTTTCATGTGCGAAGGTCTTGATGCTGGCGAGCCGTATGGAGAGGCACCTGTCTAGGTAAGAGAAAGCGCGGAGTGCAGCGCCTTTGTCTTTTAAAGCTAACCTGTGTTTTCTTCTCCTCTTCACAGGCCGCTGTGGTGCTGCGAGTGGATGAAAGCGCAATGAAAAACAGACCCCTGGAATCCGTTAAGGTAAGTACAGCGCTGTGCAGTTGTTTAATATTGAAAGTGAACCTGAATATGTCTTTTACTTTGCTGATGTTGCTGTGGTGCTCAAGTATTCAGTTAAGACTGATGGAATTCGATGTTTTGGAAGCGCGCGTTCTAACATTGTTTTAACCTTTCTCGTTATTGCAGGTCGCAATGTTCGAACAGCAGCTGTGGTAGCGGTTCACCGGAAGTCCTTAAGGTAGTACTCACAGGTGAGTGATGTTTCTTCTCTCGGTTTCCACAGATTGCAGCCCAGTTGAGATGCTAAGTGCTGGATGCTGTTTTCTCATGTAAGACAGAATAATCTTGTTCTTGCAGGATTACATGAAGATGCTGAAGACCAGGAGCTGGACACGGTGAGCGTCACGCTGCTGTTTGCAGAATAACACAAAGCGTGTTCTGCAGTTAGGGTGTGGTTTATATAGCCCAGATAAATTAGTACCGGGGAAAGTAGTTGCAGGCCTGCCACACCCAAAATACTAGACCACATGGCTTGGGTCTTAGAACTATACTGTGTGGGTGTTTCCATGTTGGATTTAAAGGCCCGTGTACATAAATGGGACCTAGTTTGAACAGCCCTCCTTCCTACAAATGAGCCTGGTGCCAAAGGCGCCAGGACTGGCTCCATGAGCCCTTTTGCAGTGGTTTTAAGGCCCCAAAGGTTCTGGTGGGAGCCTGCTTGTGGCACAACTTGTGCCCCCTCACAGGGGTCATGACATTCGCCCCCAATGTACTCCACTCGCTAACTTTTTCACACTGATGTGGCATTTATCTCGGCTAATTACCCCTCTGCTCCCTCTTGCACACAGCCCTCGATATAGTCATGTCCTCCCATAATGGAATGTACTCCATGTTGCACATAGCTATGGCTCTTGTCCCGACCCCCTTTAAAGGACTCCACTTCTCCCTGTAGCTGATGACTCTGTTGTCCTGACCTCACCCAATGGACTCCACTGTTCTTGGTTTCACATTCCTATGGCTCTTGCCTGTTGTTCTGAAAGGACTGCACTGCACCCTTTTGCACACACCCATCTGTTGCCAGGGTCAGATTGGCCCCTCGGCCTTTTGGCCCGTGGCTGGGCTGAAATCGTCCCTGGGGCCTGGGGGCCAGTTTCTGGCCATGCCTGGGCGGTTTGGAAGAAAGAAAAATGGAAAAAATATATTTTTTTTCCAATCTTCCTTTCTTCCACAAAGCCTTTCATCCTTCTTAGGTCGATAAATGAGTACCAACACAGGATGGGTGATATTGTATGTATATTTGTTCTATAAAACAGAGCTTAAGTGTAAGTGCTATACAATGACATATCATTTGGCCTTGGACGTCTGCTTGGTTTCACACTAATTTAGTGTACCTAGGGACAATGCTATTTGATGCCACTTCCTGTTTTGTCAAGGAGTGAAAGGTTGTGTTTTGTCGCTTCCTGGGATGTCACTTTGGGGTGGGATCAAATGACATCACTTCTGGTGATGTCATCAGAGGTCAAGAGTCATGAGGCGAGGGGTGGGCCACTTTTTTGGGGAGGACCGGGCCTATTTCTTGTCCCAGTCTGACCATGTCTGTTGCCCTAACCTCCCATAATGGGCTTGAGTGCTCTTTGTTGCATACAGTTATCGCTCTTGCCCTGCCTGCCCCCTCCCTACGGTCTCCATTGCTTCCTGTTGCACATGTTTGTGGCCTTATCCTGCCCTCCTCTAATGGACTCCACTACTCCTTATTCCACATGGCAATGACTCTTTTCTTTAAGGCAATAACAAACGGTCTGCTTTTCCTATTCATGGGTACCACCCGAAGGCTTAACAGAAGAATCGCTCCTATTCCTGGCACTAATCTGGCAGGACAACTAACACACTCTGTGAATGTACAGAGACTTTTTGCTGTGTGGGTTTGTGCCTTTTACTCCTAGTAATGTTTCCATGTACATGTTGCTTATTTTTGCTGCCCTTTTATGGATTCCATCTGAGAATGTTCATTTTGGTAGGAGTGTATTTTGCAAGCGTTGCTGTCAACAAAATGATTTTCTCTTTTCCTAGTTTCACAAGATTCACGTTAAAGACAATGGGCCTCATTCAGAGTTGGGCGGTAAGGGTTAACTGTCACTGGTAAGGAGACCGGTGCCGTTAAACCCTTACCGCCCAATTCCGAGGTCCCTTAGCGAGACCTGCTAAGGCCGTGTGGTCTAACCACACGTCCTTTGCAGGTCCCGCTAAGGGACTAGGGCGCTAATAACGGGCCCGTAATTAGCACCTTCCCCATTCCAATTGATCCCTATGGGGGCTCAATGGGAATGGGGAATGGTTGGTTGAATGGGGACTTGCAAGGTCCCCACAGGTCGGAATATCTGGTAAGTCCCCATTCACCCAGACCGGACACGGGTTTGGAGGCAGCCATGGCGCAAATAGCGCCATGGCTACCTCCAAACTCGGAATGAGGCCAATGTGAGTCTAACATTGAAGGTCTTCCATGCATTCCCCCTGCCGCAAGATTTTTCAGACATTTGGTTATCTCCTCACACAAGTCTGTGTAGAAGTCTAGTTGCCTAATTCAAGGGACACCTTCTGCGCGACCTACCAAGGTCCTGCTTGCGGCCTTTGGTGCAGCCCAGTATAAGTAGATTGATTGAGAATAATAGCCATGCAGTGTTATTTTATGATATCTTTCTGTTTAGAGCCATGTTGAGAGAACATAATATTTAAGTCAGGACTTTGATTGTAGTCTTTTCTATTTCCACAGCAAACCTAACATGTCTGTGAGAGCCCTGATGAAGATATTTACAGCATCACTTATCGTTGTCAGTACCATTGGATATCTTTCAATGTACTTTTTATCAATACAGGTATGCTCTTGTATTACTGTTTGAACACATAATCGTCTGTTTCTTTTCTCATGGGCATTTATTCCTTTTATTTTGTTTAAGATGCTAGAGAGCACTGCAGGCAACATGAGGGGAAGCAGAGAAGGAGAGTGGGAATATGGTTAAGGGGAATCGGGAGAGACCCAACGTTCAGGTTTGGTAATAGCTGGAAGCTTTGAAAGCACAGTGAATAACACATTCCAGCCCATGTAGGAGCAAATTATTGTTTTAGATGATCGCAATTAATACACCAGCATTTAGACTTCGGGCCCCAGTAGAGAACATGGCCAACCCCGGGGGAAAGTCTGTGGAAAAGGGCTTTGGGGGCGTTGTTGCTATAAATTGCCACGGAACCTTGAAGCTCTGACCCAAATCCTGCTAAACCTCTTCCAGCACCTGCAAAATGTATGATTCTAGCTTTATATCTGACCCATCTGGGGCTGAAGGGATCCGGAAAATGGGGACCAACTTTGGTGAGTAACAGATAAAGGGAAAGGGGCTGGGTCTTGGATATCAGTGCTCTAACCCAAGAGATATCTACTGGTCCTGTTACATAAAATAATTCAGTGCAATTCACAAAATATGAATGATTTCAAGAGTAGTTTAATTGTCCCATAGAAGATTGTACGATTAGAGAGTTACAAACACGAATAAGAGAACATTTGTCTGCAATTGGAAGTCGGAACCCCATGCTGCCACTTGCACACCATTGG
This sequence comes from Ambystoma mexicanum, assembly GCF_040938575.1. Lineage (NCBI taxonomy): Eukaryota > Metazoa > Chordata > Amphibia > Caudata > Ambystomatidae > Ambystoma > Ambystoma mexicanum. The sequence continues at coordinate 230,428,491 of NC_090931.1, read as the reverse complement.
CAAAAAGAACATCAGATGGACAGAAAGCAGGACACAAATTCATCGGACTACAAAGAGTGACCCTTTGTAGGAGAGGTGGAAACAGAGAAAACTTGCTTAGACAAACAGTAGCCAAACTCATCTGTAAATTTAGGACTCTAGGCCATGGTTTAAATAAAGACAATGAGATGGTTTATTTTCTGTAGTAGCACAAACAAGAGAAATTTGATATATGCTGTTAGCCATCGGATCAACTCCCAGTAAACCAAAGTTAAGGATCAATACAAATTACAAGGCTAACACTGAGAATATATATGGGAATTAATTCATCATAGACACACTTCCAACAAACATGAATATAAGAACAATACAAATTATAAGGTCAATAGTGCTACTTGAAAACATAAAAGGGAAATAATTGTGTCAATATCACGGTTATCTTGTGTTATTACAATAATAGGAAAGGATAACTTTACCGACATGATGATTTTTGATTGGAGAAACAGGGAGGCTTTGGTATTCAAGGGGTCAATGGTTAGTACAAGTGGAACCATGAGATTATCAATAAGGGCCTAGGCAGATCTGAGGACGTAATCCAATAAGTAGTTTTTCTTAGGGACCCCTGGGTAGGTCCAATATATGCATAAAAAGCAGGTCCATAATAAAGGGATCAAGGAGACTCTAGATGTGAGGCAGTTTGGCACCAGAAAGCACAGAAGTATATCTGCTAACAGTATGGGCAGGATCGACAATATTTTAATTTTAATTTCAAAATGATCCGGTTGAGGCAGAAGTCAACATTATATTTTCACTATTTTATTGTACTTTGAACCTAAATGTCACTAGACCCATAAAGGTTTCATGAGTATTTGAGGTTTGGAAGAAGTCCATACAGGATGAGGTAGTAGAATTTGTATTTCCCAAAATATGGTGCCTGGGAACGTCGGACCCTGGAAAGGAAAGGTCAAGCTTCAGTTACACCAGTTACTCTTCGTAGTGGACTTCAGCTTCTGAACATGAAATTCTAGCATTGAGAGGACCCCAGATATACTAGTTGATCTCCCATTCATTCTGCTGGGTCACACTCAGGCAACCAATCGGTCAGAAGGGCATTCATGCAGGCAGGCATCCAATCAGGTGTATAGTGCATTCAGGCCATTCACTCCTCTCCAGACACTCACAACAAGTTATGTGTATTGGGACAAGTACCCAGCCATTCAACACTCCACACTGCATTCAGACCAGTTTCGGGCAGGGCTGTCTTAGTCATTGTGTCAAACACCAGATACTAGACACCCACAACACAGAATGCGTATTCGTCACACACTCCATTCACCCACCTCCAGGGTGTACCCAAAACATACAGTCACTGGGAAGGCTCCAGCCAGACTGGTCTGGACATCACAACAACACCATATATGGAACTTCCACCCAACAGCCGGTCAGGGGGAAGGGACATACTTAGGGCTTCCCAGGACTTTGGGAAAACAAGGTAATGGGCAATAGAAAGCAAGAGGCCACAGAGGCCATCTTGATTCCTATCAGGAATCAACTGATTCCAATGGCAGGGCCTGGGTATCCCAAAATGGAGGATACTCGGGGCACCTGTCAAATTCAGCATGGAGCTGCCACCAGCCCATACCCTGCTCTGTGGGCCACACATAGGTGCCCAAAAACATACACTAGGGGCACAGGGTTGAACCCCCCACCCATGGGTGCCATAAGGGTATCCCATGGGTCTGTACACCAAACCAAAAGAGAGAGCTGCAACGCAAGAAGTCCCACATGAACTCCTGCACGGAAAACATGACAGAACACACAATAAAAAGCAGTAAAGGACAAGGATACGGAGGCCCTGTCCCTCCAATGCATTTCCAGCATCACACCCACCTCTTGGGCAGAATAGCTGGCAGCCTGGGAAGCCCTGGGACACCATCTGCCCACCTCTGATGAATTGCCATTGTCCTGGCACCCCTCAAGCACAGAGTGCCTCCACCCCTGATGTGACACAGTGGGCCCGGTAATGCAGGCCGGAGCCCAGTGCTGCTCCCCTCACATCATCCAGATTAGCTCCCATGTGGAGCATGCACATGCTGTGGCCCTTCACCGCCACTGGCCCGGGGAACATTGCAGGTCCCCTCCTGGTACATGTGGGAGAATCAAGTCATGGAGCTCTCTGCATTTTTTTTCTATTCCGCTCCAGTCCGGAGCACATTTCTGTTCTTGCGGACCCAGGTGGTGATGGGCCTGCCCGTGTTGAGGGGGGGAGGCTCTGCATCCCCACCTGCTGCCAATGCCGCCAGGCTGTCTTCCTCTCAGGGGGAGGGCAGCTCATCTCCTTGCGGCAGATGCTGCATGCATAGCCGCTCCGGTGGGGGGAGGGAGGGGCAGCTCTACTTTGTTGCGGCTGGGGCCGCCTGGCTTTTTGGTACAGCTCAGGCCGCCGGCATGCTCCCCTTTGTTGCGGCACCGGGGGCCGCCCAGCATTTTCTTTTTCTTGCAGGGAGGGGGGTGCCAGGTCCACCTCCCTCCTGCAGCGGATGCTGCTGTTCCATCGATCGCGGCCGAAGCCACAGGGACATCCTCTCTGTTCTTCGGAGGGGTGGAAGTGGGCCTGCCTCCGCCACTCCCTTGTTCAATATGGGGAGCGCGGGCCTCCCACTCTAGCTTTTTTTTTTTCAGGCCCAGTTGGACTTGGGCCTGCCACCCATGGGGGTGGGCCGCCTCAGCAGTTTGGCTGCCCCTGCACTTCCTCCATGCCATGGCCGACGCCACTCATGGATCTGGGCCGCCTTAGCTGTTCGGCGGCCCCCATTTGCAGCTGTCTCCATCTCTGCGGTGCCGGCCCACGGCCACGCCTCCTGGCTAGCACAGCCGGTTGAGCATCAGCACAGCGTGGCTCCCATGCAGGCATCAGGCGGCCTGTGCCCATCAGCAGCACGGGCCCTGGGCCACCCTCAGAGCCACCGCAACAACAGCGGCCGAGGCCGCAGATCAAACTTTCTTCACACAGGGGGGAGGGGGCAGCAGCTCCTCCTCCTGCGGCTGCATTTCTTCTTCCCCACAACGGTAGGGTGGGGGTGCCTCAGGGGCAGGCAACCGAAACCTCCTCCATGCGGCGGATCCGCTTCCTACAATGTTGCGGCCAAGGCTGCAAGGACGTCGTCTTTCACATGGCAGACTGCCGCTCCGCATGTCCTTGCCGCCGGAGCCGCGGGCAGCACTCCTCCACATACTATGTGGCACGCGGGGCCCCTTCTCCTCGTTGCCATTGTTGTGGGGCCTGGTCCGGTGGTGTATGGTATCCTGCATCCCCATGGTAGCTTGTGGGAAGCAGTGTTGGCAATCTTCGGAGCCACACACACTTGGATACCCACCCACAAACAGAGTAAAAATAAGAATATGGAAATACAGCCTAATAGCACGTCCTCCAAAAGCTCTGTTCCTGGGATTGGCCAGTGATGTCCTTGTAGCTCCGCCCCTCATTTGTGGGGATGCAGAATATCATTTAAGTCAGGAGCGCAATGCAGACTCGGGGCTTCCTGTACCCCTGAACCCCTCAGCATTTCAAAGGAACATGCTTCTTGGCACATTGTATTTCTTCCAGGCAACTCTACTATATGCTCGGCTCATCAAGCACTACACGTTTCCCTCCCTGAGTCACAGCCCCCATGGGACACACAGACTGCAATGAACTTGACAACTCATTTCCTTTGTCATCAGCAATTTAGCCTTTCCAGTCACCCTGCAAATATGCAACAGTTAAAGCGAGCAACACAATAAAGCACCCATGGAAAATGTGTTTTGATGTCCTTGGTTGAATGTTGTAAAAACCATACATAACACACACCCAAACCTAAGTGAGTTTTTTACACCTCTTTTATTGTGTGTCTTAAAGTGCTGAAAATAGTTGGTATATTGATATTTTGCCTTTTGCATCTTATATTTTTCCATTCAAGATATGGAAAATGAAGGTACACTGATATTATTTTGGCCCAACATGCTGCTGCTATAAGTAGTTACATGTTGTCATAATGCATTATTATGCAATTTGCGGATTTTGCAAGTAAACTCTATTGGACAGTATTATTGTAGATCTTGACACCCAAAACATAAATATTTGTTCCAAGTAAAACGTGGAAGAAGGTGGCCATGCCCAAATTGCAGAGTGGGTTAAAATCGTTGCTTTCCTCTTTAGCACAAATGTGTGACCCTGGGCAAATAATGTAATCTCACCCTGACTTCAATTTCAAAAATTGGAGTGCTTATAAGCGATTACGTTTACACCCTTACAATGGGACAGTTTTTATAAGTGTAGGGCCAAATTAGTGTACGCTGGTGCTCCTCTGCTAATGGCTCCAATACTCTCACACAGAATTGCATTATTGCTGCACTGGTTCTGCGCCAGTCTCGTAACACTTGATTTGACAGGCAGACATTGGGCCTCATTACGAGGCTGGCAGCCGCAGAATGAACGGTGCCTGTAAGGGACCGGCACCGTTCATTACGGGCCGCCACATTACGAGGTCTGCAGCGGGTCCCGCTCTGGATGCCTGGCCAGACCAAACGTGCAGAGCGGGACCCACTAGCAGACCAGGATGCTAACAATGGACCCGTCATTAACATGCCCGTTGTTAGCATCCTCCCCTTTCCCATTGAGCCCTATGGGGGCTCAAATGGGAATGGGGATGTACCGGGTCCAGGTCCTGAGAATGGGAATTACCGGGCCTGCCAAAGTCAGCATGGCCTGGTAATTCCCTGTTTTTGGAACCCGAACCCGGTACCCGGTTTGGGGTTAGCCATGCCGGTAAGAACGACATGGCTACCTCCAAACTCCTAATGAGGCCCATAATCTCACCATCCAGTCAGTGCACCAGAGATTCTAGTATAGCGCACTAACTGTGGTAGAACCAACATTACATTTTCTCCCCTGTTGCTCCCAGCCACTGAAGTTTCTTGGGCAGTTCAGAGTACTTCCCCACACTCTGTTATGTCCTATTATGCTATGGTATTGAGTCTTTCATTGCACACCATCTGCCATTTTCACACTTTCTAGGACCTTCATGATTTGCAAAAAGTGGGTGTTTTCAGACTTAAAGGAGAGAGTTAACTGACTGTAAAATTGAAGCTGCACTAGAATAGTCTCATTACAATGAGTAATGATGTTAGATGCCCTACACAAGTATGTTTGTCACTCCTCCACCGTTTCTGAAGTTAGCGCCTCTCCCAACATTTGTAGGGTTAGCCCCAGCCTAAATTTTAGCCTGGGTGCACCCCTGGATGTGAGCACTTGCATTTTGTTAGGCAGCGAGGTGAGGGAAGCCTTTCCTGAAACTGACAGTGTTAGTTTTACTGTATTTGTTCAGAAAAATGTACTTGAACAAATGCAGAAAAATGTACTAACACTTTAAAGCTGACACTTCCTAGAAAGACATCCATCACCTCTCTGCATATTGCGCTTTAAAATACACTATTTGATAGTTGGTCCCCACACCAGACCATGGGGAATGTGGAGGTAGCACAGTGGGGACAGAGCCTCCAAGTTTGCACCGCCTATTTTCTGAAGTGCCCCCCCCCCCCCCCATTACCACTTAGCCCACCCCGAAATGTAGGTTTCATAGCGCTGCTGTACAACACGGCTGTTCTAAGGACTCAAATATGGGGACTGCATAGCTTACTTGTGGTCCTCATCCCCACGGGAATCCGGTTTCCATCATTTTAAAATGCATTTTACACATTTAACAGAGCATGCACATATCCTGTGCTGTTTACTAGCCACATGCAGCAAGTTTAAGCTCCGTGCAACATATATCATATCGTGTCAGTCCTGTGTGCCTTGTTAACAAGATTTCATTTAGAGGCTTCTCGCCTAAGGGTTAAACCTTGCCTTTGGCGAACTTCTTTCCCAAAAAGTGGTTGGGATCCAAAGGAAACTCTCTTTAATGCGCAGCCCTAGATGATAGTGTGACAATGAAAGTAGCTTGCAAGCAGCCAGACGTAAATTCACAGGGGAAAAAAGAAATCCTGCTGTGCGAACAAGTGTGCCTTACAGCGCATGGCATCCAAAGCTCTGGGCTTGTCTGCTCTACCCAACCTCCACTCCCAAACTACAGCTGACACAGGAGCACATTCCACCATGACTGGAATCCAGCAGTTCTGCAATTCGCCTTCCGTACAATGTTAAATGGCAAACCACTTCCTGCTGCAGGCGGGGATCAGGCTCGGACTGGCATATAGGGCCACAGATGCTTAGAGCCATAAATACAGCATGAAAATGAAAATACAGCATGGTCACGTGGGTAGACCCCGACCAACAGCTCTCTCCCTGGGAATGGCTGATAATCTTCTTTCACTACAGGTCCGCTTATTATAAGCGACTTTGGGCTTCTTTTAGCCCAAAGTCACTTATCATTTTTGCAGGTGGCTTGTCATGGTTTTCGTCAGCTTATTACCCATATCAAGCACGTATGGTTGCACTTGTTCAGTTCAAGAGGACAAAAACCACAAAAAGCAGATTCTACAGTAGCATGACTCTGCGTTTTGCACCTTTCCACGTGCACAGACAGGACCCTGCTTAGCCTTGAAATATCCTCAGAGACTACATGCACCCCATCTCTTCCTGTCCAAGGCCATCAGCACTCTAATGCATGGCAGTGTGCTGGGCTGCTTTAGGGCTCTCGGACCCCACCTCAGAGACAGTCCTCCCATTTTACCAACTTTTGTAGGTCCTTTAAAGTCCACCGTAGTATGCCACCAAAGTTCAGATGTAGAAACATTCGACACGTTTTTATTGCTGTTGTCACTGGTGAATATCTAGCGCTGATGTTTATTTTAAAATGATCCTATACTAGGGCTGTACTGATTAGCATATTTAGTATTCGGCCGAATACCAAATAGTTGTCAACTATTCGACCGAATATTGAGGCCGAATAGTTTTATTTAATAAATCATGTTCCAAATTTCAAAAAACACACTTATTATTAAAAAAAACAAATAAGGCACCATTTTAAATGCATTCTATACTTTTATTTCTCATCATTGTAATTAATGTAGCATCTTTATTTAAAATATGAAAGCCAGAAATAAAGCAGATTTGACCAAAATGAAGGGACCAAATATACAGAAGATTGTTGCATATTCAATGCCAGTTAAAGTAGGAGGCTTCACAAATGCAAAAGGACTGCCTTTGTGAAACAGATGCATTGCATTCTCTATCCAGTTGCAAAGTCGATGTGGTTGAGTTTCGAAACTTCTTTGCAGCTCACATAGAAATGTATAAAATGGTTCATGTCGGCTCATGCAGGACACAAGTCAAGAGGAAATCTGAAATGCATGAACTCCATCTCACAACTATTCACACCACCCAAACAAATGCTGCTCACATTTCTCTTATCCCAGCCACTCTTTCTCGCCAATACACAAACATATGCAACTTATAATTTTGTGATAAAATATCAGATAATGTTAAACTCAGGACTGAAATCCTTAAAAAAAAGAAAAGGGGGGGGACTATGATGTATGCAATGGGAAGTGACATAACAGGAACTGAAAATATCTATGCACATTTCTTTCCAACTGAAAAAAGTGCACATTGCATATAAACATTTGCCAAAAGAAAAGATGTTCTTTTATTTTCGCAGGCTAAGTATAAAAGATGAGATTCTTCTTTGTCTAAGAATCTAACAAAACATCCCCTAAAGAGCAAATTACTATATAAAATATTTTTCAGCTGTGTGATGGCATTTTCTCTGGTCTAATTCTGTTCAGTTTTGCAAACTGAAGTCTGTTTGCCTTTCTGAGTTCATGTGCATTGTATTCAAATGAGAATGTCAAAGTATTTGGCAAGAGCTGAATAGCAAGAAACTATTCGGCCGGAGCCGAATAGCTTTTTTTCAGCCAGAATTCGGCCGAATACTTACTTGAAGCTGAAGTTTGGTACTCCCCTATCCTATACTAAAGTCTAAACTACAATCGTCTAATTCGAATGGCTGTTGTGACAACACCAAGAAATGATGGCTGTCCACAGTGTTGCTTGAGACCTTGATGATTTTTCGGTCTTTACAAATGCCCTAAAATGAGAAAATTAGCCCCTTTGCTGACCATTGTATTTGTAAATGTGGGTTTCCACTCCCCTTATCACTCCCCATTGTGAGAAGCCAGAAGGTGTCTTACCCACTAGTCCCTGGGGATCTGTCATCCAGGTGCCCAGCACACAGCCATCACTTTGGGATCCAGTTCCTGGGGGTGGACAAGTGCGGGAGGATCATCTGGCTGAGGTCTCTTCGGAGAGTGTGATTGGGACACCGAATGGTGAGACTCTGTATCCTCTTCTTTATAACACATTTACCCCATCCTACCAAGTAGGATATTTAGGAACTCCAACCACCCACTCCCCACCCTTTAAAACACCAGCACTTTCTCACAGACAGCCGGCTATGAGAGAAAACGGACTAACACCCAAGCCAAATACCTGATGTGTCCCAATGCAATGGTCAGGCAAGGTCAGGCAGATAATGATCATCACACACAGACACACACACACTTGACCTCCATTAAGTTTCCCTACATGGATAAAAGGCAGAGCATGAGAGCACGCTCAGAGCGAGGCAATGCACACGAGGAAACAGCATTTTCAAGATGCCAGTTTAACAAGAGGAGAAATACGACGAAACAGAAGGGTATTAAATGGAGGGAAGTTCCCTTGACCTTTTCGACAAAGAACTGTTGCTTTCATGAGCCCTCTAGAGCCCTCTAGACTGGAAAGTGTAAAATCAGGAAAACTGGCTGAATAATCCTGCATTGTGTGTCGGAGATACCCGAGACCCTCCCATGTCAAGAATCAAGGCAGGGAGAATTACCCACCGTGGTACTCTTCTTGGCTCCAAAAACAACAGAGTCAGTGAAGTCAACACAGCCGGTGAGTTGGGGAGACCGATACAAGACTGGTCTGTGTTGAAGCCAAGGTTCCACAGGAGCATTGGATGATGAGCACGGGAACAAACATTGTTTTGAATATGTGAAATGAAAGATTCAAGTAAAGTTGAACTGCTGACGAGTGATTGAAATTTGAAACAAAGATAAAATACCTTTTACAGAGTGGTCCAGTACCACGTGGGTGCTCAATCGAAGGTCTCTGTAAGCTATCCAGCTGAAAAGTGAAAGAGTTGATACAGTAAAGAACAATTGTGGCAAAGTTGATAAAGTTGGTCTGAGCCCGGCAGAGGGAGATCAATTGAGCCCTTTGTGTTGAAGTGGGTCGTAGCTGACTGAGGGGGACCCGGGGTGAAGCAAAAATCACCCGAGAAGGTTTTGTTTTGAAGTGGGTGTGAGCCCGGCGAGGGGATCCGGAGTGAACAGAAAATCACCTCAGAATGGGTACGTGTGAAATCGTAAGGAGGAAGGAACTTTGTTGTTTGTCGTATTGCATCAGGCCACCTGGTAAAGAGACTTTCAATGGCAAAGAAACTTTGGCACAGAAGGCCATGATGTTGAAGTTTTGAACTGCACCCTCGTGCTAGAGAAGCCAGAGACTGTGCTAAGCTCGAGAGTGTTGCCTTGTCTCGTGCCGAAAATGTGGGGAAGGGAAGCCAATGGCTTGAGTATCCTGATATATCATTTCGTGAACACTTTTCTTTTGCATAACAATGTTTCCCACACTATTTGTATTTAGAAGTAAGAATTGGCAATAGGGTTACTAGTATAGGCTCTTTTATATTGACGAGACTCCACTAGGACTGGGCTGCTATTATATGATGGTCGTAGCTTGCTCCCATCTTTAGATTTAGGGTTAGATAGGCATTTCACAAACCCATTTGAAGTTAAATAAACAACTTTGAACAGTGATCAGTTGTGTCTGTCTTACTGTTTGATACCATGCGTTCCTTACACCATACTTTACCATTCCCTTTTCTTTTCCAATGTTAAATCACCCATTTTATTAAAGTTCCCCTCTTATTGGACTCCGCAACCGCTGCTGATAAGTTCCATTGGCCACAGCAGTGAAGCAAAGAAGCATCAATAAGCCACAGGGAAGTTAATCATGTTGTAATTTAGAACATGATTGAAATAGGAGTGACCTAATTTAGCTGCAGGGGTCGGTGTTGCAGCGCCAGTGAAATCAAGTAAAAAAGCCAACAATAAGCCACAGGGAAGTTATTTTACCGCTGCTGCACCGGACCTTGCTACTAAGTATATAATTTCTAATGAAACTTAGCAGCAGGGTTCAGCACCACAGGTGAAGTGAAGAAGCACAACGATTTAGCCACAGGGAAGTTAACTCCTATTTCAGTCATGTTCTGGGAGTTAACTTTCCTGTGGGTTACTGTTGTGCTTCTTCACTTCACCGCTGCAGTGCCGACACCTGCTGCTAAGTATATAGAAGTGCTAGATAAGTGCTATATAAATGTAATATAGATTTAAAAAATACTGCATGCATAGTCTATTGCACACAGCACATTGGGTCAACTGCTGCATTTTCTGGACACAGTGGAGTTTTTTGTTATATGGCGACAACACCTTTTCCAGTGATTGTTTTGAAAATGATGTATACAGTTTCTATTTGATCATGTATTGACAATGCCAGGCTAAAATCACTAGGCAGGACCGTCTTCCTTTAAAGGAAGAAAAGGAAAGGGAACTGAGGAAATTGCAGAAAAGGCACTATTGGACAAGCTTATATCTGATTCTGGCCATCTATTATCCTTGCAAGTGCTAAATATACATACACAAGCCAGAAACTGCTGGCTTTGTCAATGCTTTAACAGAACTTCACTGAAGGACATATACAGTGCTTATATGTATTGATTGGTTGAAGGCAGACCTGGTTAATAAATTTGTACGTCACCTGTAGCATTTATAGCTCACATTAAGTCATTAACTTGCAGAAGACTGCTTTAAAAAACAAACCTGGCACGCACTTCATGTGCAAAGTTTGATACTAAGGGTTGATTAACTGGATCTCAAAGATTTCCCATGAGAATGGGTTGTGGGCAGGAACTGGCTGGGAATGGCCATGGGAGTTCAATAGGTGGCCTATTAACCAAACACCTACAAGATGTGTGTCCCCTGTATGCCATTTCTTCCTATCTGTAATCTAATGCAATAGGTTTGGCTTATAATAACCTAAACTAAAAAGGACAGTTCCCTTTTTAGCTGAGGAGGCTAAGGTGAGGCTGGAGGGGACAGCTTTACATAGGCATATAAGGGATGTAGCTACATTATGACAGGACCTAGGGATATAAAGATTTCACTAGCATGTGAACCAGTACCAGACACATGATGGCAAAGCCTGAGCTTGTGATGCTGTAACAGGATATAAGGCAGTAGAACATTTGCTTACTTATGTAACCATGGGCTGCACTTTGACATTTGTTGGAAATATCCAACCATACAAGAGCCATATAATATCTGTACCTCTTTCTGTAATGGCTATGGCTGGATATTTGACAGTGTGATGGTGTAAGATGCCAGTACAAAGGCAATATAATAATAATAATCAAGCATTTATACAGTATCTGAGCACTGCATTTATTACCCATGGTGTGTGGTGCTCATTTAAAGGCTGAGTTTGGCTCTGCCGGGATTCGAACATGCGTCAGCAGTGTCTGCACTGATGTCAAAGCGAGCGCTCTCCTCACTGTGCTATCGTGATGCAGTCAATATCTGTCATACTAGGCTGTACATGCAAACAAGTGTACATACAGCATATCATAAAATCAGGACTATTGCATTTGACAATTCTTTTTCTACTGGATATGTATGATTCTGTCTTCTTGTGTGCGCTTTTGTTCATTTGTTGTTAATTTTCCTGTAGTTTTAATTTTCCTTCTTTCTCAGTACATTGACGGGCCATCTCTAGGGTTAACTAGATGATTGAGTCCTTTTGCCAGTACTCCCATAGCACCTGGCTAGTTCACTTGGGGAGTACGAGTGGACACTTTGCAAACATTCTACATAGCTATTCTTCCCTATTCCACCAAAAATTATCCTCGGTAACCACTTGGGTATTTTTTGATTACATCAAAATGTAAGGCGTGATGGACTAGAGGAGCAACTCATTAGGGAGCCATTGACCAGAGGGGCGATGGACCATATGAACTAAGGACCAGAGGAGAGCGATCAACCAGGTTGTTCATAACCAGATGGTGACTGACCAGAGGAGAGTGACTCACAAAGGAGTCAAGGAGCAGAGGGGCAAAAGAAAAGAGGAGCAACTGACAAAGGCATTGCTTCCAAGTGGGGGGCCCATGTCATGTGTGACGCCATGAGCCAGTCCTGGATTTTCACTTTTCATGGTGGTGCTTGTAGGCCCATACTTATAATGGAAAGAACAAAAATACCAGTCCTAGCATTTAACAGGAAAAGGCCTGGGCTGGCTCAGTATCACGAAGGACATGGGGCTACCTGGCAGGTATGAAAGGGAACCAAGGACCGGAGGAAAGCGACGAATCGAGGACTAGTTGGACGATGGACCAGATAAGCCAAGGATCAAAAAAGCCAGTGATGTTATAAGTCACACACACAAGACAAAAAAATAGACACTAATTGTTAGAAAAATAAAATGCAATTTTAATAAATGCTTTTTGTTCTAAGATATTATGTTTGTGTTCTCTCTATGTATATTTGCATAGTTGTTATTTTTCTTACTTTTGAGACCTATCCACAGTGTTTTAGAGGTGTGTTTGTTTTTTCAGCTTACTTGTTTTGGAGTCAGCTTGTTTTGAAGGGGCATTCAGCTTATTTCTTCCTCTGACCTGCAACACTGACTCCAGCATTAACCATGCCTGTGTGTATGTGTGAATTGGGGCGAGGAAAATATATGTTGGGGTGCTACATGTTGGGGTGCTGTTTGGGACATATGGTGACATTTGGGGTTCAATACCACTTTGAAAAACAAAACGAGGTGTCTTCCTGAAAAAAGGAAGCGGATCGTCATGCAGTGTGCAGTGTTACCACGACTTCCTCGGATGAGAGTGGCCTTTCAACCCCTGCATACTGCTCTGCAGGAAAAAAGCCACAGGGAACATGATTATCACATGCATCTCTGGACCTCCCACAACAGCAGGGCTTGTACCAGATATGGCGTGTTTTTTTTCTCATATTCCCCACTTTCTAACCCTCAAGGGGTCAACAAGAGTATGGCCCAACGTGTGGGGTACGTGGTGAGCTAGGAGCGTCCCTAACAGCAAAGCACTCCAGCTCTTATACTTACATTTTCAAAGATGGATCACGGTCTGACCCAGATGTTCATAGCTATCGCTGAGGCAGAAAACCCAAGTAGAGGCAAGGGAGGCTGCGGTGTATATCTGAATCAGGGATTAAAGGAAAATAAAAAGTAATTTTGTGGTCATCTGTCTGGGAATACCGTCATTATGTAACCTGATGAGTCAGGGGGCTAGCACATAACGATATATGTTTTTATTTCAAGTGTTTCCTCTTGGGGCTTTTTAGAGAAAAGCAGTGGTTAGTCTTGTTGCTCAGCTGAAAGAAAGGTGATGCAGCATTCATCCCTGCAGATGGCAGAGGGACAGTACCAAGTGTTCTCTCACTAGTGCCCGTGGGGGACTTGGCACCCTGGGGGCATATTGCAGCCACATTTTGAAATGTGCCTGCCTAGTCCCATGTCCCTGCAGCTGCCACCATTCCATCGGGCTGCTGCATGAGGTAGATGCTTTGTGCCATGTTCCCTGCGCTCCGCTCCACCTATGGTTTTGCTTTAATTAAGTTAGTGGGCCTCTGTGCTGTTGATTGTCCTCCCTCTCCCCTGGCTCCTTCTGTGTTGTTCTCCACTCCACCTCCCAGCCCACCCCCACCTCTGATTGGTAGATAGTTCTGTGCCTGCCTAGGCCTGTGTCCCCGCAACTGCCGCCATTCCATCTGGCTGCTGTGTGAGGTAGATGCTTTGTGCCCTGTTCCCCATGCTCTGCTCCACCTGCGGTTTTGCTTAAATTAAGTTACTGGGCCTCTGTGCCGTTGATTGTCCTCCCTCTCCCCTGGTTCCATCCGTGTTGTTTTCCCCTCCTCCTACCACCTCCCAGCCCTCTCCCACCCCTGATTGGTAGATAGATTTTGTTCTTAACTGACCTTCCCAGGGCAGCCCTCTGCCTGTGCAGCCCCTGCGGCTAAGTGTCTGCAGTTGTCAGCAGGGGAAGTCTGTGGCCAGCTGTCATCCCGCAGCTACTAAGTAAGGTAGGAGTGTGCAGGTTTCACTCCACCCTGAAAACCCTGCCAATTAGCACTCTCAGACATTGGTGTGTTTTCTCCAGTATTTAACATTCATTGTGGAAGTATTTATAAAAAACAAAATTGCGTTGTGAAACCTAGGCCGTTTTCCCACTATACAGGATTCTCAGACATAGGTGTGTATTCTCCGGTATTTAAAATTCATTGTGATAGTAATGCCGTTCTGTGGTTAAGCCTTCTCAGCAAAGCATTATCTAGGAACTTGTATACTATTATCTGAGCTCTGTCATCATGTCCAATTGTCTACTATTGTCTTGTCTCTCGCTCTGTCTCGTCCGCTCGCACCCCTGCCTGTGTCCTTCCCCAGTGCGCTCCCCGCCCCTTCTTCTCTCCTCTACCTATCTACTCTACGGTGCTCTCTGTTTATCCCATCTTTTCTAACTGCTTCTCTATTGACTATATTGCTCTCCTCACTAAATCTGAAGAAGTTTAAAAGGGACATCCTGGTCTCCAACCCAGGCCTCCCCATCGCTGACACCTATACCAGCGCCTCCTTCAAGCAAACCCTCACTGACATCCTTTTTGTCGTTCCCTCACCAGACCTATGTACTCTTCATATGGTCTCTGTGCTTTCTGCTATCTCGTTTTCTCCCATTAACGGGGGCACCCGGTGGGAGCCCCTCCTGGCCCCCTTCCATTTCTCTAAGGTCATCGTTACCTGAATGGAACCGTCTTGGTCCAAGACCCTCAGGCCAACCTCCGCCTCTTTGATAGATGCCTCCTGCGCCTCATCAATTTCCTTCCTTCTCCTGCTATCCCCTCTCTTCCGCCCATGTCTTCCTTGCCTCTCCCTACTGCCTCCTCCTTGGCTACCTTACCCTCTCTTCCTTCCTGTTCTGCCCCCCCATCGGGCTTCTTCCCCACCTCCGCAGGGTGTACCTCTGATTTGTACCCCTCCCCGGAAGTCTTTCAAGCACGGCAACCTTCTCCATATTGCCACCACCAACTCTCGCTCTGCTGACAAACACTCCCCTGACATCTGCCATCGCCTGGAAGAACTTGACCTTGATGTTCTCGATTACCAAGACATGGTTCACGGCCAGCTCTGTCACAAGCTTTGACACTCTCTGCCCTGATGGCTACAAGATCCTCTCTGTGCCCAGATCCACCTGTTCCAGAGGGGGTATACCCCTGATCTTTCCTGAGTGGATCCCTGCCTCTGTCATTCCTATGCAGGCCTACTCCTCTTTAGAATGCCTCGTCTGCAGGCTCTCCCTCTCTCCTGGGCATTCCCTCACCATGGCTACCATCCAATAGCCACCTGGTCAGAACGCCTCCTTCCTCTCTGAGTGGGCAGACCTCTCCTCTTCCCTCCTGTTCTCCACCACTCAACTCCTCCTTCTTGGAGACTTTACAATCTACCTGGATCCTACTTGTCCCTCCTCTGTACTCTTTGGCAACCATTGTGACTCTCTCTCACTCTCTATTCTCCCATCTCGCCTGACTCCCTCTGCAGGGCACCCTTTGGATGCTCTGATCTCTTCAGACCTTCCTCTTTCTATCACTCTCACCACCCCTCTCTCCTGGAGTGATCACTTTCTCCTTTCCTCCCAGGTCACCCTCTCTACCCCTCAGACCAAGCCACCTCCAGCACTGCCACCTATCTTCTCGGTTATCTGACCCATGAAGCGTGTGTCAGTTGAGGCTTTTGCTGCCACTTTTGCACCCCTTCATCCCCCTTTGGCTGACTCACATCTTGACACAACCCTCTCTATGGTCCACTCTACTATATCTGAGACTCTTGATGCTCTTGTCCCTGTCATGAGGATCCACTTGAAGCCCAAAGCTAAGTGCAACTTCTGGTACGTCTCTGACCTTGTCACCCTCAAACCCAAGTGCAGGGTGGCTGAGAGGAAATGGTGTGCTTCCTTTGACAAACTGGCCGGCCACCTGCGCCAAAGGCGATACCGGCTCCCTGTTTGCACTAAGGAGAGAGCTCACATCTAAACCTGTGTCTCTGCAGCATCTAATAACTCGGCTGAACTCTTTAAAATCTGCAAGGAACTGGCCAATCCTGCTGCAGTCTCGACCTCTCCTGTCCCCTCCCAGGCCCTCTGCACAAGCTTCTGGTTTCATCTCTAATACTCGGGACATCCTGTCCTCCCTCTCTTCCTCTCCCACTCCTCCCTCTACTCCCTGCACTTCTTCTGGCCCTTCTTCATCCACCTCTCCCTCCTCCTTCTCTGCCTTTCCCCTGTTCTCCCCAGATGAGGTTTCTAGACAAGTCTGATCTATGAAGGTCTCATCAAAACAGGTTCACCCCTGTTCCTCCAAAACCATCAAAGACCACATTGACACCCTGCTCCTGCGCTGGCTGACTTCTGCAACCACTCCTTTGCCACTGGAGTCTTCCCTTCCCCCCTGAAGCACTCCTTTTGTACACCCTCTTCTTAAAAAAACCTCTTCCGACCCATCCTGCTGCCCAGCTAACTATTGCACAATCTCCATCGCTCCTTTCCTGGGAAAACACCTGAAAAAGCTGGCCCTCTCCCAGCTTAATCTTCACACTGAATCTCTTGGTTGTCTCCATGACCAGCTTCAGAGCTGCCAGAAGCATGGAAACTGCTCTCCTCAACATCTGTGAAGACCTGCTCTCTAATCTTGACTCCAACACCCCGTGTCCTCATCTTACTTGATCTCTCTTCTGCCTTTGACACATTCGTCATTTTATGAGTTTGAGTTGTTCTACTAAGTTATGGATTCTTTTCATGAAAGTTGGATGTTTATTGGGTTGTTTGGCTGCTTTGTCAGGTAGCTTGATCACAAATAGAATGATGAGGTGGTCACTCCAGAGTATCTGTATTGGCGGTGCCGTGGTGATAAGGTTTCTGTTAGAGAAGATTGTGTCAAGTGTGTGTCCCGCTGCATGTGTTGCTCCTTTAACCAGCTGATGTAATCTCATTGTCTTGAGTTGCATGACTAGCGAATCTTGCGAGTTTGCATTTTCTTCATAAAACCAGATGTTAATCCCTGTGGATTATCAGGTGTTCATGTTCGATTGCCAGGTTGGTGATGGCATCTGTGAAGCTGTCTGTGAAGCTGCCAACAAATGCTGTGTCGTATGTTAGTGGTCTTTAAACCAGAATGAATTTGAGAATTGTTTTGAAGTCCATTGTCAGGTGAAAGATTAGGTATTCACAGTTTATGATGTTTAGTGTTTCATCTGTTTTTATTTTCAGATGCTCTTTATATGCCATTGCAAGTCCTCCACCTCTTTTGTTTTTCCTGTTTATCCATGAGCGCTTGCAGTTGTCAGGGAGGCAGCTGTGTAGTGTGATTTTGTAGTTGTCGTCTAGCCATGTTTCTGTAATGAATGGGATGTCGATACCTCAGTCGCGCAGTAGGTCGTATATCTCTGTGGCATGTTTGGACATCAATTTTGCATTGATAATTTTGCAGCGGATCATGTTATGCAGTTTATTTTAGTTTTTAATATTGGCTTTGAGTCGCGGTTGCTATGGTGGTATGCTTCCATGTTGCTCTCTGGATGTAATGGGTGTTCAGTGTGAACTGTTTCTTCATTGAATTGGTCTGTTAGATTAATTATTGGGTTGCTGATGTCTTCCGCTTCCACTTCTATATTTTGTTGTAGTTGGTGGAGGTGTCCTTGTTTTTTGTAACATGTGGGTTGAGGGTGTCGGTTTCGTTCATTTCTCTTCTTGGTGTGTCTCTTCTTTTTTTGTGTGGCTCCCGTGTGTTTTCAGCGTGCCTAGCCAGGTCGCATGTATTGGGATGTTCTGGTGCCTGGTTAGATGCGAGGTAAGGCGCTAGATATAGAGACTTTTCTCTTCTCATGATGTTTGTTCGGTTGCCCACAGTGTTTGCTGGGGTGTGTTCTGCATTCATAGCAGTGTCTGCTGGAAAATGGTGTGATCCCATTTGGTTTGTTCCTTGTTCCATGTTTCTTTGGCGACATCCTGTTCTGTGGTGTGGCATGTTGTGGTCCTAAGTGGTAGGTTGGTTTGATGGTTTGAGGGGTCCCTGCGGTGGACCAGTGCGGGAGGATCACCTGGGTGAGGAAGTCTTCGTGGTGTGGGACACTGGATGGTGAAACATGGTATCTCCTTCCCTGTAACAGCTTTACTCCATCCTACCACGTTCAATATTTAGGAACTCTACTCCCGCCGTTTTACAACACAAACACTTTCTCAAGGACAGCCCACTATGAGAGAAAGCAAACTTATACCCGAGCAGTGTACCTAACGTGTCCCAATACAATGGTCAGGCAAGATCAGGCAATTGCTGACCATCACACACACCTGACTTCCATTAATCTTCCCCACACCGATAAAAGCCGGAGCATGAGAGCACACTCAGAGTGAGGCAAAGCACACAAGGAAACATCAGTTTCGAGACAGCAGCTGAACGAGAGAGGAAAGATGGAAAAACAGAAGGGGATCTCAAGGAGGGAATTTCCCTTGAGCTTTTCGACAAGGAACCATTACTTTCTAGGAACCTCGAGAATAGAAAGCGTAAGACCAGGAAACCAGGCTGAAGAATCCTGCACTCTGTGTTGGAGATACCCAGGGCCCTCCTGCATCAATAACCAAGGCGGGGAGAATCACCAGCCGCTGTGGTATCGTATTTGGCTCCAAGAACAAAGCAGTGTCAGTGAAATCACCACAGCCGGTTGTTAGGGAGAATTCTCTTATAAGGCTAATTTCCCAAACCTGGTGAGTCCCCCAGCAGCTTTGCTGGATTTTTGGGGGTTTGTTTTTTTTCTCCTGCTAAGCGTGAGACTCTTTTCCTCCCACTCTTAGGCATGATTTGTGGTATGTCTTTAACTTTTTGTGTGCTTATGGGCTATGGATTCTTTTTCCCCATAGGGTATCATCTGTTTTTGTGTTTGTGTTACACAGCACCCTCAGTGCAGTAGCACAGGGGTGTCATAGTGACTCCCAAACATAGACTCCATACCCTGGGACTGACTACTTCTCCCAGGGCATGTAAAGTCACCAATAACTTTACTAGTCCTAAATCGTGAACAGAATCAGTACAAACCATCATATTATGGAAGTACTGGAAGGGGTTAATTATATTGCCCCTGGGTCTGTTTTCAAGGGGGCACTGTCCAGTCCCCCCTTGTCAAGTATCTGGCTGGTGGCAGTGGTTACCACGCGAAATATTCCACCGGAATATTCTCTATGGGTTTTTCCCATTGATTTTAATGTTGTAATGTTGAAGATACCGCCGGTTTATTTATTTAATATTAAATCGACGGTTGGGTCTTTTTACCAGAACTCTTTTTTAAAATGGCGTTTGTGTCCGTCTCTGTAACTCTGACCCAGGTCGAGCCCTTGGTTCCACGTTTTGGCAGGCTTCTCCACAGAAGCCCTCCAAATGGTGCCACTCTGTCTGGGTTCCACAGGATGTGTGGGGAGGGGATTTGGCACCCTGGACTGCGTTGCCTTAGCAACTCAAGTCGCACTCTATTCTGATTGGCCCAGTGGTGAGCCGCCCGGCACACCACTTAGCATGTTTGAGTGACAGCTAGGCTGTTGAATGGGGGTTTTTCTGCATAAAAGCAGGGCTTTTGAGACTGGAACTTCAGAAGTCACCACAGGACCTACAAAATCCAAAGAGGGAAGAAGCTGAGCCATCTGAAACGATGACACCACCGGTGGAGCCCTGCTGCAACGACCTCACCACTTTCCCGACGACAAGAGGAGATCTTCTGCTGGAAGAGTCTTCTCCCTCTGAGCTGGTGGGATCAACCAGTTCGCATTTCACCTTCCAAAGACGTCTCTTGGTCGAATCGCCCGTGCCAAGCACCCCGGCGGCTGGATAGCCAAGCTTCACCACTTTGACCGCAAATAAAAGGAACGCACCTTTTTACTGACAAACTCCGCGGCTGGTCTCTTCCCTGGGCAGTGCAACGACTACAAGTTTCCTCCTCGATGAGATCTTCTCTTCCCCCTGGTCGAAACCATGACTTGCATCCACTGCCATGAACAGCTGCCTCCGTTGGAGCTTCCTCTCTCTTTAAGGTACTGTGTTCCACCTGGCCTCCCTTTCTTTGGATTGCTAAAGGTGACCCTTAAATCCTTGGCTTTCCAACTGGGTTTGGCCCCAGACCTTCTAACTTTACTTATTGAATCACCCCAACCTCTTTTGAACCTTCTACAAAGACTTTTAGTGCATTTTAAACCGTGTGATCCTGGGCACCTTTCGCTTTGCTCCATTTAAAGTGGGCCTGGCCTATGAACTTGTGTATACTGCCTTCACTTACTTGCTTTGAACTTAGAAAAGTGTTGGGAACTGTTTTATTTTTATGACCTGCCTTTTTCTCTCCATTAAACATAATTATTGGAGTGACATCTAAGTTACACGCTCACCTCTTTTTGACAAAGTGGTGTTTTAATTTAGACTTGTCTAGTAATTGCTAAGGGAGGTGTAAATACTTTTCTGATTGTGTTTTGAACTTGCTTTGACTTATGGTGCTAGTGTATTTTCTAAATTGTGTGTTAAATAAATAATTATATACTTTTGATACAAAGCTCTGGTCAGTGTTTGCTTGTTCCACTGTGTTTTTGGCCCTATTGTGTATACTCTACATACTGCCCTACTCTTCTTGAGAGAAGTCTGACTGTTCAGCCACAGCTACCAGCTAAATCTGGGTGGTGCAGACTGCTACCAATTGGGTTTACTGCTTACTCCTTACTCCTGTGGTCTTAATCCTCTTGCAGTGGTCCCCAAGGGAGCTGCACAGGATTCTGCCTAACACCGTTGAGTTGGGGAGATTGATAGAAGACCGGTCTGTGTGAAAGCCAAAGTTGCAAGCAGCAACATTGTATGGCGAGCACTGGAACGAACATTGTTAAAACATGTGTGAAAAGAAGAGTAAAGTTGAATTGCTAATGAGTGACTGAACTTTAAAAACAAGATACAATACCGACAGAGTGGTCCAGTGCCACGTGGGTGTTCAATGAAAGGTCTCTGTAAGGTATCCAGCTGAGGAGTGACAAAAGTGAAAGTGAGAAAAATGTTATATCAAGAAGAGAACAAGTAATTGCGAATCAAAGTGGTCCTGCGACGGGTCAAGCAAAATCTTGTGCACAGTCGAATCTCTTCGATTCTAAAGAAATGGAGAAGTTGTACATGTAAAATATTTGGTCAAGACCCTGCGGAGGGAGACCAATTAAAGATTTTGTGTCAAAGTGGGTCTGAGCGCAGAGGAGGAAGACCCGGGGTGAACAGTAAATCGCCTGAGAAGTTGTATACGTGAAATCCTAAGAAGTAAGGAACTTTAGTATTTGTTGTGTTTCATCAGGCCCTCTGAAATAAGAGACTTTGAATGACAGAGACTTTGGCACAGAAGGCCTGGATGTTGAAGGTTTGAACTGCATCCTCATGCTAGAGAAGCCAGAGAGTGTGGTAAGCTCAAGTGTGACTCCTTGTCCCGTGCTGAAAACGCAGGGAAGGGAAGCTAACGGCTTGAATATCCTGACATATACTTTCCTGAATACTTCTCATTTGCATAGCATTGTTAACCACACTATTTGTATTTAGAGGTAAGGATTGGCACTAGGTTTATTAGTATAGGCCCTTTTATTTTGACAGACTCGACTATGACTGCGTTATTATTTGATGGTCGTAGCTTGCTCCAGTGTTTAGATTTCGGCTAAGGCGTTTTTTCAAACCCAATTAAAATTTTTATAAACACCCTTGAACTGTGATCACTTGTGTCAGTTTTACTGTTTGATACCATGCATTCCTTACACAGCTCCACAGACATATTTATAAACCTTGGTTTATACCTGGTTCTGATCAGATTGACTCCAAGGCGCCCAAGGAGGACCCCGTTGGATGGCATGGGTTATAGTATTGGCCTGTCTGCACACAGCACATCTATCACATGCCATGTGATAGATCTGTGCATAACATGCAAGGAGCACAGCAGACATACTCTCTCATGGCTCTGTGTGTGATAAGTACACCACAGATAAACTGGCATGGCTCTGTGTGTGACAAATAAACGGCAGATTCACTAATGTAATGGCTCTGTGCATCATCCACTATAGGCACAGACTCACAGACCTGACAGCTCTGCATTTCACATGTGAAAGGGGCACAGCAGACCGACTCACTGACATATGAGGAGTCTGTACATCACATGTGATAAGCCCACAAATGACAGTGTAGTTAAAATGTGAGGGCTTGGATTCCAAGATTGCTGCTGACGTGTGAGGACGTACCTCACAGCCTCACAGTCGTCTGCCTGGGCCTGATATAGCAAGCATTTGGGCTGTCACCAACACCGCGATCCTGAGTTATTTCGCATAAGGGTCACTTCAGGGAACCGAAGCCTGAGCATTTAACTCAATCGGGTGCCTGCATGTTAGCTGCGCAGGCACCCGACATCCAGTACGGACAGTGTGGCTGGAGGCAGTGACTATCTCCTCCTGAGAAGCAGACAGCCCCTCTTGGACCCAGCAAGCACCAAAGCCCGGGAAAGGGTGTAAGCCCCCAGAGGGAAGTGCACAGCTGAGGGAGAGTGGAGAAGTGACCCTGGTAAGGCCGATATCCACCACAAATGAGGTGGTGCTGGAAGCAGTGATTGTCTCCCCCCTGAGGAACAGAAGGCCCTCTAGGACCTAGCAAGCGCTGGAGCCCGGTGAACAGTGGGCGATCCCCAGAAAGAAGTGCGCAGCGGAGAAAATGGAGGACAAACAGAGCGGCCCCCATAAGGCACTGTGAGTCATCTGCAGGGATGACAGCGCAGTCGTCGGTGGAAAAAGCCCTAGCCAGACCAGAGAGGATACTCCTGACATTGGAAACAGTGGCTGGACCAGAGAGGGCACCCCCGATGCTGGAACAAACACACGCTGGGTCCGCTGAAAGAGCGGTGAGTGGTGAAGGGGTTTCGAGTCTCTGAAAATACAAAGCATTGGTGTACAGAGGATATATTGCTTCCCCCCTCCCTCTCAACAAGGCAGTCATATAGCAAAGCGAGGAAGCCTTCCTCAATGGAGAACGAGAGCGACGGAACGAAAAGTGCATAAACCTGAAGCAGGCAAGACCTCCGGTGTAATAGGGGGGCCTGGTATGGCGAAAAACAAAAACCTCAGGACGAGCACAATGGAATAGAGGAGGCAGTAGGGCACAAATCAAAAGGACTGAACACACTGAGGCAAAAGGAAAATACTGTTCTCCCGCCTCACATACCAAGAGGAATGTTCCTCATAAACCCACATGCCCACTGCCTGCAGAATCTTGCCTTTCACTGCATATAAGGGAGAAAGCGAGGAAGCCTAACCGAGACTGCAGAAGCCACATGAGCACATCCCCAGACACAGGAAGATGTGGGCAAAAACCACACAGGAGATTGAGAATCTGCAGGCAAATATAGCACAGTACCTTCAACAGAGATCCGGAATGTAATAGCCTACAGACCGATAGCAATTGACGGAGCACTACCCGTTAAGACACTGAAAGGAAGGAAGGTACTGAGACTGGGAGGGACAAACTGAAGTATCAGCAGGAAGTCCTCCGCTTCCATTTAAAAGAAATCAACTGGTGGGGATACTAGGAGGGGCCTACTGATGCCAGGAGCTAGGGGAAGGCTGCCTCAGTCAATGGTAAAGGGTCAGTGGATCCACAGGGAGGACAGGTGGTGAAGTGCTGGTGACAGCGAACTGACACCACCTCGACGGTGAGACCAAAGACCCCACCACAGAACGAACTAGGAGAATCTGAACCAACAAAGATGGCACTAAATAAAGAAGACCTGAGGGAATGCCTGAAGGGAATGGAGGACAGAATGGTGACCTCCTTCCAAACGCAATTTGCCAAAATTAAAGAGGACCTACAGATCACCCTACAATAAGTAAAGAAAAGAAATCCATGACCTGGGCTTGAGAATGGATACTACAGAAAGAGGCCTCTCGGAAATGGCGGAAGAAGTGAGGAAGAATAGTGAAATCCTTGAACAAGGTGCGAGAGCCACACATAACCTTGAACTCCAGACAGAAGATTTGGAAAATCGTTTTTGCAACCTGAAGGACACAATACAGCAATGCTTTCGAAGTCTCCTTATGGGGATATCTCCTGGAGAAGTGGTACTAGAACGCATCTATAAAGTAGGACCCAAAAGGCAAGGCCGAGAGACGTCCTAGTCGCCTTGATGTCATACACTATGAAGGAAACAATACTCTATGCAGCCAGAACTCGCCCAGGAATGACTATCAACGGGCTCCAAATCCAGCTGTATAAGGACCTAGCACTCACCACCCTTCAGAAGTGAAGAGCAATGAAACCAGTAACTAGAGTGCTAGCAGATAAGAACGTTCCCTGCAAATGGACATTCCCATTTGGCCACCTCTTCACCTGGGCAGGGAGACAGCACAGGGGATGACATCTGAAGAGGGACTGTCAGTAATGAACCTGGGGTGTGATGAAGGAAACCAAACGCATACAAACAACCCCCAGAGGTAGATCACTGTGGGAATGGTCCGGAACTAGACGAAGGAGGTGCAGCAGAGACACCAAACTATGGGGGCCCCCTAGCAAAGCGGGCGCTTCATTGCCCAAAGAATGTTACAATAACACGTTGTTTCAGACTTTACCCTACATCCAGTGAACTGGGGTATTGCTATCAGCTCAAAGGGTTGGGAGTTAAAGGGGACGTATCTCAGACTTGTGTACTTATCCACAAGAAGGGAGTCCCTCCCCATCAGATCCTCCTGCATGTTACCACACCCAGGGTGACTACTGGTTAGAGGTCAAACCTACATGGCCTCATGGAAAGGGGCTCCCCTCTGGGGAGAAGTGAAGCCATCTGAAGGATCGTCGCACATCCTAAAAGATCAAGGGGTATGCCCTTATCCCCCCTCCCTCAAAACAGTAAATACCTTTTGAGGGGATTGAGTCCTCCGACGTATTCCATATCTATGACGGTAATCCCCACAGCTGTGCTGCTTCCGAAAATCTTTCGGCGTCTGCGTCCTGCGTCATCGACGTCGATACGCTGCCTTCGAGGACCTCCTCTGAAAGCCGACGTCACTGGATGTTATAAGTAGGACGCACAACGCCATAGCCTCAGTTCCATTTTTTCCGCGAATGTGTTCGCTTCGGAGATCTCGGCACGCCTCGACTCTTTGGAGTTCTTTCTCGGTTCTTCGAACCTGTTTCATTTTGTGAAATCTTTCTTCGTGAAGAGGTCTTACTCGTCTTCCACACCGCGTCCGGGGTTTAAGAAGTGCGGGGACTGTGGGTCCAAGATGCCGGTTACGGACTCGCACAACGCCTGCCTCTGGTGCCTCGCCAAGGCCCATGACACAGATGACTGTGGCGACTTCCAGTCTAAAGCCTTGCGGGAGCGCAAGAAGAAGTTATCAGTAGCTAAGGTGTCTAAGCCACGAAGTCGAGGTCTGCAGGGCTTTCGACGGACGATTCGAGAGGCGACTCTCTGCGTCGTCGTCAAAAGTCCAATGGGTCTCGGTCCCGGAGTCGGTCCCGCCTCTCCTCTGCCTCTTCGAGGCACTCCCAGAAGCGCCGTTATCGGTCGCCTTCCCCATCCTCTTCCGAGGACTCCGCCCGTCGGCGGGTCGCTTACCCTTCCAAGCAGGCGACGCTGGAGGAATGGGCTTCCTTCGTTAAGAAAATGTTAGCGATTCTCGAATCGCAGGGCACTGGTCCATCCGCGCCTCCGAGTGGGGTCGGTCGTGATTGGTTGAGAGACGCCGCTCGCACGCCTTCGGGCTCGGGTGGTCGGCACGATTCACGGGAGAGGTCCCGCTCGGACAAGGGGAATCGTTCTCGTCATGCCCGGTCCAGGTCCCGGTCCTTGACACGCTCGAGACCATGTGAACCTGTGATGTCTTCGAGGAAGACGTCGATGCCGGTGGCGCCGAGGTCGTCGACAGACTCTTTCGAGGGCCCGCCTCCGAAGAAGTCGTCAGTGCCATCAGCGCACAGGCTGTCGAAGGACACGCTTGGGGCTCCGGCCTCGAGGCCTGTGTCAATGCCATCGATGCTGTCGGCGCCTCGTTCTCCGTTGATGCCGATTCACTCGATTCCCTCGACGCCTTTCGAGGCTGTGTCGACGGGGGTACCCTGAGGCTCGATGGAACCCCCTAGAAAGGCTCTGACCATGGTCAAGCATGGCTTTGGTTCACATTCTATGCCTTCTTACCGCCATCTTGAGTTTTTCAGAGGTGGATGAGGGCTCTGATGATGGCATGGTTCCTAATGCGGTGCCAGACGAGATTCTCTCAGGCCATAGCCAATTTGATGACCTGAGGCAGTCCCTGCATGATGCTAGTGGGCTGGACACCTCTCCGGAGGTGGAGTTTTGTAGGCCTGAGCCTGGCACTCATGCCGACTCATTGTACCGGCGCCTTATGTCGAGGGTCACGGACTACTTGAGTTGGTCTGCTCCCCCGGGGGAGTTTCTTCAGGATGACCTTACGGATATCCTCGACCTTGGTCCACTAACTGACCCGGTACTGCCGTTTCATATGGCTCTACAGAGGAGGGTGGCGGCGGCTTGGACTGCTCCGGAGAGTCTCCCGGCAGTGGGCAAGTCTTTGCTGCAAAAATACCGCCCAGCCAGTAGCAAACCCTGCTACTTGTCCAAGCACCCCACTCCGGAGAGTTTGGTGGTGCAGGCAGCTACGGCCCCGGCAAAGCAGGCGTCGTAACCTACCATCCCACCTGATAGGGACGACAAGCGTTTTGACGGCTGGGCAAAGAAAGTGTTTTGTTCAGGGGGTATGGCGCTTCAGGCGGCCAACTCCGTATGTGCCTTGTCACGTTTCACGCACACTCTGTGGAATTGTGTTTCCTTAGCGGCTGAACATATTCCCGAAGGGGACGAACGGGATGGGTTCCTTGCCATGGTTCAGGATGGCAAGGATGCCATGTTTGAGGCCGTTCAGTCGGGTTTGGACATGGCAGATTGCGTCAGCCGGTCCATGGCGGCGAGGACGGTGATACGCAGGTTTGCGTGGTTGCGGAAGTCGGTGTTTGCTCCTGATGTGCAGGCCCTGCTCCTCAACATGCCCTTTGACGGGGAACATCTTTTTGGCAGCAAGGCTGACGAGAGCCTTGAGAGGTTTCAGACCTCAAAAGCTGCAGCGAAGTCGTTGGGTGCTGCAGTTCGACAACCTCTGCCTTTTCGTCCTAGGGGACAGCAATGGAGAAGTTCCTTTCGTTATCACTCATTCTTTGGTTAAGCGAGAGGAGCTGCCAGTCAAAGGGGCCACCGTAGGAGTGCCAGAGGTGGAAAACAACGTACTCGAGGTGCCAAGTCCGCTCGGGCAGTTGCCTCTTTGCCCTCAGGCAACGCCGCAGCCGCTTCAGCTCAGTCTTGAGGCCATGTCCCATGGTTTGCCGGTTGGGGGAAGGCTGGCGCAGCATCTTGCAGAGTGGCGTGCCATTACTTCAGATGTGTGGGTTCTGGAGATCATAACCCTAGGCTACTGTCTTCCTTTCCGGCAGAGGCCTCAAGACAATACACCGGGGAATCTCTTTGAAGAGTCCGGATCCGCTACTTGCGCAGGAAATTCAATCCCTGCTGGAGAAAGGCGCCATAGAACTGGTGCCTGTAGCGGAGAGGAACAAGGGATGGTATTCCCCTTATTTTCTGATTTCCAAGAAAGACTGGGGATTGAGACCCATCGTCGACTTGCGCGGTTTGAAAAAACTCCTCAGGAAGGAGAAGTTCAAGATGGTTACTCTCTCTCCAGTCCTCCAGGCCCTTCAACTTCAGGACTGGTTGGTGTCTCTCGACCTCAAGGACGCTTATTTTCATGTGCCGATCCATCCAAAGCACAAGAAGTACCTGAGGTTCGTGGTTGGCGAATCGCACTTTGTTTCGGGTCCTGCCATTCGGATTGACCTCCGCCCCGAGGGTCTTCACCAAGCTCATGGTAGTGGTGGCAGCGCACCTCAGGAAAGGGGGAGATTCACGTCTACCCCTACCTGGACGATTGGTTGATCAGGGCACGCTCTCCCGAGCGAGTCCTGGATCATCTGTCAGTCACCTGCCACTCCCTCCACAAGCTGGGCTTCTCCCTCAACTTAAAGAAGTCCCATTTGACACCAACTCAGAGGCTCCAGTACATCGGGGCAGTGCTCGACACGTCCCTGGGGCAGTGTTTTCCTCCCCAGATGAGGGCTCATCACATTCAGCAGATGGTGCACAAGTTTCAGCTTGCCCAGAGTCTCCCAGCGTTCGAGTTCTTGAGATTGCTTGGCCTCATGGCATCCTGCATTCTTCTGGTGCCAGAGGCCAGGTTGCGGATGCAATCTTTGCAATGGGCACTCAAGCTCCAGTGGTTGCAGTCCTCCGGCAGGATGTTGGACCATGTTCAGGTGCCCAGGACCTTCTGTGGTGGGCCGTCGAAGACAATCTGATGAAGGGGGCTCCGTTTTGGCTACCCTGCCCGGAGGTGACGATCGTGACGGACGCATCCCTCACATGATGGGGAGCTCCTGCCAACGAGTTGACAGTCAGCGGTCGTTGGTCTTCGTCAGAGTCCAGACTCCATATCAATCTGTTGGAGCTGAGGGCCGTCAGGCTAGCCCTGAAGGCTTTTCTGCTGGCTGTGCGAGGGAAGAATGTCCTGATACTGACGGACAACACTGTGACCATGCACTACTTCAACAAAAAGGGGGGGGGGCAGGGTCACTTCCTCTGTGCAGGGAGGCGATGCAGCTCTGGTTCTAGGCAATCCAGCAGGAAGTTTTGATCTTGGCAGTTCATCTGGCCGGAGACAAAAACGAGACGGCAGACGCTCTGAGCAGGCAGAGCGCGATCTCTCACGAGTGGGAGTTGGCTCGGGAGATTCTCCTGGAGATCTTCGCCCTTTGGGGGACCCCTCAAGTGGATCTCTTCACCTCCAGTGTCAACCGGAAGTGCGAGAGGTTCTGCTCGTGGGAATTTTCTCCGAAAGGAGCCTTAGGAGACACGTTTGTGGTGGTGGAGTGTTCATTCCCACTGCTGTACGCATTTGCTCCAGTCCCCGTCATCCCGCAAGTACTGCAGAGGTTACGGAGGTTCGTTCCCGGATGATCCTCATTGCTCCGGCGTGGGCCCGGAGGATGTGGTACCCGGACCTTCTCGACTTGTCCATCTGCCCTCCACGTCGTCTTCCCTACTGAGACGATCTGCTCTCACAGGAGGGGGATCAGGTTCTCCATCCAGAGGTCCGATCCCTCAACCTTCACGCTTGGTTTCAGAAAGATTGAGGTATAAGGATTGGGACCGCCCTGAAGATGTGATGGAGGTGTTGCTCTCTGCCAGACGGCCAGCAACAAAGTCTCTGTGTCGTTGGCGTAAGTTCTGCGACTGGTGCAGGGTTAAGAATGTGGATCCTTTTGCATGTGACATTCCCCTGGTTCTGTCTTTTTTGCTTTCTTTGGCCCACAGGGGCTTGCAAGTGGGTAGCGTTAAAGGTTACCTGGCAGCGCTGTCCATATTTAAGCGCTCGTCTGAAGAGTGTTTCTATTTTAAAATTCCTTTAATTTCTCAGTTTCTGAAAGGGCTCACTAATGTGTTCCCTCCATCACCTTTCCAGGTGCCCGGTTGGGATTTGAACCTTGTTCTCAAGTTTCTGATGGGTGCTCAGTTTGAGCCTTTGCATTCATGCCCTTTGAGATTGTTAACTCTTAAAACTGTTTTTTTGGTTGCGGTCACTTCCACTCGCAGAGTGAGTGAGTTACAGGCACTTTCAGTTAAGCCACCCTTCACTGTGTTTCATAAGGGCAGGGTTGTCCTTAGAGTTCGTCCTTCCTTTCTTCCGAAGGTGGTGTCGGAATTTCATTTAGGCCAGAAGGTTGTTCCTCCAGCGTTTTATCCTCCTCCACATCCTGGTAAGGTAGAGGAGAGGCTCCATAGGCTAGATCCTAGGAGAGCGTTAAGCTTTTATATTTCACGCATGTCCCGGGACAGAGTGGACGATGAACTCTTCATTGGTTATGTTGGAAAGCGTTTGGGACAAGCTGTGACGCAACTGACTTTTTCTCGCTGGATTATTTTGGCTATCTCTGAGTGTTACCGCTTGGCGGGTAAGGACACACCTGTCGGCTTACGGGCCCATTCTACCAGGGGTATGGCTGCCTCTCTACTGCCCAACAGAGGGGTGTTCCTATTCGTAACATATGTGATGCAGCCACCTGGGCTTCGGTACATACTTTTGTACGTCACTACTCCCTCGATTCCATCCGGGGGCAGGATCTGGCCTTTGGCAAGGCGGTCCTTTACTCTGCAATTTGATTGGGCATTCTAAATTTCTGTTTTCTAAATTCTTTTCCCACCTCCTTGCATTGGTACTGCTTTGGGAGTCTGTCATAGATATGGAATACGTCGGAGCACCCAATCCCCTCGAAGAACAAGTTACTCTCTTACCTGGTGACGTTCTTTCGATGGGATGGTCCAACGACATATTCCATATCGCTCCCTCCCTGCCTTCCCTGCTACAGAATTTCTTATGCGATTGAGCTTACATTTCCGCAAGGCTTTGTATGGTCAGACTGGCAGAAGACTGGTGCCACACGTTCTGGGAAAAAACTACAACTGAGGCTACGGGCGTCGTGCGTCCTACTTATAACATCCAGTGACATCGGCCGTCGGAGGAGGTCCTCGAGGGCGGCGTATCGACGCAGGACGCAGACGCCGAAAGATTTTCCGAAGCAGCACAGCTGTGGTGATTACTGTCGTAGATATGGAATACGTCGTCGGACCGTCCCATCGAAAGAACGTTACCAGGTAAGAGAGTAACTTGTTCTACTCGCAAAAGGCATCTTCCAAAGGGCGCTAAAACAGGATTTATCCTCCCTCCTCAAAAAAAGTACTATGTACCATGACAATCTTGTAAGCTACTGTGAGATTTTTAGTCTCCTATTCAGTGGAAAAATCCATCAGTAGCCAGTTGCCAACCAGCTCCATGATTTGATTAACTAACACAGCCTCTTGTGATTAACAATCTAGTTTCAGCACTGAAACTGCCATCATTCAGTTTATACATGATGCTCTTAAAATCGGTCACTTCTCTCTGCTGGACCAGACATTTCTTGCTAATTTGCAAGTGATGTGATCACATTTATTTTGGGGTGTTATGAGGCCATTCATTTTCCCTCATTTTCCACAGCAGCGGCTCAGGCCATGGCATTATTGCCCTGGCTGCACCATCTGTTTCCTCTACACAGGCACCTTGTTATCCAAGACCCTTTTAGTGGATCTACATTCTGAGATCCCCTTTTGTATGTTTATGTCATGCAAGAGCCCAAGCTAAAAGTGGCTTCATTCAGACATCATCTGAAGAAACAGAAGGGGCGTAAATCACTGACACATTCTGGATACCTTGGAAAGTGTGCACAAACTGAACGATCCCCTTATGAGATGCACAGGGGGGCCTTGATATCTACTCCAGGACTCTCCCGAGACCCTGTTGCATTTACCCTCCATACCTATCCCAGTGGGGGCAGGTATTGGGTATCCAGGTTGGTAAACTCCGCTAATAAGGGTACCACAGTATGGGAATATTCTTCAGAGGTGGGTGCTTCTGTGCACAATCGCATAGAGCCCTGCTCTATCCCAAATACCAGGCTGTAAGACAAAATCTGATTGAATGAGAACAACCCCAGTACCCATGCCCATTTACCCCATATCCATCCTGACATCTACAATAAATACTCTGAACACCTGACTTATTTGGCAGGTGTTCTGTTGGTCTACCACCTTGTCTGTATCCCACTTACTACACATGACTAGCCCATTACAGCATTATTTACTATTAACTCGTATCATGGCACCCATGGACGAAAGGGGCAAGCCGGTCTGTGCCGGTCCGCGTTCGGGACGTGTAGGACCAGCTACTCTGCTGGTGAGTTGCCTTCAACTATGGAAATCTCTAAAGTATTGGTGGCCATAACAGCCACAAGAAACATCTCTAACTTTTGAATGGCTAGCATGGTGGTTGAAGCAGCGGTACGCTCCGTTTCATTAGCTGCTCATTTGCCTATTGCTAACGTGATGCTTGGTGTCCCTCCCTATGTGGATGTTTGTGTTACCTATTCACTTCCCTCGATACAGGCAGCAGCCAATTTGGGATTCTTAAAGGGGTCTCTGACTACCGCTGACCCTCCCGCTCAGCCTGATATGGCACCGTCTGACACCGTAACCCCAGAAACTGCTATTACTACATCAGAGCTTGTGAAACAAGTCATCAAATTGGGTCCTAAACTAGCTTTCCTGCTCCTAAATACTAGATCCCTTATCAAACATGCTCACAAGGTCTGTGATTATTTGGAACATAATGACATTGATATCGTAGCACTCGCTGAAACATCAGGTTCCAATACTGCTGGCCCTGCCTTAGATTTAGCTACTCCTGAGGGCTATGTCATGTCTCGCTCTGACAGACCAGAAGGGGGAGGTGCGGGGGTTGCCTTCATATATAAAGTTGACCTCACCATTTTGCCTGTACATTGCCATATTATGGACGATATAGAAGCCATGCACATAAAAGTGGGTCTCAATGCAGAATTGACAGTCTTCTTTTAATATATAGGCCCACTCTCTAACAGAAAACTTCATTTCATCACTGTCTAATTATCTGCTAGCAACTCTTAAGCCTAATTCTTGCTTCGTCCTGCTAGGCTATTTTAACTACTGGCTTGGCCACGAAGATTACGCACTGGCAGCAGAATTAGAGCTGTCTCTCACAGATTTTGGGTTTGAGCAAAAATGTGTGTCCCCACCCACCAACTGGGCCATATATATGATAGGGTCGCAATGAACAATGTGGATAACCAGGACTTTCTGGTTACTCCCTGTCCTTAGTCCGACCATGCCTTTGTGCTCTTTTCGATTTTGGCTACGTTCTCTTTAAAGTCAAAAACAGAAAGGCCCATACCATGCTGATGAGGAACTTGAAATTGCTCACTGCGAAAAAATTGAACCCTTAATCGGCTCTGAATACCCTCTTTGGGGACCCCACACCTGTGTTGCTGATATATCTAAAATTCTTATTGATAACCTAGACGCCCTTACCAACTACCTGGCCCCTTTGAACCCCAGAAACAACCTGGAAGGGAGGAAAAGCAAATCCTGGTTTTCACCGGACCAACAAAAACTGAAATCATCGTCTCTTAAGCTCTTCCATTTGTCGAAAGCCAATCCATGCCCCCAATCTCTGACCGTTTACAAAGCAGCTGCTAACGTGTATAAATCAGAGATTGTGGCAGCCAAGAAAAAAACTTTCACAACTCAAGAATTCAGAATGCCAAGTCTGATGTGAAAGAATTATTTAAAATATTGAAGGAACAGGAGAACATTTTCCCTTTGTTTGCTAATTCCTTAATTAAGGATGCCTACTGGTGTCAAAAAATTCAAGATGCAACGCAAAACAAGCTTAACGGCATTAGGTTGGACATGGTTTAAAAAAAAAAAAACCTGCTTGTCTACTCCGACAGATGTCAGGCGGGAGTCTTTTGTTAAATGCCCCTCCATTCCCCAGTTTCATTTTGAGGATCTGGCTACGGTTGTAGAATAGCTGAAAGTTGCCAGGTGCAACAGAGACCCATGCTCTTCAATGATAATTAAATCCTGTCCCCCTATCCTCCTGGATGCTATCTTCAAATTCGTCAACTCTTCCTTATCAGAAGGGTCTGTTCCAGTGAATATAAAAAAAAAGCCTGGGTCACCCCCATACTGAAAAAACCTTGGCCTTGATCCGGATGTTCCCCTTAACTATAGGCCCATAGCTAATACGCTGTTATTATTTAAAATCCTTGAACGCATGGCATATAATCACATTTCAGAACACCTTGACAAATTCTCCATTTTGAACCCCTATCAATCAGGTTTCAGAAGAGGTTTTGGAACTGAGATGTTACTACTGGAATTGTAATCAAGACTTTTGGAGCGATTGGATAAAGGATCTCTGTCTCTCTTAATATCATTGGATTTATCAGCTGCTTTTGACTTGTTTGACCACGCCTTTCTGGTTTCCAGAATGGTAGAGGTGGCCAATATTTCACCTCTCGCAGCTCAATTGATAGGGTCTTTTTTAGCCAATAGAGAAAGTAGGGTTTGTGTGGATGAGGTAGAGGCTGCTCCGGTGCCAGTGAACTTCGGAGTGCCATAGGGGGCCTGCATCTCCATGCTTTTATAACATCTTAATGGCTCCTTTCTTTGCCCTTTTGTAGCAGGAGGGAGTCCTGTTTACCAACTATGCGGATGGCACTCAATGTGTCATCCTGCTGACTGGCGTTCATGCCACAGATGAAGGTGAACTTAATAGAGTCTACTCTCTCATTGAGAATTGGATGGACGGCAATAATCTCTCCCTCAACAGAAGTAAAACTGAGTTGATGACTGTAGGCACTGTATCGATGCTAGCAACGTTGCACCCTGACTATTGCTGCTGTATGCTTGGTGAAGTGAAACGTTATCCACGGGCAAAAGTTAAAATCCTCGGGGTTACTCTTCATCAACTATTGAATATGAGGCCTCACGTGGATAGATAGATTTTTGTAGTAGTACTCTGGTGGGCCTGTGTAAAGCGGACGTCAACAGACTCCAGATAGTCCAGAATGTAGCACTCCGAGTCGTAGTTGGTCTCTCCCGGCGTGACCATGTCTCCTGGTAGAAGCTCGAATCTGCTTCCGCCTTTTGGTCATTATATTTAAATGCAGATCCGGCCTTCTGCCCTTGTACTTGAAAAACCTCATCTGTAAAAGGGTTAATAGCAGATCCCTTTGGCCCAATAATCGGGATCTGCTGGTCATGCCTATAGGTAAAACGAACAAGGTTGAAAATGGAGCCTCCTTCGCTGCAGCCTGAAGGCTTGGAACATGCTCCCTTTTGAGCTGCGCGGTCTTACCTGTCTGAGTCTTTTCAGAAAAAAGCTGAAAGTGTCGCTGTTTTCGTAACTTGATTGGACACGTCCCCTGTCTCCCTCCTATCTGACTAGGTCTGTATTCTGACCCCAACTACTTCTTATTACCCCCTCTGTGTTTCTTGTTGTCCATCTTGTTACGCACCCTAATGCCTAAGGGTCCATGGCTGCGCTACATAAATATAATAAAGTAAAGTATGACTGAAGTATCAAAGGTGGTGTATGTGTTACCAGGTGAGATCTGCATACATTATTCCATTGCTTTCTTTTGCTTTGCTTGACATGGTCCAATCACTGTAATGATAGTAAGGCTTTCCTAAGAAGCTATAATATCGTGAACCACAACAATAAAAAAAGGGTGGGGGTAATTGATGGAAATGCTACATGATTCAGAACCATATCTTGAGTTTTCAATCAATATAAACCGGCTACCCTGTTGTCTGTCTGTGGGTCAATCCCTAAAAGGCAGGAAATGCAGATTATCATGGTTGTGTATGGGGCTATGGTATCTTGCATCCCCAAAATAAGAATGTAAGGGGGTTCAGGAAGGGGGCAGGAGAGATCAGGCCCTCCTCTAGGGTTACAAACATACATAACAGGCTCACACGGTGTCTTTCTGGGGGTTAACACCTTTTGTGTGAGAAGATGTTGATTATCTTTTCCGTGCATAGGTTTGAGATCTTAGAACCCCAGAATTAAAAAAAGATGTGGGAATGTGTGGGGGAGGCAGGCGGCAGTCAGCTTAATACTAACCATCCATTGGGTCTCAATGAAACAGGCCAGTCGAGGTGTAACTGTGGATAAACCCCTCGAGAGTAGGGTATGTGTTTTATGATTGTGTATGGAGCCATGACATCTTGTATCCCAGCAATAAAACGATGTGTTGGAGGAACTGTAGGGCTTTAGCTTGTTTCGGGCCCATGTGGTGGTCCTGTTAGAGAGCCCAGACCTGTTGGAAAGAGGTTCTAGGCTGGATTCAAGAACTAGAAGGTATCTCCAGAGAGAAGTGATGAGGAATGGAGACATCTTCCACATATGATGGGACACATTTCTTGCTGCTGGCAGCGAGGGTGTGCTTAGCAACTTACTGGAAAAGAGATGGTCTACCTACCAAAAGAGAAGGGGCACCTAATGGTAAAGACATCTTTTAAATGGAAAGAGTCACTGGTATGTTATATGATGACGAAAATTATCTGGGAGCCATCAGGGGGAAATATTTTGAATAAAAAGGAGGTGTCAATGGAGGTGCTGAAAAGGATGAATTGAGAGGGGGTGGAGTTTTCTGGATAAGAATATAAGTAATCCCAGATTGGCGTAGTACGATAGGGGCTACATTTGGCATATGAATTTCATAGATGTATGTCTGCAAATTTGATGGAATGTAAAAGAAGAAAACCTGCTGTATTAATTAGTTCCCTTTTGGCATCGGGAGATGCAGATTATCATAGATGTGTATGAGACAATGATTTTTTTTTTTATTCATTTCTTTTTTTATTTCTTTTATTTTGTATTATTTATTATGCGCACAATTGACCCGCAGGCATGATGGCACATACAAGTAAAAAGACAACAGAGAACATAAAAATAAATAAGTAGAACATAAGATCTTATTCGTGTAAGTTCCAACTGTGGTGAACATTTAGAAAAATTTGTCAGATAAAAAAAACTAGTTAAGAGCATCCACATTGCTCATAGTATGAACAAAGTATTCAAACAGCGGGAGAGCCTAGAGTATCAATTCACAATGTGAACTGCCCCATGGTATATATTTACAAAGCCTAAGGTAAGCAGGAAGAGTGCTATAACCACATCCCATTTTTTGATTGCGAGGAGCACCAATTGCTCAAGTCGATCCTGCGCACAAATTTCAGGTCTAATGATCTAACCACCCCGGGCCCGGTACATTGATGTAACCAGGCAAGAACCTTGTTACGTAGTGAGTCTCTAGTTTCTTTTCCTTCGGTCTTGTCGACATTATTTATTACAAAGTTCCTATAGTCCATGACAAAGGATTTAGTGTAATTGTTCTCAATATTAGGCATGGTTTTCTTCTTTTTGTACAAACACGAGAGGGTCTTTGTTTCACTGTCAGCGCTGATGAGTGTTTGGAGGGATTTAAGTTAGGAGTGGAGGACGAGAGATTGTTAGCGGCCCGTTGGTGTACCACCACTAATAAGGAAACGGGGAAACCAGGTTCCTCCTGCCGGGAGGAACCAGGTATGGAAAGCGGTTCACCATCCCTTTGGCAGCTTTGCTGGACCCCTCGTGGTAACAGAGGTTTGAGTCAATTTATCAAGTTGGTCTTTTGCTTCTTGAATAGTCTTCAGTTTATAGTGCTCTACAGTAGTGCACTCCTTGAAACCAGAGAACATCCTCAACCTGTAGAAATCTTCAAAGTTTGTGCAGGGAGCAATATCTAGCAGAATCTGTTCTTTAAACCGAGGCCAGGTCAGAGAACTTGTGCGGTCACCAATCCCCATATGTGTACACAGGGCTATTGCCCTCTCTATCTGAGGTCCATTTAAAGGCTTTTGTGGTCTCTCCGAATGCGCCACATTTAAGGGGGCAATCTACTAACACCCCTTCTTGATCCTTGTACCTGGGACTTCTCCCATTAAGAGTTACCTGCTCAGTACTACCATCTGCTTTAAAGTGGAGA
This sequence comes from Ambystoma mexicanum, assembly GCF_040938575.1. Taxonomy (NCBI): domain Eukaryota; kingdom Metazoa; phylum Chordata; class Amphibia; order Caudata; family Ambystomatidae; genus Ambystoma; species Ambystoma mexicanum. Next base: position 230,390,766 of record NC_090931.1, on the reverse strand, counting down.
GGTTAGAGGAGAGGACCCTAACAAGAAGAACAAGGTCAAGCCACACCGCCTAGCACAGCCGCTTCTGCAGCCTAAGTGGTGCAGAAGAAGAAATGACTTTACGGTATTCTTACTATGGATTCTTCTCCTGCAGATTCCTCATCAGATTCCAGTGTCAGTTGCTCCAAAATATTTCAACAGGGGCTTAGTGTACCTTTACTTGGCCTTCGATCCCTCTTGACTCGATGCAGTGGTTGTCGACTCTGAACATGTCGGTCCTATACTTATACCACGTCACTACATCCCGTACCTCAGTTCCTCATCTTTTTTCCACCAAGCAGCTGCTGTGGAGGAAGAATCTAACGATTCAGCTGAAAACAACCACAACTCAAAGAAAAAAGATTCACCCAATGAGGTTGTTTCTTTCTTTTTTGTTTTTTTAAGTGAAGAATGAAAACATCAAATATTTCATAAAACACAAAAGTTATAAGACAGCCCTTGAAAAGGAAGCTTGCCTCATACTTTCTGTAAAGCAGGTATTCATCAAACTGCAGGAGCTTTCACAGCGGGTTTGGATGGGAGGGTGATGAGGAATCTGCAGGAGAAAAATTGCATAGAAAGAACATTACCGGTAAATAATCTCTCCTTCTTTTGCTTTTTTTTTTCCACAGATTCCTCATCCGATAGACTCCCCAAGCAGTATATTCTACGGAGGCGGGATGAAAGTTCTCACACTAGGAAACTCTGCAAAACCACTCTCCCAAAGTGAGCGTCCGCTCCGCAGGCTACATCTAGGCAGCAATGTTTTGTGAAGGTATGCAGTGAGGACCAAGTCGCCACTCAGCAGATGTTGCCCAATGGCACCACACTTTGTAGAGCTGAAGAAGCAGCCACACCCATAGCGGAACGGGCGCTGATGCCCGAAGGTCATTCCTTTCCTGCATTGAGATAGCATTCTGAAATGCAAAGCGTAATCCAGAAGGATTGTTTGAAGTCAACCAAACCCTTTCTTGCCAACCAGAAAGCTACAAATAGTTGGTCAATTTTTCTAAACTCCGCCATTCTCACAACTGAAAAGCTAAGAACCCTTTTCGGGTCTAGTCTATGGAACTGCTCATCATCCTTGGGTGGATGTGGGGGCTCATAGAAAACTGGGAGGTCGATAGCATGGGACAGATTAAACTCCGGCACAACCTTGGGTAAAAATCACGGTCGTACCTTAAGAGAAACCGTTTCCCTGAAAAAGCGGAGATGTGGTGACTTGTGCAATAGGGCTTGCAGCTCACTGACCCGTCTTGCTGATGTAATGGCCAGCAAAAAAGCAGTCTTCACAGTAAGCAAGCAAATGGAGCAAGAATGCAAAGGCTGAAGGGGAACCGACATGAGGAAAGTGAGAACTAAATTAAGGTCCCAGTCTGTGACAACAAAAGAAACAGGCAGAAACTTATTAAGGCCTTTCAGGAATTGGGCCGGGATCGTAAAGAAAAACCCTTTATCTGGAGACCTTTTGAAAACAGACAAAGCCACCAAGTATCCTTTGACTGTTTCAACCTGAAGGCCTGACGAGACCAGTGACAGAAGGAGCTCCAACAATACAGTGGTGGGGCAAGAGATAGGATCCATCCCGTGTTCCCTGCACCACGCCTCGAATCTTCTCCATCTGCATGCATACAGCAATCTTGTGGAGGGTCTGTTTGCAGCAAACAGCGCCTTAAGAACTTCCTCCAAGAGGTTGTAGCCATCATATCTCATTCTCTCAAAGGCCACACATGTACATTGAGGAATTCCAGGTTCGGGTGTAGTACCCCCCCCTTCTGACTGGGAGACACCAGGAGAGGTGTGCAGATGGTCAAATCCAGAAGGTCTGCGTACCATGTTCTCCTCACCCATTCTGCCGCCATCAAGGTCATAGTTGCTTGAAACCTTCTCCACCTCCTAAGAACCCACAGAATGACGGAAATCAGAGGAAAGACATAGTGGAGGTCGAAGTCCCACTCCACTAGGACCGCATCCACCAGTGCACCTCTCGCCAGGAATTCCATCAAGCAAAACTGTTTGCACTTCTTGTTGGACTTCGTGGTGAACAAGTCCACCTTCGAGGTACCCCGCTGAGCAAAGATCTCCTCTGAGACCTCCTGGCAGAGAAGCCAGAAGCACAGCTGCATCACCTCCCTACAAAGGGGGATTGAGCACAATTCAACAATAGAATCTTTATTAAGTATCAGGATGCATGTAAATCCTAACTTGCCCTATAGCTCTGGTGTGGATTCCCTATGTAAAGAAACTAAGGAAAGTCTATGTCCATAAGTCCAAATCAAAAGTCTGCATGTGTCAAAACCTATGCTTGCCCTCATGTTTAATACAAAAATGTAGTGTAGGGTAATTCTAACTCAATAGTGTTCAACACAAGGTCTGGAGCAGTCTTTAGCTCCCTTCTCCAAGTTCAGGATACAGTTCCAATAATTATGGGTTTCAAATGTTCTGTCAGGACTTGGGCTTCCCTTATTTCAAGAACACTTGGTTTCAATATACAAAGTTCCAAAGGAGCTCAGGGTTCCCTTCCCCAAGCTTCAGGCATTGGTTCACAAAACACTCTCACAATGTTCAGCTTTATCTCGTTTATCACGTTTCAGTGTTGTGTTCACAATTGCCCCAACTCATGGACTTGTTGGGGCTTCCTAGTCTAGGTGCAGTTGACAGGCCGCACGGCCCATTAGCGGTCACGCAACCATTTACCCTTGCCCCGGCTTTCTGCCACCCTGGCTTAGATTGATTTGGCGGTTCACGACCAACTCAGCTCACAAGTTCATAGACGAATGATTTCTCTTTCTTGGCACTTCCTTGGCTCTCTTTTCCAAATTCACCTTTATTGGCTTTCATTTGCAGCCTTCATTTCCACTTGTTCAGCTTACTTTTGCTCATTCAGCATTTGGCTCAAACTTCACTGACTCCCCTCAGCTGTTCGTTCACAGCTTTCATTCTTGTTTTCATAGCATTAACAGTTCATATTACTTTCTTAGTTTCTTTGATTGCTCAGAGACTTTTGAACGCATATAATTCCTTCAGACTGGATTGTTCTGATATATTGTTTCTACAAAATCCACTTCTAATATTGCATTCGTTTCGTTCTTCTGCTTTGATCAGAGGCTTTTCAAGAATGTGCTGATCGCGAGCGACAACTCGAAACAATATGACTCCTCAGCCACCCCTGGACTGGTACTTCCATTCAGGGGAGTGAGTACTGTTTGGCCACATTGAAGGGACTGACTCTCCATGGTTCTCTTCCCCTGCCTTCACCGGCTCCTTGGAGACATGGCTCCCTCGCCACGCATTTCCGCTCTGTTTTACCATGCAGTCCTTCAGTGTCTCAGCATTCTGTTCTCCTTTGGCTTCTTGCGGGTTGGTCTGGCCTTCCTACTGCTCCCTGATGCTCTCTAAGTTCTCTGTTGCTCCACCTTTTATACAACTGAGCCCTATCAAAGGGTTTCAGGTTTGATTCACTCGCCTGGTTTGCCTGATTCCAACTAGGCCAATTACTGGGACATCTCTGACCTTCAGCCATGTAGTCATCAGGATCACTCTTCTTCGCCCCAGTACTATAGTGGTATTTCCTATAAGTACTTTGTATTACTCTCTGAGGCATCTTCTTCTTTGCAGTACTTTGTGTCCTTTCAGGGAACAACTTGAATATGGACAGTAGGATCCTACAAACGCTGAGAAACGGTACGGTAAGTCAATGTCAGGAAATGGGGGAGACGTGTCTCAGCCCTCTGGCACCCTCTCCTCAAACCCCAAGGATCCTCCAATCAGGTGATCCTCCCCCGCTAGTCCATCCCCAGGGTCATGATTTAAAAGCGATGGCCCTTCCCTGGCCACGTGAACAGTAGAACCCTAGGGAGTAATTGTGAGAGTGCTTTCACGGTTTTCACAGTGCACAGCTCCCTGCTTGTCCCCGTTAGTGCATGGCCACGGTATTGTGCGTTATGATGAGGACGTGCTTCCCTTTGAGAGAAGGTGCAAAATCTTTCAGGGCTAATCTGATTGCTTGCACCTCCAGCCTGTTGATGTGGCAGTGGGCTTCCATTGGGGACCAAAGGCCTCTCACCTGCAACTCCTCACAGTGAGCACCCCAACCATTCAGAAATGCATCCGTGACCACCCTGGTCTGGGGTCATTGAGGTCAGAAGGGTTCCCCCACTAACATGTTCTCGCTGCTGGACCACCAAGAGAGATTGTTGGCCACCAACCTGGACATCTTTAGAATGTCCTTTAAGGTGCTGAAGTACTGGGACCATTGTTCCTGTAAAAGCCGCTACAGAGACTGCATACGCAGTCTGGCCTCTGGGACTAGAAAAATGCAGGAGGCCATGAGGCTCTGGAACGGGTCCATGGATCTATGAGTTAGTATCATGCTATATAAATTGCACCCTGGTGGAATTATGGACCTGAGAAAATTGTTTAGGTCTTGTTAGAAAAAGTCAGTATTGTTGAATCACTTTATTCATATGCCTTTTTGCTTATTCCCTTTCTAATTTGTCTTAGACAATATCTATTGCTGCATTATCTTTCTACCCCTTTGGTTTGTTTGAAAAACAAATGTTTGGGTTGGTTTGAATGAAGTGTGTGGTATGTATGGAATGGGCCATCTGTTTGTGTGAGTTTGCACAGCTTTTTAAATGTATTAGAGGCTTCTGGCTTAAAGATTAGCGTGTTGATATGATGAAATTTAATTTGCTTTCTTTTTTATATATGAAAATAAATGTTCTACCTCAAATAAACCCCCGGTTGGTCCTTTACTTCTGTTCACCTCTGGAACAGTCAAACCATCCGTCTGACACTGGTGACCCTCTCCTCAGGGTAGTATCCCTTCCCACCCCAGTGTCCTGGACTGCTCTGATGAACTGGAGCTTTTGTGTTGGTGTTGTGTGGGACTTCTGTAAGTTCAGGGAGAAACCCAGCCTGTGGAATAGTGAGCAAGTGTCCTCGAGATGGGACAAAATCTGCTCTGCTGACCTTCCTCAGATCAACCAATCATCTAGGTATGGGAACACATGAATGCCGGATCAACCCAAAGGGGAGCACCTTGAACGTGTAGTGCTTGTCCCCTATGAGGAATCTCAGGAATGTCCTGTGCTTTTGGTGGATCAGCACATGGAAATATGCATCCTGGCAATCTAACGACAGCAGCAAATCCAGAAGTCTGAGAGAGTGGAGAATTTCTCTCAACGTCACCATCTTGAAGTTGTCCTTCTGCTGGAACTTTTTCAAAGCCCTGAGTCCAAGATGGGATGAAGTCCTCCACTTTTCTTGCTTACCAGCAAATATCGAGAATTCCAGCCCAATCCTCTCTGCTCAGGAGGTACCTCTTCAAAAGGCATCTTTTAAAAGCAGGGCTTGCAGTTCTTCCAGGAGCACCTGTACGGTTGTTGAGGAGGTGGAGGTGGTCTGTCCGGAGGGATCTTTAGAAAAGGCAGACAGTTCTCCATTGGACGAGCTGAAGGACCCAGACATCAGAGGTCATTTCCCACCATTGGAGCCAATGCTTGCCTATCTGTCCCTCAACCGGAGAAGCATGGGGAGAGAACTCAAAGCAACATCCAGGCCCGTTGGCAAGGACTGCCGGGCAAGCTCTTTACCATTGTCCACCATCCTCAAAAAGCCTTCCGGCATCACCCCTTTGGGAATGTACTGGGAAGCTTCCCTGATGGTTTGCCAAAGCCCACAGCTGTATTTCGCAAATACGCAGAATGCATTGATCGCCTTTAGGGCCCTACTGCCTGACAAATATACTTTTCTGCCAGGATATCTATTTTCTAAACTTCCATGTCCATAGGGAGAATGAAGTTGATGTGGATGGTCTAGTATTAATGGTGGCTGCTTGTACGACCAGCCCCTTGGGCTTAGGATGAGAGGGGAGGTATATTGGGTCCCCTCTTGCCAACTTATACTTCTTCATGACAAAATAATTCACAGGTGCTGTGGTACAAGACTCCTGCCACAAGGTGGTGGTGGAGTCAGCAATGGCCATATTGAAAGGCATGTAGAGGCTTCCTTATCCAAAATGTCAATCCGATCATATCCTGACAGAGGTCTGGCTGGAGCACTGCCACCTAGGGCATACATTCCCCTGTCCACTGTGGAATGATACTTTTCACTTGCACAACCATAAGGGTGGGCTTGCTGAGTACCCATCAGAGGATGTGTCCAAACATCTTGCATCTCAAAGCCCCTCTGCCACTGCCATCAAATCAGCCACATCTGAGAAAAGATCTGTGCCTTCATTGCCCGAATATATGAGATCAACGTCAAATGGCTCGTGGACATCATTGTCACCGAAAATTGACACCATAGTGCCTAAGAAATCAGATTGGCACTGAGGCTTGTACGATCAATCGGACATCGATGCTGACGGATCCACACCAGATGTCACCAATAGCTGCACCAATGCCTTGCCAGCCATTGGTACCAAGCCCAAGGGATCAGGTGCCGACACGGTTTCTTGTGGGCCTGGGCACCACTGGAGCCGATGGAGCGTACTGCTTTGAGGAGTCACCCGTACCTGCAGATGCTTTCTTAAACATGTCAAGCATTTTCTCTTTAAAAACTTCCCACTTGGTCCTAGATGTAGGCTCTGAAGCGGACTTAATGCGTACGTCAGACGAACCAGAATCGTACATTCATTGATGATGTAATTTTTTTTTATGGGAAGAGGATAATGAGGAATGACTGCACAAAAGTGATTGCCTTTTGGTCTCTTTATGGTGCCCAACATCCTTTGCTGGAGTGGCCCCCTGCGTCTTAAGCTCCGACGACAAGCCGGTCAAGCAGGCCAGAGATTTTGATGGGGGTCAACCGAACATGAGTTTCACAGCCCTCTTCCATTGTGATTTCCGGTTCATCTTAATGCAAGAACCACAGTCCTCCTTGACGTGACCGATGCGGAGGCACCACACGCAGACACTATGTCGGTCGGTAAGGGACATCTTAAAATGACAGTCATTGCACCACTTGATGCCTGACAGCTTGGGAGCCGACATAATGTTGAAACCGTGTTGAATAAGATGACAATTCATAGGTTGAAAAGAATATTTCTCTGAGAGAAAGTGAGTTGTACCGATGAGCAGCATGCTGAGCGTGTGGAAAAAAGAAACGGAGGAAATGAGGGACAGGGGCATAGTGATGCAGTATATGTAGGGCGACCGATGTCCCATCTGGAGTTGACGACTGCCGTATCGAGTCAAGAGGGATCGACGGCTGAGTCGAAAAGCACTAGCTGATGAGGAATCTGTAGGAGAAAAGCAATCCATTGAAATGTATTTTGCATAAAAATAGAACTGGGTTGCCATACTCTTTCGCTCTCACTCTTTCACTCTGCTCCATGATCTTATACTTCCTTACTCTTCTACCATTCTCAAGTCCTACCCCCTGTTAGGGAGAATTCTCATTCTATGGCTAATTTCCCTCACCTAGCGAGTCCCCCAGCAGCTTTGCTGGGTTTCTGGAGTTTATTTTTTCCACCTGTTAAGAGTGTGAGCTTTTTTCCCACTCTTACATGTGTTTTGCTATGTGTATTTTTACTGTTTGTGTGATCTTGGGCTCTGGAGCACACCACTCCATGAGTCCCACTTTGTGTGTGTTACACAGCACCTTCAGTGCAGTGACACAGGGTTGTCTTTTAGACTTCCCACTGACTCAATTTTTCTGGGGCTGACTACTGTCCCCCAGAAACATGTAAAGTTGCCATTAACCTTATATAGTCACATAAAAACTACAGACCCAGTACACCCATTCTTACATGGAGTATTGGAAAGGGTTAATTCCTACCCCTTTATGGCTGTGCCTCTTAGAGCTTTGTTTTGCTCTTTTAACATTTAGACTTGGCTGGTGGCAGTGGCATCTACCCTTTCTTTTCTACTGTGATTATACTACATAAACGTGGTATTGTTGCAGGCTATTGTTGTAGCCTCGAACTTAAACCCGCTTGCCCAAATACTTTTTATTTCAGCTCCGGTTGGGTTTAGTCGCCATTTCTTTTTGTTAAAGTCCTTCTTGTGTCTTACTTTGCGCGTTAAACCAGGTTCCTTCTTTGTTCACCATCTTTTGGCAGGCTTCTACAGAGAAGCCCTCGTCTTGGCACCTGGGTGTCTAGGTGGGCTGAATGTGAGGGAGGGGTGTAGTCACCCCCTGCACAGGGTCTCCATGGAGACCCATGTCGCACTTTGTGTTGATTGGCTGAGGTGGTTGTCCGGGCTGGAAAACCCCCCTGCTGTGTGATTGACAGCCAGGCTGTGTGAATGGGGGATTTTCGCATAAAAGGCAGGACTCTTGGGCTGGAAGTCAGAGTTGCCACTGGAACTGCAAGGAACCGAAGAGAAGTGGAGAAGGCGGCTGTTGCAACCCTGAGTCCCGGTGAAGCCCTGCTGCAGTCCTGAGCTATCTACCCCAATGATCAGAGAAGATCCAGTCTGGAGTCGTCTTCCCTTGAGCCTGGTGGGGTCAACCAGCTCAACTTCCACAGCCAGAGGATACTCTTTGTGGTCAAAATCACTGCACACTGCTGTACTGGTCCGGATAGCCATCTGAAGAGCCTCTCCTGTTTTAAAGGAGTGCACCTTTTATTCACCGTCGCTGCTGCCGGCCCCATCCCTGGGTAGTGCAGATCACTCCAGACGTCGTACTTCTTGTCCCCATGACTGAAGCTCCAGGAACCGTGCATCTGTAGGAAACTACCAGGAACAACTGCCGTGGCACCAGCTTCTTCAAAGAATAAGGTACTGTGTCCAAGTTCGAGGAACTAGGGTGAACCATTTTCTCCTCAATAAAGGCTTGGCCTTTTCTTCCTTCCCTCTTATAACTTTTGCTTCCTCTTTTGACAATATCCAAGTACTCCTGGCAACCTTGAATCGTGAACTGTGTGATCGTTGACAACAGGAACCCTGTTCCACTTGACACTGGCGCAGGCCTATTGACTTTTATCTTCTTGTTAGAAAGTGTTCTCCAATTCTGTCTGCCTTGACAAAAGTATTGCCTATGATTTTTGTCTCCAACTCTCTTGTGTTAACTAAGGTGCTAAGTGTGTTTTAAGTCCGTTAACATTTCTTCCTGCAGGTACGCGTATCTTTAGTAAGACCGAACTGGCATTACTGTCAAAAAGTGATCGCATATGTATTCCTGGTAACGTCTTTGTTTCATAACACCGGTCTGTCTAACCCTAAGGTACTTACCTTGAGTTGTTCTGCACAAGGGGAATTGATTGTGTGTAGTGTATTTGAAGTGTGGTTTTAATTTAATAGAAGTGAAGTGTTAGTTGTTAACAGCTGGTTTAAAATAAATGTACTTTTACTTTTTAACCAAAAACCTTGAGTCATTGTTTGCTTGAGTCACAGTTATTGTAGTCCTTTGTGTAATCTCTGCTACTGCTCATTTGCTCTTAAGATAAGTCTGGCTGCTCCGCTACTGCTACCACTTTAACAGTGTAGTACAGGCTTGTACCAAAGGTGAACTTGTATTACCACTTGTAGTCTTAATTGTGTGTAGTGGTCCCTAAGGGCACTGCACAGGATTCTGCCTAACACCCCCCTACTCTCCCACCTTCTCTTACTATCCAAACTTTCCATTCTATCCTTCTCCTCTCTCCCTTTCCCCTATCTCCTTCCAACTCTTTCCTCCTGTGCCCATTCCATTTTCTCACACTCCTCGCTCTTTTATCTCTCACACTCCCTTCCATCACGGTTAGCCTCCACCCCTTTATGTGCCTCTCCACAACTCCTGCCTATGCTTTGTCCTCTCTACCATTCACTACTCCCTCTCTCCACCACTCACCTCTCATTTCCACTTTAACCCTCTCTACTCCTTCGACATATACACTCTTCAACTACCCCTCTTCTACCTCCTGCACACCACACTACCACTCCATCTCACATACACTCACAATCACAGCTCCCTCTGGAGTCACTGGTTACCACTCCCACACAGAGTGCACACAAGTCATTAACAGTTTATTCAGCACTTGGGTCCACCTTCTGTGCACCTCACTGATCAAAACGTTTTGGGTCATCTAGGAAGGGTCTTAGATGATGCATATACATTGCATAAGGGGAACCAGAGTAAATCTAAAACAGGATGGCCACGTGTGTTTGTATGCATTACCCTGAGAGAAATAGGGGATGCAAATTACTATAGGTGCAATCAGGCCATGATATCTTGCACCTCCCCACAATCAAAAGGTATGGAGGTATCCAGGGAGTGGCTAGATGGTCCCTCTACATTGGTTGGGACCAGATTAATCATAAAACAGAATTACCACTTGTGCTATTGTGAGTTAACCCCAGGGAGGCAGGGGATGTGAATTACTGTAGTTGCATTCAGGCCATGATATTGTGCACCCCCCACAATCAAAAGGTATGGGGTGTGTTCCGGTAGGGGCTAGATGGTGCCTCGGCATTGGTTGGGGCCAGATTAAACATAAAACAGGATGACCATGTGCGCTATGCCGCAAGCACAGGGAAATAGGTCATGGTTCCAAAGAGCAGCGAGAAACATCACTTCTGCGGTGAAAAGAAATGCGATGCCTCATGTCGCCCGAGGCATTGCGAGCAGTGGAGTAATATTCAACATTATCAGTGGCAAAAGAAAAACGCTATCCCCCCTGTGGAGCTCCACAACATGGACTGGCCAAGCTGCAGATCGGCAAAGCCTGTCCATTATGAGACCCTCGGATAGTTCCTCAGCAGCTCACTGCAAAACAACAGAACTCAAGGAGTCGGATCCAAGTCAGCCTTGAACAAGAACTCAGACAATTTGACTGCATCATTCATCAAGTTATCGATTTTTTTCATCAAGCGCATATAAATGAAATAATCTTCTGGAATGAAATTCGATATCGGCATTCTGCATTTAACAATGGAGCCTGCCTAATATTACCCTTGCACATCCCCGGGTTCCTCCTACCACTGGCTTTCTGTTCGCCAACTCCAGGCGAGAACAAAAAAAAATCACGCACAGATGAAGAAATGGCCGCTTCACACGAAAAAGGATATGATCCTAGGAAAATCAAAAAGTACAATGAGACCAACGCTTACCAACATTATTAGTCTGGGCATAATCAAATAAGCCAAACTTCCACTGGTTGGTGCTCTTTATGATGCCGAGCTACAGGCTCTGTTAATGTTCAGCGTGCTGGTAGTCGCAGTGCAACGTGCCATACTAGAAGTCTGTCTCAGGATTCGATTGGGAGAGATGAAATGCACGTAGCATCATGCCAACTTGTCACTGAGGACTACCAAATTAATTCAGAAAAGTCTGGCACATTATATCGACATAAGAATAAATTCGAACTTGAGGGGTCTGAACACCTTGCAATGAAAACTCAGCATTAAACAGCTGCTGCTCGTGGGCTGACATGCCTGAATAATCGTTGTTTAACTGTAGCATGAATCCCTTTCAAAAGGTAGATGCATTATAGCAGCTTATACATCAAGCTCTTTATTTTCTATGTGTCTGTCTGTTTTTTTCCCATTATGACAACAGCCCATAGAGCCCTGCTCAGCTGCATGATTCAGTGAAAGAAAATGGCTGCCTTGGGCAAAAAAGCACAGACCGTACACCCAAACACATCATTTTGACATCACAAAACTGCACATACAATCAGGTATTGCTTACATCACAACACTAGACCAACACCTACAAATAACGACATGGACATTCAGAGAAATTCAGGTGCATTTTGCAACAGAAACAAATCTATAACAGTAAGATGTAGTACATATTTTTTTTAAAGCATCAAACAAGTCAAATAACTTTTTAGAAACATTAACATATGGCGGCTGCCGTTTGTGGAATTAAAAATGGCTGCCAAATTCAGCATATAATGCAAATGCATGGAAAGAGTACAAAAGGGGTGGTGTTGGGTGGAAAATCATGTACATTTGACTTGGAGATGGGGTTAAATGGGTGGTAACATAACCAAACACAAAAGGCCTATGTATCCGTCCTCATATATAATCTCCAAAAGCATTACGGACCCGCATTCAAATCCCCTGTGTTAAAGCTCTAATTTAATGACAATCATTTTGGCTCAAAAGCAGCACTTTCAGCACCACGTAATAGCCAAAACTAAAAATGGACATCCAAGTTCCACAAGCTGGGTGCAATTGATGTATGTTCAAACTAACTTGAATCATCAACTAATATTTGAAATGCATACAGTGCTGTTGTAAACCATGCAAAAACATAGTTTTAGCAAAGTCAACATATGATATGGGGATACCAAAAAACGAGTGCTATCAGACTACAATTCCCCTAACATTTGTACTCTCTCACTCACCTACTAACCAGTATGACCTAACCAGGACAAGGGCATATTATAAAATAAATATAAGGAAGCTAAGAACATTCAATGGGAAGAAGCTTAGAGTTAGCAATGGGGCATACATTTTTGCCCCCCTGGTGAGGTCTTTGGCCATTACAGTGACCTTTTATACAAAATGTCTTCCATTTGACGTTTGCGAGTTCCCTATGAGGGCTCATGGATGTTGGGGAAGTGGCAGTTGAAGGGCAGTTGGAGTGAGGGAGCAGCTGTGACAGCCTATCCTGTAGTTAAGCTCTCCACAAACTATATAAATATGAATTTAAATATACTCTCAGAGCAAAGAGAATAACACCCATGACTTTTAATATAGGTTGCTTTAAACCTTTTTTACGCCATAAGCTTAAGCCTGCTCATTATATCAGAACGCACCAGTTCCTGAGGAGTTTATATATGGGATAACGTGTGTGTGGCTCAGATCCTCATTCCAATCCGACTTTAGTTGTGAAGAGGTAAGGGTTATTTTTAGCTTTACAAATGTGCAGTGTGTTCTGATCGACAGTCCGACTGGACCTCCTGGTGAGGAAAGTACTGTTCAACGTGCCTTCAAGTCACGTTATTAGAGCGAGCGAGAAAAAGAGAGAGAGAGAGAGACGCTGGTCTCAGAGGATTCTCGTGCTCTCTCTCTTTTACTCTCTCTGGCTCACGGGAGATAAGAAATGTAAACACAGGCTGCAGCCAAGTGATTTATAGTGTCACTAATGGAATACAGACTTCAGCACAAACCCTTTTTGTACAAGGTATGAACATTTGTTGGGGATTCCTATAAATGAAGGCCTGCCAGAGGCTTTTGATTATGCTTGTGGAAGTTAAATAATACCTTTGTTTGCAAGGCAACTGCAAATCAATCCTCCCTCAGCACTTTGATGTAAATTGGGTTTGTGTAGAGATGTCGCGAGAGCCCCGCTCTCGCGAGATCTCGCTCGCGCCCTCGGCTCCGCCCCCGCACGCTACGCGCGCATTACGGGACGAGCTGAGGACACGGACAGCTGCGTCCTCCCTGCTCCTCCGAGCACGGGACTAATTTAACGTTATAGCTCCACCTTTTCTTCTAATGCAGCCCAGCCCCAGTTGGCCACGTTGGCCTTTGTAATTCTGGATGTCATTTATGCAAGATCAGTTCCAGTGTTATCAGGAAAATAAAGCCCTGGTGAAATCCCTGCCTGGCTCCTGTTTCCTTCAGGTATTAATATACTACAGTTTGAATTGTTTTTTTTTGTCTTTTGAGCCTACACACCACCCCCACAGTGTCAGCTGTTTAAGCTACATTAACAGTGTTCATATGTTCATGGGGCTGCCTGCACTGTCTCCCATGTTTTTGAACAGGTTTCCTGACTCCCGTTTGGCACCAGGGAGTATGTGATATGGTAACTGATTTCTGAACTATCCGCGCTATAACTAGATTTCCATTTTTTAAAACGGCCTGAGGAATGTACTCTTTTATGGCAGAATAATACACTACAAAGCAACCCATTGTTCTGCTGATTCCTGAATATTAAAGAGACTGGTATATAAATGCTGTATGTTTCTTCATATCTAGAGTCCTGGAGCACAAGTGGCGAGAATCCCATCTGAGATCACTGAAGCTGCTCCATGAACTTCAATCTCCGCTTGACCCAGGAGAGTGGCCAGTGCCATTTAATCTTTCGCTTTCAGCAACTAACTAGAAGGCATATTATTTTCTACCCAGAACTATCTATATCACATGAACTGAGGCATTATTAATTGTTTCTTTGTCTACTTGGACTTTTTAATCCATTTTATTATATAGGTTATTATGTAGGCCCAGTTTTGTTCTGTTACTGATAATTCAGATGTGAATGTATTTTAGTCAGACTGATACTTCATGATCCATATGTGTTTCTATAAAAGCACCACTGTTATACCTGTGAATGTGCAATTTATTCTGAGTCATCCATGTTCCACAGTCTGAACGCTGTATATTACAATTAATATGGAGGGTTGATTATTTTTATTGATTGGGCTTTCAACACTGTCAGTCCAGAGGTTTGGTAGTTCTCTCAGAGTTTATTAAAATAATTCAGGCTATTAGTCCTGGTACCTTCACTCCCATATGTGAGAGTTGAAGGACTGGTTACACTCTTGCTGAGATAGAAACACTTGACCTCTGGCCAATATCAGTAAAAATACAATATATTGTAAATTGTCAACTGCAATATTTCCTTTTCTTTCTAATCTGCATTATTTTCTGACATATTGTCCGATACAATTCTGCTTGTCATTTGGTTACCAAGTTATTCATTTAGAGCAGTAAATCTGGTAACCTTTTCATAACTTCTTAAAGTTCCCTAAATTATATGTCAATGGATCCTCAAGAGGCTATTTGCTGGGTTCGCAGTGGGGGAATAGATCCTGCCAATTGTTTTGTGGTGAGTGATGTATCATTGTTTCAACCTGTAGATCAAGTACTAATGTTGGCTCTGACATTAGAGTCAGTCACAGGTGGGATATAGAGGCGTACAGAGATACCAGGGTCTCCAGAGAACATTGGTGTTGTATATTATGGGTGAAATTCATTTGAGCCCAAAGCCCTACCCTCACACATTTCTGGAGGAGTACCCACTGTTACTTATTCTATATGGACTATAGTGGAATGGCCAGGGTTTTCCATCTCCATCAGGTTCCCTCCTGAGTTGAGCCCCACTAAAATCACTACCATGCCCACTACCACTCCACCATTAAACACCATGGTGGGTGCTCCAAGTACAATGGGGAGTAATGAAGCCACAGATAATTTGGCAGATGCTTTCAGAGGAAACATTACGGATCATGTATACTTTCTAGCGCAACATGGGTCTTATGTGAGGCTGAGGTCTTTCTCTGGCGAAAGACCAACCCGCCCTAGGTGAGGATGAGTTCCAGGTATGGGCAGACCAGGCACGTCAGATGGTGCGAGATTTGTCCTGTTCCGAGCGGGAACAACTAAGAAGATTGGTGGAAAGTTTATAAGGTCCTGCATTGAAGATTCTTGCTGCACTGGACTCTACCCAGCCAAACCCCAGTCCTGCAGCAGTATTATATACTTTAGAAGGAACTTGTGGCACTATGGAATCTGGTTCTGAACTACTACTCCAATTTCATTCCACTAAACTGGAGCCAGGGGAGAAGTTGTCAGAATACCTAGCTCGCATTGAAGACATCCAAAAACTAGTGCATCAGCTAAATAGTACAGAAGCTAACCAAATCAATATGATTTGCTTGCATCAAAGTCTGAGAGGTGCCAAGTCTGTACCATTAATGAGGATTCAACTTCACCTGGGAGAACGCCTTACAGATCCACTAACTTTCCAGAGACTGTTGAGGGAAGTGCATGCCCTGGAGGGAGAGATGGATGAAAACACCATCTATAGCAGAATGCTATGGCCCATGCCCTTTGTGCCACCTGTATTGAACCCGAAGAATGACATTCTGAAAAATGTTTAATTGAGACTGGAAGTACAATCTATGCAAATACAGGAAGTGTCCTCTGAGTGGAAGAGATTTTGCGCCTGCTTCAGTGACAGAACAGCTTTACAGACGTGCACAGGAACATCTCTTAATTGGTGGGAGGTGCTGTCGCCTAATTGCCCCATCAAATTAATGATGATTGCCAGGACTCCCATCCACCTCATGAGTCTCCTAGTATTATATCTTTGATTTTGATCTAACGAGTGGATCACATTTCGCGCAGAAAAAGCTGGATTGTTTTCCAATTTGCAAGTCCCGGTGCCAGCGATGCACGTCTGGCGTCAGTGGGGGAGACGAAGCGAATGACAGTCTGCCATTCACTTTGTCTCCCCCGCAGACGCCAGACGTGCATCGCTGGCACCGGGACTTGCAAATTGGAAAACAATCCAGCCGACAAACCTTTTCTGCGCAGGATGTGATCCACTCGTTAGATCAAAATCAAAGACATAATACTAAGGGACTGATCCACGTGAGGAGGATAGGAGTCCTGGCAATCATCATTCATTTGATGGGGCGCTTAGCAACAGCACCTCCCACCAATTAAGAGAGGGGCATTTCCAAGAATTTATCGCAGCAAATATTAACTGACGATACCCTATGGACACGGATAATAAATCATCCCCCCGTCCTCAAGAAGGCCAATTCCATTCAAGCTCCAACAATTAGCTTTGCCTGGATCATTATAGTGTTGATGACCTCCTTTTGTAATGTTCAGTGTTTAATGTCGCACTGTTGGGTCTGTACTCCAGAAATGCAGAAGGCTCTGGGTAGCACATGTTGCTGTAAATGTATTGTTAAAAATGAAGGAAAACATGTTTTGTATTAGTTAAATCCTTTTTTAGTTGATTGGATAGTACATATTTGTACTACTAATTTGGAATTAACAAAGTGTCCTTTTTGGATTGTGTTTTTTATCTTTTAAAAAATTGATATGTTTAATAAACAACCGATGGTCAAAGACTTTGTTGACTGAATATTGAAAGTTTGCATCTTATGTTTATGTATGAGCACATCAAAGGACTGCACGTGTGATCTCTCACCCTGATTGTTCTTGATTATTTAATCAATTGACGTGGAGTCATCTGTACCTTGGCTGTCATCTGGTGAGGGTAACATTTCATTACCGGGTGGTTTGTCTACATCATTGAAGACTATTGCCAAGCCAAAGACTCTAGTAGGTGATGCATTGAACAATGGATCCCATGTGACGTGCAATGCCAGCAAGACCAACTCCAAGGTGCCCACCTCCCTGCACATGCCTGATGGGTTGATAGGTCCGGCAGGGTATTTGTTCTTTCCATCTAAAATGTATTCATTGAATACCTTTCCATCGAAAATTGATCATTGACTTCCCTTTCCATCGAAAAGCATATTCATTGAATAATTTTCGATGGTTAATGTCGAAGGATAAGGGTTAGATTAAGGGTTCGATTAGGACTGGGGTTAGGGCTAGGTTTAGATTTAGGGTTAGATTAAGGGTTAGATTAGGGTTAGGGGTTGGGGTTGGGACTATGGTTAGAGTAAGGGTTAGATTAAGGTTTAGATTAGGGTTTAGATTAGGGTTAGGTTTAGGGTTGGGGCTAAGGTTAGATTAAGGGTTAGATTACGGATTAGATTTGGGTTAGGGTTGGGTTTGTGTTTGGGATTGGGTTAGGGGGTGTGTGGGGGTTGTGGGGTATACAATAAACTTTTAAACGTTACAAGTAGTCGGCCAGTTCTGAAATTTCAGCACTGGACTGCTCCATGTAACTTTTTAATGTTACAAAAAAAATCAAAATGCTATTTTTTACATTTTAAAGTGCATTTCCATCTAAACTTGTTCATTTATATATTCGATGGACTGGTTCAGATGGAAATGCACTTTTACATGTGACATTTTGATGCAATGGCATTCAATGGATTACCATCTACGGATTTGGATCTAAATGCATTTCCATCGATGGAAAGATGGAAAGACCATAACCCACACGCCAGCTGTTATACCCATGGTGCTGGATGGAAGACACACCCAGGCTTCATTGGATAGTGCTCGCATGTGACTATTACATATGAGAATTATTACAGGAAACATCTGCACCATTTATCACTACAGCCTCCATCAGGTTTGAAGCTTTTAGGAGGTGGCGACACTCCATGTAAACACATTGGATACATCAGTGTTAAAATACTCTTGTCATATGACACTGTGGGGGCCAGCACAGTCCTGGAAATATTAGCACTCCCCTGCATCAGTCAGAAGGAAAATATAACCCATTCTGTGGTGATTGGCACCAATTCGGCTATGTTTGGGGTGTTAGCAGAACTACGCAGAGAGATGGCTAGTCCAAAATACATTTTTACAATGACCATGCGCTTGATGTGTCAACAAGTCTATTTGAAGAAAGAGAATGAAGCATGTGATCCACCTACTAGACCTGTAGGTGAGGTCAGAACTAGATTAGGAAAGTCACCATCCTGGAAAATTCTACTGTTATGGTGTCAGGTAGAAACTGGTTTAGTCCCAGTCACAAGCCTTTTAGGCTGGTTATGGAAGCACCTGAGGAGGAGTCTTTACCAGAAGCTTTACTAGTGCAGAGGACGCTGGTGACGGATGAAGTCCTGGATATGCAGACTATCAGAGTGCCTATCACCAATGTAAGCAAGAAACCAATTAAATTACCTGGCGGCTGTTATATAGCCCACTTTCACCTGGTGACATCCATTAAAGCTGCAAGTGCCATGGTTACTTCACCACAGATACTGGATGCACACACATTACATGTCAGAGACTCCCCATTGTCTGAAAAAGAGGACAGGATCAGAGATCAGTTGTCTCAGATGGCTGACGTTTTCTCAGTCAGGGATTGGCACATTGGAGAAGCTCACGTGGAAGAGCATCGTATACGAGGTAATGATGATTCTCCATTCCAGGAGAGGTCCAGAAGATGAACCCGGGGATGTGGAGGATTTCAGACGCCATCTTGATGACTTACTACAGGCAGGAATAAGTCAAGAATCTTGTAGTCCATATGCTTCGCCCATTATAGTGACAAGGAAGACGAATGGATATGTAAGAATATGCATAGACTACCGAAAATGAAACAGGACCATTCCTGATCAATATACTATTCCTAAGGTTCAAGAGGCGTATGACCGTTGAACTGGAAGCCGGTGGTTCTCGGAGTTAGATCTACACACCGGATACTACCAGATACGCATGTACTCTTCAGACAAGGAGAAGACAGCATGTATTTGTCCACTGGGTTTTTACGAATTCAACTGCATGACCCAAGTTATTTCTGGCGCTCATGCCAACTTGCAATGCCTTATGGAGAGGGTAGTTGGAGGAATGAACTTGCTGGAAGTCCTAATATATTTGGATGATATCATTGTCTTTAGGCACACCTTGGACAGACACAATAACAGATTTCTAAAAGTACTGGATCGCTTATAAGAACAAGGCTTAAAGGTATTTGTGGAAAAATGCCAATTCTGTCAGTACAGTTTAAAACACATTGGGCATATAGTATATAGTGTCTGACCAGGGAATTGCTGTGAATCCAGCTAAGGTTGAAGCCTTACAGTTATTTATATTTATTTATTTTATTTATTGTCACTTGATACAGCACTTATACATCAAGTAAATTGTGTTTCACAGCGCCCACAGGGCAGCAGGGAGGGAACATGGGAATGAAATATAAATATAACAATGAAATATAGAGACAGACCTACTAGGCCTTGTGAGCATTTAGAATGTGCAAGTGGAGAGAGAGGGAAGGGATGAGGGAGTGCTGGGAAAGTGCTAGGAGTACCACAGGGAAAGTTCTAGTAAGTAAACAGCTGACTTGGTGAGAGTGGTCAACTGTCAATAAATAAGTGTGTGCAGGCCTGTGGTGGCACAGGCCTGTGGTGGCACAGGCCAGTGGGTGCCAAAGCAAGTGCTGGGAGTGGGCAGAGGCTGAAGGTGAAGGTGAATGGGTATGGAAGGCCAGAACCCAGGTGGTCACATAAGGGACCTGATCTCGTAATGAGGCAGTAGGGGTTTGACGGGGCCGGCAGCTCTACCGGCCCCGTTAAACCCTACTGCCAGGGTCGTAATGACCCCTGATGTCTCTCTCCTCTTGGCTCCTTTCACAATGTCCACAAACACCTGGAGGTATGCATCTCTTCCCCTGGCCTTCCTCAAGCTTTTACAGTGGCAAAAGAATCACTGTCTTCTCTTGGCTCCTTCCACAATGTTCATAAATACAAGGGGGTATGCTTCCCTTCCCCAGGCTTTCGCACAATGCTCACAATGTTCACATCCCACATGGATAACTATCCTGCCAGGTACTGTGACTATGATGATGGTTTTTAAGGCAGTTTGGTATTGGGTGTGGATCCCAATCCCTTCTTGACTCTTCTTGAATCTCAATAATTGTACCCAGGTCACTATGCTGCCAGGTATTCTTTTTTGTTGGGTCCCAGACCCCTGCAGTATTGGCTTGTTTATCTTGATCCCAGACCCCCGTGGTCTCCTTCTCTTGGGCCCCAGGCCCCTTTGGTGTCTGTCTCTTGGTCTTTTGCGTGTGATCCAAGGCAGCGACTGCCACAAAGAAGACAACTCTGGATGTCACTCCTTATAGGATGTCAGTCCCAGATGTGTGTTCCACTGAGGTATAGTCCCTCTAATTTACCAGAAAGCTTCCCGATTTCCCAACCATCCTCTGGCTGCTCACTGGTATCTGTAGGCTGCTTCTGCGTCTCTCGGCCCCGTTCGGAAACCTCCTCCCCGTGCAAGAACTGGAGTGGCAACTCAGCGGCTTCCTACATTCGGGCGTTGCGTCCCAGGCAGACCACCCTCTCCAGCTCTCTTGATCACCTGCTGCTTTGTCTTTCTGCTTCTAGACATGGCCCCGACCAAAGCAGAGCTCTCTGGAATGTCTCTGCTGAAGGGTAAACATCCCATCCTTGATTTCTTTGTTTGGCTCCTGACTGCGGGCTTCGCAACTTGCAGTTCCTCCAGGGAGGATCTCCCTCTCGGTGTTTCAATTTCCCTCTTCTATTTCATCTATGCCTTGGCCAATACGAAGTCTATAAAGACTACACCACTCAGTATGGTTTATAGAGGTGCAATTTATGCTTCTGCACTTCTTCCTCGTCCCAGTACTGATCTTGAGGATGCCCAGTAAGTCTGATGGTCTCTTCCTCATCTCAGTACACAAGGGACATGCGTCCCTTGGGGAGCTCACACTCTTCCTTGCCAGAGTACTTCCTCACTTACTTGTTTTAAGGGAACATATGTGAACACTAGGGATGGTGCAGTAGGGGGTTGGCGAGGAAGATTATTTAGGGTTTGGTAAACTACGGTGATATCATGTTCTCCCTAGGTCGTCACTAATCCTATAGGGGGTTTCCCTCCCCTTGAGATCCACCCGCTGAGTACCACTGTCAGGAGGACTATCGGGTAGCAGCCTCACATCCCTGGCTTCATGGAAGTTGCTTCTCCTAGGGGAGAAATTACGACATCTGGGGATTCATCACATACCCTTCCCCTAATACCAGTGGCTATTCCATCCGGGATTATATAATGGTCTTTAGAGGTTTTGCTGCAGTCCCATATGCGGTAGCCAAAGAAAACATTTCTTCTTCCCAGGTATCGATGGGGGAATATATTTGGTTTGACCTATTTACTTCATCCAAAATTCCCTGAACCTTAGGAATTCTATCCAACTGATCATTTCTTCAGGGAGCCCGGGATAACTGCTGAATTAATAAAGGTCTCCTGGTTGTGGATTTTGATGGTTACTGGAGCCCAGGGATATATTTCCTGATCACTGTGCACACAGGTGACTGATAGGTTTCCACTTTTTTAGCTCATATGTATATATTAGGTCTGCCAATACTGCGGTCTGCTTGCTCCCTGAGTCCAATAATTCGGATACTTTGATCCTGTCACTGCTACCGGCTCATCTGTTTTAAAGGAGGAAGTTTGGCAAAAACAGTTACCCACAGTTTCCACTTCTGCATCTTCCTGGGTTTCAGGGGTTTCCTATTCTTCCCCTACCATCCAGTCTATCTCCATAGGTTCCTGCTTTTATTCTGGGAAAAGTTCGGGGCTAAATGTCTGCCTCTGGGGGAAGTTCCTGGCTAAATGTCTGCCTTTCCCCACAAGAGAAGCAGGTTAACATTGGTGTTTTTGTTCCTTTTGTCTCTGGGTTTTACTAAACCCTTCTCTTTAACGAGAGGGTATCTTTTTTCAGTTTCTTTAGGCTCTGTTCTTACAAATGTTACAGGGTTCTCGGGGGTATGCTCTTGTTAAGACAGGTTTCTAAAGTCCACACAAGGGACCTCATAAAACTATACATTGGGGCAATAAAGAAATCTCCAACTCTTGCCTGACCGCTGGCGGTATTCGCCCTACCACCGAACACCCCGGCGCTAATAGCGCCAGATCACGAGTTCGGCAGTAATGTTAATCCCCATTCCCCATTGAGCCCATTCGGGAATGCCCCATTCCCCATTGGGCTCAATGGGGAATTTTCGCGCTCATACCGCTGGCGGATTTCCCGCCGGCAGTAATAGCGCACAATTTTGGCGGATTTCCCCCCAGCTCAGAGCTGGGGCGAAATCCGCCGAAGTCCTGATTTGGCAGACCATTAAATCCGGCGGTAATAGCGCTACCGCTGGATTTAAGGGTTACTGCCAAAGTCGTGATCAGGCCTATAGACCTGCACTACTGATTGTGGCAGCATGGACCGAGCAGTCAGGCTCATTTTAGGAGGGAGAGAGGCCTGTAGATAGCTACAAAGAATGTGTAGCATAGATATTGTCCAAAGAAACACTTATACACTGATGCATTGTAAAATTAAAGGTTGATTTATATATACACAAACAGAATTCTTCATAAAGGTAAGTACTATTAGAAGTCAAACACATAAAAACCAACACAATGCTTGAGGTAAGTAAACATTGTGTTACACCACATTTAGAACAGCAGCATGCAGTTCAAGAGGAGTAAAATCTAGTGCTACACATTTAAAGTGGCAGCATGTTATTCAAGACAGTAAAACCACATTAGTAGACTTTTAGAATGGCAATAGCCAATTCAAGGTAAGTTGATCCTATTGTTAGTATTACGACAATTCAGGAATAAAATAGTTATACCAACATTACTTTTCAGAACACAGTTCTAAAGTAAGCAAGAACTTATTAATCTCTTTTTTTCAGAGAGGAAATATGTACTTCATCGATAAGTAAGAACTCAGTATACACATTTGGAATGGCAGTAAGCTATTCAAGGTGAGTAAACGCCTATTGCTAACAAACTCTTACACACTTTCTATTTCAGGAATATGTAGTGATACTAATGTTACTTTTTAGAATAGTGTAACACTATTCTAAGGTAAGCAAGGAATATCCGACTTTTTCAGAAAGGCAGTAAGCAGTTCAAGGTAAGCAAAACCTAATGTTTAACATTCAGAATGGCAATATGCTGGTCAAGGTGAGTAGAAATCTTATTGGTAATACATATTCTATTTCAGGAATATTTAGGCACACCAATGTTACTTTTTAGAAAAGTGGAACACAATTCAAAGGAAAGTAGAAAACGTTGTATACTTTTCTGAGGGGCATTAAGCAAATCAAAGGTAAGTAATAACTTTGTAACACATTGTAACTATTCTGTTTCAGGAATCAAAATTACACAGCAACACATAGCAAGTAAGTACTTTGCAACACTTGTTATATTTTCTCTGCAGTGGCCTTATGCTTTGGAGGTCATTCCCTATACTAGGGGATGAGTGTTCTCAGAGGCAGAAGGGGGACCCTGGTGGTTCCAGCAGATTTCTCATCAGACAAGTAGGTATCAGACTTTAGAGTTAGCAGAAATGTTCATGGACTGTGTAGAAGGCTCCCTATAGGCGTTCCAGGGTTAGGCCTGGGCAAATGGTATGGGTGAACTCCCAAATACCTGAATCACCACCCTAGCCACACAGGAGCAACACAAGACTTTAGGTAAGTATTTACTCCAAGCCACAAAGTATCTCAGCAGTGAAGAAGAGCTTGCAGGTGGACACTTTCACGATTCAGCAGCACAGGGCTCAGTCTCTGGATTCAGGATGGGAACTTGCAGCAGCAGTCAACAGAAAAGTCTCCCAACAAAGGATTCTTCAGTGCTTTGGGCACTCTGTGGATTTGGTGCCCTTTTCAAGGTACCAGATGAAGGATGGTGGTCACTGATCGGATTTGCCTCACTCTCTTGGTCCAGCTCTCTGGTGAGGGGACTTCAAGGAGTGGAATCATGTCTCTCGAGGTCCAGAAGGAGTCTTCGACAGGTTGAGTGAGATTGGTTCATTTTGAAGATGTTGCACAGCACTCAGGCTTGAGATCCCAGGGTATTGGCGGTTTGCAGCCCAGGAAGGTCACAGCTCATCGTGGGATGGCTCGAAAGGCAAGACGTCTTGAGACTGATTGGTCTCATCAGTCTATTGGTCAGAGTCATCATCTTCAGGACTCCTCTGTTGCATCAAAGAAGGGGTCAGCACAGGCAGCAGTTACACAGCAGGCATCTCAGGTCGCTGGAAGTAGGTACAGCAGTCTTCTCTTCATTGGATTTAACTCTAGTGGTTGACTTGTCTTCAGCTACCAGATCCAGGTCAGATATACATTGAGGCCACACACATCCTCTGCAAACTCTCCCTTCAGTTTAAAGAAAGGTGTGGGTGGCTGTCCAATAAGGACAGCCAACCTTCCAGTCAGGACTGGATTCCCTCAGGCACACCAGAAGACAAAGGTGAGCAGAGTTGAAGACTTCTCCCTCTCTTCCTGTCTTTGCAGACACTCTGGAACCTTGGCAGGCTGCATAAAGGGTTTCTGCCAAAGACAAACGTATAACCAGGACCTCCCCCATCCAGGACAGCAGAAAAAGGACAAAGGAAGAACATGCACACTAAACATTTTGGAAAAAGAAAGAAGCCACTATTCTAGATGAATGATGATCCTTCAGTGCATTACCGCAGCTGTAATTAAAGACTGCGATTAAATATCAAACAAAAGTCAATAAATATGTACACTGCCACCAGCCATAATAGTATACTTGTTACTGTAAAATATGTTTTACCTGGCAGTGAGAAAGGGGATACCAGGTATCTATCCAGCACTCCACATAAGATGGTATGTGCTAGTCTCACAATATACAGCGGAGAGGGGATACAAATCCCTCTGTACCCTTGTGAACATGTGTTCTGCAGGGTAAATCAAGAGAAAATAAAAAGGGAAGTCGAAGGGGGCACCTCAGCAACACTGCACAGAAAGTGCTCCATGCTGCAATAATTCAATGTAGATGCCCAAAACATTCTAGGAAAGTGTAGATTCAAAAATAAACTATGGAGAGTCAGGAAAATTGACACCCATAAAAAGACTAAAATAAAGGGTGAGTGGGGAAAAAGGTTCCCACTCACTCAGGAACATAGAAGGATAATCCACAAGTCAAGCAAAAAGTGTTGGGGCCCTCACATGTGACAGTGATTTGGCATATAAATGAAAATCTAACCTAACAGTTCTTGAAAAAAAATTTGGAATCCATTGGGAGGAGAATTTTGGATGTTGGTTTTTTGGGTCTTTGCGTCCTTCCTCACCTCAAAGTCCTAACCTGTTTGGAGGCTTCAGCATGATCTTGCGTGGTTTCAATGGCAGTGGTCATGGTGGGTTTGCTAAATTGTATTCCCGCCCTACGAGTACGAGGGTAGACTATTAGTCAATTGTTCAAGAGCTAATGCCTCCTTCACCTCAGATAAGGTCTTTTTCCCCAACCACTGGGAGAGGGTATTTTGTATCTGAGCACCCAGTTCTAAAGTTGTTTCGTTAGAGTTAAGTTTCATTTCTGTCAGTAAACATTTTCCGTTTGTCCCACTCGGTGTAATAATCCCTGTTTGATTTCATTAACGGGAGTGACCCCAAGAGGCTTTAAGGTTTGGTATTTATTTTATTTATTTATTGAGCATTTGTTAGGCACCTATACAAAAGAATGGTGTTTCCAGGCGCCACAAGGCAAAGTGGGGAGGGAACAAGGGGTGAATAGCATCAGCAAATACAGTAAATATACAATCGTGGCCTTACTATACCTTGTGGCATTTGGACGTGCATGTGCAGTGAAAGGAAGTGCACGAGATAAGGAAGGGTGTGGGGGGGCATGGAATGGACAAGTGCTTGTGGGGGCCCGGAAGGGAAGTTCCAAGGGGAGCCAAGGGAGGACAAAGGCTAAGTGCTAGGGCGGACGAGTCCCACTGGTGACATGCACAGCCACCATCCAGGGGGCCTGCAGGGGGCAGTGCTGAGAGGGGAGGTTGCTGGTGTTGATTGTGTAGGGGGCCTGGTATCCTGTGTGATTCATGTGGACCAGGCCACCTCAGTGGGGTGATTACCATGGAAGGGAAAGAGGTAGAGATAAGCAGAGTTTTGAGATGTTTCTGGAACTTAAGGAGGTCCAGCTCACGTCAGAAAGGGACAGGGAGGCTGTTCCAGAGGGAGACACCAGCTGAAGACCGAGACCTGTCTCCCACTCTCTGCTTGGAGAAGCATTTGACAATCAGATAGTTGGAGTTAGAGGAACGGAGCGCTCTAGCAGGGGAGAATTTAGAGAGGGAACATTGGAGATAGCATGGTCCCAGGCCTAAGAAAGCCTTGTGGGTGATGCAGAGGGTCTTCAATTGGATCCTCGCGGCCACTGGGAGCCAGCAGAGATTTTAGGGCTGCAGAGATTGGGTCCCTTGGCTTGAGGCCAAGGATAAGTCTTGCAGCCCTATTCTGGATTAGCTGAAGGGGGCATATGGAAGAAAGGATGAGATTGAGGAAGAGTCTGTGTCAGTAGTCCAGCCTAGAGAGGACCAGAACTTTGGAAACAGTGAGCTGCTGGGGGAAGGTGAGGAAAGGGAGAATGCTGCTAAGCAGGTGAAGCTGGAAGTGAGCCTTCTTGGCAAGGTCCAAGACGTGAGGAACGAAGGAGAGGGCAGATTCGGAGATGACCCCAAGGTATTTAGCCTCACAGGATGGTGAGGGTAGATGGCCCAAGGAGCACGGCCAGAGGGTAGGAGGAAAACAGGGCGAAGGTGCCACAATGAGAAGGATCTACATCTTACTGGCACTAAGACAGATCGTTAGCCTCACTCCATGTCTGAATGGCGGTCAGACAATCGGGGATGAGAGAAGAGGAAGAGTAGGTGGTAGAGGGAAGTTTTAAGGATAGCAGTGTGTTATCAGGATAACACTGGAAATGAGGAGAGAAGCAGAATATCAGGTGAGCAAGAGGGGCGAGATAGATATTGAAGATTCACAGCAATACGATATAGCCCTGGGGGATGCCACAGGTAGCAAGTGTGGTGGTGGAGGAGAAAGGGCCCATTTAAATCTGGGAAGGGCAGTTAGTGAGGAAAGAGGTCAGCCATTCAAGTGCCTGGTCCATGATGCCGAGGGTATTGCAGATTTGTTTTATGAAGATAGAATGGTTGACCGTGCCCAAGGCAGACGAGAGATCAAGGAGAATGAGAACAGCAGGAGAGTTAGAGTCAAGATTTGGGAGCATGTCTTCATGGGTTTTCAGGAGAGCAGTTTCTGTGCCTATGGATTTCCAGGAATCCAGATTGATGGTCATGGAGGAAACCAACAAGTTCAGTGTGGAGGGTCAGTTGGAGGAGGACCAGCGTCTCCAAGAGTTTACCCCAGAAGGAATTGGTGAGTTGCTTCCATATTTTGCACAATTCAGCTGTGTTAGTGGTTCCAGAGATGCAGGTTTGGATGTGGGCCCTTTTCTTGGAGCAGATGGAGAAACGATATTTGTTTGTTTATTTATTTTAATATTTGTAGTGCGCCCCAGACCCGAGGGTATCAGGGCGCAAAAAGGCAATAAGGTTATTTTCAGCTTGGTTACATTGCTGTAAATTAATATACAATAAGGAATATACATAAAAAATAAAGAGGGCTTAATATACAATGAGAAATATACAGAAACGTGAGAAGGGGCATATATACAGTTGATCCATATAATATATAAGGCGAGTACAGGTCATATGTACAGGACACGGGGTAGAGTGTCAATGTGTCACGTGTAATCAGGGTTAGGTAAATTCCATATGGGCTAGGTAATCTGGAGAGTGAGCTTGCCAGCCTGGAGCGTTGGATATAGTTGTGCCTGAAGTGTGTGTAGGGTTGGGTAGCTCTTAAGGAAGGAGGGAGGGAGTTCCAGTGTTGTGCAGCTTGTACCTGAAAGCTGGTGCCTCCAGTTTTAGAGCGTTTGTATCTGGGCACTATGAGGGTGTTGGAGTTGGATGTTCTGGTCAGTCGGTTGGGGGAATATCTGGTAAATCTGTTGGTGAGGTAGCGTGGAGCGGCGTTGTTGAGGCATTTGTGAGTAAGTGACGCTACTTTTAGAGCAATTTTGTCTTTGGTCAATAACCAGTTGTGCTCTCTTCTTAAGTCAGAGATATGCTCTTTTTTTGGAAATCTCAGTGCCTCTCTGAGCGCATTATTTTGTAAGATCTTAATCTTGTTTGTGATGCATTAGTTGGCTCCTAGGTAGAGGACGTTACAGTAGTCTAGCTTAGATAGAATAAGGGCTCTGGCAAGGGTCATACAGCTGTTAGTGGAGTGGAAGGATTTAGCTGCTCTAATTAGTTTGCAAATGAAGGCTGTAGAAGAAGCCAGGGAGCTAACCTGTTTTTTGAAGGAAAGGGTGGAATCTAGATAGAAAGCTAGCGTTTATACTTCCTTGGCTACCTCGATGGTGTTTCCGTCGATGGTGAAGCTTGAGTAGATGCAACCTAGCTTGTTAATGTTAGGGGTTGTGCCAAGGATGATGAGCTCAGTCTTGTCATCATTCAGGCATTGACCGTGTGAGGCCATCCATGCCTGAATGATGAGGTTCACCCTGTTCACCAAGGCCAAATCCTCGTCATAGTCCCCCGTCAGCGGTATGAGGATCTGGGTATCATCTGTATAGTTAGTGTAGCTGATACCCAGACCATCGAGATCATCAAATAGGGGCTTTGTGAAAATATTGTATGGGGGGGGGACACAGGATCCCTGAGGCACTCCAAAGGTGATAGAGATGGGGTCGGCCGCTGCAGATGCAAAAAAGACGTGCATGGTCCTGTTGCTGAGGAACAATTGTATCCAGCTAATGGCTTCCTGTGAGAAGTGGGCTGCGGTGTTTAGGTGGGTGTAGTGAATGATATGAACTACTAAATCGAACGCCGCTGATAGGCCAAGGAGAAGCAGGGCAGTTTTGCCATTGTCTCTGAGTGTGTCAATTTGTGCCTTAAGATCAATCAGGGCTGTCTCTGTTCCATGTTGGGGCCTGAAGCCGGATTGGCAGACTCCCAGGAGGTGGTTTTGTTCTAGGTATTTCTGTATTTGAAGGTATGCTACCTTGTCTAGAATTTTGAGTAGGAATGGGACGGTGGTGATGGTAGTTCGTAGGTATGGCGGGGTCTAAGGTTTATTTTTTGAGTAGTGGGAGAACCCAGGACTCTGAGATTGTTAGGGATGACACCTTTAGAGAAGGATGAGTTAATGAGTTTGGTAATGAAGGGTGAGAGGTCTCTGGCTGCATCTTTTATAATCTGTGCGGGGCATGGGTCAGCCTGGCAGATAGATGGTTCCAGGGTTAGAATAACTTTTTCGACCTTGAGTGTGGTGACTTTGGAGAAGCTGAAGTGGTCGATAAATTTGGGTGAGGGCTCAGAGGTATAGGTGGGGTTAGTGGTGGTGCTGAGTAGATTTTCTTTTTTGTTAGCTATCTTAACTTGTAAAGTGGCCACTTTACTTCAAAGTGCGTTTTGTATGCTAGTACACCAGGGTTTGTCTTTAATGCAGGTGTCGGGGATTGGGATAGGTGTTTCCAATTCTTTAAGGATGGTAAACAGTTCTTTTATACTGGAGTTAGATTGGACTATTCTTTGGTTGTATGAGTCTTGTTTAGCCAGAATTATTTCTTTCTTCTAGATGGTGGATATTTTGATGAGGTTGGTTTTGTTAGACTCTGTTGGTGAGTGTTTCCATATTAGTTCACTTTTGCGTTTCTCTATTCTGAGGGATTTAAGGTGTGGCGTGAACCAAGTGTTCAGGTGTCTTTTAGGTTTGCTTTTCCTAGATTTCAGTGGTGTGACAGAGTCGAATGCTGAAGTTATTATTTTATTGTATTCATCGACTAGGGTGAGGGGGTACGTAATTTCAGCGAGAGAGTTAAGGGTAGGGAGGATGAGTGGTATGAATTTTTCCGCTGTGATGTCTTTTTTAATTTCTAGTAGGTATGGATGGGCTAGGGGGTTGTTGTGGGCGGTGGCCGTAAGGGCCTCAAGGTAAAAGGTGATGAGATGGTGGTCTGACCATGTCTGAGGGGAGATGTCGGTGATAGAGACGGAGCAGTTATGGTCTGCCACCCAGTCAAGGGTCCTGCCTTTGTTTTGTGTTGGAAGGGTGATTTTTTGGTTGAACCCTAATTCAGCCAGGGTGTCCGCTATGAGTGTGGCATGAAGGTCTTTTGGGTCTTTGAACCCAAGGTTAAAGTCACCTGTGAGGATGCTTTGTGTGGCGTTTTTTAGCTTGTCGGCTAAGATGATTGTGAGGTCTTCTCTAAAATGATCCTAGGGGGCCAGGGGGACTGTATAGTAGGTGGATAGTGAGGGTTTGGGCATTGGCAATGGGCATTTTAACTGTGAGGGATTCACAGGAGTCAAGTTTATTGGTAGGGGTGAGTCTTAGGTGAAGATCAGATATGGCAATGATGGCAAGGCCTCTGCCTCGGGATTCAGTTCTATCAGCTCTAAGGATGGTGAAGTCGTCTGGGACGGCTAGCGTGAGGGCAGGGCCCGCAGCTGTGTGGAGCCAAAATTCCGTTATGGCCAGGAAGTCCAGTTTATTAGAGTGAACGAGGTCCGCTATCTCAGTAGCATGGGCTACAATCGATCGGGTATTTATGAGTTTGCCTCTAATATGTGGTGTGATAGCCTTAGGGATTGTGATAGAGGGGATGGGGTGGATAGAGGTGTGGTTAGGTGGAGTTGTGTGCGGGTTGTTGGTGTGATCAATGTCTGGAAGCTTGGTAGGTCTTGTGCTGGGTGTTTGGGATTTGGTGGTTCTGGAATTGGGTTCTCTTAGGGAGCGGGTGGGTGGTTCATATATCTTAGGGAGCCTAGCGAGAAGTCTAAGATTTCTGGTGGTAGGGTGGCACGGGTTGGTCATGGTGGACTGGTTTGGAACAATATTATGTGTAGGTGTCAGTGGAGTGTTAGGTAGTGTATTAGTGGAAGTGGTAAGTGGGCAATGGTGACTTGTGAAGTGGAGAAGTTGAAGGATTATCCTTAGTAGGATTGTCCTCTCTCTCTCTCCGCCCCGTCCTATCTATCAGAAACCATCCTCAAACCTTCCTCCTCCCGTCCCACCAGGACGCAATACTCCAAACTAATCTGCATCCCACGCATCAAAAAAGCCAAAGCCGGAGGTCTAAGTTTCCCCTACATTGCAGCCAAGACCTGGAACACTCTCCCTGCAGACATTAGAGCGGAAAACTCACTCCCTATTTTTCGCAGGAAACTGAAAACCTCATTCTTTGCAAAATAATTAGGAAACTCTCAGGAATCCATGTAAATATACTGCATTGCTAATGTATACATGTCTACTGTAAATTCTGTATTGTATGTAATTACTGTATCCTATGTAACTAAGATATTGTCTGTAACAAGCGCCATGATGCCCCCGGGCTTACGTGCGCTCTACAAATCTGAATAAATAAATAAATGTGTAGATAGATGGTAGATACATAGTGTGTGGGGGAGGTTAGGTGGAGCTGTGTGAATCACAGCGGTCTGAAGACCGGTGTATACAGTGAATGCAGATAAGTGCAGGTGCAGTAGGAAGTACAGTTGAGGTTAGGTGCTAGGGTACATTAGATGGAGTATCAAGGGATAGGCAGTAAAGTGGCTGGGGTGGTGTGGTACCGATTTGAACAGTACAGTGGTTAGGAGTTAGGGTGATTTGGCATAAGGCGGATCACAGCAGTGTGGATTTGGGCAGGTTGTGTGCAGTGCAGTGCGTGCGTCCAATGCAGGCAATAGAGTAGAACAGGTTGGACAAATGGAAAATACGGCACTGTACTGGACAGAAGCATGAACTATAGAGTGTCAGGCAGATATATGCCACTTGTCAGCAGATCTAAATAACATGCAATCGGAACGAAACAGAGATGGGTGGATGTCTTCAGTGTTTAGTCGCCTGACCCATTATGGTGAACAATACAAATCAGGTAGCCGTATGTGCTCATAAACTAGGTAGGTGCATGGTAGATATAAGGTCGACATATGCCGACACTGTGTGTAAACACACAGTGAGGCAGTAGGGTCCAAAAGCTAATAGGAAAGCATTGTGGCGTGAAAGCACAGAATCAGAACAATCATACAGATACACAGGCAGATACAGCTAGAACATACAATGCATACAGTATACAGTGGACAGCAAAATGGGTCTGTAAAATCGCGGCAAAAGTCTATCTAAGTTAAGTGTTGCAATGTTGGCTAGGGGTAGTGACCACGCTAGGGAGCAATGTGAACTGGTGATCAAGGTACAAGTTGGCTTGTAAGGGCAATAGCTGGGCATGCATTTCTGGCAGAAAACATTAACAGTACATAATGTGGTCATTAGGGTTACTGGAGCTTTCCCATAAAATGGCACTCACCCGTTGGAGGTTGAAGTCTTACTTAAGTGTCCAGGGGCTCAGAAATGGGAGAAGGGACTTGGGGCATAGATTCTTCGCCTAGCGCCGGCTACGCTCAGGTAGCTCAGTCAGAGCCTTCTTTCATGAGCCTTACTTCGTGGGCTGGCTCTCTCGCCTGCCGTTGAATCGTGGCAGGTTTAGGCAGGAAGCTTGGCCAATCAGCTTGTGCCTACAAGCGGAACGAGGACAGGCAGTGGAAGGGACAGGGTGCCCTGGGAGCGGTGGCCATCTTGGGATTTGGAGCACCTTGTGTGTTCCAATGGTGGAAATGCCACTTCAAAGGTAAATCAGGGCACACATACGTGGGGAGATTTAGGTATGGTGCCAATATGAGTAAAACAATTTCTTCTAGCGGATTAAGCAATTTACAAGGCGAAATTGCGAATTGGGCTTGGAGGGGCTTGTAGCAGCTGGTAATATGCTCGTAGCGTACCTCAGCATCCAGGTGTGTTTGCAATGGGGGAGCTGCTCCTGCAGCATGCGGCATCGCTGGGGAGCTCCTGCTTCGTAGGAGATGTGCAGATAGATATTGCCTTTGGAGCAGGAGACAGGCCAGTTTGTCAGAGAATGAACCTGAGGTCTGCCACTTCCCTTCAGCAACTCTGGACTTACGTTTCAGAGATGCTAGATACAAGTCATACCAGCCGTTGCACTTGGAGGCAGGTTTTAGGCGGTTCCTCATGACAGGGGCAAGGATGTCAAGGGTGTTAGAGATGGAGAGGTGCATATTAGCAAGGACCGAAACAGAGGGAGAACCAGAAGCAGGGTTGGGAGGGGGCATGAACGTGGAAGCAAAAGCAGCGACTAACACTCGCTTCATCAGTCGAATGACGGTGAAGGAGGCTGGCAGTGCTAGTGGGGGCCCAGATAGAGGAACAAAGGGCCCCACGCAGGAGGAGAGGAGAGGAGAGGAGAGAGCGGTCAGACCCAGAGTGGGGGGTGGTGACCGGGTTAGAGATGAGGGAATCCAGAGTATGTCCGGCTGAGTGGGTCAGACCAGAAGGAAGAATAGTGAGAGAGAGGTAGTCACAGAGGACACAGAACTTAGAGGTGGCTGATTCAAGGGAGTCACATTGGATATTGAAGTCACCAAGGAAGAGGAGTTTGAAAGAAGAGGTTGAGAGGGAGGAGGCAAGGTTGGCCCATTCAGAGAGCAAGAGAGAAATAGGGCCAGGGGGCTTTTATATAGTAGCGCAGGTGAGTGAGAGACCTCGAGCCTACAGACAATGCATTAAAAAGAGGAGTAGGATTGATTGGGTATGTTAGGAGCAGGGACTCACGTTGAACAAATCACAGCCACTGAACCTCCGAGCCTGTTGGGTTGGAGTTTGAAGAGGATTTTGTAGCCCTCAGGAAGGAGAGTGTTAAGAGCAGTGACAGAGCTGGCATTGAACCACATCTCTGTAGGGGCAAGGACGTTCAGGTCCAAGTCTTCAAGAAGGAGACAGATGTCGGAGGAGTGTGACAGCAGAACGAGCATTCAGAGTAGCTAAGTGGAGCTGATTACCACCATTGAAAGTTTTCATGATGGGGTACCGTGGCGTGGTACTCCCGTCGGTGGTGGCGGAGAGGTTAGAGGAGAGGAGGAGGAGGAAGAAGGGGTAGCAGGAGAATGGAAGAAGTTAAAGAGAGGGGGCAGCCACTGTTCAAGTAGGAGAAGAGTAGTTTGAGAACCTTGGGCCATGGTATTGCAATTGTGTATTTCCCATCTTGTGCTGCCATTAATGGGTAAAGAGGAGAAAGGGGAGAGAGTGGAGATCAGGTGGGAGTCCATAGGTCTGGAGAAGGGACAAAAATGACGATGTCGGTAATAGTCTGCCTAGTGGTAGCATTTACATAGGTGTCAGCAATGCGTGGCCTGGATTAGAGACCAGGAGAGCTTTTTTAAGCTTTTGCCTTCCAGGCTTAGTGAGAGAGATAGGATAGGTGATAGAGTAACAATTAGAATAGATAGAGGAGCTAGAGAGAGCCATGCATTGGGGCAGAGGGGGAGGGATAGCGATAGACAAAGGGGCTGCACAGTACATGAATATGCTCATCAGGTGGCCTAGCAGCCAAGATGAAGGTAGTGCTTTAAACAAGATATGCACAGGGTAGCAGAGATTTTTAAGCAACCCAGACTGGGCGAGTGCTAAAATGCAACAGAAAACATACACTGTGCAGGTGCAAAGGCACACCTAGATGCAACTTTAAAGTAAAGCACTAAAATGCAGCAGAAAACATACACTGCACAGGTTTAAGGCACATAAGGTTCAGGTTACAGGGGGTGCAGAGATTACAGAGGTGAAAAAAGGGCATCCGAATTTGGTTCCAGTAAGGCAGGAGAAAGTGAAACAATAATTAAAGAGCACCTGGAGTAGCAGATGGAACTCAATTACACAGACGCAGTGAAAAAGGTGCAACTGGACTTTACTGAACATGGGTGATGCCAAATTGCAGGAATGCTGGCAAGGAACGGGGATCCAGCCGCACTTGGTATGAGGCTTGTAACTCATCTCACTACAAAGAAGCGAGATAGCAGGTTTTAATCTCTTCACTCCAATGACATTGTTGGATGAGCCTTCCAAAATTTTGAAAAACATTTCTGAGATCCTCTCCCTCCTGGTAGGGATGTAAAATCTCATGTGTGAGTATTGGTCTTTGTTGGCTAGCCGTTATTCGATCTAACCCATCTTGAAACAAGGTGTCAGCGTGTATTTTGTGGGCCAAGGGGGCGTTCTAAAAAAGCCTCCATTGTATTTGTTTCATCTGATGTTATAGTGAGACTGGGGACCTCAAGAATCTCTGCTGCTTCAGATGTTATAAATAAGGTATCGGGGTGATCTGACTCCCCTACTGAGAAGGTCTCTTCTTCGGACTCACTCAGGAAACTGGACACTTCCAGTGGTTCTTCAGGTGTCTCCAGGTGTTCTCCCATTATATCTATTGAACTCTCAACTGGAGAACAGACTTGACTAGTTCCAAAGGGGGTGGGACTAGCGGGCCATTTTAGGCTCTGTGTTTTGCCTAAAGAGCCATTTGGGGGTAATTCCCTGTTGGGCTTCACTACAAGAGTTAACCTGGAATTCGGGCTGATGGAATAATCATAAAGGTGGAATTCGTTCACTAGGGTTCTGCCTTCATAGAGACGTTGTTGTTGGTTAATTGGGACCTTTAACTTCTCCAAAAGAACAGCTTTTATGTTGGAGACTTGGTGTTAAGATGAATTTCTAAACTCTGACCTGGTGGGCAGAAGGTCAGAAGGCCAGCCTAGTTTCTTGGAACAGGGTAACCTCTGGACAAGCCAGACAAGGTAGCTTTGGCAGGCGGTCAAGACTAAGGGCCTCATTACGAGTTTGGAGGTAGCCATGCCGCTGCCTTCAAACTCGGGTCTGGGTTCCTTGAATGAGGAATTAACGGCCCATTCCAACCTTGAAAGACCCGGTAATTCCTCATTTAATTTACCCAACCACATTCCCATTTGAACCCCCAGAGGGCTCAATGGGAATGGGGAGGGAGCTAATAACGGCCCGTTAGCTTCCTGGTCAACTCGCGGGACCTGCAAAGAACGTCTGGTCGGACCAGACATCCAGAGCGGGTCCCGCGAGGGAACCTTGTAATAGGGCGGAATGGGTTTAATGGCACTGGCACCATTACCAGCACCATTAAACCCATTCAGCCAGGGTCATAATGAGGCCCTAAGTCTCAGGAGGGGTGAGGTTGACTGAAAGACCTCAATGAGCACACAGAGCAAGGACACTTACAAATTACTCCCAGACATGTGTACTATCAAAAATATAAACACATTTATTACAAGGCCTTTGTAACTCAGACCATAGAAAAAGAATCACGGCAATACTAAGTAAACCAACACAATCACGATCAATACAATATATATACAAGACCATTGGGGTCTAAATGGTTAAATGCATGAAATATGTCGACAACCTAGATGGGAAGGAAACGGGCAGTGCAGGTGGTCTTTAGGCCCCTTTGACATCAGCAACACACTTAACTAAGAGGCAGTCCAAGCCCTAAGAAGAGAGGAGCCTTGTGCTCAAAAGTACATGCAATGCAAGTGCACACGGTTGTTCCAATGGGTGCAGGGTCTCTTCAGGGTTCTATAGCAGCTCAGGAAGGTGGATGAGGCGATGAAGAACAAGTTCCCACTATTCAGGGAGGACCTCCACTTGAAGGCAGAGACAGTTCCAGAGAGTGGGATGGAGTCGCTAGTTCGCACTATTAGTGGAAAGGAGAGGGACCCTCAGGGGCCACTTGTTTGTAAAAAGGGGACCTGGTGATAGGGGGTCACCGGTTAGTGTTGGAAGTACTCACCTGTCCCAGGCACTCTCAGACCCAAACTTCGCCAGTTCAGTCCACTTCGCTTACAGGTTTGAACGCGACAAAAAGGACGTCTCTGCGGCTATCAGTTCCTGAGATACAGTGAGGATTCCCAAACTGGACAGTGGTGTTTTCTCCACTCTTGGTGGATGAATCCACCTGGTTTTTCACTGCAGCAGGCTTCAGGGGCAAGAGGGTCACAAATGCAGTGCACTTGCAAGGGTTGTTGCCGCAGCAGGGCAACACGGTAACAACATATGCTCTGGTTCTGGCGCACTGGTCTCACTTCAGACCTGGGAAAGCCAAGTGTACCAAATTCGGTGTGAGGGTACCGTGGACACAGAGCTAGCAGTATACCAGCTGCGGTGACAGAGCAAAGCAAATGGGTAAGCTCGTCAGTCCACTGATTGGCCCAGGAACACTTCCGAGAAAGCTTACTTATAGGTTTTGGTGAAGGTGCCGCGAATAGTTGGTCCCACTATTCCAATGGGTCAAAGCGTCTTCGAAGACCTTCTAGGACGACCAGATGCAGAGGGGTCCCACAGGACGACAGCAGGCTCAGGGTGCCAAACCTTCCAACGGGTCACCAGTGGTTCCTCGACTCAGCTTGGTAGTTTTAGGATGCTTGGAAGTTCCCTTTGCGCCAAAACGAAGAGGACCCAATGGGAGTTCTGCTCACAAACACACACTCCATACGTGGATCAATCACGGACCACGGTAGTCCCAGTCATTC
The DNA here is from genome assembly GCF_040938575.1 of Ambystoma mexicanum. NCBI lineage: Eukaryota > Metazoa > Chordata > Amphibia > Caudata > Ambystomatidae > Ambystoma > Ambystoma mexicanum. Next base: position 230,353,176 of record NC_090931.1, on the reverse strand, counting down.
AAGGCACTCCAGACTCTCTGGCACCCAGGATGTGTATTGGACTCAGACAGTCCAGCCCACATCCTGGAGACACACACACACAAGGCATGCAGAAGCCCGCAAAATCATTGGCCCTCATTCCGAGTATGATGGTAGTCATGGCGCTATTTGCGGCATTGACTGCCTCCCATACTGGTACAGACTCCGGTTTGGTTCAATGGGGATTTACCAGTCCATTCCGACCTTGGAGGGACCGGTAAGTCCCCATTTACCAACTCATTCCCATTTGAGACCCCATAGGGCTCAATGGGAATGGGAAGGGTGCAAATAACAGGCGGCTTATGCCAAGCCCGTTATTTGCACCCAGGTCCCTTAACGGGTCCCATCCTTAACACCTGGTCAGACCAGGCGTTAAGGAAGGGACCCGCAAAGGGACCTTGTAGTAGGGCGGTAAGGGATTACTGGCACAGGTCTCCTTACCGGTGCCCGCTATCCCTTACCACCCTACTCGGAATGAGGGCCATTGTGTTTCGCAGGAAAATGCATGACCAAATAAGGACAGACACGGGTCGACTCGCCCTGGGGAAGGTGAAGGGGCAAGATGGCCAAAGAACAGGACAAAGAACCTCGTGGCATGGCCATTTTGGAGCCAGGCCACCTATTTGTGTCAAACGCGGTTAATACAGTTAACATGGCAGGAAAGGGTTAAAAATAATACGAAAAGATAGCTGCCACCAGTCCTGTCCATGACACATCTGCACATCTCACAAAAAGTCCATTGGGAGTTTCTAGGGCCTTTGGAAAATGACTACAGACCCAGGTACATTGTGTACTTGTTACATGTTGCACAAAAGTTGCAACATGGGTAAAGGACTAAGGGAAACAAAGTCTCTCAGTACTGACTGTCTTAAGGGCAGGTCAGTTTCCCCATTAAAAGTGAGCAAAAGCCCAGAGGAGTGCAGCTGAAGACTGTGCTTCTCTGGCAAAGTCAGTCTATGGTGTCTAAACAGCAGCAAAAAGTTTGGGGGTGTACACATGGAGGGAAAATTACATGCAATTAAGAAATCTTTCCTAACACTTGGTACCCTGGCGAGATTTAAAGCTGATTTCTTCTCCCTGAAGTACCTTGACTGTTAGTATCATATATCTTTCTTAAGGGATGCTAAGGACGACTGAAAGGTTTTGGTCATGCCTACCCTGTGGTCCACCACTATCTATGAGGTGGATCAGCATCCCGCTGCTGACACCATATGCAAGGGTGTGGAAGTAGGAGACTGACACACAGGAGGCATGTTTCTGACTATAGACTTATCGGTGAGAAAATAAAAGAGAAAACCATGTATGACTATAGTTCTAAGAGGGGTTTCCCTGCCTCAAATAATACTAAGGAATGTGTCAGGATGTCAGTCTAAAGCAAAGAGTCCACCGTCCTGCATCCAGAAACCTATGTCCATCTCTTACACTATTTGCTCAACGAAAAGGGGCGGTCCTCTTGATCCATAAGAATGGTTTCCTTCCTCCTAGATGATAAACAAAAGTACACTTCTCAGTGATTATGATGAATATAGCGTTATCGTCACTGCTTCCCCGGAGGGAAGCTTCCCTTATGTGGCCAGGGAAAGGCAGAAGCTATCTGACTCAGATCCTGGGAGTGGCTATCTGCAGGAGGACCACGTCCAGGGAGGAAGAGTAAAGATACTAAATCAGAACAATTCTTTACATGGGTTCCTTCGTAACAACCACTTATTTTCCCCCACATTCCTGTACAACATATTGCAGTGTAGATAGAGAATATTCACTTTTAACTAATCACCAGCCTTACTTACATCCCCCCTTTAATAACACTGAGATGAAGGAGAGGGATGGAGTAATGAAGATCACTAGCAGCGGTAAGACTTGGGAGATACGAGACTTGGGCGGCATTGACACGATTCTTCTGATTCAGAATACCTGGAAGCTATTGAGTATGATCAGCAACATGGGATTCATATACCGGTGCATCTCTGAATAAACATCCAGAGAGACATAGTTGCAGATACTGATATATCAACACAGGGGAATTGACACTTCTACCCACCATTTTGTGGAACAGTAATCAGTACAGGGGACACCTCTGAACCTAAGAGGTGATATCTGGAGACCAGGAATATCCCAAGAAGATTGAGGAATTTAGTACTCTTATATCTGGAATGCATTTCTGTTGGGACCATACCGCCTTCACTACGCTGTTTGTGGAGGTGATCCTGGGAGATCAGGAATAGATCGAGTAGAATGAGGTATCCAGTACTCTTGTGTGTTTGGAATCCATTTCCGCTGAAACCATACTACCTTCACCACGTGCTAGTGGAGGGAGCAAGAAACCATAAGAAGGGTGAACTCACCTTCCATCGACACAAGAAAAACAGGACTGTAAAGATGATCACCACTGATATTTGTCCTGGAGAAGATCGATGGAACTTTGTGGCTATTATTTATGGCCTGATTGTGAACAAAACATATGTAGAAGAGAAGAGTCTATATGAATTTTCTTTGGACTGGTGTATAAACCAATAATTTATTTAGGTTATAACATCAATTGTTGAAATTGTGTATGTTAAGCATTAAGGGGGACTTTGAGGACTGATCCCTCTTCTCGCTTTTCTACGTGAGTGTGTAAGTGGACATTTGCTGGTGTGACTGTGTATGACAGATGGAAGAGTTCTTTTTGGTTTTTGGTAACATTCGGTAACTTTGGCTTTTTGATATGATTTTATACGATGTTGAATAGCTTTCATATTGAATAAATATTATTTGATAAAATTACATGAGTAATGTGGTAATCCAGCTTCACCATCATGGTTTGATAGTATTGATTTATATAGGAAAGTAAACCAGTCACTCAGCTAGTCTGGGATTTGCACCCAAGTGATGAGACAAAGCACCTTGGCTGCAGACTACACCAGGCATACAGCAAGTATGGGACACGCACCCAAGTAGCGAGGCCATAAACACCCTGGCAGGAGAGTAAACTAGGGGTTGGAGAAAGGGGAGGAGAGAGCCCTGGATGTGAATTGTGGAATTAAGGTTAAACTGGAGAAAGGTGGACAATGCTCAGGGGGGAGAGACTGCAGCCCTAAATTGAGGACTGAAAGGGAAGAACCATACCGCTTTGCAAAAGGCAACAGAGATCCAGAAGAAACACTGTATATCTGAAAGTACTGTATAAGTGGAAGAAACTCAAAGGAAGAGTCATCTCCCTACAGACTGTGGAGTTTTAAATTGTGTGACTAGAGAAACTCGGGATGAGTCATCCCTCTTGAGATTGTGGAATATTGTAAGTGTTAAATTGTGTAACCGGAGAAACTCAGGGGAAGAGTCAGCTCCCTTGAGATTGCTAAAGTGATGATGAAAGGCCAGTAGAACCCTAGAGGAGGGGAACACTCTTTCTCTGGTGGAAATCGATTGGTTTTCAGTTTCGAGCATGATAAAGTGACAGTAAAAAGCCAGACGAACTCTAGGGGAAGAGAAGGCCCCTTTTCTGGTGGAACTTTATTGGTTTTCTTTGTTTCAGTTCAGAACTTTGTGTTCAGAACTTTGGAGGGACGCTGCAGGGGGTCAGCTAAAAGACATCCCTATTTTTCACGTTATATTGAATTTAGTGTTTGAGGGTTTGCTTAGGATTTTGGACTCAGGACCGATAACTCTTTTTGCTTTAGATACCCTGACACAGACGCTCCTTAGTTTTGTTGAGGCGGGTAAACCCCTTCTAGAGTTAGGGATATGTAGGATTTTCCCAAGCCCCTCTTTGTGTTTTGATAATAAAAGTGTTTATCCAACACAAAAGCTGTTACTGAGTCTGAGGCTTACTCTTGATCGCTTACGGTGATACAAATGAAATGTACTTCTTAAGGGATGCAAATCGAAAGTCTCAAAAGGTTCCTTGGATAGAGGTTCCAAAAAGGCATATACAAAAAAGTCTTGTATCTTCACAGTGTTAGGGGGATGACTCCCTCCGCTGGACCTTTCTCAGGTTTCTCAGTTGTTTCCCAATGTCAGGACAAATGTCTATCTTCTGGTCTTTATCAGATTATTCTCAGTGTCAAGAGAAGTACTCCCTCCACTTGGCTACTTTCACAATTTCCACAGACACCTGGGGGAATGGCTCTCTTCCCCTGGCCTTTCTCAAGCTCTTACAAAGTAAGAGGTATCCCACTTTGCCAAATGACTGATTGTCTGCTCTTGGCACTTTCCACAATGTTCATAAACACTAGGGAGTATGTCACCCTTCCCCAGGCTTTCTCACAATGCTCACTGTGTTCACAGCCCACCTGGTTCAATATCCTGCCAGGCACTGTGACTCTGATGATGGTTTTGGAGGCAGTTTGTTATTGGGTGTGGATCCCAATCTAGTCTTGACTCTTCTTGATTCTCAAAAATTGTACCCGGTTCACTATCCTGCCAGGTATTCTTTTTGTGAGGTGCCAGGTCCCTGTTGTATTGGCTTCCTTCTGTTCGGTCCCAGACCCCAGTGCTTTCTTTCTCTTGGGCCCCAGATCCCTTTGGTTTCCTTTTCTTGTGTCACAGACCTCTTTGGTTTCTGTTCCTTGCCGTGATCTAGGCAGCCCTGGTATCCCACTTTGCCAAGCACTGCCACGAAGAAGATGACTCAGGATGCCACTCCTTATTGGATATGGTTCCAAGACCCCTGTCCCACTGCTGTATAGTCCTCAAGATTCCGAGCAAGCCTCCTAGTTTCCCAACCCTCCTCTGGTTGATCACTGGTCTATGTTGGCTGCTTCTCGTAAGGGAAAACAATATTTGCTCCCCCTGGGGTGCAAATAGCTATCACGTCTCATTCGGCGGTGGTAGATGCTAAGTAACGGCCCACAGCCCTAGCTGATGCACAAATGAGTGGGCCATTACCAGCCATGTACTCCCCCCCCCCCCCCCCCCCCCCCCCCCGACCGGGGAGTGATTGTTACATTTTAGCAAAGCTAAAGAGGCAAATTTTATGCTCACATTGCTCTGCCTTCTGGTACTTCGTCTTCCATTCAAGAGAGAGTAAATGAAGCAATGATCTCACTCTGTTTGCTTAACATATTTCTTCATGGTTTCCAACAGTTTCCATGTTGCTCTATCATAATGTTTATACTATGCATCTCATTGTTCTTAAACAAAGCATTGAAAGCCATACATTAATACATTTTTCTACCAACAAGGCTGGAGAAGAATTAGGCCTTAAAGTCTGGTCTTAAATTCCAGCTTCATTATTTTACTAAAGTGGGTGATCGTTGGATCACAGAACAACATGTCCCTATGGCACCACTTTCCTAAGTTCCACCCACACACTGATCCATGCACCCCACACCATTCTCACTGGAGTGAAAACGTTTCCCAAGTCCTCTGTTTTGTACTTTCAGGCAAAATGTGGTTATCAAAATTGTGTTGACTTTACTATTGTAATGTGGGAAATATTTCATTTATGGATGAAAACAGTACATACAAAATAAACAGGGCAGCCCGAACACGCTCATTTTTGTACACATGGCAGAATTTTGAGAAGATTGAATTTGTGGGAAATAGCTCAATCTGGCCACCCTGCAAAGGAACCAGAGTCAAACAAGTATGGCCATTCCAGTTCAGAAGCAGCAGTACTTTATCAGAAGCCTTCTGGAGTTCAGGTATGAATTTGAGAATTAGCTGGAGTTTGCCCCTTATATCCCCTTCCTCAGAGTGGCCAGAAAATCAAGCCCACCGACCACACACCATGGAAGCACACAACTGGTTTGTCAGCAGGCCATTCAGGATTGTGTCAGAAATAGCCCAATCTGAAAACCCTGCAAAGGAAGCAGGCTCAAGCCAGTATGGCCATGACTGATCCACAGCAGCAGCACCACCACCCCATCTTCATGAGAAGCCTTTCAGCATTCAGGTGGAATATGAGGATTACCTGTGATATGCCATTGATATCCCCTTTCACACAGGGGCAGTCAATCCTACCCACAAGTACCGGCCCCGGTAAGTGCACAGAGGTTTTTGTCAGACAGACTGTTATATCCGCCCCGCGGTGACGTAGGGCGTTGAATAAAAGCCCCGCCCCCGCGCGAGGGAGGCACTTCCGGGCATACACCCCAGCAGCGTGTGTCGTGTCTTTTCTTTCGCTCCGGCTGGAGCTGCGTCACTGAGGCCTACCACATTCTGCCTCCGTGCCGGAACATAACACTGGCGACGAGGGAAACGGGACCCAACACAAGCACTCGGCGCCCGACCATCTCATTCCTCCTGCATCGCACGATCGACAACCTTCCAGCGAGCCGATGGGACCGCTTTTCGACATGTGGGCCTACCGCACACGCAAAGCGCACGTGCGGTCACGGCTGTAGACAGTGGAGGAGAGGCAGCGGCCCCATCCGCCAACAGGTTCATAGGGTGGCCTCAACAGTAACCGTCAGGGGACGACGTCACACGACATGGCGACCGGCACGTCCACCCCTGGGCCTAGCACGCCGTCCAGAATCGCAGCAAATCTGCCGATCTCGCCACCGCCAGCTTGCCCACAGAGCAACTCAACCATGACGATTCAACCTTTCGATCCCTTCACGGTTCCATCCTCGTTTGGCCCCCGCTGGCAGCAATGGCTCCAAAAATTTGAGATGGCTATGGAGTGCAAGGACGTAACCTCGTCTAGGAAAATGAGATTGCACCTACTCTTGAACGTAGGGGACGAGGTGCTACGCATTTTCAATGCGCTAACCATCGCGGATGGCCTGGACATCTACCAGCGATCGAAGGACGCGCCGACGGTTCATTTTCTCCCGCAACTAAATCCCGATTATGAGACATTCATATTCTGCACCACGTTTCAGGTGGAAGAGGAGACCTTGGATGCTTTTCATACCCGGCTCAGGAAGCTAGCAATGTCATGTGATTCATGGATGTCGAGCAAGAGATCCGGAGACAAATCATCAATGGCATCCATTCCGAGAAACTACGTAGGTTGGTGCTGGGTGAGAGGGGCATGCCAGGGCCGCTAACATGGGTTTGACTCTGCACAAATTACAGCCGGCCCTCGCGTCATCCATGGTGGCCCAGGTCACGAACAGACAATCTACAAGGGATGAATACGGTGATAACTACGCACCGCCCAGATGGCAGCCACAGATCCCGGGGCCCACAGAGTGTGGATGGTGTGGTGGACCGCGTCACCGACGGCGAACTTGCCCGGCACAAGGCACAACATGCGGGGCATGTGGCAGAAAGGACCACTATGCAAAGGTGTGCCGTTCCTCAGGCGCTCCATTACCGCCTTCGCCGAACCCTCGGGAGAGGAGTGGTACAAAGAAGAAGAAACGGGGAGTCACGAAGCGCGCTGAAGTGAACAACTCGTCGACTGAGGAAGACGGAGATGACATCACAGGAACTCCATTAGACCCTGGCAGAGAACAGTGGACCAAAGGAAGAAAAGTGTACCTAGTGTCAGCCCTGGGTCGAGGACGCGGCACGCAGAAGAAAGGGCTCCGGTGGCGAAAATGTCAGGTCACCCTCCAAAACCAGCAGATATGGATGACCATTGACACGGAAGCCTCGGTGAATGTCATGCCTACGTCCACGTTCAAGACATTGCAGCCGCAACCATCCCTCAAAAACGCTGACACTCTCCTGTTCGCATATGGCTGCAAAAAGCCGCTACCGGTAGTTGGCAGATTCCGCACGACCCTCAGCCACGGTGAGAACAAGCTACTGTCAAAAGTCTACGTAGTGAACGCCGGGATCGAATGCCTCCTGAGCGGTGATGCGGCAGAGGACTTAGGGCTTGTACAGTTTGTTAATCAAATCGGGGAAGCCCAAGAGGTCGAGAAACTCCTGGTGCGACATCCGAACCTGATGAACGGGATTGGGTGCCTAAAGGGAAAGACAATTAAACTCCACATTGATGAGTCTGTTCAGCCACGGGCCGTCAGACATCGGAGGACCCCATTCCACATGCGCGAGCAGGTGGAGATTGAACTAAAAGCGTTGGAAAGCAGCAGGCATCATCGAGGAGGTGACGGGGCCGACACCATGTGTGTCCCTGATGATGGTCACCCGAAAACCCAAACAACCGGGGAAGGTCCGCATTTGCATAGATATGCGCCTCCCAAACACTGCCATCAAGAGGGAGCGCCATATCACACCAACCCTCGATGAGATTGTGGCTGATCTCACGGGATCCAGAGTCTTCTCAAAAGTTGATCTGAAAGCAGGGTACCATCAGCTGAAGCTACACAAAGACTTTCGGTATATAACGACTTTTTCTACACACTTGGGTCTGCGAAGATACAAGCGCCTAAGCTTGGGCATATCTTCGGCAGCTGGAGTCTTCCAACAGACCATCCAAGAAGTCATCCGGGACATCCCAGGTGTCCTCAATGTCAGTGATGAGAAGGAGAACACTCGAGAAGGCTAGAGATGCTGTTGGACCGTTTGGAGGCTGCGGGCCTAACTATCCACAAGGAAAAATTCGAGTTTTTCAAGACAGAGATATCCTTTTTTGGCTACAAGTTCAGCAGCTCTGGGATCTCGCCGGACCCCCAGAAGGTCGCTGACATACAGGCCGCAAGTCCGCCGAAGACACCCACTGACGTCCGCAGTTTTCTGGGGATGGCCACGTACTATGGAAGATTCATCCGAAATCTGGCCACATTGTCGGAACCCCTTTGTGAACTCACAAAGCTCAACGCGAAGTGGGAGTGCGGAAAAGATTGCCAAGATGCCTTCGAGAGCATAAGAGTCGCTGTCCACAGAGACGAGAATGGCGTACTATGACACTGCTCCTCCGACAGAACTCTACGTGGACGCCAGCCCTGTCAGCTTGGGGGCCATCCTCATGCAGGTTACCAACAAAGACGAGAAGAGACCCATTGCCTATGTGTCGCGTACTCTCACAGCGACGGACCAGAGGTACTCTCACATCGAGAAAGAGGCAATCGCCCTACTGTGGGGGTGCCACCACTTCCACCTTTATCTGTATGGCCGCAAGTTCACGGCGATTACAGACCACAAGCCCCTCCTCCCCATCTTCATGGGCACTTCCTCGCACCCACCGGCCAGAATAGCCAAATGGCTGCTACACCTTCAGCAGTAAAATTTTGAGCTAATTTATCAACCGGAATGTGGCATCCCAGCAGACTTCCTCTCCAGGCACCCGAGAGAGGCAACGCCACGGGAAGTCCAGGTGGCCGAAGAGACCGAAGAACACATCTGCCAGGTGGTGCGGGCAATGAAGACGAAGGCGGTCAGCATTGAGGACATCGCGGAGGAAACATGCAGTGGCCCCTGCTGCGATCTGGTGAAAGATGCCATCATTTCGGGTGACTGGAGGTCATTTATGAAAAACACACACAACAGGACGGAAGAGGCAAAGGCGTTCCTCACAGGAACATTCACCGTCTGCCAAGATTTGTCGATAACGGACCACAGGCTGCTGCTCCGCAGAAATCGCATCGTCATTCCACCAGGCCTGCACGACCAGATAGTGGCACTCGCCCATGAGGACCACCAAGGGATGGCTCCAACAAATGCGCGCATTCGACACCGAGTGTGGTTCCCTCGCATTGACGAAAAAGTCAAAAAACTTGTCAACACCTGCCTGCCGTGCTTCATAACCGGAGCCCCACCAGATCCGGAACCCATCTTCTCGGCGGAAAGAGGCTCTGGCAGGTGGGACGCAATAAGCATTGACTTCTGCAAACTACGAGAGGGCCTGAATCTCCTGGTGGCAATCGATGACCACTCCCGATACCCCGAGGTCGAGGTGGTCGAGTCCAAGGCAGCGGAAGTGGTCATCCCGGCCATTGAGAAGATGTTCGCGACACATGGACTCCCAACCACGATCAAAAGTGACAATGGAGCACCCTTCCAAGGGGTGGAGTTCAAACAGTACTTGCAAGATCTGAACATCCGGTATCACCACATCATGCCCAGGTGGCCCCAGGCTAACAGCGATGTGGAACGATTCATGAGAACACTTAAAGTGTTGAGGCTCTCTAAGGCAAATGCCAGCCTGTGGAAGGTCGACCTCTATCGATTCCTGAGGAACTACAGGGTCATCCTGCGCTGCACAACAGGAGTTCCCCCAGCGGATCTCATGTTCGGTACCGTCATCAGGTCGTCCATCCCACATCACCCCAGCAGACGACCGGACGAGCTGGACGAGAGGCGCACTGACAGAAGACGCAGGGACGCCAACGCCAACATGAGTGCCAAGAGGAGGTTGCGACCATCCGACCACCAGGTGGGCAACCAGGTGGTCATGTTACGGAACCCGACCAAGTCCAAAATGGATTCCCACTACGAGACTCTCCCATGGACTGTCCGTGAGACACGAGAGACCATGATAACTGCACAAAGGGGGCATCGTCAGGTGAAGCGCAATGCGTCATGGTTCAAGGTGGTGCCGCGCAACCTCTGGACTGATGGGGACTGTCGCCAAGAAGATGAGGAGTCGCCGCGGATCGAGGACGGACCCGAGGATCACCAAGGCGAAGAAAATGCAGATGACAGAACGTGGGAGCAGGGGAGCGAACAGCACCTGGGTAAGCCGGAGGCGGAAGGTTAGAGATCTAATGAGACTGTAGAAACCACCTCACGGGGTGGAAGATATGGCCTGAGGGCTGCCACTCCGCTGCCATCTCGGCTCAAGGACTATGGGCCTCATTACACGTTGTTGTGCAGTAAAAACCTCAAATTACCGGCATGGCGCTCTTAACATGTCCGCCCTCGCAAGAGGGCGCTAATAGCGTACCATTACAAGTACGCGGACACAAGCATAGCGCCATGCCGGTAAAGACCCTAGCGCCATGCCGGTAAAGACCCAAAAAAGTTACTTACCACCCTCGATGAAAGTGCAGATTGCACCTCCGCCCACATGCTGTATGCAAATAGCGGTCACCGCAATTAGCGGTGACCGTTAAATTGTGGAACCGGAAATAGCGTCATCGCACAGGAACGGGAAAGAGCACGGCGGCCATCTTTAAAAACACAATCCATTGCCATCCACTGCCCCCTGGACCTGTTTGGAGTAGGTTGCAGTTGCAAATCATCCGGGACACCTTCAACATGCCCAAGGCATTTAAAAAAAAAAAGCACCGACGGGCAGCGCAAAGAAAAATTTACCTCAGGAGTTGAATATGCTGACCAAGACCCTGGCTGACAATGCTGAGGTTGTCTCTGCCAACGACATGCGGTGGGCGACACTACTTAAAAAAAAAAAGGCCATCTGGGAAGAAGTTGCGGTGAAAGTCAGTGCAGTGGGCACCAGCACCCGCACGGTGCATGAGTGCAGGAAAAGGTGGGACGACCTCAGACTGCGGGTGAGGGGCATCCTTGCCGAAAACCACCGAATAGCCACTGCAGGTGGAGGAGGTTCACCCATCAGACTAAAGGAATGGGAGGAGACCTGTGCAAACCTAATCGCAGTGGAATCTATTGAGGGAGTAGGCACTATGGAGCAAGGCGTGGGAACCACTTCGGATGGAGGCGAGTGTACACATGACAGGATGCTATGTGAATGTACTGTTCCCCCTCCAAATGTGAGCCCAGAATTCTCTCATGCATGGACACACATCCACACATGCATCCATCCCTGCCCATGTCAGTGTCAGACCCAAACACACACACATGCACACTTCACCAGAGACAAGTGCCAAACACAACCATGCATGGATGAGGCACTGAACTGACACATCACCTGCATCCACAACTATTAAGTCCCAATGGCCACAACTGCATTATTGATGTATCCTGCATGAAGTACATAGAAACGTAACCAATGCCGTCCCCTTCTTGTCCCTGACAGGCTCACATACAGATGGTGAGGATGCCACAAATGCATCCCAGGCACCGCCTACAAGTAAGAGACCAAGGGCACAGGACACTGAGGACACCCCCACGACATCTAGGGGCAAGGGGGGAAGGTTCCACATGATGAGTGTGAAGCATCGGAGGAGTGCCACTGCCAGGATTGAAGTAGCCACACCATCAACTACAGCCCCACCACCGAAGGTGAACCCACAACCACCGAGGGCCCACCATCAGCTGTGCCAAGCTCCGCAGCAGAGGCAGCTGCCACTGCCTCCCTATCTGATCTTGAGGACACAACAGTTGGCACAATGCAGATGCACACCCCAAACCCCCCTAGAACTCCTGAGCCAGCACCATTCCAGACACCTGGGTCTGATGTTACTGGTGAGGACAACATTCCAGCCATAATGTCCCCCATGGTGGCTTCACCTGCTGTCATGGATGCATCTGAGGGCACAGCAGCCACTACACCATCATCCAGCACTGCCCTCGAGCTGGCCACCATCCAGCAGCATCAACAGGAACTAACTGTGCTGGTTGGCCAGCATGTTGAGGAGGCTGCCCATCTCAGGGAGGATATTGTGGAGGCGGCAAGGCACTCCAGTGAGAGGATGGAGGCCTGTACTGACAGGCTGTGTGAGGAGATAGCCAGACTTAGGGAGGTCCTCACTCGAATACCTGACACAATGGACCGCCACTTCACGCCACCAAGACAGTCTGCCATGTCGTCATCCGCCGGTTCAATGCAGACAAGCCCCCTCCGCCGCTCAAAACGCACCACCAGGCGCATGTCTGCCCATCCTCCAAATGCTGCTGCAGATAATGACCAATAGGGGGTTAATGACGATTCTTCTGCGCGCATGGGCCAACGCAAACATGGCAGACACATGAGGAACTGTTGTGGGGGGTGGGTGGAAGGGTGTCATGGGTCTGTTGTGGGGTGTGAGTGGAAGGGTGTTATGGGTCTGTTGTGGGGGGTGGGTGGAAGGGTGTCATGGGTCTGTTGTGGGGGGTGGGTGGAAGGGTGGTGGGATGTTTGGGGACATGCACTTTCTCATCTTTCTGTTACTTAATACACTGGTGTCTGATCAAAACACAGGCTTGGACATCTTCATTGTGTTTGTGTACTTTATTGGCGACAGGGTCCATTGCGTGCTTCTAAACATACACCAGTGCATTACTACCCATATCCATGTGACAGTACCAAAACATGTTCCTCAGAATATTTGGTTGATCAGATGCTGTCTCACAGCACGTCCCTCCGGCCCATCCCCTCTTGCAAGACCTGCATCCCCTTCACCTCCGTCCTCATCACCACCATCATCCTCCTCATCAGGTGCTTCTATTTCAACGTCAGGGGGCAGTGGCACATTCCGTCTGATACACATATTGTGCAGCATGACACATGCCATGGTGATCTTGGCCACCTTCTCATGGCCATACAGGAGAGCGCCACCAGACCTGCTAATGCACCGAAACCGTGACTTCAAAAGGCCAAAAGTCTGCTCGATCACGATGCGGGTACGGGTATGTGCACGATTGTATTCCTCTTCGTGCCTGTTCTGTGGGTTCCGTACAGGTGTGAGGATCCAGCTCTTCAGGGGATAGCCCGCATCACCTGTATGGGGGAACGAATGGGGTCCTGTTACTGTTCACCTCAAGAGCGGCCTGTTCATATCACACAAATTGACATTACATTGTGATTCAAGTACACAGTCAACAGCATACATGTAGATGGACTGTGTGACAGCAATGTGCAAGGGTGAGCTCGACCATGCAAGTAGACGTGCCCCATTAATGCCTCCAACAGTAATTGACATGTCCTGGGTGAGGCGAGGTTTTAGGTGTCCCTGGGCCCAGGCAGATTTGGTTCCTCACTGCTGTTGTACTGCCATTCCAACATAGATGTTGCCATGCAGTGAGGCATCACTTCAGTGGTGGTAAAGGTGCGTGGTGAAATGATATGTCTATGGCTAGGGCTGATCCCTTTGCATGCATCATAGGACACATTGCATTATTGATGTTGTGCTGGACTGATTCCGGATGACTATCTTGATGGCACATATGAAATCTGTGTATTTTGTGGCGTGGAATGTTGTGCAATGTGTATGTGGATGGGTGTTTGATGTTACTAGACCTGAAATGTCATCTGTGTTGTGTAGCTCATACTTGCATGTCGGTTCATCTCAAGTATTGCGGCCTTCCCAGATGGACATTGGCGTACATCTGTATGTGCATTTTGCAGACAGACGACAAGCTACACCCAGTTGGAGTATGTATCTCCCCCTCTCCCCATTACACCCAGTTGGAGTATGTATCTCTCCCCCCCATCACACCCAGTCTTAGTATGTATCTCTCCCCCCCATCACACCCAGTTGGAGTATGTATCTCTCCCCCCCCATCACACCCAGTTGGAGTATGTATCTCTCCCCCATCACACCCAGTCTTAGTATGTATCTCTCCCCCCCATCAGACCCAGTTGGAGTATGTATCTCTCCCCCCCATCACACCCAGTTGGAGTATGTATCTCTCCCCCCATCACACCCAGTCTTAGTATGTATCTCTCTTCCCCCCCCCCCCATCACACCCAGTTGGAGTATGTATCCCCCCCCCAATCACACTGCCATGTGCTTGGCCTGCTACTCACCAAGTAGCCACGAACGTTGTGCGGTTTGTCGCTCCATGTAGCGTGGGATAGTTCCGCAGGGCCATGGAATTATGGGTTGATCCGGGAATCGGGCACAGCAATGTGTGATTATCTTGTTGGCGTCACATACCATTTGGACATTGATGGAGTGGAATTGCTTCCTGTTTCGGTAGACCACTTCATTGTGATGTGGGACCACCAATTCAACATGTGTACAGTCGATGGCCCCAATGCAACTTGGCATGCCTGCCAGTGAATAGGAGCCAACAATGGTGTTTGCAATCTCCTGGGCAGTCCGTGGCATGAATATGTGTTCAGATGCATGCTTCAGGAGGGCATTGAGTACCTGGTTCAGCGTGCGTGAGAATACTGGTTGGGAGATGCCATGCATCTGGCCCACTGTATGCTGGTAGGTTCACAATGTCGTGTATCATGTCCACGATGCTGGTGATGGTATCCCGGTCCAGACGGTACAGGGTGTGTATCTGCTCAGGGGTTAGGTTAAATGGACTGGCTCGGATCTTGGGGATTGGTGGGTGCCTCTGTGGTATGATTAGGTGCCGTGGTGGTGCTTGCTGTACCTGTTTTGCCCTCCTCCTCCTCCGTCTCCTTTGGGCTGCCTATTGTTGTTGCATCTGCGCTGCAATCATGTCCTCCAGCCCATGTAATGCTGCTAGTATTGGAACCATCTTGGTGTGGGAAGGGGTGTGTGAAGGGGTGTGGTGTGCTCCTTTTGAGCTGCCACAGTCTCCATTGCCTCCACCTGTGCTGATTGTGTCCACCTGTGGCAGGTGGGAACCCTGCTCAGTTCTCTTAACGTGTGGTTCGCAATGCCGGTATTTGCGCCATGGCGGCAAGGGGTTTTGGGGGCTTTACCATGCCGCTATTGGCATGTCCGCTCACCTTGTGATGCTATGCTAATAGCGGCATGGCGTAATTTACGGGATGGTGGGTCGCGCGCACGCGGACTGCCCGCTATTAGTGGCACCGTACTTAGCGGTGCCGCTAATAGCGGTGAGCCGGGTCGTAATTCCCATGGGGATTTAACGTTACCGGTATTCCATTACCGGTAACGTTAAATCCATACCGCCTACCGTAGTGTGGACTCTGAACGTTGTAAATGGGAGTTTGCGTTTGTATTTTGTTAGACTTATGAGTAGAAGCCCACTTGTGCGAGTGTGTTCCATTGTTGTGTTTTGTTTATAATAAAGGAAGAATGTTATATCCGCCCTCCTCAGTGACGTAGGGCATCTGAATAAAAGCCCCGCCCCCACGCGAGGGAGGCAGTTCCGGGCATACACCCCAGCAGCGTGTGTCGTCTTTTCTTTCGCTTCGGCTGGAGCTGCGTCACTGAGGCCTACTGAGGCTTACCACATTCTGCCTCTGTGCAGGGCCGGAACATAACACAGACAATCGGGCCCAGCCTCCACAAATTGCCAAAACACTGCCCTACCCACAAAGGATGTAGATTGGGGATGTTTGGGGCTGTAAGCAAGCCTAAATCAGTTGTAACCACAAACCGTATGTTTAGGACTCTGGGTGAGCCCACAACAGCCGTTTTAGACCTGCCTTCCAGTGCCCAGAGAGAGGGGAATGACCGGGGAAAAATGAAAGATGTCGCCTTTCCTCCTGTGACACAAAGTGAATTCAAAACTATCAATAGGGCAAATGATAAATTATTTTTAGGAGAAATAAGCTGTCGAATGTAAAGAACATCTGCCTTTGAACTTGGTAGACATGTACATTTACTCTTCATGGGCAGCTGTCATTCTTAATGAAATGGCAGCAACATTTGGAATAAAATAATGTATCAAGGATACAACGGAAAGCTACTATACTGCGCGTGCTTCCCATGATAATACTGGGGGAAGCCGAAAATGAAATGTCCTCAAAATACTATTCCGAGGAGGAAAATGCATGTATTCACATCAGCTAAGAGGTGGGGAGTGTTGGGGGTGTGTCCTGGCCCCCATGCGTGCCCGTGAGCCCCCACACTAGACAGACCACACACGACACACGTCTATCTAGTTCGGGCTCCCCAGTCGCTCTGCGGCGTCCGGGGAAGCCCCGTTTATTTAACTTGCACGCAGCGACATGCAACGTCACGCTGCCGCGTGCGCGTCCCACATGGGGCAGCGCCACACTCTTCCTTTTTCGGGAGGAAACATAATTGCTTTTATTAAACACTGCAAATCACCAAAGAAAATAACACCAATATGATGAGCCCATGCCCTTTTAATGTCAGCCGCCCGGATCCCCTCACTCCGGTTGACTCTCCACATGTCCCAACACGTATTCGCTGAGATAAGCGGGTTTCCCTCGCCCAGCCCTCTGGGGGTACCTCCCGCTTACCTCCGGCACGGGAAGTCCACCAGTCACAGCTCTCCGGACTGGAGAGCTCCGAGCGCTCGCAGGGATTCCAACGTCCTCCGGCACCTCCGCCATGTCAGGGTCCAGGGGTGGTTCAGTTCGGGATTCCCCCAGCTTCTTGAAGAAGCTGACATTTCGGGTGACAGCAGATCGTCCATCCGAGGCCGTCCCCATTGACCCTTTTACAGCCACCACGTCCAGTGACTCCGGTTCGTAGGGGAGCGAGAGCTTGCCATGGGGTGTCTGTTTCGAATGAGCACCTCGTCCCCCAGTTCCAGCCGCTGGGGGCGAAGACCCCTCCGCAGGTTCTCCTGGTCAATCTTATCGGCCTCAACCTGCTGAGTGTCGATCACCCCGGGCTCCTTCTCCCGGACCTCAGGCAGTAGAACCCGGGGGCATCGCTTGAACAGAGCCTCCGTAGGGGTGACCCCGGTGGAGGCATGTGGAGTGGTGCGGTACACCCGCAGGAATTGATAAAGGGCGCGTTGGAGGGGCTGCCCTTGTCCCTGAGCAATCTTGAAGGTCTTATTCAGGGTCCGCATCAGCCTTTCAGCGTCTCCATTAGCGCGAGGCCACATCGGGGATATCTTCCTGTGCTTGACTCCGCAGCTCTCCATGAACTCGGAGAACCACTCACTTTGAAATGGCGACCCATTGTCCGAACAAAGAGTCACAGGGAACCTATGGGCCGCAAATATCTTTTCCACTGCTACGACCACATGCTCGAAGGCCACCGACTCCACGAACTCCACCTCCGGGTACCGTGAGTACTCCTCAACAATTGCGATGAAGTGGGTTCCCACGGCCGTTGACCCAAAGTCCGCATGGACAACCTCCCTTGGGTGGGTCCCCCGGGGCATCGCCTCGATGGTCGGCTCTCGCTGCACAGGGGAGGCCGCCTGGCACCACACACACGCCGCCACAAACTCATCCACCCTTCTTTCCAAGTCTGGGAACCAGACTTTCAGCCGCAGCCTCGCCTTGGTCTTGGCAGCACCCTGGTGGGCCAGAGTGATCACCTCCTGTACCTTGCACTGGTGGACCACGATGCAATCACCTCGGAGCAGCAAGCTCGACGTCGAGAAGGACAACTCGTCCTTCACCTTCCACAACTGCTCGAGTTCAGTCTTGGCCTCCTGGGTCCGCCCTGCCAGAGCCTCCAAAATGGATTTCCAGGAGCTGTGCTGCATCGAGTTCTTTAGGATCTGAAAGCACTCATCCGATGCCGCTGCAGCCTCCAGCTCCGACAGGGGCATCGCATTTGGCGTGGCCCCTTCCACCACCATCCGGACATGGTCATCGGCCTCCTCTGCACAGGTGCACTCCAGGATGTTGGGAGAGGTAGTCCGCTGCATTGTTGGCCCCCGGCCGGTACACCAGGGTGACTCCATACTCGAGCAGGGCGAGCATCCATCTCTCAATCCTGGCCGGGGGCTTTGAGGATGATCCAGCCAGAATTGGGAGCAGGGGCTTGTGGTCAGTCACAACGGTCACAGGACGCCCCAAGACATAGAGTCGGAAATGTCTGCATCCCCAGAGGACCGCCAGGGCCTCCCGCTCAATTTGGGAGTATCTTTGCTCCGTGTCCGAGAGCACCTTAATGGAATACGCCACTGGGCGAACGCTCCCATCCCGGTCCACCTGAGTTAGAACAGCCCCCAGGCCAAATGGACTTGCGTCCATAATGATCTCCGACGGCAGCGCCGGGTGGAAGAACGCCATGGTGTCTTCCGCTGTTAGTGCGCTCTTGATGTCCTCAAAGGCTGACTGCTCCAGTGGGCCCCAATGCCAGACTGTCTCCTTCTTCGTCAACGCCCTGAGCGGCTCGGACCTCGAGGCGAGATTTTGGATGAAGCGCCCGCAGTAGGTCACCATGCCAAGGAAGCTTCTCACGTCCGACACCGACTCCGGGGGCTGCGCCTTCTTAAAGTCCTGGACCTTCCTTGGATCTGGTGACACACCCCCTCCTTGAACACGAACCCGAAGAACTCCATGGAGGGGCGCAGGAACTCACATTTGTCCCTGTGAAGGGTGAGGCCCAGCGACTGCAGCCTCTCAAAGGTCTTTGCCAGCCTCCTCAGATGGTCCACCTCCGTCTTGGCAAATACCAGAATGTCATCGCTAATGTTGAGGACACCCTCCAGATCCCGTATGATGTTTTGAAATACTTCCGCAGCCGATAACACCCCAAAGCTCAACCTCTTGTACCTGTAAAGCCCCCGGTGGGTGGTGAACGTGGTTATGTACCGGGATTCAGGGTGGAGGACAACCTTATGGTATCCTCCTCGCAGATCTAGCTTGGAGAAAAATCGGGCCCCTTGCACCTCGGCGATAATGTCATCGATGGTAGGGGTGAGGTGCCGCTCTCTTGATGGCCTTGTTGGGCAGCCTCATGTCCACACAAATACGAACAGAGTCCGGTTGTTTCGGTTTCCTTGCCACAACAATAGGGGATACCCACGGCGTCGGGCCCTCGACTTTCTCGATAATATCCAGATTCACCAGGTTGTCTAGCTCTTTGTCAACCTGCTCCCTCAGATGAAACGGCACCCTCCGATGCTTTAGGGCAATAGGTTGTACAGACTCGTCGACATGCAGCCTGACCGGGTCACCAGTCATCATCCCAATGCCGTTAAAGAGGGCAGTGTACTTGTCGAGCAGGTCATTGATGTCCTCCAAGTACACCGAGTATGCGAAAGTGACAATCCCCAGGGCCTCTGCAGCGGCACAACTCAGAGAGTGTTGTTACTCACAGGGGTGACATAGAACCGAGCCTTGATCGTCGAGCCCTCATGCTCCACCTTCGCCACAAATGCACTGTCCAGCGGTATGGGCTCCAGCCCTCCAAAGGCAAATATGCGGGCTCTCGGTGTGGCCAAGTCTGGTGGCGGGTCCATGGTATCGTAGTGTCCCCTCGCCATGACATTGACTGAGGCCCCTGTGTCCACCAGCACCGGAACCGGCGAGTGGTTCACCTCCACCACACACCTTGGCTGCCTCCTGCTCTTCCCTTTCAGGATCCCCACGCTCGAAACAAAGAAAATGTTCTCTTCCTCTGCCTCATCCACCTGGGCCTCCTCCTCACCTTGGTCTACTTGGGCCACATTTGGTGGTCGGCTCTGGCGCGGAGTCTACGTTCCGGGCCGGGCCTCTCGGTACCAACACTGGCAGAGCCGCTCTGCACACTCTTGAGAAGTGGTCCGGCAGGCCGCATCGGCCACAAACCTTCCCCGCTGCCGGGCACTCTGTCGGGTGGGGGAGGTCATAGCCACACTTCTGGCACGACTCCCCTGATCTTCCTGCCCTGTCCCGGGGTCCTCCACCATGTCTTCTTGTTCCTCTGCCACCCCGCCAGACCGCACACACCTCCTCTGACTTCATCGAGCGTGACCCCGCTTCCATCTTGTTGGTGCGAGCCTCGGCCACCTCATGGCACCGGCCTAGTTCCAATATGCGGGGTAGAGTGAGGCCCGGCTCTCTCAGGACCTGCCTCCTGAGTTTACCGGAGGAGCATGCCTGAATCAGCATTGTGCGCATCATGTCCTCCACATCCTTGGGAGAGGTGGCGCAGGCGACCATAAAAGGTATCCAGAGTCTCATCGTCCTTTTGCTTGGCCGACAACATGACAAACCTTTCGTAGTCCACATTGGCAAGGGGCAGAAAGTGAGCAAGCACCTTTCAAGGAGCCTTAACTCTCTATGCAGTTGTTTTTTGTGTTCCTGTATCTCTAGATCAAAGGATTGAGGTCCTTTCAAATTATTCTGCCCCTGATTTAAGCCTCTATCTGAGGTTAACCTACCTAACTCCCCGATTATCTCTGGGAAGCCCTCTGCTGTACATAAAAATGCCATCTTGGCTATGGGGAGGTTTACTATTTCCCCCAGAAAAGCTTTTGCTAATTGTGGGACCCATTTTACTTCATTTTTGCCTGGAGTAATTGCCACTGTCAACATTTCGGGCTCCGTGATCTTCACAGGGCCAAGTAATCTATATACCAGCAGAGAATGATCGCTCCAAGGCATTAATCTAACATCCAGGGTATCCCCTCTCTCAACTAAGTGCTGTGATACAAAAACATAGTCAATGTTGTCTTCCATATCCCGTTCTGCCATGTAAAAGCAGGAGAGATATCCATTTGAAAGTTACCATTCACAATTACTAGGTTTCATGCCTCAAGTTCTTGCCTAATTCTTCTGCCTCTCTCCTGTGCTTGTTTACCCACACTTTTCCTATTTTGATCCAGGTAACACTCATCCTCTAGGCATTAAGCATTGAAATCTCCCACAATTATCACTGAGGACCCATCTACTGGGAACTCACCCAGCAGTGTAAAAGACAAAGCTGTCAGGGCCTCCTCCAACTGGTCCTTATGGAACTAAAATAAACATTTACTAGTAAGCATTTACTTAGATGCCCCCCCCCCGGACTCTTCCCATTCCAACAGGACCACCAGGCTGTCCAGCCTATCTGTTTCGATTGCCTGCATGCTAACTCCCAAGGACTGTTTAGCAGCTGTTAATAATACCCCATACGGCCTCCTGTAAACAGATTATGTCGAATGATACAAATAGATTATAATTGTTCATAATGTTCTTATAGCCTCTAGAAATCCATGTAATAAATGACCAGTTTGACCATCATGTGTAATGTGAATATCTGCCCCCTCCCATCCGCCCTCCCCTCTTCCTTTCCTCGGGTCTCGAGAATAACCTCTTGAGCTATAGCTCTCCTTGTTATAGGTGTCACTAGATTGTTTCATCTTTCCCTTCCTATCTTGATTAATTGCCGCCAAACTTGACAGGATCGAGGGTCCTGTAACGGTTACCTCAAAACCCAATGTCAAGAAGCGCTCTCTCTCAGCCATGATAATTTCCTTTGTTAAAGGAGACCTCAAATGGAGCTTTACCGTACCCAAACAGTCATCAAACACTAAAGTTGGAATGTCCACTGTTGATAACAATCTCAAATTAAGGATTTCATGCTTTAAAGCCAGGATATAATGTCTGTTCAACGGGTACCTAGTGGAACTCTCAAAGAGTCGGTTCAAGAAAATACATAGGTAGTCGTCCTCCTCTACCACTTTTTGTGTAGGATTATCATTCTGTTGCCGCAGCAATTTTTTAGGGGACCTCTGTACCACCTCCCTGGTTCCAGACCCCCTAAGGACTTCAGCAGACTTGCTTTTTGGGACACCCAACCCTACTTCTTCCACTGTCCTTGATGGTGGTACTGGCATAGTCAAATGGACCTCTGTGAGAGGACACTCCCCTGTTAGAACCTTAACCACCACCCGTTTTGCAAATATCGCATAGAGTTTCTCTACCTTTGGAGGCTGACTCTTTGGACCCTCTACGGGGGTGTTCCACCGTGCATGTCCTGTGGGCCATGCAAGGTGACCATGCTACCCTACCTGAGTAAGCAACACTTCCCTAAGCTCTTAACCTCCCCAAAGTCGATGTTAGAGAAATCCTCAATGCCTACAACTTGCTCACCCGCTAAACCATCCCCGTCCACTGGGTATACTGAAATGTTACTTAAATCATACGAGGGGCTGTCCTCCTGTTTATAGTCTGCACCTAATGTTGGCTTCCCCATTTCAACTAATATTGCCCTCTCTTTGTTGACTACTCCCTTCTTCTTTTTGAAAAAGGTCTCTTTTTTTCCTCTCCAATGCATCTCTATCGGTCTGCATGTGCTTATCCACTTCCATCCTTAAGTTCCGCAAACATTTCCTAGACCCCTTATTCTGTTGGGTAGAGGGGAGCTCACAATTTTTAGACTTTTTTGGTTTTTGCCCCGAACTATTTCCATCATTAACCTTTCTATATCTGATTCCAACATCAAGACACGAGCAAGCACTGCAGGAGACTCTCTTAAGGATAAAGGGGGAGGTGTGGGCTGTAGCATCGTTGTATGTCATGGGGCTCAGTTAGTCACACAACTCTGTCGTAATGCACGGGGTGCATGGTAGGGTCTCCATTCAGCATGTGCCATAGGGAAGGTCAGTCAACAGTATTTTACAATATTTTTGTTAAACTCCCTGGTCAACCCAGGCTTGGTAAACTGTGCACACGATCACACACTGCTGCAAGTGACTGGTATGGGATGCCCTATGTCATGAATACAACACCATTGGGTTAATGAGGCTCCAGCCCCCGCCCTGAAATTCTGGGCTGTTCGTATGGGGATGAAATGCAGACTAGTGAGAGTCTGCGTAATTACTTTCCTTTTGTCCTCAGCAGTGCTGTTCTTCGGTATCGATTCAGCCATCACGCACTACACTGGGGCCTTTCCAATTGAAATCCCCCCTTCCCCTTACAGCTACAACTATCAATTCTGTATCTGCTTCCAATACGGATCTATGTGATTACTGTGCTCCAATTACTGTGACCCCCTAAATGTAAATTTCGACCCCTTTTTCAACCCCACATATATGCAGGGAAAGACACCAGCACTCCCCCTACATGTATTATGTTAATTCACACCCCCTGTCTCCCTTGGGTTAACTCACAATGAAACAATTGGTCATCCTGTTTTACGTTTCATCTGGTCTCTACCAATGTATCGGCACCACCTATCTCCTCCCTGGACACCCACATACCTTTTCATTGTGGGGATGCATAATAACATGGCCTGAATGCACGTATGGTAATTCACATATCATTTTTTTCTGGGTTTAACGCACAGTGACACATGTGGTCAACCTGTTTTATGTTTACTTTGGTCCCAAATGATGAAGAGACACCACCTAGCCCATCCCTGGATACCCCAATACTCTTTGATTGTGGTAATTCAAATCCCCTGCCTCCCTGGGGTTAACTCACACTAGCATAAGTGCTCATCCTGTTTTATGTTTAATCTGGACCCAACTGAAGTAGAGGTACCACCTAGCCCTTCCCTGGACACCCCATACCTTTTCATTGTGGAGGTGTACGATATCATAGCCTGATTGCACCTATGGTAATTTGCATCCTCTATTTCTCTTGTAGTATTCACACTAACACAAGTGGTCATCCTGTTTTATATTTACTCAGGTCCCAACCAATGTATCATCACAATCTATCTCCCCCCTGGACACCTCCATACCTTTTCATTGTGGGAGTGCAGGATATCCTGGCCTGAACACACCTATGATAATTCACATACCCTGTTTTTCTTGGGTTAGCTCACACTGACACAAGTGGTCATCCTGTTTTGTGTTTACTCTGGTCCCAACCGATGTAAGGGCACCATCTAGCCCCTCCCTGGACACCTGCAGACCTTTTTTGATTGTGGGGGGTGCAAGATATCATGGTCTGAACGCACCTATGGTACTTTGCAGTCCCTATTTCTCTTGGGGTAATTCACACTAACACAAGTGGTCTTCCT
The DNA here is from genome assembly GCF_040938575.1 of Ambystoma mexicanum. NCBI lineage: Eukaryota > Metazoa > Chordata > Amphibia > Caudata > Ambystomatidae > Ambystoma > Ambystoma mexicanum. The sequence goes on along the minus strand of NC_090931.1, from coordinate 230,328,991 downwards.
GTCTTATATTTACTCGGGTACCTACCAATGTATCGGACCATTTAACCCCAGCCTGGACACCCCCATATCTTTTGATTGTGGGGGGGTGCAATATATCATGGCCTGAACACACCTATGGTAATTCAAGTCCCCTGCCTCCCTGGGGTTAACTCACACTAGCATAAGTGGTCATCCTGTTTTATGTTTAATCTGGTCCCAACTGAAGTAGAGGTACCACCTAGCCCCTCCCTGAACACCCCCATACCTTTTGATTGTCGGGGATGCAATATATCACGGCCTGAACGCACCTATGGTAATTTGAATCCCCTGCATCCCTAAGGTTAGCTCACACTAACAACTGGTCATCCTGTTTTATGATTAATCTGGTCCCAACCAATGTAGAGGCACCATCTAGTCCCTCCCCGAACATCCCCATACCTTATCATGCTCTAAACACACCTATGGTAATTTGCTTCCCCTGCCTTCCTGTGGTTAATTTACACTGACACAAGTGGTCATTCTGTTTTGTGTTTCCTCTGGTCCTAACCAATGTAGAGGCACCATCTAGCCCCTCCCGGAACACCCCCCATACCTTTTGATTGTGGGGAGTGCAAGATATCATGGCCTAAATACACCTATGGTAATTTGCATCCCCTACCTCTGTGGAGTGAACTCACACTAGTGCAAGTGGTCATCCTGTTTTATGTTTAAGATGGTCCCAATGCATGCAGATGCACCATCTAACCCCTCCCTGAACACCCACATACCTTTTGATTGTGGGGGGTGCAAGATAGTATGGCCTGAACTCACCTATGGTCATTCACATTCCCCTGCCTCCCTGGGGTTAGCTCACACTAACACAAATGGTCGTCCTGTTTTGTGTTTCCTCTGGTCCTAACCAATGTAGAGGCACCATCTAGCCCCTCCCGGAACACCCCCCATACCTTTTGATTGTGGGGAGTGCAAGATATCATGGTCTGAACACACCTATGTTAATTTGCATCCCCTCCCTTCCTGTGGTTAAGTTACACTGACACAAGTGGTCATCCTGTTTTATGCTTACTCTGGTCACAACCAATGTAGATGCACCATCTAACCCCTCCCTGAACACCCCCATACCTTTTGATTGTGAGGGGTTCAATATATCATTGCCTGAACGCACCTATGGTCATTTGCAATTTGCATGTGTTTTTTCCTCGATGCTGCACCCGTGACATACATTGAAGGCAATTTTTGAGAGCCTTTCCCTTCCCTTTGTCTTGTTCTCGGCCCGCGAGTGCTAGAGGAGCATGAACTGGGAAGCTCAGTGGATTAATTTGCACGTTCATTTTCAGCTGGTGAGGTTGAGGGACAGGGAGCGAGATAGGCCCCTGCATATTCCACGACTCATTGTCTGCTGCTCTCGAATTTCATCACTTCTCTGTTTTCTTAGCCTTGGGCCATTCATTGCTTGTGCAGCATCAGGATTTCTTTGCAGTGAGGAATACCAGCCTTACACCGGCCTCTGCAGGTTGATGAGAGAAGTCTTGGCGAGATGGTCCTCAAAGCCATTTCCGAAAGCATGGCTGGGCTGAGGCGCACACACACACAGTGTAGACACGCAGTACAGGACTATGCTGCTGCTAACTACTTCAATTCTCCAACTAGACACTTCTTTTCTTATCATCAGACCTGTTTCTCCTGCATCGTAGGACATTTCCAACTGATGAGCACCAGCTACCTAGCAAAGACATGTCCACTTCAAAATTACTGAAAGCGAGGAACAGCATTAACCCCTTTGAACCTCATCGTCTTTGTGTCAGCAGGCTGCCTTGATTTGGACTGGACCAAACGCCAGGCAGTGTTATTTTCCTCAGTTTTCTTTGCGCCCAAGTCAGAGCGCTGGCTGGGGCAAGACTTCAAGAAAGGCTGACGGGGAATGCTAGGATAACTTGCATCAATCCCCCCCTTCCTTCCCCAGCATCTGTATTATTTATAGCCTTGGTATTTCAGCACTCTAGGCTGTCAGCAGAGTGATGACCAATATTACAGCATTTCTATCGGGTGGAGTCTGTTGTTTTCCTGCCGGACATCCCAATGGCAGTCATAGTCATTTGAGAACAAATGACCAAATAAGGTCCATAATATTTTAATAGTCCCGTAAATGGCCTTGTGTTTTCTTTTTACAGGAATGAAGTGTTTAACTCAATGTAACACCTTACAGTGTAAACATACACATTCACTAATGTGAAACTCTCCATGTACACTTATATAGAACAGGGTTTTCATGAAAAAATCATATACATATTTTACCCTTTTTACATATACAATATTATAAAATATATTTTACAAATACATTTGTCTATGTGTTTATTTTCAATTACTCTGAGGCACAGTGTTGAAGCCTTTATTTCTCTCTCATGTGATGAGGTCAATAGTGCACCTTAAATGTATATGGGGGTAACACGTACATGTCCCTGAGCTTGTGATGTTCGGCTGTGAATTTTTTAATCAAGCAACGTTAATCTTTTTGACTTATCTTTAATTGAGCATTAGCTTAGCTACCCAATAACTAAATTCTGTGGCTGCTGGTTGTGTCCCAAAGGTCCCCCAAGACTGGTAACTAGAATACACTTTCTTCTCCTAACAGTCCTTTTTTAATTATTATTATTATTATTATTACGTTTTGTAAAGTGCAACATGCCCACAGGCCTCAATGCACAGGAAGGGGGAACAAAAAGTCAGGTCAGGGGAACACTGACGAGACACAAGGTAATCACAGAGAAAAGGCTGATAAGAACCAAATAAGGGTCCCAAGAGTATCTGAGGTCATCCCACGAGGATGACAAGCCAGGACTCGGGCAGACCCAGATTAATCATTAGTATTAAACAGTAGAGTCTTCCAAGATTTCTTAAAGTGGGTGAGGTCCAATCAGTTGCGAAGTTCACTGGGAATGGCATTCCACAACCTAGGAGCAACAATGTCACAACTTGTGCCGCCAAAACTCTGCAGCTTATAGTGTGGCTGAAACAGTTTACTAGAGCAGTGGGACAAAGGCATCGGCTAGCGGGAATTTACCGAATCCTTTTATTCAAGTAGCCAGAAGCCTCTGCTGCCATTTGTGCGTCTAAGTTAACAACTTGTAATTAATCCGTTGTTTAACAGGGTGCCAGTGCAGAGATCTACGAGCGTTATTAACATGGTCTCTTCTTGTGAGACCGCAAACCGCCCATAATGTGTTATTTTGAACTACATACAAAACCGCAATGTTAGATTTAGAGGTATTAGCTAGGAGGCTATTGCAAATAGTCTAGTCTGGAATTCACAAGGGCAGTGGCAGGAGAGGCTGTGTTAGGTTCAGACAAGTACGGCTTTATTTGCCGAATGAACCTAGTAGTGTAGGCATAAGAGGCCTTGACCTGTCCCACGTGTTTCTTCATAATAAGGTTAGTGTCTAGATAGACAACCAGGGTTTTAACCCAAGGACTGGCTTTAATAAAGCAGTCAGAAATGTTAAAATGGGAATATCTCTTGTCAAGTTTGACTAGACGTTGGCTGGATCTTGCTCCCATTAAGGGCAGAGGATTAAACATTCATCAATTTTTCAATTAGGTCATACGTGTCAGTGATAGGTTGTTGATCCTTGTCATAGTCACCAGTCAGTTTAAAATTATCATCAGCGTAATTGGTGTATTTTATTCCGATGTTATCAAGAAGATCCAAGAGGGGGTGAAAGTACATGTTGAAAAGTGTGGGGGAGCCTCAAGCTCCTTGTGGGCCACCACAAGTTTGGGTTTCAGGCAACGAGTGAAAATCACTGGAGGAAGCACCGACAGTTCTGGGTCCAAGGAAAGAGGCAAACCAAGAAAGTGCAGGTTTGGAATAATTAGCAATAGTAGTCGGCCTCTCGAGCAGCAGTGAAAGATCAATCAAATCAAAAGCTCCCGAGAGGTCGAGCAACATGAGTAGCGCAATTTGGCCAGAACCGACAACAAGGGAGAGATTTGCCTTTAAATCAAGCATGGCAGTCTCTGTGCCATGCAAAGCTCGAATGCTCAACAACCGACAACCCTCACTATGACTCTGCAGTTGAAGATACGCGACCCTATACAGAATGTTCAAGAGGAAAGGGGCATTCCTAATAGCCCAATAATTATTTGCAGAAGTGGGATCAAGGGTGTCTTTTTTTTAAATGGGGGGACTCCGAACATTTTTCAATGACATGGGAACCAATGAAGTAGCTAAGGAGGTATTGATGATTCTAGTGATGAGAGGTGCCAAACAGACAATTTTCTCCTTAACAATACTTGGGGGACATATATCACCAGGGCAAAAGAGGGTTTGATAGGTTGGACAATGTGGATCAGATCCGTCTCTGTGATTTCTCTGAAGTCAAATTTCAGCGGTGTGCTCCAGGTATTCTCAATATTGGTACTAGAGTAGATGGGTGTTACCAAATTATGTTAAAAAGCTTCAATCTTGGCTTGGTTGGTGGGTATTAAGCTTAGTACTGAAGCTAGATTAAATGCCAGAACACCACTCATCGCTTTTGACAATAGCCGGATGGGGATTACTTTTCCCCTCAATTTCTCTCAGTATTCTAATGAGTTCTCTTTGAGGAGAATTAGCAATCCGCATTCTATTTTCATAATACTCCCGTTTGGCACCAACAATGTCATTTTTATAGTAGGCAACTACAGAGCGGTAAAGAACAAGATTATCCATGGACGGAGCTTTCCGCCACACACTCTATTTGTCATTTCCGCTTTCTAATTTCCAATATATCATCTGAGAACCAGCTTTACCCCTGGTTTCTGTTTTAACAGTCCTAGTGATAGGAGGATCCAGGGTATTAACAATGCCAGAAATAGTGTTTTGATAGAATTCCATTGGTAGGGGTGTGATTGTTCATCAGAGGGCGGGCAAGTTCACAGAATGCCTCTCAAGTGATATTACAGATATTCCTTGTGATAGTCTTCAAGTGTGGGTTGGAATTCACTTTAGCTAGTTTCATGGGTAGGAGTTGAGTGAAGGTGATCAGACAATGATCTGCCCAAGGGCATAAAGAAATATTCAGAGATTCCATGGAAAGTTTGTATGTAAGAATCCAATCCAAAATATTTCCATCTCTACTATGAAAAGCCATGGGCCTGGATGACGTCAAGAAGAGAATTAGCCCCAGAGTCATCTTCGTGATATGCCCACAGGTTAAAGTCGCCCATGATGATCACATGTGAAGATACATTCATAAAGTCGCCAATGAGCATCATGATGTCATGATGCCTACCCCCGGGCATCCAGACCAAGTCCATCAACCCCAGAAGCAGGCATCATGTTACCCAGAGAAAGCCCAGCAATCCCTGTTAGGGGCTATATGGGTACAGTCCTGGCGTCTATGGCGCCAGGCTCATATGGGGCATCAGTCCTGGCGCCATAGGCGCCAGGCTCATATGTTAAAACTTACCTGATGCAGACCATGCTGCAAGAGATCCAAGCTCATGTAAGGCTTGGAAGGGATACTTTACCTTAGGGACTATTTTGTTACTAGGGTGTGGTTGTGGAGGAATACTTACCTGGGACTACTTTGGGGACTATTTAAACCACGTCCGAAGAGCAGCACACGCTTCGCGTTATTCTGCATCCTGCAGCGTAATGCTTAACGTGCCTGCAGTCAGCATCCAGCATCTTGGCCCGCCCGCCTCGAGTCCAGAGCGCCTAGAAAGAAGGGAAAGAAGAAGAAAGGTTAGAACAAGAACATTATTGGGTTTCTTACCTGATTCCGGATTCATCGCACCTTTGAACCAGAAACAGACTTTATTTTAAACGCATCAGCAGCGCCGCGCCATACTAGCCATTCCTCGCAGCATCTCTACGATCCGGCGCTGTCTCCATCAATATGTTGCGGCATTCCAGCACCTAAGGGGGACAAGAAAACAACAAGGTGAGCTGAGGGAACAAACAAGGACAATTTCTTTGCCACCAGATACCTACCTGATTTTACCACTGGAGGTATTCACCTGCACACCAAATCTTCTTACGCCGCACCTGTAAGAAAAGAGAAAGCAGCGAGTTAAACCTTGGCATCATTTTACAGACAGTGTGGGATAACATGGACTCTTACCTGAACGCTTTTAGCTGCCACAAGACAATCTTCTTTTGGGTCTAAGCTGCAAGATAAACAAAGGAATTGGACAAGACTGATTATTCAGACATTTTTGAACTCTTAAGAACTATATACTTACGATCCTTCGCCAGTAGGTTTGGAGCCAAGATTTGTCTAGAACTCTTCCAATGTCCTCAAGGCAGTGAAGTAACTGGCCATCAACACGCCCTTGCGTTCCTCGCAGGATGGAGAGCTCATCATTCAAAACTATAAGGTGAGCTTTGTGAACGGGAATATCAGAGGTGATAAATGGGGACGCAGTGAGGGGCTATTACTCAAATCCACGGGTGGCTAATTCCCTTTCACTGCCTTTAGGAGACTAAGCGGATCAAGCAGACGAAGCTAGGTGGGCCAGTCGGTCATCCCTGCACTACGCATCACGTTGGTTGAGACCGTGGCTGGCCAGTTCCGCTCGACACCCCTGTGGGAACCAGGTGAGCGTAACACATGAGCTGTACTTCAAACAGGGGGGTAACCATAGGAGGGCAATACATTACAAGAATACTAATAGTGGTGTTACAATCCATTGCAAGCTTAATGAGGTTATATGCACAATCTATAAACAGACTCTCCAGGATATTGCGGCATGAAATGTCAAATTTTACGGCATGAAAACTGTATTTATTGCAGCATTTGCAGCACATTTTTATTGACTGGAGGGTGTAAGATTGGGACACTGCAAGAAAAAGGCAGTGTCCAAGGCTCCAAGAGAGCCAGGGTGTCATTATGTTCACCTTTTGTATCAATTTAAATGGAAGAGTCCCAGATATCGCTGGCTTGGCAGAACAGTGTTTGTTTTGGCTATGTTTTTGGTTTAATGTTCATGCCTGTTTAACACCTTAAGTGCCAAGGACGAGGTATCTCATCCTCAGCACTAAGTTTGCAGTGTCAAAGACGAGATACTTTGTCCTTTTTGGCACTTCTGTTTGTGTGATTGCTGCAAAGTCTAACTCCAACCCCCAGGCTTTGTGAGGAGGAGGTTCCTCCTCACGGCCCAGGGGTTGGATTTCCTTCATTGTCACGTCAGCATGCGTAATGCACTCTGACTTGACACTGAATATAAATTTCACTGGCGCAGCCATTTTTGGCTGCATCGGTGAAATGGAAGGTAAATTCCTCCCTTGATCGCAGGCATTTCTATGCCATTTTGATCGAGGGAGGAGTTGTTGGAAAGAGAAGACTCTCCCCTTTCCAACAGTACATTCCTTGAAGCATTGCTCGGAGCAGATTGCTCGATCCGCCCCACCAATGACACTAGACCACCAGGAATCTGTTTTTGAATTAGGGCTTTGAGGGGGCTGCTCCCCCCCAGCCCCTGAAGCCTGGGGCAGTATGTTTTGCTGGGAAGGGGCAAAAGAAAAAAAAACAATTGGAGTTGGCTCCGCGTAGCTGGCTGCAGAGTTGAGCAGTCTTTGCCATCTACAACTTTCGTTTGACCCTGCTGAGAAAGAAAGTATTTCCATCATTTCCATTGAAAAGAGGTGCTGCATCAAAAACTCTGCTCTGCCGCGGAGCGGCCGTGGAGTTGGTTGCAGAGTTGGGCAGTCTTTACAGTCTACTACGTTCATTTGACCCTGCTGAAAAAGAAAGTCTTTCCATAATTTCCAGTAAAAGGAGGTGCCTCCTCAAAAACCCTGTGCTGCTGAGAAGCCGCGGAGTTGGCTGCAGTGTTAGGCAGTATTTGCAGTCTACAACCTTCATTTGACCCTGCTGAGAAAGCAAGTATTTCCATCATTTGCATTGAAAGGAGGTGCTGCGTCAAAAACTCTGCTCTGCCGCGGGGGGACTGTCTATGTGTTTTCCACTTACCCACAGACTTACATGCACATCCCCCTCCTGAACGTGAATGCAACGCGATCAACACAACCAACCTGACTGGCCCGCAAGACCGAACTTCTGGATTAACCATGGGAAGAACAAGTTGGACGGGCTTTTTGACAGAGGTCCCCATGATCTGTGGGGATCCCATGGGCACACTGGAACTTGCATTGAACAGGCTGAGAGGAAACATGGACTTGCACCTTAACCAGACTACAACCCCGCTCATGGTCCAAATCGATGTTCATCCATTAATCCAAACTGAATATTTAAAGCGCCTGCTTTTTTTTCCAAACACATCTAAGAGTTCTCAGTTAGAGGTTAATATTACATCAGCTCAAAGTGAGAGAGACGGAGAAGAACAAGCAGTGCTCACTCCTCCTAACGAGACAAAAGAGAAACCTTTATTTACCGGTTGAGCTGAGAGGCAACAACTAATCTCGAATAACAAGATTCAGAAAAATACAAAGGAGAAGGAAAAAGCACAACTGATTATTCATCACTGTGGAAAAAGTTCAACAGCAACAAAGACGTTGAAAGCCACGGAAAAATAAACTTTTACATCCAAAACCCCTCATGTAATTAAAACCAACCAGAACAAACACTGCCAAAACGGCTCTAAAACATCTAAAATAAAGGCTTATACCTACCGGAAAATAACAAAAATTAGACCACTGAATTCTAACCCACTAGGAGACTTTTTTCATAAACATAGCAAGACAACCAATGCTAACATAAGTGAACTTTCCGATGCAGAAATTCTAGAAGGCACTCAATATCAAATACCCTGCAACACATAACCGTAGGAAGAACGAACTTGAGAACTCCAACGTGGCCCCAACCCGGGGATTAACATTGTCAATTGTGCAACTAACAGCATTAAAAATATGGCACTTTGGCCGACAGCCCATCACAGAATTTGCTTCATTAGCCACACAACACAATGGAAACCAAAGAGTGTCTACGAACACAGCTTACCGCTTTGGAAGTACACGCGAAACAAGCATCTTGGAAGATGGTGTGAGATCGAAGTCGCTTGGGCACACGGCAAGCCCTGAACAGGTGACGGAAAAGTGGTACATCAAGCTTGCCTACTCTGGACACACACCCGCACTTTTCGGGATGATGGTCTGACCATCTCCATTTAAACAAATGAGACATTTCATGAGAATCAAACTAAACAGCTCCCAGATTGGTGGAGATCCCTAATAAGAGAAATAGGCACCTCTCCATAGGAGCCATGGTGAATGCGCAAGGTGAGGGGCAGAAGAGAGCTTCCAATGAAAAAAACATTTGTTCACCACCCTTGGCACAAACTTCTTCTATTACGTCGCCTCAAAACAGAAGATCATGAGGGACCCGGCATAAAAGCACAAAGGAGACTCCAAATAAAAGACCAGACCTATTTGCAATAATGTCAGCAGCCACCATAGCGCTAGCCCCGTTCAACAAGCTCTATGAAGCTCTGAATGATATACTAAAGGATCACACCACCTTGATTGCCCTTATGGACTCCAAGCTAATTTACCTGGAGGGATATATTACTGCAATCGAAGCAGGGAAACTGGACATGAGGGACCAAGGTTCTTCAATTACATCACCAGTGACATTAGTGAAATATCTAATGCAGCCAATCAAAGTGCCTGGCGACCAAATAACATCTACTACAGACACACAAACAAGAGAAGACAATGAACCATCTGTTAGCTCCTGGAAAACAGATAGCATTGAACATCTTGATCAGAGCTTCGATATGGAAAATATTTCCCAGCGAACGGAAAAAGTGTCGGACGAAATCACGAGCTATAGTTCGTGAGAAAAAAATAGCGACACAACAAAGAAAGACAGGAACATCGGCGATGACTGATGCAGAATCGCCCCTAGATCAACCAAAAAAGAGGCGAAGCAGATGCAAACGGGAAATTGTAACATCACAACTGAAGCTATAAGCAAGAATTTTGCAATCTTTGCTCAAACAAGAAACAAAATTGATGATACAAATTCCAACTCAGGAGGAGCATCATGGTCAAATCCTATATCAACAAAAACTGCGGCTCAAATAATGAAATGATTGCACCTCCCATACCTGCTGCACGGATAACTTTCAACGGAAAACAGAAAGTCTCTGAAACTACACTACATGGAAAGCAAAAATAGAAAACCAACTCATCACTAATAACTATAGACGACTTGGAAATCAGTACTGACCTGATGGATATGAGTCAATACTCAGTCAAAGAGTCAGAATCTGAACTGTCTGTAGTTCCACTGGGCAACCAAAGATCTGTAACAACCTGGCAAAGCCTGCTGGCTTCTAATATAGTGAAGAAGCAACAGACCGATAAGGCATAATCTCTGTTATTCTTAACACTGGCCAAGAGATGTGAAAAATTGGCGACGTCAAGGTACAATCGAGATAATAGAACTCATGACGGGTCCCCTTTGAAGGAAAGGATAAAAAGAAAACCCTCTCTGACCACCACATGGAGAAATATAAACAGTAGTAACCGGAGTCCATCAAATGAGTTGCCTTTAAGAAGAAGACTAGGCGCCTCCACCTCACCCCCCACCTCCTCAAATCACAAATCTAGGCAAAAAGAGAAAAGACTGGGGCGAGTAGAAGGCCCTAAAACCAAGGACAACACTCATTCATATTTCAGCCGGAAAACCCATTACAAAACAGAAGGTCGCTCCTTGAGGCAAAAGAATAAGAGAAATTGCATGTTTAAACTGGAATTATTTTTTTGCTAAGGCTGATGTTATTCTGAACAGAAAAGCAATTCTGGCCCTGTTCCACTGTATCCCTAACCTGAGACAACTCCATTCAGAAGATCTGAAGACAATTGAATTTGGAGAAGGTGGACGTTTAGACCGCTCTTACCTTCACATAGTTTCACCAGTAGTGGAGGGTTTGCTATCGGACACAACTGAGAGTCTGTTGATGCTCTGATTTGATCTTATTGAAATCAAATCGGATCCCAAAGACTCACAAGATTGGAGTTGCAATGGAAGGCACCCCAGGAACAACCATCTTTCTCTACTTGTTCAGACCTGCATACTGCAGAGGACGCGATTTGAAAAGAAATGACAAAAGAAGTTGAATCTCTTAATAAAAACACTTGTCAATATCACAGCCGGGGTAGAAGAACACCGGATCAAATAAGTGTTCCTATATGCCACGTCTCCCTACAGAGAACAGAGGACGTAATCCAAGAGACATGACCCCAGGAATTGAAATCTACAAAGATCCTCTGGGTATACGCAGGAGGCCTAGTGGCCCACTTCAGAAACTTAGTGACCTTTGAACAAGATCTGTCCTCAGTCTCCCAAGATGAACAAACCAACAGTAGGGCCTTGGTTATAAAAGAGCAGTAATACCAAAAATGGGCCTGGATCCCGGAGGTCCTTGCGACTCAGTCGAGAAGATAGCCATTCAAGAAACTGTTTTACCAAGAGCTGCAGAAGAATGGGCCGGTGCATCACTCGCTGGATCCAGGCACATTGACAATGGGCTCTTGGAACACAAGAAGGTTTAACCATCTGACCACCCCTAGTGATGTCAACTTGGGAGATTTTGATATCCTATGTCTCCAAGAGACCTGGCTAATGGACAAACCCTTCTTGGACGGTTATGAGATCTCCATCTCTCCAGCTGAAAAATATGCAAAGGGACGGCCTGCCTCGGGTCTAATAACAGCAATAAGATCTGGAAGTGGCCTAACAATTAACAAAACTCTTGTCTCAAACTGATTTTTGCAAGCGTTTTTGATAAATTGGCACCAATAAGGGTTTTCGGTCGATGAAGGGAAGGAAAACATAGCAGTTATCAACATGTGTTAGAATCCCAACACCCCGAATAATGGAAACTTTTTGACGGCAGTAGAAAAAGTAGTCGATGAGGTGCACAGTGACCATCAAGTAAAATAATAATTGTATGCGGTGACCTAAACGCATCCTTTATGTTCAGATGGGCCTGCTCAAGAACCTGCAGAACTTATCCTAAGTGGTCAACATGTTCTTTCCACTTAGGGCTGAACACTGCAATGTCATCCAAGTATGCCATGCAGAAGTCCTCCATCCCATTCAGAACCTCTTAACCATCCTTTGCAATGTTGCAGGCACGTTCATTAGTCCAAAAGGCATTACCTTAAACTGGTAGAGGCCCGCTGGTGTTGAGACTGCAGTTTCTCCTTGGCATGGTCTGTCAGTGCTATTTGTCAATAGCCTGAAGTGAGAAAAAATGTACTGAGGTACTTGGCTGAACGAAGCTTATCCACCAGTTCATCTGTCCTTGTTAAAGGATGGGCATCAGTCTTAGGGACTGCATTAAGAGCTCTATAGTCCACACAGAATCTCAACTCCTTGGACCCTGCTTTTGGCACTAGTACAACTGGACTAAACTATGGACGTGTAGATGCCTCTATTACCCCAAGATCAAGCATCTTGTTGACCTCTTCCTTTATGTGGGTTCTTACATGATCTGACATCCTGTAACCTCTGCTTTTAACAGGTAAACCGTCACCAGTGATAATATCATGCTAGCCCCAAGGGGTCAAGCCTAGTGATAGTGAAAACAGGGAGGCAAACTGATTTAACAGAAAATTGCACTCCTCCTGTTGTTCAGTTGTCAAATTAGAAGAGAGATTGACTCCTATCTTCTCATCTAAAGGCTGTCCTCTGAGTATGTCAGGTAGAAGTTCACTCTCCTCCTCTTGAGCTGAAGCTAGAAGCAAAGCTCCTACTTCTGGTCTTGAGACATACACTTTTAGACGGTTGCTGTGAGAGACTCTGGGAGCCTTCTTAGGATTGCCCAAGTCCACCAGATAGTTGACCTCCAAGTTTCCCCACAAACTTGAAGGGTCCCATCCACTTGTCGTGGAAGGCGCTCTGCCTTGTAGGAACCATAACTAGAACTTGCTGGTCTCGAGTAGCTCAACCATGTTGGCCTTCTGGTCATGCCAATGCTTCACCAGAGCCTGAATTGCTTTCAAGTTATCTGATGCTTCTGCCATCATGTGTGACTTTCTCATCCGGAGACCTATCACATAGTCAGTGACATAGTCACATAGTCAGTGACGCTCACTGGCTTGGGGGAAGAAGCACTCGCTAACCCCTCCTTAATCAGGGCCAAGGGGCATCTAACTGGATGGCCATAGAGAAGCTCAAAGGGACTAAATCCAACTCCCTCCTAAGGGACTTCTCTATAAGCAAACAGAACACATGGCAGTAAAAGGTCCCACTTTCTTCCAAGGGGTTCTTCTAAAGCACCTATCATGCTCTTCATTGTACGGTTAAACCTCTCTACCAATCCATTTGTCTGTGGATGATAGGCAGTTGAGAACCTGTAAGTTACTCCACAGTTTTTCCACATGGCCTGCATGTAGAGGGACATACAATTGGATCCCCTGTCAGAGAAAACCTACCCTTGTAAAAATACAAAGGAGCGCCTTAGACACAGACTGAGCTGTAACAGTCCTCATAGGTATGGCTTCAGGATTCCTAGTAGCATGGTCTATTACAACCAGGATAAACCTATTACCTGAAGATGTTGGAGGGTCTAAGGGACCAACAATGTTGAGTCCTACCCTCTGAAAAGGGACTCCCACCACTGGGAGAGGCACCAAGGGTGTCACATTCTTGCCTCCACTCTTGCCAGATTTCTGACAAGTGTGACATCTCCTACAGAATTTATCTACATCAGACCCCAACTTAGGCCAGTAGAAATACAGAGGGAGCCTTTCTTTGGTTTTCTTGAAACTGAAGTGACCAGCCAAAGGTATCTCATGGGCTAACTGTAGGAACTGTTGTCTGCTTTCCAGAGGCACTACTAGTCATCTGTAGTTCCCTTGAATAGACTCAGTATTTTCACTGTAGAAGAGGCCATCCTCCCAGTATAACCTATGCTTCACTGGCCCTTGCCCTTCCAGCTTGGAGGCTGACCTGCAAGAGATGGACACTCTCTTTGACCTCTGCTGAAGTCTGCCCTGCAGGGTCCACCTTCTGCCAGTAAAGACTGCAGCTCAGGATGGTCCGCAGGATCCATATCGCCAACAGGGGCAAGATCCTCTTCCAGCTCTGATTCCTCGGCAGCTGATTCAACCACACTAGGTTCGTCCTCACACTCAGCCCAGCTGGTGGAGGAGTCACAGGGGTGACATTGTACAGTCTTCTCAGTGATGTCCTTGTTGGTAGCAGAGGAGTGCTGGCTGGCTTCTTACTTGGGGCTTTAGGTTTCCCTTTTTCCTCTTTCTTCTTAGAAATTGCAGTCAGTAAATCCTGTGGACTGTGGGTTATAGTTTCCTCTATAAGTTCCCCTGGAGAGCCCCTTAAGGTACTCCCTCTGGCCTTCCTTGTCTGGAGTGCTTGATACAACTCCAGGAGTTTTTAAGTCATTACCCAACAGGACTCTCCCATGTACATCACTCTGCACAATAACCGGTATCTTGACAATCATGTCATTGCACTGGATGAGAGCTGGTAAGTGTGGAAGCATTTGGACAGAGCCTCCAGCAAGCTTAGTGAGGTATCTGGGTGCCTTAGCAACAACCTCTACCTTGAAAAAAAATGTATCCACTGCAGTAATGCCTGCCCCAGTGTCTCTGATGGCAGGGGTCTCCCGACCATTCACAAGAACACTCTCTTTGTAATACTCTTTAATATTGTCTGGAATTGAATTGTAGACATCTAAGTTATATTGTTCCCACTGACCCAGGGACACTAAAGAAACACTGGCTGAGACTTTCATGAGCTCCTCAGCCAGTAGGTAAAGTTTCCACTTGTCATTTGAACTTCTTCCTCTGTGGAGAAGGCTAAGCAGACAGTGTGGATCCCTGAAGGTTTACCCTTACACCTGGGATCCCCTTTCACATGGTCAGTTGCCCCACACGCATAACATTTTCCAAATGTCGTTATGAATGGGGGTTTGGCCAGACCCACCTCTGGTTTAGCACCATTGGTTACACTAGCCTGATTCGGTTTCCCTTGTGGCTTATCCTTGTTATGTTTGTGGCCCTCTTTTGGATTGGAGGTATTAGAATTATCTTTATCTTTCTTGTGCTGCTTTCACTAATCCTTCTTCTGAGTTGCCCCAGAATCCTTGTGAGTAGCCCTGTTGGCAACTCACAAGCCAGCAGCCTTCGCAACTTCTTTGGATCAATTTCCTTAGTCAGCCAAGTGCTGTGTCAGCTCAGGAGAGCAGGCCTCATAAATAGATTCCAACATAAACAGATTTCTCATACCTTCCTAAGTGTTAACTCTGTAACCCTTAACCCAACCATCTTTTCAAACATTCACTCACCCAGGTAGCCCAAGGGGTACCATCATGCTTTTTGAGGGTTCAATACCTCTTAAGATACTGGGAAGGAGTGTTCCCAAACATAGCTATCAATGCTCATTTCACACTTTCATACTCCATTCTATCAACTTCTCCCATCTCCATTACAACATCAGATGCAACTGGGGGTATCCTAGAAAAAAGCCAAGGAATCAGCTGATTCCCTGTAATGTTCTGAATCGCATGGTTATATTCTAGAATTGCCAACCTATCAAAAATATCAAGCTTAACCCCATACATACTTACTGCATCTTTGGGCATGCAAGGCCTCTTAGGACTGGAAGACCTATAAGACTGTGGGAAAGAACCATTCTCAAGAGACAATTTCTTCATTTCAAGAGCATGTTGCAATTCCATTTCCCTTAGTTTAACTTCTTGATGTTTACTTTCAGTTTGTGCTTGGATTCTTTTTAATTCTAACTCAAGTCTCATCTTCTCAAGAAAGACAAACTCTGGACTCATAATTGGACCTTGTAGGGCCCCTGTGGCGAAATATTGAGGCCTAAGAGCAGGTATAGGTGAAGTGGGCTTACATCTTGAGACTCCTCTACCTCATCTAACTCATCAATAACATCTGAGAGTGACTCTGAAACATTATCATCCTCATCATCATTTTCCACATGTTCATCAGAAGTAGGTACAGTAGACCTATTTCTTTGACTTCGACATTCCAACAACTTTTCTATCAATTCATTATTTTTGCCTTTAACAGTGAGGTTCATAGCTTTACACATTTCTCTCAGCTGATCCACTGTTAAAATAACGAGGATCTCCTGTCTGTAGCCATCCCTATCAGACATGATAAAACAATTGCTTTTCTGGTGGTGCTTAGCATTGTGAGGGTTATTTGAACAAATGTAAGAGCAGCACTCTCTATGTAACAACTATACTTTATCCTCACCACTGCACACCGGTGTTAGGCAGAATTACATGCAGTACCCTTCGGGAACACTACACACAATTAAGACTACAGGTGTAAGCACAATCTCACCTTTGGTAAAAGCCTGTACTACAAAGCTATGTGGTAGCAGTGGCTGAGCACCCAGACTTAACTCAAGAAAGAGTTGCGAGGAGTACAAGATGTTACACAAAGGACTTGCAATCACAGTAGTTCAAACAAACACTTACTCAAGGTTTCTTGGTAAAAGAATATACTTTTATTTACACAGTCAGTTGGAAAACATTCCACTAATAAGAAACAGCTGAATATCACAATCTAATATACAATACACAACCAATCAGTTTCTGAACAAGTTCAGCTCCCCTGAAGTGGGAGCACAATGGCACTTCAGTTACTTTAAAAAGGGGTTAAAAGACAAGGTTAAAAGAATCAAAAGCACCAATACATTCAGAGGTAGGGCAAATAGTTTCAGTTCACTACAACCAGCAATTCAATTCACTAGGCCTGAGCAAAAGTAAATGGTTCAGAGTCTTGGATAGGATAGCACAGTTCTAGTAGTAAACAGTGAAGTCTTTGCCACGGTTTTTAGAAGTAGTTGGTCAGACAAAAAGTTATGTCGGTTTAGGGAAGGGCAAGCCTTCAAAGTTGGGAAAGTTTCACAAACTTTCACCGCGGCATAAATGATTTCCTGACCACGCTTTTTAAGTGAAGAAGAGCCGTTGCTTAGGCAGTTGTTCCTGGCAGTTCCTGGAGATCTCGCTGTTCCTGAGCTCCAGTCATGGGGACAAGAAGGGGGACGTCGGGAGGTTCCTGCACTGCCCACGGAAGAGGCCACAAGCTTGGCAAAGCATTGGTTTAAGGTGCGAGTGTCTTAAAGACCACAAACTGGTATCCTTCTCACTGGCTATCTGGTTTTCAACAGCACTCTGAAGAAAATTCGACCAGTATAGAGACGGTGTCCAGGTGACTTGCAAGTTGGTTGTTCCCACCAAACTCAAGGGAAGAAGTCGTTGGTGAAGGGCTTCTCTGTCGAGGGAGTTTCAGGCAATTCAAACCTGCAGCAGGGTTTCACCGGTGGACGAGGAGTTGCAGCAGTCGTCTTCCTTCAGCTCGTCTTCACACTCAGGCGCCAGAGGAGGGCTTCAGCACTGAAGCCAGCCAAAGCATAACGAACAAAGGGACCAAACCTCGTTTGTCACGCAGAGTTAAACACAAGAAGGACCTTTCCTAAAAGAAACGGCAAAAAAAGATGACCAAAGTCTGTTTTTACAGATAGGACTTGGGCGCCATATTGAAAAACATGGCTGACTCGATTTTTAGCTACCAGTGTTCACGGTCGGAAACAAATCATAGTAGTTTGCTCTAAACCACTGCCACCAGCCATTTCAAGAGGGCAAGGTAACATTTGACTGTTATATGAGTGTTTAGACTCGGGGGATGCTAGGCAACCCCTCCAGCACTCCATAGGAAGATAGTGTGTGCTGGGTCTGTAAATTTAAAAAGACTAGTAAAGTCAATTTAACTTGACATGCTCTGGGAGACAGTAGTCAGTCCCAGAGAAGGTATTTAAATATTGGGAAGTCTGAAAGACATCCCTGTGCCACTGCACTTAAGGTGCTGTGTGACACACCAGAAAAAGATGATGCCTATGAAGTCGTTTTAAAACTCATTAACCAAAGAACAGAAAAGTAAAACACACATCAAAATACATGAAAGAGTGGGAAAAAAAGGCTCACACTCTTTCCAGGTAAAATATTAAAATCCTAGAAATCCAGCAAAGTTGCTGGGGGTCTCAAAAGGTAAGGGAAATTTAGCACATTCTTGGGAATTCTCCCTAACACCCCTCCAGGTAATTTCTGCAGTCTGTCCTCTTTACCCATGTGGTCTATCTCTTCCTTACGAAAGTCTCTTTTCCCCCGCAGCAGTTATCATATTTTATCTCCAGTCTATTCCTAACCTGTAGTCTCCATTTCCATTTCATTCAAATTGCCCTTCGGAATATGCACCCCTGCAGTCTACCTTTCCAAAGTAGACTGATTTTACTGAAATTGCTTTCTCCTGTGACATGGATACTCCCTTGACCACAGTCGTGCCATTTCGTCTCTGTCCTCTACACTCCTTAGTGTGTACCACCTGCAATCTCCTGTGAAGTCAGTGGAACATGTGTGGCCTCCAGCCTCCCTGTGCAGTCTCTCTGTTTAGTTTGGGTTATTAAGCCAAAACTATTGCATTATACTGCAGATAGGGAGAAATGGCATATGAGGAAGGACACACAGCTTGTAGATTGTTGGTTATTTGCCCAACTAATGAAAGATTACAAGATTAATCAGTGAATTCATTATGGCCATTTCCAACTTTGAGCTCGCTTCAGTCGAGCATTACTATCAACCCTGCTTCTGGTTTAATAAACATTTCTTAACCAGGTCTGCATTCAGCCACTCTATTTTGGCACTTTGCATGCCTTTCACTGCAGTCCTGTTAACAAGCATTTGCAAAGCCAACAGTTTTGGCTTGTGTATAAGTATTAGGCGCTTGCCAAGCACTGCGATTGGATTCCCAAGTACTCGCATCATGTTTCGCCTGCTACCATCAATGGCCAGTTAATACCACTAGAGCTGTGCCTGGTAAGTGGCGTTCCCATGCATACAGAAAAGCTCAAACTGTTGGCATTGTCATGGCTTGTTTATTTATTTTATTTATTTATTTGTAAGGTGCCAAAGCCCGCCGGCATCAGGGCACACAAACATAGGAAACGGCAACAAAAAAAAGACGGGACAGGTGATCAGCGTGGGCAAGAGGAACAGAAGCGGAAGGGTTTCTATTTCAGAAAAGCAGAGCATTAGTTGAAGTGCGCAGTTTTCAATTTCCGGTGAAAAGGGATTGTATTCCTTTACCAGCCTGTGCTCCAAAGGCAAGGCATTCTAGCTTGTTATGGCCTTAATGGGGAAGGATCTGCCAAGACAACCGGAAAGAGCGAATTTAGGGATGTTGACCAGCGTCACAGCAGAGGAGTGCAGCATCCCCGTTTCCTCATAAAAGGACCCCCATTCTTTAGTATAGACTGGGACAGTACCATGAAAAGCTCTATGGACTAGATAGGTAGCCTTAATTTCCAGCCAGGAGGCCACAGGTAGCCAATGGAGATCTCGCTGGCTATCAGAGATATGATCTCTTGCAGCTTTCTTCATGATAATGTGAACTGCATCATTTTGAAGAGGCTGGAAGGCATGGATGTTTTTCTTGTTGGCCCCAATTAATAATGCATTGTCATAGTCCAATCTTGACATCAAAACCGCATGGGCCACTGCGGAGCAGCTAGATGCCGACAGAAAGGGACATATGTTTTTCAGCAGCCAAAGGTGATAATAACATTTTTTACTGTCTGGTTGATAAAATCGTCTGCACTAAGCAGAGGGTCGAGACAGAAGCCCAGAGTTTTTACACTCTGTGAGAGAGGGTTTGGACAGCCGTGGATGGAGAATGATTGGTAGCAGGGGTATAGTTTTGCTCAAGCATGCTTGTTGCCAAAAACCAGTAGCTCAGTCTTATCTCCAATCCGACGCATCCAGTTGTAACTCATCCAGGTCTCAACACGAAAATAGATGGTCTGACGATAAACAGCATCATTGGCATAGTCCCCTGATAACTTAAGAACTAGCTGGTTTTCATCAGCATGTTATGTTATGTTAACTTATTAAGTGCCAGAGGGC
Organism: Ambystoma mexicanum; assembly: GCF_040938575.1. NCBI lineage: Eukaryota > Metazoa > Chordata > Amphibia > Caudata > Ambystomatidae > Ambystoma > Ambystoma mexicanum. The sequence goes on along the minus strand of NC_090931.1, from coordinate 230,309,107 downwards.
ATCATTGTGCTGAACAGAGAGAGAGAGAGGAATCAGAAGAATCAAGTACAGTCACAGTCCTAAAACAGAAGGTTTTCAACGACTTCCTGAACGTAAAATGATTTAGAGATTTACTGAGGGCCAGCGGAAGACTATTCCATGGTCGAGCAACAGAGAAAGCTCACTCACCAGTGTGGGAGCGACAAAATAAAGGTGCAACAAGTAGGCCTGCCGCAGCAGAATGTAAAGGCTCCCTGGGAAGATAGTGGGTGAACTTCGCAGAGATATTCAGCATGTTGCTCAAGCAGGGCAGTGTACTAGGCAGAGGGCCTTGAAAGCAATACGCTTATTAACCGGCAGCCAGTGCAGAGAACGAAGCACAGGTGATATATGGGCCCTATAGGGGGGAGCCAGTGGCCACCCGAGCAGCTATATTCTGGAGGCATTGGAGCTGCTGTATTAAGCCCTTTTGGCTGGGACAAGTATGGTGAGTTACAATAGTCTGAGCGACTAAGTACAAGGGCAGCAACTACAGGTGGATGTAAGTGAGAAGGTATCAGCAGGAGTACCTTCCTCAGAATTCTGAGATGAAAGTGTCCCCCTTTGCAAACAGCGGCGACTTGTGATTCCATGGAAAGTGAGGCAGAGACTATTGCACCCAAATTCCTCAATGTATCAGCCGGGGCAGGAAGAGAACCCAAAGAGGAAGGCCAGAAAGAAGACCCCCAAAGTGAAGGATCAAGAGGTGAACCCACCACCAGCACTTCTGTCTTGTCTCCATTCACCTTCAGCCAGTTGCGGTTCATCCACTCCCCCACGGACGTCAGGCACCGCCGCAGGCAGGACGACAACTAAGCCTTATCAAGATAGTTCGAGAAATACTCTCCAAGCTCATCCAATAGGTAACAGGAAGGTTGAATATAAAGGTTGAAAAGTAGGGGGGACATGCATGCTCCCTGAGGGACCCCACAGTAAATGGGGGAAGAGGGAGAAGCGGCCTCACCCCAACGTACGCGAGAAGTAAGATTCTGGAGAAATTATCTCACCCATAGAATTGAGTCAGGAGTGCAGCAACCATGTTTCTCTAAGGCAAGCAGGAGTTGGTCATGGTCAAGAAGATCAAAATCACCTGACAAATCAAGCAGAACCAGCATGCCAGAGCGTCCTACATCTGAGAATCTCAACATGTGCGTCTGTAGATCAAATAGAGCGTTCTTGGTACCGTAGAGCGGTCTAAAACCAGACTCTTGTATTCAGGATGTTAGTCTTCTCAACGAAGGTTTGTAGTTGGTTAGTAGCTCATTTATCAAGCACCTTGAGGAGAAAATGACAGTTGGAGATGGGGCGCAGGTTACCAGGGTCGATGGGTCCAGTCCTTGTTTATTAACAAGAGGGGTGATAGTGGCTTTCTTAATGGAATCAGGGACTTGATTATTGGTAAAATAGGAGTTGACAAATCTTATCAAAAAGAGTGCAAAGATATCTTTGTAGTCCAAGAAAAAGTTAGTTGGAATGGTGTTCTCTGGGCACTGAGAGGGGCGCTTGATAAAGAGGGTAGCTCATGTCGGCAAGAGAGACAGGAGCGAAGCTAAACATCTGCTCTGATTCAAGGGTCAGAGGAAAAGGAGGAGGACAGAGAGGCAGATGTTTATCAGCCAAATGTTTAGCTATGATTTTATCCTGCACCTTGTCCACCTGGGCTTCGAAGGCAGTCTGTATATCAACACAGACTTGGTCCGTGGGAGCTATAGCGATGGAAAGAGTGCTGGGTTCCACTAAGGACTTTAAAATCTCAAAACGTTTTTTAGAACTGTTGTTTGCTTCCTCTATTTGTTTGTTATAGAATTTATTTTTAGCTTCAATAATAGCTATCCTGTAGTCTTTATCTAAGATTTTCTACTGAGCTTTATTATCTACTGAAGGACATTTAAGCCATTTAGTCTCCGCCTGATGTTTCTGAATTTTCATTTGGCACAGATCCGGTGTGAACCATTTCTGGTGAGATGGATTATCTCTAACCGGCTTACGCCTAACCGATGCCACACGATTCAGCATGGAGGGTATAACGTTATTAAAGGTGTCAGTAAGGATAAAAGGAGGGTCCAGATCAGATGTGGCTGACAAATTTGTGTTGCCCTTATTGGTGTGGGCAGTCTTGGCAGGGGTAATATGCAAGGTTACCTCTGACTGATGTAGAGGGAAAGATTTATCATTCGTCTCAAAGTCTAAACTGCGAGGCAGGGGTAGAATGCATGAATTGTTAACTGTATTTAGTGGCTGAAAGTCACTCTTAGTGAGAGGTAATCTACTGGACGACAGAGCCAAGAGAGGCAGAGGAGATCCATGATTATCTAAAGGGAAGGGCGCTTCTGTACGTAGGTCCTTAATGAATTTGTTCATAGCAAAACTCTTGTGGGCAGTCATCCTTGCGTACGAGAATAGAATTGGCTAAAGGCAGGGCAACTGGGAGGTCTAATCTCAAGGAGAGATATTTATCCACGTTGGCTAGGCAGCATGCCTTTTGGGCTGCAAGCAGCAGATTGAGGTTATCTAGGTAACCCATGTTGGTACCAAAGATAGGTCATCTGATTGCTCACAGAGTACAGGACACAACAATGCTAAGGGACCACCCCTGTGAGCAAAAAGGCAGATTAGATCGAAGTATATTGTCTTTCCACACCTTTCCAAGGAGTACCAGGCCACCAACGAGGTGTAGCAGCTTTCGAAAAAGGACAGAATACAGTGGAATGTACAACTATCAACACAGAACGATGGCCGAGCACACAATAAGCATGCAGTGAGTTATACCTCACAAGGTTTCAAAAAGAGTGCAGAGCAGACTTACGGGAGGAAAAAGCCGACACATTCTCATTCTGTAACCATTAAATTGGGTAAAATTAACACTTATAAGCACTCTGTAACAATGTGTTATTTGTAATGTTAATTGTTTTATGCATTAATCCTTGAACAGTTTTCAATAGTTATGTTTGGTTGCAAGTGGCTTACAGCTTCAGTTTGAGCTATGTATTAGAGTTACCCCCAAATACATTAAATGTAATTTAGTTTAAATGAACCAACAGATAACCACAATATTCACTGTTTTTACTACAGAATTAAATATCCTGAACCATATTAAAAAATCTGAGCACTTCCACACCAGGCCCGAATTTGCTGTCATTTGCTAACCTGAAGAATGATTCACTCACATGGGCAAAACTAATGACAGTATTGTTTCAGGATATATGTCATAAAAAAAAATCCCAGAGGCATGGAAAATGTCTTGCGTCTTAATGATATATAAAAAAGTGGATAGGATGTTCCCACACAATTATAGACCTAGCACCCTTCTGAACATCGAATCTAAAATATTCACATCCATTGTGTTAGAAAAACTAAATAACTGGATTAATGATAAAGCGGTTTTAGATGTGAGACAGATTGGGTTTAGACGAAGCATTGGTACAGATGCAGGAGGGCTCTTACTACATCATTTGCTGAATACGGTGAAAGGCAAAAGGTCTGAGAATCTTTATGTAGCATCAATGGACTTGACGTCAGCCTTTGACCTAGTGGATAGGTCCACTTTGTGGAAAACCCTAATGTCACTGGGGATCGACAACAGATTACTAAATATTATCATCAACCTATACTCAGATACAGTGATGAGGGTCAGGTTAAATAACAAGGGATTACTAATTGACATCATAAACACCTCAAATGGACTAAAACAAGGCTGCAGGCTCGCAGCCACTTTATTTAACCTATATGTGACTGAAGCTGGGAAAAAACTAAATAAGAGTGGACTGATTGGTCTAAAGATAGGTGATCTTATAATACGATGGATCACCTATGCTGATGATTTTCTGCTGATTGATGGCTCCAAAATAGGGCTACAAAGACTAATAAATGACTTTGGCGAATACATCTCAGAACGAAAACTAAAAATGAACCCAAGTAAAACAGTCATCTTTCATGTAGGGTGTAAAAAGGAGAAATACTTGTGGCTCTGCGGTGGTATGTAAATAAAAAGCCAAACGCTATTAAGATTCCTGGGCTATGTTGTACATAAATCCTATTCAAATGAGATAGCAAAAAAAGACACTGTTACTGAAAGCAAAAAAAGCCTTGTTGCAAATTAAAGCAGTAGAAAGAAGATTCGGGAAGTTTACCATAGCACCGTGTATACAATTCTATAGGCTGAAAATTATCCGAATACTAACTTATGGGATGGAATTTCTACCAGATTCTATGGTAAACTTCTTGAAACAGGTCGAAGCTACAATATGGCGCAAAATACTATTCTTTATACCTGTGTGCATACCATTTGAGATGATTCGGGGTGAGTTGGGCTTAACCTCTTTGGCCTGCATCATGAAGATTAAAAAACTCATGAGAAAATGTCTTACGGCAAAAAATGATTCCCTGTACTATTACATGCACGTAGATAAGAAGAGCAAATTTATGGTGGCCTTAAATGAGTCATGTCTCAAAACGCTGGTAGGTGTGGGTATGTCATTTCAATCATTGATAAGTAAACCAACAAAAGTAAAAGACACAGTAAAAGCGTTTGACTGGGTAGAGAACAATATCATACTGTTGAATTCGAAATTATATGCACACGTGGTATCTTTTTGGAAATGGTGTCCAAAGCCACAGAATTATCTGTTAAAATACCCCTCCAAGTTGTTCAGAAACAGGATGATGCGCTTTCGTTTTAATGTTATGAACTGTAACGAAATACTAGTAATAAGAGGTTTAAATGCTATGGGCTCTACTGGATGCAGATTTTGCAAAGACACAAAGATGAAAGAATCACTGTTACATCTGTTGTTGGAATGTACCAATCTAAATGTATCAAGAATTGAATGCTTCTCGAGATTTGTAAGTGATACCTCGCACGTTAACAGAGAGAAATTATGGCATGATATGCTACATGGTAGTTCAATAGCATTGAATTTGAAAGTGTTGTCATTTTTAAATACCATATGTTCACTAGAATGAACTATAGGATGGGGCAACTGCTTAGCTGGATCTTAATTAGTACTCAATAGTTTGTAAAAAAAGTAGTATCTAAATGAAGAACTGTATGATCTGTAAATAGATGCCATGAAAGCATGGAATCAAGTATGAATGCTTTTATTCTATTTTAAGTGAAGATCTGTTTGTATAGTGTGATTTGTTAAAGTTTTAGAGATTAGAAGCATGTGAATTTATGTGAAAAATTTTAGTGGTTGTAAATATGCAAAATTTAGTAAGCAAATATTTTGAAATTTTGTATGAACATTTTTTAAATTGTGAAAGGTTTATATAAACCAAACAATAAAAGAATAATAATATTCAATGTTTTTAATTAAATCTTTCTTTTGAGGTTTCCTGTTTTAGGGCTTTTGATGCAGCTGCCACCTCCAGACCTAGCCTGAGTGAGTCTGAGCTTGAAGTTATTGAGGTGTTCAACCAAATAGAAGCACAAGTGACCAAAGTCACTTTCCGTCATTTCAACCACACAACCAGCCCTGTAAATAGCCTGGCCACCATTAAAGACCCAAAGAATGAGTACTGCACGGGGGATCAATTAATCATTCGACTCGACATGTTCGATCATCTGGGCAATCGAAAGGAACATGGAGGTGACTTCTTGAGGGCCAGAATCTACTCACCCGAACTCAGAGCAGGGGCTTCGGGAAAAATTGAGGATTTCAACAATGGAACATACAATGTCAATTTTACCCTTTTTTGGGAGGGAAGGGTTAGCGTATCCTTGATGTTGTTTTATTCTAGCGAGGGTGTTTCAGCCCTCTGGAGAGCAAGAAATGAAGGCTATAAATATATTCGTTTCACTGGCACCTTCAAAAATCTGACACGCGACGTTCACACCGAGTGCGGTTTTCACATAAACACAACAAAGGAATTGTGCGAGTACCTCGACCGGCGGGATGGAGAATTTTTCTACTGCGTTAAACCTGAAAATGTGCCGTGTGAGGCTTTCATCCAATTGATGTCGAATAACCGAGACCACTCAAACCTGAGCGATCTGGAAAAGGAGCTCTTCCACAGGTAAACACCTCTATTAATATGGCGTGATATAGAGCATTCATTGTAGAGCAATAAAGATGAAAAAGTGATGGATGGAAAATTAGAGATCAGTTATGACAAAATGGTCCCTTCACACCCATTGATATTAGCCTGTCTGTTCAATTATTGAAGGGGAGAACCATTTTACCCCTGACTCCGATGGGAAGATCTTTGCCCACACGGTTAGTCCTTATTGGGCGGCCAATATGTATTATAGATGAATCTGTTTACGTCCAAGCCCTAACTTTAAACTGCAAAACGAAGTTCTCTCTGCTTTCTGATCCCTTGTAAAGGAATGTACTTGGTTCTCCAATAAATTAAAGGAACCACAAGGCACAACCTTTTTTAGTCTGGGCTAACATAATTAGCAGCAACTATTGTACTAGAGTACATATATGAGAAATGGCATATGAGGAGGTACACACATCTTGTAAGTTGTTGGTTATTTCCGCACCCATTTGCCCATTGTCATGCTAATCCCTATGTCCATTCCCACCCAGTTCCTGCCCCTCCCCGCCCAAAACACCCCGTTGTGGGAATTCTTTGAACTAGCTTTAATCAAGCCTCACCATCAAACTTTGCACTGGAAGTGCCTGCCAGTGGTTTCTCAAAGCAATCTTCTGAGAGTTAATTACTTCATTGGAGCCATAAACGAGCTACTAGAGTAATAATAATGTCTAACCAGATCTGCCTACAGCTGCCTGACTTATAAGCACTCTGCTTGTCCTTCACTGAAGCCCTGTTTAAAAAAAAAAAGAAATATGGCAAAGTCAATAGTTTTGGCTTGTATATAAGTATCAGGTATTTGCTGAAAGAAACTAAGGAACATCTTTATCTAGAAGTCCCAAATAAGAGTCTGACTGTGCCCAAATCTACGCTTGTCCTCACAACTATAAGTAAATCTAGTGGGTGAATCTAGTTAGCAGAATATAACTGTTCAAAAGTAAAGTTTAAGCTACTTTCAGCTTGAGTTCTTCTTGAATTCCCCTTTTCCAGATCAGTACAGTTCCACTAGAGATTCACTTCAATAGTATTTGGTCAAGTTCTGAAATTACATTCTCCAGGTTCAAATGTATCGCAATTCATACAAAGAGGAGGTCTTGGGATTCCATACCCCAAGTTCAAATGTATCATAGTTCACAGAAAACCGATGTCCTGGTACTCCCTTCCCCAAGACTTCAACTTAGCACTCAAGTTGGGTTCATCTGTTCAAAGTTCAAAAGAAAATACAGGGTCCACTTGATCCACCTTTAGGTTTGCTTCACCAATAGTTTCACATTTCTTTTCGGTTTGTTCACCATTCAGGGTTTCCTGGTCTAGGCGCTGTTGTCGGACCACACGGTCGACCCATCACAGGTCACACAACCAGTAACTCTATACTTTGTCTTTGGCTTGATTCTTGATATTGGTAACTTTCACATTAGCAGATTTTCTGGTCTGGGTGCAGTTGTGAGACCACACTGTCCACCCATCACAGGTCGCGCATCCATGAATCTGCCTAAAGCTGTTGCTTAGTGGTTCTTAAATATTTTTAGTTATGTTTATATTTCTGTGTGCTGTTTGAAATGTCTATTTGAGTTGGTGTTCATTTACCATTCCACATATTGTTGTTTGATCAAATAGCAGCTTTCTTTCAGTTTGGTTTTCAATAGATGCAGCATTGACTTGTGCTCACTCAAATAGCAACTTTCTTGCAGTTCAGTATTTAATAAATGCAGCGTTCACTTGCGTTCATGGAACGTTACTTACTTTCGGTCACTCGGAGCGCTCCAGTCTCCCCAGTGGGAATCTGTAGAATTGACTGGAGAAAAACCAAATGGGATATTTATCCGAATTTCAGCTGAACGAAAATTATGAACACTTGAACATTTAGAATAAATATCCCATTTGAATATAGTGAGCAAGGGGAGCAGGGGCGTCCTCTGCACCCTTGTTCACTATAATCTCAATAGGGGTTGAGTTGTTGTTCCCTGTGACCTAAACAATGAAGGTTTAAAAAAGGACCCTTTGTTGCCAGTTCCCATGCACGTAAGTGAAGAGCACTGGCGTCACAGAGGAATTGAGGAGTCGGCGGCACACAGCGAAGTGTGCCACCAAAGGGTAAGTAGGGGATTGCAGATGGCCAGAAATGTCAGCGGAGAAAAAAAAAAAGTAATTTTCGTTTGAATGACTTTCATTTTTCTCTCCCTCAGACATTGTTGATTTTGACAAACCATAGACAATCTCCCCAGTGTCTTCAGGCACTTACTGGCTCTACACAGCTCCTCTCAGCGGCTCTGCCGTATGGGCAGCCAAACTGCCAGTTCATCGGGCATGTCGGCACGCACAAACCGGCTTCTGTGCTCTGCTCCACCTCTGCTATACTGCAGGGCTTGCTGCCCACCTTCACATACGAGGGTTCCCAGTACTGCCCATTTCCTCTGTCCGGTCTCCCAGGATCATTGCTCGCGTCTTGGCTTCTTGGTGTTCCAGCATGCTGAATTCTCTCCTTCTCTCCCTTCTGCTGCTTCTTGTATGCTTCTGGGCGCCACCTTTTATACTCTTTTCCATTCTTAACCGGCAGCAGGTGGAGTGAGTTACACTCAATTGCCTGAAATCCTGTTAGTGTGACATGCCTGATCGTCATTATTGGATGCCTCCAGGCCCCTCTTCTTTGTCCCAGTACAAGTGGTGTTTGCAATAGGAAGTGTGCACTACTCTTAGCTGCCTCTTCCTCTTCTCAGTACTTGGGTGGGAAATTATAGGGAAAAATTGAATAAGACTGACAATATCCCATGGAAACTGAGGGAAGGTCAGGAAGGTCAGTTAGTGAAGGGGGATACCATGTCTCACCTTCAGGTACCCTCTCCCCAATCCCCAAGGACCTTCCATCCAGATGTTTCTTCCTTCGTTTGTCCACCCCCACAGTCGGGATCCAAAAGCGATGCCCATTCCCATGCCACCTGAACAGAGTAACCCTAGTGAGTAGATGTGAGAGTACCTTCTGGTTTCTCACAATATCCACATGATAATAAAGAGCCAAATGAAGAAAAAAAACAAATAAACATAAATTGCCTCAAAACCAGCCATCACATACCCATTAGGCCAAACGGTGCTACCCCCAACTTTGTGAGGGTACTTTGAGGAACACACACCTCTTTTTATCTTTCCTGATTCTCATTACACAGTGAAGATCCCTGTGCAGGGCTTCAGCATCAGCCCGAAGCTAAAGTTATGGAACTGCCTCAAAGTCTGAGTGTGGAGGCTGAGGGCAAGGGAGAAATATTAATTTTGGTCAGTGGGTGTACAGACTGTGTGAGAGGACTTTGAGGTTTGTGGGAGATACCAGAGTATGCCTCTCGGAAAAATTACTAGGGATTCTGGCTTGCCCCGATCACATGACAAATGCTTGACAAATGCTGTTTGTTGCACTAACAGGCAAAAGTCCCCACAGGCCCACTGAGCACAGCACTTTAATATGCTAGAGTGAGTTTGGAAGCAGCAGTTAGCCTGCCAACCAACATACTAAGGACGGTGAAGTGGGTGCCTGGGGTCCTCCTATTTCAAGCAACCCTTTCTCTGAGAAAACATTCCTTGCTCCCCAAAACCCTTTTCATATACTTTAAGGCGATTGATAGAGTTTGCATATTGCTCCTTGCCTTCATCTGCCAATTCCCAGTTCCTTGGGATACAATGCATCTGTTTGAGATATCTGGAGAGCTGGATTTACAACAGTGATGTGAGAAAGTGCAATGGGACCTGTCTGCTAAAGTTCAGTGATAGGAGTGCAGAAAGGGCAAGGTTTTTTCTGTCTTGTAAGGCCTACTCTCCTCTCTTTAATACTAACTGACTACCCTATAAGATCCCATACTACCTTTCACTATACACACAAATCCCTCACATGTGGCTGGAACAGGCCTAGCGGTTATCTCAATTCCACTAATCCAGCATGGACTACGTTTTTCTGGTTCCATGTAATTTCACCGCGGGATGTTTTTTTCACTGAGTTTTTTACCGTGATTTTTTTTTTTTTACAAAAAAAGCATCAAATTTTATTTTAATCATTTTTGGGCATTTCCCACCCCCTCAAGCCCCCCGTTTTCTTTCATTTGTATTTATTCCCAAACACCCACACCCCATATATATAATTTACTAACGCCCCCAAAAAATGAGATTTTTTTTTTAGGAAAAAAAATCACGGCATAAAAATCAGCGAAAAAACATCCCGCAATGAAAGGACGTTGTACCGTTTTTCCTCTTTTACCCTTGCAAGTGCGGCAGTCTATCAGATCTTGGGCTTTCCCCTTTAAATAACATACTCTCAAGTGTTTCAGTCAAACACATTGCAGCAAAATGGCCTGCACCCAACCACACCACAAATTTCATATATGCCTCTCCTTCTACCCCACTAAGAACCCTCTGGACATGAGTATGAATATGAGGGGGAAACAGGGAACTGGGGGGGCAAAAAGAAAACAAATGTATATTTTCTTCGTTATTTATGGTTTGTGAACATTTAATTCTATAACTTTTCATTCAGTAAAATAACAGTACGCCTTTTGTAATACATGGTGATCCCTAATAATAATGCAGAAGTAGTTCACGAAAGTGGTCTGTTTGTGGTGACCTGGTGAGTCTTTTGGCAGTGTCCTTGAATCCTGGGAGGATCCTCATGCAGCAGTTTCCATATTATCCGCGCCGTAGAGTTCGGAAGTGGTTTTCAAAAGTGGTCTGTTTGTGGTCTGCTTGGGGAACAGTGAGGGTGGTGAACCACCTTTTTTTCCCTTTCCTCCCTCTTTTGCAGTACAAGACTCTCTACTGCCAAAGCAAGTACGAGGTGGCACTCAACCTGCTCCGGGCACAAGGTGAGATTTGTGGAGATTTTGAGTACCGGGCCACACTTCAATACAACACTGCATTAGTGGCAGAGCCTTTTCTTGGGGTATGTAAGGGAGGAAGAGTCTTTTTGCCCCCCCCTCATGTACATTCTGCATGAAAGGACTCAATTGCTCATCCCATTGCGGGGAGATGTCCCCCCTTGTCTTTCCTCTGACAGCGGAAGGAAGCCGTTGGATGACACACATAAACACCATTTTGTGCCATACCAGACTCCATCTTTTTACCAGGCCGTACATTGATTTCTGAAAAGCCTTCTCTCCCATCGTCCAGTGCCACGCACAGCCAGCACTGATACCCCCATCACCTCTTCACCTGTCTGCGCCACGCCAGCCCTTTTCTCACAGAAGCCTAGGCGCAAATAGGTGCAAACAGAAACGTTATTCTTTCTCTTCCTCTGAGCTCTTTGCCCTGTGTGTGACAGGGAGGAATCTTGACTACTGTACTCTTCCGTCTCCACAAACGTGCACCTGATCCTTCGATCTCCACCTTAAGAAATTACTGCCTGCACAACCTTTTGCCCCACTGCTCTTCGTTCATTTAACTGTTTGAAAAACCTTTGCCCACGGACCACCCTAAATTGCCCCCATATACCTAATCCTGCGTGATCATATATTCTCCTTTAGACCAACACCCATCAATCCGTTCATTTGAACCATGTGGCACTAGGCTGAATGAATCACAGATCAAAACCCCCCAGATAAGGCACCTGGGGAGAAGGGCCACTGCACCACTGCCCCCATAAAGGCTGGGTTAGAATGTGAATATGTTTGCCTACGATTTATAGGGGACCCCTCCTTCTGGTACAAGTTTTAGGCTCAGCATTACTCTTTGCATGCCAATAATTATTGTGTAGTTTAGATTAGCTAGAACAGTTATATCTTATGGACCCAGCCTGACCTGCACCCTGCGAAGATGAGCCCAGCTGACTCACGTGCCCACAGACTGCCCCAGTCACAGAAACCAATTGGAGACTGACACTGTTTATTGTTACATACTGGGCCATAGGAGTCCACCAATGAACGTTGTTATTTTCCACTGTATGTAATGACCTCGGTCATGATGTCTTTTTGCTTTATGAGGTACTGTTCATGTATTGTTTGGCAGAGAGCTCGCAGTGCAACAGAGACCGCTGCGTGCATCTTTTACCTGATATAAACTTTGTTCAACTTGCAATCTATCTCCTGGCCTCATTCCCTACTGGGGTGTGTCCATTTATTCTGAATTTGGCATCTATGTTTGGGGAATGACCACCTGCTGCTGAAAACTGTTGAAAATGCTGATGAAAGCCCAGGGGCACTCTAAACCCTCACACACAATTCCAAGGTGTACGACTTTAGATCTGCAAAAGCACCCCCCCCACCTGAACACTGGTGAAAAGGGGAATGCCTCATTGAGAGCAAATATACTGGGGAATCTTGAACAATCAGATCTTGTACCAGCGAATCAGGATGGGGTGAGTGGTACAATTAATGCTTATTTCCCCTCCAAGCCCGGGGGGTCGAAAAAGTTACCAAACATGTCTATCGTGGAGGAGGATGCAGGCCCCAATCAGGAGAGCCAGAGCTTCTTTCTTCATGAAATTGAAAATAATTCATTGTTGAAGCGGTGTTATGCCTTACATGGAAGCTAAGAAAACATCTCCGCCAAGGAAGCAGGTTCTTCAAATACACTGGCAGTGGAAAGGGAAACTACTAACATCTGGTGTTATGAGGCTTTGAGCGAGGGTGGCTGTGATGAGGGCACATATGTTTTCCATGCTGAATCCCTGCAAGAAAGACTATCTGGAAGCCCCAAATGGTTTATGAAACAAAAACGGACTTTGTACCACCTCCTGCCAATAACAACTTTAGTCCGCAAGCTACTTTGGTGGATGGCTCCAATATTGGCTTTAGTCTTGGGGTTCTTCAATTTGCAGTCAAAATTTTGATGAAACTTTGTGGGGCAATTTATGAAGACATTATAAATCAAAGGGCTATGATATCACTTCTCCTAGATCTGACTTGCTCAAACAAGCAGCCCTGCAGTAACTCTAAACCTTGTACTGAAGCCTCTAATGTTCCAGCACAGCAATGCTCTAACATCGCTCAAGCTGATCCAAAAATTGTAAATGAAGCGAATGAAGTGAGCCAAGTTTCACAATCTAGTCTACTTACCCGTAAAGGTATGGTGAAAAACCTGCAAAAAAAGGCCAGAATACACAGGTGGTCACCAAGTCCCAGACCCTTTACTCTACCTTGAGATCAGATATCATTATACATTCTAAAAAGACAAGGAAACAAGCTGCCTGCCATAGAAGGAGATCTGCCCAAGTAGCTGGTACTCTGACCAGTTGGCTGATGAATGAAGATGGTCCACAACAGGCGATTACCATTGTGCCTATTATTCTGCCTATTGTTCAGCAGGATAGGACGGCCATGCCCGTAGTAATCGAAGAAGAGGATGAAATCTCCCAGAACTATGAGTCACTAAGTGTTCTCCCAGTTGAGGAACAAGAGTTTCAGGCATTTAATCCTAAGGTTCTTACCAGTGGCCTGCGTCAGTCACGAAGGGCAGCCGGAACTTGAACAGGTCCACCCTTATGGCGCTACTTTGTAAAGTCCCCTCCCTGAGACTTTTGAATTCGGGTGATTTTGATTTCATTGAACCCCTAACCTCAACAGCGGGTAAGGCCACCAGAATCCATTGCTGTGTGCCTGAAATAGCCTCTATGATTCGACAGCACCAGGCATCTCTCAAGTACTTGGGTTTTGAGCTGGATAAAAAGGAGCACATAGACATTGTGTTGGTGTGCTGCCCTCTAGTGCAAGGGTCCACAACCAGCAGAGCAAGCCCCTACTGTAAATGTAGTACCTGACTTGGGAGTTAAGTTTGATGATATCAATGACTGGGAATGGTTGCTGAGAGTCCTTCCCAAATCCAGGCATAAACGCTGAAGCTGTAAAATATTAAGTCAGAACACTCGTGGCTTTTTACACTGGATGTGTTAGGGGGTATCCCAGAATGCCCTGCTTGAATTTGACATTTTTGCTCTTCAAGAGACCTGGGTAGCTTTGATGTCCATATTGATGGCTTTGTTGTGTTTCAATATAAAGCTGTTAAAGGGAAAGTGGGGCGACCATCTGGAGGGGGGGTCTTGATTGGGGTCAGAAACAACTTAAATCCCTCTCTAGTTGGCCCCAGTCAAGATTTCTAGGAAAGTGGGAAATAGCCTTGAACTCATGTTAATTATAAACATCTACAACCCGCCAGGTGAGGATGTTGCAGAGGAAGTGCTTGATAATTTAGATCTTGTCCTGTCTGATTGGGGAGAAATGGCAGCCCTTAACCCATTAATATTGTGTGGAGATTGGAATGCTAGATGTGTGGATAGATTTGAAGGGCCGACATTTGAGAATGTGTCCAAATCAATTTCTAGGCCACATAAAAAATCGAACTCCAGGGAACAGTAGTGGCTTAGAACTTGAGGGACTGGAATTATTCTTGCTCAATGGACGAATGAAAGGGGACTGCCCTGGCAGTTCTACCTGGTCCACAAAGGGGAAAAAAGGCCACATTGGAGTATTTTGCAGGTGGTTAATACTATGAGATCTGTTCCTAACACAGTGACCATGCCGTGTTGCTTCTTGATCTAAAGGTGAACAAGATTGAAATTAACATCCTAAGTGTGGCTAGGTTGAACCAAATCATGCAGGGAACCGTCTTTGTTGGACTGAGGTCAAAATTGGTAAACTGTGTGCAAGGGTCTTTAAATGGGGCTTCTTTGATTGGAAAGCTCTCAAGGGCAAAAAGGTTAATGAAATTGAGGCTTGGTTCTCAACTGATGCACACGAAGAGGGGGGTTGTAATAGAGCTCCTACGGTGTTTAGTAGCATCAAGTCCATCCAAGACTTTGACGTAAAGATCCGTGAACCTTGTACATAGACATTTGTCGACTTAGGTTGCGAACAACCCTGAATGGGCAATTAGGGAATTGTGTGCTTGAAATTGCACGAATTAAAAGGGAATACGGTTCATGGTTAAAAGGTTGAAATGGGACAGTTTGTTCAGCTGTATATGACAAGGACTCTGGAATCTTGTGGAAATTACTGGCAAAAGCTAGGGGGAAAAGATAAGAACTGTGTTAACACAATCTCGGGAGCAGCCTGGTGCGCCCCTATTGCACAAAATATCATGACCCCTGTGCTCCATGTGTATTCCCACAGGCTGACTTGGCCTGGCCTTTGGAAATTAACAAGAAGACTCTTGTGTTAGCAATAAACAAATTAAAGAAATCAAGTCCACTGGGGCCTAACTGCATAGCTAATGTGGCCTTTAAAGGGGACCCTGAGAACGGGGCACACGTTATGCTTATTTTGTTTGCCCGTGTATGCAGAGAGCATGCAATTCCGACCTCATGCCAGCAGTCTGTCTTCATACTCATCTGGATGTTAACAACTACAGGCTGCTGTCCATGTTGGACGTTACCGGCAAACTGTTGCGACAATGGTCCTAAAAGAACTACAGAAATGGGTGAATGTGAATAATCTCCTCCACCCGTTTCTGACTGGATTCCCCCCAGTGTCGGGGCAGCCTACAACATCAGAGCCTTAGACTTTCTTATTCAATCTACTTGTGGAAATAGCTCAGTGACACTACGTGGATTTCAAATCTGCTTTCAACCAAGTAAATAGGGAGATACTTTGAACCAAACTTGGCAATTTGGCCCTGCCTTCTTCGGCTGCTGCAAATATTATCTCCGCTCCATATTAACAATTGGGCCTATGTTAGGTTGGATAATGGAGGCACAGTGACATAATTGATTAGAGTCAACAGGGGAGTCAAACAGGGTTGTGAGTTGGCTCCCCTGTTGTTCAATCTGTAAATATCTGACCTTATTAAGTGCCTGCTTGTGAAAGCCAACTGCCCCCCGAAGATCGGCCCGGTACCAGCAGTTGCTATGTTATATGGTGACAATTTGGTCATCTGTGATCATACCTTAGTGGGCATGAAGAACCTGGACAAGACTAAGATTATGTTAATAACTCAAAGGAAAGTCCATAAAGTCATGACGGAAACTACTCTGGGTGTGATAGACTATGTTCCTGTTTAGCCATATTTGGGTTTGGAATTAAATGCCCTGTCTGGGTATGGCCAGATAATTGGGAGCAAAGTCAGAGGGGCCAAACAGTGGACCTTAGAAGTCCTTAGCAAACGCTCATGAATATGATGGATGCTCTATTAAGGGTATCGTAACATTGTACAAACAATGCCTCTTTCCTACAATCCTTTATGGGCTTGAAGCCCTGGCAATGCAGGACCTTGCTTGCTTGAATAAAATAGAGGGCTTCTTTTGGCGCACAGTCTTGAATCTTAGCCCCCTCTTGCCCTATGGAATTCCTACGATTAGAATTAGGACTAACATCACCAGGGGTATGGCACTTAGGGCATGTGGCAGCTTCTTTATGAAGTCTAAGACCAATGCGGGCTGTGCTTTGCTGGCTCGGTTGGGGGACAGTGGTGATAAAGAAGTGGTATATAGGGACAGTAACTTGACAAATCTAAACCTCAACACATTTGATAAGATCGATTGGGTCCCAAACTGATTTGGGAACATCCTATGCTACACTGAAGGAGGCCCTTGTGAGGCGTTTCAATAGATGGGACTGGTGTAATAATTATACACACATCTCTAAACTAAAGGGATATGGGGAAGTTGTAAACGTGGTGCACAGGTATAGTAAAACCCAGCCCTATCTATTCTTATGGCCAGACAGAGAATTTAGGCAGTTACAGCTTAGAATGAACCAATTTCCTGTCTTGGACGTGTATGGCCCACATAAACAACTTACCCCAGAGGCATGGTTCTGTCGTATTTGTAAAAACCCAGAAAAGAGTGAAATGGCAAGACATGTTTTGACAGTGTCTAGACATGGGACCCACATATATGTGTGCACTGGGGAGTTTGGGCCATAGGTACGAGGCTATTACTACAGAGACCTTTTTGAACTTTTGCTTAAACACTGATTCCATCTCCTTGCAGATTGCCTTACATCGGGTGTGGCTTCAGGTGACCTAGAGGTGGCCCTCCCAGTAAATAGTATGAGCGAAGGTAGGCCAGAAATATGTGACATATGGGGCTAAGGCTGAAATGTAATGCTTGCTTTGTATACATTTTCTGTGCAAGTTCGTTTTTTACTATAGGTTGTAGATTTTAGTATCAAGGTTATTTCATTTTACTTCATATTGGTTATGTATTCATGGTTTTTAAGATGACACTGATAAAATTGGATGAAATTGATTTATTATTTGAGTATTTTATGTTTTATGCCTCATATGTTCTATGAGTTAGGTTTATGAATGTAGTATTGTTGACTGTTGATTGGGAAATTGTAGATGATCTATTAGTACCTGTATGAATTTGCTGTATTGTGTTATGTAAACATTTTGTGTAAAGTTAAATTTGAACTAAATCACAATAAAATTATTATTAATAATAATTAAGTGATCTTGTATAGTGTCCTGCAGCCATTTTTGTTGGCCAAACTGCGCGTGGCTCTAAAAGAAGGGGGATATTGTCAGTAGGATAGCAGAGAGGCAAATCTGCAACCTGTGGTGTTGATGTGTGCAGGTCGGAAATACCGGGTTCTTGTGAGTTATATGTCTATGGAATTGTCAAGGGGAGACCCTAAGGGCTGAAGTGGAAAGAGAGTTTATTTTGGTGCTGCCCATTAATGTGGGGGATTGTGATAGGGCTGACGAGGAGCTATGGGGCATAGCTTAGTAGTGTTCCAATGGAGTTGATTAGGCATGTGGTCTCTGTTCACAGTGGATGTTCGAAAGTGCTGTAAGGTAAGGGTGAGGTTTTAGAGGCTGGTTAACTTATGGGGTAGACCTATGAGTAAGGATTGCTGAAGCGGAGGGCTAGCATAACCGTAAGGTGGGCTTGTGTCAGGGTTGTATGTACCTGCTGAAGAAGCAGGTGGGAATTTTCAGTGTTAGCTTTTGGGTTCCCTTTTGGTTGACGGGCATCTGATCAGAGTAGGACTCTATATGGCGGGTTAGTCGGTGGTTGAAAGAGTCGTCCTAGAGCTCTCTGTTGCTATGGTTACACATTCAGTTGGAGAAGAATGAGGTGAGTAAGGGCCATAAAGTAGGACATTTATTGTGAACACCTTTCAAAACTCATTTACACTGGTAAATCTTACAAAAATAAATTTTGGAAAAGTGGGTCTGCTTTATATAATTAGTATAGGTCCCTAATTATAAAAACCACCTAAAAAATCAAATGGAAGTACATTTTAAGTAGCAGTGCCTCTCTCACAATTTGATTAAGCCCTAGTAATATATGAAAATACAAATTCATTTTGAAAAATGCTTTTACAACAACGAAGCAGCTTACGTGTTTTGTTTTTGTAAAGGTTTGCAATTGCTCTGTGTGATAAAGTGCAATTTTCCTATGTTGTACCTACTGTTATAACTGACTGCTCTACCCCCCCTCCTCTCCCCAAATGCTCTCCTTTCTGCTTGGTGTTGTAACAATATATTGGAATACAACGCTTAACATAGGGATTTCCTTCCCCCTCCCCCAATTACACGAGACCACAACATACCGTTGGCTGGGATTCAACTTGCCCTATCTATGACTCGTATAGAGCCACATGGAGCCCTCACCCTGTGCTCACGATGAGCCAAGAACCAGGAAGGGGTATGGGCAGAATATATATGTATTTATAATTTTTGTTCAATTAATCTTTAATGATGAGATACGTCACCTTCTCTGGGGCACACAACCAAACTTCAACAATTAACAGAGAATTATACTTGATAAAGTTTAGACGAAAACGAAGCACATTTTCAACATGAGAACACGTTACACATTGTACATGCTATCCTTTGTTTAATTCCCTGCACATATTAAAATGCTTGCCGTTTTGGAAACACAGATTTGGACAAATGCGTGTTGAAAATAGCACCCTGTTTTCTTTTCACCCTCAAAATATTCTAAAATCGTGGTGCTAGCAGGGTCACCTACTCTCAGGAGAGAGTGTATATTGTTCAATTGAAATTACACTAATTTCTCTTTGCCAAGAACTTCTGCCTCCAGCAGCAAAGACCCAGGCATCAGTGATATGCAGGACCCCTCTGTTTAAAGGTCAGGTCTAGAGAGGTGGGACCGTTTAGGAATTTCGTTTGGGGGCAAGGGCACCACTTTGTTCAAATACAACGGTTATGGAGTGGTGACAGTTGGGAATTTCGTTTTAGGCAAAAACACTTTTCTGTTTAAATACATACTTTAAGGAGTGGTGACAAATGGGAATTTCATTGTTGTGGCTAGGACACCCCAATTACTTTATGTGACTATTGCATTCCCGCTAGAAGAGAGAGTGGACGTTTCATACTCGTCCAGGCTCCCCCCTGTGTCAATCTATTTGGGAGTTAATTAAATTAATATATAGTCAAATATGCTAAGGGTCTACACAAACCCCCCCCCCCCCGCCACTATGAAGGGAAGATATTAAATCAGGCAGATCCCCATACACTTGGTTTCAAATGGATCAATTCTACTTACATGGGACCTCTGTTTTGGGGTTCTTCCAGAAGACAGCCAGGCTTCTCTTTCATAAGTCTGGTCACTTCAGTCAGCAATGGTCCCCAGCTTTCATCCCTCATCTGGCTTCTCCTTAGGGATCAGGGCCTAGTAAACTGTTGGCTTCCCCCAGTTTCTCGCACCCAGGCAAAGTTTAAGGCATCTCCACCCAATTTGTATTTGTATTTTTATTTGTATTTTTATTGTGCTTTATATAGCGCATTTGTCCAAAGTGCTTTACAAAAGAAAATCAACGGTACATAGAATCAGCAATGGAAATCCACATTCAGATACTGCCAGTAACAATCAATCAGAAGACTGAAACAGGTGAGTTTTTAGGGAGGAAAGGAACGAAGAGTAAGAAGTGATGGAGCGGAGAGACAGAGGGAGCATGTTCCAATGAAGAGGAGCAAGAAGCTGAAACGGATTGGTCACAAAGGGGACAGGGAAAATTAAGCCTGAAGAGACCAAAAGAACGGAGAGAGCAAGAAGGATTATAAAATGAAGGGAGAGATGCAAGATAGTCGGGGTCAAGTCCGTAAAGAGATTTAAAAACTAGGCAAATAAAGTTAAATTTAAGCTGGGAATAGAATGTCAGCCAGCCAAGTGAGGCAAGAGATGAAGCGTCGAGTCCTGATAAGAAAGAAGACAGAGTGAATGAATAGAAGAATGGTAAATTGATTTAAGAAGAGCAAGACATGAACAGGGAAGACTAAAGAATGTAACAGAACAGTAAAATAGTCGAGAGAAGATTAACGAAGAGAGAAGACATTTTGTGCCATGAGAAGTAAGAAAGGGGCGGACTCTACAAATATTATAGAGATGAAATCGACAGGAGCGAGATGAAAGAGAGATATCATGAGCAAAAGAAAGGTTAGAGTTGAAATAGAGACCAAGATTACGAGCAGTGGGAGAGATAGATTGGAGGGAGGAAAAGAAATAGAAGGCGGTGGAGACTGCGGTAGGAGAGTGTTAGCAGGAAAGAATAAGACTTCAGGCATTTAAGGTAAGGAAATGGGAGGTCATGGAGAATTTGATAGCAGAAAGACATGTTGAGATAGTGTGATGAATATCAGGCGTGAAAGACGAGGAGTATCATCAGCATAGAAGTGGTGCGATAGTCTGAAAGAAGAAATTATAGGGGCAAGAAGCGAAGTATATAGAGAGAATAGAAAAGGACGCAGGACTGCCCCTTGAGGAACACCATGATCAAGGGGAAAAGATGGAGAAGTGTTGCCACTCTAGGAGACAGCAAAAGTATGGTTAGATAAGTAGGAAGAAAACCACGATAGAACAGAACCACGAAGACCAAAGGAAGAAAGAGAATCCAAAAGCAGAGAGTGATCCACAGTGTCAAAGCAGCAGATAGGTCAAGAAGAATGAGAACAGAAGAGTGTTTAGAATAACAAGCTGTAAGAAGAGAGTTAAGCACACAGCCCAGGTCTGTTTTAGTGGAGTGACAGGGATGAAATCCAGACTGAGTAGGGGGAAGAAGAGATAGACCAGACACGAATGAGGAAATTTGTGAATAAACAAGCCGCTTGATAAGCTTGGATAGAAAAGGTAAGAGATATAGGATGAAAGTTTGAAACAAGAAGGGAATGGTTGTAGGTTTCTTTAAAATATGAATAATGATTGCATGTTTGAAAGCAGAGGGAAAGGTAGATGTGGAGACAGGTATTAAAGAAGGAAGCAAGAAAGGGTGCTAAGAGCGGATAGATTCTGGGAATGAGCAAAGAAGGAATGGAATCAGTAGGGGCAGTGATGGGGTGAATTTTGGCCAACAGAAGAGCCACCTCAGAATCAGAAACAAAAGCGAAGTTAGAAACCAAGTTGGAAGGTGTAGGGAAATATAAAGGAGAAGAATTATAGGAGTGTGATGATAGAATGTCCTGGCGTAAGCAATACACTTTTGGAAGAGAAGACGTTTGCAAAATCAGATGCTGATAGAGATGAATCAATAGAGGGATCAGATGTGGGAGATGAAGAAGCCGAGTTAAAGTTTGAAAAAGACACAGAGGGTGGGTAGATTGACTATGGAAAAGATCAGAGAAATAAGTGCATTTAGCAGAGTTAATACAGTTAACATAAAGAGCGTGATAAGAAAAATAAGTAGCGTGATTGGCGGGAGACCGGAATTCGGCCCAGCACGCGACGAAGAAGACGGCGCATGGAGCGGAGATGGGAAGAGAGCCAGGGTTGGCTAGGTTTGTGGGTAGGCTGAAAGGAAGAAAGAGGATAGAGTTGATCAAGACTAGAAAATGAGGAAAGGATGGACATGGCTTTGTCCGCAGAGAAAGTAGAAAAATCTGTGAGATGGAGGAGAGTTTATGCAAGTGTCATAGAAAAGTGAGGAATTAAAGTTGCGTAAGTCACGCCTAAAGAATGTATTAGGTGAAGAGAAAAGGGGGATACTAAGAGGGGTAAGTGGGAGAAGAGATAGAGAGAGGAGAGAGTGGTCAGATAGATAGACAGGTAAAGCAGATATGGAAGAAACAGTAAATGATGAAGTAAAATCCAAATCAAGAGTGGAACCATAGTGGGAGGAGTAGGAAGTGGGGATAGTAAATGTGAGTCAAGTATCGAGAGAAAAGGAGAAGCTAGGTGAGTAGAAGAAAGATGGAGATTAAAGTTTCCAAGTA
Source organism: Ambystoma mexicanum (assembly GCF_040938575.1). Lineage (NCBI taxonomy): Eukaryota > Metazoa > Chordata > Amphibia > Caudata > Ambystomatidae > Ambystoma > Ambystoma mexicanum. The sequence continues at coordinate 230,286,970 of NC_090931.1, read as the reverse complement.
AAACAAGTGGAGTGGGACTAGGTACAATATGTCCAAGAAGGTGATCAATGTCCTTGTAAAATGACACAAGTGGGCCAGATGGGTGATAGACAATAAGAAAGGAAATGGCATGGGGAGCAGTGAAAATCTTATAAAGAGACTCAAACGATGAAATATCTGGTAAAAAGACAGGAGAAGGAATAGATAGACAGTTAGAACAATACAGTAAACCAACGCCGCCACCATTGGCTCGAGGAACATGGGCAAAAGAGGACAGAGAGGAGGTAAGAGAAGCGGCTACAGTAGAATTATGTGGGAGAATCAAGGTTTAGGTTATGCAAAAGAAATGAAAATGAAAGCATAGAAAAAAGTCCAATACTGCCATGGTCTTATTGCAGAGCAACCTTGCATTCCATAGGCCGAGGTCGATAGCAGTGGAGGTGTCGGTAAATGGTGGATAGATGAGATTAGGATTCGGACATGAGTCTATAGAGTGACAGTTTGATTGGGAGTTATCGGGAGGCGAACAGTTAGGTATTGATACAGCAATGAGGAAAATGAACAGAACCTCAGTGACGATCCAAACAACTGAAAATGATTTCCGAGAAGGTGCTGGGAAGAGCAAGCACGTGGTGCGCAACATACCTATAAGGGCATTAGCAGTGGAGCTGCAGTGGACAGCTGCAGACAGGAAGGGTCAGTGACTTGGTCTGACTTCGCTGTGGCTTTGCCAGGGGGGCGGGTCTTGTAGCACACAAGCGGGATGAAACTGAGGCTGGGAGCATGGCTAGCAAGTTGCTGGGTGTCGCTAGGCAACCACACACGCCAACCATCAGATGATCACAGGCCTCAAGCGCCTTGCTGATGCCGTAAATCCAAATGATATGGATCCTCTCAATGAAAGGGGAACATTCACTAACGCTCCTGGCAGAGCAGGATGTCAAGGCACACGTGGCCGCTGCAGACAGCAGGGGTCAGTGACTTGGCCTGACTTTGCCGTGGCTTTGCGAGGGGGGCGGGTCTTGTAGCACACAAGCTGGATGAAACTTAGGCTGGGTGTGTGGCTAGGCAACCACACATGCCAAACAGCAGATGATCACAGGCCTCAAGGGCCTCACAGATGCGGTAAATCCAGATGGTATGGATCCTCTCAATGACCGGGCATTGTCACTAACACTCCAGGCAGAGCAGGATGTCAAGGCACACGTGGCTGTTTGCAGACAGCAGGGGTCCGTTACTTGGCCCAAGATATCAGGAAGCTGTCTCGGGATACCCCCAGGTGGATTAAGGGCAAGTCCTGGAAGATGTCTGGCGGCGCTCCCTCAAGGATGTTTTTAGGCAGATTTTCTCCTTGTCTTCCGTGTCTGCATAGAGCAAATGCCTTTTAATGTATAAGTCGCACCTCCAATTATCACAATAAGGAGGTGCCAGTTTATTGGTGCTAAATTTGCCATTGGAGGACCATTCTCGCGCCCTACTCCCAGGATCCAACCCCTCCCTGCTGATAGGCTAGGGGAGTTCTGTGATTGATGTGAAGGGAAGAGGTACACACCCTCTATCATTTGTATTTTGTTAACATGACAGCTTTTGTCATGCGTCCGGGTTCCTGGAAGCAGTGGAACCGGTTTTGCTGCAGCAGCCATTGAATGTCCCTTCACGTAACTTCCGTGGTGTAGTGGCAGCCTAGTCTTTTTTCTCACCTGTTGTCGGGCCACAGCTGGCTGGGAAGTACATTATTCCTTTCCTCCCGACTAACCATGCGTTGCAGCGTCGGAGACTCGCTTCCGCTCTCTCCTTTGCTTGCATTCCAGCACTCTGTGTTCCTACGCTCCGGTGCGAGTACCTATTCTTTCCGTCCCTGCCTCTTTGTTTCTCTTCCTATGCTTCCCTTTCCCCGCTCTTTGTCTGGCACTCTTCCTGACACCTCTCTCTCTCTCTCTCTCTCTCTCTCTCTCTCTCTGCTGCCTTTTCAGCTAGTTATTGCTCACTCATCCTTTTCTACTTTTCCTCCTTCTTTGTTCTCCAGTACTTTGTTCTTGGTCGCTACTCCCTCCCTCCTCCTTCCGTATTGGTGACCTTTCCTATCTGCCACAGATCACCGGATACTGCTTACCTTACATGGAGTAGTCCTCCCCCAGACTCCTCCTCCTTTTCTTCGCCACCATCAAGACTGAAGATAAAGAAAAAGACTTACCTGCAACTGGGTTTTTTCTGCCAAAGGCTTTTTCCCTGAAATTTTGCCTGTCTTGGTGGAGAGGCCACAGGGCTACAGCTTACAGGTGGCCACTGTGGCTTCTAATTGAGGCAGGTTTCAGACATCACCTCAGAGCCCGTACAGAGAGAGTCCAGTCCACTACAACTCGGATGCCAGTTCCACAGATGAGGACTCAGAGGAGGGCAGTGGGTCCGAAAAGACTGAAGTTAATATTGAGTGTTGACAGCTTTTTTCTATAAAAAGTCCCTACATGGCAAATTTTATTAACTTACTGATAAATGCCATAATATATTCTACAATATAGTCTATGGTTTTTCACCCTTTCCTCGAAAATGAAGATAGTTGGGAATATGAAACTTCCGAATCAGATATTTCATTTCACAAGTCATCAACTCCCCAACGTTCAGATTCAGGACATTTGTGGGGCAGCTAGAAACACCTTTTTCGGTGTAATTAAAAAACTGCTAATCGCATCAAAATGAAAGTCACATTAATACCATCGCCTGAAAATTAGCTTCAAAATTAGATCGGCCACAGCCCTGTAAGTCTCTCGGTCTCAATATTAAATAAAATAATATTTGCTATGTAAGTCAATGACCACAAAATGTACATGGACACATGGTTTTTTCAGTTTTCTATTTCGCTGAAACACGTGGTTCAGGCCTGTGGATTAGGCTGTTGTTTCAGGCCTGCAATAAAATGATCAATCACTCTTGTGGAGCCCAAAAGCTGAGCTAAGGTATGCAGCAAAGATCAAATCTTTTCTTTATTGCACGCCATCTGCCAGTGAAGCCAGGATTTAGTCCACAAAATGTCGTCAATTTGGGGTATTTTTCAAAATTCATCTTCACTTGATCGCAGCCTCTGTTATACAGCCCACCAATAAATACTGCTCATGCTCTGGCTACATCCTTCTGCTTGGGCTTGAAAGGTTCAAAGCAATTGTTTATCAGCTGTGGAGGACCAAGCTAAGCCAGGAGTGGGGGAAGTATATTTTGAATCGCTGTGTTTGACGTCAGCCCCACTGTCCATTAATGTCATTTTGGTAACCCACGGTCTTGCTTTTGATTTGACACACATCATTTTTTTATCAGGGTGGCAAACTTAAATGAAAGGGCTGCTCTTCAGTTTGGTCACTCACAAATTTATTTTTATTGACGTGCCTGTTTTTGTGATAGTAAGTGGGTCTTGGTGACCTGAAATGAAAGATTCTAACATAGCTTTGAATTTCACAAGTGAGGCCCAATTTGTGCTCTGAATTGTCATAGAGCACTGCATTGTGACGTGTGGCAGTTCCCATGACAAATGCTGTTTTTTGTCTCTCAGCCAGCAATGGGCCTGTTCAATTTGCAATCGGAGTATACTTTACAGCATAATCTGTGTTTCAACTGCAGAACGACACACACTTTCCTTAATATGTTATGTTATGTTATTTGGCATTTATATAGCGCCTTATGTATCATTGGTATCATCTCAAAGCGCTGGTAGGTTGAACGCCCTCGCGAACCGCAGTTCAGTCAGTAGAGAGAGAGAGTGTGGTATGGTGCGTGGGTGCACCAGATATGTGTGCAGCTGGTGTGGTCGTTGCATGATAGCTGCTTCTTAGCGGTAGGTGTGGTGCTGAGGAAATCAGTTGGATGTGTTCAGTCTGGAGGGTGGACACCCAGACTGAGTTCTGGCTGCGTTAGGCCTGAGGAGACGCTCTAGCTAGCCGTAAAGTGCTCAGCTAGCTGTGTTTTATTAGGATGATGTGGAGTTTGAGGGGTCATCTCATTATGAGAACAGCTAGACCAAATGTGTCATAGTGCAGCTCTGTTCTAGTTGAATGATGGTGTATAAGGGAGAGTAAGCATAGTAATGTGATATGGTGGTTATCAATAAAGCGCCTGGGCTCAAGCACAAGAGCAGGACAGGGGCCGTACATTAGGCACAATTTCTAAGTTCAACAATAAGTGTGAGACATGATATCATTCACAAGTCTATCTAAGTGCGTGGATATGCTACCATTCACAATTCCAACTAAGTGAGGGTTATGCTACATTCATAATTCTAGATGAGGGTGAGGATGACTGAAAGACCTCAATGAGCACACAAAGCAAGGACACTTACAAATTACTCCAGACAGGTGTTATATTAAAAATATAGACACATTTATTACAAGGCCTTTGTAATATAGACCATAGCAAAGAATCGGAATAATACTGAAGTAAACCAACACATCACAATCAACACAATAGATATACAAGACCAGAGGGGTCTAACTGATTAAGAAGCACGAAATATGTAGTCCACCTAGATGGGGAGGAAAACGGGCAGAGCAAGTAATCTTTAGACCCAGTTCCAGATCAAGAATACACCTAACTAAGAGGCAGTCCTAGCCCTTCGAAGAGAGGAGCCTTATGCTCAATAGTACATGCACACGCGTGTGCCACTGGACAAAATAGGGTCTCTTCAAGGGTCACTAGCAGCTCAGGAAGGCGGTGAAGAACAAGTCCCCACTATTCAAGCAGGACCTCCTCTTGCGGGCGGAGACAGGTTGAGAGTGCAGGATAGAGTCGCTATTTCGCAACAGTGGTAGAAAAGAAATGGGCTCCTGCGCTAGGGGCCACCGGTTGGGGTATGGACTACTCACCGGTCCCCGACGCAGGCAGACCCAGACCCAGACTTCGCCAGTTCAGTCCACTTCGCTGGCAGGTTCGAATGCAACATTCAGGATGTCTCGACACTGTGTAGTTTCTGCGGTAGCAGGCTTCAGGGTCAAGAGGGTCACAAGTGCAGTGAACTTGCACAGGTCGTTGCCACAGCAGGGCAACAAGGTAACTGCGTTTACTCGGTCCGGGCTCACTTGTCTCACTTCTGAGGAGGCACACACACAAGGCATGCAGAAGCCCGCGAAAGCTTTGGGTTTCGCGGGAAAGTGCATGACCAAATAAGGACTGACCTGGGTTGGCTCGACCTGGGGAGGGTGAAGGGGCAAGATGGACAAAGGACAGGACAAAGAACCTTGTTGCATGGCCATTTGGGGGCCAGGTCACCTATTTGTGCCAAATGCGGTAAGCGCAGATAACATGGCAAAAAAGGGTTCAAAACATAAGATAAACGATAGCTGCCACCAGTCCTGTCCGTGGCACATCTGCACAGTTCAGAATAAGTCCAGCGAGAGTTTCTAGGGCCTTTGGAATGACTAGAGACCCAAGAGTGTGGTAAAGTAAGTTACATTGCACTCTTGTTACGTGTTTCACAAAAGCTGCAACATGAGAAAAGGACTAAGGGAAACTAAGTCTCCCAGTACTGACTGCTTTAAGGGCATATCAGTTTCCCCATAAGAAGTGAGTGAAAGCCCAGAGGAGTGCGGCTCAGGGCTGCGCTTCTCTGGCAAAGGTTAGATCAGGGTGTTAAACAGCAGCAAAAAGTTTGGGGGTTGACACATGGAGGGAAAATTACATTCAAATATGAAATCTTTCCTAACATCTGTTCACTGCTTTCCCCTGCGGACACCTGCAGACACTTTCTGGAGCTGACATTGCAGGAGCCGCCCTTTACCTTGGGGTCCTTAGCCGCAGAGGGCTGCCCTTGGAAGGCCAGTTATGACCAGGTGAATGTACCAATCAGTGCGGGTTGAAGGGGGGAGGTTGGGACTGGGAAAAGGCCAGAGACAAACAAAGGACTACACCCCACAGACTGCACCCTTTGGATGCAGCCCGGCACAGAAAAACGGCCTCAGAAGCCAAATCATTCACTAGACAGACACCAGATTAGCACACAGTGCTCACCAAAAAATATAAATACATAAATGGTTAAGTAAATAAATAAATGATAAAATATGAAGAAAAAAAATATTTTATCATTTGAAAAAAACACACACCACTCCAAAAGAGTACATAAAGCAGGCCAAAAATGGATTACGATCATTGTGAAACTACTCACTCACAATCAACCAGCACCTAAGGTAATACACTGTTTCTTGTCATCTTCAGCAAAACCCATCTTTTCAGCAAGACACATATTTTCACTCACAAAGCTCTTTCGTTGCATTAAGGTTTTCAGCCTGTCATGTTGTAGTGTGCCTTTCCATTAGACCAAGGTACTTCGCAGTAAGGCAGTTAGGCCTAACCTGGCCTTACAGTTCATTATTCCTGGGCTGGGAATATCCCACAGCCCCCCCCCCCTGTGCTTTTGTCCATTGATTCCCATCTGGGAGAGAGCAGGGAAGAGTGGTTTTTTTTTTATTTTCCCTCGGAGCCCATCCTGCTCCTTTTCCTTCATAGTGAGTGGGCATTCTGGCCTCCCGGTCATGTTTTAGGTTGTGGGGTATGGGGTGGATCCCCCCTGCTTTTCCTTTCCTAGGTCCCTCCAGTCCTCCCCAGACACCCCTTCTGCCCCCAGGCTGAAAGTGAAGGAAGTTAGTCGTTCTGGACTTAGGAAGCAAAATAGAGGTTCAGTACTTGGTACAAAATGTATTCCACTGAAAACATTACAGAAAATTAAAGACCCAATATTTGAGAAACACATACAACATTGTTGCATAGCAAAAACATTTATGGATAGCAGGTTTAATCCCAATTTTAAACTATACTTTCTTTCATTGCCATTAATTAAATTGCTCCCTGTTACATATATTTTGGTCTCTATCCGGAGTTTTCCTTCTCACTTCTCATCCCTCAGATGATTCCTCAACTCAACCTTCATTGGGCTCCTCAATCAGTCGTAAAGCTTGTCTGGGATGACAGCCTTTCAACTGGTTGATGTGGACCCATTTGTCTGCCATCTGTTATCCTTTTGGGATGTGGATCTTGTAGGCAACAGGTGATATTTCATCTACAATTTCAAAGCTGCCACGTCAAGACGGAAGGAATTTCTGTTCCTTGGTCTGGTTTTTCTGGAAATTGTACAGGTAAACCTTGTCACCTGCCTCGTATTCCTGTTTGGCTTTTTTTTTGTTTTGTTTACATAGCGCCTCAGCCCGGGGGCATCACAGCGCTGTTGCGAAACCAGTTACATGCATGTCATGGCCATGAAGTCAGGGGCACAGGCATGCAGAGGTCGCATGCACAGGAGACCTGGGTGGACACTGTCCTGGCGCCTTTGGCACCAGGCTCATGAACAAAAGTAAACCAGAACATCCATTTAACATCAAAAGCTTTTATTATGGACATAGCACTTCAGATGCATTAACCATGAGCATTCCATCCATTAAGCAGGATGCATTAACCTTAAACATTCCATCCATTAAGCAGCCCAAGTGTATTTTTGGTGTACGTGCTCATTCTCTAGGAGTGGCAGGGTGTGGCTGGTAAGCCGGCCCTAATGGGCGCGCCCACAATCTCAGCTATATAAGCTGCCCCGATCCTCAAGACAGATGCTTCGCGTTATTCTGCACTTGCAAGCAGCGGAACACTCACCGCCGCCGGAGGTCAGACTTGCCTTTGAAGATCCTGCTTCCTGGACATCCTGCTTCCTGCCAGCATACTTACCAACTGGGGGAAGCTGTTCATACCTGTACATCTCTTCAACGAACCAAGTATTCATCTTTAAACTTTCCGGAACGCCGAAATCTTCATCTTGTCACCGCAGCACGACACGCTCCATTGTCGACAGCAGCGCCTGCAAGGAAAAACAGACAATGTTGGACATTGAAAAAAAGAGTCAGTTTAAGGTTGCGCTTCGCCATGCTTCGTGCTTTCCTTAAACCATCACTCACCTGTTGTCGAACATTGCAGTAGCATCCATCTTCCATCCGGCCGCGTCTCGCATCTCACAACTGCATTGAGGCCATATTTCCATCTAAGGGATGAAAACAGAAGAGAGACATTATTGCGGGCATAAATAGGAGCAACATATAAAGACATTAAACAGAAAGAACAGCATCACAAGAGCTTAAGAAAGACTTACCAATCATAAGGAGAAGCATAGTCGCAGCTGGACTGGACTAATCCATATCAGGGATCAGTGATGAACTAGATCCCATTCGATGCGCCCCTGCCAGAAGTAGCAGGACGGAGAGCTTATCTTCCATGATTCACAGGTGAGCTTTATGGGCTCGCATATGCTCACAGAAACCGCACTTTGGGGTGAAGGGTTCGAGAGGTACAAGAATCACAGATTGGTGCACTCACACACTCTTATCTCCACGTAGGAGCAGTACCACCACACAGTTTTTCTACTGAGGGAGAGGCCTGAAGGAGGGCAATTCAAGTTCATGGAGGGCTGCAACCGTGCCCCATCACCTCCGCAGAGACCATGTGAACGTAACAATGCAAGAATAAAAAAACAATCAATCTTGTGCAGTGTCTTACAATGTCCACATGCCCACTACAGAAAGAGGGTAGTTGAGAGACTTGATTTCAAGTCTCTTATTCCAAGTTCTGAGAGCCAGTCTTACGCAAATAAGCAAGTTTTAAGACCTTTCAGAACAGCCAGTAGGAAGCTTCTAATCTTAGGGCTTGTGAGGGGGCGTTCCAATTGATCGTTGCCACCATCAGGAAACTGGAGCTTCTACCTCTGGCTCTTTTTTTATTTATTTATTTTGATATTTATGAAGCGTGCCGAACCTGGGAGCATCTGGGCTCTGGTTTACATGAAAGTAATGGTTACAAACATAGGTGGAATATACATGGTGCATATATCTGAGTTTATGGTCTATGTGGAGGGAGTTGTGCAAGTTCAATTACTTTTGGAGGTCTTGGGAGAAGAGACAGGTTTTGAGGCCCTTGCAGAGACACCAGAAGGAGACATCTGATCTTAGAGCTCGAGGCTGGGCATTCCAGTGTTTGGCAGCGAAGCTGCTGCCTCCGGGCTTCTGATGCCTGTATCTGGGAATGGCGAGTAAGTGTGAGTAGGCAGCCCACAAAGGTCTGATGGATTGGGCCTTGGAGAATTATCTGGACAAGTAAGTTGGGGCAGTGTTTGATAGACATTTGTGGGTCAGAGGCAGGCTTTCTTGGACAGGGAGCCAGAGGACATTTCATCTAGTTGTGGAGATGTGGTCTTTTTAAGGGATGTTAAGCTTTCACCTGTCTTTTCTTTTTTATGCACAGGGCCAAGAGATCTGGGGTAAACCAAGCTTTGATGTGACTTGCTGGTTTGGCTTTCCTAGAGAGTAGTAGTGCCACCAGATTTACTGCTTTGCTTGGTCTATTGGTGTAGATATCTACAAGGCCTTTCGGGTCTGAAGAGTGAAGGGTTTCTGGGTAGAGTGGAGTGAGGAGGGGGCAGATAGTTTCTTTGGATATGGATATCTTCCAGGAGCTGCGAGACATGGTGGGGGGCAAGGCCAGGGTAGGAGTTTGTTGTTTCCACTGGATGAAGGAAAATCTGATGGTGTGGTGGTCTGACCACAGGCATGGGGCTTTAGTGGTGATGGTGATCTGGCTATTCATGTCGGCTATCCAGTCTAGTGTTCTACCTGTAGTATGAGTAGGGGCCGAGACGCAGTGTTTGAAACCTATGTTTGCAATGGCAGTAGCGGTTGTGTCTGTGGGTCATTAAGGCCTAGGTTAACGTCCGCCAGAAGCATGATTCTCGATGTACGTTTGATGTTATCACCAATCTCATGCAAGAGGTCAGCCTCAAGGAGGGAGGTTGGGCCTGGGGGTTGATAGATAATGTGAATGGTGGTGCAATCTGATGGGGAAGATGTAAGCTTCACAGAGAGGAGTTCAAAATTCCCATCCATAGGCCTATCGAGAGGTCTGATTTGTAGGAAGTCTCTAAAGATGAGTGCTACCCCTCCACCCGCATATCCATTCTGTTGCATATAAGTATAGTGAAGCCTTCGGGGAGTGCTTGGGATAGGGCAGGGCCTGAGGCTTGGTGGAGCCAGGTCTCCTTGATGGCTAGCAAAATCTAGTTTTTGCGAGGTGATTAAGTCATTGATGTCTAGGGCAGGGAGTGATCTTGCATTGATGAGGTCTCCTTGGAGTAGTGTGTGAGGAAGGTCTGCTTGGGGTACGGGTAGTGTAGTGTGGGGCCTGGGCATTTGTATGTTGGTGCTGTTAGCTAAGGGTAAGCATGAGGGTGACTGCTGCCCCTAAATTGATATAGTGTGGTGTGATTGTTGTTCATAGTGTTCTTATAAGGAGGACTAGTGTTAGAGGTGGGTGAGTGGTCGCTGTTGCACATTCTTAGGCTAAGGTGACGATACCTTCTTGCTGTATTTGCTGGGAGGTGGGATGGGCTGTATTTAGTTCATCTGTAGCCTAGCCTGCTGTTCCGTGCTGCAATGATAGCGAAGTCAGGGGTGATTACTACCGTGAGCTTGGGGGTCCTTAACATGGAGGGGCAGCATGGGGGTAGTGGCTTTCTTTGCTCTACTCAGTTTGTAAGATTGGATGGGCGGACCACTTGGGTCAAGTCTGCTGACTGGTATAGTGTTGATGTTATTTCCAACAGCCGCTGCGCAGTTCAGGAGGGTGGGTATGGGTGTGCCGGCTGGATGAATATAGTGGGGAGAGTGTAACGGTTGCCTTCTCAGTCTGCAGTATGGCATGTTGGGTGGCTTACTGTGGAGGTGGGGTTTAGGGGTAGTCTGGTGTTGTATCCCCTGTATCGGACTTACGGTCGGGGCTGTGGTCAAAGAGCATGTGTGATGTTCGGCAGCCTCATGGAGGTTGCACATTACCACCGCTGTGTGGTTGACCTTTGGGCACTGCCTTTGTGACCGGCAAGTTGGGCAGTAGCACTGGAGGGGCTCTGTAGGTCTACGGAACATGTCCGCGTGGGTGATTGGCAAAGGACTACAGGTGGTAGGAACGGGGTTGGGCAGGAGACGGGATAATGGCGTGAGTAGAACAGACGTGCAAGACCCCCCCCATAACATCAACATAGGAGCTGGCAGTACAATTGTTTGCATCTGGCTTACCTTTAGGGTGAGTCTGCTCATAGCGGGCTGTGCATGTGCTGGTCTGCATCCATTGCGGTGAGCAACGGAGAGCTGCAGAGTGTGTTACTGGCCTTAAGACACAGCCTTTAGTATCAGCCAGCTCTGTAATCCAGTTTCGGTCGGGCCGGGTCTTTGAAGTACTGGCAGCCAATCCTCTTGCTTCCTAGAGCCAGTTACTTTGAAATTGCATATCGTATTGCCTGAGGCAGCCATCTTATCAGGCAAGCAATCACCTACATGGTGGTCTGGAATAACATGCTTCTGCGTATTTGAATGTGGTAACAGTTATGCTCTTGTTCACAGCTGAGTGAACAAGAGCAACATGTACTTGTTTCCTCTAGAGGAGCGAATCATTGGCCTGATGAAATCGACTTGTAAATCTGACCAATGCAGTGTCATTCCCCTCTTTTGTAGGCGTGAACTGGGTTGGAATTGAGCACACACACAAGCCACCCCTTTAGGTAAATGTCAAGGTCCTGTCCCATGTGAGACCAATAATGTTTTCATTGTTTCAGACAACTTTTCTAAATTTCGCTAAGCATAAGCAAAAGCGGGCTGAAAATGCTTCCTTATATTTTCAATGTACTCATGAGGGGTGGACACATTCATCAGGGTCTGCTCCTGAGTTCTATGCAGCAGATGCTGGGGTAACATCATTTTCCGTCACCTCATAAGCTCATATGGGGACATTTTTGTTGTAGAAGATAGTGTAGACCTAATAGACATCGGGACAAGCAGTAATCTAATGTCCCAACTGGGGCCACAGTCTGCCACAATTGTTTTGTTGTATCTCTCCACCCCCTGCTCAAGGCTGGGCGGTAGGCAATGTGGAGTTTTCTTTTCACCTCAACTTTGCCATCATCCCACTGGTAAATGACTTCCTCGATCTGACTCAATCCTTTGCAGGATGCGGAAACAAGAGAAGATCTGACTGATTATTAGTGCGGCAGCTGTCTCTGCCTTAGAATTGGGGCTTGAAGACATTCTACCCACTTTGTGAACAAGCATGTGACAGTCAACGTGTACTTGTTTCCTCTAGAGGAGTGAATCACTGGCCCAATGAAATTGACTTGCAAATGTAACCAAGGTAGTGTCATTCCCCTTTTTTGTAGGCGAGCTCCGTTTGCGAGTGAACTGGGTTGGAATTGAGCACACACACCAGACACCCCTTTGGGTAAATTCCAAGGTCCTGGCCCATGTGAGACCAGAAAGAAACCTTGTGCAAGATTTCCAATATCTTATTAAACCCCCTATGACCGGCAGTGGCGGTGTTATGGGTGCGGTTCAACATCAGGCTTTGGAATGAGGTAGGTACCACCCACTGGTCACATCCAGATTGGGCTCTCCATACCAACAAACCATCTTGGATCCGGAACATCTTGGAAAACTTCACCAACACCCGGAGATCCTTTGCCAGCATAATCCGATTCTGTGAGAGGGAAACTCATAGGGTTTTCAGTGTGTCGATAACCATTTCCAATGATCAGGTCCTCTTTCTGTGCAGTGATCAAATCTGCATTTGGGGTATCTTTACTCCATAGGGCAGTCGAGAGTTCACTGTTGTCACGTTTTTGTGACCTGGTGACAGCAACACTTACATTTTTCACCGAGTAGGAATTTGGTTTCTATGAAATCCCCTGCAGAGGTCCGGTTTTAGCCTGCTGGCCAGCTAGGTCATTCCCAGTTTCCTCTGGTTCCTCTATTTTGGAATTACGTCTTATTTTCTTCCAAGAGATGGTCATATCATTAGGGATCACCAGATTATCAATTGACTGGATCAGTTTGCCATGCTCTAATGGTTTGTTGTTGTCATAAAGCATGCCTCTATTCTTGTAGTTAATCAGGTGCACCCATCACATAAACTGTGGGTATCCCCTGGCACATGTCTTCTTCATAGACCTTGTGCGGGGAAGTTAAGTACGCCTCCATGTTGTTGGTGGTCATTCGACTTTCGTCCTCAAGACAGTTTTCTTTAGCACAACCATGCATGTCTGCTAGCCCTTGCGCTAGATGTCTCTTCTTGTTTTGTCCATATCTGACCTCCACAGGAAAGCTTTGCATGGACAGAATCCAGGAAGTAATTCTCGAATTACTGACGTTCCATGCCTGGATGCTGTAACTATTGCAAGGGTTGGTGGGGAGTCTCGGCAATGATGTGCTTCCCCCTGGATGAAATGGTGGTAATTTTGCAAAGACCACACTGTTGCCAGAAGTGCCTTTTCACAGTCATTAAATGTTTCCTCCACAGAGGATGTTTTTCTCGCTTAAGAGTTGACTTTGTTGACCTTGTCATGCTTTTGGTACAACACTGCTGTTTGGCAAATATCTGAGAACCCCATTTCCTAGAAGAACTTACTGTTCTTTATGGGAAATCCCAAACAAGGAGCCTGGCAAAGTCTTATTTTTAGTTGTTTAACTCCCTAAGATTGTTCCGGACCCCACTCCCACTTGACTCCCACTTGATTAGTCTTTCATAAATGGACCAAAGGTCGAGTGACCTCTGAATAGTCTTCAATGAACTTTCAACTATAATTAGTGAGTCCAAGATGGTTTCTTAATTCTTGCAGAGTAGTAGGGTCTTTTAATTTCAATAATGCTTTCACCTGCGGATTAAGGTCCTCAGGCTTGATCTCGTGCCCTAAGAAGTTCACTCAGGTCTTACACCACTGTTCCTTCTGAAAGGACAGTTTTGCTCTGGCTTTCTACAACTGGGTTAGAACATAGCGGATTTATGCTATATGTTCCTCCACAGTTGAGCTCTTGATCAGAACATCATCTACATAGGCCAATAGGGCATATTTCCCCTTTTGCCCAAATCAGGCATGGCCTTATGCAGAAAGATGTCGAACTCATTTCTGAAGCTTATCTGGCCAAAGGGGGTTTGGGTCCATCTTTTATTGCTGCCCCCCGAAGGTAAAGGCCAGCTTTTATTGGTCTTCCCTACTCACTGGTACTGTCACGGGTACTGTCCAGTAGCAGTTGGTCAAATCAATGGTGATGTATATCTTTAACCCATGGATCTGTGCTAGCCCTTGATCGATATAGGGAAGTGGCCATCTTGACATGTGGCCCAGTTTGTTCAACTCTCACAGGTCTGCGAATAGTCTCCATTGGTCACTTGGTTTAAGTATCTGCAGTACCGGGTTATTGAAGGTACTGTGGATCAGACAAATTATCCACGGGATGCTAAATTCTTAATAATCTCCATGAGTGACTCCATGGACGCGAGAAGTAACAGGTATTGTTTGACAAATATTGGAGCCATCTCGCAATCCGTGGGAAATCCAGGAAGACCGGTTTCAGCCTTTGTCTTTGCTCTTTGGTCTCGCAGCCATCAGCAAGATTGATCAGTTCTTCGACCATCTGCACGAACCCTGGTAAGACCTTAGGCTTGGCAATTTCAGTTGAATTCTGCAGGGTGGAGAAATCTTTTTATGGGTTAACCTAGACAAGATGTTCCAGGGATTCGAGCTAGCAATCCTTGACTCCAAGTTTATATGTTTGTCTATATGTTTATATATTTATATAGTGTTGAAGGTTTTGCTGCCAAACACTGGAAAGCCCACAGGCATCAGGGCGCCAGAACAAAAACACAAGAATGACAAAAGAAAGAAAAATGGGACAAAAGAAATCAGTAAAAGTTGCAAGTTTTCAGCGCTTGATGAAACATAGTTTGTGAGTACTACCTCATCCCTCCTCATGTCACAGGACACCTCTTCCACCACATAAGGGTAGGAAGAGTACATCAAGAAATTCCCCCCCCCCCCCTTGTCTGGAAAAAATCTTTTTTTGTGAAATATTGTTGCTGTTGAAGCAATCATTTGGGATTGGTTCATTGATTTCATTACCTAAATCAATAAAATAATGTTGGGCATCAATCTCCATTCCAATAAAGGTGTCTGTGTCCAAAATGATACTTTGAGCATCTTTGTTATCCACCAATATTTAAATGTTGTCATATTCTAGGTCCACTAAAGGTGTCAGGTTTAAAGACAAACCTTGGTGTTGGAGATGAGGAATTCAAATTTATATAGGTGTCCTGATGTTTGAGGTTCTGTCCTCACTTAATTTTGAGGGGAATTGTGAATTGTCGCACCTGCCCTGGGATGGTAACCTCTTCTCGCACTTGAGCTTCAGCCACATCAGGCAGCAATTAAGCCGACCCGAATGCTTTTTCAGTGTTAAAGCCCATGGGGTTAGTGTCATGATCACTGCTTCCAAGGAGTCAGGAACAGCCCAACATCCTTGGAAGCAGGCCCCTAACCGTCATCTTAGGCACCAGCCGGTCCCCACTGGGACCTTTTGGACCTTGTCCTGGCACCGGTGGCACCAGGCTCATCAAAGTCATCGGTCCTGGCACTGGAAGCGCCGGGCTCATATTGTGTATGAAGATGCTTGGGTGGACTTACCTGCAGCAGACCATGCTGCTTACTTACCAGCCACTTAGAAGTCCTCTGTGAACAGGAACTACTTTCTTACCTGGGTGGGGCAAGCTCCACTCCCTGGATACAGCACTGGAACTCTTCTGGAACTGGAACTCTTTTCTTACCTAGGCGGGGCCGTGGAGGAAGACGCCTCATCACTCCAAGGCTATTTAAACCACACCCGATAGATGAAACGTGCTTCGCGTTATTCTGCATCTGCAGCAGAACGCTCACCGAGTCTGTTCCAGCCTTTCTTCTTTCGATCCTGAACCTGCAAGAATTATACTTACCATTCCTGTATCCAGTCAACAACAGCACCTGCAAAGACAAGAAACAGGTTAGCAAGGCAACCTTTACACGCAGTGCTTACTCACCTGATCCATCGGCTGCGGCCATTTCTTCACGCTGCACCTCCGCCTGTGAAGTCAAAAGCATTGTTATTACTTACCGGCACTCCGCGAATTCAGGATTTCTTCACGCTGCACCTCCGCCTGTGAAGACGAAAGCATTGTTATTACTTACCGGCACTCCGCGAATTCCGGATTTCTTCACGCTGCATCGCCGCCTGTGAAAACAAACGAAGAGACATTAGACAGGTATTTACTTACGCCCATCGCGCTCGTCACAATAGAACGCCTGCAAGTACTCCGGCGTCTCTTCAGCACGAACTAAGCAGCAAGGGAAAAAGACAGTTTGAGCGCTTGCATTTACTTACTCATTTCTAGGCGCTTCACTCCATCTTCCATCTCCAGAGTCCTGCAAGACAAAAAGGGAAAAGCATTATACAGAGTCCTGTTCAATATTAACGTGCTACGCACCTAAAGACTATAAAGACTAAAAAGGTGTCCAGAAACTCACCGCTCGTACAGTTAACGACGGTAACGATCCTCTGAGTTCAAGAGGCCTATGTTTCACCAGTGAAGGAACTGGCAACGGCACCCTGCACCAGACGCAGATGGAGAGTCCAGCATTCACCTATCTAAGGTGAGCACGTTGACCTGGGGGCTCTACGGAGAAGCTAGGAAGAGAGGGAGAGAGAGAGGGACATTCAACAACCCAGACCCTTAACCCCCATATTCTTTCATCTGCAGAAACCTCACCCTTCGAGTTCGACACACAGTGAGAAGAGGTTCGACCTCAGAAGCCAATCGAGTCCTGCACATCACTTTTCGAGTCGCAGACACCTTCCTGCCAAGACCAGCGCCTCCGTGGGAATCAGGTGAGCGTTACAGAACGCGAAGCCCACCGCAAAACTCCTACCCAGGCGCAATGGAAACCTCAGACACTGATCAATTAGCCCAGTTGCTCGGGGAATTAAGAGCAGAAGTACATGCAGCTCGTCAGGAAACAAACTCTCTAAGAAGAGAGCTGATAATTTCCAAGGAGCGAACCGAGGACCTCGCTAGGCAATTGCTACAAACGCAGGCAGGACAGACACCTTTGCCCGCTCTAGGAGGAAGTTATCCTTCTGCATCATCTTTAAATCCAGTGCAAATCAATCTACCCGGTAATGTGCCATTGGCTCCGCCCGAGCGCTTTTCTGGTGACCCAAAGAAATTTGCAGTGTTCATCAACCAGTGCCGCCTACACTTCTTATGTCGACCAGCTGCATTCCCAACAGATCAGACCAAGGTGGCTTTCGTGCTTTCTTATCTCAGTGGCAGCGCAGCAGATTGGTCGATCCCTTTAGTCACCCAGGATGATCCGGTTTTACATGATTTCCAGGCCTTCCAGTCCAGCATGGAGAAACTGTTTGCAAGACATGCACAAGGGCAGGCCTTGGACAATGAACTTCTTTCATTACGACAGGGTAATCAAGACCTCTTGACTTATATAGCCTCATTCAGCAGACTTATAGTGGAAACTCAATGGCCCGAGGATAAGAGAATAACGCTTTTCTACCGAGGCTTGCGTGGAGAGCTCAAGGATGTGTTAGCTCAAGTTGTGAATCCTCCACAAGAATGCTCAGACTATATTGACTTAGTTGTCCAATTGGACCACAGATTACAGAACAGGAAGGCTGATCGTTCCAAATTTGATACCCGAGTGTTTTCTAAACCACAGACCTCTACTAGGGGAGCTGACACTGTGGAACCCATGCAAATAGGGGGCATGAAAGGACCTTTAACCCAAAAGGAGCGGGAAAGAAGAAGACAGCTGCAATTATGCCTCTATTGCGGAAACTCAGGGCACTTTCTTCGAGACTGTCCAGTGAAACCAGCTAAGAAGGCTGTAGGAGCCGCAGATACCTGTACCACAAATTCTGAGCAGGGAAACGACCTAGCCCGACAAGTGTAGAGATCCTCTTGCCGAGCGTTAAGATCTGTCCCGTGACCTCGCATTTCGTGGTGCCCATGGTCCTCATTAGTCCTGATCGTCCGGATCGTTTGCATGCAATTGAAGCTTACATCGACAGCGGAGCAATCGGTAATTATGTGGACCGTGAAATGGTATCAAGGATGAACCTACCCCTTGTCCCTAAGGCAGTAAAAGACGTCATTACTACAGTGGATGGCACGGAGATAGCCTCCGGACCAGTAACGCACGCCACCCAAGAAGTGACGCTAGTGAGCCAAGATGGACACCGGGAGAAAATCGTGTTCGATGTGATCAAGGCCCCTCAGTTCCAGATCATTCTGGGAATCCCTTGGTTAGAGAAGCACAATCCTCAGATCGATTGGCGAGCAAAGGCGGTTCAGTTTCCAGAATGTTTTACCACTTGTTATCCTCGGCCTGATGTTTCACTGGCGGCAATCTCTTCTGAGGTTCCCAAATCAACTCCCAAATACCAGGAATTCCAAGATGTCTTTCGGAAGGATCAAGCTAACACCCTGCCTCCTCATAGGTCTTACGACTGTCAAATAGATCTGATACCCGGAACAACTCCTCCTTGCAGTAGGATTTATGCCCTCACCGAGCCAGAGAATCTTCACCTCAGACAATATCTGGACCAATACCTAGCCAACGGGTTTATCCGTCCTTCAAAATCTCCAGCTTCCTCGGCTTTATTCTTCGTTCCGAAAAAGGAAGGAGACCTTAGGACTTGTATAGATTACCGTGCCCTGAATCAAATCACCGTTAAAAACAGATACCCGTTACCTTTGATCCCTGAACTCCTGGACCAAGTCAAAGACGCATGTATATATACAAAGTTGGATCTCAGAGGAGCCTACCACATGGTACGAATAAAAGAGGGCGATGAATGGAAGACGGCCTTCCGCACCAAGTATGGGCTGTTTGAATATCAAGTTATGCCCTTTGGACTTTGCAACGCGCCTGCCGCCTTCCAGTATTTTATGAATGATGTCCTTAGAGAACTCATAGATGTGTGTGTTGTTGTCTACATTGATGACATCCTCGTCTATTCATCATCTAAAGAAGAACATCGGAAACATGTTAGAGAGGTCCTCAAGAGACTACGTCAACATAACCTTTTGGCTAAACTCGAAAAATGCATTTTTAATGTAACTGAAGTTGAGTTCCTGGGATTCATATTGTCACCCAACGGAGTCCATATGGATTCAAAGAAAGTCGATGCAATTATCAAGTGGCCTTCACCAACCTCTATAAAGGGAGTCCAAAGCATGTTAGGCTTCGCTAATTTTTTACCGCAGATTCATTCCTGAATTCTCTCGAATAGTCCAGCCCATCACTGCTCTGTTAAAGAAAAACAAACGTTTTGAGTGGTCTACTGAGGCGGAACAAGCCTTTCAGGACTTAAAAACTAAATTCATTTCTGCACCTGTTCTAAAATATCCTCATCCAGAACTCCCCTACATCGTAGAAACAGATGCTTCAAGTCTTGCTGTGGGGGCAGTTTTATCACAAAGAGATCCGGTCACACATCAATTACATCCTGTAGCCTTTTGGTCCCGCAAATTCTCGGCTCCCGAGATCAACTATTCAATTACAGACAAGGAACTCTTAGCTATCAGATCGGCCTTTAAAGCCTGGCGGCATTATCTTTTGGGAGCTAGACACACAGTCACCGTAATGACTGATCACCGCAACTTACAGTATCTGAAGACGGCCAAAGCTCAGTCTTCCAGGCAGCTTCGCTGGGCTCTGTTTTTGGCGGAATTTGATTTTATAATTACTTATCGACCTGGCAGTAAAAATGGAAAAGCAGATGCCCTTTCCCGGATGGGAATAGATGAAAATTTGACCAACCCAGAACCAATACCCATAATCCCTGAACAAAGGATTTTGGGTTTGGTCAGCGCTCAATCCTTTGAAGACATCAAGACCACAGTCAAATCACTTCTAACTCCGGCCGACTTACAGGACTGGCAATTAAGGGGAAAAGAATTTTCAGTGGATCAAGACCTACCTTTTTTCCGAGGACGATTGTACTTGCCCAGTGAGAAGATACAAAGACAGGTAATCTCCTGTTATCACGATTCACTAATGGAGGGTCACCCTGGCATAACCAAAACCATGGAAAAGGTCAAAAGACATTTCTGGTGGCCATCATGGAAAAAGGATATTAGAGACTTTGTAATCTCTTGCGGTGTATGCGCCCAAAATAAAAGTCTGAAGGAGAAACCAGCCGGCCTCTTACACCCACTAGACATCCCTCCCTGTCCATGGCATACCCTGTCCATGGATTTCATCACGGACTTGCCTCCATGCTCAGGGTATAATACCATTTTAGTAGTCGTGGATCTATTCTCCAAGATGGCTCACTTCATTCCCCTGAAGGGCCTACCTTCAGCTTCAGTATTGGCCCGAGAATTCTTAGAAAACATCGTTCGGTTACACGGCTTTCCCTCGGTTTTGGTTTCCGATAGGGGAAGTCAATTCATCTCCCACTTTTGGCGAAGTTGCTGTCGTTTAGCCCAAATAGATGTGAGACTTTCTACCAGTCACCATCCCCAGACTGACGGACAAACCCAGAGGACAAATCAAACTCTAGAGCAATATCTACGTTGCATGCTCCAACAAACTGAAAACCCTTGGAAGGACATTCTTTGACATTAACCTTGATCCTACCCAAGAATTCGAGGCACCTGCTGTGGATCACTTGCACTCAGAGATCACTCATGCTTTTAAGGAAGCCACTGACCATCTGCAAAGAGCTAAAGCTCAATTCAAGAAAGGAGCAGATCAGCACCGTAAAGAGGTCCCTCACTACGCAGTGGGAGATCAGGTCTGGTTATCCACTAAGCACCTACCTCTAAAAGGACCCCGCACTTTTATCCCGAGATACCTTGGACCCTATCTTATCTCTGCCATAATTAATCCAGTGGCTGTTAAATTGGAATTGCCTTCGCATATGAAAATACATCCAGTATTCCATGTCTCCTTAATAAAACCAGTACAACCAGGAACCCGATTGACCGAACTCCCAGAACCTGTTTTAGTAGATGGAGAAATTGAGTTCGAAGTTAAGAACATCCTAGACTCCAAAATCTCCAAATCTAAATTATATTACCTGGTTGATTGGAAAGGATACGGCCCCCAGGAAAGGTCTTGGGAACCCTCAGAATATGTCCATGCACCTCGTCTGGTCAAGAAATTCCATTTGAATCACCCCGACAAGCCAAAACCCCCGGAGAAGACACGCTTGGGAGGGGCCTTGAGGGGGGGTGCTGTCATGATCACTGCTTCCAAGGAGTCAGGAACAGCCCAACATCCTTGGAAGCAGGCCCCTAACCGTCATCTTAGGCACCAGCCGGTCCCCAATGGGACCTTTTGGACCTTGTCCTGGCGCCGGTGGCACCAGGCTCATCAAAGTCATCGGTCCCGGCACTGGAAGCGCCGGGCTCATATTATGTATGAAGATGCTTGGGTGGACTTACCTGCAGCAGACCATGCTGCTTACTTACCAGCCACTTAGAAGTCCTCTGTGAACAGGAACTACTTTCTTACCTGGGTGGGGCAAGCTCCACTCCCTGGATACAGCACTGGAACTCTTCTGGAACTGGAACTCTTTTCTTACCTAGGCGGGGCCGTGGAGGAAGACGCCTCATCACTCCAAGGCTATTTAAACCACACCCGATAGATGAAACGTGCTTCGCGTTATTCTGCATCTGCAGCAGAACGCTCACCGAGTCTGTTCCAGCCTTTCTTCTTTCCATCCTGAACCTGCAAGAATTATACTTACCATTCCTGTATCCAGTCAACAACAGCACCTGCAAAGACAAGAAACAGGTTAGCAAGGCAACCTTTACACGCAGTGCTTACTCACCTGATCCATCGGCTGCGGCCATTTCTTCACGCTGCACCTCCGCCTGTGAAGACAAAAGCATTGTTATTACTTACCGGCACTCCGCGAATTCCGGATTTCTTCATGCTGCACCTCCGCCTGTGAAGACGAAAGCATTGTTATTACTTACCGGCACTCCGCGAATTCCGGATTTCTTCAGGCTGCATCGCCACCTGTGAAAACAAACGAAGAGACATTAGACAGGTATTTACTTACGCCCATCGCGCTTGTCACAATAGAACGCCTGCAAGTACTCCGGCGTCTCTTCAGCACGAACTAAGCAGCAAGGGAAAAAGACAGTTTGAGCGCTTGCATTTACTTACTCATTTCCAGGCGCTTCACTCCATCTTCCATCTTCCATCTCCAGAGTCCTGCAAAACAAAAAGGGAAAAGCATTATACAGAGTCCTGTTCAATATTAACGTGCCACGCACCTAAAGACTATAAAGACTAAAAAGGTGTCCGGAAACTCACCGCTCGTGCAGTTAACAACGGTAACGATCCTCTGAGTTCAAGAGGCCTATGTTTCACCAGTGAACGAACTGGCAACGGCACCCTGCACCAGACGCAGATGGAGAGTCCAGCATTCACCTATCTAAGGTGAGCACGTTGACCTGTGGGCTCTACGGAGAAGCTAGGAAGAGAGGGAGAGAGAGAGGGAGGGACATTCAACAACCCAGACCCTTAACCCCCATATTCTTTCACCTGCAGAAACCTCACCCTTCGAGTTCGACACACAGTGAGAAGAGGTTCGACCCCAGAAGCCAATCGAGTCCTGCACATCACTTTTCGAGTCGCAGACACCTTCCTGCCAAGACCAGCGCCTCCGTGGGAATCAGGTGAGCGTTACACTTAGCCCCAGTCGTGACCAGGGTTTATTATTAATTAGGTTCAAATTGATTGCAAATTGGTTATTGATGTCGCCACTGAAATAAAAGTAGGAAGGAAAATCTCTCACAAACCAACAATTATGCTCTATGCTTTTGTTGCCAATGTACATTTCTAGCACACACCTGCTAGGCAGGACATGTTTGGAATTTTGGGTTTCCAGACCTTCTTCCCATTTATCAATCAATTTAAATGTGAGAATGGTCTGATCTTTTGGGAGTTTCCTGAATAATAATTTGCTAATGGAAATTCTTCCATTATTCAGGCATACTGTGGTGAGCACATGCTCCTCCCCCTCATTTATCGGAATGGGGGAACAACAGCTGTTCACCCTTTTTCCGAATATTCATCAGACTGAGCTGGTTCTTCATTGTCTTGTTTCACGGTCCTCAATATTTCTTCTGATTTTGGACTGGTGTAAAATTTCAGAGTTCCCTTCCACTGTGGAATGCCACTTAAAACTGGGAGGAATGTTGATTTTCAAGAAGGGTTACCATCACCAGTTTGTTCTCGTACAGAGATAAGTGATGTCTGGGTTCTGGTTATTCTTGAAATGAAATTCTACTTTCTCTGAGCGGTGGTCAATTAAATGGCAGCTACCATTCATGCTGACATAATTAGTGCTCATTTTTAGTTTTATCGGCCAATTAGTCTGGGTCCAGCAGACCTTGTTTAGATAGTCAATCACAGGTGATAGCCTCCTGTGAGATCGTTCCCCTGTAACCAAGGTGTTCCCTCTGGAGTCACAACTCTCAGTGGGTGTTTTCATGTGATGTCACCCAATTTTTATTTCCAGATCTGCAGCCCCTTCGACGGAAATGTCATTACTGTTGAAATTTTGAAGTTGTCCAGGAAGTGGTGTGAGGGGAATATAGTGCCCCCCTCCTGTGTTTAGTGGGTCAGAGGCGTTTTTGGACAGGAAGGTAGCTTGGGATCAAGTATCCACCAGAGCTCATAATTCACACTGAGCTTGCACCTTGACCGGCGCATAACATCTTCCTTCCTTCTCCTCCAGGGTGCAGAGAAAGTGAGTTATATGCCAGCGTAATAGTCATTTTCTTCATATTGAACTCTGACACTGACCTTGGGCAATTTTCTGTGTCGGAGATCAGGAATCTGTAAGAAACATTGTGCAACTAACAATGGGCGGATTTGGGAAATCCACTTTCTCTTCCTGATTATTTACTCTCCCCTTTACCTGGAGACCGTTCTAAGAACCCGTTTGGGTGAAGGACATCTCCTCAGTTTCAATTATGTCTGGCTTGCATTTTTGGGTTGGAAGAGTTTCTTGATCTGGGTAGGTCTCCTTACTTACCCTGTCTAACACAGGGTCTTTTGGGACCCATTTTTCTTTGGGAGGCATCCCGCCATTCCTTCAAGAGAAGGTTTGCTTACCTGAATCCTCAAAAGGGCTCTTCTCTTTCAAAGGGCATGATCTTTAACTCCACCACAAAGCAGGTTCTTCTTTGGCCTCTCCTACTTACCCTTTGCTCTTTGGGTTCTAACTTCCCAGGGGGAAATGGGTCCCTTACAGAGTGACTGGTTTCTAGGGGTTCTGTCTGGGTGAGAAAGGAAGCTTCCTCTAGGGCTTGCCATCTCCCCTCCACACATGCCCCCTTCTTTAGCCTGTGGCTTCTCAGATGTTTCTTCTTGTCATCTCCCCACCGCCCCCTGAGGTATCCGTCTCCCAGCCGCAGGGCTCAGGTGGCACTCAGGCTGCAGAGTTCGATTTCCCCCCTGCAGCGGCGGGGCCTTCTCAGGATGTCAGGTGACTCATGCCAGGCCTTCCCAGGGTGTCGGGGGAGTTGTGCACCTGTGCTACACTGCAGCTGCACAGTCAGGGGGGCAGGCTTCACCCACACACCTCTGTTAGATGTCTCCCAGGGAGAGGGTTGGTTCCCTGCAGTCAGGTTGGGTCGGTAGTGCCCGAGCCAACTCACTATGTTGGGGTGGCTGCACCGGGGCTCTCACCTGAGATTCCTGATGCTGCTGGCAAGTCCTCACCTTATCAGGGGCACCCTGGATACCACCAAAGGAGATCCGCCTGGATCAGTCTCCTGCCCCGTCCATCACGTTTCTTTTAGGTGTCAATGCAGGGAGGAGACACGCTGTGTGGCGGGTTTCCCAGGTGCAGGGTAGTCGACCCAGGCTAGTGGGTGCTTGGGTATGCTGTGCAATGGGTTTGCAGCTAGTCGCTGCCACGGTCCGTCACTGCCACGTGTATTCGCCAGCATGTATCTTCGTGTAGTATGGCGGGCTCCTCAGATGCAGGACAGTCAGTCTGGGCCAGTGGGTGCCTCAGCGTGCCGCACCAGGAGTTTAGAGCTGAAAGCTGCCACGTTCTGTCAGTGCCCCATATAATCATACGTATATGCCGTAGATTCTAGGGAGAAGACGGAGGCTCAGGTCACAGGATATTTAGGAATGATCTCAAGCCATTGCCAGAGCATTTCAGGCAGTGGCCATTTTCTAGCCAAGCAACAGCGCCCCCACACAAAGGACAGTGTTTGAAGCGCATGTGATGAGAGGTGCAAACAAGTGGAAACTAAAGGAGTGAATGTACTTGGAAAAAGTAAAACCAGATACTGTATACAGAGTGGTCCGGCACCACGTGGGTGCTCATTTCGAAGGTCTCTGTTAGGTATCCAACTGAATGGCAACTGCATTGTAAGAAAGGAACTTTGTATCGAAGTGGTCATGTGATGGGTCAAGCTAAACCCTGTTCTCATTTGAAAGTCTTTGATAAGTATAAAGTGAACTGCAATTGGTCCAAGCCCACTGAGGGGGATCCAGGGTGAACCATGAGTCACCTTAGAAGGAATGAAGGGATCTGAACCCCGCTGAGAGGGGTCTGGGGTGAACCATGAGCCACCCAAGAAGGAATCCATTTGGAATCTTAAAATAAAGGGATCTGAGCCCGGCTGAGGGAGATCCATGGAGAGGCATCCCAAATCATATAATTATGAGAAGAAAAGAACTTTCTATTTTGTTTTGTACATCAGGCCCTCTGAATCAAGAGACTTTGATAGAAAAGAGACTTGAGCACAGAAGGCCCTTATGCTGGAATTGGAACTGTATCCTTGTGTCAAGAAAGCCAGAGTGTGTGCTTGGCTTGAGTAAACCGCCTTGCCCCGTGCTGAAAACATGGGAAAGGGAGGCCAGCGGCCCGAACATCCTGACTTATCATTTTGTGAAAACATCTTCTTTCTTTTTCATGAACATTAACCTACACTATTTGTAAAGTAGCAGTAAGGATTGGTAATATGTTTTTTAGTATAGACCCTTTTCTTTTGACAAGTATCCACTAGGACTGCATTATTATTATTTTATGGTCGTAGTTTGCTCCCATCTGTAGAGTTAGGTTTAGATAGGTTCTTTTCACCCACCTTGTGAAAGTTCGATAAACTCCCTTGAACTGTGGTCACTTGTGTCTGTCTTACTTTGATACCATGCCTTCCTTACATCCCCAACACTGAATACTTGCCATTCTTATGGTATGGGTCAGGAATCTCTTTATGGCCTTGATCTGTTTGATTGGGTCTTTAACAAAGCTCTTGGTTTTACTGTCTTCCTCTTCCTCTGCACCTGAGTCCGAGAGGACTCAGAGCTTCTATCTGGACTCCATTCCATGTACTCTAGGTGCTCCCTATCTCTGTAAGATTGGGAATATCTCCCAGATTCATAGAATCTGGACTCCACTCGCCTGGTCCACTGTGAACTCTCAGGGTCACTTTACCAGTAGTCAATTTTAGGCCCAGGATAAAACAGTTTCTTCGTCCCTCCTTCAGGGCAGTCTGGGGGAATACCCACTCTCCTTTGACTGTATGGAATTTTTTAGTATGTCTTTCCTAGGCTCGAGCTTAGGTGTTTCTCCTCCAGCGAAGTGGGCTGTGTGGTATCTTTGTAGTCTCATTTTCAGCCATCTAACTCCCTGATTTTAGCATCATGGGAGATTTCATGGTCTGAAGCACTCACAATATTCCTTTGAGTCTCCCAGGACACACTGGTCCGGTCCCCTTCCCTTCTGGGTGGTGGAGATGGGTACTCATCAGTATCAGACAAGGACTGGCTTTCTGGATCAGTTTAGCTAAGACCGGTTAAGTGCAAGTACCGCATGTTCCCCTGTTCTTTATCGGTGGCATGCCTGAGGTCAATTACCATTTTTGCATGGAAAATGGTGGATGTCTAACCTGAGGTTTATTCTCGAATGGGCGTCTCTCCTTAATCAGAAGGCCCTACTCCATACCCTGATTGTTCAGTGTGCCAAAAGACCTGTTTATATTTTTCAATTTCCCTTATACAATCCTCACACCTATTTCTCCCTGTCCTTATTTCATGTTTTTATTCAGAGAGTTGGCTTTTTAATTCTGACACCAAGGCCTGACTAGTCTCGATCACACTGCTCTGAACCACTAATCAACCCTTAATTTGCTGTAATTCCCCTTGAAATGCTTCATTTTCTTTCTGGGAGTCCTGTATTATGCATGCATATTCTTGTTGCTTGTCTTTCAAGAAACGCATTTCTTTTTCCTGCTCATCCCAACAATGTGCTGCCTGTGACAGGTCAGCTTCTACTTTCTTCATGGGCTCCACTAGTTTCATGTTCTCTTGCCTCATTCTGGTCATTTCCTGAGAATCTGACTGACCCCTTTCTGCATTCATTTTCCCTTTTAATGCATCTTTGCCTTTACTCATTTGTACATTCTGATTCTTCAGAATATTTATGCCCTGAGGCATTTTGTCAAACTCCTGTTGTGAGTCCATCTCTTTAATGATGAACTGACTGACTGTTTTCCCTTTCCAATGCCTTGAGTTGTTGTTTGAGGGCCACAATGTAATCTAGCAACTCTATATTATAACCGGTCCAGTCATTCAATTTGCATTGAAGGTGGCCCACAGTTTCTGCACTCTTTGTGTGTGTCTTTCAGTGCATATAACTCTATTTCTCGCTCTGCGCTGGCCTATATGTGGGTTTTCACCTCATTTTGTAATTGTTCAATGAGGTTTTGTTGTTTTACTTCAAAAATCTGACACTGTTGTGCTTTAATTCTAACTGTCTGATTCCTTTCTGGGCCTGTTTATATTTCTCAGTCTGACTCAGCACACAAAGCTCTCTATTTTGCACTCACTCTTCCGCTAACTGCAAGTTGAAATACAAATAAGCTGTGATCTGGGCTATTTCACTCATTTCTTCATGAGCATTTGGGTTCATGTAAAATACCTCTAATGCTTTATGTAATATCCCACCTTCCAGCCAAATGTCAGTGCTCACTGATGTAACCTCCTGGACCATTCTGGTTTGACAGCTCCCAGCTTCGTCCTCACTCCATTCTCCTCGAATGAAAAGCTTAGCAAGGAGAAGTTTCTTTGCATCACCCGCCTCTACAGTAGTCATTTTTTAATATGGCTTTTTGCAATTTTGTAATACGTTCTTTGAGCAGGGGCAAAATCACCCTCTTCCTGCTTGATTGCCACACACAATGCCAAATCAAAAATTGATTCTAATCAATCTTCTTTTTGCCTTGGCACTCTACATAATCTAATTTTTCAACAGCTATGCACCTCCCTGGAACTCGGGGGTCAAGTTCTTGTGGTACTTTAACAGCGCAAACCCAACTTTCTGTTCACCTCACTGCGATTACACCAGAATGAATAATCTGTCACAATGCACTTGTCATGAGTCTAAAGACAGTAAGCAAAATCCCGGACGAGCCCCCACTTTTGTAACAATATATTGGGCTACCACGTTGAACATAGGGAGTCCACCCACCCACAATTAAACAAGACCACAACACACCTTTGTTTGGATTCAACATGCCATATCTGTGACTCGTATAGATCCAAGTGGACCCCTCCTCCTGTGCCAAGAATGATCCATGAACCAACCATGGGTATAGGCAGAACATATATGTATTTATATTTAAGTTCAATGAATCTTTAAAGATAAAACACACCACCTTCTCTGAGGCACACAACCAAACTTCAACAATTATCAGGGAAATAATACTTGATAAAGTTTAGAGTGAAAACAAAGCACAGTTTTAACATGACATTGTTTAATTCCCTGCACACTTTAAAATGGTTAGTTTTTTAAACACAGATTTGGACAAATGCATGTGGCAGATAGCACCCAGTTTCTTTTTCACCCCGAAAATAATCTCAAATTGTTCTACTAGCAGGGTCACTTACTCTCAGGAGAGAGTGTATATTGCTCAATTGAAATTAAATTTGACTAATTTCTCTTTGCCAAGCACTTCTCGCCCCCAGCACCAAAGACCCAGGCATTAGCGATATGCTGCACCCTTCTGTTTAAAGGCTAGGCCTAGGGAATGGGGATAGTTGAGGAATTGTGTTAGGGGCCAAGGGCATTCCTTTCTTTAAATACATTGGTTAAGGAGTGTTGACAATTGGGAAATTTGTTTTGTGGCTAGGACACCCCAATTACTTTGTGACTATAATATTATTCCTGCTAGACGAGAGAGTGGACTTTTCGAACTCTTCTAAGCTCCCCCTGCGTAAATCTTTTTGGGAGTTAATTAAATTAATATACAGTCAAATATGGTAAGGGTCTACACAATATGCCCCCACCCACTATGAAGGTAATATATTAAGGCATGCAGACCCCCCACACACTTGGTTTCAAATGGATCAATTCTACTTACATGGGACCTCTGTTTTGAGGTGCTCATGGAAGGCAGCCAGGTTCCTCTCTGGACAGCATAGGGTCTGGTCACATCAGTCAGGGATCGTCACCAGCTTTCATCCCTCATCTGGCTTCTCCTTAAGGATCAGGGCCTAGTCAGCTGTTGGGTTCCCCCAATTTCTCTCTCCCAGGCAGGTTTTAAGGCCTCTCAATGTTAAGGACTCTCCTTCCAAGATGTCGTGCAACTGTCTCAGGATACCCCCAGGTGGATTAAGGGCAAGTCCTGGAAGATGTATGGCAGCTCTCCTTCAGGGTTGGTTTTTTAGGCAGCTTTTCTCCTTATCCTCCCTGTCTACAAATATGTTTTATGTATCAGCCACACCTCCAATTATTACAATTTGAAGGTGCCAGTTATTGATGCTAACTTTCCAATTGGAGGATCATTCTCTCTTCCTCCTTCCAATAACCAACGCCTGCCTCCAGAAACGCTAGGGGAGTTCTGTGATTGGAGAGAAGTGAAGAGGTACACACCTTATATCATTTGCATTTTCTTAACATGACCCAACATTGCAAATTTTAGTAACTTACTGATAAATACCATAATATATAAATATGAATATTCCCCTCCTCAAGATGAATCAGTAGGGGTCACTTTCATTTCAGCACGCAATAACACGGGTGCATTATTGTTTTTAGCACTTATTAAACAAACAAAGTTGGGCATATGAACATTCCTAATCAGATATTTGATTTTATAAGTCATTAGCTCCCCAACTTTCAGATTCAGTACATTTACAGGGCACCTAGAAATGCCGTTTTCAATGTAACACAAAACTGTCAACCCCATCAAAATGAATGTCACATTAATACTATTGCCAAAAAAATTAGCTTTCAAATGAGATCGTCCGCAACCCCATAAGTCTCTCGGTCTCAACATTATTAAATAAAATAACATTTGCAATGAAAGTCAGTGACCACATAATTTACATAGACAAAAGGTAGTTTCAGTTTTCCATTTCCCTGAGCTCAGGCCTGTGGATTAGGCTGTTGGTTCAGGCCTGCAATACAATTATCAATCAATTTTGTCTAGCCTACATGCTGAGCTAAGATATACAGCAAAGATTGTATTTTCTCTCTATCTTCTCGGCTTTGGCTTGAAAGTTTCAAAGCAAATGTTTATCAGCTGGGAACGCCTGAGTAAAGCTTGGAGTGTGGGAATTTTGTTTTGAATCTCTGTGTTTGAAGTCAGTCCCACTGTCCATTAGACATGTCATTTTGGCTAACCCACAGTCTTTCTTTTCGCTTGGCACACAGCGATTTTTATTAATGTGGCAAACTTAAATTGAAGGTTTGCTGTTCAGTTGGTCACATACAAATGTATTTTTATTTACATGATGTCCATTGTTGTTCTGAACAGTGGGTCTTAATCACCAGAAATGAAAGATTCTAACACAGCTTAGTATTTCGCAAGTGAGGCCCACTTTATGCTCTGAATTGTCATAGGGCACACTCTTCTATCAATGGTAGATCCAGAATGGTTTATTTAATTGGGGTTTCTGTTTCTCTAGGAATCCTCCCCCCACACCCTCTTCAATTCCTTCTCAAACCATCTCAGTTGCAAAAATAATGTTCCTACAGATTTCAGCAATGTGTAATCACAGGAGCATGCCTGTGCCACCTTAGTCATTCTTCCACTATCAGTTACCTTAGCTAACGCGAGCCTCCTAAACCTTTGTGCATAGTACTGGGTCTGTAATACAATAACATTTCCAGGGAGCAACCACACAATACAGTTACTCCTCAAGCTGCCACTGTGACAGGAAGCTATAGTCCAGAATATCAAAATGCTGCGACCAGTTGTGTGTTTGACAAAACTCTCCTTCACCTGTTGGAATCCCCTTTCAATTTCTTGCCAGGACTCATCTGGAGCTTTCAATTGGCCAGCTGGCTGACTAATAATATTCCAAAGGTGGTTCATCAGTATGAATTTCCCAGTCATACCTTCAAGAAACCCCAATGGCTCTCCTTAAATTGCAGCATGGGGTTTAACAAGATTCACAACCGCAGGTGAACTTGTTTTGGTGGTACCTAATCTATTGTTTGGAAGATATATCTTTCTTCCCACAGAGAAATTATTTGTTTGTAATTGTTTTCGTTTTTGATTATTAGTGATTGTTTCTTTACATTGAGCATGCATTTACATTTTTTTAACTTCTTTGTTTGAAGGTCCAGCATTGGTGCAGAAATAAAAAAAACATTTGAAATGATTCACGTCTCTCAGTGTAACAGTAAGTTTTTTTTGGGTTTGTGTGGGTGTGGCTTAATGTAATATTTATTTAAATCTGAATAACAATGCCTAATCAAAAAACAAAATCTTCCTCTTTTAGCCAAACATTTCTGGGACTTGCTCCTTAAATCTGGAAAGTCCAGGAATATGGACACACCATCAAAATGTCTGTTTAATACACAGCTGGTCTCTGGCAATGCCCATGTGGAAAAGGAAGTTCTTCCCATCCAGCCCAATAACAAGTCTGGGAAGAAAGCCCATTATAGGAGTTCTAGGGTCCACCTATTTAGTTCGAAATACACTCCATGTTTTCAGAAGAACCACATAAACTACATTTGGAAACAGTGACCCGCAATGGGAGTAATTTCCGTAGGCCAAGATTGTCCAGAAAAGCTTCTTCTGGATTATGCATGCACAAAAGTGAAACACTCATTTGTTTGTGGCAGAGGCATAGTGTGATTATATTTACGTGTTTGATAGTGTGTGGGATGTTGGAAGCATAATGTGGACACAGTTGAATTTAGTGTTTTAAAAGTGTATTACCTTTCAATGGTATGCATATACAGTATTGTGTAATAGACTGGTTTTAGTGGAAGAGATGGCAGGCAACAGTTAATTTGGGATTATGGAGCCAAGAATAAAATAGCTATGTTTGCAAGTGGGTGAGGCAGCGGCAGAGTTAGATTTTGGTGCCAGGAGTTGAGACGCTTCTGAGGGGCAGTAACATTTTAAATGAATCAAGGTTATTATCAGCCTGGGACTATCTTTAGTGGAGGGCCATTAATATTTACCCTAATTAGCCCATATAACCAAGCATTGGCAGGGAAGCTGTACACTGTGGGCGCTCTTCCCTGAGAAATGTTTTCAAATAATTGGTTGAAATGATGTATCTTACAGCACAATCTATGAGAAAATGGATAAAAAGACATACAATTCATACTCAGTTTTTTTGGACAGTACATGAGAAAATCCATGAGATGCTCGGTCACCAAGAGTATACAAGAGGTTTTAAAATATTTTCATGATGCCTATGTCTACAATATATATTCCAGCATTAACACGGAAAAGCACTTTAATGATGCACCCCCACAATGTATGCCAGCATGGCCACTGTAAATCAATGTACTTCATGATGCTCTGCCCAATATATCCAGCAGCATTTCCACTGTAAATGGCTTTGAGGAGGCTGTGCCCACAATATATGCCAGTATTCTCAGTCTAAATCACTTTGATATTTCCATAATATATTTCAGCATTGGTGATGGAAATCACTTTCATGATGCAGCACCCCAAATATAGGCCAGCATTTACACTGCAAGTGATTTGATATAGTGCCCACAATATATGCTAGCAGTTGCACTGGGAATCACATTCATGATCCCGCACCCAGAGTAAATGTCATCATTCTCACTGTAAACCACTTTTTTGATGCATAAACAAAATGTCATCCCTATATATCACTTTCATGATCATGTGCCCATGTCCTATGTCATCAGTCCCACTGCAATTCACATTGATGTTGCCACATGCACAATATATGCTAGTATCCCCACTGTAAATCAGTTTCATGTCATGCCCACAATGTAACCAAGCATTGACGCAGTAAATCCCCATCATGATGCTGTGTACACTATGTATGCTAGCATCCCTTTATAAATCACTTTGCTGTCATTGCACCCATAAAATAAACCAGCATTCCCATTCTAAATGGCTTTCATGATTTTGCAAACACAGTAAATCTGGCATTGGCAGTGTAAATTAAGTTGATGATTATGATTCGGCCCATCTCGTCCAAAAATGATGTGTGCATTATTCTCACTCACTTGCAAAGACACACACGCTCTCATCTATTCAGTCACCCATACACTTACATACAAACACACACACATTCCCATGCTCCCTGGCATGCACACGTATTTTAAACTCTTGCATGCACACAAACAAATGAAGACATTTAAAGTGTGAATGCAATAACTTACCTTTACACTCACTGCAATCTTCTCTCTAGTCCAGCTAGGCAGTGCAGAAGAAAGCATTGCACAGTGGCAGTTGACAGAAGGAAATGGTGGCAGGGCCAGGGGTAGACCGGAGATTGTCATGCAAGCTGTGGCTTGGACTGCATCGAGAGGAGCTTGAATGTCACCCCTATGCTCATACTTTTCCTGTGCACTTTTGTTTTTAGAAATTCAATGGGCACCACCAAGCAACATGTATACATAAGAGAAAACTCCATCACTGTTGGGAATTGGAGAACACTGAGGCATTTACACAAGGTATAAACCCAACAGGCTTGATTAAAACAAAAACAAAAAACTTTTAGGTATTTGAATATTGTGTAAACTATTGCTTTACTCACGCTAATATGTAGCTCTGCTATGTGTTTGAAAACTTAATACATCTCCATATATTGAATTAATCAAAAAATGAATTTATTGGAATCAATTGCGCATTAGAAAAATATATAACAACTCAATATAAAAAGGTTTTGAAACTGTCCCTAAGGGCAACACTCTAATACATGCAAACAAATACATTGTCATTTAGTACTCAAAACAAATTGGTAGCTAATATACACATCCCAGGTCTACGTCCATGATAGCACCTTGGGCATACATATTCTCATGTTGTCACAATAGGGATCAAGTAGTTATGAAGGTAGATAGATACATCAACAGTTCAACCAGAATCCAACTCTAGTTTAAGAAAATACAACAGTATTATTTTAAACACTATTTATAACAACACAGTTAATTACAACGCAATTCAAAATCATTCAATGTATACACTTAAAAACTATTCTAAAACAATAGTCTAGTGACTCCCTATTATTGGAACTCAATATGACTGTGAATAAATAAAGTGACAAGGCAATGCTCTTGTTCTCTTAGGAGATCACACTATATATCTCAATGTATTCAAAATCTAATACAGTTAATTGTACAAGATATGGCTCAACATGTTTCTGTTCTCTAGTCAGTTGTTGAACATTCTTCAGAAGAAATATTGTTGGTCATGTTGACTATGATGAAGAATAGGCAAAGGCTTCCCTTCTTAAAAGCTATTAGTACCCTGGCGAGAGACAATCAGAATGAAACAAGCATTCTGATTGGCTCTCGCCAGGTCCATACCCGGCCGGGAATCCCTCCATCGGGATTCCACAGCCTTTTTCCCCGGTGAGGGGCGTGGCAACCGCTCAGCCTATGGGGAGGCTCGAAGCGGGGCCTCCCCGCGGCTGAGAGGCTGCCTTCGCCCCCCGCCGGGGACTCGGGTAAGTATTCTCCCTTCCCTCTCCTCCCTCCCACCCGCCCCCCAACTTACCTTCTTGTTTCTGCGTCCGCGGCGGGGGACGAGGGAAGTCTCCAGTCGTGTGGAGACTCGGAGCAGGGCCATCCCCGCTCCGCGCCTCCACACGGCTGGGGGCTTTCATCGTCCCCCGCTGGGGACGCAGGTACATTTTTTTTATTTTTTATTTTTTCCCCTCCCACTCCCACCCTCCCAACCCCACTTACCTTTTTCTTGATCCTTTTTTGCATCCCCGGCGGGGGACGAGGGAAGTCTCCAGCCGTGTGGAGACTCGGAGCGGGGCCATCCCCGCTCCGCGCCTCCACACGGCTTGGTCTTTCCTCGTCCCCCGTCGGGCACGCAGGTACGTTTTTTTATTTTTATTTATTTTTTCTCTCCCAACCCCACTTACCTTTTTCTTGAACCTTTTTTGGGAGCGGACGCGCTGGGAACACATGTGTTCCCAGCGCGTCCGCACCCGATGACCGCCATGGAAAGGGAAAACGGACTCCGTTTTCCCTTTCCATGGCGGCGGCCATTTTCTTGGCCGTTTCTTTTTTTCTGTCCTGAAACGCCGCAGCGTTTCGGGACAGAAAAAAATTGCTTTTAGTACCCCGGTCACGCAAATATTGCGGGCCGGGATACTAATAGCAATATGACCCTCGCAGCGGGGGCATTACCAACTCTGGTAATGCCCCGGGGCCTTCATCGGTCATATTGCTTAATTACGGCTTTGATTTGTCTGAAATGTTGCTAGAAAAAGCACATATAGTAGTATGAGCTATGAATGCTCAGTTAACTATTGACAGTCTTAGACTGTTAAACTATTAACAGATAAGGGTTTAACTGATATAGTACATGGGTACAGCCGCAAGAGTAGATTTTCAATTACTAGGAAACTCTTCTGGATGGCTTGCAAATTATCCACTCCAGCACTTGCGTCTACAAGGGTACATATGCCATGCACTAGTAAACTGTTATTCCTCTAGGATCGAGAGTCCAAGTTAGATGTCTATAACTGGATGTCTCCAGATGCTATGCACAAAGCTCTGCAAATGGAGTCAAATTGTCCTATGCCAATGATACTTTACTAGCTGGTTTAGTCGGCAAAGAGTTACTAGTGAATGCCGCAGTTTTGATCTATAGGTTAGTGAGTCAGCCTCACTCTGGGTGACACTCTGTAAACATTATTCTAAGGGATAAGGGGAGTGGGAGTAAGCGTACATAGTACAAGCGTTACTCTTTGGGCTATAGAACAGTAAACCAAGCAAAGGTTAATTGGCTCGTATTGGTTATAGAGTGCACAGTCGTACTCCACTAGAACGCTATAATTTAATCTTGATGATAGAAAGGAGTCTTTATTTATTGTCTGACATTAGGTACATAAGGGCAATAAAGGTGGTGCAGCACAATGGCATTTGAGCAGATTGAATTAGTTGGATTTTATCTAATGCCATTCTATGGCTTTGTTAAGTCCTTTTTTTATCACTGTGTCCTGTAGATTAATTCTTGTTCTTTTTCAAATAATTTGTTATTTCTTACATTTTGATTTTCTCCTTTAACTACAAGTAACACACTCCATTTAAATTTATCATGGCCATGTTTTTTTTCAATAAAATGTTTAACAATGCGAGCTTGTAATATTTTGTTTTTAGACAGCTCCTGTGTTCTATTATTCGCGTCTCTATCTTTCTGTTAATTTTTACTATGTATTTTAATCCACAGGGACATGTGATCATATAGATCACGTGGTCGGTGTTAAAGTTGGAAAAAGTCTTAAGTGACCACTTTTTGCTTGTATCTTTATCTATTTTAATAGTTTTGGCTTGGTAATGTCCCGTAAAGGTATCTAGTCCCCAAATTGCTGTAATACTTTCTGTATCCCAAAAAGATGGTAAAGAAAAGCATCTAAAAGAGCATACAATAATAATAGGGCCTCATTTCTAGAAGATCACACTAAAAAGCCCTTAGACAACAGAATAGTGTGCGTCAACACCTTCACTAATCATAGTTTAAAAATACATAACATTATTTTTAAACATTGGAAAGTCTTTTAATACAGCGACATCCAAACTACCAATTAGGGGACCTTACCCATGTGTTACGCAGGTGCTAGAGCAAAGGCAGTTATGCACAGCACTGGACACAGACGTGTCTCTGATTGACAATCAGAGACACTTCTGTGCCACGTGCAATAGAAGTAGCCACCTTGCGGTTTCCTCCTCTTCCCTGCATGAGTAGGTGCAACCCTACCATTCACCATCTGGATGATAAGCACCCACAGTTTGTTGACTACAACACTGTCCTTTATACGTGAGTGCAGTTTATGCCAATGCGACTTGGGGAGTGAGCAGGGCGGCATTCTGCAAGTACCTAAAATGGTCGACTCCGGACAGATTACTATGCTCTGACACCTAGAAGTACTTTTCATCCTTGGGGTCCTGATGAAGGTGGATTACATTACAAATCTGCCGAAACGTATGCCATGCACCGGATATGTTTTGGGCTGAGCATTTATGGAAAATATTAAATGTTATAAACAATAATTCAAAGTATTCCTTCAAAATTAAAATGGGGGACTTAGCCAACCAATGAATATGACAGAGATGCACAGGCATGTAGATGCACTGAATGTAAATTATAAAACATTGAGATCTATGCCATCCCTATTGAAACAACATGAGAATATGTGCATAAGGTGCTCTCATGGACGTAGACCTGGGATGTGTATATTAGTTATCAATTTGTTTTGAGTACTAAATGACTGTGTATTTGTTTGTATTTGAGTGTTTTCCTTTGGGACAGTTTAAAAACTTTTTTATATTTAGAAGTTATACATTTTGCTAATGCAGAATTCCAATAAATTATTTGTTTCATTCAATGTATGACTTATGAGGATGTATTAATTACATTTTCAAATAGATAGCAGAGCTACATATTAGCATGAGTAAAACAATCGCTTATGCAAATACCTCACAAGATTTTTTTTATCAAGCCTGTCGGGAATATATCTTTTGTATATTGTAAGGAACTCATGGTGGCAACAGAAAAGACGGACAGAAGTGATCACAGTTCAAGGGTGTTTATTAAACTGTATGGATTTTGGAAAAACACCTAATCTAAACCTAAATCTAAGATGGGAGCAAACGTTGACCTTCAAATGAAAATAAGGCAGTCCTGGTGGCCTTGTGTCAAATATAAAGACCCTATACCAAGAAACCTATTGCCAAACCTTACAACTAATACAAAAAGGGTGTGGGAAAGTTTCTAAGAAAAGTAAGAAGTGTTATTAAACAATATGTCCGGATGCTGTAGCTTGGGCCTCCCTTCCCCACGTTTTGAGCACAGGGTAAGGCAGGACTTTGGAGCACAACACACGCTCGAGCCTTTCCAGCAGAAGCTGACAGTTCAGCTCCAGCTGGCACAGCACATTCTCTAGGTCTCGCTATGCGATCATTAAGTACAATTTCAGCTATCAGGTTCTTCGATAGTAACGTCTCTTTTCAATAAGTCTTCT
This sequence comes from Ambystoma mexicanum, assembly GCF_040938575.1. Taxonomy (NCBI): domain Eukaryota; kingdom Metazoa; phylum Chordata; class Amphibia; order Caudata; family Ambystomatidae; genus Ambystoma; species Ambystoma mexicanum. The sequence continues at coordinate 230,248,647 of NC_090931.1, read as the reverse complement.
GCCCTCGAGCGTCTGCTGTATTCCACAATAAACAAACACAAAGTTCTGTTCTACGACCACTTTGGGTGATGGCTTCACCCTTGGGTACCCCTCTTCAGGGCGCTGACCCCTGAGACGTATTCAACAAATTAACAAGACAGTTCCTTTCTCTGTGAACTTTGGGTGATGACTTTCCACCCCTGGATCTCCCTCGGGAAGGGGGGGCTATAACCCCAAATGACGCTTTCCTTCCCCTTGTCTTGCAATGCTTCTTGCGTTCACAAATCTTAATCTCTTTTTAAACGGGCCTTGCTCCTTGTTTCCGGGCTCCCTCTGACGGGTTCACTCTCGCCGACTGCTTTAATGTTGGGTCATTATTTCACTCTCGTGAGTGCAGACCCTTCTCAATCTTTTCTGCCTCCCTCCACCGGGTTCACTATGGCTTCTTTGTCTCACACTTATTTCAATGTCTTTCTCAACAGTTAATCATGGACATCCCTCGATCAGGATCACGTCTCTCAAAACAATGTTTCTTGGGACTTTAGACTTGCTCCTCTTTACTGGCATCCCTCCTTCGGGTTCCCTCTTGCTGTTTCAATAACTTCAATATTGGTGTGATTCAGTTTCCTTTTACTTTCACCATGCAGGATTCACTTCCCTTAAGCTTATTAACTATTTTCAGATCAAAGTCTTTTGATTGTACATGGATTTTCCGTGACCTCCTGTATGACCACTTTGACCTGTTTTGGTCAGTCTCCTATGGCCTTCTGGTATCAGTAGTTTTACTCAGACGAGGATTGACCAGAGGGTCTCGAGCTGGCACCCATACTGATTCCCTCTGCAGCTGGTCTCCCCTTTACATCTTTCCTTTTTTTTTTTTTACCCTGCTCAACTTGCCACTTTGCAACTTTCATTAACCACAGCCCGGTTCTTATCGGCTTCGCCTTCAACTCATTGGCTGTGATGAACCGCTTGACTTTTCTTCTTCACTAGAGTCAAGGCAGGTACCATGGCGGCAGGAGCTTCCCTCGCTCCTGCTAATCAGGGTAGACATGCTGTGGGTACCGCCAGCATCTGCTGCAACACAATCAGACTGTTGTCCTCAGTCTTACGATTCCTTCTGTGGAGGTTTTCGTAGGTTTGAGTCGAAAAGGCCAAGGTTGTATCTTTCCTTGTCAGCCTTTCGATGTTTGCCGCCTTTCCCCTCCTCTTGAACTGCCGGGTCTGGATAGCCGTCTCATTGTGCTGTCTGCCTTGCTTGTACTGTGCTCTCTTGCTCCACCTTTTATCCCGGTTTGAAAACGGAAGGGCCGTCAGGTGTGTGCGGTTTTGAGTTAATTGCCTTACTCAGCCTGACCCTTGGGTTGGACATGTCATTTAAACCATTTTAACATCAGTCCGGTTTTTATCACAGTGTAAAAAAGGGTTTTTTATTGGAAAGAGAGAGGTTTAGAGTTCCTGAGGGTCCTACGCGGTAGGATGAGGAAAAGGTGTCATAAGAAAGAAGGTGGTTAGGCAACTCGGAAAGGTAGGATTTGTAGGGTTTTTGAAACTAACAATAATGCCGAGGATTATTATTGTAAAATAAACAAGGGAAATTGTAGGAATGGTAGGGTTTGGAAAATAATAATTAAAGGAATGAGGGGAAGAGTGACCGGGAGTATTCGGATAGGGACCATGAAAAGCGGGATTCTGTGAGTTTTGGTTCTTATCAAGTTTACCAGATGCAAATGGATTGTTGGCATTACCTTTGGGTAAGGAAGATTCAATAGGTGGAAGGAATGATGAGTGGGAATAGCTAATAAAAGCTTCAGGGATGTTGTTCCACTCACCATCCTTCCCATGATGGTACCGCGTCTCACCTAGCGTATTCCTTCAAGCATAACCCTGGGTTCTCCTACCCAGGTGACCCTACCCCACTGGTCCACTCCCAGGAACTGTATCCAAAAGCTATGACCGTGTCCTGGCCACCTGAATAAGGGATTCCTACACTCTACCCGGGGAAGTACCCTTAGGTTTCTTACAATATGCACCACCAAGCAACAGTCCAACAGATGCCTGTTGGTTGTCCACCGGGACATGAGTAGGACCCAAGGAGAACACCCCACCTCACCCTTAGCTTGACAACTGGGTAGAAGGTGGTGTTATTCAGGAAAGGCAGGACAACCACAGAGCAAAGGTGAAATTTAGACATACCTGCCCTTGGTTAGTCATGTTATTTGTACGAATAAGAAATATAAGAATTAGCTAGACTAAACTCTGTTTTTTTACAAGACGTTGTCCGTAACATAGCTGTATTTGATTCAGAGCTCCTGAGTCAGAGCTCTTATATCACTTCATGCTGCATGTTTAAGCAGGGATCTGTTGTTGAGAAGAAGCTGCCTTGATTTGATTTACTTGATACCATGCAACCAGGCAGAATCAACTTCATCTGTGCGCTGATCTTAATCAAGCTTCAACCTTTCCAGCAAGGAGCCAGTTTAGTCCCTGATAATTAACCACTGCCCTAATTAAACAAATTTGTCTTTAATGTGTTCTGAAACTGGGTCAACTCTTTCAGGTTCCTAATCCTCCAGGGAATGGAATTCCAAGGTTTTGGTCCATCGACTGAGAAGCATGTGTCTCCTCTGGTGATACAGCATGAAGGGGGATTAACAAGCAGCAGTTTATCAGATGAACGTAGAGAGCTGCTTGGTTTGTATCATCTTTTCTGCTAAGTAGGTGGGGGCAAGACTGAGTAAGCATTTATAAACCATGCACACAATCTTAGTCTATTCTCTGTTTGGCCAGAAGCCAGTGTAAGGATTGGCACAGCGCTGAGGTCAGTTTGGCTTTTGGGACTTTAATAATAAGTCTGACTCTGGCATTTTGGGTTTTCTGAAGCTTCATCAACTGGCCTTTGGGTATACCGCCTAGTATGCAGTTACCGTAGTCTGGTCTAGAATTATAGTCCCTACTGCTGCTGCATGATCTTGAGATGGGATGTATGGCAGTACCAAATGTAAGAGGTAAAGCGAGTAGAAAATGGACTGCAATTTGACCCCTACCTGGCTATTGCACCCGAAATCAGATTGCGATATGCAACCCAAGTTCTTAACCTTGAGTGCATAGTTCAACTTAGAACCCATGGAGTGTGAGGGCAGGGCCCTCAGCGCCCTTGGATAATAGGTGCTGATGGTCACATAGAGCAACCTCTGCCTTACTTGGGTTAGGTTGTAGCTGGTTCCGGGTCATCCAAAGTCCCACTTCCTTCAGACACTGGCACACTTGTAGGAAAGATTCCTCAAAGAAGCCCAGTCTTGGATAGGTGTGGGTGTCGTTGGCATAGGATTGGAAACCGACGTATTGTTTTCTCATAATTTCCATCAGTGGTTGCATGTAGATGTTAAACAAAAGTGGCTAGAGGAATGCTGCAATTCTTAGGTAGCGTATTGTCCAACTTTTACTTTTTGGCAGCCTAAAAAGTACTTGAACCAGTTGATGGCCTATGCTGAGACTATTGACAGGCGTGAAAGTAAGAAAGTGTGATCCACAATGTCAAAAGCCGTCGATAGATCCAACATCACCAAAATGGAAAGTTCACCAGCATCGGCTTGTCTCAGTAGCTCATCCCAAACCGTTGTTAATGCTGTCCCTGTTCCTTTTCTGGGACGGAAGCCAGATTGGAGGGTGTCCAATAGCGCAAACTTCTCCACATAATCTTGGAGCTGCAAAGTCGCCATTTTTTTCTAATACCTTCGCTGTCCAGAGGAGGACGGCAACTGGGTGAAAATTCTTCCGGTCATTACGGTCAAGCAGTGTTTTTTTTCAGGGGGGGTTAATGGTTGAACATTTCATCTCAGCCTAGAAGAAACCTAGTTTCAGTGATAAGTTAATAAACATAGTCATAAACTGCAATTTCAACCAGCCGAGCCTGGGCAAAGAAAGCCGGCAACACAAATGGAGCATTGTGTGTAGGATTCAATTTGGATTACAAACAGTGATGGCAATGCTTAAGAGATAACAGGATGTGTACTGTCCTAGGGCATAACAGCATTGTAACAATAGAAACAGAAACATAGGGGTATTCTCCCATTAAGACCGATAGAGCCCTCTATTCAGGTGGCCACACAAAGGGCCATCGCTCTTGAATCCCAACCCTGGGGGTGGACGAGCGAGAGAGGATCACCTGAGTTGGGGAATCCGGGGTTGTCTTTGTGGGAATACCGCAGGCGAGATGCAGTATTCTGACGGGGCGACAAGAGGAGGAGGAAGTCCTTGACGCCTTCATGGGATACACTGATTCCGATTACCCTAATCCAGGTTGTATTTTCCCTAATTCCAATACCGTCATCAATGACCCAAGGGGAAGGAAGAAAAAACAACTAAAACAAAGCCAGGAGTCTGATGTTCATATCCATTCATCCTCTACCAATTTAAATCACAGGGAATATCATATAAACTCATCTTTTCAACCATCAGGAATATGGAAGGGGGAAACCATCACTTTGTGTCAAAGGTTTCCCCCCGGCTCACCTGAGTTCTCTTCTTGTGGCGTTCCGCGGAGGACTCCTTCTCCCGACCGGACCGGGACTTGTATAAGTGCGCGCGAGTCGAGTCTGACTCCAGCAGGAGCGTTCAAAGTTCCAGGAAGTCGCGTATTCCAGGACGTCCAGGAAGAGGATCGAAGAAAGGTAAGAGATACTGGAAACAGGGGAAAAGGGAAGAAAGAATAAGGGAGTTGGCCAGGAACTTGGAAGGGTAACGCCGAGCAGCACACACACGTCTCGACACTACCTAGAGATGGCGTTGAGACGCGCGGAGGCGCGGGGGCGTAGCCCATTTATAGAACGTGCCGTGTCCGACGTACAGGCTATTACGGAACACGGCACTGGGCATGGCCATGTTGGAAGTATCAAGGAGCACACTCTCCGTCTGGACCAGGACCAGGAAGACCAGAAGGAGCTATGTCCATGGTTCATGACAGCATGCCTCCTCCGAAACCCCGTCCCACCAGGCTTTCCAGGGTGTATGAGATGGAATCTTCTCAGCAATCGAGGGGTGTTTGGGTTGGATAGTGGTTCCCATGTTCTCTCGCTAGGAGGATAGCCTTTCCACTCGACCAGGTATTGAAGTTGACCCCGTTTGTACCTGGAGTCACATATTCTGGATACTTCATATTCCAGCTGATTGTCCACAATCACAGGACTGGGCCTGCCGGTTTTCCGGGTGCAGTGGATGTAGGGTTTGAGTAGAGAAGTGTGAAAAACTGGATGTATTCTCTTCCAGGAATCTGGTAGCTTGAGCCGATAAGAAACAGGATTGATGATTTCTTTTATGGAAAATGGACCATAATATCGGGGGGCTAACTTGTTAGGGTGTAGATGTCGTGGTAATAGTTTCGAGGACAACCAGACCTGGTCACCAATAGAATAGGAGGGTGCTGGTCTTCTTTTGGAATCAGCATATCGCTTAGTGCGAATCTGGGCCTTTCCCAATTGTTCCTTGGCTTCCTTGTGGATGTTGAGGAGAGTTTCAATCCAGGAATCAAGTGAAGGTACTGGAGTTGGATGTGGTAGAACTGAAGGTAACACGGAGGGATGAAAACCTTGACTGCAATAGAAGGGGCTAACGTTGATCGCGGAGTGATCTGAATTGTTATAGGCAAATTCGGCCAAGGGTATAAGGAGGGACCAATTATCCTGTACCTTGGTTGCGAAACAACGAAGATATTGCTCCAGGGTTTGATTAACATGTTCTGTGGCCCCATTGGTCTGTGGGTGATATCCAGATGAAAGAGCGCGTTGAATCCCTAGAACACGACAGAGATGTTTCCAGAATTGTGAAATATATTGCGGTCCTCGGTCCGATATGATCTTGGAAGGGAGTCCATGAAGATGGAAAATGTGTTCTAGGAAAATTCCTGCGAGCTCTGAAGAGGAAGAGAGGCGTGAAATGTGCCAAATGAGTAAACAAGTCTATGGTTACCATGATGGTTGTGTAACCCCGGGAAGGTGGTAATTCCACGATGAAGTCTGTAGCTATACATTCCCATGGTCTTGTTGGCAGTGTAGGTTGCAATAGAAGGCCCGCCGGTCTCTTATTGTCGTGCTTATTCTGACTGCAGACAGTACAGGTCTTGATGTACTCTTGTACCTTGCATTTCATTTCCGGCCACAAAAACTGTCTTTGTATAAGACGGAGCGTGTTGGTTACAACACGATGTCCAGAATGAAAAGTATCATGGCAGAGAGTTATTATTTTATGTTGAAGTTTCGGTGTGGGAATGACCAAGGCATTGTCCTTGAATAAGTATCCTTCCTTGATTCTTAAGTTCCAGGGATTCTTCCTAGAGACGTCCTTCCAGAGGTCAGAGGACTGGGTTTTGGCTCCAATCTCTTCCAAGAGGTTGATCGCTTGAGCTATAAAGATTGTAGTGGGAAACATTGTAGGATAGGTCCTATCTTCAGTGGTTAAATAGTCAGGACACCGGGACAAGGCGTCCGCAATCACGTTTTGTGATCCAGGAACATGAGTGATTTGGAATTGGTACTGGGCAAAGAAGTAGGCCCAACGCGCCTGACGACTGTTCCTGCACTCCATAGATTGGAGAATTTGTAGATTTCGATGGTCCGTACAGACCTGGATTGGATATCTAGCAGCCAGGAGTAAATGTTGCCATTCTGTGAAGGCTTGGTGGATTGCCAACAGCTCCTTTTCCAGGACGGAGTAATGGTTTCGCTGGTTGTTAGGGTTCTAGAGAGGTAAGCCACTGGGTGGTCCATCTTGTCCTCAAGCACCTGTTTTAAGACTGCTCCTATGGCATGGTTGGAGGCATCCGTTTCCACTATGAAAGGGCGATCTAAGTCAGGCTGAGCCAGGACGGGGGCTTGCGTGAATCTTGTCTTCAAGCGTTGAAAAGCCTTCTCTTGCGAGGAAGACCAGACGAAGGGAACATCCTTCTTCAGCAGAGCAACGATCGGTTGGACGAGCTCAGAAAAGGTAGGAATGAACTTTCGATAAAAGTTAGCAAGTCCCAAGAAAGACTGAACCTGTTTCACCGATGTAGGAGCAGGCCAGGCCAGTATGGCCTTCACCTTTGAAGGGTCCATTCCAACTCCTTCTGGGCTGAGGATGAATCCAAGGTAATGAACTGAAGTCACGTGAAAGACATTTCTCAGGTTTGACCAAGAGTGTGTTTTCACAGAGCCGTTGTAGTACCGCCATGACATGTTCTTCATGTTTCAAGGGATCCTTGGAATAAATCAAAATGTCGTCTAGATAGACAATGACAAAGAGGAAAAAGCATGTCAGAAAACACCCTATCCATGAAATGTTGAAAAACTGCAGGGGCATTAGCTAATCCAAAGGGCATGACTAGATATTCAAAGTGACCAAAGGGCATTCTAAAGGCGGTCTTCTATTTGTCCCCTTCCCGGATACGGATTAAGTGATAGGCACCCCAGAGGTCCAACTTCGTGAATATTACGGCGCCTCTGACAGCTTCCAGGATATCTGAAATCAGAGGCAGAGGGTACCGATCTTTGAGGGTGCATGGATTTAAACCACGGTAGTCGAGGCAGGGTCTGAGTTCCTTGGAATCCTTCTTAGGAACGAAGAACAATGAGGCACCCGCTGGAGATTTTGAGGGTCTTATGGTGCCATTTTCCAAATTGATGTCCAGGTATTCTCGGAGGGCCTTTTTCTCAGATTCTGAAAGGATAAACATTCTGCCAAAGGGAATTACTGCCGAGGGATCTGTCTCAATGGCACAATCTTCGGGTCTGTGAGGGGGTAAAGCCTGGACTATGGCAGTCGAAAAGACATCAGTATATCCTTGGTAGACCTCTGGGACTTGTACAATGTTGGAAACCATGAGTGAGGTTTTTTGCTCTCCTGAATGTTCAATAGCTGGTGTTAATGAGAGATCCAGGGATAAACAGTGGGACATACAAAACTCAGAGCCCAGAAACAATGACCCTGCTGTCCAATTAATGTACGGATTATGTCTTTGAAGCCAGGGCATACCCAGAACCATAGGGTAATGGGCTGATTTGATGATGTCGAATGTAATCTGCTCTTGGTGGTGGTTTATGGAGAGACAGACCTCTTTTGTCTGTAGGGTTATGGGTCCTGAAGAGAGAGGTCTCCCATCAATTGCTTCTACCGGCTGTTTAATGTTCGGTGACTCATATGGTATTTTATGTCTGATAACCCAGTCTTGATCAATGAAAATTCCCATAGCTCCACAGTCCACCAGGGCCAGTATGGGATAGGTCTTGTGCTTGGAAGGCGATAGAAAGGCCTGTAGCACCACCAGGTTATTCTGTCCAGGAGAGTTCAAGGATGTGATTGATGTGGAGCAGACATCTTTCTCCCGAAACCTCGCTCCATCTAGGACCGGGAGCTGGCGTTTCCCGAACGCCGTGGAGGGGCTAAAGGACATTCTCTAACGAGATGCTTGTCTGAGGCACAATACATACACAGGCCGGTGTGAATTCTTCTCATCCTTTCTTGTGGAGTAATTGGCCCACGAAAGGCGCCTATTTGCATTGGTTCGAAGTCATTAGCAGGGGTTGAGACAGGATCGGATTTCACAGTCGACTCCGGAGGGATTAATTGAAAGGCAGTCTTAGTCTTTTTCCTTTCAGCCCTTCTTTCCTGGACACGAAAGTCTATTTGTAAGACTAGATCTACCAAAGCCTGAAACGAACTGGGGCGAGCCACTCTGGCTAATTCATCCTTGATATCGTCATTTAGACCCCTGCGAAATAAGGTGAAACTCGCTTCAGGGCCCCAATCAGCCTCCTTTACCAGCTGTTTGAATCTGGTAACGAACGTTAGCATATCCTGGGATCCTTGCCGAAAATCAAGTAGGTGTTCCTGGGCGCTGAAAACTTGTTCGGGGCGGTCAAACATAGACTTGAGCGCCTGAATAAATGCATCATAATCGTCCAGGAGGACGTCTCCAGAGTTCACTAGGGGAGTGGCCCAAGATAACACATTCCCTGTAAGGTGGGAGATTATGAAGCCCACCATGGCCCTGGAAGTTGAAAAATAATAGGGCTTGAATGTAAAATGCACCAAGCAGGAATCCAGAAATCCACGTAAGGATTTTGGCGAGCCATCGTATTTGTCTACCACTCCACCCAGTATCACGCTTTCCTTATTGGCAGAGTAACGTGACAGCACTAATTGTTTCAAGGCTGCGTTTTTTGCCTTTAAGTTCTGTACCTCGGTTGTTAGCTCCTGCATGCCGTGCATGAGGTCCTGGACCGCTTCCTCCATAGCGGTATCAGTGTTGATCGTTTGGCATCTCAATCTGTCAAAGGTTTCCCCCCGGCTCACCTGAGTTCTCTTCTTGTGGCGTTCCGCGGAGTACTCCTTCTCCCGGCTGGACCGGGACTTGTATAAGTGCGCGTGAGTCTGACTCCAGCGCGAGCGTTCAAAGTTCCAGGAAGTCGCGTATTCCAGGACGTCCAGGAAGAGGATCGAAGAAAGGTAAGAGATACTGGAAACAGGGGAAAAGGGAAGAAAGAATAAGGGAGTTGGCCCGGAACTTAGAAGGGTAACGCCAAGCAGCACACACACGTCGAGACACTACCAGAAGGGGCTATGTCCATGGTTCATGACACTTTGAGGGTAAAACAGGCTACCGGATTTCACTATGTACCTTGTCGATTCCCTGATAGAAGAGCAGGAAATAGATCTAGCCTCCAAAACCCTTCCATCACGCCCTCCCCATTTTGAACCAATACTGACACAAGGAAGAGACAACTGGGAGCAGTAAAGATTACCCATGGAAACAACATGGGAAAAGTAAGGGAAACCGACTATAGAAAGAACTGAAACTGTCCCACTCACTAATTGTCACACACATGCTACTCCATTTGACTGTTGTCAGAACTCTAAAAGGTGTGGTCTTTTTCAAGAGTGAATGAGCTGGGGATACTGTCTGGACCAGAGGAGCCAAGGTGTGACAAATTAACTTCCGGGGCATCAGTGGTCCAGCAATGAATATCGATTTCTAAACCATCAATCAACCCCACACCTCTTGTACACCAGAAGGGATCTGAACAGATTGGAATACAAATAAATTATAAGACCTCCATGTCCAATTTTGGCAATGTGGACTGAACGTCAGGCTTATCTCTACAAGGTTGTGGATCATTGGTTTGTTGCAACACAGTGAAAATACAATTAGTACCCAATGATGAAAAGGACTTTCCAGTCAAGGTCGTATGAAAATATCTACTCATTACTACAACAGACAGTTCTAGCACACTTCAAAATACAACCCATCCTGTAAAGGAAGACAGAGGACAGACAGTTTCACGAAGGAAAGGGATGCACTCTGGATACTGACAGGAGGGTAGTTGGTAAAGTAATCAGTCTTATAGTTAAGATTATTTAGTTTCAACAACAAAGGGGAAATGGGTTCTAACTGTCTCTAGGGGCCTTCAGGGAATGACCTGGGGGGCATAACCACAATGTACCTGGTTCTGAAGAAGTTCTTGGTGCTCGACCGCATCGAGGTGGCTCCAGGGAGCTTCACAGCCTGTGAGACAGAGTTAGTGGTGGGAGGCAGCTGCGGCTAGCAGGTGGCAGGCAGTTTGGCAAGCAAGACTTGATGAACATCTGCAGGCTGTCTTGCGAGGTGGCTCCGGGCCAATAATCGTTGCCTCTGTGCTGGTTGGCAGATCTGGAATGCTGGTCGAGGCATCTCGGGTGGCTCTGGTGATTGTGGCGTGACAACAGTCAGTGGTGTAGCCGGATGCGGTTTGGGGACTAGACTGTCTCGAAATTGTCCATACAAAGATGGATGCTGGATGATTGGATGCTGCTTGTCAGGCACTCCTCCTAGCCTCTTCACAGGGCGTGTGTCCTTACAAGGTGGACGGGCGTAAGCTCAGGAGAGTGATTGCAGGCAACGGCCTTGTCCTTGGTCCAGAGATTCTCTGGCACTTCCCACCTAGGAAGCTTGCTGTCAGAACCTAGCAGGGCATGCTGTGTTCTGGCTGGGTCCCGGTTCTGGAGCTGCTGGACGGGTCCTCTGAGTCCAGTATCTCCCTCTGTTCCCGGGGAGATGTTTAGAGGAGGAATCTTGCTTCCCTCTTGGAACTCCTGGCTTTCCTTAACTGGCGGAAGAAAGATGACTGTACCTTCAGCTCAGGTCCAAATGAGTCCTTCTTCTTAGTCCTTGCAAAGTCTCCAGAGGATCTGATCAGTGAGGGGCTCAGCCCACTTTTAAAGCCAAACAGACCCAGTGATGGGTGCAGGCTAAGCTCACCTTAATGAACCAATCCTGACCAACAATCTTCAGTTATGCTTTGGATCAGAATCAGAGCGCTTGGCAACAGACAGAGGAAGGATCACAACATATACTTCTAAACCCCACCCATCTTCCTGTCTGATGTACATCAAAGTGTTTCCCTAATTAACTGAGCCCTATGCAGCGCTTGGTCACAACCTGGGTCTCCTTTGAACTAGGGGGTTGCAGACAGGCTTTCATTTCCTACAGTACACATACTTCCCTGCTCTGAAAGGAGTGGTTGCAGACCGGACATTCACTGCCTTTTCATTCCAAGGAGGGGTGTTAGTACCACGTTGACACATTGCATTACAAAGAGGTTTTTGTTTCTGGTCTCCATTGTTACTTCCTGCACCCAGGCCTTCCCTGAGACCTGCTAATTAACATTCGTCAGAATTCGCCGCCACCAGCAAGGTGTAAAAATGGAGATAATCCATGCGGCCTTGAAATGCTAAGCAGGCTGTAGGGATATAGAGCTTAGGGTTCTCCCCTTGCATGACCATTAACCATTACAGAGGCCTGTGCTCCGTCTGGATCATAAAGTGAGACTCAAAGATGTAGGGTTTCAGCTTCTTTACCGCCCACATGACCGCATGCGCCACTTTTTCTATGACAGCCCAGTACCTTTCCCTTTTTTTCAACCACCAGCAAATGTAGGCAAAATGTTGCTCTACCCCTTCAGAGTTCCGCTGCGCTAACACTGCTCTAATCCCAAAATCACAGGCATCTGTCTAGATAATAAATTGTTGACCACAGTCTGGCACTTTCAGAACTTGGGTCCTGCACAATCCATCCTTTAAGTCCTGAAAGGAGGTTTGACAGGCGGGGGTCTGTTAGGAAAGATTTCCATTTATGTGTAATTTTCCCTCCAGTTGTGAACGCCCCAACATTTTTCTGTTGTCTGACCATCCTAGCCTGACTCTTTCCAGTGCAGCCCAGCCTTATGCTGTACTCCACTGGATTTTCGCTCACTTTGTTATGGGGAAACTGACATGCCCTAAAAAGACAGTCCGTACTGGAGAGTTTTGTTTCCCTTAGTCTATCACTTTGGTGCTATTTTTTAGCAACATGTTAACAGTGCACAAAGTACCTTACTGTACAGTGCGCTGGGGTCCTCCTTTCGTTTTTAAGGCCCTAGACACCCTCAAAGGATTTTTTGGTAGAAGTACAGATGTGCCTTGGACAGAGCTGGCGGCAGCTGTTATTTTTCATATATTTTTAAGCCTTTCTTGTGGTCCATTCCGCGTTTACCACGGTTGGCCCTGGACAGTGGCTTTGCCCCAAAATGGCCATTCCATGGGGTCTTTTGTTTTGTCTTTTGGCCATCTTGACCCTTTGCCTTCCCCAGACCCGGGAAAACCTTTATTTGGTCATGTAGATCCCAGTGCAAGCCAAAGCTTTCGCAGGGTTCTGCATGCCTAGTGTGTTTGCCCCAGGATGTGGGCTGGACTGTCTAGTTCCAATACACATCCTGGGTGCCAGGATGTCTGAGGTGCTGGGAATGACTGGGACCACCGTGGTCTGTGATTGGTCCACGTCTGGGATGGCTGTATGTGAGCAGCCCTCTCATTGGGTCCTCTTCGTTTTGGCATGAAGGAGATTCTGGATAAGAGAAGATCCCTCACACCGATACCAGGTCGATCTCTTGAGTTCTTTTCAAACTTAGGATAGGAGCTAAGTATCCCGTAAACAAGAAGCAATGCTGAGGAACCGCCTGTGACCCGCTGGAGGTTTTGGCACCCTGAGCCTGCTGTCGTTCCATTGGACCCCCTGTTTCTGATTGAACTTGGAAGGTCTGCAAGGGTGCTTCAACCCATTGGAATAGTGGGATTAACTATCCTCGGCACCTCCACCTCAACCTGAAAGCAAGCCATTTCGGAAGTGTCCCTGGGCCAACCAGTGAACTGACCAGCTTGCACGGGACTATTGCTCTGGAACCGCCGCTGTCTCGAGTTGACACTTGAGTCTTTGGAGACTGTAAGCTCTGGGTATAAGGCACTCTCCTGCCGAGATTTGTACACCCAGCATTGCTAGGTCTGGAATTAGGAGAGTACGCCTGAACCCGAGCATACATGGTCGTCATGTCGCCCAGCTGTGGTGACCAACTTAAAGGGTTCCTTGGTGCTGTGCCCACCTGTGCCCTCAGACCTGCTGCAACAGAATTGGGCTGATCCCTGGAACGCAGTCCCTGAAAGCTGCAGAACCGCACAACTGCAGGATTCGAACCTGCAACCGAAGTGAACTCGACTGCCAAAGTTTGTTCTGGAGTGCGCTGAGGGTCGGTGAGTACTTGCAACACTTACCGGTGGCCCCTGGCATATCTATCCCTTTTTATGCATGAGTGTCCCCTGAGGGCCACTCTTCCTTTATCGAGGTAGCCTTTGCTACTGAGCTATTGCCAACACTTGTACCTCCTCGAATAGTGGCAACTTATTCTTCACTGCCACACCCGCCTTCCTGAGCTGCTACACCCCCTGCAAGAGACCCTGTTTTTGCCCAACCGCACGACCATGTGCATCTGCACCAAAAGTACTTTTGAGCATGAGGCTCCACTCATCATATGGACTGACTGCCTCTTAGTTAGGGCTTGATAAGTGAAGGACTGCCTAAACGTTATTTGCACTGTTTTCTCCCTTTCTTCCCAGGTTGTGGACCCTTACTGTGCTTCTATTCCTCTTAGGCCATTGGTAACTACATATTTTTTAAATTAATGTTGTGTTGGTTTAGTTATTACTGGTATTTGCTTTGTGTTTGATTTAAAAGGCCTTTAATAATGTATTTTTTATATATACACCTGATAGAGAGCAATTTGTAGTGTTGTTTAATCTGTCTGCTCATTGTGGTCTTTTGATCACTCTCACCCCTCCGGAGGCCTACCCTTGACTGCCTCCAGTGCTACCTTGATTGGTCTGGCTTGTCCAGAAGGTTACCCTGTTCCATGAAACTAGGCTGGCTTTCTGAACCTCTGCCCATCAGGTCAGAGATCAGAAATCCATCTTAACAGGGTCCTAGTTACCTTCTTTGGCATCTTTTTGGGCGTTACATCATTCAGGGGCATGGCAATTGTCCCATACCCTCTGATAAACGACCGGTAGTACCCGGTGAGATCTAGAAAGGCACTCACCAGTGTCTGTGTGGTGGGGATGCCCCAATCCTTCACAGACTGTACTTTTGCTTCAAGAGTTTGTTTCTTACCTCCACCGACCAGGTGGCATAGGTAAGTCACAGTACTCTGTGCTATCTGTCACTTCATGGCCTTGATAGTCAGGCCTGCATTCTGCAACTCCTGAAGCACTTGTTTCAGGTGGGATACATGATCCTCCCAGGTGTGGCTGAACACAGCACTGTCATCTAGATAGGCGACGCTGAAGTTTTCCAATCTGGACAAGACCTGGTTAACCATCCTCTGAAAAGTGGCAGGGGCCTTCTTCAATCCGAAGGGCATCAAAGTGAACTGATAATGCCCTTCCGGGGTTGAGAATGCTGACTTCTTTCCCTCCATCTGTCAAGCTAACCTGCCAATACCCCTCTGTGAGGTCAAAATACTGATGTACCTGGCAACGCCAAGCTTGTCAATGAGCTCATCTGCCCAAGGAATGGGGTGATCATCTGTCTTTGTGACAGAATTGAGCCGCCTGTAGTCCACACAAAAGCGAACATTAGTCTTCCCCCTACTGATCTTTTTAGGGACCAGTACCACTGGGCTAGCCCAAGGGATGTGGGATGGCTCTGTCACTCCTAGGGACAACATCTTGGAAACCTCCTTCTTAATGGTGTCCCTGAACTTATTGGGCATCCTTTCAATTCTACTCTTCACTGGCTTACTGTCTGCAGTGTCCACATCATGGGTGCACCAATCTGTGCTACCAGCAGTCTGCGAAAACAGACCGGCATACGGTCCCAGTAAACAGTGACAGTCGGTCAGTTGCTGTGCTGACAGGTCTGTTGCAGGGTTGACCCCTTCAACTGACCCTTCTGTGGCTTCAGTGTGAAGGAGGTCTGGGAGGGAATTGGTCTCCTCCTGAGTCTCTCCGTCAGTCACTAACGGCAAGACAAAGTCATCCCGGCTATAATGGGGTTATAGCCGGTTGACGTTAAAGCCCCTGCACATCTGTCTAGGTCCTTTCACATTTATGAGATAATTCACCTCACTGACCTTTTCCAGCACACAGTAAGGCCCAGTCTATTTGTCCTGAAGGGCACTGTGTTTGACAGGCTCCATAATCCACACCCACTGGCCTGGAGAATAGACTGTCACTGTCACCATTTGGTCGTGCCTGGGCTTCATCAGCTCTTGATTGGCCTTTGGATTCTTTGTTGACTGTTCTATGTACTTTATCATTCTAGACCGAAGACTGAGTACATAGTCCATCACATCTTGTGATGGGGGTGAGAGTTTGCTTTCCCATCCCTCCTTCACTAGACTGAGGGGGATCTCATACAGGGTGTCCAAACATAAGATCAAAGGTGCTAAACCCTACTCCGTTCTGTGGCACTTCCCTGTAGCCGAACAGACGGCATGGCAGGAGAATATCCCATGTTCTCCTCAGGTGGTCTTCCAAACCACCTATCGTGCCTTTCAGGGTCTTGTTGAACCGCTCAACAAGCCCATTGGTTTGTGGATGAAAGGCGTTAGAGAACAGGTAGGTGACCCCACACTCTTCCCACATAGCCTCCATATATGCTGATATTAAATATGATCCCCTGTCACAAATGACTTCCTTGGGCAATCCAACATGGGAGAATATCCCAATCGACGCCCTCACATCCACAGGGGCTTTGATGCTGCTCAGAGGGACATCCTCAGGCTATCTCGTGACATGGTCCACCACCACCTAGATATATTGGTTCCCTGAGCTGGTTTGAAGATCCAAAGGACTCACAATAGCCATGCTTATTCTCTCAAAAAGGTCACCCAACCATAGGTAGTGGAATGAAGGGGGCCTTTGTGGCACCACCTGACTTGCCAGAAGCTTGACAAGTCGGGCAGGACCGGACAAATTCCTTAACTTTTACACCAAATTGTGGCCAGTAAAGGTGCACAGACAACCAGTCCGATGTCTAAGTCACTCCCGAGTGACCCGCTAAAGGAATTTGGTGATCCAAATCCAAAAGGAACTTTCTGTGGCATTGGAGAACCACTCACGTTCTGCTGTCCATCCTCCCAGTACACATTGAACAGTCCAGGGGACTCATCCTTAGTCTGCTCCTCCGCTTGCTTCCGCAGACCTGCCAGAGTGGGACCCTCTTTCTGGGCTGTGTAGAAGTCCGTCAGATCTGGGCCCCCAGCTGATGCAAACTCATCCAGCTTGGGCAGACCCTGCAGATCTGCACCCAGCTGGTCCTCCACCTCAGGTCCCTGCACTGCGCCAGGCAACTCTGAAGTCACTGGGTCCCCTGCTACCAAAGTAGGGTCTTCCGTGGCTACTAGACCCTCTCCTGCAGGTGTAAGTAATTCAGTAGTATGTGGAACTGGACTAGGGGCTACCGGCCATACTGGTCCTTCCAGCAAGCCCTCTGGAAGCAGTCCAGGCCTTAAGGCTTTCAGAACGTTCAATCTGGCGTTCTCTTTGGCCTTCCATGGTGTTGCCGTTGTGACTATTCCGGGATCAGGACGATCATTACCCAAAAGAAGTCTTTCACCGCTACATGGTGCTCAGTCATTACACCTCGCCAGCTGAACTCTACTATCGCCAAGGGGCACTTAAACTTACCATCAGATCTACTTATGTACAACTCAGGCCCATCAATATACTAGCCTGGCTGTACCCACTGCTGGGGAACAGAGGTGACACAAGCAGCAGTGTATCGTACGCAGGAGTTTTGTGTCCATTGATGTACACGTGCTCTAAAAGGTATCAGGTAATAAAATCATGGCAAAAAAGTCGCCGGTAAAAAAATGCTGTGGTTTGGCACCAGTAAAGGTGTACCCCATTATACCATTTAAGGGCAGTGGGGGTTGTGGGGGTATCCCCCGCATCCTTTACATGATTGTAGCGCAAATAACCATGTAATTTTTGCCGCAATATTTTGTATTAACAGACATTTTTGCCACGATTTTAAGACCTGGAACCCTCTAGAAAGAGTTCAGTATTATTAGAAACTGGGGTCTCTTCTGGAGATCTGGTACTGTTGCCACTCAGTGTAACCAGTCCACATTCACCAACTACCTGGTGGGAAATCCTCCTCCGAGAGGCCCACAGTAATGATGGCCTCTTCCATGAGTCCAACATTCACTATTGCTTGCTTGGGTAAGCCCTTGCAAGCAGGATCCCCTTTCCTATGGCCCAGCTCCTTGCACACGAAACAACCTTTGGGTGCTGAGAACGCATGTGTCCCAGTGTTAGGGGTGCCCATGCTCTTCCTTTCGGTGTGCATGGCTGAACTACAGTTTGAGGGTTTCCCTTTGCTCTTTTGGGGACCTAACTTTCAATAGGATTGGTTTGGGCTTTTGTCCTTCCCATCCTTGTTTACTTTTTTGACTGCTAATTTCTCTTCCGGTTTGGGTGTACTCGCCTGAGCCTTTTTCTGGACTCAAGTACTCACAAACCGGTCGGCAGCCTTTACAAGCTCCCTGGGGTCTTTGATAGTCTCCTCCACTAGATGCTGGAGTCGGTGAACATCACAATTTTTCAACACATGCTCACACGCAATCAAATTGTACATCCCTTTAAATATGTAACTTTGTTACCAGTCACCCACCTGCTCAGATATTTCAACAAGTGTGTGAATGCTTAAAATGTCTGCCCACTTTTCTTTCCAAGTTCTCTGAAGCTCTTTATAGTTCTCGGGTTTTACAGAACTTCCTAAGGAGGGCTGCCTTCATGCTCTCATAAACAGGCCTTTCCTCAGGAGTTAACTGAAGAATTGCATCAGTCTCTGATGTCGGGGAGCGACTCATCAGGACTGCACCCCACAGTGCCTCATCCACCTCCTGCAGCTGGAATGCCAGCTCGAGCACTTCAAACCCGTCAAAAATATAATTCTGTACCTCATAAGCCTGTACTAAATCTTTAGGGATGTGCCGTCGGGGTGTGTACCTGGCACTCTGCTTTGAGCCACTAATGCTGTTCTCGCCAGAGGCTGACCTGTTGGCCTCTTTCTGCTCTTCAAGCACCAGCTAGCGCAGCTCTGTGGTGACCTTGTCCCGCTGTTGCTGTTCATCTAGCGCTAGTCTCCTCTCCTCGAGCAGAATCTTTCTAGCTGTTACCTACTTATCAGCCGGAACAATAACTGGGCCACTTATAGACTGTGCTGAGGTCTGGGACCTGCGGGATGCTGCATTAGCACCTGTCCTCACTGACACTCCTTAGTGTTGAGAAACTGCATTTGCCCCCCCGGTGGCATGATTGCTGAGAAACACTGCTCATGCTGCCATCCTCGTCATTTACTGCCTCCGGAAGGTATTGTCCGTTCAGGTATACAGGGCCTAGCCAGTCACCTGGGGTCTTCTCCCCAACACCCTCGCTTCTACCCAAGCTTGGAGGTTGGTCAGCAACTCAGGTTTATTAACCTTAGTGCTGAGGGGAAGTCCCTGTTCTTGACATAAGATGCACAGGACATACTTGGTCATGACTTTTATAGTCTCCATGTCAAGCTCCATGACTGTTACTATTACCTAGCAGTGACTAAACAGTGCCTGCAACAGTACTTTTATTGTTGGGTGACTAAGCTGTGCGCAAGGCTCCAACAGATCCCACCGCTGCCACCAATTTGACAAATACTGGGGCACCAGTGTTCCAGGAATGAATATCGGTTTCTAAACCATCAATCAACCCAGCACCTCTAGTACACCAGATAGGATCCAAACATATTGGAATACAAGTAAATTATAAGACCTCCTTGTCCAATTTTGGTAACGTGGACAGAAAAGCAGGCTTATCTCTGCAAGGTTGTGGATCGTTGGTTGGTTGCAACACATCAAAAATACAATTATTACCCAATGATAAAAGTGACTGTCCATTCAAGGTTGTATAGAAATAGCTACTTTATTATTACTATAACGGACAGTTCTAGCACACTAAAATTACAACCCACACTGTAAAGGAACACAGAGGACCAACAATTTGATAAAGGAAAGGGATGCACTCTGGATACTGACAGGAGGGTAGTTGGTAAAGTAATCAGTCTTATAGTTCAAGATTATTTGGTTTCAACACCAAAGGGGCAAAGGGTTGTAACTGTCTGTAAGGGTGCAGAACCACAATGTACCTGGAGCTGAAAAAGTTCTCGGTGCTCGACAGCGTCGAGGCAGTTCCAGACAGAGTTAGTGGCCCGAGACAGGGTCGGGTACCAGGCGACACAGGCAGTTTGGCAAGCGATGCTGGATGGATGTCTGCAGGCTGTCCAGTGTGGCGGCTCGGGGCCAAGAATCATTGTCGCTCTGCTGGTTGGAAGATCTTGAATGCTGGTCAAGGCCCCTTGGATGGCTCTGGTGACTGCGGCATGACAACAGTCAGTGGTGCAGCGGAATGCTGTTCCAGGACTCGACTGTCTCGAAATTGTCCTTAAAAGATGGACGCTGGATGATGCTTGTGTGGCACTTCTCCTAGCCTCTTCACAAGACCTGTGTCCTTTCAAGGCGGATGGCTCAAAGCTCAGGAGAGCGATTGCAGGCAATGGCTTTGTCCTTTGTCCAGAGACCCTCTGGCACTTCCCACCTAGGAAGCTTGCTGTCAGAACCTAGCAGGGCACGCTGTGTGCCGGCCAGGAACCGGTTCTGGAGCTGTTGGATGGGTCCTCTGAGGCCGGTATCTCTGTCTGTTCCCTGGGAGATGTTTAGGGGAGGGATCGTGCTTCCCTTTTAGAACTCCTGGCCTTCACTGGCAGAAGATCTAAGGTAAACTGTACCTTCAGCTCAGGTCCAAATGAGTCCTCCTACTTACTCCTTGTGAAGCCTTCAGTTGATCCGATCAGTGAGGTGATCAGCCCTCTTTTTAAGGCAAACTAGCCCCAGTGATTGGTGCAGGATAAGCCCACCTTAATGAACCAAATCCTGGGTCCCCACCAACAATCTTCACTGATGCTTCAGGTCAGAATCAGAGCGCTTGGCAACAGACAGGGGAAGATTGACAACATATACGTCTAAGTCCCACCCATCTTCCTTTCTACTGTACATCAAAGTGTCTCACTAATTAACTGAGCCCTGTGCAGCGCTTGGTCACAACATGGGCCTCCTTTGAAGTAGGGGGTTGCAGGCAGACATTTGTCTCCTAGAGTTCACATACTACCTTGCTCTGAAAGGAGTGGTTCCAGACAGGACATTCACTGCCCTTTCATACCAAGGAGGGGTATTGGTACCAAGTTGACACATTGCATTACAAAGAGGTGTTGGTCTCTGGTCTCCATTGTTACTTCCTGCGCCCAGGCCTTCCCTGTGGCCTGCTGATTAACATTCTTTAGTATTTGTCGCCACCAGGTGTAACAATGGAGATATTAATCCATGGGGCCTTGAAATGCTAATCAGGCTGCTCTCAGCCAGAGGCTTTTGATGTACCCACAGCTGTCAGGTGACAGCTACACATGACAGGGGAGGGTGGTGTTGGTAAGCATTGTCCTCCCAGAGTACATGACTATTTTTGTGCTGTGTGGTGAGCGTGGAAAGTTTGTGCAGGAATGGCCCCACATATTTTCGGAGGTTAATCTTCCATCATTCATTCTTTTTAAATAAACAAAAAAAATTGAATTCTTCAAACAAGGAGCAAAGTCTGACAGGAGCTGAGGGCTGGAGGAGAACGGTGTGCCGATATGCTGGCCCGGTGCCCTTGTGGGGCTGCAGCGTGGCGAGGGAGCAGTGTCTCCAAGAAGCTGGAATGAGGCTGACTGCATCCTGCTGGCAGCATAGTGGAAAGTGCTTGTTCCCTTTGGACCTGTGCTGGCCCCAAGGGTGTCTGAGGGGCAAGTGAGACTGTAGCCTCAACCGTGTGTATCCTGAAGGGATGGTCGGTCAACGCGACGCTGCCCGGTGAATTTTGTGAAAGCAGTGAGAAAGAAACTCAGGAGTTTTATGTGACTGTAGCACAGTGGGATAAAGGCACAGAATATAAAGTGGCACAGAGCGGAAAACAAGCAACAGAAGGTAAAAAGGTTTTGAAGCTGAAAGTGATTGGAAAAGAGTGTGAACAACACAAGAGTGAAAGTGAAAAGCAGAAAATGTATAAAGGAGCGCTGATTGAGCAGAAAGAAAAGGAAATGTGCAAATGAGCACAGGGAGGACAGACAGATGTGGAAAAACTGTGCAAAGAAGCCGCAATGAAAAGGAGGGTGCAAGTGAGCAGCAAAAGGACAAGAGAAGTGTGCAAGAGGCACAAGAAGGAAAGTCCGACCTTTGCGGGACCGGTAAGTCCCCATTGAAAATGCCATTCCCTATTCCCATTTGAGCCCGTATAGGCTTGACCGCAGATGGGGCTGTACCGCTCTGTTCTCAAAGTTACTACTTGGTTCATCCGACCATAGAGAGCCTGATGTTCAATAGCTGTTTTCAATGGGGATTGTCTTTGATAATTAACCTGGGCACTGGCTTTCCAAGAGCAACATTTTAGTATTTACTCACAGGAAAAGGCGCTCAACCAATCAGGTTGCTGAAACTGTGAGCGAGAACTGACAGTGTACCACCCACATGTCCATCTACCTGAGGCCCTTCCCCTGGTGCTGCCATTTTTGGTGCCCTCCTCCAGCCCTCTACTTCAGCGCCTCCTCTTCCCTTCCCACATTATCCCCCGCGCTATCACTCAACCCCCACCCACCACCACTTCACTTGTCTGCTGGGGCTCGCAGCTCCACAGCGCCTTTATGTCGGGCCACCATCATGGAAAGAGAATGGAGACTTAGTCCCTTTCTATGTGGAATGGTGGCAGCCATCTTGTTTTATTTCTCACAGGAGAATGAGCTCACACTAAACTCGCAGAGCCCATCTCCAGTGAAAATAAATAAAACTATTCGGACCGCGACAGATCCCTGGCGTGCAAATAGCTATCACCCCCTTGTCATGGGGGCGGGGCGTGTGTACCAGTTCTGGTAATGGTCCTGAGCCCTCACCGAGGCCCGAGCTAATGGCGGGCCATTACCGGCCATGGTACATCCTACGACAGGGGGGTGATTGCCATATTGCTTTAGTCATCTGTGTTCTCCCACTGCAGTATCTCTTGATTGGTTAGTGATTGGTATAAACAAGTATGCCCTTGTTTTGCAGAGTTTTGGGTTTCCCTCATGCTGTGACAGTGGGGTTGCGTCGAATAGTGGGGCCAACTGCTTATACTTCTTACTATTTGAGAACAGTCTCCGGTCACCCAGCATGATAGTTGGTTTGTATGTTTAATGCTTCTGACTTTATCTGCTGTTGTCAGCTTCTCAACACACTTGAACACACTTGAACATTGTCATCTGCACATTGGGTTCTGCATGTGTTGAGCACCTTAATTTTAAAGTTGTTTTGTTCGACTGGAATTCAACCAGTGATTTTTGTAATTATGGATTATGGGGTGTCTCCCACATACCTTCCTCCCTTCACAATGCCACCTCCTGCACACCCCCTTCATCCACCCCTCCCACCTCCCTACCCCAGCATACAAATATACATATAAAAACAATCGGCTGAACTCTGGTTAAATAAAAGCACACAACCTAAATTAAAGCTATTAAAAAGAAGTTGTTGAAAAAAACAGGATATGGCAATTATCAGTACCTGCTGTGGTGGGTGAAATGGTAATGTTGAGTGAATACATGAACCACTCTACAGGCAAATCCCAGATGACAAATGTGGCCATTGTCCAGTCATATAGCCTCTGGAATATTATGAGGTGCTAGATTTCTTTCTAGAATGGGTCTGACACCTACAAAACAGTTGTCTTCACAAGATAAACACTATAGCACAAACACCCAAGCTTGGACACCATGAAGTGTGATCCGTCAGGGAGAGTGATGCTATTTTATTTTTCACCTCAAAAGCATGACAACAGCCTGCAGGATCCTGAAAACCAAGCTCTTGATAATGCGCACAGTTTTGACGAATACTTTGCTGCAGTCTTATTGTGGGGATAGTCAGGTATTTTTTTCCTTCCTCAATGGAAAGTGATCTTCCATTGTTTAAAGTGTAGTGAAAGGTTGTTCTAGAGGGCTACTACTAGTCTGATATGCTTTGTATTCCTTACTTGCAAATATTGCCGGTAATACCTGCAACTCCCCCCATGGCGTTCTCTGGGACTCCATGGAATGGGGAGTAACTACCCTTGGTCGGCACTCAAAATCTGGTGGTAATTCCGCCAGCCCGAATGCCGGTAACAGTAATTCCATTTGGTGGTATCCAGACAGGTTTACTGGCGGGATACCACCAAACATGTAAGGAGAGCTGATGAACAGCATGTGGTATTTGACATCCTAGATTTCATTTTACTGGGATTCTTACATCATTGTGTTTTACTCTGCTTTTTGTTCTTGAAATCTTTTACATTGGATTGAATTAAGATATGCAGAGTCGTTGTGCCATTCCGGTGCACTGATATGTCTACGCGTTTGTATGCTACGAGCACACCTGATGTCTCACAGCTAGTTGATCTGCTCATAGTTCCCTCTTGGCATTTGTTTCCAAAATGTTGGGTTTTTGGGAATCACTATCATGTTGTAGCACAAGGTGAAGTTGGAGGGTTATTCGTTTGGGCTTGTTAGCCAAAGCAGCTTGATGGTTGCTATTGTTTAATGTTCGATAAAAAGGTGGGTATTGTTTTATTACACGATATGCTGTGCGGTTATGGCTCTCGATCTGCTCTTGGGCCTCACTTACTTCTTTCATGAGTTGGAATGCCCAGGCATCATCTTAAGTCTACGGGGCATGTTGCATACGTTGACATAAGGGGTTAGATTTGTCACCACACTAAACATCATCTCAGATGAGAATGATATCATGTTGGTCATTTATAATGTAGATTCTATTTTGGCAAAGGTTTGTACTTTTGACTCTCTTTCTGGATTTACCAGTAAGGTTCCAAATCCGAATGATTTCCTCTTGTGTCTTCTATAATGCCTCCAACCAACCTCCATGGTTTCCGCTGGTCTTTTATTTATATTTCTTATCTGGGGATAGCCCTGTCCAGTAATTGTAGAGAGTTCTAAGATTTGAACCTGAGAAAATATCTTTCTACCGTGTCCACAATGTTGAAGACATGGTTCTCCCATCACATCTCCTCATTTGGTCTATACTTTAAAATGGTAGTTCTAGCGAATCCATAATTCTTTTTTATTATTTATCACCTTTGGCTGCAAAGATACTTTTTGGACTGACTTTCTAGTATGTTCATAAGGTTTGTGTTGGGCACTGATGAGCTTGGCTCATTTGGACTGACCTGGTTCTTCCGTACAATCTTAGAGGGATTTCTGCTCTGGATTTTGAGTTCTTGTTTTTCTCAAGCCCATTTTGCCTCCATTTGGTATACTTCAGATTCTGCACCTTTTGATCCCATCTGTACCGCTTTTCGTGAATGGGCTGGAATCTTTTGGCCACTTCAGATTGTGGTTCTCCCGGGCAACATGTTTCCTACTGTAATCTGCTTCTCTGGTTGATTTTCCTTCTAAGATAGTGCTCAGTCATATTCCCTTGGTGTATTATAATAGTATGCAAGCTGTTTTCAGTTGCAAAAGACCATCTTTTCATCGAGATCCTGTGTCTCAATCATATTTACAATGTATTATTCATTTCAAGGGGTTTAGGAAACTTAATTTCTTCTGTTTACAACTGTATTCAGCTTCGCTCTACTGACCTCAATCCGGAAATCCTGTAGTAAAATGGATGCAGATTTGAGCTATGTTATGGATACTGATCAGCGGTTTCCTGCTTCCTACCCACCAAGGGATGTGTGTTTTAATTGCAGATTTCACCTTTTACAATTAAAGGGCCTAAACTAACTGTGTTATACCCCAAAGAGCCCCATTTATTTGACGCACACTGGGTGTCTGAGGTGTCTAACCTCTCCTGATGATTTTAAACATATGCTTTGAACCTGTCCTAGTCCTCTTGATATTTGGAACAGGTTTTCTGCAACACTGTTTGAAGACTTTGATATCTTTGCTTCCCCATCTCCAACTAAATATCTCTTTAGTGATATTGGCAAATTGGTGGTGATCATGTGCATATTTTTTTTACCTTGAATTGGTGGTGATCATGTGCATATTTTTTTTTTACCTTGACTGTCTGATTGCTGAACAATGTTTTCTTAAACATTGGTTATCTAGACAACCTCCATCACGCAAGGAATAGAGCAGGACATTGTCGTATGCTGATGGTATGGACAATACGAATGCTTGTATGACTTCCCCTTTTCAACCACCTAGAAACACTTGAACGGGTTTCCAAAATTACTTACAATGTGAGCAAAATGAAGTGAACACATGCTACCCCACCCTTAAACACATCAGTGGATGGATACAAGCTGCAGATTGTACCAAAGTTAACCATTAATTAGCATGCATGGTCAGAAAAATAAACACAATGTGTTCAAAAGAAGACAAATACATGTTGTATCGAAAAACATACTTTGCAATAGATATCATCCGTTTAACACATAGACTAGACCTCAATCAATAATTGTACATCTACAGTCACTGGAGATGGCTGTACTTAAAACGCTCACCTATTTCATGGGCACGGTGATCAATGTGCATATGCACTAAATATAAGTGTGGTTGGTAACAGTGTGACAAACGTTCCACTATCAATGTCGACACATTGTGTTTCTGGCTAGAGAGGGAAGACTGTGGGCCTCATCACGGGTTGGGCAGTAACGCCAGCGCTAATAGCGCTGGCGTTATTAGCCCTACCGCCAAACCCACCGGCGCTATTAGCGCCGGATCACGGGTTTGGCAGAGCAGGGAATTGCCCATTCCCCATTGGGCTCAATGGGGAAATTTCACATGTTTACCGTTGGTGGATTTCCCGGCGGCAGTAAACGGGCCGAAAATTGGCAAATTTTTGGCGGATTACCCCCCAACTCAGAGCTGGAGGAAATCAGCCGAAGCCA
Source organism: Ambystoma mexicanum (assembly GCF_040938575.1). Taxonomy (NCBI): domain Eukaryota; kingdom Metazoa; phylum Chordata; class Amphibia; order Caudata; family Ambystomatidae; genus Ambystoma; species Ambystoma mexicanum. Next base: position 230,222,370 of record NC_090931.1, on the reverse strand, counting down.
TGATTTGGCGGACACGTAAATGTGGCGGTAAGAGCGCTACTGCCGCATTTAAGGGCTACCGCCAAACTCGTGATGAGGCCCTGTGTCTTGCATCAGTTCAAGGTTTAATTTGTCCATCCAAGCCTTCCTCAGGACACCCAACTCAAGGCGACGTGAATATATGGTTCCCCATTTATGAAAAACACCTCCAGAAAACACTAAAAACAAAGAACATAGCAAGGTTTAAAAACTGACCATGAGAGGTTCCATTATGTATGAAACCCATATACTGAAACTGTCCGCCCACCTTCAATTTATTCTACGTATCTTGTGTCACTTGCTTCTCTACACAACATAAATATTGTGTGTTCAGTAATTTCTTACTAAAATCATTGGCGTGCAATAAGAAAACGAACCCGGACATGAGGTGTACAGTACCGGCTGCTACACTCAGTAAGGTAATAAGATTTCTAATAATGTTCTCAGTAGTTATACTGCGCCATAGGGTGACCAATAATGTCATGAGCCAGAAGAATTCAAACATAACAACACCATCATATCAAAGGTTGACGTAAGCACAGAATTAATTAAATTAATTAAAATCCAAAAAAGACCAGATCTTTGCTACAAAGTGCACGTGGTTTTCATAATTAGATAAAAATTTTACCAAAGGACAAAAAAGGATACAGAATAAAACAGAATGAGGAGAGTCAACAACTGGCAGCCTCAACTAGGTTACGTGAATAATCTCGGCTTTATACTCTCAATTACACTCTAAGCAGCCAAGCTCTATGGATATAATGAGCCGTTGCTCAGAGAACATGCATGCCCGAGCACTGGCTCAGGAATCTCACAGCACAGGCCGATTGTCTAAACTCTGCTTCTCTTAACATTGGCAACAAATACATTTTCCTCAGCTAAATGCAACTCACCAGAATCACAGCCCGCTAACTCCTGTGCATGGGGAAAACAGAGTGGTAAAAGGCCTGGTTTGCTTTCTATGACCAGTGTTCGCTGCACTCGGGCAGAACGGATTTGTAAGGAATGAATGGGGGCCTTCTAGGATTCAGGGGCATGTGGTGGGCTGGGTGAGTGGGAAGCATGGGGGATGGAGCCCCCTATTGATGGCGCATAGGTTGAACGAGGTTGGGGGTGAGGGTGTGAATGAGAGATTGGGGCAGGGATGTGGCATATGGGGGTTGAATCCTCTAATTACAGAGCAGACGAGGAGTGGAAGGGCAGAGGAAAAAGAGGCACATTCTGGGGAACAGAGTTTAACGCAAAGGCTGTAGAAGCCCTATTCAGTGGCTGGGATCAGTGGGTCAGATATTCGGGGAGAGGAGCCTCAGCGCACTCACATGGAACCAAACCACTCATAAACCTTTACCTTCCGAAAGGAAGGAAATCCGGACATCCCAATTGGGCATTGTAAACCCTTACACCACCAACTGCAGTAAAGGGCCAAAGCATAGCTTTCCACTGTGAGTTTAATTATAGCAGCCATGATTGGTCGAAAATCGCCTTGGGCAGAAAGGGGAGAGTGCAGGCAAAATAAGAGGTACCGAGAAAGAGGGAAGAGAGGACAAAGGAGGTAAAAGGAGAAGACCAAATGAGAAGGTGGGAAAGAGAAAGATGGAGAAGAAGAGGGAGTCCAAGAGGAGGGTAGGGAAGGCGTTTGAGACGAAATGGAGCACAATAGGCAAAGGAGATCAAACACATGGAGAAGAGAAAGAGATTGTGTTCTGGAAGATTGATTGAAAAGATTAGGAAAGAGTCTCAGAAACGAGATGAGACATCCAGGCTCACAGTACAGTTTGCTTCTAGAGTTACTGCTGCTCATCCCAGCAAACAATTTCTGCTTTGTGTACGGCCCCATTTACTTTTCGTGGGAGGAGAAGGTTATATTGTTAACTTTGGTCTCTACTATATCAAAACGATCAAATTAGAGGCAAAAGAAAGGAAATGTATTGCAAATGTGTGCTGGGAGGGAACATTGATGGTAGTTGCTACATTGTGATTGGCTGGAAAGAGGGACACACATTTGTTGAAGTGTACTTAAGGCATTTCATAGTATCACTTCATGATGTCTAGAGCTAACCATTGAAACATTTACATGTTAGAGCATATAGGGTATGTCTTCCCAATAGGGACCTGAAAAGTGCAGTGCTTTTTCGCCCTATGTTTGTCGGTTCACAAACTCCACTCTCTTGTAATTTTTCAGGAACTACGTCAATTATTGAACAGAAATGCAAGATCGGGATGAAGTCCCCATTCCCTAGTGGCTACTTCATGCAAAATGTCTGGAAGCCGTCTTTTTGCACCCTCTCGTCCAAACCAGCCCTCGATCAGATCAATGGATGCCTGAAGAATAAGTCAGTCTATCTCATGGGAGATTCGACCCTGCGCCAGTGGATGGAGTACTTTGGAAGCATCTTAGAGAGTATGTTTCTTGTTGCTTGTCACAGTAGCTTGGCATTTATCTTATACTACCTCTATACCAACACAATCCCCCTGCTTGTTCATGAAACCAACTTCATGTTGTATGAACGAGAGCATATAAAATGGCTGTCATAGTTATGAGCCCAATATGTTTCTGTTTACTTATTAGAGCAAATCGCTTGTGATCAGGCCACATGTACAGCCTATGTAAACAGGAACAGGTGCTGCTTATTGCACCCCAAATACTGGAGACATTCTTCCAATATCCAATTGCACACCCATGCAAGAATAACTATCCTGGATCTTGAGGTTCAGACACCTGAAACAACACAATTGGCTATGGGATCTGAGAGCCTTTGTATGATAAGCATAGAGGCAACATGAGGTTTATACAGATCACATAGATGCATGCTATGTGCAAGCAACCCCCATAAAGGACGAGTCTTCAGGCAAACGTCGGGACGATGATGAGCAATCCACAGATCCGGCCCAGAGGCGAGTCTACAATAAATATCATGTGATCATATTGAAGGGAATGTCCAGGAAAAAAGATTGTCAATGGGGGAATATTCAATTTTGTGCATTTGAACGCATTTACACAACCCACTATTTCGTTAAGGCAATTGTAGTGTATAAAGGTCACGTGATCACACAAGCAATACATTTAGTTAGAAAAATAAATTTTTCTTAGTTAAATGCATAGGCTTACTTATTACAGGGCCCGCGGTAGCGACCCTGTAGTTATGGTTAAGTTGCTCAACTCATAGTAAGAGCACTTTTGGGTGGCTTATAACTTTGCTCCCTGTGGACAAATCCTTACCAAACGTTGCATAAAGAGTATATGGCCCACTCTGAATCTGTCTGGTAAGTTTGGTGAGGTTTCATCCGGGGGGAAAAGTTGTAGGGGGGACGCAATGGAAAAACATTTTGCTCAGGCCTACAGCCCAAACTGCTGGACGGATTTTCACCAATTTTGCGGCAGGAGCGACGGATTGGTCCCAGAAGCGTGCTTTTGTAAATTTGGTGTAAACCGTCCAGTAGTTTTCTTTAAAACAGGCAAAATGTAGGTCCCAAAACATTTGTGATATCTGGGTCTGCTCCGCAGTCCCAGTTCCCTGTTTGCTCCATGGACAGGACTCCGATTGGTCCGGAGGGTGGCGTGAAGTCTGCAGAAATCAACGCCCCTGCTGATTGGCTGGTGAAAAGCGTGATGTTCATCATATTTTTCCAAAAAATATGTCTGCGGCTGTCTGCGGATAGCGCGGTGGGGAACAGGGCTGGGAAACTTGTTTTGGGGCATTTGGTGTTGGGAAGAGGGGCTGGGAGGGGTGAGGGAGTGCAAGAAAGATGATATGGGGTATTTTTTTAGGTGGAAGAGCGTGCGGGTGGCGCGGCCGTCCGCAGACACAGCAGTAGTCCGCGGATATGGTCTTAGGCGGCCAGCTTATCTGGTGACTGCAGGCCGGCTTTTTTAGGCAAGGGGAGTGGAATGTAGATGATATGAGAATGTTAGTATAGGTTAAAAATAGCCCATGCATCCGAGAGTCTAGGCACTGGCACAACTTCCACAGGCAAATAAAGCCATGCAACCAAGAATTTGGCCACAATCATCATAGTAGGAAGTGTTTGGTGGACAGTTGGAGAAACACGTTTGGAGTTATTTGGTAACTACAAGAGGGCTTGTTAGAGTAGGGTAATGGAATCTAGATGATATGGCGATATTGCCATTTGTGAAAAATAGGGTTGGCGGTCTGTTTTGATGTCTGCAGATGATTGTTTGAATTGGGAAGTTAAGGGCAAGTTGTGGTGTGTTGGTTGTGACCAGTGGCCAGATTTTTGGGTGCATAGCCGTATTATGCTGTGGTGGTTGTGGCCATTGCCTACATTCTTGGGTATATGGCCTACAGCCATGCACCTAAGAATCTAGGCACTGGCCACAACCACCACAGCATAATACGACCATGCACCCAAGTATCTGCCTACTGGTTACAAGGATTGTAATAATATGTGCACAGAAATTGAATGTGGCCACTGGAAAGAACCATTATAATAACATGTCTATAGTCATTCTAGAAACTGTATAGGCAGTGTATCGTTTTTGGAACATATTTACACAATACCATTGAGGTGGAAATGGTCCTTTTCATTGATGTAATATTGGAGGTAAAGGTTGACTTTGTTGTACATGATAATGCAGGAGAACACTTTGCTTCTTTCTCTGTGAAAAAAACATAGCATAATATGTTAGGTAAGGTACTTCACAATGTTGCATTGCACACAATCGTACATATTCATGTACTTTTTAGACGCTCATAATTAGTACATTGCAAGTACTATGCTTCAAACAACATTACTGTGCGTTTTTTCACAGTTGCTCTGTTTGGCTGTATAATCATTGGGTCTGTGGGAAATCCATGTATTAAAAAAACCCTAGTACATTTATTTGGATCTGTGGGAAATCCATGTATTAAAGAAACCCTAGTGGAGTGCCGCAGAGTGCCTGTTGGCCAGAGAGGACGTCCGGGTGGTGATTTGCAGCTCCTGCCCATTGTGAACTTTGTATGACTGTTTACATTCTTATGGGACTTTGCTGAAATTTAGGACGATGTTTAATGGACCCTATGCCTTTCATTTACTGAAATATCTCTTTGTTACTGACAGAAATCTGTTATTAATACTATTTCATCCTGTTTGTTGCAGTTTTCTGGTTGGCCCCGTCCATTCCTCTCCGACACCTTTCAAAACCTCCACTGCGCCCCCCCCCCCACGAGGAGTGTTGCGGAGTGCCTGTTGGCCTATTTGCCTGTTTGCAGGCATCGGGCGTTAACCGCAGCAGTGTTTCGAATCCCTTTCAGACCCATTCGACGCGGTCTGCTTCCCATAAAAGAAAGCAATTAGCTGAATTTTCCTCATGTGTCTTGGGCGCCGAATGGTTTGCAACCTGTGCGAGTGACTGTGTATCTGTGTGTGCCTTTTTTGTTTAAAGAAATCGTGTCTGGTCCTCGCACTAGAAGCGTGAGGTTACAGGGGGGTGGATTTATGATGATATTCTATCCGCGCCCCTAGTCTTCTCGCCAGTCAAAAATACCATGCACATGGCTTTAACCATGCCTCTCCCGCTCTCTCCTCCTTTGGTTAGTGATTCATTAATGTTAGAACATGAGAGGGAACGCGGTTCTCCTATTCTGATTGAGTCTGCTAAAATTACGTATGAGGGTGATAATGTTCCGAGCAGGAAATCGCGAAGTGGTTCACTTAAGAAAGGAAATGTTGGGGGAATGGACCAATAATTTTTGGATACCTCTCCTGTCTTCCAGGAGGGAGAGGTATCCTTGTTGGCACTTTCCCAATATCCACTGGGATATGACGAGCGTGCTGAGGATATATCCTCAGCTCAACCCCACCAAGATCAGGCAAGTAAACCTCGTATAGTCGAGGAAAAGGATTTGTTGTTGCCAAGACTACTTGCCTGCATGATATCATTACTTTCTTAGGCAAATTGTCGACTGCTGTGAGTGTTACTGGCAAATGTTGTACTCTGGGTGACTTACCCAACAACTGATGTGGGGAGTGGACAGGTTTCTTCTAATGTGGATATGTTATGCCCTACACCAGTATCCAGCCTTTCTTTAAAAACTAACTCTAAAAGCCCCCTAATTGTGAATGAACCAGAGTCTATAACATCTGATATGACAGAAGAGGTTTCTCTGAAAAAGAAATAGGAAAATTATTCAATCCCAAAATCAACCTCAAGCATTTTATAAAGCTGGGAAACATAGATCTCGAAAGACTGGAGATCTTTTGTTACCAAAGAATTAAGCGAAGGATCTCATTTTGGGGTGGGATTGGATATTGATCCAGAACACGATTTGAGAATGGCAGAGCAGATCTGGCAGAAGCATGGAAACTGCTCTCCTGAACATCCGTGAAGATCTGCTTTCCAACCTTGACTCTAGCATTCCCTCTGTCCCCATCCTACTTGATCTCTCCTCTGCCTTCGACACGGTCAACCATACCATCCTGCTCAACCGTCTCTGGGATAACTTGGGCATCACCGATCAGGCTCTGGCCTGGCTGACCTCTTTCTTCTCTGATCGACCCTCCCAAGTCCAACTTGGGTCCTTCCTATCATCTGTCTTGCTCTCCACCTGTGGTGTTCCCTAGGGGTCTAACCTTTCGCCCTGGCTTTTCAACCAATAACTGGCAACTCTCGCCCGCTGTATTGCCATTTTCTGCTCAAACTTCCAGTGCTACGCAGACAACACTCAACTCATTTTCAGGCTGCCCTCAGCCACCTCCTCCACCTCTCTCATCACTGATTGCCTAACTGCCAACCAAGATTGGTGTGCCACTAACGATCTTTGTCTTAATGCCAGCAAGACAGAGATCCTCCTCATTGGCACACAATGACCTTCCTTTCCACTCACTCTATGGCCAGTCGCCCTTGGCCCTCCGCCTATCCCCAACTGCAAGGCCAAGAACCTTGGTGTCACCTTTGATTCCACATTCTCCTTTACCGCCCACATCGCTGATGTATCAAAAAAGTCAAACATCCTACTGCACCTCCTCAGAGGTATTCTTCCTTTCCTCTCATTCCCACAGAAGCTCACTGTCTCCCAAGCTCTGGTTCACTCTAAATTGGACTATTGCAACAGCCTCTTTCCTAATCTACTTGCCTCTGCTCTCCGCCCTTTACAATTTATCCAGAACAGGACTGCGAGACTTGTCCTTGGCCTCAAGCCCTGGGATCGTATCTCTCCAGCTCTGAAATCTCTCCATTGGCTCGCAATGGATGCAAGGATTACATTCAAAACCCTCTGCATTGTCCACAAGGCTTTCTGGGGCCTGGGTCCAACATACCTTCAGCTATCCCTCCGCAAATACCCCCCATCTCGAGCACTCCCCTCCTCTACCTCTAACTCCCTCAGGGTCAGTCGTTTCTCAAAGAAACAAGCTGGGGGTAGATCTCTGTCTTCGGCTGGGGCCTCTCTCTGGAACAGTCTCCCTGCCACCCTAAAACTTGAGGAGAACCATCTCTGGTTCCGGAAGCACCTCAAAACCTTCCTCTTTGCTTGTGCCTTTTCCTCCCCTCTCCCCTGTTGATTCTACTCTCCCTCGGCACCATGCACCTGGCCACCCTCTGTCCTCCGGGCCCGGGTACCTGCTCATCTTGTCACCCTCACGCACTGCCTTCGGGCCACCCCCTGCACTGGGGTCTGTATCTGTACCCATACAGCCCTCCCCTTTTCTTCCTGCACTTTCAGACCCACATGGCCTGCTGCCATAAACCCAGCACTTGCCACTTGCTGCCTGCACTGTTTGTTGCCTTTTTATTTATTATTTTATTATTTTTGTTTTTTCCTTTTGTCCCCCCTTCCATGCACTTCTCCCCCTTCTCCCTCTACCCTGCACTTGCACGTTCTCAATGTCACTAGGCCTAGTAAGATCATTGTTTTTGTTCTCCCCTGTTCCCCTTCACTTGCCTTGCCCCTCTGAAACACTTGTGTATGAGCGCGATAGAAATAAAATATCAATATCAATATCATGGGGAGGGGTGGTGGCGGAAAATACATTAACTGAAGAAATGAGTCACAAAGGTCTGGTAAACAAAAAATGTGGCAAGAAAAATAAATCTAAAATAACTAGTTATAACACCATTTTGCTACCAGTGCAGGCGGCTGATAAATTTAAGAAGCAGACATCTTCTGTAACTACGGGAATGCAAGTCACAGAGAAGGAAATGTACAGTTTATTTGCTAATAATCCTAGGAACCAATCTGCGCATTTTACACCCGACAGTGAGGTAATAAAGACCTCAAAGAATGATATGCAAATTGGGCCTAATACGTTTGCTGAAGTCTTCAAAGAACAAATAGAGGCAGCCAATCCCTCAAAAGGGACCCAGATTTTGAACAGATCTCCCATTGTAATCTCGCCGGGTTTGACAGAGGAAACACAGGGAATGGTTGTGAGTGAAAATCGGATAAAGTTGCCAAATGAAAAAAAAAACCTGAATCTAATAATGCATTAGTGTTTTTGATTAGATCCACCATCCTTGAAATGTTACCTGTGAATGCAAACCCTTATAGTCCTTCCTTGGTCGGTCCTCCCACTGCCACAGATCATATAGACAAGGAGATTAGAAAGAGATGCCCTCATTACGAGTTTGGAGGCAGCCAGTGTGCTTTTAGCACCATGGCTGCCTCCAAACCGGGCTCCAATACCGGGTTCCTGCAATGAGGAATAACCGGGTCATTCCGACATAGGAGGACCCGTTAATTCCTCCTTGCAGGAACCATTCCCCAATCCCATTTGAGCCCCCATAGGGCTCAATGGGGAGGGAGGTAATAACGGGCAGATTACATCTGGCCTGTTATTACCTCCCTCTTCCCCTCGCGGGACCAGGAAAGGATGCCTGGTTTTACCAGGCGTCTGATCTGGGTCCCGAAAAGGGAACCTCATAATCGATGCTCCTGGAATGAAGGGGGCCGGTCCCGTACCAGCCCCCTTCATTCCGGGAGCACTAGGGTCGTAATGAGGCCCAGTGACTTTCTTAACGAAAGCAGTACCTATAGCTGCAGGATTATCGGCGGGTGGGGGGGGGGAATTGTGTGCTCAGAATGAGGAAAAGATTTGTGAGAAAGACATGAACGCGAAAGAAATGCCAGTGAAATCTGAATCAGAAGGACTGCGGGGTAAACTCCCTAATACCATTCGTGAGAGCCATCTAAGATTTGTGCAATGGTGCAAACCCCGTTTTCCGAATCATCCAAGCATTCTCCTCTATCATCTGTTTGAATATGGGGGCCCTCCCAGTATCGTGTACGTGTCCTGGCTCTCATTAACGAGATACCATCTCTTCGATTGATCTCGTCTGTGGACTTAGTCAGTTGATTTCATTCACCCAACTCGATGTGACCATGTCAGACTTCTTTTCCACTCTAGACTGCTCTATGATGCTATTTTACTGGAGGCAGTGCAATTTAATCGCATGGGTTACGATATCCTGATTTTTAGTCCAGGTCTTGGTTGGCCTAAGTGTGTGGAGAATGACCTTGCTCTGTCTAGGATGAACCAGCTTGGTGGAACACCTTTGATGAGTGATAGGTCTGCTCCAAGCGCAGATGATGAACAAGGCTAGAGATGGTTGGCACTATCCTTAAGGGAGTCTATATCCCAGTTAAAATCTTTGAGGCAAGATCTTTAACCCAAATAAACAGACTAATGACCCTGTATTGATGTCTTAGAACTCTAGAGGCCTCTCTAACATTTCTTTGTCAGGTGAACTCTGTGAGAAGTTAGAAAATTGTAAGGTCGTCTGTATCCAGGAATCCTGGATGACCTCTAGATTTCATATAGATGGTTTTGTTTGCAAGCACCAACTCGATAAAAGGGGTATCCGAGGTAGACTCCATGGTGGTCTCCTTATTGCGATACAAAATGGAGAGGGAATTAAGATTTTGGAGTCCTTTGATATCATAATGTGGGCTATGGTGGATATGGCGGCAGTTTTAGAGTTGGCTTGGCTAATCACCTTTCACACATCCTTGTAAATATATATTGGAATCCGCTATGCAATCTTTCCATTACAATCTGAAGAATAAAGGGGACTGCTTAACTGCAATGATGATGAAATATAGTGTATTGTAATTGCTGGTGATTTAAACGCAGAGATATTACATAGTTAACGTTTGTCCAAAAACTTGGGATCGACCACCACATTGAACACAGTAACCAGCTAATTGAAGGTGCTCCGGTAGGAATGTCAAGGAAATTACTCCACGGATACATATGGCATGACATTTTTGTAAATTGGGGTCTTCAACATGTAAATGACACCCTGAATTAGGATCTTGATCCTTACACTTGGTCTGATGGAATCAGGGTTTCTACTATTGACCACATATTTTTATCCCAAAGATTGAAGCATGTGATAAATTCAATATTATAGACTCTAATCTGAGTGATTACAACATTTTAGAGGCTGTGATAAAAGTGGATTGCGAGCAGTCCTCGGGAGGCAGGTTCTATCCTATGTTAGAAGTTAATTCATCTAGGAACCATAATAAATGGCCTGATGGGAAAGCAGGCATTGAAAAACTGGCTTAAGAGCCATAAGGCACAGATGTTACAAGCTGATAATGAGGCCATGTTGAATGCCCTTAAAGAGGGCTCTGCACTGTAATTTTGGTGCCTGATTAATCAACTTGAGTCTTCCCAAGTGGCAGCCCAATCTATTATGGAGGATACTTGGGCTGGTTACTTTGGTAGCTTATACGCAGGAAAACACTCTATGTATGAAAAACTTGCTGGAATTAGGACCCAATCATAGGACTGTAACTTTTCGATCTCAGATATTGAAACCCAAATTAAGAACTCAAGCTCTTCTAGGGCATGCGGTCTGAATGGGTTTAGCTAATGTCATCTTGAAGAGAACCCTGAGGTGTGGGCTAAATCCCTCTCAATGTTCTCCGACATTAAAGTGAATAGGCTCATACTTGAATCTTGGCATGTCTCATATGTCATACCTGTGTACAAGAAAGGAGATAGGAGCCTGCCTGCAAATTATTATCCCATTGCCCCGATGGATGCTGAATCAAAGATATCTTCTGGGCTAGTACCCAAACATTTGGTGGAGTGGGCCAAATCCAATTCTATTCTTTTGAATAGGCAGTTTGGCTTCCGTAAGGCAATGGGGATGGAGATTGGCAGATTAGTGTTCACTTTGTTACAAGAAAAAGCATGCAGGAAGGACGCTGCACCAATGTATATTGCCGCAATTGATCTGTCCCTAGCATTCGACTTGGTTGATCGTGTATTTCTTTGGTCAAAACTTTTGTCTTTGGGCATTCTGCATGGAATTTTAACTATACTGATCCATCTGCACAAAGGCTCAGTAGTGCAGGTGAGACTCAAAATAGAAGGAAAGTGATCACGCCTGATAAAAACTACCAACGGCTTATGGCAAGGATGCATATTCGCTCGTACACTCTTCAATCTATAAGTATCCGATGCTGGACAGAGCCTAGATGTCGCGTCATTAATCTCTCCCAAAATTGAGGGGTGGAAAATAAATTGGTGGGCACATGCCGATGACTTTCTAGTAATCGACGTTACGCCTATAGGCCTTCAGCGCAAAATTAACGCTTTCTCAGCTTATGTCATAAGAAACGGCCTAGTGATTAATAAGAAGAAATCAGTTATTTATTTTTTTATTTAACTGTTTTACAATTTTTACAAAAGGCAAAAAAGAGAAAATTAATTCTCCAGTATAGTTATTGGGTCTTTCCCTGGTAGAGATAGTCTCCTCAGGAGGTCCAATTTCTCACATTTATGAGTTCAAGGCCTTCAGGAATAGGGACAGTCCAATAACACATCGCTTATTGTTGCCACTAGCCAACATGGCCCATAAGTTTTCCAAGTCCAAGGTACGATGATTCTTCAGTGGTTGGGTTAGAAAACGTTGCCTGATCTCGACAAGACCGTTGCATTTAAGCACCAGGTGTTTGGTAGTTTCTATAACATCTGGTATGTCACAGTATCGACAGTTATTTGAAGTGGATTGTTTACGGATTGCTAAAATTTCGTTAGTTTTTGGTTGGTTCATTCTGTACCTTAAAAAGGTTCTGCTTAGGCGCTTGTCAGGACATTGGCGGAGGTAACCACGCACATCGTTAAGTTTCATTGGTTTGCTTGGGAGGTTTGTTGTTAATAAATAGTTGTTAGCGACCTCTACGGTGTTTATCCAATCCGCTTCAAAGAGTTTCATTATCACCTGATTTGGGTTCTGAAACAGTGTTTCTCTGGTAGTGTCCAGATCTTGCAGAATGGAAAGGTTGGACTGCTCGCATCTACTAAGCATTCTGTTATTGCCACACTCCATTTCTTTCCAAATGATGTCCAAGACTTTATTTTTCTGAGCGTTGGTGACTTTGCGGTACAACATGAGGCTAGCTCTCATCTTGAAGGCCAAAAGTGAGGTTAGACAGAGTTCTCTTCTTATCAAGGCTATCGGAGTGGAAATAGCCAGGCCAAGTACTCCTCGCCAAAAAAACCTGTCATATTTTGCCCAGGTCAAATCCGGCATCATAGGCATTGTGTCAGTGCCATAGATCAAGGCAGGGACAACTTTAGAAATCAGTTATTATGTGCCCTACTAACCGTAAAAAGAACTCCTCATTTAGATGGTTTTTAAAAAGGCCTAATATGTTAAAAATTAGATCACTGCGCTATCTTTGCTTTCAAGCGTTTGACACCCGGAAAAAATATCTGTATTGGAATTGTATTGTGGAGCGAACAGGCTATCTGATATCGCAGATGAGAAAGGTTGCCCAGAAATACTGCAAATATTCTTTAATACCCTTGCTCTGCCGTTTCTATAGGCTAAAAGTTATTCCAAAACTAAGTTATGGTTTGGAACTACTTCCAATCCAATCTGCAGAAGATTGAGGCTAAAATCAGGAGAACGCTGTTGTTCTGTCTACCGAAATGTGTTCCACTCGCAGAAATTGTATATTGGCCAAGGAGAACTGCCTATAGGCCAACCTGGGGGCTAAACTAAAGACTGAGTCCTCGTGGCTCTTGCTATTACAAACAGATTGTTTAACGGCCCTGAGTAATATTGGAGTCTCACATGGAAAATTGATGGATAACCCAGTTAGAGTAAAGCGTTTGTTACAAAACATTGATTGGGCCAAAACAATGGACAGTGTGCTCATGTCTCCAATATATTTCCATCTGGTTTCTAACTGGAAGTCTATGTGTAAACCAGAATCTTATTTGCTAAGATTTCCTGATCATTATTGCTGAATTGCCTATATGAGGTTTCAATTTAATGTGTTATTGACTGGTGAAATCATGGATTTTACGGCTGTTAGAGGGGGAACACATGTACCGTATCAATTTTGCAAAGGTTTCACTGTGAGAGAAACATTGAGGCATCTTCTTTTGGAATGCGAATCCATTAGTCTGCAACGGCTGAGTGCTTTTGGGAAATTTGTCTCAAATACTGACTGTGTTTTCCCTGAAATAATTTGGTGGACTTTGTTGCACGGTAAATCGGTGGCCCTAAAGTTGGCCATCATTAGATTTCTTTCCGAAGAGTGTGGTTTAATCATAATTCGATCTGATTTTCATTCTATGAAACATCAGTATACAGTTCATCTGAATTTGTACTTTTAGCTCAGGCCTGGGCTAAGAGGAATAATTGTATTTTAATTGTTTCTGTTAGTTGAAATTGTTTGTTCTGTGTTATCTTAGTATTATTTCTTTTCTTGAGTTTGTGGCACGTATGGAGACTTTGTTTCATTGTTCTGTTCTTAATTTGACATGTGTTGAGACTGTTATGTTTAACTTTTGTAATGAAAACCAAAACATATAAAGAAATTAAATGAAAAACCCTAGTACATTTATTTGATGTTACGTGTCACACTATGTCTGTTTGAAGTGTGCAGTACTTAAAGGAATGTTTAAGGTGCACACATAATTGTATTTGTTGTTACAAGCAGTGTTGCAGTAGGAAGAATTGTAATGGTGTATGGGTTTTTCTTTTTTCGAAAGTGTTGGTAGTATGGCCGCAGTTAGATTCCTGTTGGTGGATTCTAAGTATTTTACTATTGGAAACTAATATTGCAGTATTATGGGTGCAGTTAAATACCAGTTGGTGTATTCTAAATGCTGATAGTTTTACAGTTGTTAAGGGTAAGTTTTGAAGCACTTTCATTCCTGTTGGTGGATTTGAACTTTTTGACTACTGGAAACTAATATTGCAGTATTATGTATGCAGTTAGATACCAATTGGCGTATTCTAACTGATACTACTTTAATAGTTTTATAGGGTATGTTTTGCAGCACTTTCATTTCTGTTGAGGGGATTGCAATTTTTACACTATTGGAACCTAAAATTGCAGTTTTATGGGTGCAGTTAGATACCAGTTGGCGTATTGTAACTGTTGATAGTTTTATAGTTTAGAAGTGTATGGTTAGAAGCACTTTAATTTTTGGTGGTGGATTCCAACTATTTACTATTGGAAAGTAAAATTCCAGTGTTATGGGTGCAGTTAGACAGCAGTTGGCACATTCTAACGGTTGATCGTGTTTCAGGTTAGAGACTAGAGTTTGTAGACCCTCATAATCAGTACTTTTTAAGTACTATGGGTGAAACAACATTAGCGCGTGGTTTGCACAGTTGTTGTTTCTATGTGCATAATCATTGGGTCATTTGGGGAAAAAACTGTATCGCATTATAAAAAATGTACAACATGTACATTTGTTGGCATATTGAAACTGTTTCCCATTTCACAAACAGCATTGTAGTGGTATGGATGTAGTTACATACCAGTTGCTGTATGCTAAGTTTTTATAGTTTTACAGATCAGAAGGAATTTTTTTTTGTTGCACCTGTTGGTGTCTATCGTGCACTAACTTGTGCTAGTTTTACAGGTTAGTGACTCAATTTAGGTATAAGGAATATTAAGTAGGCATTTATTAGATTTGCTGGTAATTATGTTTTAGAGTAATGGACGTATCATTGCATTCAAACCACCCACATCTTTTTTTAATGTATGCAGTATAGTGACCTGCACTGGTTGTGGCACCAGTGTGGTAGATTATGCCTACTGTTGTGAAGGTTTTCTTGCCAAGAGCTACTTGCCTGTGTTTGAAGCTAGTAAGCTTGCAGTTGTTTTTGGTACCATCTGTGTTGTACCTTAAAAGCATTACTATTACATATTGGATATGTGAGTTTATGTGTAAGGTGGAACGATTGTCTGAATTGCAAACAGGACATAATATGCCATGATTTGCATTTTGCACCAGCTGCTGAAATGGAATGGAGTCACGATTAGGTATAGATACATAGACAAATCGTTCATTAGGGACTTGCTCCTGTGCAGCATGGTTGCAGAGAGTTCATGTATGTTTCCATGTATATGAAATCTGGAAGATGTCATTTATAGGTATATTTTTCCATTTGAGTATTTGGAGTAAGTGCATTAGAAATTATTGTGGATCTTCCTGTGTGTTTATGGTGAATCTTACCATTCCTGCACAGTAGTCCAATTCTTGCCATATTCCTGAGACACTGTAAGTGTTGTCAAGGTTTTGTGTTGCATTTCTGTGAAGCAGGAGCATTTGCAAACACAACTAGTCTGAGCCATTCAAGTAAATGTTTTGAACCATTTGAACTGGGGTAACCAACCCAGCCCTTTAAGACGAGGCAACAATACTTAGAGACAGATGGAGACGCAGAATATTACTCAAACATCAATAAGCAAAACGTATCCAGGAAGGTGGCAAATTATGTCTATTTTAATATCAATTATCTAAACAGGGAGTTACAACGAACAACAACGCGTTTGCTTGATCTTCACTCTCAATGCAACACATTAAAAAAGCAGGTTATGTACTAAAAACTCTCCATTATTGACGTCAATCTGCATTGCAAACTACAAAAACCTACTTGGGATGGTGATAGGCTTACAGGGAACATCTAGATATACGTTCAATACTTGTCAAGGAAGGTGATTGGGTGTCTAACATCAGGTGGGGCAACTAAGCCCTCCTCTAGCGCAGGTTTCCACGAACGTCATCAAATACATGTCGTCCCATTGGTCATACAAACTATAGGGCTCTCTATTACGCGTCCCTCTGTAATATTCCACCTACACAAGCAGCATGCAGACTGGCATACAGGTGCTGCTAGGCTGGTCATAACCATAGCCTCCCACCAACTAGCCTTGGCATCCATCATCACACTTGCAGTCTACTAGTCAATTTAGGCTTTGAACCTGGCCTTGGAAATGTTCTTTGTTCTGGAAAATATGAGGGAGTATAGCATACTCTGTCTTCTTGGTTTTCGATACAGCTCATCATAGGGTCTATTTTCATCTGACCAGGTGACTCTAGACCATGTTTTTGAGTCATACTGCATTTAAAATACTATTTTTTGATGAACCTCTGATGTCTACAATGTTCTCGCCCCTCACTTAAGACAGAGGTTTGTTCTTTTCACACATTCTGTAATTGTTTGTATGCATATCCAGGCCCACAGTGGCCTTGACTGCTTGGTGTTGATCCAACCAAGCCTTTCTTTGATTCACCTGCATGGTTAAGCTTTCAATTTCTACCTGTGACACACCAAAGTGTCTTTCTGCTCACGGTTTCCAGGTCTGCTAAAGTGCGTTGTGGAATCATCCATAGTCCTCACATTTCCTATGTATATACATTGGTGCATCGCCGCAATCTATTCACTAACTAGCCAGCCTTTAAGAATTCTTTGTCTACCTGTGTTACTGCTTCTGTATGCTTTTCAAATGACTTGATAACTTCTTTATTGTTTCTGTAGCATGAGCATCTTCATTTCATGCCCAAAATGTTGCTAATCTTTAACACTTCCTCCTTAGACCTATAGAATGTCTAAGTTTTCTCATCTCTGTATGTCTTCTCGGTGCATCAGCTCTACTCTTCATGACGTCACTAGGCTTCTCTTTTACTCAATGTTCACACTTCTTCCGGACTTTCATTCAAATGGCCATCATATTGCCGTGTTTGCATGTATGGCTTTCTCAATGGGACTCTTACTTCCAGGATTCTCTTTGGTATAGGTATTCGCACTAGTAATGCACATGTCTGACACTCTGGCTCCCAACATATTGGCTGCATGGGGGGGGAGCTTTGGACGGGGGTACTTGGCTCCACCTCAACAAATTGGTGGCAATTGGAACAGAAAGAGATTGATTGCTACATTTGCATATCAATTTACACCAGTTGTGTTGGAAAATGTAAATGGACCAGAGAGTTCTGTGTCTGTGTCATTTGCTGGACCTCCACTTGTTTTTTAGAAGACATATTTCTCTTGGTTTGTTCTGTTGGATTTGCACTTGCGTTTGCACTACATAGTTTTGTGGTTGTGCTACTTGGAGTAGCAGCTGCTTTCAGTTTCTTTGGTCGTACTGTCGGGAGATATCTTATAAGTTCTATTTGCATTATATTTCTTATCACAGGATTACCTTTTTGAGGAACAGGGTACATATCGAGATGGGGTGTGTAGAGTGCACATAGTCTATTGTACTCCACAATGCAAGGAATGTCTGTTAGGGAGAATTCTCATGCAAGTGCTAAATTCCCTCTACCTTAGAGCCCTCCAACTCTTTTGCTATATTTTGGTGCTTTGTACTTTTCATTTTCAATGTGTTTTACTTTTGTGTTGTTTGGTTCTGGGGTTTGAAATAACTCCAGGGTCATCATCTTTTTATGTGTGTCACACAGCACCTTCAATCCAGTGGCACAGGAGTATCTTTCAGACTCCCCAAGGTTTAAATACCTTCTGTGGGAATGACTACCGTATCCCAGAGCATGTAAATTTAAATTGGCTTTACTAGTCTTTTTAGATTTACTGACCCAGCACAAATTATCTTCCCGTAGAGTGCTGGAGGGGTTTCCTAGCTTCCCCTGAGTCAAAACACTCATGTAACAGTAAAATGTTACCTTTCCCCATTTTAAATGGCGGGTGGCAGTGGTTCTGATCAACTACCGTGATTTTTCGCAATCGACTAACAGTGGTAGCTAAAAATCGGGGTAGCCATGTTTTTCAATATGGCGCCCCAGACCTATCTGTAAAAACAGACTCTGGTCATCTTTTATCGCCATTTCTTTTAGGAACAGTCCTTCTTGTGTTTAACGCTGTGCGCCAAACCAGGTTTGGTCCCTTTGTTTGTGCCCTTTGGGGGCTTGAGTGCTGAAGCCCTCCTCTGGTGCCAGAGTGTCTGGAGTGGACAGGATGTGAAGGAGGAGCTTGAAACTCCCTGTGCTTAGTCTCCTAGGAGACCTAAATGCACTGTGGTGTGATTGGCTGGCTGACTGTCCGGCAAGGACAGCCACCCTGCTGGGTTAGTGACAGCCAGGCTGAATGAATGGGGGAAAACTGTCTAAAAGCAGGTCTCTGGGATCTGGAAAGCAGAGTCGACCACTGGAACGAAAAAACCAAAGACGAGCTGAAGGAAGAGGACTGCTGCAACTCCTGGACGACCGGTGAAGCCCTGCTGCAGGAACGAATTGCCTGAAACTCCACTTGACAGAGAAGCCCTTCAAGGTTAACTTCTTCCCTGGAGTTTGGTTGGAACAACCAACTCGTAAGCACCTGGACACAGTCCCTCACTGGTCAAATTTTCAGAAGAGTGCTGCTGTAAAGCGGATAGCCAGTGGGAACGAAACCAGCTCGTGGACTTTACGGCACTTACATCTTAAACCAATGTCTTGCTACAGCTTTTGGCCTCATCCCTGGGCAGTGCAGGAACCTCCCGACATCGTCGTCCTTGTCCCCACGACTGAAGCTCAGGAACTGCGAGACCTGCTTGGAACTGCCAGGAACAACTGCCTCAGCTACAGCTTTCTTTGTAAAAAAAGGTACTGTGCAAACGCGGTCCGGAAATATTTTCGGCTATCGAGAAAGTGCGTGCAACTTTCCTCAACTTCGAAGGCTTGTCCTTCTCTAAACATTCGTCAAACTTTTCGCCTAGCCAAATTCTTCCAAACTCTGTGGCAAAGACTTAACTGTTATTTACCAGAACTATGCTATCCTATACAAAGACTCTGAACCATTGACTTTGGCCCAGGCCTAAGAGAAGAATTGCTAGTTGTATTTAATGAAACCTTTTGCCCTGCCTATGAATGTATTTGGGCTGTCTATTCTTAGATTGACAAGGGGGGTCCTGGGAGTCTCTCTGCCAGACATTACTCCTGGTTACGAGAGACTTACCCAGAGTCTTTAGCTCACTATCTTTCACAGAGAAGAAATATCCCAAACATATCAGTTTTGTCCTGCCCTGGGGCAGTCCAGCACCGAAATGCTAGGCAATTCTCCTCTGAACAAGAGTACCAACAGCATCCCCAGACACATGTTTCAGTCTGGTTGGACCTCATCAGTAAAGAGGAGCTGTGCCTCTCTAAGAATAGTGAGCAAGGGGTCCACGTCTGGATTCCCCTAGTAACTTAGGGTGAGACCCAAAGTTACTTGAATATGCAAATTGACAAGGGGGGTCCTGGGAGTCTCTCTGCCAGACATTAGTCCTGGTTACGAGAGACTTACCCAGGGTCTTTAGCTCACTATCTTTCACAGAGAAGAAATATCCCAAACAGATCAGTCTTTGTCCTGCCCTGGGGCAGTCCAGCACCGAAATGCTAGGCAATTCTCCTCTGAACAAGAGTACCAACAGCATCCCCAGACACGTGTTTCGGTCTGGTTGGACTTCATCAGTAGGGAGGAGCTGTGCCTCTCTAAGAATAGTGAGCAAGGGGTCCACGTCTGGATTCCCCTAGTAACTTAGGGTGAGACCCAAAGTTACTTGAATATGCAAATTGACAAGGGGGGTCCTGGGAGTCTCTCTGCCAGACATTAGTCCTGGTTACGAGAAACTTACAGATCCACCCTACTGATGAGGTCCAACCAGACCAAAACACGTGTCTGGGGTTTCTGTTGGTACTCTTGTTCAGAGGAAAATTGCCTAGCATTTCGGTGCTGGACTGCCCCAGGGCAGGCCAAAGACTGATATATTTGGGATATTTCTTCTCTGTGAAAGATAGTGAGCTAAAGACTCCCAGGACCCCCTTGTTAATCTGTCTATTCTTAGAACCTTGTCTTTTCCTCTCTTTTATAAGTATTTGAAGTGCCATTTGGCTCGGACTTCATTTTGGAGCTAAACTTGCTCAATTACTTCCCAGTTGGATTTTTGTGGTTTATTAGTGTGTGATATTGAGCTACTTGTTCTAGTTTAATTTTTTCTGACTGAGTAAATAAATGTATATTATTTTACCAAGAAACCTTGAGTAAGTGTATATTTGAATCACTGTATTTGTTGGTCCTTTTGTGTAATTTATTCTACTGCTCACTTAAACTCTTGAGATAGGTCTGGCTGCTCAGCCATCGCTACCACTTTACTGTTTAGTACAGGCTTATACCAAGGTGAAATTTTGCTTAAACTTGTAGTCCTAATTGCATGTAGTGGTCCCAAAGGGTACTGCGTGTGATTCTGCCTAACACTGGTGTACAGCAGTTCGGATAAAGTATACTTGTTACATTTAGAGTGCTACTTGGCTGACTCTAAGGAATTTGATCCAAAAAAGTTAGCTTGAGCAGCTGACTCGTGGGTAGTCAACAGGGCCACTCATAAGGATTCTGAGGACCCTCCCCAAAAGGATGGGGGAAAGCAGCACAAAGGTAATAACACAGATACATCTAAATCCTTCCAACCAGAAGAGGCCCACAAACATATTCCGGCTAAGCCCCAAGGGAAACCAAACAGGGCTAGTGAATCCTCTGATGCCCAACCAGAGGGAGGTCAGCAGAAACCCCCATTCCAGAGAGCATTTGATAAATGCTATGTCTGTGGGTCAACTGACCATGTGAAAGGAGATCCCAGATGCAAGGGTAAACCTGCCGGGATCAGTACTGCCTCCTTAGCCTTCTC
This sequence comes from Ambystoma mexicanum, assembly GCF_040938575.1. Classification (NCBI taxonomy): domain Eukaryota; kingdom Metazoa; phylum Chordata; class Amphibia; order Caudata; family Ambystomatidae; genus Ambystoma; species Ambystoma mexicanum. Next base: position 230,201,488 of record NC_090931.1, on the reverse strand, counting down.
CCCAGAGGAAGAAGTACAAATGGCTAGTGCCCACTTTCAACTATTTTCTGAAGCACCCTTGGGGCTTCAGGCAACTGTATCCTTAGAGTCCATGGGTCTGGGAAACAAACAGAATATGGATGTGTATGACTCAATTCCAGAAAATTCTTGAGGCTATATATGGACAGTGTTCTTGCCAATGGCCAGGATACTCCTGCCAGTAGAGACACTGAGGCCAGCAGAACAGTAGTGGATGAAAGCTTTTTCAAGCCTGAGGATGTTGCTAAGGCACCCAAAGTTACCACTACATTTTCTGGAGGCCCTGTCCAGTTGGTTCCAATTCTACCAGCTATCATTCAGTGTAATAATATGACAGTGAGGATTCCTGTCAGTGTCCAGAATGAGGTGCCTGGGAGAGTCCTATTGGGGAATGATTTAAAAACTCTAGGAGTAGTATCCAGTACCACCAGGCCTCCCAGTAAGGAGAAACAGAACCAAACCGAATTGGCTAGAGAGGCAACCTTAAGAGACCACTCTGAGCCTGTGGGAACCTCTACAGAGAACCCCACTGCATGCCGTGGTGTTAGTAAATTGACCTCTAACCAGGCAAATGGGAAATGGGAACCGCAACCAAGCTCCATCATTGCCCATCCAATTGTAAAGTCTTTGACTCCCCCCTGCTTCTGGGGAAGAGGTGGATAGACAAATTGGACCCCTCTCTAGCCCTGTGATAACTGGTCCTTCTCAAAGCTGGTGGGAAAGCAGGAAAAATAGGTCTAAGGCTAAACACCTTAAGACTTTTGGAACCTGTACTGAAGACTCCAATGTAAATCCTAGCATTAGGAGGGAAACTTCTAAAATAGGTAAGGTCAGATCTCAGAAGAAGTGGCAGCATGTACCTTGCTTGACCACAGCCCCTCCAACGAAGACTCCTGAGACCCAACCTGCTCTAATGAGAGAGGTGGTGAAGAACCATGGAGGCCTTCAAGATCTAAGGGATTCCTTTCTAAGGACCCCTTGAAAAAGCCTATTGTAGGTTCAGAGGTTGTTACAACTTCTGAGGGACTGTTAAATCAGATCCCCTATACATTAAAAAAGAGAGATGTACCACAACAGGTTTGTAGGTCATATAGTTTACAAATGAAAACCACTGATAAAAAGTTTCATAGCAAGGGTTACACAAGGTTGCTGGTGTACTCAGCAGGCCATTTAACCGACTTGCAACAGGAGATCCATCCTGGTGGGGATTAGATCCTCCTGTCCCTTAGTCTGGGGGGGACGAGTGTTGGGGAGAAATCTCGCACAAGTGCTAAATTCCCTCTACCTTAGAGCCCTCCAGCTCTTTTGCTATATTTTGGGGCTTTGAACCTTTCATTTTCAATGTGATTTACGTTTGTGTTCTTTGGTTATGGAGTTTTAAACAACTCCAGGGGCATCATCTTTTTCTGTGTGTCACACAGCACCTTCAGTGCAGTGGCACAGGGGTATCTTTCAGACTCCCCAAGGTTTAAATACCTTCTCTGGGTCTGACTACCATCTCCCAGAGCATGTAAAGTTAAATTTGCTTTACTAGTCTTTTTAAATGTACTGACCCAGCACACACTATCTTCCCATAGAGTGCTGGAGGCGTTGCCTAGCTTCCCCTGAGTCAAAACACTCATGTAACAGTAAAATGTTACCTTTTCCTATTTTAAATGGCTGGTGGCAGTGGTTTAGATCAACTACCATGATTTTTAGTGACCGCTAACAAGGGTAGCTACAAATCGGGGCAGCCATGTTTTTCAATATGGCGCCCCAGACCTATCTGTAAAAACAGACTCTGGTCATCTCTCTTCGTCATTTCTTTTAGGAAAAGTCCTTCTTGTGTTTAACTCTGCGCTCCAAACCAAGTTTGGTCCCTTTGTTCATGCCCTTTGGCAGGCTTCAGTGCTAAAGCCCTCCTCTGGTGCCAGAGTGTCTTGGGTGGACAGGATGCGAGGGAGGTGTGCCCAACACTCCCTGTACTTAGTCTCCTGGGAGACCTGAATGCACTGTGGTGTGATTGGCTGGCTGACTGTCCGGCAAGGACAGCCACCCTGCTGTGTGAGTGACAGCCAGGCTGGAATGAATGGGGGAAAACTGTTTAAAAGCAGGTCTCTGGGACTTGGAAAGCAGAGTCGACCACTGGAACATAAGAACCGAAGACGAGCTGAAGGAAGAGGACTGCTGCAACTCCTGGATGACCGGTGAAGCCCTGCTGCAGGTCCGAATTACCTGAAACTCCAATCGACAGAGAAGCCCTTCAAGGTTACCTTCTTCCCTTGAGTTTGGTGGGAACATCCAACTCGTAAGCCACCTGGACACCATCCCCATCTGGTCGAATTTCCATCAGAGTGCTCTTGAAAACCGGATAGCCAGAGGGAAGGAAACCAGTTTGTGGTCTTTAAGGCACTCACACCTTAAAGCAACGTCTTGCTAAGCTTTTGGCCTCATCCGTGGGCAGTGCAGGAACCTCCCGATGTCCTCCTTTTTGTCCCCACGACTGAAGCCCAGGGAGAGCGAGGTCTGCTCGAACTGCCAGGAACAGCTGCCTCAGCTGCAGCTCTTCTTCACTAACAAGATACTGTGCAAACACGGTCCGAAAATCTTTTCGGCCATCGCTAAAGTTCATGGAACTTTGCTCAATTCGAAGACTTGTCCTTCCCTAAACATTCGTCAAAATTTTCGCCTATCCATATTCTTCTAACCTCTGTGGAAAAGACTTAACTGTTACTACCAGAACTGTGCTATCCAATACAAAGACTCTGAACTATTGACTTTGTTTGGCCCAGGCCTATGAGATGAATTGCTGGTTATAGTACACTGAAACCCTTTGCCATGCCTATCAATGCATGTGTGCTGTTGATTCATATAACCATGTCTTTTTACTCCTTTATTAAGTATCTGAAGTGCCAATTTTACTCCCACTTTAATGGAGCTAAACTTGTTCATTTACTTAGAGGTTGTGTATTTGTGTTTTATTAGTATGTGCTAGTGTAATGTTTTCAAACGAACTGTGTAAATAAATGTGTATCTTTTTACCAAGAAACCTTGAGTAAGTGTTTGTTTGAATCACTGTATTTGTTGGTCCTTTGTGTAACTTGTTCTACTACTCACTTAAACTCTTGAGATAAGTCTGGCTGCTCAGCCATCGCTACCACTTTACTGTGTAGTACAGGCTTGTACCAAATGTGAAATGGTGCTTACACTTGTAGTCCTAATTGCATGTAGGGTTCCCAAAGGGTACTGCATGTGAGTCTGCCAAACACTGGTGTACAGCGGTGAGGATAAAGTATACTTGTTACACTTAGAGTGCTACTTTTACCTTTGTTCAAATAATCCTCCCAAGGCTAAGCAACACTAGAAACGCAATTGTTTTATCATGACTGATATGGATAGCTACAGACAGGCGACCGTAGTCACTTTAACAGTTGATCAATCGAGAGATATGTGTTAAGCTAGGAATCTCGCTGTAAAAGGCAAAAAGGTTGAATTGATAGAAAAGAATACCAGTCTGAAGAGTGGGTCTGAAACCCCCAAACCTGCAGCAAATATGGAAATATTGATGGGGATGATAATATGTCAGAGCCCAGCTCTAATGTTATTGATGAGTTAGATGAGGAAGAAGAGTCTCCAAATGTAGGCCCTGTTTTATCTCTAACTGCTCATTGGCCTCAACCTCTGACCTCAGGGACCCCTCCAGGTCCAACATTAAGTCCTGAATTTGTCTCTTTAGAAAGGATGAGACTTGAGTTAGAATTTAAAAGAATCCAAGCTCAAACTGAAAGCAAACATCAATAACTTAAACTCAGAGAGATGGAATTGAACTATGCACTAGAAATTAAAAAGTTGTCTGTTGAAACTGGTTCTCTCCCAGGGTCTTCTAGGTCTTCCAGTCCTAAGAGGCCTCGCTTGCCCAAAGATGCAGTAAGTATGTATGAGGTTAAGTTTGATATTTTGGATTGGTTGGCTGCTTTTGAATATAACCATGGGATTCAAGATATTACAGGGAATCAACTGATTCCTTGGCTTTTTTCTAGGTTACCCCCTGTTGCAACTGATCTGGTAATGGAGTTGGGGGATATAGACAGAAGAGCGTATTAAACTGTGAAGCTAGCTTTGATAGCTAGATTTGGGAAGACCCCTTCTCAGTATCTTAAGAGGTTTAGGACCCTCAAAAAGCATGATGGTACCCCTTGGGCTACCTGGGTGACTGAATGTTTGAAAAACGTAGATGGGTGGGTTAAGGGTTACAGAGTTAACACTTATGAAGGTATGAGAAATCTGTTTATGTTGGTCTATTTATGATGCCTGCTCTCCTGAGCTGAGACAGCACTTGGCTGACTCTAAGGAAATTGATCCAAAGAAGTTAGCAAGGGCTGCTGACTTGTGGGTTGCCAACAGGGCTACCCACAAGGATTCTGGGGTAACTCAGAAGAAGGAGGTGGGAAAGCAGCACAAGAAAGACAACAAAGAGAATTCTAATACTTCCACTTGAAAAGAGGGCCACATACATAACAAGGGTAAGGCCCCTGGGAAACCGAATCCTGCTAGTGTACCTCCTGGTGCCAAACCAGAAGTAGGTCAGAACATACCCCATTCATGAAGACATTTGGAAAATGTTATGCTTGTGGGTCAACTTACCATGTGAAAGGGGGTCCCAGATGTAAGGGTAAACCTTCAAGGATCCACACTGTCTCCTTAGCCTTCTCCCCAGAGGATGAAGTACCAATGGCAAGTGGATACTTTCACTTACTGGCTGAGGAACCCATGAAAGTCTCAGCCAGTGTTTCTTTAGTATCCCTGGGTCTGTGGAACAGCAGAACTTAGATGTTTATAGCTCTATTCCAGACAATACTAAAGAGTATTACAAAGACAGTGTGCTTGTGAATGGTCAGGCGACCCTTGCCATCAGAGACACTGGGGCCAGCATAACTGTAGTTGAGGAAACATTTTTCAAGGTTGGGGATGTTGCTAAGGCACCCAAATTCCTAACTAAGCCTGCTGGAAGCCCTGTCCAAATGCTTCCACAGTTACCAGCTCTCATCCATTGCAATGGCATGACTGTCAAGATACCTGTAAGTGTGCAGAGTGAAGTACCTGGGAGAGTCCTGTTGGGGAATGACTTAAAAACTCTGAGTTGTATCAAGCACCCGCAGGTCTCCCAGCAAAGGGAAACAGGAACAGACTAGGAAGGCCAGAGATAGTACCTTAAAAGGCTCTCAAGGGGAGATTATAGAAGAAAGTATAACTCCCAGTCCACAGGACTTACTGACTGCAATTTCGAAAAAGAACAAGGAAAAGGGGAAACCTTAAACCTCTAGGAAGAAACCAGCCAGCACTCCTGTGCTACCAACAAGGACATCCCAGAGAGGACTGTCCAAAGTCACACCTGTGACTCCTCCACCAGCTGAGGCTCAGTGTGTGGAACAACCTTGTGTGGTTGAATCAGCTGCTGAGGAATCAGAGTTGGAAGAGGACCTTGCTCCTGTTGAAGATCTGGAGCCTGCAGACCATCCTGAGCTGCAGTCTTTACTGGCCGAAGGTAGACCCTGTAGGGCAGACTTCAGCAGAGGTCAAAGAGAGTGTCCTACTCTTGAAGGTCTTGGCCAACAAGCAGCTTCCCAGCTGGATGGGCAAGAGCCAGGGAAGAATAGGTTGTACTGGGAAGATGCCCTCTTCTACAGTGAACCGACTGAGTCTATCCCAGGGGACTACAGAAGGCTTGTAGTGCCTCTTGAAAGCAGACTCCAGTTCCTACAATTAGCCCATAAGATACCTTTGGCTGGTCACTTAAGTTTTAAGAAGACTAAGGAAAGGCTCTCTTTATATTTCTACTGGCCTAAATTGGGCTCTGATGTAGACAAGTACTGTAGGAGCTGTCACACTTTCCAAACCTCTGGCTAGAGTGGAGCCAAGAATGTGGCACCCTTGGTGCCTCACCCAGGTGTCCCTTTTGAGAGGGTAGGAATCCACATTGTTGGTCCCTTAGATCCTCCAACATTTTAAGGAAAATAAGTTTATCCTGGTTATAGTAGACCATGCTACTAGGTATCCAGAGGCAATACCTATGAGGACTGTTACAGCTCAGGCCGTTTGCTAAGGCCCTACTTAGGTTTTCCTAAGGAAGTTATCTCTGACAGGGGATCCAATTTTATGTCCCACTACATGCAGGCCATGTGGAAAAACTGTGGAGTAACTTACAAGTTCTCAACTGTCTACCATCCTCAGACAAATGGATTGGTACAGAGGTTCAACCGTACGATGAAGAGCATGATAGGTGCTTTAGAGGCACCCCCTAGAAAAAGTGGGACGTTCTACTGCCCTGCCTTCTATTCACTTTTAAAGAAGTCACTCAGGAGGGAGTTGGATTTAGTACCTTTGAACTTCTCTCTGGCCATCCAGTTAGAGGCCCCTTGGCCCTAATTAAGGAGGAGTCGGAGAGTGCTCCTTCCCCCAAGCCAGTGAGAGTCACTGACTATGTGTCATGGCCACGTGCCCCAGAACACAAAAACCACACCATCTAGTGACGGGGGCAATGGGTCACTTGACTCACTTATGTTGCTTTGGGACTCATAAACATTGGGGCCCTGGCTGGACTCAGTCCTGGCGCCTTTGACGCCAGTCTCATATAGAGATGTTACAGGAACATTTATTTCAGCACAGGAGTGCTTTTATTTTACTTCAGTGCACACTTTATTTCAGTGCAGAAGTGCTTTTATTTTACTTCACTGATGCAGTGCTTTTATTTTACAAGAACTTTCCAGTTGCTGAAAGCCTTTATTCCAGAGAACACCCCCATGTGCTGACTCATCGGGCTTGGCTCCCTAGGCCTGGTCTTCAGGTGCTGACTCATCGGGTGTGGCAGGGCGTGGCAGCAGGCAGGCCAGAGCTACTGGGCGTGGCTGGAACCCACCGATCCCTCAAGCAAACGCTTTGCGTTACCTTGCACCTCTGTGCAACGTGGCGCTCACCGTCGCCTGGACCAGCTACTTACCTCGTGATCCTGCAAAAACAGCATCCTACCAGCAACCCAGGGTCGCGCCGCATTTAAAACCCAATGCATACCCTTAAAGGCACCATTAAAGGCTACTTACCAGCTGTTGGACCATCTCAGCCCACTCCTCCGCGCAGCTGACTCCGCTTCTTCTACTGCAGCTACTGCCGGCACCGCTACACCAAATGCAAGGGAAGAGAGCAGAGAAAATAGACATTACATACACAGGACAGAGAGCTAACTTTACAAATAAAATTACAACAGTCGGAAGACAAGCGGGCAAGTGGAAACAAGGGAAACACTTACCTACAAGAGAAGTGGACTAGTCGCAGCTGGCCTGGACTTCCACAACAAGGGACCAGTGAAGGAACTTGGTTCCCTTCAACAAGAGTTACAGGCTGAAGTTCATGCCTCAAGACAGGAAACCAATGCCTTAAGGAGGGACCTCATTGTGAATCAAGAATGCAAGGACGATTTAGCAAGGCAGATTCTCCAAACACAGGCTGGCGAAGCCCCATTACCGGGGCTGTCCCACCCTATTCCGCCACTACACTCAATGCCAACGCCCCTACAGGTGGTTCTTCCAGGGGCGGTTCCCTTAGCTGCACCCGAACGCTTCACTGGTGATCCAAATAAGTACGCTGTATTCATGAATCAATGCTGCCTTCATTTCCTGTGCAGACACGGGGCCTTCCCCAACGATCAATCTAGGGTGGCATTTGTACTTTCATATTTGGGAGGAAGTGTGGTGGACTCGTCTATACCCTTGGTAACTGAAGATGACCCCTTGCTTCGGGACTTTGTGGGTTTTCAGCGCGAAATGGAGAAACTATTTGCACGGCATGCCCAAGGTCAGGCTCTGGACAACAAATGAATGTCACTCCGGCAGGGTAACCAAGATCTGTTAAACTACATCACCTCCTTCAACCGTCATATAGTTAAAACAAATTGGCCAGAGGGAAAAAGAACCACGCTCTTTCACTGTGGATTACGAGGGGAGCTTAAGGACGTTCTAGCCCAAGTATTAAATTCCCCATAGGGGTGTGCTGAATATATTGACCTAACCGTTCAACTCGATCATAGATTGCAGAATCGGAAAATGGATAGAGGCAGAGCTGAAGGGCGGCCGGTCTATGTGCGACCCCGTGAGCATCAGGCCAAGCTGCATGAACGGTCAGAACCAATGCAGATCGGGGGCTTGCGGAGCCCTCTCACCAAGGTGGAAAGAGAAAAAAGAAGACAGCAACAGCTCTGCTTGTATTGTGGCAAAGCAGGACACTTTCTCCAAGAATGTCCCGTGAAACCACCCAGGAGAACAGTCGGAGCAACTTACAAGAGTGAAGAAGAAGAACTGGACTCGGGGAAACTCCAACGCCAATCATAGGGGTCCACTTGTCGAGCGGTGAAAAGGAACCAATTCGGACCTCACTCCTAGTCATCCCGGTGCTCTTGGTAGACCCCAAACACCCATTGAAAATGCATGCATTAGAAGCATATATTGACAGTGGAGCTGTGGGGAATTACATTGATGAAAATGTGGCTATCCGGATAGATCTTCCTCTCCGACAGAAGCAGAGATCGGAAAATGTTACAGTGGTTGATGGATCTCAGTTATCATCTGGCCCAGTGACGCATTATACCGAAAATGTTACGCTTCTCTGTCGGGGAGGTCACCAAGAGGACATTACCTTCGATCTCATTGGCGCTCCTCAGTTCCAAATGATATTAGGGATGCCTTGGCTGGAAACCTATATTCCCAAGATCGCCTGGTGTAAAAGAGTTCTGACTTTTCCCCCAGACTGTGCTAACACCTGTTTCAACAAATAATGCTTAGTGAAAGATCATACTAAACCAAGTTCAAAGAAAGGAATCATATTAGGTCTCACCAGTTCTTTACCCTCTGAATACTTGGATTACCAAGATGTATTTCAAAAGGAGCAAGCAAATACCTTACCCCGCACAGAATGTACGACTGCCAAATTGATCTTGTACCCGGAGCCCAGATTCCTTGCAGTCGGATTTACGCCCTAATGGAGCAAAAAAACAACATTTAAAAACTGTGACAAAGAGACAGGCAGGCTGGATGTAGTAGAAATTAAAGTAGTCTTTAACGTCCGGCTAAGTAGCACCTTAGTGCCTCAATGGCCCATTTTATTGACAAACATTGTTTTTCGATGGTGGAATACCCTATTTCATGTAGCAACAGTTTTCTGCTGATAAAGGCCACTGGTTGCAGATTTGTCTCACTACCTTGTGAGAGCACGGCTCCCAGACCTATCCCGGAAGCGTCTGTAAATAAAAATGTTCTTTAAAGTTAGGGCATCTGAGAACAGGATGGGCTGATATTGTTTTTTTGAGTATAGCAACTGCTTTTAAGGCTTCCTCATCTTTTAGAATGTCAGCCGTATAGGATAATTTCAGGGCATCTGTTAATGGACTGGTGATTGATGAAAAGAGAGGAATGAATTTCTGGTAATAGCCGATGAAACCCAGGAAGACTCTCACCTGTTTCTTGTTGCTGGGCATAGGCAGTTTTATGATAGCCTCGATTTTGTCGAGTTGAGGCCTAATCACCACACCCCCTAGTACATGGCCTAGGTATGTTTGGTTGGCCGCTAGGATGGTTTTCTTGGGGTTTATTTTAAGAACGGCTGTTTTGAGCGACGTTATGACTGCCTTGAGATGTTCCAGGTGTTCATTCCAGCTATTACTAAACACAATTATGTCATCCAGGTATGCTGAGCTATACAGTCTGTGTGGTGCTAGAATTTGATTAATCAGGGTCTGAAACGTAGCCAGAGCCCTAGCAACCCAAATGGAAGCACCGTAAACTGGTATACACCAGAAGGGGTTACAAATGCAGTTTATATTTTGTCTTCTTGCATCAGAGGAATCTGCCAATACCCATTTGTCAGGTCAATGGTACTTATGAATCTGGCAGAACCTAGTTGTTCAATTAGTTTGTCGATGCGCGGCATCGGGTATGCTTGGTAGGTGGATATGGAATTTAGTTTCCTGTAGTCCATGCAAAACCTAATACTACCGTGCGATTTTGGGATAAGAACAATAGGAGAGCACCAGTGACTGCAGGAGGGTTCTATGACCCCTAATCTCAGCATCTCCTCTATTTCTGCCTGTACAGCTGTTCTTTTGGATTTGGGGAGGCGATAGTGACGTATTTGTACTGTTTGTCCTGGTTCCGTCTCTATTTCGTGTTCTATCAAAGTCATCCTTCCTGGAGAAAAAGAGAACACGTCTCTCAAGTGAAGGGTATGTTTTTCCAGCTCCATTTTCTCTGCAGGGTGTAGTTGTGTACCCCATTGGTCTGTACTGAAAGCTGTTCCTTCACATTTGACCATGGTTACATTGACTGTGACAGCACCACCTTCAGCTTCCTTCCATTCTTTCAGTAGGTTTATGTGGTAATTCTGTCTCTTCTCTCTTCGATCTGGTTGCTCCACCAAATAATTCACCGGTCCTAATACTGCCGCTATTTTGTATGAGCCTCTCCATGGAGCTAACATCTTGTTTTGGCTAGTAGGCAGCAATACCAAGACTTTATCTCTGACTTTAAAGTTGCGTACTCTGGACTTTTTATTGTAGTATTTCTCTTGTGCCAATTGTGATCTTCATATGTTCGCTCTGGCTAGATCCCTTAGCTTGGACAGACTGTCCCTTAGCTCTATCATGTAATCTTTGATGGTTGTGGCTTTCTTCTTGCTGTGCCCATTTTTCCCTGGCAATGTCCAAGACTGTATGGGGTCTGTGTCCAAATAATAACTCAAAAGGTGAAAATCCCGTTGAGGTTTGCAGGGTATCCCTTAGGACCATGCGTACCCATGGCAAAGCCCTGTCCCAGTCCTTTTCTGTAGGAGCTGTTACCCTTTTTAACATTGATTTGATCATCTTGTTATACCGCTCTACCAACCCATCCGTTTGGGGATGGTATATGGAAGTGCGCATCTGTTTGATCTGCAACTGCTGACAGACTCTGCGCATCACTCCTGACACAAGGTCCGGCCTTGATCTGTCACGGTTTCCGAGGGAATTCCTACTCTTGCAAAGAATGGTACGAGCTGGTTGCATACCTGTACTGCACTGATACCCCTCATGGGAAAGGCCTCCGGATACCTCGTAGCATAATCAACCACACCTAGCAGATATTGGAATCCATGACTACTGGGTTCCAGTAGTCCCACTAAGTCCATTCCAATCCGAAAAATGGCTCCTTTATTAGTGGCATGGGTCGTAAGGGTGCGTGAAGGGGCTTTATAGGGGTTGTTTTTTGACACGTTTGACAATCTTCGTAGTACTTAGCCACCTCCTGATAGACCACTGGCCAATAAAACCTCTTTAGAATCCTCTCTGTCTTCTCTCGGGCCATATGTCCTCTGGTTCGGTTGTCATGGGCCAGTTTAATGATGGATGATTTGCAACTGTTGGGCACTAGTAACTGCTCTACTGTTTTTCCGTTCTGGTCATTGGTTACCCTATACAGAAGACCTCTGAATATCTTGAACCATTGTAGGGATGGATGAGGGGTGGACTCATCAACTGCTTGTTCCCGTACATTCCTTAAAGACGGGTCGGTTTGTGTATCAGTTCTGAAGGATACTCTTTTCTCTTCAGGAATCCAATCCACAAGGCCACTAAACTTCTCTTCCCATTTCTTTTTTTCATCTCGTACTTCTCTCCTACTTTTCCTTGGCCTGAACCTATTTTCTACTACACTTACTTCTGGTCTGATGGCGGTCTGTTCTCTTCCGCTGTCGAGTAGTCCTTGTCTTGGAATCCCATCAACTTTGACCTCCACCATGTATGACTCTCGTCTTCTCCTGAATTCCTGGTTTTGGATACATCCAATTTCCATTGGCTCAGTCTTGGTTTTTCTAGGACAAATCCGGGCAATGTGGCCCCACTCGCCACAATCGTAGCACTGTGGTTGTCTGTTGGTGTTGGGCCATGCTAGGTTCTTGGATTCCATTCTTTGTGGTTTTGGCTCTGTTCCACTACCTGTATTTCTTGTGGGGAGGCCTTTGTGGATTTCCAAGGGTACCGGTCTTGTACCACCTGCCTTTTGGAATGCTGTGGCTATGTCAACGGCTTCGTTGAGGGTTGGCCTATGGTGTTGGCGTACCCACCGTTGCATTGCACTTGGGAGTGCTTCCACCAATTGTTCCAGTTTTATCTTTTCCAGTACCTCCTGCACCGTACTGTGTGCGGGTTTTAACCATTTATCTGTTAGATCATGTACCCGATAATATAGCTGCTTTGGGGTCTCGCCATTGCGAAGTCGGGTTCCTCAGAGTTTCTGGCGGTAGGCCTCTTCATCTACCCCCATTCTCTCCAATATGGTTCTCTTGATGTCTGCATAATTTGTATCTCCATTCGGGTTGGTGGCCTCGTAGGCTCCTTGCATGGATCCGGTCAGTAATGGGGCTATGTAATGCCCCCATTTTTCTACTGGCCACTGTGAATTCCGGGCAACCCATTCAAAGTTTGTGAAGAAATATCCAGGGTCGTCGCCTTGTTGAAACTTCTGCAACACATTGGAAGGGGCCGGAGACGTTCCTCTAGAAGCTGCCACTACTTTCGTGACCTGTTTGAGGGTATCTTGAGTTGCAGCCTGCAACTGTAGGGCTTGCTGTAGTGCTTGTCCATCGGCTTGGGCTTGGTGACTATCGACTTGTACCAATTACTGTAGTTCTGCCCATCAGCCAAAGCCTTGATTATTGCTTCCATGGCGTGTTTAAATCCCACTGCTGCCACCAAACTTCTGTGACAAAGAGGCAGGCAGGCCGGATGTAGTAGAAATTAAAGTCGTCTTTAATTGACTTGGAATGGCAGGAATATTTCAAAAAATGAAATTAAAGTTCTTCAAACATAAGTCTTTCAAATTGGTTCCTGTTCTCAGTATTCTCCTCTTTTTCTGCACAGGGATGCAGTATGGACCTCTAGATCTTCTTCTGCTCCTAATCCTCATAGGCCCACAGGCTTCCCTCAGCTCCCGTCTCGACGTCCAGCTGGTTCTGCAATGAAAGCAAGAATGAACACACCAGCCTTTCCTTCCAGGTGCTTTAAATACATTCTGCTTATTTAGCCAATTAGGGCCTTCGTTACTCTTCAGGTGATAAAAACCCTTGCAAGCCCCTCTCCCTTTTCCTGAAGGCACCGAGGAGAATGGAGTCCCACTTTCTGTGGGACGCGACACCTCGTCTGGGATCGAGGACTGCAGGTGAGCGGCCTTTTTAAACATTGCGAGTGGTTTGTTCTGCTTGCCTTCAACCTGCATGGCTGCGTGTGTTTTGTCAGTGATTTTACTGTGGGAGGAATCGTTTAGGTGGAGCGCCATGGCGTACTGCTGCGGCTCATTGCTTCTACTTCCTTGTGGCGTTGCATGCAGGGAGAGAATGCCGAAATGCAGCGGCTTCATGGTTCGACCTCCCTGCGGTTCCCCACTCCTGCCCACAACCTCTTTCTTCGAGGCAGTATCATACAGCATGAGGTTCGCACGGCTGAATGCAAGTGTATTGATCCTGTGCAGCGAGTTCATGCCTTTGTCGCCTTTTGGCGTTGCGTTCCCCCCCGCATTACCCCTGTCAGCATGTCACAACCCTCAGCCTTGATCCCCATTGGCAAGCCCATTGGCCAGGTAGAATCAGAACTCGGGTCGCAAATAAGGCCTGGCATCCACTTCTCAGGCCCTCCTGGGGCCAGTCTTGGCACCTTTGTCGCCAGGCTCATAAACAGGGAAAAACATCTGCTTAAGGAACTACTTTATTTAGGCTTTCAGCCAACATGGAGGCATCCACATAGCTTAATTCCTAGAACCAAGATATGCGGTATAGTGTTTTGGGTGTGGTGGCCTCGGGACTACTTTACCTGGACCACTTTGCAGAGGCTATTTAAACCACACCCGAACAAGACAACACGCTTCGCATTAAATTCCTACTAGCAACATGACGCTCGCCATGTCCAGCTTTCTCACGAGCCTGGCAAAATCCGGACCTGCAGAAAAACAAAGAACATCGTTAGCAGCAGAATCTTACCTGCAATCTCCATCCTTCACTGCTCGCAGCTCCTGGGCAGCACCGTTGGAAGGATTCGCCACCCGGATCAAAGGACCTGAGAAAAGAAGAAAGACATCATTAAAGTAGGTAGTAGAGTCATTACAACCACGAATTGCTTAGAGACTTACCGGGCTGGTTGCTTTTCGACATAGCTCCGGAACTCCACCCGCACTGGGAGCACACCGCAACCTACGAAAAAGAGAAAACACAGGTCAGTGAAGACAAGACACTGCGGTGCTGTGCAAAGCGCCTACTTACTGCATCATAGCTCTATTGTGCGCCATCATTTACCGGCGAGAACCAGTCTACCCAGTTCGTCAGGAGGACGCTCCGCGCACCTAAGAGAGATAAAAAGAGACATGATCGAACAGAGAAAAGGCATGCAAGAATAACACCATAAACCGCAATAAGACCTACCTGAAAGACATTACTTGGGGAGCTGTCAGTGAAGTAACTGGACCGCACGCGCCCATGAAAGACAACGCGCCCCTGCCCCGAGAAAGCGGGACCAAGAGCCCACCAACTTCGATAACAGGGTGAGAAGAGAACCCGGAGGGGCTGAAATCACAAGGGAGGTGGGGGAAAACTTACCTTGGTCGTCCAGTCCTAAACATAGTCTTCATTTCCAGGTGGAATTCCACCGAGAACCACACCAGGGAATCATTGAGAAGGGCACCAGCGACCAACTGGCTGGGTGGCGTCCCTGTGGATACCAGGTGAGCGTAACAGAACGCGAAGCCTACCATAAATAATCCACCTGGGTGCCAAGGAGACATCAGAAATCGACCAATTGGCCCAATTGTTGGGCGACCTTCTTGCAATCGCAGGCAGGTCAGACTCCTCTGCCTGGGGGAAATCCGCTGATGCAAAATCCTATCTCACCATCTTATATGCCCCCACCAGTACAGATCACGCTGCCTGGAACAGTTCCCTGGCACCACCAGAAAGGTTTTCAGGTGACCCACGGAAGTATGCAGCATTCATAAATCAGTGTCGCCTTCATTTCCTTTGTCGCCCTGGGGCATTTCCAAACAACCAAGCTCAGGTAGCTTTCGTCCATCATACTTGAGTGGAAGTGCAGCGGATTGGTCGGTGCCGTTGGTGACCCATAATGATCCATTGTTACAGGACTATGGGGAGTACCAGAGAGAAATGGAAAAACCTTTTGCTCGCCATACCCAAGAACAAGCAGTTGATAACTATCCCTCCTGCATCATCGAGGCTTGCGAGGCAAATTAAAGGATGTCTTGGCCCAGGTAGTTGACCCCCCCCACCCCCCAGAGACTGAACCAAATTCATAAATCTGGTCGTGCAGCTAGACCATCGGTTACAGGACCTAAAAGCAGACCGGTCCAAAGCAGACTCTCGAATAGTTTGTTTGGTCTAGAGACAACGCACCACGGGTGCCAGACAATGCTGTAGAACCCATGCAGATCAGAGGGATACGACCTCCATTAACAAAACAAGAGCGGTATAAAAGAAGACAACAGCAACTTTGTTTGTATTATGGAAAACCAGGAGATTTCCTGAAGGACTGCCCGGCAAAACCCCGAAGGAGGACAGCCGGGGCCACAGAAAAGGATGAAGTTAAGGAATTGGAAAACTACCAAGCTCGGCAACCGTAGAGGTCAGTTTGTCGAGTGATAAGAAAGAGCTACTGACATTGCACTTTGCAATACCCGTGATCATAATAAACCACCAACAGTCATCAAAGATGCATGCCGTAGAAGCATACATCGGCAGCGGAGCAGTTGAGAATTATATAGATCTAGAGTTGGCAGCAGAGATGGGGCTTCCTTTGTGTCCTAAGTCTACCAGGGACAAGGTAACTACCGTGGATGGGACAGAAATTGCCTCCGGACCAGTAACCCAGTGCACAGCTGCAGTAACCTTGCTGTGCCAGGATGGACATCGGGAGTGTATTTCGTTCGATCTGATTAAGGCACCTCAGTTCCGGTTAATACTAGGGATGCCATGGTTAGTTGCTCACAACCCTTTGATAGACTGGCGGGCACGCAAATTAACCTTCTCTGGCAACTGCTCCCTGGCCTGCTACTCTCCAGAGCCGGAACCCGACTCCTGTATCTCCAAGACTCCCAAAACAGTAGTATCTACCCTAGGAGTAACTAATAACTTGCCAGATGAATATCATGATTTTCAGGACGTATTCCAAAAGGACCAGGCTAACACATTGCCGCCGCACAGGCCTTATGATTGTCAAATTGACCTTGTTCCTGGTGCACAAAATCCCTTGCAGCAGGATCTACGCTCTCACCGAACCAGAAAACCTTCACTTGAAATCCTATTTGGACCAGTACCTTGCAAACGGATTTATCTGCCCATCTAAGTCCCCGGCAGCCAGTCCTTTGTTCTTCGTACCGAAGAAAGAAGGGGACTTGAGGACCTGTTTTGATTACCGCGCAATAAACCAGATTACAGTGAAGAACCGCTACCCTTTGCCCCTTATCCCGGAAATGCTAAACCAAGTCAAAGATGCCCAGATTTATACCAAATTGGACCTTCGAGGAGCGTCCCACCTGGTCCGGGTCAGAAGCGGAGATGAGTGGAAAACCGCTTTATGAACCAAATGTGGCTTGTTTGAATATCAAGTCATGCCTTTCGGCTTGTGCAATGCTCCTGCAGCGTTTCAATATTTCATGAATGACGTCTTGAGAGAATTGATTGACGTTTACGCCTTACTGTACATGGACAACATCTTGGTGTACTCAGCCTTGAAACAAGATCATATCGGGCACGTTCGTTCAGTCCTCACCAAGTTCCGGCAACATCGTTTATATGGAAAGCTTGAGACATGTTTTTTTCACGTCACCGAAGTAGAATTTCTTGGTTTCATCCTTTCGCCAAAAGGCATCAGAATGGACGTACATGAGGTAGACGCCATTCTGAAATGGCCATCACCAACGTCTCTGAAAGGGATACAGAGCATGCTGGGCTTTGCAAACTTTTGCCGCTGATTTATCCCAGACTTCTCTCAGGTTGTGCACCCGATCACAGTACTGCTACGAAAAGCAATAAAAAGTTTGCTTGGACCGAGGAAGCAGAAAGAGCCTTTCAGGAACTGAAACGAAGATTCACCTCCGCCCCAATCCTTCGGCATCCTCGTCCAGACCTCCCTTATGTCGTAGAAACTAATGCTTCCAGTATGGCAATGGGAGTGGTCCTTTCACGGATGGACCCAGAAACTGGCCAGCTGCATCCTGTGGCCTTCTGGTCAAACAAGTTCTCACCCCTGGAAATTAATTACGCCATCACAGACAAAGAACTCCTGGCCATCAAGTCCGCTTTCAAGGCGTGGCGACACTATCTTCTGGGAGCTAGACACACCATAACAGTCATCACAAACCACCGGAACCAGCAATATCTCAAGACAGCCAAAGCCCAGTACTCACGCCAGTTACGGTGGGCCCTTTTCTTCGCCGAATATGACTGTGATCACATTTCGACCAGGGGTCAAGAATGGAAAAGCTGATGCCTTATCTCGAATGGGCATCGATGAAATGGTGTATAGAACCCCAGACCCGGTACCCATCATACCAGAAGACAAACTCTTGGGTATCACGACAAGCAGAATTACGAAACGAAATTCGACGGGCAATTAACCCAGATGCTTTCCTCGCATGGCAAACCCGAGGAGAACAATATTGCATCAAGAATCAGTTACCTTTTTTTAGAGACCTGCTATATGTACCCAAGAAGGAGTTACAACAGCATATCATTTCAGATTATCATGACTCTCTGATCGAAGGACACCCTTGGATCGCCAAAACCTTAGCTAAGGTGAAAAAGAACTTTTGGTGGCCTACCTGGCGTAAGGACATTGTCCAGTATGTTCAATCCTGCGGTGTCTGTGCACAAAATAAATCACAGAAACAAAAACTATCTGGTCTCCTACAACCATTGGACATCCCTCCCGCTCCATGGCACACTCTCTCCCTTGACTTCATCACTGATCTGCCTCCCAGTCAAGGCTTTAACACCATTCTTGTAGTCATGGATTTGTTCTCTAAGATGGCACATTTTATTCCTCTCAAGGGCCTCCCGACGCATCCACCTTAGCAAAGGTATTTCTGGAAAACATTGTTAAGCTACATAGTTTTCCATCAGTTCTGGTCTCTGGTCGAGGCAGCCAGTTTGTATCCAATTTTTGGAGAAAATGTTGCACAATGGCGCAGGGGTGGCGTCCCCGTGGATACCAGGTGAGCATAACACAGCAGTTCTGCCTAGCAATGGTACACTGAGACGCAAGGGCCATTACTTCCACTGCAGACAGTCCCTCGTAGTGGTCCCACCATGCCCCAAGGTTGGTTTCTGTTTCTGTTGGTGTATTTTCATCTGTAAGCACCCCTGACGCACCGGGTTCTACCTGACCATTAAAAAAACATACTTGGATCAGTATTTAGGCAACGGCTTCATTCGCCCGTCGAAATCCCCTGCTTCCTCTGCCTTATTTTTCGTGCCTAAGAGGAAGGGAGATCTGAGAACTTGCATTGACTACAGAGCCCTCAATCAGATCATGGTAAAACACTGGTACCTGTTGCCACTCATTCTAGAACTTCTGGATCAAGTAAAATAACATTCACATTTATACCAAATTTGATTTACGAGGGGCCTACCATATGGTAAGAGTCAAAAAGGGGGATGAGTGGAAGACAGCCTTTTGCACAAAATGTGGCCTTTTACGAATATCCGCTTATGCCCTTTGGGCTGTGTAATGCCCCCACAGCGTTCCAATATTTTATGAATGATGTGCTCTGTGAACTATTGGACGTATGCGCACTCGTCTATATCTACAACATCCTCATTCAACCACCGAGGAGGATCATGTCAGACATGTCCGGGCTGTTTTAGAAAGACTTCGACAACATCGGATGTATGCCAAGTTGGAGAAATGCTTCTTTCACGTGACAGAGGTTGAATTCCTCGGGTTTATACTCACATCGCGAGGGGTACACATGGACAAGCACAAAGTAGATACCGTCCTCCAATGGCCCTCACCAACTTCCACGAAAGGTATACAAAGTGTGCTCGGGTTCACCAATTTTTATCGTCAGTTCATCCCAGGATCCTCCCAGATTGTTCACCCCATCACATTCCTGCTACGAAAGAACAAACACTTTCAGTGGACCACAGAAGCAGAAGAAGCCTTCTAGACCCTAAAACGAGCATTCACATCAGCACACATTTTACGGCATCCCGAACCCGAATTGCCATACGTCGTCGAAACCGATACTTCCAATGTAGCAATGGGAGTGGTTTTTTTCTCAGCGAGATCCTGAAACAGGACAATTACATCTTGTGGCTTTCTGTTATCGTAAATTCTCCGCTCCTGAATTGAACTATGCAATCACAGATAAAGAACTGTTTGCAATAAAAGCGTCATTCAAGGCATGGAGGCATTACCTTCTTGGAGCCAGGCACACAGTCACCGTCATTACGGACCATTGTAACCTACAATATCTGAAAACTGCAAAAGCACAATCATCACACCAACTCCGCTGGGCTCTCTTTTTTGGCGGAATATGACTTTGTCATTACCTACAGACCCAGAGTATGCAACAGAAAGCAGACGCCCTATCACGTATGAGCGAAGATGAAAACGCGTTCACCGCACCAGACCCCGTGGCAATCATTCCTGAATAACGAATCCTGAACACGATTGCAGCAACGGCCACTTTGGACGACCTAAAAATTGACCTTCAACACTTGATGAACCAATCAGAACAGCAGGAATGGCTGTCAAGAGGAGACCAATACACTATCGTGAAAAATCTACCGCACTTTCAAGGGTGACTGTACGTTCTGGATAAAGACCTGCAAAACTAAATTATAGCAAACTAGCATGACTCTTTAATAGAAGGACATCCAGGAATGGCTAAAACTCAAGCTAAGATAAAGAAACATTACTGGTGGCCCACTTGGTGAAAAGATATTGCCCAGTTCATCGTGACCTGTGGTGTCTGCGCTCAGCACAAGTCTCAAAAACAAAGTCCTGCAGGCCTTCTACGTCCTTTGATGGTGCCCCCAGCAGCTTGGCCTACGATGTCTATGGATTTGATTACTGATCTTCCCCCATGCAACGGATACAACACCATCCTGGTCATCGTGGATCTGTTCTCTAAGATGGCCCATTTCATTCCTTTAAAAGGGGTCCCAACAGCATCTACTCTGGCCACCGTCTTTTTGGAACAAATTGTCTGACTACATGGATTCCCATCAATATTTATATCAGACCGCGGAACTCAGTTTGTCTCAGCTCTCTGGAGGAGATGTTGCAGGATAGCTAAAATCGACCTTCGGTTGTCCACAAGTCATCATCCCCAAACCGAAGGCCAGATCGAACAGACCAGTCAAACTCTAGAGCAGTACTTAAGGTGCATGTTACAACAAACCGAAGATACCTGGAAGGACATAGTATGGTTGGCCGAATATGCATTCAACAATTCCATCCATACCAGTACAGGACAAACGCCATTTTATACAGTATATGGTCGACATCCACGATCATCTGTCTTGATTCCATTGAAGCACTGGAGATGCCAGCGGTAATGACCTTACATGAAACGATCACTCGAGTCCTTAAGCAGGCAGCAGAACATTTGACCAGAGCCAAAGAAAAGCAGAAACAAATTATCAGGTCGGGGACAAGGTTTGGATAGCTACCAAAAACATTTCTCTGTAGGGGCCACAAATCTTCCATCCCAGGTACCTAGGACCCTATTCCATCAAAGCCGTGATCAACCCTGCAGCCATGAAATTAGAATTACCGGCCCACATGCGCATCCACCCTGTGTTTCATGTCTCCCTCCTAAAACCATTGATACCAGGTACATGGATCAATACTCCATCGGATCCCGAAATAGTTGAAGGAGAACCAGAATATTAAGTTTAAAGGATCCTAGTCTCTAAGACGGTCCGGTCCAAGCTATACTACCTTATAGACTGGAAAGGTTATGAACCCCAAATCGGACCTGGGAACCCAGTGAACATGTCCAAGCCCACGATTAATCAGGCAGTTCCACCGCAACAACCCCACTAAACCAAGGCCAGGGGGGAACCCCCCCTGAGAGGGGCCTTGAGGGAGAGTGCTGCCATGGCCACAGGCCCCAGAACACAAAATCCACACCATCTAGTGACGGGGGCAATGGGTCACTTGACTCCCTTATGTCCCTTTGGAGATGTGAATAGGAACATTTATTTCAGTGCAGGAGTGCTTTCATTTTACTTCAGTGCTGGAGTGCTTTTATTTTACAAGAACTTTCCAGGCTCTGAAAGCCTTTATTTCAGAGAACATTCTCATGTGCTGACTCATCGGGCGTGGCTCCCTAGGCCTGGTCTTCAGGTGCTGACTCATCGGGTGTGGCAGGGCATGGCAGCAGGCAGGCCAGAGCTACTGGGTGTGGCCAAGAACAAGACTATATAAACCCACCGATCCCTCAAGCAAACGATTCGCCTTGCTTTGCACCTCCATGCAACGTGATGCTCACCGCCGCCGGGACCAGCTACTTACCTCGTGATCCTGGACCCTGGCTCGCATCTCACAGCAACGCTCCATCTTCTTGGCAGATCCCAAATCGACACTGCAGCACCTGCACTCTCTGTCCCACGAAGCCGAAGTCCTGAATCAAGAAAAGAGAAGACAAGGTTAGAACTCTGGAAAACACCCAACCCAGGGTTGTGCCGCATTTAAAATCCAACGTGCACCCTAAGGCAGCATTAAAGGCTACTTACCAGCTGTCGGACCATCTCAGTCCTGCTCCTCTGTACCGCCGGCTACACTTCTTCTACCACAGCTACCGCCGGCACTGCTACACCACCTGCAAGGGGAGAGAGAGCAGAGAGAAGAGACATTACATATGAAGGACAGAGAACGAACTTTACAAATACAATTACAACAGTCGGAAGAAAAGCGGGCAAGTGGAAAGAAGGGAAAAACGTACCTACAAGAGAAGTGGATTAGTCGCAGCTTGCCTGGACTTCCACGACAAGGGACCAGTGAAGGAACTCGGTTCCCTTCAACAAGCGCCCCTGCCAGAAGCAGCAGGACGGAGAGCTCATCATCATTCAGCAGGTGAGCCTCAAGAGTAGTGCAACCCCAGGGAAGCCACATCCAGGGAGAAGAGGTCTGGAGAAGGGTCAGGGACCACAGGCTGCATATTCATGACCCCCCTTATATCACGCAGGAACCGCACTGCTCATCACCACAGTTCCCCACACAGATGCAGAGGGAGGAACAGACAAGAGGAGTTTCATCCCAAGCAGGGCTACGACCGTGCCCCAACACCTCAGCAGGGACCAGGTCAGTGTAACACTATGCGATAGGTCTCCGGAGGAGAATGTCACACATGATGGCAGAAGCATCTGATAACTTGAAAGCAGGTCAGGCTCTGGTAAAGCATTGGCATGACCAGAAGGCCAAGATGGTTGAGTTTTCTCAAGACCAGCTAGTTCTAGTTATGGTACCTACAAGGCAGAGGGCCTTACAGGACAAATGGATAGGACACTTCAAGGTTGTGGGTAAACTTGGATAGGTCAACTATCTGGTGTACTTAGGCAATCCTAAGGAGGCTCCCAGAGTCTTTCACACCAACCGTCTAAAAGCTATGACTCAAGACCAGAAGTGGGAGCTTTGCTTCTAGCTTCAGCCCAAGAGGAGGAGGAGAGTGAACCTCTACCTGACCTACTCAGAGGCTAGCCTTTAGATGAGAAAATAGGAGTTAATCTCTCCCCATATTTGACACCTGAATAACAGAAGGAGTGCAAGTTTCTGTTAAATCAGTTTGCCTCCCTGTTTTCACTATCACCAGGCTTGACCCCTTGGGGCCAGCATGATATTCACACTGGTGACCGTTTACCTGTTAAAAGCAGAGGTTACAGGATGTCAGATCATGTAAAATCCCACATAAAGCAGGAGGTCAACAAGATGCTTGATCTCAGGGTAATAGAGCCCTCTACCAGTCCATGGTCTAGTCCAGTTGTTCTAGTACCAAAGGCAGGATACAAGGAGTTGAGATTCTGTGTGGACTGGACTATAGAGCTCTCAATACAGTCACCAAGACTGATGCCCACCCTTTACCAAGGACAGATTGAACTGGTGGATAAACTTGGTTCAGCAAAGTACCGGAGTACATTTGATCTCACTTCAGGCTATTGGCAAATAGCACTGACAGACCATGCCAAGGAAAAAACAGCATTTCCGACCCTAGCAGGCCTCTACCAGTTTAAGGTAATGCCTTTTGGACTAAAGAATGCACCTGCTACATTCCAAAGGATGGTTAATCAAGTTCTGAATGGGATGGAGGACTTCTGCACGGCATACTTGGATGACATTGCAGTATTCAGCCCTACTTGGAAAGAACATGTTGACCACTTAGGATATGTTTAACAGGCTCTTGAGCGGGCCCATCTGACCATAAAAGCTAGTAAATGTTAAATTGGTCAGAGTAAAGTGGTCTACCTTGGACATGAGGTAGGAACAGGTGAAATCAGGCCATTGACTAGCAAAGTACAAGCTGTACAAAACTGGACAACCCTTACTACTCAAACCCAGGTGAGAGCCTTCCTAGGTCTCACTAGCTACTATAGGAACTTCATAGAGAACTATGGAACCATAGCTTCTCCCTTGAATGTGGTCTCCTCTCCCAAATTCGCTAAAAAGGTCAGGTGGAATGAGGAGTACACTCAAGCATTTGAAGGCCTAAAGAAAGCCCTTTGTCAAGCTCCAGTCCTAAGAGCTCCTGACTATAACCAAACCTTCATTGTGCAGACAGATGCTTCAAATACAGGTATAGGTGCAGTCCTTGGTCAACTGGATGAGAAAGGCTGGGAGCACCCCATTTGCTTTATCAGCAGGAAGCTGAAGGAACCAGAAACAAGGTGGGCAACCATTGAGCGTGAGTGCTTTGCTATTGTTTGGTCACTGAAGAAGTTTAGATCATACTTGTATGGATCTACTTTTTTGATTCAGACTGACCACCAAATTTTGAGATGGTTGATGCAAATGAAAGGGGAAAACCAAAACTACTGAGATGGTCAATCAGCCTGCAACAGTTTGATTTTACCATTGAACACAGGTCAGGGTGTCACCACCAAAATGCTGATGGTCTCTCCAGGATGTTTGACCGACTAGAGTAAGGAGATTCATCCAGGAGTGGATTAAACCCTCCTGTCCCTTAGACTGTTAGGGAGAATTCTCAAAATGTGCTAATTTCCCTTACCTTTTGAGACCCCAGCAACTTTGCTAGATTTCTAGGATTTTATTTTTTTTTACGTGGGAAGAGTGTGAGCCTTTTTTACCACTCTTCCATATATTTTTTGTGTGTTACTTTTGTGTTCTTTGGTTATGGTGTTTTAAAACAACTCCATAGGCATCATCTTTTTCTGTGTGTCACACAGCACCTTCAGTGCAGTGACACAGGGATGTCTTTCAGACTTCCCAAGATTTAAATACCTTCTCTTGGATTGACTACCGTCTCCCAAGGCATGTAAAGTTAAATTGGCTTTACTAGTCTTTTTAAATTTACTGACCCAGCACACACACTATCTTCCTATAGAGTGCTGGAGGGGTTGCCTAGCTTCCCCTGAGTCAAGACACTCGTGTAACAGTAAAATGGTACCCTTTCCTAATTTAAATGGCTGGTGGCAGTAGTTTAGATTAACTATATGGCGCCCCAGACCTATTTGTAAAAACAGACTCCAGTCATATTTTATCGCCATTTCTTTTGGGAAAGGTCCTTCTTGTGTTTGTCTCTGCGTGCCAAATTAGGTTTGGACCCTTTCCTTCGTTGGCCTCTGGCGGGCTTCAGTGCTGAAGCCCTCCTCTGGCGCCTGAGTGTCTGGGATGGACAGGATGTGAGGAAGGTGCCCGACACTCCCTGTGCTTAGTCTCCTCGGAGACCTGAATGCACTCTGGCGTGATTGGCTGGCTGACTGTCCGTCAAGGACAGCCAACCTGCTGTGTGAGTGACAGCCAGGCTGGAATGAATGGGGGAAAACTGTTTAAAAGCAGGTCTCTGGGACTTGGAAAGCAGAGTCGACCACTGGAACGAAAGAACCCAAGACGAGCCGAATGAAGAGGACTGCTGCAACTCCTGGACGACCGGTGAAGCACTGCTGCAGGTCTTAATTGCCTGAAACTACAATCAACAGAGAAGCCCTTCAAGGTTAATGTCTTCCCTTGAGTTTGGTGGGAACAACCAACTAGTAAGCCACCTGGACACCGTCCCCATCTAGTCAAATTTTCATCAGAGTGTTGTTGAAAACCGGACAGCCAGAGGGAAGGAAACCAATTTGTGGTCTTTAAGACATTCACACCTTAAATGATGTCTTGCTAAGCTTTTGGCCTCATCCCCGGGCAGTGGAGGAATCTCCCGATGTCCTCCTTCTTGTCCCCAGGACTGAATCCCAGGAACAGCGAGGTCTGCTCGAACTGCCAGGAGCACTTCCCTCAGCTACAGCTCTTCTTCACTAACAAGGTACTGTGCAAACACGGTCCGGAAATCTTTTCGGCCATCGCTAAAGTTTGTGGAACTTTGCTCAACTTTGAAGGCTTGTCCTTCCCTAAACATTTGTCAAACTTTTCACCTAGTTAAATTCTTCTAACCTCCGTGGAAAAGACTTAACCCTTACTACCAGAACTGTGCTATCCAATACAAAGACTCTGAACCATTGACTTTGGCCCAGGCCTATGAGATGAATTGCTGGTTGTAGTATACTGAAACCCTTTGCCCTGCCTATGAATGCATTTGTGCTGTTGATTCATATAACCCTGTCTTTTTACTCCTTTATTAAGTATCTGAAGTGCCATTTTGCTCCCACTTCAGTGGAGCTAAACTTGTTAATTTACTTAGTGGTTGTGTATTTGTGGTTTATTAGTGTGTGATATTGAGTTGCTCTTGCTAATGTATTGTTTTATAACAAACTGTGTAAATAAATGTATATTCTTTTACCAAGAAACCTTGAGTAAGTGTTTGTTTGAATCACTGTATTTGTTGGTCCTTTGTGTAACTTTTCTACTGCTCACTTGAACTCTAGAGATAAGTCTGGCTGCTCATCCATCGCTACCACTTTACTGTGTAGTACAGGCTTGTACCAAATGTGAAATTGTGCTTACACTTGTAGTCCTAATTGCATGTAGTGTTCCCAAATGGTACTGCATGTGATTCTGTGTAACAGTATGTGGAGCTAATAGCAGTATTGGTTGCATGTCTATTTTTAACATTGTCTTATTCAATTGCGTACAGCTTGCTAGGGTTGGCATTAAGGACACACATTTCCCATTGTTGTGTGCTAATTGTTCCATAACATCATGAGTAGATGTGTTACACCCATATAGCTCATGAATGAGTCTACTATTAAGATAGATTGTGCATCTTTAGAAAAAAGACAAATCCAAATGCTTTTTAAAATGTTAGCATAGGTGAGGTCTGCAGACTGATGCATGTTTGGAGTTAGTTTTCTGTATTGAAATGTTGCCAGAAATGTACATTTCCATTGCTGCAAAATGTGTTATGGCACTGTTTGTGTCCTAAGGTTTTAAAAATAGGTTCACCTTTCACAGGTGTTAACTGTAGGAGATCTCCGAAAAACAGAACGTTTTTTACTCCAAAGAGTTCTTCGTAGTCCGTTTTAAGGATCTCTTGCAATCTGAGGTGTATCAAAGCCAATATTAGGTTGGAGACCATGCTCACCTCATCTATTAGGAGAATTTTCATTTGTTTCAGAATTCTGCATAGCTCCATAGCAACTTTCTGTTGAAAGTTTATTTTACTCTAATTTGTTTTGGTGTTCTACTGGAAGGAGTAGTAGTCGGTGCAAAGTAACACCTATTTTGAAGGCAGCTAAACCTGTGGGGCCTGTTACAACAGCTAAAAGCTTATTGTTTGTTAATTCTTGGATGCATTTGCTGATGATTTTTTATTAAGAATCATTTGCCTGAACCAGCTTCACCACTTACATAGAGGAGTACAGGTTTATAATTTTGACAGCTACAAGTTTTACTTTCATGCTGCAAACCATGTTCAATTTCTTTAGTTACTTCTAGGAAAATGCTACGTTGCTCATCATTGAATTGGCATTTCAGCAGAGGCAGATTTTCTTCTGATTCCTCATATTGACACGTGGTGTTTTCTACTTCAGTCATGGCTAATTCTGCTTACTTTACTATGCGTGTTTCTCCAAGTGGCTCTTGGCTTCCTGTTACAGACGTTTGACTCCCCTCAGGAGTGTCTTCATTTAGTTATACTTGAACATTTTCCTCTTGTTGGCGTTCATTGTCCAACATGGTTTTGTACTGCTTGAAATTGGTATTTGTTATACTGCTTTCATTTGCATTGAAAGCATCTTCAAAGGAGTCATGGACGCATAATAAATCTTTTTCTTTTCTCCATGGTTTAAAAAGTTGGCGTAGGGACATGTAGTAAAGTTCTCTATGTTGAGGAGTTTTAAATCATTAATTAGGGTTGGGTTGGTAAGTTTAACGAGGCTGCCTTCCCAAGTTTTGACTATGTATTTACCATTTTCTTCGTCTTGTTTAATATTATTCTTGGACAAGAACTGTTGGGCTATGTAGCATAAGCACATGTTTTCCAAAGCACTACTTCTGTTTGGGTAGTATTTTTGTAATAAATAGTTTTTCAAAATTTCCTGGCTGTTGGGATGGTTTTTGGCTATGGTGTCTATGTCTTGGTACAATATCAGCACTGTTTTTCTGGATGCAGCAGGAGCAAGGCTTAGCCAGAATATGTGTTCAGATTTGCCATATAAGGATGTGCATGTTAAACGGTCTGCAGCTTCGTAGCATCCACATTCTCTATAGGAGAACATTTTTATGCCAAAGCTGTACACATTTTGTGGCAGTGTTTTGTCAGATGATATGTCATCCCAAAGGTCTTTTATCTCTTATCTCAGCTTTGGTTAGGTAGGCTGTGACATATCGTTCAACAGCAGTGGAATTGTCTGCAATGTATTGTATATTTATGTTTGCATTGTGATCATTGATGTACTTTGAAGCTTCATTTCTTTTAATGCAGTATGTGTTTTTAGGTGTTTTTTTTTTTACACTTTCTCTTACAGAAGACATGAAGCTGTTTACTTGTCCTTTGCTGGAACTGGTCTAGGGGAACCAAAGCAGCATTTGGTGTAGCATTTGTCTTTGTTTTTATATCTGCGTTGACAATATTTGCCACATTTATGTCTTTGGAAGCATTGTGTGCTTTCTGAAGGGATGTCGCAGGTTACATATCTGTGAATGAACTGCAAAACAGTGGCATCACTGTTCTAGCCAAATTTAGGAGCATCTTTTATCCACAAAAGCAAGTGGATGTGTGATGCTTCTCTGGATTGATATTCTTTTCTCCAAAAGAAGTGTTGCCCTTGTCCGAGGGGAGGAATTGTTTTATTACAGATGAAGTGCAGCATGGCAATAAAGCGGTGGTGAAACTATCTTGATACATCTACAGGCTAAAGAAAGCAGAGTTTTCCTGGAGTTTTTATGTCCATCCCTTCTTTGTTTTGGTTTGCTATGCATAGGAAGACGTGCAAGTCCTCCCATGCATATTCTGCACAACTCAAAATTACAAACCATGTGGGTGGGCCAAGGTTCTGTAACATACACCGTACATCAGCGTGACGTCGGAACTAGAATTCTTTTGTACCACGCATGTTTGCCAAGAGATTTGTGATACTTGACTGCAAAACTTCTTCTTTGTCTTTTATATTTTGAAGTAGTTGGGTAGCAGACATGTTTAAAAAATTGCAACCTGTTTTCAATGTGTGTGCAACTCCGTAACATAGAGTTGCTAGTTCACTTTCAAACACGAGGTTGAATATGTATTCGAGTTTTTGTCTGAATCTGGGGTCTTCAGAATACATTCGTAAAAAGCAGTATTCTGATGCTGTTATTTGTGTGCATCTTTCATCATACCTTTCCCCTTTTCCAGTAGAAAAGAGTAGAGGAAAGGCATGTGTTTCTACACTTTTTTCCCATATGCTGATTGGAGATCCTTTGGCTTGACGCATTTGATATGTTTCTAGTGCATTGTCTATGGTGCCTCAGGAGTGCAGTGGGCAAATTGTATACTGGTCCAAAATATTGGATGACATGATAGGATCTACAAGTTCAAATTGGCCAGTTGCTGAATTATTTCGGTGGTTTCTCTTAGGTTTTCTTCAATGTTTATTTCTTTGTAGTACTCATTGTTCTCTTTAAGATATTGTAGGGCTCCTCTAACTTTGTTTAAGTCTACCAGTTGTTGCCAATTTTTTTTTTGTCTTTTGTTGGTACACCATTCACTATGATAATCAATGATTGATCTATTGGCCATTGCACTCCTAGTGTGTCTACATTTTCTTTAAAATCTAATTGAAAATAAACTAGTTTGTGACAAATGCCTTTTAGTAATTCAGAAGGAGGCAATTTAGCTTTTTTGGGTTGGAGGCGTATTATAGCTTGAGATGGGTGTACTGTTTGGATCATAATGCTGTCATACAAATTAAGCTGTTGGAGAGGTTTTGGAAATAGGAATATTTCCAAGTTATTGGTGATAGCCTGTGAAGGCCTTTGGTTATTATCAAGCTTTGTATTGCAGTATGTGCAATGTATTGAGGGGTTAGTCATTGTGTATTTGTTTTCTGCTATAAGATAGAGAGCTAATTGGAACCATTGGGATTCCTCATTGTCTTCTATTTTGTATGTTATATCTACAGTTTTGGTGCTCTTTGTATAAAAAGTTCTGCGACAACACACATACTTAGTTTGGTACCTCAGAAGATGTGCTTTTAAACTTTTCTAATTTTTTTTGTACGTGTTTATTAGAGGATTGGCATTTGTACGTTTTTTTTTTGCTGCTCTTTTCTAAAGTTACTTCCAAAATATTTGCTTTGGATGTGTTCTTTGGCTTTGTATTTAGGAGAATGTTATTAAATTGTTGTCGTTCTAAAGCAGAACCCTTTGCATAGTACAATCTCTGGACAAGATTCTGTATTGTGGAATGTTGTGTTGCTAACATTTTGATGTGGTGGAAGGTGCTTTTGCAAGCAGGTCCTGAAATGCAGGCTAATGAATGTCCTTGCTGTCCAGTGTAACTGCGTACTGGACAGGAGTCCATTGTTTGCAAAGTTTTTATTCTAATTTTCTCTTATACTATCACATAGTGATTGAGGAATTGGTGTAAAGATGTGAAGGATTGTTTCTGTATGTTACACATTGAGGTGCAGTGTCATTTGTAGATTGTATGGATTGGTTCAGTGGAATGGAGAGTTGATTGTAACTGTTGGTGACATTTTTTCAATTAGGGTTTCTTCTGCCATCATTGCATTGTCTACCACTTCATACTCTCAGCCACTGCTATTTATGGCAATTGGGTTGTTCTGCTCTTGTTTGTATGCCACTTCATTGAAATATCGTTCTATGCTGGTTGTGTGAATCCACTCACCTATACAAAAGTTTGCAAAGGTATCTCTGTTGACATTGCGCATGTTTTGAAGTACTTTTTGTAGTTTACTGATTCATTTTGTTAGTGGTTTCATTCTGTTTAAAATTAATGTAAACAATTTTCTTTTGAGGCGCATTGCACTGTCAATGAGAGCTTCCAGGACTAGTCTTATGCAGTAATTTCTAAGGCTTGAACATGATTTCTCTGCTGTTTTTATAGGATTATGAAGTACTCTACAGTGGAACATTTTTTGTAAAATTCATTTTTTGGAATGCTTAACTATCGCTATGTTAAAATTGGTAGATGTAGTGCTAGCGCTATTAGTAGTTTTATTCTTCTTAATACATTTCTTTTTATTTTTACTTTTTCGAAGAGGGGCCATTGTTTTTTTTAATGCTAGCTGGTCCAGTTTTGTTGATTGACTGTATTAGCTTTTTGTTTGAACATTTGCTATAAATTCTGCTAGAGGTGGATGAGTATTGTGCATGCTTTTAGTTTTATCTGCTTTATTTTTTTGGTTGTTTTCCAGATAGTTGCTTTTTGGTAGGCATTTTGTTCTGTCTGTTGGAGAAAAAAGGAAAGTGTGGGTTTGAAAGTTGTGCAATGTATTTGCGTGCATTGTGAATGAGTGTGTGAATATCAGGGCAGGCATAAATAGAGGGTTGAGTGATTGTGGAATGGGCTGTTAGTTCTGGTTGGGAAGGGTGTAATAGTAGCTGTATGTGTAGATGTGTGAGAAGCTTGGTTCAGTGCATATGACAGTGTACTGTGCATGAATAAGTAAGGGCATTATGATGTTTTTATGATACTAGTGGATGTTACGATACTGGTGTTCAAATGAGAATATAAAGAGTGTACCTTCTGAGGTGAATGCCTAAGAGTGAAGTAAATTCTGTTGGTTTGGATATCAGTGAAGTAAATTCTGTTGGTTCGGATATCATTTTGTAGGCTGCTATATGGTTACACTGCACTGTATGAGTAACAGAAAGAATACTACTACAGTACTGCACTTTGTAGGATGTGAAGAGTAGTTTTCCTCTGGTTCTTAACTTCTAGGGGAGATGTTGCTGTCTTTCAGGAGGCTGTTCTTCACTGCAATTGGTAAAGAAGAAAATTAATGGGTATGTGTGGTAATGGCAAAATAATAGTAGTCAAAGAAGAGATTATTGTGCACTGTAGGAGGAGTTATTGGGAAGAAGAGTCAGTAACATTGCACATGATTACGAGTATGGTTGTAACCTTGCTGTTGCTGCAGACTGATTGCCACCAGATTCCTAATACTTGTTTGGTAGCTATCTTCCCAGTGTCATTAGAACATTACAGGTCATGTTGGCCTGGAAAGTCAGATGGTGGAAAATGTTACTTTCTATTTCTGTGCAGTTGCATCGCACTGTATGGGAATTAGGGCATGGAAGCACCAGCAGCGTTCGCATTGGGGACAGTGGTTCTGTGATAAGTATGCCCTATGGGGCTGGAGTTTTGAAAGTGTGAGAGTTGTTGTTGCACTCTTTGTATTAGAAACTAGTATGCTGAGAAAAATGGAGACGCTTTGAAGCATGTACAAGTTAGAAAGGAGAATGTTGGTGTGTGCAGTTTAATTAACTTTCCCACACATGCATGCTTGGTATGTGAGTGCTAATGCAATTTGTTGGAGAAATAGTTTCCATTTCTTTTATGTATTCATAAAAAATATATATAGGACTGTTGTAAACGTAAACATGCATTTATTAGGTTTCCTTTAAATGGTGCTGCAATGAATAGTTTTAAATGCATTGGATTTTGCAATTTTTCAATCCATGTACATGGCATGCTTCAGTAACATGCATCCAGTTTTTGTTTTCAGTGTGCATTTTTGGAGTTTTAGTGCATCTTTGTTAGTGGGAGAAGTGGTTTTAAAAGTGACAGAATGAAAGAAGAAAATAATAGTTTGCACATTCGAATGGGTCATATGGGCAAGCATGCATGTTGTGGTAATATATTAAAGTTTAAATTGGATCTGGCACTTAAACATGCCGTGGAAATATTCCCAATGTGTTTGTTTTTTAACAAAAAAACACAGGCAGTGCTGCTAAAATTGAAATATGTGTTTTGAGCCTGCTATGAAAGTGCTCATTAAAAGAAAACTTTCTAAGCACACATCATTGTAAGTAACTGCCACTTGATGTCGCGAGATGGGACAAATTAGAGTATGATCATTGAGTAGGTTATGCAGGGTAAGTGGCAGGAAACCTGTTCATATGCATTTGTAAAAGAGTTGGAAATATATTTTTACAAAATATATGCCTACCTGTAGTTTGGTTTGATGGATGCAGATATGGATGAATCTGGAAGTAGAAATCTTGGAGAGTTTTACAGTAGTTTCTGATGCAGGTGCTTGGGGGTTACAGGAGACCTGTACTCTGAGTGTTGAACAGTACATCTGAAGTGTTGAACTGAGATGACAGAGTTAGATGTAGAGTTCTTGGATGTGATTGGTGGATGGGTGTATGACTGCTTAACAGTAGCCAATGAGGAAGTACTGCAAAGAGTGAAGTGGAATGGGAAGAAGGGCTGTCCTGTGTTACAGGGTCCTCAAACACCACGGTTGTCCATGGAAAGGGCGTGCCACATCCAAGTCTTCTCAGGATGCCTAGCATGGAAATGGGACTGTGATGATTAGCCAATCTGGTGTTCAGGTTTTACTTTATAGGAAGAGAGGATAATACATTTTTTCACTGTTCTGTGTAGTGAAGATGGCTGTGGTTGCAGAGATGGAGACAGTCAGTGTGTGGATTGTGAGAGATTGCTTTGTGAGTGATCTGCAGAGGTATGCAAAGAGAAGTGGCATTTCTGACAATCTTGGATTTGAGGGAGTGGAGGCTTTTTGGTGTGCCTGGCCGCATTTTGCAAGGTGTGCTCGCACTTTGTCTGGATATGGCCACTTTCAATACTGCAGATGTTCTTGTGGTGCACTGTAGAGGACTGCATTTGGGATACATAATTGCAGTAAGTTTGGAGAGTGCACTGGAGGACTTGCTGAAGGCACTAATGCTGCTTTTTCCATGTGCCAAGATAGTATTTTCACAGATACCACCTGGAGCACTATGGAACTGCCCCAATGTCTTCTGTCCTCAGCAAGATGCAGGAAGGTGCCTTGTGAACAGTGGTATATCTTCCTTTTTGTGTCATGCAGGGTTGTTCTCTTTTGAGAATGAGAACATGAATTCTCTGAGTGCTATTTTTTTTTTTTACTGCAAATGGCTTTCATGTGTCAAACATTGGAAATGCCATTTTCCTTTATAATCTAAGGAATGGTTTGAAGAGGTTCATGTAAGTCTGTAAGGAAAAAAACAAGAGAAAAGGCATAATAAATTATTTAAAAAAGGTGTTTGTTTCCAAGTACCTTAAAAATAAAAGGCTCTTTTCACCACTAAAGTGAAACTCTCCTACCCTAGGTTAAAATTCTCTCCCCACCCACTTGAATTGGACGATTTATCTGCAGACAGCATGGTAATCTGTGGATATGTGCCAGATCCAGGGCTTTTGAGGATGGCAGGCATGGAAATGAGACTGTGGAGCCCAGAGGATTGGCCAATAAGATTACCTGGGTGTGATATGTAAGGAAAGAGTGTGGCAGAAGGTCTGTTTGCTGTGAGGAGTGCAGATGGCTATGGCTGTGTCTTTCAGGAGGCAGAGTGTGTGGGTTTTGGTGACTTGTGGATCCATTGGTTGCAGGTGTATGCAGAGCAGCGTGGAGTGGCTGCACATCTTGGATTTGATCATGTTGATATGCAGTGGTATGAAGTGCGCGGCATGAAGTGGGTGGACTTGCTCCTAGTTTGTGCCACTTTGGTGACGCTCCAACGTCCGGCCATTATAATTGTCCATTGTGGAGGGTGACAGTTTAGGCCATGTAACTGGAATTTCACTGCAGTATGCAATGAAGGAGACATTTGGTAAAATGATGGACATGTTTCAAAATCCAGAATAATTTTTTCTCGCATTGCGCCGAGACAGATGTGGCTGCGCTCCAGTTCATTTGGTCCGCAAATGGAGAAAGCGAGGCACAATGTCAACAAGGCTTTTTGTGCTTTTTCTTGAGATATTGGCATGACGTCTTTCCATAACGAAAACATTACATTTCACAGCACAAACATCTTTTGCAGATATGGAGTACATCTTGATGCTGGCAATCTGCTTTTTTTGCAAAATATCCTAAATGCTTTGCAGCCCTTTTTGCAAATAGATATCACGACTCCTGCCCCTGGCCTGGGGTGTGAGATCATGTGTGCTGTACCCAGTACCTCCATCAGGGCCTCAAGGGCCTGGACATTTGCCCCCAGACTCACTTGGAGTCAGTCCTGGCACCTTTGGCACCAGGCTCATATGAAAAACCAATAATCTGGGCCCATAAAGGCATTTGTACAACAATATGGATGCTCCCACATGGCTCAGTTCCTTAACTGAGCCATGCGGTCTAGCATTTTGGGTGTGGCAGGCCCAGGGCCCCCTGGGATACCTGCAGGCTTTATAAGCCAAGCCTAGATTGCAGAACACGCTTCACGTTGCTCTGCTTGCTGCAGCATGACGTTCACCCCGGTCAGCTGGAATCATCCTCTGCACGCCGGGCCAGATACTGCAAGAACAAAGAGAGAAGACACCATTAGTATTTGCTTATCTTTTGGAATCAGCGCTCTTACTCCGCTCCTGGATCCCAAACAGCCAACATCTCGGCGGATCTCACTCCATCAAGAAAACCGCTACCTGGGAAAAAAACAGAGAAAAGAAACATCGGTAAGCGTTTATTCTTCACTTTAAAAAAAACACTCGCTTACCTGCATAAAACGGCTTCCAAAATTGGCAGAAGAACAGACGGTCTGGTTCCAACTTAGAGTGCCAGTAAGCGGTTTGCTCACCTCTACTCACCGCTCTCCATCTTCTCGGCACTCGTATTCCAGATCAACACCACAGCCTGCAAGAGAGACAAAATAACAGGTTAGCACAAGAACAGCATATAGCGCCACACTTCGCACTTTCTTACCGTCTTGTGCACAACTGCGCGAGATCACAAGGACAGCGTCCATACCTATAAACAAAGGAAGAACTGAATAGAGACTATTACAAAAACAAAGAACTCACAGTCAATACAGACTTACCTGAAAAACTGAGTCGCAGCAGGCCTGGTCTCCGTAGAGTCGCTCCAGTGAAGTAACTAGGCAGTGACAAGCCAATCCCAATGCACTCCTGCACCGAGTGGCAGGACGGAGAGTGCACCTTATCAAAAAGCAAGGTGAGAAGTGCACCAGGGGGGTTCTTCGGCCTATATGGGAGGTGGGTCCCAGGCCAGATAAGACAACCAAGCTAAAATCTAACTACTGTGTTTCAGACCTGGTCTCCAGTCGCATGAGGGTCCAAAGGAAGAGGTCCAAGGGTGAAACTGTTCAGACTGGGTGGCGGCCCTGTGTATGCCAGGTGTGCATTATAATAGAGCAAGCATTTTGCAGTAGGTGTTGCCTACCTTACTCTAAAACTTGAAACAAATCTTCTAAAAACAAAAGAAACAAAAAAGGCTCTTTTCAGAGCCACCAATTTCTCCTGCAAAAGAGTTGAATGTTTTTGATGACACCACCAGCGAATTTTTTTAGATGTCAGCGGACTACCACGCTGTCTGCGGACTTCGCAGGCTGCGTAGGAGCATGCACCTTTTTTGTGGTACTTCTGTTATTGAACTGTGACAGGTGGCTGATAAGAGCTGTTTTTGGGGGGATTTTTGTATTTTGTGATTTTTTTTTTTGGGGGGGGCTTTTTTTGAACATGACACACAAGGCTGGGAAGGGAAGGGATGGTAGGGAAGGGACACCAGCCACAGGGACGAAGGGGCAGGTGGAGAGAAGATGATGTTGGGTGGGCCTTACTAGGTAAGGGTGTTTCTCGCTCTCCTGGACCACTGCCTCGAAAGCACTTTGAAAGTGCTCCCCCCTGTAGCTGCATCACAGCACATATAGAGTACAGTGACCCTCAAAAGGTAAGGGTCGACGGCATCATGTATTGCTCGTGAGGCATCCTCTGGGATCCTCTGCCCAACAGAAGTGTCTCTTGTGGTGGCAGGAGCAGATGTTGAGGATGCGACAGAGTAAGTCAACCTGTTACCGCCTTTGAAAGGGGCGACCCTCCAAGCTGCTGCCTTGTCATTAGACCTTAGTTGACGCCGCATGGAGGTGGTCCTTTAGCTATACAGCCCAGGCTTTCCACAATGGAGTAAAACATTGCACTCAGTGCATCGAACCTCGGCTGCACGCCCCTTGGGTACCCACCCAACGGTGGTAAACAGCCTCCACACCCAGGACTCATACTGGCAGCTGGTAGTAGGGACTTCCACTACCTCATCCTCTTCCTATGCATCACCACGCCTGTTCCTCTCTCCAGGCCCTCCAGATGGTGGTGGTGGTGGTGATGGGGGTGGCCGTGAGAAGGCAGCTGCAGCAGCCATGGATGCCATTGTATGGAAAAGCTGGAATCCAGCATCACCAATCTCCAGCAAGTGCTCAGTCCTGGTGAGCCAGAAACACAAACAGCAGTGGGGTGTGGACTTTTATAGGGGTGTGCCTGCCAGACAGTCGCGCTCCACTGAGCCTCAGGTTGGGCTCAAAAAGTTATAAAAAAGTCTCTAAATCGACCAGGGCATGGTCTAGGACCTCTGCAAAGGTGAAGATTCAGCTTAAAACCCCTTGGATTTGCCAGAAAAAACACTTTTTAACTATCCGGGGATACAGACAGTGGGCCTCATTACGAGTCCGGCGGTAACCGAGGCGGTAAAACCGCCTGGGTACCGCCGGACTCATATTACCATTCCGCCTCCATGATTCCCGGAATTACCAGGGCATTACAACCCCGGTTTTCCGGGAATCACGGAGGCGGAATGGTGTTAATCCCCATTCCCATCGAGTCCTATGGGACTCGATGGGAATGGGGATCATGGAAACACCGGCAGCATCTCCTAATGCTGCCGGTGTTTCCTCGTCCGCCTGCAGGCGGGCGGTGTTAAACCCGCCAGGTCAAACCTGGCGGGAACATCACCTCCCGCCTGCAGTGATCGGACTCAGGCGGTCCGGAAACAACAGTGGCGGCGGGTTTACCGCCACCGTTATTTCCGAACCGCCTGGGTCGTAATGAGGCCCAGTGTCTGTGGATACTCCCAATGCTCAGCATGGGTGCAGTCACATGATGATGCCCCCAGACTACCGCGGATATGACGGCTGCCCGTAGGACACCTATTGTTTGTTTGTTTTATTATTTATAACACACATCATACCCGGGGTAACAGGGCGCAGCAGTTAAAAGTATATACATGGCTTAGTTACAACAGAAAAGGTATAGAATCTACATACAAGTCATTAATTACAAGAAGGTATATACAGATGGTACCTATGTACATGCATAGGATACAAGGGAGTTCTATACAAATGTTGCAGACATCTTACAGAAGCAATATATATAAGGTTTACAGTGTTTATAAATACAACCTGGTGGGTGGAAATAGGTACAAGTAGACAGTGGGGAGTAGGGCAGTTATAGTTACCACAGGGTAGCAGGTCGGGAGAAGCAAGGAAGGAAGCACTCCATACAGGCATAAGGTATCACAGCAGTGAGTTCTAGTTTCTTGCTGATCAAGAATTATCATTTACTGGTCATTAGATTTCAGCCACATAATGATGTTGGATCTGAAGTTTTGATAGGATTGGTCTATTCTCAGTGTGGGAGGCAGGGAGTTCCACAGTATGGCTGTTTTCACGGGGAAGCTCTTGCCTCCGATAGTGGAGTGTTTGAAACTGGGTATGGAGAGGCAATCTCTGTTAGCTGATCTAGGTGGTCTCAGGGAGGTCTGTTTATGGAATCTCTTGGCCAAGTAGATGGGGGCAGCATTGTTGAAAGATTTGTGGGTGAGCAACAAGGTTTTTAGAAGGATTTTGTCATTGGTTGGGAGCCAATTGTTCTGGCGGCTACACTCGGAAATGTGATCTCTTCTGGAAATGCCTAATGCCACTCTAAGAGCATTGTTTTGTAATGTTTGGATTCTTCTGATAGTCGATTTGTCGATCCTAAATAGAGGGCATTGCAATAGTCCAGGCGAGACAGGATGAGGGCTCTGGCTAGGATGGTGCAGCTACTGTCAGAGAGAAATGGCTTGCCGGTGCAAATAAGTTTGCACATGTAAGCTGTGGAGGACGCTAAAGAATTGACCTGTTTGGCAAATGAGAGGTTTGAGTCAAGATAAAAGCCTAGTGTTTTTACATCGTGTTCCACTTTAATGCTATTGCCATCAATTATGAATGAGGAATAGTCAGAACCTAGTTATTTTAAGTAAGATGGGGTACCCAGGATGATGAGTTCGGTTTTATCATCATTCAGGCATAGGCCATGTGTGGCCATCCATGCCTGGATGATGATGTACACTCAATTCACCAAGGCCAAATCCTTTCCATAATCCCCTGAAAGCGGGAGGAGGATCTGGGTATCATCTGCATAGTTAGTGTAGGTGATACCGAGATGATACAGATCATCGAGAAGGGGCTTAGTGAAAATGTTGTAGAGTGTGGGCAAAACGCGGGATCCTTGAGGCACACCACAGGTGATGGGAATGGGGTCGGCAGCTGCTAGAGGTGAGAAGACCCTCATGGTTCTAACATTTAAGAAGGATCTAATCCAGGTGACAGCGTTGTCAGAGAAGTGTGCTGCTGTGTCACGGTGGTTGCAAAGAATAGTGTATTCAACCAGGTCAAACGCAGCCGAGAGATCTAAGAGGAGGAGTAGGGCTGATTTGCCATTATCTCTAACCTCATCAACTTGGGGCTTGAGATTGATGAGGGTTGTCTCCATTCCGTGTTGCGGACAGAAGCCTGATTGTCTGGCTCCCAGTAGGTGGTGCAATTCCTGGTGCTTTTGGATTTGTATTCAAGCTACCTTATCCAGAATTTTTAAGAGGAAGGGCACTGTAGTAATTGGCCTGTAATTGGTAGGTGTAGATGGGTCGAGAGTGTTTTTTTTTAGGAGTGGGAGTAACCAGGATTGTTTAAGGTTGGTAGGGATGACAACAGTAGAGAAGGACGCATTGATAAGTTTTGTTATGAAGGGTGATAGGTCTCGGGCCGCATCCTTGATGAGCTGCACATGGCAGAGATCGCCCTGGCAGTTGGAAGGTTTGAGGGACAGAATCATTCTTTCCACTTCAGGAATAGAAACTTTGGTAAAGTTGAATCAGGTGGATTCATCAGCATTGGTATTGCCAGTTATTTTGGAAAGAGGAGGGTCATTTAGAGAAGCTCTTTTACAGGAAATATTGTTTTGTAAGGTAGATATTTTATTGGCTAAAGCATGTTGGATATCTGAACACCCTTTTCTATCTTTAGTACATATGTCAGGTAATGCTATAGGGGTCTCTATTTCTTTAAGAATGGTGAATAGTTCCTTCATGTCGGACTTGGCTTGGGATATACGCATGTCGAAGGATATTCGTTTAGCTAGACATATTTCTTTTTTTATGGAAGGAAGATAGTTTGGTGAGTTTAAGTTTATTTGCTTCTAACAGTAGTGTTTTCCAAGCAGCCTCACAGTTTCTTTTTTGTTGGCTTAGGTTTTTAGGAAGGGTGTAAACCATTTATTCAAGTGAGTTTTCGTCTTGCTTGGTCTAAGTTTGAGGGGGGCGATCTGGTCCAATGAGGTGGTCATAATTTTGTTGTATTCCTCGACCAGGCTCTCGCGATCGGTATTGTCTGGGAGCAGGTTAAGGATGGGCAGTAAGGCTGGGATAAGCCTGTCCACAGTAATATGCTTTTTGTTTCTGGTAAGTGTGGGTGGAGCCCTGCGGGCGGGTGGAGGCGGGGGTCTGTTAGTAGAAAGCATGAATGACACAAGGGGGTGGTCAGTCCAAGCTAGTGGTGAGATGGAGAGGATGTTGGCCTGACAGGTATGGTCTGCCACCCAGTCAAGTATTCTACCTTTGTTGTGAGTGGAAGTTTACTACTTTGGGTGAATCCAAGGTCTGAGAGGATGTTAGCTGTAGTTCGGGCAAGCTGGTCTGATGGGTCATTAAAGCCCATATTAAAGTCTCCAAGTAGAAGTACTTGCACGGATCTTTTGAGATTACTAGACAGGATAGTGTTAATATCATCCTCAAATGA
Organism: Ambystoma mexicanum; assembly: GCF_040938575.1. Taxonomy (NCBI): domain Eukaryota; kingdom Metazoa; phylum Chordata; class Amphibia; order Caudata; family Ambystomatidae; genus Ambystoma; species Ambystoma mexicanum. Next base: position 230,160,816 of record NC_090931.1, on the reverse strand, counting down.
TCTGGGCGGGCCCGGGGGGGGTGATATATCAGGTGGATATTAAGGGTTTGGGCATTGGTGAGTGGTACTTTAACTGATAATAGTTCACATGAGGGAACGTCGATCGGAGAGGCTAATCTGATAGAGAGACTACATTTGTAAATAATAGCGATGCCTCCTCCTCTGGATTTTAGTCTGTCTTGTCTCAAAATAGAGTACCCGTCAGGGACTGCTGGCATAAGCATAGGACCTGCAGCGGGGTGTAGCCATGTCTCAGTGATGGCGAGGAAATCTAGGTCATCTCTCTGGATCAGGTCGGCAATTTCTGTGGCATTTTCTACTAGGGATATGGAGTTTATTAGTGCTCCTTTGATCCGAGGGCTCATGGTGATAGTTGTTGGCGGTTGGGGGGCTTGTGAAGGTTTGGGTTCGCGGTACTTGGCTGTTCCGTTTATTGACCTAGGGCTACAGTTGTGAGCTAGGTTCGTGCTTATAGTTGTTCGACTAGGCAGAGTTTTAGGAATCCTTATTCCTGTGATGGTAGGGAGAGAGCTGACAGGGGGCTTGTATATTTTAGCTAACCTAGCTCTAAGGTGTATGTTTCTAGCCGTAGTTGGGCAGGGATTGCTTGGTATGGGATTTTTGGAGTCTTTCATATCTATGGATAAATTAGTAGTAGTAGTATTGATTGAAATAGCTGAGGACGTCAAGGTGGGTGGAATCCCAAGGGTTAGTGTGTGGAAGAACATGATGTAGAGCGTAATTCTTTGTATAATGACTGTGATGTAGACAGTGTGGCTGGTAGTTGTAGGGAGCATACTAGTATATGGTGGAGATGAACTTCCTATGGAATATGTAATTGAGGTAGATGGCAAACCGATCGAGGTACTATTGTTGGAGGCAGAGGATCTCTCTAAAAAGGTGAAGTTAGTGCTTGGGAATCGTGCCAACCTTAGTATGATGTCGACAATCAAATGGGGAGCCACCTAGGGCTAAATGTAGCAATCCGATGGTAAGCAGCATATGGGATAAACGCAACAGTCAAATGGGGAGCCACCTAGGGCTAAATGCAGCAATCAGATGGTAAGCAACAGTGTGTCTGATTTGTTACAATAGCAGTAGTTCAAGCACTGATGATAGGAGATATAGTGCACGGTGAATATTACAAGGCAAAATAGATAAAACCATGTTGGATAGTACGGTACAATAGGGTAGAATATACTCATTAGAGTAGTGAGTGGTGTAGAATAGAGCAGTGGTACACAATGTATACAAAACAATGTGGAATCGACTAGTAAGGTTGCTAAATAGGCCAATATGTCTCTAAGCAGGTAGCGAACCGTCAAATCATGGTAGCTAGGCAGCTTAAAGGTGCAATCAGGAAAGTTACCATGGAAGCTGTTACCTATACAATGGTGGTAGGGATAGTACAGAATTATAGCAGGTAAAAGTGAGGCAGTGGTACTGGCACAATCAGCAACATAGAATCAAAGTATCAATATAAAGTATGGCAGCCTGCCGAGCCGGACACAAAGGACCAATTACAGCATAGAACTCATACGTGCAAGTAGGTAAGTAACAAATGAGGTTGGCTACTATGGGGTGATTAGCTAGGTCAGGGCTGGGAGGTAGGTGAAACTCCAATGCCGCAATCCTACCACTCAGATGAGACACAGCGTAAGTAGCAAATGTAGCAGATATGCAGCAGGGCAGCAATGTACTTTAGAAGCAAAGCAATATTTAGCGGGTAAACAAAGTGTTCAGCTGAGCAGGAGCATGGATTTCAGTAACAGGGGTAGCGATTTGGCGGCAGCATAGCACAGGCGTAATGTGATACAGAGGGGCACAGAGGTGATAGCAAAGCTACAATTAAAGGTGTAATGGCACAAATACAGGTAAGCACGTAGTGATAGCTGAGCGTCGGCTCTGTGGCGCACATCAGTATGGACAGTGTGACTGCACGTCAATCAGTAGGAGAGCAAAGTGGTGCTTACCAGACAGCTCGGAGGCAAGCAGCAATAGTCACAAGGCAAATAGTCATGGAAAGAAAAGTACAGAGTTCCTAGTCCTGGCCTCTGTCGACTCTGGACAGGCTCAGGACAGGGCTTGCCTTGTTGGATAGCCTTAGTGGATGAGACGGTGTTCGCCTGCCGGTGAAGGTGATTGGCAGAAATAGATTCTATGGGCCAATCACGGCGAGACCAGCCTGCAGAAGGCTGTGGTTTCAATAGAAAAATGTACGGGCGGCCATCTTTGAGTTGCATCTGCCTTGTGGAGGCTAATGGAGGCAGAGATGCAGATGCAAATTTCCAGGCATCAAAAGTACACTTTAGGTAACGCTGTCTCAATGCAGCTTACAACACATTTTCAGATGCAATGCAGATTTCAAATCTGCTGGAAGCAGAAAATGTCCCATGAAGGTGCGGCGGGATGGGCAAAACGGGATTTCATCCCTGGCCTCACCTGAAGTGGGTGGCACTGCTCCAGCACTGGCATGAGGCGCAGCACCTCCGGAGTCCAGTTGGAATGAATGAAGGGGGCTCAGGACCTATTGCGTGGGAAACAGTGAGCGCATGTGCCCGGGTGTCCTTTGGACAGGGGTGGGATCCCTGAACGAATTAAAAGTGCGACACATGCAGCAAACAGTTACGAACAGGCACAATGTTCGGAGGGCAAAGGGGATCAGATGCGCATGCGCCCAGGTGTCCGCAGGACAGGGGTGGAATCCCCGAACTAATTGAAAGTGCGTCATGACTTTACAGACATCTCCGGACAGGCCCAGTGTTCATAGGACACAGGGGATCAGAGGTACATGCGTCCAGGTGTCCACAGGACACGGGTGGGAGCCCCAAACCATATAAAGGTGCATCATGACTTTGCAGACATGTCTGGACAGGAGCAGTGTTCGTAGGACACCTCCATTTTGGTTGACGACAGCCCGGACAGTCAAGCTGTCCGCGGACTCCAAACAGGGCTTTTTAAAAAAGAAAACACACACATACACACACCAACAGTACATACATGGATATTTATTTAGACACAGAAATACAGTCAAATAGGAAAGGTAAGGGGTAGCAGAATGGGAAACATATATGGGGCAATTAGGGTTTTCTACAGATTGTTCAAGAGGGGAGGAAGGAATTGAGGATTCATCATAGCGTTGTTGATTACAGGAATTTGGTGGGGATGATTGGCTGGGACAGGGGGAAGTGGCACAGGTACAAGTGGGGCAGTGGTAGCGAACATTGTCTGTAATATGACTTTTCACAAATGTCATTAACTGTGCAAAATTAGAATTGAGTTAATCCATTTTGGTAGAGAGTCAGTAGGTCATGTGCAGCATTTGGATTTTGGGCATGTCTGTAGCCATCTTCTTGCTTATTTGGTGATAATTGAGGGCGACTGTCTTCATTTACACTATGTACTGTTAAACAGAAAACCATGTTTTAGTGACATGTGAAACAATTTACATTAATTGTTCCACTTGAAAAATTGTATTCTGTACCATTAGAGTTATTTCCATCACTCATTTCATCATGGGGGACATTTTATTCCAGCCGCTCCAGGGTGCTTGCCTTTTCTGTATAAAGAAAATAAAACTGCTATTTCTTAGATGTCATGCACACGCAACACACTCACTGTTACAGGAAGAAATATAGTGTACTTCTTACTTTTTGTAAGGGTTTCTTTGAGTAGATTGGAGTTGCTTCTGAGAGTGGTTTCAGAGTGTGTACACAAGGTTGCACTGAGGTAATATTGTTAGATGCATAGTACACTTGTGTGCTTGGTGCTTTCCATTATGTTGCGGAACCTATGAAATTGTACTTCTGGTTTCAGAAGTACAGAATGCATATAAACATTTCATGTTTGCATGTGCTACTGTTGTATCTTACAGTACAACAGTGTTTGTTGTACTTTAAAGGGCATGTGTTGTTTGCTGCAGGATACAATAATGTGAGGTAACCCCTGTGCTTTTGGGCAGTGTGAATACTGCCTGTGCTCTGCGGACATGCACGCTATCCGGGAACTCTGTGGCTTACCATGTTGGGGGAAGGGGGTCAGTATGATTTAAGGGACATGTAGATACATTAAGGGTATCCTGATAAAAACCCATGAAATTCAGTGAAAAAACCTTGTTAAAGGGACGTTATGGTTATAAGTAAAACTGAAAAATCCCAGAAATTCACCAGTTATGGTAAGCTAAGCAACCATAACTCGTGTCCCCACTGTGCACTGCTTAGGCTAACACCCAGGACATCAAAGATGACATCACAAATGTAATTGATGACATCACATATCTGGGCCACTTGTTTTTGTTCACTGACATATCTAGGCCAGGTGGTTTTGTTTACTTCCAGTCAGAATATTAAAATTCAAAAGGTGCTATACATCTAGACGTTAATGCATATTAGTCCAAAACATATCCGTGATCAATTCCATGTCAACCAAAATTAAAACAACCCAAAAATAGCCCATTGACCTTGCAACAGATGCCATCTCTATTTTCATTAGTTACCATTTGCTTAAAATGGTTGGGAGGTCTTCATTGACAACCCAGCAAATATATATCTCGTGTTTCCTCAGAATATTGAGAGGATAATCAGTATTCTTAATTTCCTTGACTCCCTAAAAACAAACATATTTATTTAGTGATGTGCGTGTCATGAATTAAAACACAAATATTCTCCTTTACCACATCCCATGTGCTACTAGGTAAGCAACCTTACCTTAAATTTCTATCAAAAGAGAAGTGCAACAATTGCAAAACTTCTATGGTTCATTCAACCATTCCAGGTTAAATCCCAGATCAAAATTGTCCATAAAAACATATTAATTTGCACAATTATAAGTGTCTACAGTGCCTTTTGTGTTACTCTTCACCAACTCTACCATGTCAATTGGTAACCACCTCATCTTAAACCTGAAAATCAAGAGAGACACTAAATGTGTCAACTGCTAATCTTTTTCTATTCATTTAACTTCTCCACATTTAACTGTTACACAATTTAATACCAGGTCACAACATCCCTGGAAACGACATAAATAATAATTACCACTAAGTTATAATCTTGCATGTTAGCTAAGCATATTTAAGATTCTTATATCAGCACTGTAACATTACATTTTAGACCACATAATAAGGCTCATAATATATACTTAATGGTGGATTCGTTAGGCCCAACCATCCTTTTAGGTTCAAAATGCAGAATTCCGTGAGGCACAATCAAGTGCCATTTTGTTTTGCCAGTCATTATATAGTTCCAGTGACGTCAGATGCATGCCGTCTGATGTCATATCCCATTAGCATAAATTAACATGACAAGGATTCTCGCGCGGGGTGATGCCGCGTATCCATCTGTTGAAAGAAGTGTCCTATTAAAGTTGAGATTTATTATGTGCCAACTAAAAGACTATATTGGTACTGATCCTCAAATTTCACTAATGTTGATTATCCTACATCTCAAGGTATGCCTCCACTTAAGGGGTATCTACCTTTATTACAAGTTACCTCATTAGGCACAATACTATTTTTTCTGATCTCAAAAGAATAATACATCATGCCTATTTCCCAATTATTCTATTAATCATCATTCAATGTTCTATTACCAAAGTTCCTTATTATTGAATGATTTGCTCATGTGACAATGAAAAGAAAAGAATTGCATTCCTGCTAAGGTGTCTTGTTGGTGACCACAGGCTACAATGTTGTTCAGTACAATAATTACACAGTTGCAAAACTGTGAACCTTCCTCTAAGGTTTGTTGTACTATGCATTCATGAGTAATTCAGTTCACATTCTAGAAATAACATCTTGTGCAGTCTGCCAAGTATACCTGAAAACCTAACATTGCTGTTCAACATGCAACTTTAAACACATAGAATAAAGCATATTCCAATTGTAACAGATTTTGCTACATCTCCTATCATTGAGGAGCCTTTCAATCCTCCAATTTTAAGTTACATGCAATAAGACACGGCCCTACTAGTAAACATCATGTTATAACATTCTTGGAGAGCTCCTCTGTGTTTCTCAAAATGTTGAACATTGGAATTGAACATTCTTGTCTCAAAATAGTCTCTCAAATAATCAAAAGAATTATTATGGTCCCTTAAATGTTGTACTTGCGCATTCATTAACATATTTGAATACATCATATCGCAAAACGTTTTCTCACATTATCATTGCACTCTCTTGAACATACTTCAATACAGAATATCTTAAAGCAATTTCTTACATAATCCAAAAGCGTACAGTCCCCTGACAATCACAAAATGTATATATAATTATATACATATTTACATCTAAACCATAATTCCAATAGACTTACAGCAGTCCATGTGCAGAGTTGTTCATTTAGGTTTGCAATTTCTCATATGGGGATTTACTCACAAAAAACATTTCTGAGGAAAACTCCCCCCTCATGGTCCATATGGAACCCTTTAACTACAGTTCTATGTTTGCAGACATTTTTTGTCTCCATCCTTCAGAGAGTGTTTTCTATGTCTTCCCCGCTAGGGTCTATTGGTATAGTTTTTAGTCCAATGAATTGTATACCTGCCTTGTTGTCCATTTGGTGACATTCTTGCCAGCGCACCAATAGTGGTAGCCTTGGGTCATCATTACGCAATGCATTCAAATGCTCTCTGATCTGTATCCTGAGATCCCGAATCGTACTCCCAATATAAACTTGTCCACAAAGGCACAGTATACTATAAACCACAAGTTTAGTTTTGCAATTTATGAAGTCAGTCATTTTAAACTCTTCATCAATGTTGATTTTAAAACTCTCGCAAATTTGGCATTTTGGCACATGCTACATTTGCCACACTTGCGAAAATCCTTTACATTTTTGTGTAGCCATGTTTTACAAGTTTCTATCGATTGCAGATGTGATGGACTCAATTCAGTTGGTGCTTTAGTGTATTCAAAAGTCAGTCTGTCACCTATGTATTTTTTCAAATCAGGATCAATAGCTATAATACTCCAACGTTTATGGAATATATTATATTCTTTTTTCCTTTCTATTGAATATTGTGTGATCATTCTCCCGGCGTAAATCTTGAGAATTGCCTAGTGCCTTCGGCTTAAGTAAATCCCGCCATGCCATATCTACCGTTTTTTCTTTCTTGCATGGGTCAGTACCGTTTTCATGTAACCCCGCTGACTAAACCTGGTGTCCAGAACATCACATTGCTTCTCAAATTCCTTTGTTTCTCTGCAGTTCCCACTTTCCCTTATATATTCCCCGGTTGGTATGTTCTTAATGACACTATCATGACCTACAGAACACGCCCCTTTTGAACTTCCTGGTCCTTGTCTCAATGGGGCTTACACTCCCTGGTACTCCCAACATGGCCATCCACTGTGAAACACCTTCCTCGCTCTACACGTTGGACGTAGCATGTTCTATTAATAGACCACGCATTCCGCGGCTCCGCACGTCTCAATGCTATTGCGAAGTAGCGACCAGATGTGTGCTCCGTAGCTCGCAGTATTGTTTTGCTTGGTTCTTTCCCAGCCAGCCCCATTCCTAGTCCCTTTCCTTCCTTTCTTGATTCCTGGACTCGTGTGCTGAGTAACGCACTCTGTAAATTTCCCGGATTCCTGGATCTTTGCATCCCGGTACTTTGAACGCACGCTGGAGTCAGAAGAGACTTGTGCAGCCTTATTCAAGACCCAATCTGTCCGCAAGAAGGCATCGACCAAGAAATCCAGCAAAGATCGAACTCAGGTGAGAAGGGGGGGAACTCCTTGACAGACACTTGGTTTGTGTCAACTGGTTGCTAATAACAGAGTTCACCTCAGTGACTTTACTATAAGTCTTTGGCATGATCGTGTGTCCTTTAACATATACATGTACATCTAGAAAGTCTATTTCTTTGGGGTGAGCTGTGCTGGTAAACTGAATGCAAAAATCGTTCTCATTTAGATATTGTGCAAACTCCTTTAGCCCTGTCTGATTTGCTTGCCAAATAAGGAAGATGTCATAGATAAATCTGACCCAAAGTTTGATATGTGATGTAAAGGCATTATCTGAGTACACATACTTATTCTCAAAGAACCCCATGAAAAGCCTGGTCAATGTGGGTGTGCAATTGGTCCCCATGGCCACACCTCTAACTTGTTTGTGCAAGGTATTATCAAACAAAAACACATTATCACTTAGCGTGAATTTCAACATGTCTTTTAACATAACAGTTTGTAACAGGTGAGAAGCAGATCTAGTAGCATACGTATAATCTATAGATTTAAGTGCCCCTCATGTTCTATGGATGTGTACAACGCCATTATGTCCAACGTTACAAAACAAAGCTCCTCTGCCCACTCAAAATTCTCCAATAGTTGTAACAGATGCATAGCATATATTAGGTTAGGGGATAGTTTGGGAACCTCCTTGGATAACATTGCATCTATATATTTTTAAATATTGTTCAGTTATCCATCCTATTACGCTTAATATGGGTCTTCCTTCTGGTCTTGACTCATAGGTTTTATGTGCCTTTGGCAAAAAATATAATTTCAGTACTCTACGATTATCAGTAATAGGATACCTTTTGTCATTATCACTGAGCATCCCTGTCCTTGCCCATTTACCAGCCAGATCACCAGCCTCCTTTAGAATATTACTAATAGGATTGTATTTTAGTTTCTCGTAACCTCCTGGTACATTGAAATGCAATTCTGCTATTTGTATGTAATCTTTCCTATCCATTACCAAAATGTTACCCACTTTGTCTGCTTGTTTGATTAAGATTTGGTCATCCTTTTTTAGAGATTTCAGTGCCTGTCTCTCAACTTTTGTCTGGATCATATTAAAGGTCTCATGCAGATTGTTCCCCAGGATTATTGCATGTTGTAATTATCATTAGCACAGAGGTAGCCCTGTAATCTGGGGCGCGGTGAGCGTGCACAGCCTCTTTTTACATTCTCTTTTGTTAAGTGTCCGAATTATAGTATTAAATATGCATGGAGTGCAAACCCACTGAAAAAGTCACTCAGTGAAAAGCACCATCTGCACTCCCAAAAACCACTGGGTGGTATGTAATGATCTTTCACATTGTTTTAAATGAAAGCAACTTTGTTAATCATTCTCCTTATTTCAGTCATTTTTCATTCATAATTAGTTTCAGAGGATAATGTCATTAATAATCTGCAGATGTATATCAATGCTTGAGCCTGTGCATTGCAGATGGTCACGTCCTTCTTCAGTGCCAGTACTTATCAATCCAATAGGTCCATCCAGTAAAGTAAATAATCCATTGCCCAACATTACAAAATCCCAAATTAACATTCATTTGGTTGAAAATACATCACGGCATCTATGATATGCCATTCATGTCAAGTTAAATATCCGTGTATGTACATTATTGGCATTCATTTGATTACATTTCCGCATCAGTGGCATATTATTCATATCACACCAATTGTCAGTGTGTTGAAACATGCATATAGCATTATTGGCAAAGTGTATACGTGCGGAAGGTAGCGTAGCGTGGGAGAAAATAAAAATAAACATTGAAAGCCATAATGTCAGTTACAATTCGTAATACTCTAGCTAAGTTCAATGTAGAGACTGATATGTTGAAACACTAACCTGATATTGATGATTATTGTATCTGCTAGAAACTGGATTGGCAATGTGGCATTTGCTGAGATACAACAAGCATTGAAAATTGTTTATAATTGAAAGATGGACATGTGTGATAGGTATGTCCTGCACAGTGTTCCCATGGTGACCGTGATGGTAATGTATATAACGTTTAGTCTGTCCTTTGAAAAGGAATGAATAGTGTCACACAAATAGCTACGGTACCAAGTGATACTGGTGATATCTCGCGCCTTGAAAAACATGTGTATAGGCGCGTTACAAATGCCATATCATATCATATAGTTGTCATGCTGGACCCCTTTAACAATAATTCAATTGGGGAAACTACTATGATGTTGCAAACGTTCTTTGGCTTGGATGCACATTGTGTCTGGGGTCTCTTATTCATTCAAGGTTCCATGTGAACCCTGTCTGCCCTGTGGGCTAATATAACTGTATCACAAGGCGCATCCTCAGTGTGGAAAACACTGTGACCCTGTATAATGTAGTTCACAACTAAAATGTCTTGTGCAAGCGTTCTTGTAGTGATGGTCATAAAGGATGTCTAAACGGACAGTCTCAATTTCATTAAACAATTCATTTAGTGTTCACAATAAGTTCCTAGACCTAAAAATCTCTATGGGACTTGTTCAAGATACATGTAATGGTAATTCAATTATGAGAAACTGCTGTGGTGTTCAAAAACATTTGTGACTTGGATTCAAGTGTCTCATTTTCTACTCAAATTTCTATGTTAGAAGAACTGTCTGACGTGCAAACTGATCTGGCGGAAGAAGGCCTCTTTTTGGGCTCTGATTTTCTTAAAATCTGTACTGGAACTTCTACTTTGTACAGTGCCTAGTACCAAAAATCGTAGTTGTGACACTGTATGTCCTTTTTCAGTGAAATTTCTGGCCAACGCTGATGTGGGATTTCTGTTTATAATAGAAGATTTGTGTTCGTTAATCCGTGCTCTCATTTTCTTCAATGTTTCGCCAGCATAATAGATCCCACATGGACATCTGATCCCATATCTAACATTTTCAGATAGACATCTAGCATGATGTTCGAGTTGTATTTTCTCACCAGTTCTTGGGTGTGAGACTGTTGTGCACTTGATAATGTTATTGCAGTTCCCGCAGTTTAGACAGGGAAAGGTCCCTGGTAACTTGTCCGCTTACTTGTGTGTTGTTCTGTCTCGGGCAGGGATTAACATGTCTTGAAGGTTATTGCTTTTTTGATGGACAAATACTGGTGGACAGGTGAATAGGTCCTTTGTTCTGCTGTCGCTGGTCAGAATACTCCATCGATTGAGAATGCTTTGTTTGATTTGCCGACATTGAATCAAGTATTTTGTTACAAAAACCAAATGTGGGTGTGGGGGGTGCTGTTGCGCCGAAGCAAGATGGCCACCTGGGTATTGAGCTCCGGACTGCGAGAGTGCATATTTTGGAATTTATTCTCGCAAATACAGCTGGGCCACCCTAAACTGCTGTGGGCGCTGCGTGAAGCTGTGCACTACTGTCATACCGATTCCTGGACTTGAGGACCCCCTGGGGGCTCCGCTGTGGCCACCGGTGAAGTGGCGCTGCAAACACCTGACTCACCCCGTGACACAGTTCTAGGGAGCGTGGCTCCCCTGTGTCACCCAGCACCCCGGCGCAGACGGCCTGTGTGGGGGAGGAGCGCCTTGGTTCGGGGAGCGAACCAAATTGCTGTGGCCTGGCAGGATCAGCCGGCGTGCCCGAGAGTCGCTCCGTACTTCCACGGCCTGGGGGCTGGATCCTGAGGCACCTGATTCCCCTTTGCCCTGGGCCGGGTGCCGCGGGTGGCTGGAGCCGCCGTGGCTGACTTTGCACCGTTGGGCCACTCGCCTACCCTCCTCCCGCTCCCCCCCCCCCGAGGCGCTCCTGTAACGACACTCGTCAAGATAAGGGGACCGGGGGAGCTGGGAGCGGGCTAACCCCCCTGGTGCTGCAGCGCTGACTCCTGCGGCCGTGGGCCTGTCCTGGACCCCCTCCCTCCCTCCCAACTAGCATGGAGAAACTGCCGGCAGCCATTGGTCTCTCTACGCACGTCACCTTGATACACCTGTGACCTGGGTGCTCCGTGGTGGGCGTCCCGGGACCCTACACTGCGGTGTCCTGGACCCTGTGGGGACTCCCCTCCCCCCCAGTATATCCATTGATCTTGCTGCAATCTTCCTGGGGGGCCATTGTGTGAGCTGCCCGTCCCTCCAGTGGGGCCGAGGCTCTGTGGGGGGGTACCCTGACTTTGGAGCAACCCTGGGGGCACCTCCTCTGGACATCACTACCGTCAGGACGGGGAGTTGCTGCCCCACCTACCGGGCCGCCACCACTGGCAAACTACAGTGAGCGGGGTCCCCCCCTGTGCGGCTGAGGTTTGTTGGGGTGTCTAATACACGAGGCCAGGGACCTCACTGAGGCCATATTAACCCGTGGGCCAGTCTTGTGAGCCCTGAACAGTGCTGAACTCTGTACCTACTACACGTGCACCGGTCGCGGGAAGGGCCCAGCCCTGGTCCCCGGCGCCCGCCCTGTACGGAGCCGGCCCTGAGGTCCTACACTACCGGTAGTAGCATTCCCACCAGCTCTACCCGAAGAGACCCCCCGCTGCTGCTGCCACGATTGCTGGTCTGGCCCATTGGTGTAACTGCTGCCTGCGCCGAGTCTGAGGCGGATAGGTGCTGAGGTGCTACCACTGAAACACACACATACAGGCCTAAAAGAAGCCTTGGAGCATAACTTAGCCGCAGGCAGGATACGCACCCAGTAGCCCGAAGGTCCATATAACAACCATCTCTGATACCCCGGTTGCTACAAGTGCCGCCGGGGAACACCACCACCTCTGACTACCCGCTCTCCTCCAGACTCCTGGTTCCATGCCCCGGTCTTCACCATGGCCAAAGGAGCCGGTGCCAGGACAAAGCAAAGTTTGTTAAACATGTTCACTAAAACGCCATCTAAGCCGGCGCCTGATACCCCTGAGGAGCCGCCCTCCACCTCGGCCCCCTCGGCTTCAGACGACTCACAGAAGATGCTGGAGTATATCCGGGATGGATTCACTACACTGCATACCAAACTGGATGATATGAATGGGACCATCCCCTCAATAAAAGCCCATATCGAAAAAACAGACGGACGAGTCGCTGAAATCGAAACTCGTGTGGGTGCCGCTAAGGATGACCTGGGCACTCTGCGCGCTTTGGTCTCCACACTCACCAACCGGGTGTCGGCAGTGGAGAAGTTAAATGATGATCTCGAATCCCGCTCGAGACAAAATAGTCTTCCCATTGTTGGAATACCCGAGGACAATATCACAGAGCCCATGGAGGACTACGTGGAACGCATCCTCATGATACTCCTAAACTCTCCCCACAGTTTGCAATTGAGAGGGCACACCGAGCCTTGATCACAAAGCCCAGACCGGGCGCTCCCCATCGGCCCATCATAGCCAGGATCTTAAACTTCCGGGACCGTGATGCCCTCCTACGAGCAGCCAGGATCAAGGGAGAACTTCTTCTTGGAGCAGCCAGGGTCCACCTCTACCCGGACTACTCCATGGCGGTGCAGCGGGAACGCCAAACCTTCGCAGCTGTAAAAAAGAGACTCCGAGACCTGGGAGTCAAGTACTCTATGTTGTTCCCTGCAAAATTAAGGATTGAACTTTCCAACAAAACTTTCTTTTTCACGATCCTGGAGGAGGCCTCTAAAACTTCCTTAACGAACACTTCCCTGGCTGATCCCTTGCCTCCACGGTGGAAGCCCAGTCTGCTATGATACCTATCTAGTCAGTCTATGCCAGCGATAGGCCGTATTCAGCCTTGCTTACAATGGTTCTATGCCGTACAAGAAGGCATTGATTGTTCGTTTGTTTCCTCTTGTTAAGCTGATCCTCTATGCTCCGGTCCCTTTGGGACACATGATCTTGTTGTGTTTAGCAATTACTGATACCCCATTGTTTTCCCAGTTCTTAGATATGCACGGGATCCCTGTCGTGTTGCCGGGGTCATGATTATGTCCACAATTATAAGGTGTAAATTGCAAAATCAAGAGGTAGCCATCCTGAATATATACGGTGCTAATATTGACGATCCCAAATTCTACCTTCACCTAGTATCGGTCCTGGAGAGTTACCCCAGATCCCGATTATATGGGGCGGCGACTTCAACACCATTTTAGATGTCAACCTAGATAGGTCAGGCTCCAGACCTCGCCAGCTCTCAATGGCAGCCTACACGATCCTTACAATTCTCCCCCGGCTAGCAGTGGTTGACGCTTGGCGTTTAATGTACCGCGACTCCCGCACGTATTCCTATTATTCCTCAGTCCATGACTCACATTCTAGGATAGATAGATGGCTAATATCGGACATACTAATTAGGTGCCTCTCCCATCTGGCAATCCTCCCCAGAATGCTATCCGATCACTCCCCGGTGGTTATCTCATTAAACTGGGGACATGACTTTGAAAGATCGAGACAATGGAGAATGAGACCCCATGCCCTCCTAGTCCACACCTTTGCTTCCAAATTTGAATCTTCCATCGAGGAGTTTTTTGAGGTCATCACTGTTTCAGTATCCTCACGAGCCACCCTCTGGGAATCATTCAAAGCCTACACTAGAGGTATCGCTATATCCAAAGGGTGCAGCATTCTGAAAAACATTCAGGAGTATATCGCAGTCAGGGAATCGTCCCTAGCCAACCTGGAGTCCCAATATGCCCAAGACCACTCCCCGGCCATACTAGCATTACTGGGCTTGGAACTCGACAGATTCCGTAGCCTTGCAGAGTGATAAGTTAAGTTCCTGGATAGCCCCCGGGCGGTAAGCCGATACGGGGAGGGCGAGCGGCCAGGCCGCATGCTGGTCAGGTTAATTCGTCACGAGTTTGGAGCCCCCAACATCCCGGTGATAGAAAGGTCCGACGGAAAACTCGCTACCTCACCCCAAGACATCAAAACAGAGTTTCTAACATTTTATACCTCCCTATACTCGAAAGCCGATGGCCCCCATGTCTCAGAAATCGACTCCTATCTGGAGGAACTCCCTCTCATGCTCCTGTCCACTGATGCCACCGCCTCCCTCGACAGACCCTTCACCGCCGAAGAGCTGACAGAGGCCATTGAGTCACTTGCGGCGGGGAAGGCCCCTGGCCTGGATGGCCTCCCCATGGACTTTTACAAGCGTTATAAATCTATTTTGGTCCCGCAATTACTAGCTCTCTGGGAGGAGGCATGCAAAAAAGGTATAGTCCCTCCCGCTCTCCGAGAGGCTATGATAACAATCCTTCTTAAACCTGGTAATCCCCCCACCCAATGTGGTTCATACCGCCCCTCTCATTAATAAACTGTGACGTTAAAATATACGCTAAATTACTGGCTAACCGCCTAGCTCCAGCTATGCCCCATATCATTCACCCTGACCAGGCAGGTTTTGTCCCGGGTAGGTCCACATCCCTAAACCTTCGATGACTTTTCAATGTGATTAGTAGGATTAATCCAAATACGCAGGTGGTGGCAGCCACTCTGGACATGCAGAAGGCATTCGACTCAGTGTCTTGGGAGTATCTGTGGCGTCCTGGAAAGGTGTAAGTTTGGCCCCAACTTTCGGACCTGGGTCAGAAACCTCTACACCAGCCCAGTGGCTAGGGCCCGCACTGAGGACAGGTGTGTGATGCTGGAAATGCATCAGAGGGACAGGGCCTCTGAATCCTTGTCCTTTACTGCTTTTTATTGTGTGTTCTGTCATGTTTTCTGCCCAGGCGTCCATGTGGGACTCCTGGCAGTGCAGCTCTCTTTTGGTTTGGTGAACAGACCCATGGGATAACCTTATGGCACTCATGGGTAGGGGTACAACCCTGTGCCCCTAGTGTATGTTTTTGGTCACCTGTGGGTGGCCCACAGAGCAGGGTATGGGCTGGTGGCAGCTCCATGCTGAATTTGACAGGTGCTCTGGGTGTCCTCCATTTTGGGATACCCAGGCCCTGCCATTGGGATCAGTTGATTCCTGATAGGAAACAAGATGGCCCCTGTGGCCTCTTGCTTTCTATTGCCTGTTACCTTGTTTCCCAAAGTCCTGGGAAGCCCTGACTCTGTCCCTTCCCCCTGACTGGCTGTTGGGTGGAAGTTCCATATATGGTGTTGTTGTGAAGGCCCAGCTGGACTGACTGGAGCCTTCCCAGTGACTGTATGTTGTGGGTACCTCCTGTGAGTGGGACCTGGGTGAATGGAGTGTGTGACCAATATACACTCCTTGTTGTGGTTGTCCGGTTCTGGCATGAGAGACAAAGACTGAGACAGCCCTGCCCGAAACTGGCCTGAATGCAGTGTGTAGTGTTGAATGGCTGGGTACTTGTCCCAATCCACATTCCTTGTTGTGAGTGTCTGAAAGGGAGGAGTGTGGCCTGAATGCACTGTGTGCCTGATTGGCTGACTGACTGCATGAATGCCCTTCTGTATGATTGGCTGCTGAGTGTGTGCCAGCAGTGTGGATGAGAGACAGAATAGTATATCTGGGGACCTCTCACCACTGGTAATTGTTCAGAAGCGTTCAGAAGCGTTCTGGAGTTTTCTCCACTCTAAGAGTAACTGGAACTGCTGATCCTCGACGCCCAGCTGGAAGAAGAAGACTTGCTGTTGCATTTGCTTCGACCGATCCGAAGGCTGCCGAAATCGTCGAAGACTGACCCGAGAGAGGACCTGGTAAGGCGCCTTCTTCCCGTGCTCCGAGGGACCATCGAGCACTGCTCCATCTTCGCCGAAGCGCCCTGGAAGACAGACCCTCGAAAGGCTGCCGACCCGAGACGGGACCGCTGAGGAGATCGAAGTGAAGCACCCGGACATCGCCGCCGTCGAAGTCCATTGCTGTCGACCAGGGTTCGCAGGTTTGTGTAACCGCTGGAGGCCCGTCGAAGTTGTGTTGCCCAGCCGTGGGGACCACTTGACGCCGTGCCGCCGACGACCGGAGCCGCCCGCTCCTTTGCCTAAGAACATTCGAATCGAAGGACTCCCTCGTCCGCACCGTCGACCGCTTTATCCTGCCGGAGAAAGTAGAGGACGACCAACGCGCCGAGGAGAAACCTGCCGGTGGGTTTCCCGCCACCCGAAGACCACAAAGACTCAAACAACTCGACGCCCTTGCTGGGCCCCCGTCTCCACAATCTTTGCGGTCCAGAACTATTGTCACCGAGGTGCCCCGCACGCCTCTGCCTTGCAGGACGCCGACGCTCCGACGAGCACCGCTCGGACAAAGCTGCCGCCTCATCGACGCCGTTCTACCCCGTTTGTTGTCGGACGTTCGACGCCCCACGTCTCCCGCTTGAAAGGGAAGGCATTTAAGAAGGGCCGTCGATTCCCCGACGCCGAATGCCGAGTTCCTCGACGGACGTTCGACGCCCCGTGTCTCCCGCTTGAAAGGGAAGGCATTCAAGAAGGGCCGTCGATTCCCTGACGCCGAACGCCGAGTTCCTCGACGGACGTTCGACGCCCCGTGTCTCCCGCTTGAAAGGGAAGGTATTCAAGAAGGGCCGACGATTCCCCGCCGCCGAACGCCAAATTCCTCGACGCTTCTCGACGCCTCTCGACGATCCGTGACTCCCGCTTGAAAGGGGGTCGCTCAAGAAGGATCTGTCGACGCCTCTTCGAAGAACTCGACACCACCAGGTACATTGGGGGGGTAAAAACATTATAGGAGGGAATAAGACTCGCAGAACAATATATGGACTGGGCTTGTGCTATATCTTTATTTTACAGGTTGCCCAGGTGGGGGGGATCTCCACACAGAACTGTGTCTAGTGGTAGGGGCCAGTATTCTGCCTATTGCTCAACCATCTTATTTTCTCTCCTCTCTCTATTGCTGGTTTCACTCTATTGATCTGTGTGACATTGTTACAGTATTGTTGATGCACTTTAATGAGATCTAATACAAAGGGTGGTACCACTTTAGAATTGTATATATTTGCCATTGTTGATTTTCCGAAGTACAAAGTGATTTATTATGATAAGTGTACATAACCTTGAATATTGATTATATAAAGACTGTGTTCTAACCAATACAGTGTGTGGACATTCCTTTGTGGGGGCTTGGGGACTACACTGTACTTAAGAACCAGCCTGCATCACCTCCTGAGAAGCTAGGCCTTGATTGCTCGACCATTGCTACCGTAATAGAGAATCTTGGCTGGGGTCTTCTGTGCCTCTCTTCTACCATATAGAGAGCAGAAGTACAGACACCCCCTACCGGTCCTTTACAAGGTGTTCTACATTTTTCTAGAGTGACAGGGATGCCCCTTCTCCCCGCTAATATTGCGATAGCTATGGAACCCTTTGCAGATATGATGCACCAGTCACACTCCCACAGGGCTTGCGCATGGCAGGACAGGCGGATATCGTCTCCTTATATGCTGACGATGCCTTACTTTACATCCTCTCCCCAGAAACCAACCTTGCCCCCATCCTAAATGATGTGACCCGATTGGGCACATATCTGGGCTGAAAGTTAACTGCTCTAAGTCGGCCTTATTCCCACTCACAGACAACACACAACCACCCTCTGACCTAAAGGGTTTTACTTGGTTCCAATCCAACATCACCTACCTAGGGGTGACGGTATCCTGGCACGCAGAGAAGTTGCGCGCCGACAGCTATCAGAATTACCTAGCAAACCTGACCATCAAAACGACAAGTTGGGCCAGACTCCCCATTTCCCTTGCTGGTAGAATCGGAATACTTAAAATGGTTGTGCTACCTCAGCTCCTATACCGATTCACCAACCTTCCACTATAGCCAGGCAATGGATTCTTCAAGACTCTACATGGCATTACTAACACTTTTCTCTGGCACTCCAGCGCAGTCCGCCTCAAACTAACTACACTTACCACCCCCAAGGAACTAGGCGGGTTCGGTGCCCCCGACTTTCTCAGGTACTGGGCGGTTGCCCAATCCCAATTTGCCTCCCACTGGCTCGACACCGCAGATCCCCCTCCTCATGTCCGACTTGAAAAACTGAAGGTTAGCAAATGAACGATTGGTTCCCTCATTCTCAAGCCCGTCCCGCCTGACTCCGATTCACTGGACCCCGTGGTTAGTACATCGCTTGCCCTCACCAAAATATGGCCAATGGCAGCTACGCCTGATCCATTTCATGGGGACCTCCCGCTCTGGAATTTTCTCCCTGATGTTCCATACATTCCTCAATCCATTGTGTCCCGCTGGTCTGAGGCAGGCTTCTTGGCTCTTCGCGATGTCTATGAACGGGGCAATTTTCTTGAGTGGTCAGACCTCTCTCTTTCCCTTAGGCATAAACCATCAGTATGGCTACAATACTCCGCGCTTCGGAAGAATCTTAAAGCCAGATACCCCGAGTTTCCCACATTGCCACCAGACGACCCCATAATAGCTGAACTTTGTTCCTCCCATTCCTTCAGAGGGAAGGTATCTAGACTCTATAATCTACTACAGACCAGAGCCGCCCCCTCTTTTGTTAAACTAAGGCTTAAATCGGAGTCGAGATTACTGATGAGCGCTGGTCCCGAATGTGTGCCTGCACCCAGGAAGTGTCATACAATTCCAGGTTCAAGTTACTGCAGTTTAAGGTGCTGCACAGGTATCAACTCACGCCAGCTAAACTGCATCATATGTTCCACAAACTCTCACCTAATTGCCCCAGATGTGGTGCTGACCAAGCCACTTACATTCATATGATCTGGCACTGCTCACACCTGACACAATACTGGCACGAAATATGCTCCACAATGTCATACATACTAGACTATACCATAGACCCTTCTCCTATGCGCTGCCTCTTCCACGATTTCCCCAGATGGAAACGTGATTCTAAGAATTTGGCAGGTCTCTGCATGATGTTGGCAGTACGCTGCATACTATTGTGCTGGCTTCGTCCCAGTGCACCCACGTACACTCAATGGCTCAGGGCAGTCACCTGGGCGCACGATACCGAGGAGGCCTGGGGTGCAATACAACATCCCCACTCGAGACCAAGGGACATTTGGCATCGATTTCGTGAATACATGTCTGCCCTGACCTCCAACTCAGTCTCGGAGACTTCCCCTCCTTCCCAATCCCCTCAGTGATCCCCCATGTGATTTGTTTGCCCTTTAGCCTTGGTCGTAATACTTCCTGTATCATCCGTCCCTTGTGATCTACGCATTAATTTTGCACTGTACTGTAAAGTCTCCTTAATATAATTTGCAGATTGATGTCATGTTGTGCCCTTATCTGACCTGTTTTTCTGTGTGTTGTCAAGTCGAATAAATAAAGTTTAAAAAGAAAATAAATAATAATCTGGGCTCTCTTGTTTCAGTGTGTTCAGTAACAGTTTGTCACGTCCTTTGGTGCTGGTTTTTGATAGGGCTGTGTTTAGGTCATTTTCTGGATGAATCCTCTTGCGCAGTTTCTCTTGTAGTTTAGTTCGCTCTATCTTCCGTTCTTCAGGATCACTTACGATTATCTACACTCTTAGCATTTGTCCGTAAGGTAAATTACGTAAGATTTTGGGGGGATGAAAACTCATTAGATGCAAGAAATTATTCCTATTGGTTTCTTTTTTGTACAAGGTCGTGTTGATTTTGGGTCCTTTGATTACTGTTTGCACATCCAGATAGACATTTGGGTCTCCAAAGTCCATGGTGAACTGAATATGGTTATCTATGCTGTTCAAATAACTCAGAAATTCTTTCAATTATTTTTGACTACCACTCCAAAAATGTCATATGTAACGGCCTCATTTTTTATGAGTTTGTTCCATCATTCGTTCCCCAGTATATGTGTCGTCTCAGATCGATACATGAAACTGTTGGCATACGCGGTTGCTATCGTTGCCCCCATGGCTGTTCCAGACCTTTAGAAGTAGTATGTTTGATCATACTCGAAACATGAATTCAGAGAAATAAAATTGAGAAGCATCATCAGGATTTCTTTTCTGGCTCCAATTTCATCTTCTTGTAGCAACAACGATTCGACTGCTTCCTGCCAAAGGTTGTGAGGAATACTCGGTAATAAACTATTAATATCAACGGTGAAAAGACTGTCGTCTTCTGCTAGCTCTATTTGGTTAAGGATCTGTAGAAAATGTTTGGTGTTTTTCACGTAAGTCAAGGTTTTCTGTACAAGTTGTAGGAAATAGTCGATGTAGGTAGAGAGTGGTTGTATTATACTTTCTGTTGCAGCAACAAGGGGTCTGCCCGGTGGGCCATCTAGCCTTTTGTGGATTTTGGGTAACATATACAGGTGTGGCATCTTAGGATATGATGTGAGCAGGCATGATTTGGTCTTCAAAGTAATCCACTCCATTTCTAATGCTGTGTTTAAGATGGCTTCTAGATCTTGTTTGATCTCCATTGTTGGATCTTTTGGTAACTTCATGTGTGTTTTGGTCAGATAATTGGCAGATGCATTCCCGAAGGTAGTTGTCAGTGTCTTGTATCTCGATGGCACCTCCCTTGTTGGCAGGTCTAATTGTTGTAGTGTTATCTGTAAACAATGCTTTTATCTGCGAGAGCTCTCCTCGATTCAGATTATGCATTTTGAGGTTCTTGATTCAGACCTTTTTCAAGTCACTTAGGACCATTTTATGAAATATTTCAATAGATGGAACCTGTATCGGTGCTTTTAGGCTTGAATTCTATGTATTCTTCAGGAACCTCATGGGATTCCATAGGTGTGGGTAACTCTCTGAAGAAGACTTTCAGTTTTAATTTTCGCACCATTTGTATACTTCCACTTGGGTGTTAAATCTGTTACTGCTGTAGGTCGGTACACATTTGAGTCCCTTTTCCAATGTTTGGATTTCATGTGTAGCTAGTGGTCCTTTTGATAAATTCACCACTAGTTCCGATGTGTCTGTAATTTGGTGAGCATTCCTTGGTTTTTTCCTTTTCCCTCTCCTTGTCCTCTTCCTCTTTGGTTTTGTACTAAAAAGGGAACGATGTTCCCTGAGTTTATGGAGGATGCTGTTCTGGTTCCTACTATCGAGGTGCTGGCTGTTTGGCTTTCTCTTGGTTGGTTGTCGCCTCGTTCTGTGGTATCCGATTCCGAGCTACTGTTATCTGTGGATGATTTATTAGGCCGTGGTCCCTGGAACTGATATTTGTAAGCCCAGGTATATACTTCATTGTTCAAATAATTGTATGTGTCACATTTGAATTTTCTGACTTTACGTGCTTATAGGTCTTGTTTGTAGCTCTCCAGTTTGATATTTATGTCTGCAAAGATCTCTGAGAATGATTCGGCATCTGTTATGTCTGTGATGTCTTTGGACAAGATTTCTATCTCTTTTTCTAGTTCTATGTTACTAGACAGTTCTGTAATCGTCAATAAAATTAGATCAAATGAACACGTGTTCAATATCTGTTCCCATTTATCAACAAAGTCCTTATTTTCCTTGCATAATGTTGGACGCAGTGGGATTCTAAAGCCTCTTGGTGTCCTCTGGGCTTTATAATATCTGCTTAGCGTTACAGAGTGCAGTTTCCTGTTAATTATATTCCTTATGCCATATTCTAGTTGCTTGATTTTACTTTGTGGATCAGTGTTGGTTATGGTGCGGGTGGTTTCTTTGATGAGACCTAAAATGGCATCTGCCTCTTCAGCTGAGAAGCCTAACGTTGTTGCTCTGTTGTCCGTTAGAGGATCCCTGTAATCTGCCTCCTTACAAAAATACTGCCAGTATGGCAGACATCGATGACCATTCTGAAATGCTGTTTGCAGTATTTCAGAAAATCTGCTGGTATTTCTAGAATTTGTTTTAATTCATTTTGATCCACGTTTTGAGGAAATAAATGAATTGTGTTTAGTAGATAATGAGGCTATATAAAATGTAGTCTAATGCAGGGAAGTGTCCTTATTGACCCTCCTCTAAATATCCTTGCAAAGGGGATGAGAAGGTGGACATCTGAGATGCCCACTTTTAACCCGTACAGATTATACTTCCTGGAGTGGACCGAATGCACTGGAACATTTCTTCACTTAGTGAACAAAACATGTTTAAAACAACTGGGGGTTTAGAATGCTTTAAAATAATTTGTAAGTGGTCATAGCCTCTACAGCTCACAGAGCCTGCACAGGAGAAAGAGAGGAAGATAGATACAATAGAGAGAGAGAGAGAGAGAGAGAGAGAGAGAGACCGAGACACAGAGGTCAGCAGAAACAGAGAGAGACGGATAGAGATACAGAGAGTAAGAGAGAAAGACAGGGAGGTAGAGACAGAGCAACAGAGGTAGAGGGATACTGTTAAAATCGGCCCAGGTATACCAATGAGAGAAAAACTCAATAAACGGAGTAACTCCAAGTGCACGAGAAAACACAGCTTTATTCAAATACAGACGGCCGATGGGCGAGCATATATAGGTCAATCTCAAAATGGCGTAAGGAATAACATGGTTATAAACCAGATAATTGGGGGCTTGAGAGCTATGCCAAATGGCCGCTCTTATGTGAACTCATGTGTTGCTTGCCTTAAATCCAGCAAATATCCTGTAACATTGTGGGCTATACACCCCAGAAAGCTTGTGAAGTGCTGCTGATGTCTGTGGCAATTGACTGACCAACTTGCATGGTCCTGGTGGACCCCACAAGCAGCTGTCGCTGTGGTTTATTGGCGAGGCCTGAAGGTGCGTGGGGTCCTGGGCTCGGGTGGCCGACCTGGGTGGGGATAACCGCAGTGTTGCTGCTAAACTGAGGGCCCTGAAATACAAGTCCCTGGTGGCATGGTGAGTGCAGCGGTAACTCAGGTCCCCGCTGTGCGAAGAGTGGGGCATAGGATCCTGCCTGCCCTGCAGTCCATGGGCTGGATGATCACAGGAGTGAAGGCGAGCAGGAGCGTTGGGATGTTGGTGGGGGCCGTGACCAGCACCCCCGCTGAAGATTATGGACATCATTTAGGGGTCACCAGGGGTCACAACTATTACCCCTGAGATTTCCCTTGCTAACCCTAAAAACAAAAATCAGAAAACTTGTTTTTTTACATTGAGACTCATGGCTGTGGCCAGCAGCATGTGGCTCTTTGTTTCTGGAGTGGCTGGGTTTCTGATGGCTATAGCCAGTAAGATAGCTCAGTGGGTTTAGCACTGGCTGCTGCAATGTGTGTGTGATCTGCAGGTTGCAGGTTCACCTCCCAGCAAGGTCAATTCAGCCGTGCTTTTATTCTTCCCAGAAAGCGCTCCAGCGCCTTTTCGTGTCCCCGTTCCTGATCTCTGGCCCACTTCCTAGTTGCCTGCCCACCCATCTCCCCTGTTTTGCCACACCACCAGTCATAACCCACCTTTCCAGGGCAGCCTTCTGCCCATGCAGCCCCTGCGGCTAAGGTGCCCAAGGCAAAGGGCGGCTCCAACATAGGCGGCTCCACAACGTGTCTGCAGGTGTCCGCAGAGGAAGAGAGAAGCAAGTAGCCTGCTGTCAAGCAGCACCAAGCACTAAAGTAAGTATGGCACGGGTATGGACTGAAGCAATCACTTCACTCCAGAAAGCCCTGCCATTAATAATTAAAGAATGTGTTTAACTCTGCACCCAGATAGTATGGTCAAGCGATATTGAATGTGCCCTAAAAATGTCACACTGCAGAATTCTGCATCTAGATAGTATGGTCAACCGATATTGAGTGTACCCTAAAAGTTTCACTGTGTTGAATTCTGCACCCAGATAGTATGGTCAAGCGATATTGAGTGTGCCCTAAAAGTTTCACTGTGTTGAATTCTGCACCCAGATAGTATGGGCAAGCGATACTGAGTGTGCCTAAAAGTTTCACTGTGTTTGACTCTGCACCCATCCGGTATTGTCAAGCGATATTGAGTATGTATGCACAAAAAGTTTGACTATGTTGAATTCTGCACCTACATAGTATGGTCAAGCCATATTGAGTGTGCCCCAAAAGTTTAACTATGTTTCATTCCGCATCTAGATAGTATGGTGAACTGATATTGAGTGTGCCCCAAAAGTTTAACTATGTTGAATTCTGCATCCAGACTTTATGGTCAAGCAATATTGAATATCCCTAAAAAAAGAAAATTCTGTGTAGATCTATGCCTCTCGACAGTGTGGCCAAACAACATTGTGCATCCTCCAAAGTTTCACTCTGTTGCACTCCGCATCTAGATATTATGGCCAAACAACACCGAGTATCCTCCAAAGCTTCACTGTGCTGCATTCTGCATCTAGGTATTATGGTCAAGCGCTATTGATTGTGCCCTAAAGCTTCACTGTATTGAATTCTGCATCTAGATATTATGGTCAAGCGCTATTGAGTGTGCCCCAAAAACGACACTGCTTTGCATTCTGCATCTTAAAACTCTATCACCCCTAGATAGTATGGCAAAGCGACTATGAACTTGCACCAAAAGTCTGTATCACTGTGCACCCATTCCCCGTGTTGTTGCCATAAATCTGTATCCCCTTTTACATGTTATATATTTGTATCCCCATATATACCTCTATCGACCCATGTCGCTATTTATCTGTATGTCGCTATGTACGTCCCCACCGTCCTGTTCACGTGCCTGGTTTCAGGTGCTTTACAGATAACCACTATGTCACACCACTACGCTTACTCTCTACTATATATCATCATTCAACTAGAACACAGCTATACCCCTGATAATTCAGCCTAGTTGTTCACATATGAATACGACCCCATGAACACCTAATCACCCTAATAAAATGCAGCTAGCTGAGCACATTCCGGCCTAGCTGCTCACATGGGCATTCCTCAGGCCTAACGCAGCCAGAACCCCCTCTGGGTATCCACCCATCAGACTGCACACATCCAACTGATATCCTCAGCACCACACCTATCGTTAGGAAGCAGCTATCATCCGACAACTACACCAGATGCACATATAACCGGTGCACCCACGCACCATACAACACTATCTCTTTCTACTGACCTGAACTACGGTTCCCGAGGGCGTTCAACCTACCAGCGCTTTGAGGTCATACCAATGATATATAAGGCGCTATATAAATGCCAAGTAACATAACATAACATAAGGAAAGTATATCACTTTACAGTGATATCATAACCATATATGTCATATTGTACTGAAAAACGATGTTATGTGATGCCACTTCCTGTTTTGTCGAGGGGTGAAATGTTGTGTTCCATCGCTTCCTATGATGTCACTTCGTGGTGAGGTCAAATGACATCAGAGGTCAAGGGACATCTGATGTAACTTCCACTACCCCTGGCATTTTGGTGAAATGACGTCCCTGCTGAGGACGACAGAGTGGGATGAGGATTTTTGCCCCTGCCCCGGCGACGCTGCTGGTTCACCTGCCCGGGGATTGGCTTCCCCCCCACCCCACGCTGCTTCCTGCCCGGAGAGGTCGAGAGGCCTACTCGCTGAGCAGGGAGGCCAAGGGGGTTGGACTCGAGCCGGGTGTGCAGCGCCAAACTGCTTGTGTTCCTGGCTCTGGGGACGCCTGCACTGGGGTGTCTGACATCCCATCTGTGAAAAACAACGTGGTGATTCTTGGAGCTGAGGGTACCCACATACTGGCAAAAGTCATTTACGGGCTGGGGAGTTAGCGTGAGAAGTAGGGTGCTGTCAGAGCGGAGGGCCTCAGCAAATAATGCATGTACTGCTCATACCTGCTGGCTTCCTTGAGCATTCTTGGACTGGTACCCTCAGCGTGGTGGTGGGACTGCTGAATATGCACCTGCTTTATAGTACCATGCTGCTCCTTAAGGCACACATCCATAGTCGGTCACGATGCTTTAAATGCACTAATACTAACGAATTGTATTCAACATTTTCTTGGAGGGAAACTCCCAATACCCTCATAGAAGGGTTGGGCTCACGCGCTGTGCTCAATTGAACGACAAAATATGGGCCACTTTGGAAAACATTTTCCAGGGCCACTTTTGGTTGCCAGTCCTGCTTGTTTTTCCAATTCTTAATTTTCTCCTCTGACCTCGGCTGATGCAGCGGTCTCTCTCGTCTTTGCCTTGAAAAGTCAGATATTCATTCAGCGCCCTCAGCAACCACTGGGGGCCTACCACAGACCCACATTCCATGTACTTCGAGTGTCTCGGGTGGTGAAGCAGCATTTCAGAGGCTTGTGCAGGCTGTTTCCTCTCGTAAGGATGCCACAACTGGGATTTGAATGTGGGTGTTGACATGGTAGCTCACAAATCTTTGAACATCGCCTTTCATGGACATTAATCTGGTCTGTTGGAAGGCAGTTTTCTTGTATCATATCTTTGGCTATGAGGGTGAGCAAGCTGCAGTCTCTTTGTTCATCTGAACCCTTCACTGTCTACCATAAGGATAAGGTGGTGTCGCCCATCCATTCTTTAGTGGCCCCCAAACTGGTCACACATTTCCACAGCAACCAAGGAATCTCATTACACATGTTTTTTCTGGGGTTGGATGAGAGAGCGAGGGTTTTACATACTCTAGGCCAGTGGTCTTCAAACCTTTTTGGCCTGGGCCACCCTGGGCAAAATGTTGGCAGGCCGTGCCCCTCCAAAAATGGCAAATGGACAGTAAGTCCAAAGGGCTATGAACTATCATGCGTCGTCACCGCACCCTACTCCCAGTATTGGGCCTGTGGCGGCTGGTGAATTTTTTAAGTGGAGGGGCATACATGTTTCCCTCAGATATGCCATAGCGACTGAGCGTGGCGAGCGAGCCTATTCCAAACAAGCAGGGTTTCGGTGGGGGAGGGGTTCTCCCCCAGGACATTTTTTTAAATAATGGGTTAAGATGTTGCATGCTAGAGCATACTTTTAAAAGAAAATTGGTAAAAATCTGAACAGTTTTCAATTGGCACTGGGGGGCGTAGGGGGTAGGCATGATATTTTTTACTGGACATCTATGATAGATGTCCAATAAAAAAGATAGCATCCCTGTCCCTTGGTCCCACAGCGCCTAACACAATCAACGTGATTATGTGTGTATGCAAGGCACTGGGGGACCCAGGGGGAACGCATGGTATTTTTGACTGGACATCTATGATAGATATCCAGTAAAACAAAATACCATCCCTGTCCCCTGGGCTCCACAGCGCCTCAGAAGGAGAGCTGATATTGATAGGTGGATAGGGGCATTGTGGAACAAAGGCATTTTTAAAATGTCTTCATTGTACAACCCTCCTTCCCCCCCTTACACCCTTAGTCGCCAAAATCAGGTCAACGGACCAACACAAACACACACACATTCACACAGCAAGCCCCATCATTTGCACGAGCACCCATCACCATTCACTCACTCACAACACATATTTAAATAAATAGTTAATGAACAAACTACCTTGCCTGCTGCACCAGTCCTAAAGTTTCCTCCTCAAAGCTCCTGCAACATGAGCAGGAATCGAGAAGCAAGAGCTGAAACACCCCCGCTCCAGGTTGCTCTGTCTGTATGTGCGAGGAGGTACAGGAGCTCCACCTTGTACATACAGACATGCAGTTTCCCAGCCAGCATTTCCAATGTGCTATGCAAGGCTGGCAAAGCAAAATGCCCCCAGCCTTGCATGGCTCAGTGAGCATGTGCAGCTGGGGAACTGAACTGCCAAAGTGAAACAGTTTTCCCTTTGACAGCTCAGCCAGCCCAGGAGCGCTGGAAAAAGCAGTTGTAAGAGCGCTCAGTGTTTCACTGGGCTGACTCCTCGGCTCCTCCATGATGGGTGAGGGGGGCACTGAGTTGAAGCTGAGTTGAAGCCCCCTCGCCCATTATGTATGAGCCACCCCTGCCCAGGGCTCGACTTTTTCTTTCCTCCAATAAAAAAAAATGTCAGGCTGGGTCTCGTGTACCCCGAGGGATGCGGCTGTGCCCCCTTGGGAGCGCACTCCACAGTTTGAAGACCCCTGCCCTAGGCATTCACAGTTCTCAAGTTCTAAGTGGACAGGACCAGTCGTTTTCATTCCCGAGGCAGGATCTTTGCTCTCTATGGAGGTTCTTCCATCTCTTTATCTTTCAGAAAGCTCCCAGTGTTAAAATCTGGAAGTTCCAAAGGGCCATCATTGCCTCTCTGAAAGGGAAAAAGCGGCTTCAGTGGCTTTTCAGGGTCATGTTTGCTGGGACGTCACATGGGCTCACATTCTGCTTACAGGCTTAATAGCAGCTCTCGGACTGAAGTTTGGTTTGGCCAAGAAGTACTACAGAACCGTTTTAGCTAGATCAGCTACACAGTCTGTTCACCTTGAAGTGTACTTACTTTTAACTCTTCCATGGGAGGGGAGGAGGGGGACATGATGTAGGAGTAAGTACTTCTTGTCCATGGTCCCCTTTCCTCCATACTCCCTCTCACCCTTCCCTCTAAATTAATCATCTATCAGTTATGGCCTGGGGGTATGGAAAACGACTGGTGGGGAGATGCTTTGAGAGGCAACTGGAGTGACGTGGACACGCGCATTCGCACACACGAACGCGAACCAGTCCGATTGATGGACTATTTCTTTTGCTGAAAAAATGGGCCTGCTGTAGAGCCCAGGAGTGGAAGGACCAATGAGTATGGAGGACTGTGAGTACAGTAGTCACTAAAGTGAGTAACCATTACTATGGAGGCCATACTTTGCATCATAGGCTAAAACTCTTCAGGGGAAAAACCTTCAGCTTAAGAGCCACCATCTAGAGAGGACAGGAAATGCTAGGCTGTGTTTAGAAAAATAGTTTGAAATGATATGGGGCAAATGAAAGACATTCCAGGGAGGAGAGATAGAATCTCAGGAGCAAGCAACTGAAATTCATAGGGCCATGTTCTCTGGATTTGGATGTCGTCAGCATCTGAAATGTTCTTCTGCTAGACTATGCCTGATTCAAAACTGCAGGAAATCTGGAGCTGCGAAGAGCATCTTTAAAATGCCCTTGAGCATATCTTTGTGAACCACATTTGTACATGAGCATGTCAAAGTTAATATGGTATAAAGTTACAGGAGCAAATCTGAGATGCTCGGGGCATCGCCTGATTTGCTGTAATGTAAATCTTTGTGAATCGGGACGATCATCTGCAATGCAACATTTTTACTCCACCAAAGTTTGGAAATGGGAAACGTAACCCACAAAGGAAATTAAAATAAATAATTAGTGAATTAAAAAATGTCATGCAAGTTGAATGCCAGGGCACGTCCTAAAAGCAATTTGGTGATTACAAGATGAGTACCAGATATAACACCTTCAGTACAGCAACGGTATATGAGAGAGATGCATTTGCTCCTTGGAACACACCTCCCTTTGTAAGCATGGCGAGTTCTCATAAGCCTTTGGACCGCCTAGAAAAGTTTGCCTTTCTTTCTTGGCATGCAGCACAGGACAACCGTTTCCCTAGTTCAGGTGGCTGAGTCAGGTTGCTCAAGGGACAGGGGCAAGTCTTCTCCTCTCCTCCGTCGCAGAGCAGTTCTCCGAGTTCTTCAACAAAGCCGCCTTTTATGTGACTCAGTTCAAGATTACCATTCCCCGAAAATGCAATCTGGTTGGATGACTGCAGTGAAAGACACCCTCTAGGTGTTGATAATTTCAATGTAACCAAAGTAATTTTCTGCTGTTCTGCCAGTACCGTCTCTGCCATCCACTATAGCTAAGACACTAAAAAAGCAGTGGAAACCTTTCTCCCTAGTGCCATTTACCCTAGTTCCGTTTCAGAGAAGGCTGCCACATCACTCTCTCTGCCTTGCAGCACAGTTTTTCAGACCTTGGACTAGTAACATGCATCTCTGGTGCCTTCCTGCAAATGTCAAAAGATGAAAAATGACCGTGACCTCTGCACCTCACTCTCCCTGACAGTCAGTCCCAGAGAAGGTATTTAAACCTTGGGAAGTCTGAAAGACATCCCTGTGCTACTGCACTGAACGTGACTCCAGACTCCATAACCAAAGAACACAAAAGTAAAACACACATGAAAATACATGGGAGAATAGGAAAATAGGCTCACACTCTTCCCAGCTAAAAGGATCAAATCCTAGAAATCCAGCAAAGTTGCTGGGGTCTGAAAAGGTAAGGGAAATTAGCACATTTTGATAATTCTCCCTAATACTCCTCCCCACTGACCACCCCTCTCTCCTGGTCAGATCACTCTCTCCTCTACTCTGAAATGGGTCCTCTCTGCCCTCTGACCACGCCTCCCCCAGCAATGCCAACCTCATTCATCCGTCCGATGAAACGAGGGCCAGTTGCTGCCTTCGCATCTACCTTCATCCCCCCTCTATTTCCTCTACAGATTCTACCTCTGACTCTGCTCTCAGCAACCTCCATCTTGCCATTACCAATATCCTTGACATTCTGGCCAAAGTCATGAGGATATGCCTGAAACATGCCTCTAACCGTAACACCTGGTACGACTCTGAACTTGCAGCCCTGAAACGCGAGTGCAGATCGTCGGAACGGAAGTGGCAGACCTCAGGCTCACCCTTTGACAAACTGGCCTGTCGCCTGCTCCAAAGACTATACAGCCTCTTCATCCACACTAAGAAAAGGGCCCACATCCAGGTCTGCTTCCCTAGTGCATCCAACAACACGGATGAATCTGCAGGGATCCAACCAACCCCTCTGCAGTCTCCTCCTCACCTCTTCCCAGCCAGGCCCTTTGCAACATACTGGTCACGCACATCTTGAGCATCCTTGCGTCCCTCTCCCCTTCACACATCCCCTTACCTCATATGGCCAGCCATCCACCCTCTGCCTTTCTCTCCTCCTTCTGTCCTATCACAGCAGATGAGGTCACCAGAGGTGTCCGCTTAATAAAGGTCTCCACCAAACAGGTTTCCCCCTTCTCCACCAGAACCATTAAGGGCAATAGTGGCGCCCTTGCCCCTGCACTTGCTGATTCTACAACAACTATTTTGCTACTGGATCTTTACCCTCCTCCCTCAAAGCATTCCCTTGTGCGCACCTCCTGAAAAAACCTTCTGCTGACCCGTCTTGTCCAATCAACTACCGCCCCATATCTATCACTCCCTTCCTGGGGAAACTCCTGGAGAAGCTGTTCTTCCCCCAACTGACCCAGCACACTGAACTTGTTGGTTGCCTCCACGACCATCAATCTGTATTCCAAACATCCATAAGCAGGGAAACTGCTCTTCTGAACACACGCAAGGAACTGCTTGAATCTATTGATTCCAACTCTTCAGCTGTTCTCATTCTACTTGACATCTCCTCTGCATTTTATACAGTCAACCACTCCATCCTCATAAAACGACACCACTCTTCCCTCAGCATCTCAGAGCAGGCACTGGAATGACTGACCTCCTTCCTCAGTGACCATCCGTCATAAGTTATTCTGGGCTCTTTCTCCTCCCCCATCTCTATCTCCACCTGCGGCGTCCCCCAGGGCTCCAACCTTTCTCCCTGGCTGTTTAACAATAACTTTTCTCTGCTTGCACACCCCATTTCCACCTTCTCCCCAAACGTCCAGTGTTATGCGGATGACACACTACTCTTCTTCAAACTACCCTGTGAACATCTTCTTACTTCCTCCATCATTCCTGACTGCCTATCTGACATCCAGTCCTGGTGTAATTCCAATAATCTCTGCCTCAAAGCCAGCAATACTGAGACCCTTCCTATTGGGACTCCTATTCCTTCTTTCTGTCCTTCACTCTGCCATCTTCTATGGGCTCTCCCCCCTCCCCCTCCCCTTCATCTGAAGCCAGAAACCTTGGTGTCATCTTCGACTCCTCTCCTTCTTCCCTCACATTCAGGACCTTGCCAAATAGTCCCACCTTCAATTCCACCTCCTCAAAGGAGTACTTCCTTTCCTCACTTTCCCACAGAAGCTCAATGTCTCTAGAGCTCTGGTTCTCTCTAGGCTTGACTACTGCAAAAGCATTTTCCTTAATCTACCCTCTTCTTCTCTACGACCCTGCCAACTAATCCAGAATAGGGCTTCAAGGCTTCCCTTGGCCTCAAGTCCAGGTACCACATCTCTCCAGTGCTAGAATCTCTCCACTGGCTCCCGGGTGCCGCAAGGATCAAATTCAAATCCGTATGCATTATCCACAGGGCTGTCTGGGGCTGGGGACCACACTATCTAGAACTTGCTCTCACTACATACTCTCCCACCAGATCTTTGCGCTTTTCTGGCGCCAACTCTCTGTGTGTTAAGTGCTTCACTAAACAGAGAGCTGGTGGCTGATCTCTTTCCTCAGCAGGCTCCCTCCGATGGAACAGCCTCCGCCTTCCTGTTCATCTTGAGCCGGATCTCCTCAAATTCCGGAAGCTCCTCAAGTCTTTCCTTATCACCTCTTCATTCCCTTCCTCCCTCCTCTGTTAAATCCCACATTTGCTAAAATTGGTGACCAGGGCCTTTGTGTCCTCCGGGTCCTTGCCTCCCACACCCAATCGCCTACAACCTCCACATCTTCCAGCACTTTGCCTCGGCACCCACTGGCCTATGTCACCACAGGCCTGCACTTATGATTGGCGCTGACCACTCCATCTAGGCACTTGCAGCTGCTCACTCCCTAGCACTTTCCTCATGATACACCTAGCACTTACCCCCCACTCTCTCATCCCTTCTCTCTCTATACACTTGCACGTTCTGAATGCTCACAAGGCCTAGTAGGTCCGCCTCTATCTTCATTGTTGTATTTGTTCGTTCTTCATTCCCATGTCCCATCCCTGCTGCCCTATGGGCGTTTTGAAACACAATTTACTTGATGTATAAGCGCCTTATAAATGCACAATAAAAAGTGGTGTGTAAAAGCATCCCTGGCCAGAAAAGGCCTATAATATTTGAACAGTACCATAGTCACTGCACATCCACATTTTCCTTTGCTGGCCCTTCTTCTTGATGTGGGTGGCTCTTTGCACCTGATCATGTTGAGACCAATGGGTTCAAGCACAAATATTGAAACCGTGTTCAACTCTTTAGGCGTAGGATGCCTTTCTTTCGACCATCATGTGACAAGCTAATTAAGAGGCAAAGGATTGTATTGGTACATTAAAAGTGTCTTCTTTAATCAGCCTTTCAATTAGCGGAAACAGACAGGTTCACCTATTCGCAACTCTGACACTGGTGCTCCCATCCGCTGACCCGATTAGCAGTGCTTCGCTGTTCTGACTCGTAGGTATCAGACTTGATGGTCGTGCAGTTATGAAAAGCCTCCGTCCCCAAGTACCGCTCGAGCAGGAATCAATACACTGCCCTAGCAATCCTTGAGGCCACAGGTGTGGAATGTTGTCGTCAGCCTGGTACCAGGAACACCGGAAGGACCCCTGAGTGCTGTAAGGCAAAGGGTTAGAATCGTAGGAATACCTAAAACAACAACTGGCAGGGAGAACAAGCAAGGTGCAGTGGCAACAGCTTACCCAAGGGGTTGTAGAATGGGTAGGAAACCTACACAAACAGCAAGGGAACCAACAGCAGGCTGGGATGATTCGGTTGACGCTCCGGCAACACCTGAGTGCAGAAAGAACGTGATCCGTGGCAATCCTTAATACAGTCCATGGTTCATGAACAGGAGGGATAGAGGAAACGGAAGGGAAATCCAAAGCCAAGTCCAAGGTCCAAATAGAGGTCAAGAAGATCCGGGGTATCGGAGAGCGCGCCAAAATCCAACACGGTAATCCAAATGCAAATCCAAGAAACGTTCCGTGGTCAAGGCAAAGAGTAAGTAACAAGGTACAGAGAGTAACGCCTGGCACTCCTCAATGGAGAAGCTGTGAAGCAACGCACCTTGTTTGCCGGCTTCTTTTGAGGCTGCGAGCGGAATCACGTGACCGCTCGCGTGCGTCGCGTGGAGCGCAACGCGGCCGGCGATTGGTGCTGCTGGCGTTTCCTGGTGTTCCGGTACTGTCGGGCGTGGAGGAGACGCCATAGTAACCGCCACCGCGGAAAGGGGCAAAAAGAGGCGGGTCCGCCCACCGTCGTATCCCACCTGCCATGCTTCCCCTGCTGATGTGAGTGGTGAACGTGAGAGCGGGAAGCGCCAGGTAAGAGAGATTAGTGAGGTGAGTGAGGGGGTGAGCGTGGGGGCGTGACAGAGCCCCCCCCAAAGGCCCACGACCTTGTGGGCTGGTAGGATGGTCACGGTGAAATCGGGCCAACAAGCGAGGAGCATGAACATCCCGGGAAGAGGCCCAAGAGCGGTCCTCAGGACCGTAACCCAGCCAGTCCACCAGATACTGTAAACCACACGGGAACCCAGGATGGCCCGGACCTCAAACACATCACGAGACGAGGCAGAAATCGGGGCAGGAGGGGCAGGAGGGGCAACCAACCGGGTAGGGGCAAGGCAGGGCTTAAGCAGGGAGATGTGGAACACTGGGTGGATCCGCCAGGACGAGGGCACCGCCAGGCATAATGCAACCGGGTTCAGGATTTTGACAACCTTGTACGGACCCATAAAACGGGGAAGTAGTTTGCGACAGCCAGGGATGTGCAAATGACGGGAAGAAAGTCAAACCCGATCCCCCACAGGGGAGCATCTACCCTCTTTCTATCAGCTGCGGCCTTCATGGAAGCCCATGCTTCACGCAGGTGGATCAGCGTTTGGGCATGGACTGAAACCAGATCCCACGCACAGGCTGAGGCTGCAGAGGTGTCAGAAGTGGAGAAATCAGGAATGGGGAGAGTACGGAGATGTTGGCCATAGAGGGCGAAGAAAGGCGAGAACCCAGTAGCAGAGTGTAGTGTGTTATTATAAGCAAATTCAGCGAGATGCAACAGATTGAGCCATGTGTCCTGGTACTTCAGCGTCAGAAGGCGTAGATACTGCTCTAACGTTTGGTTGACCCTTTCCGTCTGCCCATCACTCTCCGGATGGTAAGCAGAGGAGAAATGTGCGTCGATACACAGCAGAGAGGTGAGGGGCCACCAAAAACGAGAGGTGAACTGCGTGCCACGAATGGAAATCAAGACGTGGGGCAAACCAAAAAGACAGAACACAAACCTCAAAAAATGCTTGGCCAACACCGGAGCTGAAGGCACCCCTTTGCATGTTATGAAACCCGCCAGTTTGGTGTAGGAGTCAACAACAACCCAAATGGTATCAAAACCCTGTGTACGTGGTAGATCGTTGATTAGGTCCATCGAAACTGTATGCCAAGGCCTCGGTGGAACGGGGAGAGGGAGAAGAAGACCCAAAGGTTGGCCCCTTCGTGACTTGCCCTGGGCACACACCGAACAGGTATTGACATAGTTCTGCACATCGCGTTTCATAGTTGGCCACCAACACCAGCGTTTGAGTAGGTCTAGAGTGCGATGCTGCCCGGGGTGACCATTAATGGCAGCATCATGAGACCAGTTTAATGCCTGATTTCTGGTTTCACTCGTGGGAAGGTAGAGTTTCCCATGTATGAAAGGTAGCCGTCTTGCATAACTGGGTCCCATTCTGATATTGACTGTGGACACTGGGAGACCCATTGCCGTATGGTGGATAACAAGGAAGGCGATGGTGTACAGACACATACTACATGGCTCTTACCCAATAGTGTGTCAGGGAATGATGGAAGTGTCTCCCCCCAGGAGAATGAGACAGGGCATCTGCTTTACCGTGCCCCACACCGGGTCGCTGCTTAACCACATAGTCGAATGGGGCAAAGAAGAGGTGCCAGCACACTTGCCGGCTGTTGGTACATTTCAGGGAGGCAAGGTCCTGGAGATTTTTATGGTCGGAGAACACCACTGTCTGGTGTTTTGCACCCAAGAGATGGTGCCTCCAGACTTGCAGTGCATCTTTAATGGTCAGTAGCTCTTTTTCCGTAACCGTATAGTGCAAGTCGGTTGCCATGAATTTACGTGAATGAAATGCCACTGGATGCAGACGACCAGTGGTAGGACAGGGTTGAGACAACACAGCACCCAATGCATAGGAAGAGGCTTCTGCCTCGAGAATGAATGGGAACTCGGGGTCAGGGTGTTGCAACACCGGGGCAGAGGTGAGCATGGTTTTCAGGGAGTCAAAAGCGGCTTGCTGTGCCGTGGACCAGACATAAGGGATGAGAGGGCTAGTGAGAGCAGTGAGAGGGGCCACTATAGAAGAAAACCCAGCAATGAACCGACGATAAAAGTTAGCAAATCCCAGAAATGATTGTAACTTCTTGAGATTGGCTGGAATCAGCCATTCGTTGATCGCCCGGACCTTGGACTGATTCATAGATAGACCCCCGGGAGAGATATGAAACCCCAAGAACGCGACCTGATTGGTATGAAACAGGCATTTTTCAGGTTTAGCAAAAAGTGCGTTGGCTTGGAGTCGTACCAGCACTTCCCTGACATGCGTGACGTGTTCTTCAAGAGAGGAGGAAAAAATCAGGATATCATCTAAGTATATTACCACGTAGGTGTTCAATATGTCACTGAATATGTCATCCATGAAGCGTTGGAAAGTAGCTGGAGCATTGCAAAGGCCAAACGGCATGACTGTATACTCGAATAGACCTTGTCGTGAGCAGAGGCCGTTTTCAACTCGTCCCCGTCATGCATGCCTATCAGATTGTACGCCCCCGGAGGTCCAATTTGGTGTAGATTGTGGCATGAGTGAGCCTGTCTAACAACGGGGTGATGAGAGGGATGGGATACCGGTTTTTTACCGTGATGGCATTCAAGCGCCTGTAATCAGTGAAGGGACGGAGATACCCTCCTTCTTCGGAACAAAGAATATTGGGCTTGCAGCTGGGGATGTTGACGGGCGAATGTGACCCAAACGTAAAGCCTGTTGTATGTATTCTTGCAGGACATGTTCTTCCGTCTGGGTCAAGGAGTAAATCCGGCCCTTTGGGATTGGAGCTTCAGGGACCAAATTGATGGGACAATCGTAGGGCCGATGTGGAGGTAGACCATCTGCAGACCCTTTGTCGAATACAGCTTGGAAATCGTTGTACTCTGGAGGTATCCTGCCCGTGACTGTCCCTACCATGTGCGTGTCTTGGGAATCGGGACTGTCCTCTATGGCCCAGGAGGCAACTACTCCAAGGATGTCTGCATGGCTGGAAACCCGAGATGTTTCAAGAAGACAGAAGTATTGGCACATCTCTGATTCGAAGGAGACCTGACCTGTCCCCCGGTTGATCAGAGGATTGTGGTTTTATAGCCAAGGAATGCCCAGTATGACCCCGAACTGAGGTGTGGCTATGAGATCAAAGGATATTGTCTCCTTATGGACTTCCTGTATGACCAATTCCAATGGGGCCGTCTGTTGCATGATCGATCCAGAAGCAAGAGATGTCCCGTCCACCGCATGGACTGGTTCGGGATGCCTTTTCGAAACCAATGGGAGATTCAACGAGTTGGCTAGTACTATGTCAATGAAGCAACCCGTAGCTCCGGCATCAATCACAATTCGTACTGCATGGGAGATACCAGTAATAAGGTTCAAAGATGCGTGAACCACCACAGGCCGAACGAGGCCAAAAGCAGGGTCAGAGGGATTTCGTATAGGACTCGCCCCAACCCCTGGTCTCAAGGGCGAGTCTTCGAAAAACCTGGGTTCTTATTCTTTGGGCGGCGGGAACACTCCTTTACGAAATGACCGTTGAGACTGCAGTAGAAGCAGGCATTGTCTGTCCTTCTGCGTTCCCGTTCGGTATGAGTGATAGGGCTGCGTATCCCGCCGATCTGCATGGGTTCGGGTGAAGCGTCGGACGTGCTTGGTGTTGGGGAATGAGATAACCCTGCTTCTACCCTACGTTCCACTCGTCTAGCGTCGACTTGCAATGTCAGGTCAACTAAGTCAGCATAGACTGCGGGAAGAGAGGGCACTACAGACAATGCATCCTTCATGGAACCACACAAGCCCCGATAGTATATCACAGCCTTTTTGTTTTCTAGCCAGGAGGTATCAGCAGAAAGCTGGTTGAACTTAGTGATATACTCAATGAGAGTTGACCGGCCCGGAGCGAGATCAAGGAGTTCCATGTCCCTGGATTGCGCTTTGTATCTGGTATCGAACACTTTGGCCATTTCTTTGGTTAACACCTCAAAATCGTACAGGGCAGGATGATCTCCCTCTAACAACAGATTAGCCCAAGTGGCTGCCACACGTGATAGGTGTTAGAGAAGGAAGGCCGCTTTTGATATTGAATCAGGGAAAGCCTGGGGTCAACACAGAAAATGCAATTTACATTGATTTATGAAGGTACGGTATTTCTTTGGTTCACCCTGGTATCTTTCGGGGACTGCCAGTGGAAAAGGGGTCTGGACCACCACAGGCGTGGTTGGCAAGGTGGGTGGTATGACAGGAGTCGGGTTTTGGGGAGGAGCAGCATCACCGAATTCGGCATAGACAGTCAAAGGGTGGCGAGAACTTAGTAGGGTATCAAGGCGGTGGTGCAACGCAGTAGTGCAGGTAGCCAGGTCAGTGCAAAGGGCAGTAGTAGCAGCTGCCATGTCAGCCCTGAGTGATGTAACTGCCTGCATTAGAGCAGTCACGGGATCCCTGACTGAGGTATCCATAACTGGATGACCACAAGGCTTCACAGTCTGTTCTAACTCGTAGGTATCAGACTTGATGGTCGTGCAGTTATGAAAAGCCTCCGTCCCACGTACCGCTCGAGCAGGAATCAATACGCTGCCTTAGCAATCCTTGAGGCCACAGGTGTGGAATGTCGTTGTCAGCCTGGTACCGGGAACGCCGGAAGGACCCCTGAGTGCTGTAAGGCAAAGGGTTAGAATCGTAGGAATACCCAAAACAACAACGGACAGGGAGAACAAGCAAGGTGCAGTGACAACAGCTTACCTAAGGGGTTGTAGAATGGGTTGGAAACCTACACAAACAGCAAGGGAACCAACAGCAGGCTGGGAT
The DNA here is from genome assembly GCF_040938575.1 of Ambystoma mexicanum. Lineage (NCBI taxonomy): Eukaryota > Metazoa > Chordata > Amphibia > Caudata > Ambystomatidae > Ambystoma > Ambystoma mexicanum. The sequence goes on along the minus strand of NC_090931.1, from coordinate 230,121,537 downwards.
GATTCGGTTGACACTCCAGCAACACCCGAGTGCAGAAAGAACGTGATCCGTGGGAATCGTTAATACAGTCCATGGTTCATGAACAGGAGGGATAGAGGTAACAGAAGGGAAATCCAAAGCCAAGTCCAAGGTCCAAACAGAGGTCAAGAAGATCCGGGGTACCAGAGAGCGCACCAAAATCCAACAAGGTAATCCAAATGCAAATCCAAGAAACGTTCCGTGGTCAAGCCAAAGAGTAAGTAACAAGGTGCAGAGAGTAACGCCTGGCAGTCCTCAATGGAGAAGCTGTGAAGCGACGCGCCTTGTTTTCCGGCTTCTTTTGAGGCTGCGAGCGTAATCACGTGACCGCTCGCGTGCATCGCGCGGAGCGCAACGCGGCCGGCGATTGGTGCTGCCGGCGTTTCCTGGTGTTCCGGTACTGTCGGGCGTGGAGGAGACGCCATGGTAACCGCCACTGCGGAAAGGGGCGAAAAGAGGCGGGTCTGCCCACCGTGGTATCCCGCCTGCCGTGCCACCCCTGCTGATGTGAGTGGTGAACATGAGAGCGGGAAGCGCCAGGTAAGTGAGATAAGTGAGGGGAGTGAGGGGGTGAGCGTGGGGGCGTGACATTCGCTCCCTCACTCCCCTCGAACGTACCGTAAAAGACCTGCCACTGCAAAGGAAAATATCCACCCTTTACAAGTAACTGCAAGTAGAATTCCTTGCTGCAAGGCCCCCTTATATGTCACAATGGGACACAGACTTGGGGCACCCTCTGGAGGACCAAACATGGGTAGACATTTGGTGTAGAACGCACTCCTCCTCCTTTTGCATTACTAACCGGGAATGTGCTCACAAATTGCTTCTACAGTGGTATTATCCCCCCACTTCGCCTGCACCACTTTCATCGAGCTTTGGACCCCCTATGCTGGCGCCGATATGGACTCCCAGGGTACTACTTTCACATGTGGTGGACATACCCAGTGGTGAGGGAGTTCTGGTCCAATGCATTGCTGCAATAAAAGACATCACTCAGGTGGTGATCCCCCTAGAGCCTGAATCTGTGATCTTAGGAGTCCCAATCCAGGGCACCTACCCAAGAACAGGCAGAAGGACTGCTCTACTAACATAACTCTTGTTGACCGTGAAAATCATGGTAGTGCATACTTGGAAGACTGCGGAAGGCCCCCTAATGACCCTGTGGTGGCTAAAACTCAGGGATATTCTTATTGCGGAGAAAATCACTGCAGCCAAAGCTGGCATTCTCCACCACTTTTCGAACATTTGGGTGCCATTCCTTGATTATGATCAGAACTTTCTGGCGCGAACTCGCAAAAAGCGACTGGTCACAAGGGCCCTTCACTCAGACGGCGAGCGACTGATGCTTACCCACTTCCAGCCGGTTCCTAATGAAAGCTGACCCAGTAGATGGAGGGGGGAATTTGGGGAATGTTTATAACTTGAATTGGAGCTAATGCTTTGCCTTTCATTTACTATTGTTGTTGTCATCTGTGTGCTGGTTTAAAATAAACATTTAAAAAAAAAAGTGTCTTCTTTGCTATCACTGTTCCCATAGCCCCTAATATCTACCCTCATACCGGGGCCATCTGCAGCAGAGCCTCCCCGAATGAGGATAACGCTGATAAATTAAAACCAAAAAGCTGAAACCAACCAAAGTTGATGTTATTGGTAGGGAATATAGATATTCACCCCACCAGAAACTATTTAGCAGTTTTGGTAAAAGGACTGCAAGCCTTTCCAATAGACAGTCCACTCTGCCCCCAGAAAATGACAAATGCATGTTCACCCTCGTGTCAAACTTAAGTCATCACTAAAGCCTTTTTATCTCACGCACCCTCGAGGTTCAAAGAGCCTAAAGAAATTTAGCAGAAACCCAATACCAAGCCTTCCTTTTCTAACATTTTTTACAGAAAATGCAGCAATCTGAGCAATAACCAGTTTTGGTGACCTGAACAAGTGAAACATCGAACAGTCTGTGGTGGTAATGGCCGCTGGTCTTAGCAAAAAATAAAATCCTCACCTCACATACACAAAGCAGCAAAATCCTGAGGGACCTATGTCAAAAATGTACCTGTCAGGTAGTCTCTTTGAGGCAAATCTGTGGCATTGCCATCCTGCCAGGCTACGGTCTCCAGTGGTGACATTTGATTGTTACTCTACTCTTTTTCCCAGTAGTAACAAGAAGTGTATAAGTTCATGGCTAACTCGGAACTAGGATGATGAGAAACTATTCTGCATGTAGTAGGACCTCAAAGGTGTGATGTCTTTTCAATGAGAAGGCAGGCTTACCTCAAGTCCTTACACCCAAAACCAAGTGGCAAAAGACTAGGCTATTGCCCTCCCTTTTGATGGTAAGAATCATTTTAAGTTTCAACTGCTGCAGTGTAGTAAAAAATAGACATACTCGCAGCAAAGCCTCTCATCACCAGGCTGGTCAGCATTCCTATTTTTCCATCTGGCAAAGGCGTTGGGTACTTCATGGTACAGAACTCCCTTTACCTAAAAGCCACTACTGCTGCTCTTTTGGCGTTCCCTCTGGCTGCATGAGTCATAAAGATGTGATACAGTGAGTACCCCCTATCGTCTACCTGCAGCCAATCCAAAAAATGATCAAAGATTCCCTAGTGGTCTATATGCCCCACAATGTTCCACCTCGGAGGACACTGTGACGAATCGCGATATGTCATTACTTCTCTCCAAGAGGGAGCCCCTTCTCATGAAGCCAGGGAGGTGAGGCCGCTAGCTGATAGTCCCCCTGGGAGTGGTACTCAGTGAGAGGACCTCATGGGAGGAGGCTTCCCCTCTGGGGACAAAGTAGGACAGCTCGGGAGAACGCAGTATTCCAACCCTCAACCCACACCCCTCCACTCCTTAGGCCCCACTTCCATCACAAACTCTTATAGTGAGAGTAGGCCCATATACTTCTGTAACATGTGTGAGACTGACAGAACCAAAAGTACTGGGGCGAAGAAGATCTTTGAGAACCATGAGGGTTTGCCTGCCCCAAATACTGGGACGATGTGGCCATAAGAGGAATAAGGACTGACATGACAATTGCAATCACAGGGTTGGACATTGCGTCGGGCAGAACCAGCGCCATAAAAAGAAAACCAAAGAAGGACTAAGTCTTCAACCTGTGTCGAGCCCGGGAGGTTCAAACCACGTCCCACGAGGAACTAGGTGGAGCAGCGGACGCCAACAAGCTGCGGTGGAAATCTGAGCAGGTCGAACTGGAAGCAACCTCCCCTCCAGGTCTTAGAAGCAGAAAGGCGATCATCGTAACCAGGAGGACAGGATGGTCAGGTTACAGTGTCAAGATCGCAAAACTGAAAAGATGAGCGCAGATCCAAGAAGCTGACGGACCGTGAGAAAAGGAATGCTGGTGGTGCTATCGAGGCACCCGATCCCAGGAAGAACTGGAGTGCTACTCGATCCCAGTAACAAGTGCAGGGAAGTTTGGGCCCGGTAGGAATGTGAAGCAGGCGGTGAGAGGGTCTTGCATCTGAGGAATGCTTCCTCAGCCCAGTGGCCTAATATAAACCACTGACTACCAGAAAAGGGTCTGGGACCAGAGTGTGAAAATTGAGAGAGCCGGTGGAGGAGAAACAACCACTGACTACCCAATAAGAGTCTGGGACACATATCAGAAATTCATTACTAGTAATCCTCTTGTTGACAGTACTTGGCAGGCTAGTGAACCAAGTCTGTCTGGCAAATGAAATGGAGGAATACGGGTCAGGGACCCACAACAAAAGAATGAAAGAGAGAAGGCGGAATTCTCTTCCTCCTGGTAACACTTGGCATGCCGGAGAACCAACTGGGCCATAGAGGGGACGCCTGTGTCGAGGACCCTACTGGTGCATGAACTATATTGCTGAGAAACCTGAGAGTGAAGCAAATTAAACCAGGGGAAGGGAGTCATTCCACTTTTTACAGTGGAGTGTGAACTTGACTGTGCAGACAATATACCAGGAGAAGGAGTCATTCTCCAGGTAGTGTTACGTTTGTAAGAGAAGGCCGAGAAGCCTGGTGAAGGGAGTCCTACCCCCATGCTAAAGAAAAGCCACAGTCAAGAGAAGGGAGACATTCTCTTGATAATTGAGAAAGCTGACCACAGAACCTTCAGCCAAGGGAAGGGAGTCATTCCCCCTGGCATTGTGTGTGAAACCAAGCCAAATAACCAAACCAAAATGCCTGGGGAAGGGAGTCATTCCCCATGGCAGGACAAATATTGTGCTGGGAACATTTAAACCAGGCGAAGGGAGTAATTCCCCCTGGAGTTACAAAGAGGAACGTAGGGAGTAATTCCCCCTGGAGTTACAAAGAGGAACGTTTCTGATACAGATTGTTAAAAGATTGGTAATCCTTTTGTGAAATACGTGGACCAGGGGAAGGGAGTCATTCCTCCTGGTAAAGGACTTGGAAAGTAGGGTGGTGGACTATTGATTTACACAGACATTCTGATAACACATTTAGGCCCTGATTCATGAAATTATTTGCGTGTAAAACAGGGATTTGCGTGCCATTCTGCCCACAAATCCCCTTTTGACGAATGGGGAGTTGCAGGCAGAATGGCACGCAAATCCCCATTTTAGAAGCACATAATTCCATGAATCAGGACCTTAGTGTTTAAGTTGAGGCAAGGAACCCCCTCTTTATTTTCTTGACTTAGGAAAGTCTATAGCAGTCACTATGCCATCTGTGTCAGTCTCCTCCTTCTGCACCCTTACAACACACTTTATACTGGCAGGTGGAAATGTGTGCCACCATTAACAGGAACGATGCCAGATGGGCCAAGTATCTTGTGTGCTTTCAGCAGTGCGTACTGTTTATACTCTACAACCACTTCATCTTGTAGGCCCCACATGCAAGCTTCTCTCTACAAAACTTATTGCAGACATAAAGAGAATAATTTTTGGTGTAATAGAAAAGCGTGAACGTCTCTAGACAGACAGAGGTATGTACTCCTGATAGTTTGTTGTCCCCAAAAAAGGGGCAGTGTCTATCCAATTCTGAATTTGTATGATCCCATTACGTTTGTCTCTGTTCATGATGTTGCTGTTTGCTCTGGTGCTGGCTTTAATTCAATAAAGCAAGTGGCCTTGCAGGGTGCACAAGTTCATTTTTTAGTTGAGTAAGACCAGATACATTACCTCTGGCTCCCAATGGGAGAGAAGCACTATTGGTGTGAGATCCTGTCATTTTTGGCATTAAAACTGTGCCGTTTTCAAGTCCTACGGTGGTCTCTTAGGCAACCTTTGTTACTTTATTCAATAAAAATCAATGCTAGCCTTACAGCACAACACAAGGATTTAGTTCATTAACTCTATCAAACACTTCTATTTTACAAGCCTTCCCTCTTCCCACATGAATTGTGGCAATTAAAGAGATTGCAAACCTCTATTACAGACCGTGTTCTTGAGGTTCCCTGGGCCTCTAAACATCATGCCTAGCACTAGGAATGTATGCTAAACTAAAAATGCATGGTGCACTAGCATTATCTGGCAGAAAACTAGAGAAGGATCCTGGATTGTTAATCCAACCTAATTTAAACACATTCCTATATTGTACCATCTGGTACCTGGGATGGTGGCCACCTTGGTATTTTTCCTTCAGATCCTCCCCCGACTTCTCAGATCTCCATCACCAAATACTCTTCTATGTTTGGTTATGTGCGCACTGCAGACACATATTGTTCTGTGTTTTATAGAACAGATCAGATTCTAGGCTGTACAATTCATAGGCACATCATCTTTCCTGTCCTAATTTGTTTCCTGGTGGTGATGCATTACAATGTATTCACAAATCACTGACAGCACTACAGCAAAAGCCTACTAGAGCAGAACCATTGTTTGAGGCATATCATGCCTAGTTTCTCACATTTCTCCCACTCCCACTGTCCAAGATGAGACCTTGGCACCTCTTGACTGTCCGGCATGTACATTCTTCACTTTTAAGGCTGCCTTCGAGGTCTGCGTTCCTCCCTAAATAGATGTATATACCACTCACCTCAACATGGAATTTCCACCACTTGGATTCTGGATGGGGATAGGAAGAAACTAGGATACAGTCTCTTGGAAGAATGGTCGAAAGCATTCATCTAAGCATCCTCACATGCCTCTACTTCTAAATGTGCAACGGAAATGCAGAAGCAGCCAATAATGTGCACTAGTGCCCATCTCACTGGCTTAGCTTCGCCAGCACCTGTACTGCACGAGAGCTGCTTCATCTCTGCATACAAAGTTCTTTTGATGACTCAAGACCTTCTATCCAAAAGTGGAGGAACATCTACCATGCCTCCATTCTATTGAGCAATATGAGCGCCTGATTTGTGAGGTGTTGGCCTAGACTGATGCTGATCTCTTCCAGAAAAAAGCTTCATATCCCATCATTCTCTGTAGTCCTGTCCTCTAGCCTCTGTGCCTTAGTCCTTCCTGTTCCTGTGTTCCTCCTCTTCTTTTCCTGCTCTCCAGATAAGTAACATTGTTTCAATAGAGCTCCGTAAAGTTTGTGTTGTATATGCATAGATGGCGTGAACTAATGCTAGATGTAGCAGTGTTTAGTATTACGTTTTATTTGCTCTAGTTGTATAACCAAAGCGCAGCACGAACGCTGTAGTTAGGGGCCTGCCGAGCCTTCCCTTTCGTCAGTCAGCCCGCGGCGCTCGCTAGGGCGATCGGGGCTCGCGGCCCCCACCTTTGGAGGGGCAGGGCCTCATACGCGAGCGGAAAGTTTTCTTCCCGCTCGCGCTACGAAACTAGTAAAGCCCCACCCTCGTGGAGGGAGGTGAGCCCTCCCCCTCCTAGGAGATTACACGATCACGTGAGCCTACAGACCCATTGGAGCGTAGCGTTCAGCTCCTCCCCCCCAAGGGAGCATCGGAGGCCGACTCTGAGAGAATTTTCACCGAGTTCCGCGCACGGAGCACAGATAAATCCCGGAAACTAAAGGGAAAGGCACAGTTACCTTAAAATTTCGGGCAAATAGCCTTATTGAGAAACACTGCACGCAGAACAAAACAATCAGGTGCAGCCTCACAGAGCGGAGCAGTGGACGTGCGCCTACACCTGACAAGGCATTGAGTGGCACCTATACAGCACAACAATGTCGAACTTCGAATGGAGTGACGAGGAGGAGGCTACCTACCCAGAGGATTTAGCCTACAGCTTTAAAGAAGTGCTGGGAGACTCGCTCACGGAGGCAGTAGCGCAAGGGGTGAGACCCCTGCAAGACAGGCTACATACTATTGAGTTATATCTGAGTACTCAAAATATATGCACCGAAGACAGCACGTCCACCAAGGTCCCGATAAAGGACCCCAAGGGGTGTAGCAAGGCCCGGAAGAGCAAAGACTCTTCTGACCTCCCGGGCCACTCAGAGGGGGCAATTACTGAGGCCCCGGAGGCTGTAGACGCTTTTAGTAAGCTCAGAGAAGCGTTCATAAAAAGAACACAGGTGCCAAGCCTCGAGACCCCCTACCTAGGGGATGACAATATGGGCAACATGGAAGGAGGTTTTCCCGAGGAGGAGACCCCAGGATCCCCTACCTCCTCGCAAGAAGAGGCGGATAACGAAGGGGACGAGAACGGCCAACCTCCGCCGAGGAAGAGGCTCAGGAAGCTCAATAACCTAGAGGAGGATGAGACATCCGATATGTTTAACCCCGAGGAAATCAGAAATCCGAGATCATCCGAATGGGTGCCATCACCTAGAGTGACAAAATATATGTCGCAGAGACTACGTAAAGCCCTGGAAAAAGAGGTCAGACAAAGAATGAGAGCGGAATGCCCGAAACCAGATTTACCAGGCAGGGTAGCAGAGGCTCCGGAGCTGGACCCGAAAATGTTGTCTTTTGTCTCGAAGGCGAACAAAGACCCGAGAAAAGGTATTGACCGCTCTTGGAAAAGCTGCCAGGAGAAGCTTCTGGACATAGCAGGACCATTGGCAAAGATCATGGACTTGGCCGAACGGGCTAAGGACACAGGAGAGGAGGTAGACCCGGGAGTTCTGGCAAACTGGGCCCAGAGAGCAGTATGCCTGTTAGGCAACGCAAACTGCGCTATTTCTTCTGAACGCAGGAAAGGGCTCCTGTTAAAGATTGACCAGAAATTAGGAGATTTGTCATCTTACGAAGCGGGCGAAGCAGCACATGGCTTGCTATTTGGGTAAACCTTCGGGAAAGAAATGGGAAGGTTCGTGGGGACATACACATCCCTGGAAAAGGCACAGGCGTCCATGAAAAAGATCTTTCCAACGCGAATTTTTGGAGGGACCGGTCGCTCTAGAGGCCGTTCGGCCGGTCGCTACCAATCATTCAGGAGGCCTCAAGGAAACAGGAATAACTACTGGGATAGCAGACAACCAGATACCTTCTTCCCTCCGAGGGGTCGCACCCCGAGAGGAAGACGTGGCAGAGGACAAGGGAGAGGCCAAAACTTCCCCGCAGGTAAGAGTCACAGACTATCCTCCAGTTGGGGGGAGGACTGCTATTTTCTGGGAAAACTGGCAAGCGCTTTCCAGCGATGCATGGGTGCTGCAGACAGTAAAAGGCATGCTCATAGATTTCATAGAATTTCCCACTCAGAAACAGACACCTCGCCCCCTAGCGAAATCTCAAAAAGAGATAGACCTCCTGCATACAGAACTGCTGCAGTTAGCGAGAAAACAGGCGATAGAGCCTTGCAAGGGCCCGCCCAAGTTTGTGAGCAACATGTTTTTGGTCCACCGGAAGGACAAAGTGCGACCCGTGATAAATCTGAAAGACATGAACAGATGGGTGACTTGCAACCATTTCAAAATGGAAGGAACGCATCACCTCAGAGATACACTTCGGCAAGACGATTGGTTAGTGAGGATAGATCTCAAGGACGCCTATCTAACGATACCCGTCCGAGCAGACTTCCGTCCATTCCTAGCGTTTTATTGGGGCGAGCGATTATGGCAGTTTGCCACCATGCCATTCGGCCTAGCATCGGCACCTTGGGCCTTCACAAAAATTATGAAACCAGTAGCGGCAGCGATCAGGGAGAAAGGGATTCGCATGATTATCTATCTGGACGATATCCTTCTGATGGCCAATTGCCGGGAAATCCTCCACTATCAGACCGACTGGGTAGTGAATCTACTGACATCACTAGGGTTCCTAGTGAATCTAGAAAAATCCGAGATGAAGCCAGCCAGGAGAATAGAGTTTCTAGGTTTCGTAGTAGACACCAGATCAGCAACACTAGATCTTCCAAACAAGAAAATACGAGACATAAAAAGAGAGATAAAGACATGTCTCAGCAGTACAGTTATATCACTGCGTGCTCTAGCGCGAGTAGTAGGGCTCCTGGCGGCCTCCATACAAGCCATATTTCCAGGGCCCCTACACTATCGGGCCCTCCAGAGACTAAAGATAAGGCACCTTCAGCAAGGTCTACAATATCATCAGCTAGTGCATATCGACCAGGAAGCCAGAACAGAGCTAGAATGGTGGTTAGCGAATATGGAAGCGTGGAACGGGAGAGCCATTTTTGGCGACCGGCCGGACCTGATAATAGAGTCAGACGCCAGCAGAGCAGGCTGGGGAGCCCGCTGCGGAAATCTGCAGACAGGAGGGAGGTGGAGTTCGGAAGAGCTCAAGCTTCACATCAATTGCCTAGAATTACTGGCAGGGTCGTTTGCGATCAAGGCGTTTACGAAAGAAAAAGTGAATTCTTGTATTCTGTTGAAAATGGACAACATTTCAGAAGTGAAATATATCAATCATTTAGGAGGAACGAGATCCAAGCTCCTTGCGGAGATAGCCAAAGACTTCTGGCACTCCTGCCTAGAATCTGGGATTTCGGTAGTGGCAGAATATCTGCCAGGAGCGCAAAATGTGATAGCGGACTGGAACTCCAGATACCTCTCGGATTCCAGCGACTGGAAGCTGGCCGAAGTAGTGTTCCGACAGCTGGAGGAGCGCTGGGGGCCGATTTATACAGATCTGTTTGCGTCCAGACTGAACGCACAGACGAAGAGGTTCTTCAGTTGGAGGTTAGACCCAGCAGCAGCAGGAGTAGACGCGTTCCTACAAGACTGGAGAGAACAGATCCTTTACGCCTTCCCTCCATTCTTGATGTTGAGCAGGGTGCTAGCGAAAGCGTGCAGGGAAACGGCGAATCTGATACTGATAGCCCCTATATGGAAATCACAAGTCTGGTTTCCAGCACTCATGGAAATGCTAGTAGACTATCCGAGAATGTTACCGCGAAGAGTGGACCTGCTCACGGACCCAGTTGGGTCATTTCACCCTCTGAGAGTGAGGGGGACGCTGCCATTGATGGCGTGCAGGATAGCAGGAGACGCTGGAACCTCCCAGGTATTTCGGCGCAAGCTGCAAGTCTCATCGCCGAATCTTCGGCTCCCTTGACCAGAAGGAGCTACGACGCAGCTTGGAATAAGTGGTCAGCATGGTGCAGAAGGAGAGATCTTCATCCCGTTTCTGCACCTTTAGGCGAGATATTGAATTTTCTGGCAGAACTTCTACAAGATGGCAAAGCGTATAGAACCATTGGAGTCTACAGATCTGCAATTTCGGCAGGGCATGTACCGCTAGACGGCACACCAGTAGGGGAGAATACAGCGGTGATTAGACTTTTGAAAGGAATAAGATTTAGACAACCGCCGCAACCTAAGTACAAAGTACTTTGGGACGTATCCGTAGTGCTGAAACTATCAGACTGGCCCGGCGACAGATATCTGTCTTTAGAACAATTGTCAGGGAAACTGGCCATGTTACTGTGTATGGTGTCGTGCAGGAGAGTAGCAGACGTGAAGGCGCTAGAATTGGATAGGAAAACATACGGCCCGGAAGGAGTAACCTTTTATCTGGCAGAAAGAACTAAAACAGACTCGGCTACAATCTCATACCCATACATGCAGGACTATCCGAAATGATGCGTGGCATCATGCATTAAGGAATATGAGAATAGGACAGCAGAAATGAGACCGGTAGGAACTACACAGCTACTGATAGCGCGCAGGAAGCCGCACAAAGGCGTGGCAGCAGCCACGATAGCTAGATGGGTCAGAGGTATCATGAGTCTAGCAGGTATTGATGTGTCAGCATTCGGGGCACACTCAGTTAGAGGAGCGATGGCATCTAAAGCAATAGGACAAGGCGCAACCTTACAAGATATCATGAAAGCAGCAGATTGGTCTAATGATAAGACCTTTAGGACGTTTTACTTTAGACCAATCAGCACGGTAGCAAGTGCAGTAGCAAGAAGCTTTGAACAAGCTTAATGCTCGCCTCCGTCTTGACATAGAATGAAGATTCCCCCTGCTAATAGCGCAGGGAGCTCTTGATTCTATTAAAGACAAGGAGGCGAGCATTAAATTCCCGACCCAAATACACGGAAAACGGGAAGAATATTGTAATGAAAGATATATGAATTGTGCATAATCATGAGGTCTGTTTTTCTACTGAAAATAGGGAGTGTATTTCCCAGCCCTAACATATTCCTTTTGTTTTCATTTCTGACACTAGGAGATGACCAAAAGAACGGATGAAAGCTAGTGAAGTAACGAATGGTTCCGATCAGATTGCGAGTTCCGAAGCTAGAGGTCGAAGCCTGCAGGAAGCAGAGATAGTGGACTGGTTGAGCCCGTTGGCTAGTTAAGGTTACAAAGGTTTACAGTTAAGCAGTCAAAGAAGAGGAGGAACACAGGAACAGGAAGGACTAAGGCACAGAGGCTAGAGGACAGGACTACAGAGAATGATGGGATATGAAGTTTTTCTAAAAAAAAAAAAATACATATATACTTAATGTTTTTTCACAAAATATGATGTTTGTTGAAACTGCTGGAGAGTGAATTAAAGAGAAGAGAAAGCTTAAGGCTCGCCTCCTTGTCTTTAATAGAATCAAGAGCTCCCTGCGCTATTAGCAGGGGGAATCTTCATTGTCCTCAGGAGTAACAGTTTCTAACCACAACACTCATTTTGGAACTCTCAAACAACAGAAACAAGAGCACGGATGTGATATGCTTAATGACTTTCATGTCAACTTTGAGAACCTTTCACTTTTTTGTAATGATAAGATATATGCGTTGGTGTCATGGGTGCAAGGCATGTCACTACCAATTGTATTGAAAAGGTTTACATTAAACTGGGAGATTTCTCTCCTATTGTCTTTCCTCATCCATACATTTCCTCAGCCAAAGACATAAAACACACCACTGAAATTCTAGCTTTAATTGACCCATTCTATTGGATTTCCTGATCAGCTCTTCGAGACCACATTTTCTATGACTAGGGGTTATTTATCTTAGTTCAAATAAAGTTAACGCTCTATTGAGCAGACTCTTCAGCCTTAAAATAGTCAATTTGCCTTATTCGTGGTTCGAACATGGGCATCTGCTGCTGTTCATAGTGTTGAATTATTTTTGAAAATGAATAAAGGTGTAATATCAGACTAAAGTAAAATAGAGACAGAGTGAACAAGTGTTCTCTGATTGTTGGGGCCCACACCCTTGGCAGAGGGGGTGAGGCAAGAGCCCCTGTGTTTGACTTTATTGTACATGTAAATTAGGCTTATACCAACTATTCTTAGTGCAGAATAACAGGCACCAGAATACACAGTAAAAGAAAATCTCGACTGGGTGAGTTGCTCACTTAGTACATTGGGCAACTTGAGGTGTTTAATATTTGCAGATCATGGAGTAGAGTGCAATTAAAATCATGGCCCGTACAAAGTAATGTGATAACCAAACAGATCTAATGGCACCCGATATGAGTAGCAAGTGTTGAATCTGAACTGATTCCTTCTTTTTAATATGGTGCTTGAGGTATTGATTTCCCATTACAAAATCAAGCTTGCAAGTGGTAGAATGCAAGAAAAGGAGGCAGGACCGGATGTACTGTAACTGAAAAGCCTGTAAATTATCCTCATGTTTGTATTATCAAGAAAAACCTCTAGACATTATTTGTTTTAACCAGGGCTGCTGCTTGTTGTTGAGCATCACATGAATGAAAAATAAAATGTGCAGTGCTGCAAAAAACTTTCGAATGGATTGAGCCCTCCCACGGATTCCTCATCTTAGATACATATTCTCCTGCTTTTCAGTTCTTGGAAGCATTTCCCCAGCAGGATGCACCGTGCATGCCACCGTTCGATGACCGGCAAGCCCTCACCTTCCTAAATGGACCTGATATAGATGCGGGTACAAATAGCACGCTCTGCGCCCTGTGACTCCAATTTCTTTTTTCCGCATGTCCAGCACGCTAGTCAGGAACTTCAGTTCAGAAAGAGTCTGACGCACTTATTTTTCTTCAAAATTCATTCGACCGTTTAGTTGACTTCACCGACATGTCTACTCCGAAACCCTGTGGTTTCAAAAAGTGCTGTGATTGTGGCACAAAAATGTCAGTTACCGTTGTTCACAATGTTTGTGTGTGGTGCCCTGGTACAGACCACGTTGTGGCGGATTGAGGCTTGTCAAGTTATGACATGAAGGGCCTTAAAGGAGAAGCCTCCAACTTGCTACTAGGTTGATCATCTTCAAAGTGTCCAAGTACGACACCATCAAAGATCCAACCCGACGAAAAGAGCTGAACAGCCGATAAAAGGCCAGAGAAGGAGAAAAGACAGTCGAAACTACACCATAAGAGATCCCACTCGAGGAGCCACTCCCGTCATTTTTCTTCTTCCTCATCGAAGAAGAGGAGACGGCATTCATCAACTGACTCATCCTCAGAGAGACAGGTATGGTTCCCATCTAAATTCACCTTGGCGTAAAAGTGGGAAGAGTTTTGCATCAAAATGGTCAAGGTCTTTGAGAAAGCGGGCTCACCTGTTCTCTCTTCCTCCTGGGAGAAGACCTCTGAGCCAACTGCACCTGACAAGACTGGCAGGGAATCAACTCACCAACCACCTCATGTGCCTTAGAGCCCGAGACCAGTGAAACCCTCAATCCAACTGTCAACACTATCGGAGGCTGATGTGCTCTTTGATGTTCCATCGGTGCCATCGAAATCACAGCCCAAACAGTCGAAGACAGTCGAGGCTCACTCAACCAGATTTATCCCAAAAGCTACCAAGGATTTTACTTTCTTTTTTCAGGAAATATTTTATGAGAATAACGACTCAGTTCCCTTTGGGCTTAAACCATTGGGTCTTCCTCGACGTCCTGAGGAGTTCCATGAGGAAGAAAAGAGGTTGTCTGACTTAGCTTTACCCCTAATGGAATGTGACTTGGCGACATCCTGGATACAGGCACATCTGTTGACCAGTCCTCCCATTTCATAATGCCATCAGAAATCCTCTCAGAGCTATGTAAGACTCCCTACTGGCGGTCAGCAGTCCACAAGGAGTTTGCCAAGTAGTAAAAACCAGCTCTATATAATCCAGAATTTGAGGGCATTGGATCCTGCGATGGATTCCATATCTATGACAGTAATCACCACAGCTGTGCTGCTTCAGGAAATCTTCGACGTCTGCGTCCTGCGTCGATGATGTTGATACACCGCCCTCGAGGACCTCCTCCGACGGCCGACGTCACTGGATGTTATAAGTAGGACGCACAACGCCCGTAGCCTCAGTTCCGTTTTTTCCACAAACGTGTTCACTTCGGGAATCTCGGCGCGCCTCGACTCTTTGGAGTTTCTGTTGTTTTCTCGGTTCTTCGATCCTGTTTGGTGTTTGTGAAATATTTCTTCGTGAAGATGTCTACCTCGTCTTCCACGTCGCGTCCGGGCTTTAAGAAGTGTGGGGACTGTGGGTCCAAGATGTCGGTCATGGACTCGAACGACACCTGCCTCTGGTGCCTCGGGGAGGCCCATGACACGGATGACTGTGTCGACTGCCAGTCGCTCACGTCGAAAGCCTTGCGGGAGCGCAAGAAGTTATCGGTAGGTAAGGTGTCCAAGCCCTGGAAGTCGAGGTCTGCGGGGCCTTCGACGGACGACTTGAGGGGCGACTCTCCGTGTCGTCGTCGGAAGTCCAGTGGGTCTCGGTCCGAAGTCGGTCTTGCCACTCCTCTGCCTCTTCAAGGCACTCCCGGAAGTGCCGTCATCGGTCCCCTTCCCCGTCCTCATCCGAGGACTCCGCCCGTCGGCGGGTTGCTTACCCCACCAAGTATGCGACATCGGAGGAATGGGCTTCCTTCAGGAAGAAAATGTTGTCGATTCTCGAATCGCAGGGCACTGGTCCGTCCGCGCCACCGAGTGGGGTCGGTCATGATCAGCCGAGAGACACAGCGCGCACGCCTTTGGGCTCGGGTGGTCGTCACGATTTGAGGGAAAGGTCCCGCTCGGACAATGGGAATCGTTCTCGGCATGCCCAGTCCAGGTCCCGGTCCTCGACATGCTCGAGACCATGTGAGCCTGTGAAGTCTTCGAGGAAGACATCGACACCTGTGGCGCGAGGTCGTTGACGGACTCTCTGGAGGCTCCGCCTCCGAGGAAGTTGTCAATGCCGTTGACGCCCAGGATGTCGAGGGACATGCTCGGGGCTCTGCCTTCGAGGCCTGTGTCGATGCTGTCGGCGCCGCGTCTGTCATTGACGCCGATTCTCTCGGCGCTGGCGCCGATTCACTCGATGCCCTCGACGCCTTTCGAGGCTGTGTTAACGGGGGTACCCCGTGGCTCGGGGGAACCACCTAGAAAGGCTCTGGCCAAGATCAAACATGGCTTTGGTTCCAGTTCTGTGCCTTCTTACCGCCCTCTGGAGTTCATTTCAGAGGAGGATGAGGGCTCTGATGATGGCATGGTGCCTGACGAGATTCTCTCGGGCCATAGCCAGTTTGAGGACCTGAGGCAGTCCCTGCATGATGCCAGTAGACTGGACACCTCTCCGGAGGTGGAGTTTTGTAGACCGGAGCCTGGCTCTCATGCCGATTCTTCATACCAGCGCCTTATGTCTCGGGTCACCAAGTACTTGGGTCGGTCGGCTCCCCCAGGGGTGTTCGTTCAGGATGATCTCACGGACATCCTTGATCTTGGTCCCCCCACCGACCCGGTATTTGCCGTTTCATATGGCTCGGCAGAGAAGGGTGGCGGCGGCTTGCACTGCTCCGGAGAGTCTCCTGGCAGTGGGCAAGTCTTTGGCATGAAAATACCGTCCAGCCAGTAGCGACCCCTGCTACTTGTCCAAGCACCCCACTCGGGAGAGTTTGGTGATGCAGGCTGCTATGGCCCCGGCAAAGCAGGCGTCGTACCCTACCATCCCTCCTGATAGGGAACAACAAGCGTTTTGATGGCTGGGTGAAGAAAGTGTTTTCTGCAGGGGGTATGGCGCTTCAGGCGGCCAACTCCATATGAGCCTTGTATCGTTTCACACACACTCTGTGGAACTGTTTCCTTGGCGGCTGAACATATTCCCGAAGGGGACGAATGGTATGGTTTCCTTGCCATGGTTCAGGATGGCAAGGATGCCATGTGTGAGGCCGTCAGTCGGGTTTGGACGTGGCAGATTGCGTCAGCCGGTCCATGGCGGCGAGCACCGTGATACACAGGTTTGCGTGGTTACAGAAGTCGGGGTTTGCTCCTGATGTGCAGGCCCGGCTCCTCAACATGCCCTTTGACGGGCAACATCTTTTTGGCAGCAACGCTGACGAGAGCCTTGAGAGGTTGCAGACCTCAAAAGCTGCAGCAAAGTCATTGAGCGCTGCAGTTTGACAACCTGTGCCTTTTCGTCCTTGGGGACAGCAATGGAGGGGAGGTTCCTTTCGTTATTACTCATCCTTTGGTAAAGCGAGAGGAGCTGCCAGTCAAAGGGGCCACCGTAGGAGTGCCAGAGGTGGAAAACAAGGTACTCGAGGTGCCAAGGCCGCTCGGGCAGTTGCCTCTCTGCCCTCAGGCAACGCCGCAGCCGCTACCACTCAGTCATGAGGCCAGGTCCCATGGTTCGCCAGTTGGGGAAGGCTGGCGCAGCATCTTGTAGAGTGGCGAGCCATTACTTCAGATGTGTGGGTTCTGGATATCATAACTCTCGGCTACTGTCTTCCTTTTCGGCAGTGGCCTCAAGACAATCCACCTGGGAACCTCTCTTTGAAGAGTCCGGATCCGCTCCTTGCGCAGGAAATTCAAGCCCTGCTGGAGAAAGGCACCATAGAACTGGTGCCTGTACCGGAGAGGAACAAGGGATAGTATTCCCCTTATTTTTTGATTTTGAAGAAAGACGGAGAATTGAGGCCCATCATGGACTTGCGCGGTTTTAACAAACTCCTCAGGAAGGACAAGTTCAAGATGGTTACTCTCTCTCAAGTCCTCCAGGCCCTTCAATTTCAGGACTGGTTGGTGTCTCTCGACCTCAAGGACGCTTACTTCCATGTGCCGATCCATCCCAAGCACAAGACGTTCCTGAGGTTCGCGGTTGGCGACTTGCACTTTCAGTTTCAGGTCCTGCCGTTCGGATTGACCTCCGCCCCGAGGGTTTTCACCAAGCTCATGGTGGTGGTGACAGCGCATCTCAGGAAAGGGGGGATTCATGTCTACCCCTACCTGGACGATTGGTTGATCAGTGGGAGCTCTCCTGAGCAAGTCCTGGATCATCTGTCCGTCACCTGCTACTCACTTCACAAGCTGGGCTTCTCCCTCAATTTAAAGAAGTCCCATTTGACACCAACACAGTGGCTCCAGTACACAGGAGCAGTGCTCGACATATCCCTGGGGTAGTGTTTTCCTCCCCAGGTGAGGGCTCTTCACATTCAGCAGATGGTGCACAAGTTTCAACTTGCCCAGAATCTCCCAGCGTCGGAGTTCTTGAGACTGCTCGGCCTCATGGCATCCTGCATTCTTCTGGTGCCAGAGGCTCGTCTGCGGATGAGATCTTTGCAGTGGGCTCTCAAACTCCATTGGTCTCAGTCCTCCGGCAGGCTGTCGGACCCTGTTCAGGTGCCGCCCTCGGTCGCCCAGGAACTTCTGTGGTGGGCCGTCGAAGGCAATCTGAGGAAGGGGGCCCCATTTTGGCTGCCCTGGCCGGAGGTAACAATCGTGACGGACGCATCTCTCACGGGATGGGGAGCTCATGCCAACGAGTTGACAGTCAGCGGTCATTGGTCTCCGTTGGAGTCCAGACTCCATATCAATCTGTTGGAGCTGAGGGCCGTCAGGCTTGCCCTGAAGGCTTTTCTGCCGACTCTGTGAGGAAAGAGTGTCCTGATTCTAACGGACAGCACGGTGGCCATGCACTACCTGAACAAAAGGGGGGCGCAGGGTCACTTCCTCTGTGCAGGGAGGCAATGCAGCTCGAATTCTGGGTCATCCAGGCGGAGGTTTCGATCTCGGCTGTTCATCTGGCCGGGGACGACAACGAGACGGCGTGTGCTCTGAGCAGGCAGAGCGCGATCTCTCAAGAGTGGGAGCTGGCTCAGGAGATTCTCCTGGAGATCTTCGCCCTTTGGGGGACCCCTCAAGTGGATCTCTTCACCTCCAGTGTCAACCGGAAGTGCGAAAGGTTCTGCTCATGGGAATTTCCTCCAAAAGGAGCCTTAGGAGACGTGTTCGTGGTGGAGTGGTCATTCCCACTGCTGTACGCGTTTTCTCCAGTCCTCGTCATCCCGCAAGTACTGCAGAGGTTACGGAGGTTCGGTTCCCGGATGATCCTCATTGCTCTGGCGTGGGCCCGGAGGATGTGGTGCCCGACCTTCTCGACTTGTCCATCTGCCCTTCACGTTGTCTTCCCTACCGAGACGATCTGCTCTCACGGGAGGGGGGGGTCAGGTTCTCCATCCAGGGGTCAGATCACTCAACCTTCACGCTTGGCTTCTGAAAGATTGAGGTATAAGGATTGGGACCTCCCTGAAGATTTGATGGAGCTGTTGCTCTCGGCCAGGCGGCCAGTAACAAATTCTCTGTACAGTTGCCATTGGAGAAAGTTCTGCGACTGGTGCAAGGTTAAGAATGTAGATCCTTTTGAGTGTGACTTTCCCATGGTTCTGTCTTTTTTTGCTTTCCTTGGCCCACAGGGGCTTGCAAGTGGGGACCATTAAAGGTTACCTGGCGGCACTGTCCATATTTAAGCGCTCTTCTGAACAATGTTCCTATTTTAAGATTCCTTTAATTTCTCAGTTTTTTGAAAGGGCTCACTAATGTGTTCCCTCCGTCACCTTTTCTGGTGCCTGGTGGGGATTTGAACCTTGTTCTTAAGTTTCCTATGGGTGCTCCGTTTGAGCCTTTGCATTCTTGCCCTTTGAGACTGTTAACTCTGAAAACTGTGTTTTTGGTTGTGGTTACTTCCGCTCGCAGAGTGAGTGAGTTACAGGCACTTTCAGTTAAGCCACCCTTCACTGTGTTTCATAAGGACAGGGTTGTCCTTGTAGTTCGTCCTTCCTTTCTTCCGAAGGTGGTTTTGGAATTTCATTTGAGCCAGAAGGTTGTTCTTCCGGCATTCTATCCTCCTCCACATCCTGGTAAGGAAGAGGAGAGGCTCCATAGGCTTGATCCTAGGAAAGCGTTGAGCTTTTATATTTCGCGCATGTCCCGGGTCAGAGTGGATGATCAACTTTTCATTGGTTACGCTGGAAAGCATTTGGGACAAGCTGTGACGAAACAGACTTTGTCTCGTTGGATTATTTTAGCTATCTCCGAGTGTTACCACTCGGCGGGGTAAGGACCCTCCAGCTGGCTTGCGGTCCCATTCTAATAGGGGAGTGGCTGCGTCTACTGCCCTGCAGAGGGGTGTTCCTATTCGAAACATCTGTGATGCAGCCACCTGGGCTTTGGTACATACTTTTGTACGTCACTATTCCCTCGATTCCATCCGGGGGCAGGATCTGGCCTTTGGCAAGGCAGTCCTTTACTCCGCAATTTGATTGGGCATGCTAAATTTCTGTTTTCTAAATTCTTTTCCCACCTCCTTGCATTGGTACTGCTTTGGGAGTCTGTCATAGATATGGAATACGTTGGAGGACCCAATCCCCTCGAACAACAAGTTACTCTCTTACCTGGTAACTTTCTTTCGATGGGATAGTCCGACGACGTATTCCATATCGCTCCCTCCCTACCTTCCCCACTACAGAATTTCTTATGCGATTGCAGCTTACGTTTCCACAAGGCTTTGTGTGTCAGACTGGCAGAATACTAATGGCACACGTTCTGGGGAAAAAAACTACAACTGAGGCTACGGGCGTTGGGCGTCCTACTTATAACATCCAGTGATGTCGGGCGTCGGAGGAGGTCCTCAAGGGCGGCGTATCGATGTCATTGACTCAGGACGCAGACGCCGAAGATTTTCCGAAGCAGCACAGCTGTAGTGATTACTGTCATAGATATGGAATACGTCGTCGGACCATCCCATCGAAAGAACGTTACCAGGTAAGAGAGTAACTTGTTCTTCCTAACCAGACATCTGGCTCATGATAGTCTGATAGTTGTGAAAGCATCATGAAACCAGACACAGACAAGAAAATCAAGATTAAAAAAAAAAACTTTTATTAACTTTAATGTTGTGATGGTGTAAGGCTTAACTTGCTCTATGCTGAGGTGTGTTTGGCAGGTGACAGGGCTGGTGACATTTATGATCGTTTGAGGAGTCAACTGTACTTATGGCATGTCTAGCAAAGGACGAGGTTTACATGCCAAAAGTGTGCTTCATCCATAAAACAATCAAAATTGCATGGAGAGGACTTCTTACACAGGCCAGGTGGTGAGGACAGATAATGTGTCATGGCCACAGGCCCCAGAAGACACAAACCACATCATCTAGTGATGGGGGCAATGGGTCACTTGGGACCCATAAACATAGGGGCCCTGGCCGGACTCAGTACTGGCGCTGGCCCCAGGCTCATATAGAGATGTGAGCAGGAACACTTTATTTCAGTGCAGGAGTGCTTTTATTTTACAAGAACTTTCCAGGAGCTGAAAGCCTTTATTCCAGAAAACATCCTCATATGGCGACTCATCGGGTGTGGCTCCCTAGGCCTGGTCTTCATGTGCTGACTCATCGGGTGTGGCAGGCAGGCTGAACCTGGTGGGCGTGGCTTCAGAAGCTCAGCTATATAAGCGGCTCCATCCTTAAGGCCGGTGCTTTGCGTTACTGTGCACTCGCGTGCAACGTGATGGTCACCGGCGCTCAGTCGAGTTTACCTTTGAAACCAGACGTTCTCCTGCACACTCACCTCCAGGAAACCAGTGCTTCATTGCTTCATCTGCAGACTCATCTCCTGGCATCCAGTGATCTTGATCCCGACGCTGCAGCACCGCACTCTGCATCCACAAACTCCGACCCTGTGAAGAAGAAAGACAAAGTTAGAACATCCGTCCTAGAGCTGTGCCGCATTTGAATCCCACGCAGCCCCCAGTTAACAACCTACCAGCTACTTGTACCACTGCAGCTTCATTCCTCAAGCTCTGCAGCTTCTGTCGAGCCGGCAACATCACCTGCAAGGGAAGGAAGCAAAAGAGCAAACATCAAAAGTGGAACAGACAGCAATACAAGACAACGAACTTTACAATACAACAAAAACAGAAAAGGAAAAACAAAGGCAAACAGGAACACTTACCGGAAGTATAGTGGCTAAGTCGCAGCAAGACAGGACTACTACGTGCAAGGCACCAATGAAGGAACTCGGTCCAAATCATACAAGTGCCCCTGCTAGAAGCAGCAGGACAGAGTGCTCGCCAAAACTAATCAACAGGAGCAGTCCCGAGCAGCATCATCTATTACAACTATTCACCACATAAGCGCAGAGGGCGAAGTTGGACCTGAGTGACCTTACCCCTGGGAGGGCTGAAACCGTGCCCCAACGCCTCCGCAGAGACCTGGTGAGCGGAACATGATGGTAGTGTTCACAAAAGGGTTTATTGTTCTAGTACCTTTTTAGTTTGGGCTAGTAAGTGGTGCTGAAAGTGCTACCTTTAAGCCAAAACTATTGTCATTAAAATAAGAGCTTTAACTTAAGAGGTTCAAATATGGGCTTTGAATGAGGGTCTGTAATGCTTTTCCAATGGAGATGACGTTTGAAGAGGGAAATACAGTTGTTAGGTTATTGGATCCCTCCCATTCCCTGCCCCTAGCCATGCTAATCCCTATGGCTAATCCCACCCATTCCTGCCCATCTGCAAACTCTTTGAGCTCTTCCATGGAGGCAGCTATCTTGGATGACTGTCTCTAAGGGAGCTCCCTGGAAACAAGCCAAAACTAGTGGCATCTTTGAATAGGAAATATACCATGTATCTTCCAAATGTGAATAAAATCTTTTTTTAAATTGCTAAAATAATTTACAATACTTTCGACAGCAGGAATTATTTATGTCCTTTCAGCGTTTCATTTCCTTGTTTTTTTTTTTAATATAGCTGGGCTGCTGCTTTTCCTTGTTAAATCAGTTTAAATATGTATCAATGTCTTTCAACACAATATCAGCAATGCCTTGATACATATCATGTAGTGTTCGAACCCTTACTGGCTCAATGATTGCCCCTTTTAGCAGGGAAGGGTCATGCAGGTGCTTGCCCTGCATGGCCTCACAATCCGACTGGTTGTGCTCGGCTTCACATATTGATTGTCTGGCTCAACCCACCTCTATTTTTTTCTTTTGATGCATTCCCTTTCTGTTGTTTTTCTTCCCTCCACTTTTAAACCAACTGTAAAGTGTTCAAATAATAAACTTGCAATAAGACATGAAACCCCACAGTGCTCACGATGGAGAGGATCTCAGGGCCTTCAAACCTGAGATCCTCTCCGAAGTGAGCACTGTTGTCTGTGTGTTCGCATGATTTTACACGTTTTCAGGATTTCTAGCTCCTGCTGCCGTATGTGCCGCATTTCAGGAGAATACTCAGGATCTAAGGGTTGCTTTTGTTACAGTCAGCAGGCACCGCTGGCTAATCTGGAGGCTTGCCAGCATTTTAGCCTCATGTCTAACCCACTTAACACCAGGACAGGAATGCCCACACTATCTCTGAACCTTCGCTGCTGCTCCAAGGCTGCACCCCAATAAGTGGACATGCATAGATTAAGAACAACCAACAATGGACATTTTTGAGTGCAGGTAGACAGTACAGCCAGCTGCGCTTAGGATGTGACCATGATGGATGAAGTGCTAGAGTGAAGGCAGAGGAAGTGAGGGACAGAGGCAGGTCAGAGGCGAGGGAAACATTTTAGCTTTGCTAGCTAGGATAGATAGATGGCTGGGCTGAGCGAATGCTGCAGACTGAGCCCAGAATGCAATCTATAGGTAACATGTTTGAATCCCATTGAGGTGGAATCATGATTGCATCCATGTGTGACTGACCAAAATTAGGACAATAACGTTTCGGGATTTTTTTTTCTTTTTAGTAGTGCAGAGCTGAAACCTATGATTTTCTTGCGGGCGCACCGGCAAACACTCTTTTGGTTGCTAGTTTATCTTGCACCCAAGCAGAGCCCAGAAATGATTACTCGAAGTTGCTGGCGCTTCCATTTTGGTGCATTTTGTTGCATCTCGTCGGATTGTGTGAGTACAGTATTTTACAGACAACACAAAGCTTGTAGGTGTTTGGTTATTTGCCCACCCATTGATTGACCATGTGTATAAAGTATTAGGCATTTTGCAGGCACTGCTATTAGATGTCCACAAAAGCCCAAACTGTTGGTATTGCCAATGCTCGTTTTGCATGTTTTTACCTCTATTGGGAAAATAACGTTGGTTATGCCGCATTTTTATTTTCAAAAGACGTTAGGAGTGGGAGCATTTTACTCCTTGTTTTTTCAAGGATGGGAGTAAAATCATTTTTAGGGAGTAAACAAGGAAGTCCCATTACCAATGGAAGAATTTTGTAAGTGAGTAAAATTGTTTTAAACTGTAAAACAGAAACGTTTTTGTACTAAATATTTTTTGTCCGTAGTTTTTCATGCACATTGAAAAGATACATGTTTACCCCTTAAGGCCAGGCAGTGATCATGTAGTTTCTTCCTGTGGCACTACATGCAATACCAGTCCCAACATATCATTGAAGCTGTGTGGGTAAAAGCAGGGAGACATAGGTCTGTTTCCTTTTTTTGTTCGTAGTATTTTTCTTTTTTGGGAGTATTATTCTATATTTAGGGAGTAAAAGTGTCTTATACACCCCTTATCTTTACTCATTTCGGAACAACTCCATCAAGTTATCTGCTTTGTGGGGAAAAAGTAGAGGTGCCATCGGGTGGTGTCCTGCTAGTTTGGGGGCCATTAAATGAACATGATCAAACAACTCTGAGCCAGGGACTGTGCGAGAGAAAAAAACATGTGACGGCCACACTCTCCCAGCCTTCGCTCTGTTTTGCTTCAAAGTGATTCATTTCAGTATGCCTCACAGAAATCCAAACCTTGTGTCACGGTAAGTGATTGTTCTTATCGTCTAATCTCTTTAGCCCAATAAACTGGCACAGAAGTGTCTCAATGTTTGCTTTTTTTTTGGCAAACGTTATTTT
Organism: Ambystoma mexicanum; assembly: GCF_040938575.1. Classification (NCBI taxonomy): domain Eukaryota; kingdom Metazoa; phylum Chordata; class Amphibia; order Caudata; family Ambystomatidae; genus Ambystoma; species Ambystoma mexicanum. The sequence continues at coordinate 230,097,181 of NC_090931.1, read as the reverse complement.
TACAGACGCGTCTCTGGTGGTGTCATTCATTCGTGTGCATATAGTCTAATGTTACTGTGGTTTGTAGAGGGTGAACTGCACTTTTGCGAATAAAAATATCAGAGAATCTGGTGTTTTGAGTTTTTAAATAGGAATGTGTAGCTCTCACATTAGATTTTAAAGCACAAGTTGCAATCTTTACATACATATGGCAGCTAAAGGTACAGTGCACTGGACAGAGCCGAACCATTGAGAAATGCATTGTGTATTTGCAAATTAGTCAAAGAGCATATGTTTTTGCTCCATGTGAGTAAGGGCCCGTCTCTTAAGGCACCACTATTTTATACATAGTGCTGCTGAGTGGGCATTTTGAGATTTTGGGTGGGCCTCACGCCTTATCCTGGTTAGCCTCTGATGCAGATAACCACATGTGCCTTCAGCCCTCATTAGCAATCCTCATTGTGGGGCAGTCTGGCATTCTTGTAATTGGCACATTGGGGCATGTTTCTCAAACCATCAAAGTTTTGGTGGGTTGAAATGTATGAAAAAAAATACTTTTGCCTGAAATGTGAGAGTAGAATAGACCATTTCAGCTAACATGAACACATACTGCGTTGCCACAGAGTAACCATCCTTGGAAGTGCAACTCCAGTTTTGAGCAAGTGAACAACGCATTGTGGGAGTACAAATCAAAAGATGTGCATATATTTTTTGATCCATGAGAGATTAATGCTCCATAAAAGGTCACTGTACAGACCCTGTTTCCACGTTGCTTTCAACTGGGCTGATGGGGAGCAGGTGCAAGTGGATCTATGTGCCTTCCTGGTTGACTCTCTTTCCCCTACTTATGGAGCCCTCCTGCCTCTTTTCCTTTGCTGATGGGGAGCGGGTGCAAGTGGATCTAGGTCACCAGGTTGCCGCTCTTTTCCCCACTGAGCAAGCCCTGCCCCCCTGGAGCCTTCCTGGTTGCTGCTCTTTTCCCTACTCAAGGAGCCCTCCCGTCTCTTTTCCTTTGCTGATGGGGAGCAGTTGCAAGTGGATCTAGGTCACCTGGCCTAAGACCCGCCCACCTGGTGCCTTCCAGTTTGCCGCTCTTTTCCCCACTTAGCAAGCCCCGCCCACCTGGTGCCTTCCTGGTTGTCACTCTTTTCCCTACTTAAGGAGCCCTCCAGCCTCTTTTCCTTTGCTGATGAGGAGCAGGTGGAAGTGGATCTAGGTCACCTGGCCTAAGCACCACCCACCTTCTTAGCCCTGCCTCTTCCTCTTTTAACTCTTAGATCAAGGGCGTCTCTCGCCCTGCCGTCCGAAGTGAAGGGCAGACAAAGAAAAGGGCAATTCCTGTTTGGACCTGTACAGACCAGGAGGACACAGGGCCAGACCCTCTGCTCAGACAGCAGCTAAGCATGCACCAACATTTGTTTTCTCCCTCTGTCCCCACAGGCCATCTCCACCGCATCTGTTCCCCCTGTGATGTTCCCTTGTGCCCCCCCTTCCCGCACACATGTTGCCTGTTTTGCTTGATTCTTCTACCCTGCACCCCCTCCAGCCTACCTATGCAGGAGTCTGTCCTGACACATTCTGGTTTCACCATCACCGTCTTGTAGCCAATGCTCGATTTGACTTTTATGGACTTCATTGATTCACTTCGCATCACCCGTTCTCAACTCTCATGCTGGACTTCCTTTGCATCTTGTACTCATGTTTTCCCTGAATCATGCTGTTCCCACCTTCATCTTGTATCCTAGCTTGCAACATTATGTGTTACTACTGACTTCTGCAATTGTATTCGCTCTCCCCTCTTGCTTCTCCACTCTTTTTGACTGCGAACTCTCTGTTCTCTCCTCCTCGCCCTTTTCCTATCTCTTCCCCTCCTCCCCTTACTTTTATCTATGCACTTACTCTATCAGAAGTGTCCCTGGACCTAATATGATAGCCACCTCGTCTGTCTCCACCCTTCTCCCCTTACTTGTTTCCCCCTCCCGCACCCTAGCACTATCTGAAATGTCGTCAGGCCTCTTATGATAGTTGCTTGTTCTGTTCCTCCCCTCCCTTTCTGCACTCCTGTCCCTCACCTTTTGTTTTCTCCAGCTCAACCAGAAATGTTGTCAGGTCAGGCCAAGTACGGTAGTCGCCTGTTTCCATTTCCTTCCCCCTCTCCCTCTCCCTTCCTTATCTATGACTTAGCTCCTGCACTATCTGAAAAGTTGTCAGGCTGATTACGATAGGTAATTTCACATCCTTACTGTCCATGGCCTTTAAGTATGTCATTGTTTTTCCCTTGTTCCCTCCCTTGCCTTGAAGCGCTTTGAAACACATTATGTATAGGCGCTATATAAACTATCATAACAGTATACTAATGTAGATGTCTGATTCAAGCATATTTCCTTTTAAGTAATGATCTCTTTTGTTTCAACAGCTCTGAAGTCTTTTGACCTTCATGAAAGTGCACCACACGGGTCCCTACTCGCTGTGGATATGGAAAAGAACCTCAGAATTCAGTGGAAGAAACATGGCCACCCATTTGTCACAGTGAGTAGGTACACAGTTAAAAACCATCGCTATCTGCCTCGTGAAATTGACCTGGTATCTGGCGATGAACACACTGCCCTAGTTATAACTCTTGGGCAACATTTCAGACCATTTCCCATCACCCTTTTCATCAGGAGGGCTATCAATGTCCGCAAGGCTGTGCAACGGCTCTTAGTTCGAAGTCCTGGCACCAAGGTCATTTTGAAACTGGAAAACACCAGAGACAAGACCAGAGACGTGGAACGTTTCAGTGACTTTCATGGCTACCTTCAGAACCAGGCAATGACTCTCATTTTCCAGGATGTGAACATTGGCATCATTGATGCTTGGGATATGACCACCGCGTATGGGGCATACAGTGTTCATCCGCCAAAAGAAGTTGTAGCAAATCAAGTCAATATGTTTCTAGCGTACATCTGTTAGCAGTTTCCAGTTGACGAAATGGACATTGCCTTCTGATAAAACTATTCGGATCTGTTGACTACATGCTGCATATGAACAGAACCTCGACCCCTGGATATCATTCCCTGGATTATTCATTTGATATATTAATAATACATATCCATAAAAAATAGCTTATGCATTGAATATAGTCTGGGGAAAGGAAATGGGCTTGGAGATTAGAACCATCAAGTGGTCGAGGCGCCTGGCGAGCCTTTGGAAAATTATTCTCGGTCTTCAGCAGCAATACTAGAACAGGAGTTATTCCCAATGACATGCTGGACTCCCCCGAAATGCACAAACTCAACCTGCTGCCTAGCCCGTGCTATTCTTGATGACTTATGCCTAACGCTTGGTATGTTCTTGTATTCCTTGAATGCAAATCAGCTGCCATTTGGTGATCTGATACTGCAGAATGGATTCGATTTATCCCAGGCACAAGCCTGTCCTTTACTCCATCAACCATCATTCCAATGATCTTTCCAGGTTGATAATCTTTGGAAAGGGATCAGCCCTCTGGATCGCCAAATATTTAATTCTTGCTAAATGCTGTTTTGTAAGATGTTGCATGAGCACACTACATAGGCTGTGTTAGGAAACATCTGGTATGAGCTCAAGCATAACCACCCGAACTTTGGAAAATGTAGTCAAAATACCGTAATGTGAAGGGTTGTTCACTTGCTGCAATGCTGACTTTTGTTTTTATTCCTGACATCTATTCTTCTGCATTAGTCGAAAGTCTCCCTGCAACAACTTGTATCTTTTCCCCCTCCTAATTCACTGCATGGTTTGTTCATCGTTGGGGCTGTGGTTCGAAGGTTAGTGTTTTCATATTGATTTAATTATCTAACCCTTAAGAATGGCTCAATTTCTTTAATCTGTATTTATCCTATCGTTATATGAAATTTGAAAACCTAATCTCCAATTTAGAAAGAAATCCCAAAAGGCATACAAAGTAATATGTATTAGGTTCAGAAGTTTTTAAAATACCTTACATGCATACGTTTGCAAGCTTGTGGCTCAGGCATCGGTCCTGAAAATCATACATGTCATCTACCTCTTCCAAAAGGCCTGATGTGTGAGGTTGAGTCCTTATGACCGGCTCCTCTCTGAGACCTGGATGCTACAAAGGAAGCACCTTCAGTTCAGATAGAGTGTGCAGGGGTGGGGAATAACCCACCTGGCATTGTTCTTATCCCTAAAGAATGAAATATGGGTTTGAGGCACAGTCCGCATAGTGGTGACTGTACGGAGCTGCTGTCATCATGTGTATACCAGGGCCTACACACATGCAATATTTTCTTTTGTCTGGTGTCCTACTCTTGTGCAGGCACTAGGCAACAATTAGTTTGGGTCTTACCTGGTAACAGGGTGCCCTAAATTTATGAAATTTCGTATATGGCCTCCTACGTGCATCCCTGAGACTGCTAAAAAAAAATAGTCTCCATTTTTGGTGGGGGTTTATCCTCTTTCATAGGTGCTAACACAGCTTAGTAGAGATTTGTATGTGCGATCTCAGATCACAGGTTGTAATCCTGGCATCTACCATATATTTATTAGGTAAGGGACACAAATCCATTCACAGTAAATTAAATTAGCTTTGAATAAGGCAACATTTTTGGCTTTGTTTGGGTATTTTATGGTTATTTTTGCCAGACACTCGGTCAAATGCCCAGGTAGTCATGCCTTTTTTCTGCTTTTGACGGGCATTGACATCATATGTTTGGGCACTAACATCATTGGCAGGTATTGAAATAAAAGTCAAGTACGTACATCACTGAACCAGAGTGTGGTTGGATGGATCACAGTGTGTGCTCCCCCAATTCTTCATTAATAGTTTCACTTATTACACAACCATCAGACATTCGAAATCTGCACAAGAATTAGATGGAGCTGTTTAACAATTACAATGGAAGGCAGGGCTTTTGCAGTCATGGCACCTGGGGAGCAGGTGTAAGCGGATCTAGGTTACCTGGTCTAAGCCCCGCCCACCTGGTGCCTTCCTGGTTCATGCTCCTTTTCACCACTTAGCAAGCCCCGCCCACCTGGTGCCTTCCTGCTTGCCGCTCCTTTTCACCACTTAGCAAGCCCCGCCCACCTGGTGCCTTCCTGCTTGCTGCTCTTTTCCCTACTTAAGGAGCCCTCCAGCCTCTTTTCCTTTGCAGCTGGGGAGCAGCTGTAAGTGGATCTAGGTCGCCTAGCCTAAGCCCCACCCACCTTGTTAGCCCTGCCTCTTCCTTTCTGCTCTTAATTCTTAGATGAAGAGCGTCTCTCGCCCCGGCGTCCAAAGTGAAGGGCAGTCAAAGAAAAGGGCTATTGCTTTTTGGACCTGTTCGGACCAGGAGGATCCAGGGTCCGACCCCCTGCTAAAACAGCGGGTAAGCATGCACCAATATGTGTTTACACACTCTGTCCCCACAGGCCATCCCCACCCTCTCTGGTCCCCCCATGTTGTTCCCTTGTGCACCCCCCCTTCCTGCAAACAGGAGTCTGTCCTCGTTTCACCATCACCGTCTTGTGGCCAATGCTGGATTTTACTTTTATGGACTTCATTGATTCACGGTGCGTCACCATTTCTCAACTCTCATGCTGGACTTCCTTTGCATCTTGTGCTCATGGTGGCCCTGAATCATGCTGTTCCAACTTCATGTTGTATCCTGGCTTGTAACATTATGTGTTACTACTGACTTCTGCAATTGTATTTGCTCTCCTCTCTTGCTTCTCCACTCTTTTTGACTGCTTACTCTCTGGTCTCTCCCCCCCTCCCCTCTCCCTTTTCCCATCTCCTCCCCTCCTCCCCTCCTCCCCTTACTTTCTTCTATGCACTTACACTGTCAGAATTGTCCCTGCACCTACTATGATAGCAGCCTCGTCTGTCGCTCCCCTATCCCCTTACTGTTGCCCCCCTCCCTCCAGCACTATCTGAAACGTTGTCAGGCCTAGTACGATAGTCACTTGTTTTGTTCCTCCCCTCCCTTTCTGCACCCCTCTCCTTCACCTTTTGTTTTCCTCCGGCTCTATCAGAAATGTCGTAAGGCCGAGTACGATAGTTAATTTCGCATCCTTACTGTTCATGGCCTGCAAGAGTGTTGTTGTATTCCTTGCCTTGAAGCGCTTTGAAACACATTGTGTATAGGCGCTATATAAATAAACTATCATATCATGTCATAGAACTCTGGAACTTGGTACCTTAAATTACCATCTCATCTATTGTAAACCGCTTCAATACTTTGGTGTGTCCTAATCAAGCAAATCCCTGAATAACACCATGCAGGACCTACAGAGTTCAGGTCTGAGTGCGTGGAGTCTCTCATAACCTCCAAAGTGACACCCTAAATGACGGCATCAGTATCTCTCTTTGGTGGCATTCAAGCACTTTTCAACCATAAAAACACCCATCGTAGAAAAAGAACCCTTTGATTATGCGTTCATTAATACAAATACCTTGATCCTATGGTGGTAAAGCACCTTTTGTGACCACTGCAAAGGTACAAAGGGTAAACATAAACATTGGCTTGAGATCCACTTATAGCACTGTCCACTAGTATCGGACTACTGTATTCGCCTGCTCCAACTGTTGTTAACAGCAGACTGTGACAACTTCCTTTTTAATGTTGGGCCTGTGATCTGTAGGTTGCACACTAGTCTAGGTAGTTGGTTCATTGATCCATTGAGTTATCTTGTTGCTGGCATCACATATTGGGATACATATCTCACAGGCCAAATATTCCCGCCTGAGAATTGTATAGAGCCTTAAATCTCACAAAGACTTAGATAGAAAATGTGTGTGGGAACCTGTTCGTTTTGGTGTACCAAAAGCACTTCACTAACATGCCGATGGCTCTGTAAATGGCAGTCCTGGGTGCCCGGCCTTCCTGTTAAAGGAAGCTGAAGAACCCAGTGCAACAGAGAGATCAAGAAAGAGTCCTGTACTGTAATACTTGCACAATTCACTGCCTATGCCAACTACACGCCCTGCCTGGACCCAGCTTTACACTTGCTTTGTCAGTGTAATTGGTAAATTGCGGCCATATTCATTTTTGCTTAATCATTGTATTCTAGTGCCCATCTCATAGTTCATTCCACACTGTTAGGTGCTGTGCCAAAAAATGGTATTGTTTGAGGTGGTCCACTTTTGTGCGATTTTAGGAGTGCTGGGAATAATGTCTTTGACACCCAACAGGGCATTCCTTAGGGTGGTCGTTAAAGGCACAGGACAGAACATCATTAAAAATTTGTGTGAACTGGCGAGGGAAATTCTAGAGTACAAAAATAATATGGAGTAGCCGGAATTGTTATCGCAAAAGGATCACAGTGTGAATGAGCCACACCTTTGACCTAGGATACATCATACTGTTAGGACCCACTTATATTGTTTTACTTGTGTTGTTTTTTAAGCATTGTATTTGTTTTATGTGATATGATCATTTTTATGATTGTTTTTATTACGATTTCTGTTCTGTGTGATTAATAAAATTTGTAATTTTTTGGGGGAAATGAAAACATGAAATGGTATTAAATTGTTAGACAGGATACCCAATTATATAGGCACTGTTACTGAACTTCTTTTAGCAGAATATAAGAACATTATCTTTGCCTTTAAGATAGCTCTTTGTGTTCAGCTCCTGTTGCTGAGATGTGGGTGTTTCCTGTGCATCAGATGTTTCAATGCCATAAGGCCCTCCTCCATTCCACGGTGAAATAGTTTACAGTTTTATTCACCCTTCGTCACCATGAATCTTTCATGACAGCAAAAAAGTAATAACATGTCATCACTAACATATGTTAAAGGAAAGCCTACCAAATGAAACATGAGTAAAGTGCAACATACTAAAAACCATGAACATACCCATCCAAAGTTTAAAATGTACACAATTCATCTTAAGAATTTAAATACCATCGTGTCTGTCGAGCAGCAAAACTTGTCATGCTTTGCAGCTTTCCAAGGCCAGTGAATCTGTATTTGATCACCACACTCCTACTCCTCTCAAGGTCATAACCCCATTTCTAACACAGAGAAACAAGCATTGGCAAACCTAATAGGTTTGGCTTTGTAAATTCAGAGGATAATGTATTTTTGTGAATCCCCACGGGAAGATAAAATGGCTTAACCTCTACATTTGCAAAGCTAAGACTTACCAGCCTTGCCAATGCTTATTACTGGAGGTTTACACATGAAAACAATCCTAAGGCTTCCAATTAAGAATGGCTGTCAGATTGCAAAGCTCCCTGTTTGCTCTGCAGCTTTATTTGTGTTTTAACCCACCTGACACTAACCTATCATGCATGTTTAGTAACTTAGTCAGGTCTCATTTTCATACCAATGAAACCCCATTGTTTAGATTAGAAATTGCTGCTTTCTTTTTTTAAATCATGTTAGATTTACGTGGGATCGATTACAAAGGGTTGCATTCAGTTGAATGAATGGACAGTGTCGTGAAAACAGATATGATCATCTGCAAATAATGCTATACACACACAGAACAATCCGTTTTACTTTAGAAAAGTGTGTTCAGTAGAACATATCGAGTAGACATAATCCCAAATTGCTTCAACATAAGTAATGCACAGATCATAGCCAACACTATTTGCAAAATGTAAGAGAAAAAAGTGTTTCATGGGGTGGTGAATGCCCAGTAGAATGCTTTCATCATAGGCTGGACATCCAAGGGGGATGGGGGTTGCTTTTATGCCCTGGAAACTATTTTTAAAACTAGAAAAATAGGCGTTTTGAGGTGTACTTAACTTTATTGCTTCGTTTTTTACTTGACATTTGCAATAGATATCAAAGTGTATAGTTGATAGAAAATAAAGGCTATTGGCAAGACCTCCAAAGTATTTTTCAGGTTTGCAGATATAGGTAAGACTATAGGGAGCTGTGGGCCTTTTTAAGGTAAAGTGACAGCAACCTACTTCCACCCAGCGGCACGAACCTGAGTCTGGAGCCTACTCCCAGGCAACGATTCTCTCAGCAGCAGAGCCGGGCCTCATTTGAAGAACTGGTTATTGGAAAGGAGGGTAAAGTTGAACAGGAAACTCGCACAGAAAAAAACTTCTCTGTGTTCTTGTGTTTCATGATGGAACGTAAGAGCTCAGAATGTACTCACTGCCCGAGATGACATAGCTGCTTTGCATAATGCATTTACTTTCCATTGATGATCTCTCTGTTTCTTGCCTATGTTCTCAAGGAAGCACTGTTCTGAATCCCTCCGAGTGTTGTACTCCTTGTCGTCTTCTCTGTGTGTGGTACACAAGAGCTCTGACTATAATGCGCACTAAAGATAAAAGGCTGCACAGGATTGAATCCTTTCTTCATATGCTTATTCCTTTTCTTTTCTCCCCATGGAAAGCAAAACCTAACAATATGCTGCTTGAGCATGGCTACAAAGCTGCACTGTAATGAATCCTCTTATCTCACAATGCCAACTGTTTTGTTTTCCTCCCAATCTAACAGAAGAGCTCAGAATTTACTCAATGTCAAATTCCACATGGATAGAAAGTAATGAGCATCTTTATTTCACAGCACTGTTTTTGTCCTTTCCTCGTCATGGAGCAGAAGCGTTAAGTGTCTACAGTATTTTCATTGGATCGCAATGCTGCACTTCAATGAATCCCTCAATCTTCAAATGGTCAATAGGACCGAAAAAAAGGGTCGGATTATTATTATATTTTTTCTTTGTTGGGGGGGTTCCCCCCAAAACCCCCCTTTTTCTTATTAAAAAGAACCTTTTTTAAGTATACGAAAGCTCAAAAGAAATATACCCTTTTGTTTTCGGGCCTATTGATTCGATCCTTTTGGCATTCGACCAAAAGGATTCGAAACTTTAACTGGACACCCTATGTGCAACAGTTAAGAATAGCCTACCTCTCCAACACAACCTTCTTGTAATACCAAATGGCACTTTTTGTTGTAAAAGTCAGTTTTTAAATCTGAGGAGTATACATTTCACATATTTAATTGTATTTAATTCCGGGTTATACTTTGCAGGTTTTCTGAATTGAGATTGATTACATTGAAGTCCAGTTTAATCGATGCCATATTCCATGTCAACCTTGTGCCAAGCACTTTCATACCTACAACATAAAAAAGTAATTTCCAATTTGTTGAAGGATTGTTGTATGCAGGGAAGTGGTCAGTGTCCCATGAAGCCACTTTGATACACTATATTTCCTTTTTTTTGGTACAATTGAAGTTCTGTCTACTTTGAAGAAAATATTTTGTGAACTTTTGTTTTGCTGATTTTGTACTTCAATTTGGCAATAAATATGCAGAGAATGAAGCTGTGTGAACCTGTTTTAATTCCCATCTTGCCCGTTGGTTCGCTAAAGATTAGAGATAAAACAATCTGAAGCGGGACTACCTTCCCTTTAAAATTCCAGTGCCTTGGAGAGCCATAAATCATATGCTAAAACACTGTATTGAATAACATATGCAAACAATCTAATCTATAAGGGAAAGTGTTCTCTGATAATATAATGCAGTGATCCATTCACTATAAGATATACTTTGCATTACATGTCACATTTTATACTTGAAATGCACACAACAGTAATGATCTCATATTATACCTTTGCGCTAGTGCAAGGCATAGTTAAGCTTTAGACAAATGGCCTGATTTACAAAAATGTTTTAAAATGGGAAAGTCCCATTGAAAACGTTTTTGTAATTCATGGCAAACGTCTATGGTGTTCGACTTTTCATAATAACCTTTGGAAGCTTGTATTAAACAATCTGAAAATGTTCCATAGTAAAATTAAAAGGCAGCTGCCTGTGCATGCAAAATTTCAATTTCTAAATTAATGCCTTCATTGGGTAAACATGTTTTACTTTGATCGCGTTTTGGACAGCTTAGTTATTAACAATGACGTAATTGTACGGTAATTATTTGGCCAAAATATCTCAAAATTGGCTGCTTCGATTTTCCTAATTCTTTGCAGGCACCTAGATGTTACTTGAAACTGGAGCACTGAAGAACATTTTTGAAAATCGACTTGCCCAATTTTGAAACATTAATGTTTGAAATGTACCTATATATACCACATGTGTAGAATCAATGCAACTTTTTCATACAACCGGCACAGAGTTTATGATGTTTACAGTACATGCATTACACAATTAACATCTATAAACTCACATCAAAGCAAGTCACAGCTGACTTTGTCAGTTTTTGGTTGATGGAATAAATGTACAATTTCAATACAAACTGTCCACAGAGGGTGTGAGCTTTACAATACATACATTATGCAATTAACATATTCTAAATACTCACATTAAAGGCAAGTTTCAGCAGACATTAAATGTACACTTTCAATACCTACTGTCCACAGAGCATATTAATTGATTTTGATGTCAGTTTTAAGATGATTGAATACATTTACACTTTTCATAAAACTGTAAACAGAGCGTGCACTTATGGCACATGCACTTACAACATATTGACCTGTGAAACATGCTTCTGCAATACACGCTCCTACAACAAACCCTTATGACACACTTACCTCACACTTTTACAACACACACTCTGACACACTACTACAACACATGCTCCTACGACATGCTCTTATGACATGTTTTGCAATAACAAGTGCTCCTACAACACACACTCCTAAAATACCTGTTCCTGGGACACGCGCAGCTACTACACATGCGCCTACTGCACATAAAATGTGGATGTACAACAAATGCACTCACATGCACCTACGACACGCACACACGCTCCTACGTCACACACTCCTACCACACACACTGTTATGATACACACTCTTATGACACACTCTTACTATACACTTTCATAACACATAAACTAATGACACATGCTCCTACCACACATGGTCCTTCAACATGCGGTACTATAACACGTGCTCTTAAAGCACACTCTCCTATAATACATGTTCCTATAACACGCTATTACACACGTCTAGTACACAACATGTAGACATACGGCAGATGCTCTTATGACATGCAATCCTGCGACATGCGCTCCTACAACACATGGCCCTACGACACACACACTGACAACACATACAGCTATTCTCTTTGTTGTCCTCTCCCCTTTCTCTTCCTCACCCATTAATGGTGGGACCATATAGGAAGTGCTCTTGCCACACTTCCCATCATCAAGGTGCATCATCAATGTCTACTTAAATTGCCTTATCATGGCCCAGGGTCCTCAATTCAACCTCCTCCTTCTTGACAGGCGTCTACCATCTCTCATTAACCTCCTCCCTACTCCTTCGACTGCTCCTTCCTCCACCCCCTTCCACCCTCCTCCCTCTGGCGGTGGTACCTCATCCCTGTACCCCGCCTCAGAAAATTGTTAAAGGTGGCAACCACTTTCACTTAGCTACCGTCAATTCTCGCTCTGCTGTCAAACACTCCTTTGACATCGGTCACCTCTTTGAAGACTTTGACCTTGACATCCTCGCACTCAGTGAGACATGGTTCAATACCAGCTCTGTCATTGCTTTTGAAACTCTTCTTCCTGAGGGTTACAAGATCCTCCAAGTCCAGGCCTGAAGGCAGAGGGGTTCTTGCCTTCCCTGAATGGATCCCTGCCTCTATCGTATCCATCCAATCCTACTCCTCTTTTAAATGTCTTGTCTGCAAGCTTTGCATCTCTCCTACCTTGTCCATCACTCCCGCTACTATCTACAAGACCCCTGGGCCAGTCTCCCCCTTCCTATCAGAGTGGACCGACCTCACCTCTTCTCTCCTGACTTCTACCTCTAAGCTTCTCTTCATCTGAGACTTCAATATCCATCTTGACTCTTCTGATGCGGCCTTACCCTTCTGCAACCTCTGTGACTCTTTCTCCCCATTCTTCCCTCTGGTCTGATTCACTCAGCCAGCACACTCTGGATGGGCTGATCTCAGCAGACTCTCTCTCTCTAACCCCCTCACTACACCTCTTTCTTGGTCTGATCATTCTCTACTCTCCTCTTATCTGGAGTTCTTAGGCTCCCCAGCTAAGCCTCTGCCGTGCTGCCAGCCTTCTTCGTCGTCATTCAACCGATGAAGCGAGTGTCAGTTGCCACCTTAGCTGCCTTTTTTTATTCCTCCCTCTACCCTTGCGATTGATGCTCCCTCTGACTCATCACCTCTCCATCTCCAATACCTTGACATCTTTGCCCCTGCCATGAGGATTCATATGAAGTTTGCCACCAAGTGCAACAGTTGGTATGATTCCGATCTAGCCTCACTGAAAAGCAAGTGTAGAGTTGCGGAACAGAAGAGGTTGGCTTCTCGCACATCTTTTGACAAACTGGCCTGTCGCCTGCTCCAAATGCATTACAGATTCTCCATCCAGTCCAACAAGTGGGCCCATATTCAAGCCTGCATCTCTGGGGCCTCCATCAACATGGCTGAACTTCCCAGGCCCTCTGCACGGCTTTGGCTTCCCACTTCACAACCAAAACCCGGGACATCCTGTCCTCACTCTCCTCTACTCCCCTCCCTCCTCCACCTGAACTTAAGACTCTGTTGGCCCATCTCTCTTCATCCCTCTTACTCTCCACCTTCTCATCCATAGTACTGGATGAAGACACCAAGACTGTTTGCTCTATGAAACTCTCTTCCAAACAGGTGCTTCCCTGCTCCTCTAAAACTATCAAGTACAATATCATCGGCCTCACTCCCTCTTTGGCTGAATTCTGCAATCACTACATTGCCACTGGCTCCTCACCACCTCTCGAGCACTCCCTTTTGCACCCACTCCTTAATAAAGCCATCTGCGGATCCATCCTGCCCGGCTAACTACTGCCCTATCTCCACTACCCCCTTCTTGGGCAAACGTTTGGAGAAGCTGGTCATTTCCCAACTAATCTATCACACTGAACCTGTTGGCTGTCTCCAAGACCACCAATCTGGCTTCAGAGCAGCCTGGAGGCATGTAAACTGCTCTCCTGAACACCCATGAAGACCTGCTCTTAAACCTTGACTCCAACTATCCATCTTTTCTCATTCTCCTTGATCTCTCCTCTGTCTTCGACAATGTCAATCATGCAACCCTCTTAAATTGACTTCATGATACACTGGGCATCACGTATTGGCCACTGGCTTGGCTGACCTCTTTCCTCTCAAATCGGCCCTCCTTGGATCAAATGGGCCCTTTTCTCTCCTCTACCTCACTCTCTACCTGTGGCACCTCTCAGGGCTCTGTCCTATTGCCGTGCCTCTTTAACTTTTACCTTGCCCCTCTTGCCTATCTGATCTCCTCCTCTCCTCACTACCAGTGTTATGCGGATGACACTCAGTTCTCCTTTATGCTGCCCTCCTCTACCTCCTCTTCTTCCTCTCTCATTCCCAAATATTTGACTGCTTACTCCCCCATACTCTCTGACCACCCTCATTGGGTCCCCTCACCTCACTCTGCTGTGAGGCAAGAAATATCTGTCATCTTCAACTCTCTCTCCTTCTTACCTCATACTGCTGACCTTGCCAAAAAGGCTCACTTTCAGCTTCACCTCCTCAGAGGTATTCTCCCTTTCCTCACCTTCCCCCAGAAACTAAATGTCTCTAGAGCTCTGGTTCTCTCCAGGCAGGACTACTGCAACAGCTTCTTCCTCAATCTGCCTCTTTCCTCCCTCCGCAACTTATCGAAGAATAGGACCGCAAGACTTATCCTTGGCCTCAAGCCCAGGGGCTGCATCTCTCAGCCCTAAAATCTCCCCACTGGCTCCCTGTGGCTTCAAGGATCAAATTCAAGACCCTCTGCATCATCCACAAGGCTTCCTGGGTCCTGTGATCGCACTAAATCCAACTTTCTCTCCTTAAATACCACCCTGCTAGAGTCCTTCAGTCCTCTAGCTCTAACTCTCTGCAGGTCACACATTACTCCAAGCAGAGAGTGGGTGGTAGATCTCTTTCTTCGGCAGGAATGGCCTCCCTGCCCCTCTCAGACTGAAGCCGGATCACCTTAGGTTCCGGAAGCTTCTCAAAACCGTCCTTTTCTCCTCCACCTTCCCAGCCTGTCCCCTTCTGAGTCATCCAGTCTGCCTCAGCACCCCCCTACAGCACGTGCCTTCACGCACCCTTCTCGGTCTAGACTACTGAGTCTGGTTCACCCCCCGCCACGCACTAGTTCTCCCCTATCCTTCCCCCAGCGCATTTGCCCTCCAGACTCCCACTAGCACTTTCCTAACCCCTGGGTCCCCTTCCCCCTTTGATCCCACTTCCATCCTCTTACCTAAACTTCCCCCTGAACTGCCCCCCCTGCACTTCCGTTCTGCTGCAGTTGCACGATCCAAATGTCACAAGGCGTAGTAGACAGTGCTCTTCATCCTCCTCTGTTCCCCCTTCCCCCTTAGTCTTGTGGCGCCTGGAAACACTTTTTGCTGTATAGGTTCTACACAAATGTTTAATAAATAAAAATAAATACTCCTACCACAGGGGCACCTACAACATGTTCTGCAATGACGTACGCAGAATGAATGAGTTTTACAGTTGGTACATTCCAAAATTAAGATCTCCTAAACTTGCATTAAAGGCATGTCACAGCTGACATTGATGTGAGTTTTAAGGTGATGGAATAAATGTACACTTTCAATACAAACTGTCCACATGGAGTATGGGTTTTACAATACATATATTACACAATTAACATCTCCTAAAAACTCACATTAAAGGTAAGTCCCAGCTGATTTTAATGTGTGTTTTAAGGTGATGGAATATGTGTACACTTTCAATAAGACTATCTGAAAAGCGTATGAGTTAACTTTGATGTACATTTTAAGGTGATGGGATAAATGTATACTTTCCCTACGAACTGTAAACATAACAATCACCTGTGACGCATGCTCTACCGACACACACCTTATAGCACACAGTTACCACACATTCTTACAGCACACTGTGACATGTCTGGTCAATTTGTCCCTTCTCCGCAGACGGCTAGGAAGGTGGGCCTGCTCAACAAGAACGTCCCTAGGGCTCTGGGCAAATGGGACCTCACCGGGAGTGACTCCCTCTGAGGAATAAGGACTCCCAGTCAATAAGGACTTCCCATACGACAACATGCATGGGACTTGTACAACCTAATTTTATTTCCGTTTTAACTACAACCAACCTGTGATAGAACTTATTACCTGTTGACTTCAGACAATCCTGGATTTCATCCGAGCAGCAAAGATACAGATGAAGGACACAACTTTTTGGTTAGTGATGACGTATTTAAACAGGAGAGAAACTGCAAATGGGGAGAAGGAGACTCCTATGTTCAAGGGTGTGCGATCACTACATAGAGGCAATCCCTCCTCTGGAGAAGACATATTGAAGGAGCAGAGCCACTCTGGGCTGCGGAGCCCAATGCAGCGTGGAGAGCAAACCCAATGCCAGCTTGAGGCTGGAAGGCTGGCATTTTCTCAGACTGTTAAGTCCAGGTTGGGGAAAGAGGCAGAAATGGGAAAGCGCCCATTTCCTCAGGTAGCGTGACCACAGACAAGCCATGGTGGGCTTGAAGCATGGCAACTGATGACTTGACCAACTCACTGGGGAGAGCACAGATCCCCGAGCTCTACATCCAAGGGACATTAGATGCATAGGCAAGCAGCAACAGGGAGGCAAATGCTTTCACAGAGAGACTGCCACTGAAAGGTAAGAATATTTTCAATCCAAGCTGGGAAAGCCAAAAATATTTTGGGAGCCTGAAAAACCTGAGCAGACAAGTGCTACGTGCGCATCAGAACTGGAAATGTACAAACCCTGTGACTCAAGGCTAGGAAAGCCAAGAAGATTACGGGATCCTGAGAAACTTGAATAGCCGAACACCCTATGTGAATCATATTGATATTACTATGAACACTTTGCATCCAGGCCTGGGAAGCTGATCAGGTTACAGCACCCTGATGTACCCAAAAAGGCAATCGCCCTGGAGTGAAAGCTATAAGAACATATTGTATCAAGTTTAGGAAAGCCAAAGAGGTTGGGGGAGCCTGAGAAATCCCAAGCAGGCAAGCGCCCTTTATGAATTACGTGAATTTAGAGAAAACAAGTCTGTCAAAACCTTGTAGAACTGTGGGGAGTCCAAGAGCCCTGTGAACTGCGTTAAAAGGGAACATGGAGAGGATGAAGGAACCATAAAGATGAACATTTTATTTGGACTAAAAGTCTGCAAGAAAGCTGTGAACTTCTTTGCTTTTGATACTAATGAACTTGGAACTATCGACAGACCATCCAAGCAATTGAGTCAGGCAGAAGCCAAAGGTAGAGGCTTCTCTTTTTAGTTCAGTTTCGCAAAGTGGTAGAGCCAGATAAGTTGAATAGGATTTTGGGCCAAAGACTGTTTTCGATAACTAGCACCACTCGTTTTAGTTTATAGTTAGGGAACCTCGCTCATAAAAATAGGGCACATTAGGAATACTCTTTTACTTTTAATAAAGACCCTAAAAAATATGTCAATCGTTTGTCCGAGTCCTTCTTCTGGATCACCATATATGGTGTAAGAAGTGGGTTATTAGCCATCTGATTCAAGCTGAAGACCACTATTATTCATCAAACTAAGCAAGAAGGCTAAAGACCCATGACTAGAAAATCCCCAATCCATTGGGTTTGATGTGTATAGTATAGAGACTATTTCCATTCCACCCCAGGAAAGACTGTTGATACCAATAGGCCGCAGTCTTTCTGCTCCACCAGGAAGTTACATCAGACTAGCAACTAAGATGGGACTCACCTGGTGGCATGCATTGATTTTGCAGCGGGTGTGGTAGACCACGACTATATAGGAGAGTGTGATGAAACTGGACAATTCGTCCCTTCCCCCCTAAGGGTAGCCACCCCCTTTGAGGCTAGGGAGTTGAGCCTGTGCACAAAAGACCCTTCATGTGGTCTGGGCAAGTATAACCTCACTGGAAGTGACTCCCTTCTCAAGGACAAGACTCCCATTCCAACAAGGTACTCCCGGTCCAAATAATTTTATATGCTTACATTGAAACTGAAAATACTGTTACTTCTGTTCTTAATACTTCTATTTTGAAACCACCCAACAGTGGCAACTCTTCGATCCCTTTGGTTTCAGGTAATGCTGGATCTCACCTGAATTCCACAGCCAAAGAGCATCAACAAAACCCTCTTAATTTTGACATCACTTTGGATTCACAAATAGTGAAGTTTCCTCAATCTCTTTGGCTACAGGCAATGTGGAACACAGACTGAATTCCATAGTCAGCGAGGAAGGATACTGTTCTGTTTGTTACTGTGACGTGTACAACAGAAGAGACTCCTACCGAGGGAGGAGAACTGCTACGCAGAGGCGAACCTCTGCAGAATCAATGTCCTGGAGGGACAGAGCCATGCTGAGCCTCTGGCAGCAAGAAAGCCAAGCAAAGGGCTTGCCGATCACCTGAGGACTGGTGTTCTACCCGACCAGGGAGCGGGGGTCAGGTGAGAGGCAGAGATGGAAGCAGAATCGTCTCATCTTTTGCCGCAACTATCAAGAAGGTGTGGTGGGCTGGCAGGCCTGTTGCTGACGCTGATACCAGACCACCTCAGGGAGACTAGGTCCCCGAGCTCCTGACATGTCAGCTCATAGTTACAAAGCCATGTAGCAATGGGGAGAGCCAACAAGGTTACGAAAGCCTGAGAAACCTGACACAGACTTTGAGTGAAGGCTACGAGAGCCAACAAACTTATGGAAGCCTGAGAAACCCAACAGAAACATTGAGTGAAGGCTACAGCTACGAGTTGTTGAGGTTGCAAGAGCCTGAGAAACCCGACAGAGACATTGAGTAAAGGCTACAAGAGCTGAAGAGATTACGGGACCCTGAGAAACCTGACTGAGAATACACTGTTACAAGGTAAGAACATTGTATGTACCAGTTGAAAATGCTATCAAGGATATGGGAGTCTGAGAAAGCAGAGTGTACAAATACTATATGAAAGGAGAATTGAGAAAGAAAGATGGACACTTTGAATTAAGTCTGAGAAAACAGAAGGCACAGAACTTGGATAAGAGAGGGTTACCAGCCGCCCTACCTGAAACAATTTTGATATAAGAAAAAAACCTACTCAAGGATCACAGAACTTTGTGAAGAACCCAACACCTCAAAGGAGGACGTGTTTTTCATGTGTTTCCAGAAATCATGAAGGAATAGAAATGTTCATAACAAGAGAGAGTTTCTTTGTTAACAGGAGAAATTGAAACCCTAAATTGATACCCAGATTGGGAAGAGTATACTGTGGTGCTAAAATAGGAACTTTCAAAACCATGAACACAGCTAATATTTTTATTATTACATTTATATATTTGTTTTAGTTGTAAATTACAACTTTTTCAAATGTACAAATTACAATTGCAAATCAATAAACACTTCACACAATGGGTAGGATGATACATGACAAAAAGATATAAAAGAGTGTAGTACAAACATCAACATGTAACAATAGATAAGAGCGAATTAAAAGCCAAATGTTCTAAAAGACAGTTCAAAGAAATTGCAAGATGAAAACTTTACAGCAAAGAAGGCAACAATACATTTGACTTTAGATATAATAACAGCTAATACGTAAGATGTAATAATGCATCATCCAATTTCCTATATTGCAATGCTTTAAAAACTATTATCTAGCTGAGGTGGTTAAAACATGTGTTAAATGTTTTACTTCTAAAAGCATCAATACATGAGAATAAAACACAAATTAATTCAGTTGACTCAATATTTCTAGGGGTTATTACATGATGACTCATCTTTGTTATGTAGTTAATTGTCTATGGTCATATCATCATGAATCTCCAGACTAAATAAGAATTGAACTATTGCAATATTAAGGGAGATTGATGCTGCATTGAATATCTTACACTATAACACACATGAACACAGCAAATATAAATTAGGCCTGGCAGACTCCCTGGTGTGGCAATTGTGCAAAGTCTTCCATTTCCCTTTTTAGTTACATTTCTTTTCTAAAGTGGTAGGGCCAGTTAGTTAGTTAGGATTTGGACCAAAGATCTTTATTTTGAACTTTAAAGCGCACTGTAGCTTTTATTTCATCAGGTGGGGAACTTCCCTCATATAAATAGGGCAAGTTAGCCATGTTGACTCATTGATTTCTAATAAACACCCTTCAACATGTCATTAAGTCATCCAACTCCTTCTAGATTGCCACAAGAGATAAAGGTGATCCTTCATAATCATCGGACTATCACCTTTCAGGGAAAGAAGGAGAGGCTATAGCACAAGGGAACCTTGAAAAAGCCCTCACCCTAATTCCTCAAGAAGAAAGAGGGTTGATGTGGTTTAGAAAAGCCGATCTCATGAGAGATGGGGTAGCTGTAAGGGAGCCAGAGGACAGCTACCCAATCTTGCCTGCGCCCAAAGAAATGATTCAACCTTAATGGAAGCCTTTGGGAGGGTGACATTGGAAGAGGCAGGATATAGTCAAGCAGGTCCTTTCTTTTTCCTAAAGAAAAGATTATTATATAAACGGGATAGGGGAACACAGGCCATCACCAAACCACACTGGTGATTCCCAGTAGCCGTCACCGAATAGTATTAGAGCTGGCCCATTCCCATTTAACGGCCCCAATCACGGGGTAGGGAAGACCCAGAACCAGTGCTTACAAACTAAAAAACATATGTCTTCACTTGCCAAATTTGTCAAAAGACAGCAGCCAATCCTGTTCACCAGACCCCACTACAACCTCCTCCCCATCATTGAAATCCCTCTTTCCTGAATAGCAATGGTTATAGTAGGCCCACTAGAAACATCAAAACTAGGGAATACGTTCCTACTTGTGATTGTGGATTATGCTACACCATATCACGAAGCATTTGCCCTCAGTAACAACAGGAGTAATCAGATACTTAAACATATGCTTCCCTTACTGCCAAGACAAGAGTCGGGTTCCCAAAGGAAATTTCTACCGACCATGGCACAATTTTTATGTCAAAAGTAATCCAAGACGTAAAAGATGCGTAACATATCAAACCCTAGGTACCTCTGTGTATCATCACAAAAAAAATGGTATTGTGGAGAGGTTTAACCAAGCCTTAACGAGAATGCTCCACAAATTAGTAGATTCTGATGCTAGAAACTGGGATGTTATGATTCCCTGGGCTCTCTTTGCTCTTTGAAAAACACCTCAGGCGTCTCTAGGGTATTCCCCTTTTGAATTATTTTATGGGCGAGAGCCTCAAGGTATGCTGGACATGCTAAAATAGACATGGGAAGAGAGACAAGAGACCACCCTTTCCATTACCCAAATAGCTCAGAAGTTAAAATCTCCTATGTCTGCTATTTGGGAGATTATAAAACAATAGTTAGGTAGGGTCCAAACACATCAAAAGACCCTACATGACAGACAAGCAGCAACCCAGTGTTTCTCTATTGGGGGCTCTGTCTTAGTTCTCCTTCCCGCTTCTGAGAACAAAATGATTTCAAAATGCAAGTTCTTCTAAAATTCTTGAGGAAAAAGGCCCCTTGATATATGTCATGGCATAACTCGACAGATGCCAGAAAACCCACATTTATCGCATCAACTTGTTAAAAGAATGGAAGGTTGATAACGATGGCCACCCTCCTCACCAACCAAGATCTAGAACAGCAGTTGGTCCCTTGACATTTACCACCCTCCCACAAGGAGATCTGCTCTATCTCCAAGATCAATTCCCAGAGGTCTACTCAGAGTAACCCGGGAGAGACAAGAATGTTTTTCATTATATTAGGACCCCGGCCGGGCATACTGTAAATCTAAAACCATACCCGATCCTGGAGGCAAGAAAGAAGTTCATTGAGACAGAGCTGCGCAAAATGCTCAAGGCTAAAATCATTGAGCCCTTCGAGAGCCATGGTCCTCACCTACTGTGTTAGTGGCAAAATTGGACAACAGTTGGAGGTTCTGCATTAACTTCAGGAAGCTGAATGCCATCTATTTGTTTGATAACGACCCTATTCCACGCATTGACAAACTCATTGAGAAGTTAGGGTCACCCAAATACATTTCCACCTAAGACTTAACCAAAGGATACTGGCAGGTACCCCTAAGCTCAGCGACGGGGAAAACTTTCTCCACCCTGCAGGGACTCTTTTACAACAAATTCCTTGGCTTCCCTTTGGTGTACAAGGGGTTGCTGCCACCTTAAGGAGGTTACTGGACAAGATTCTACGACCCTATGCTAGATTCTCTGGAGCATATCTAGAAAATATAATTCATAGCACGACCTGGCCCAAACACTTGCACCATCTGTATGTGATCACAAGAGCTCTCAGGAGAGTTTGTTTAACAGCTACCCTGAAGAAGTCTCATCTGGCCCAGGCGGCTGTCAAATACCTGATTAAACCACTGTTGGAGAAAGTAACAGCAGTTCAAGCAACACCATTTCCAAATACCAAGGGGGACCTTCATACTTGGCACTGTAATAGGTTTCCTTGGGGCCCACTAGCCATGGCCACTGGCCATGTCCAGTGTGTACATATTGCACCGATTGGTTTCTTCGGGCCCACTAGCCATGACCTTCGGCCTTAGCCATTGACCACAGCCTTTGGCCGTGGACCCTGTACATGCTAGACCAATAGATTTCTTCTGAGACCACTAGCCATGGCCTTTGGCTGTGGGCACTGTACATTTTGCACCAATAAGTTTCACTGGGGCCCATTAGCCATGGCCTTCAGCCGAGGCCTCTGTACATTTTGCACTAATAGGTTTTGTGGGGCCCACTAGCCATATGACCTTCGGCACAGAGACCCATTATCCCCTGCCTACCAGATGTGATCATTGCAGATGTAAAATTGCTTTTGTATTTTCACCCTCTCCCCATATCCACAGGATTACCCCAATATGCCCCCGATAACGGCAACAAACTGCACATAGAGTGGCATTGAACTACCAATGCCTGTGGGATTCCCCCGGTATTACCACGATAACACTTCAACATCAAAAACTCTTCCCTTTTATTGTTGTAATTGGTTATTGTTGTGGTTGCAAAAGCCCTGAAGAGGACCTTTAGTTTAAGGGTCGAAACATGTGTCGGCAAAGTCCACCTTTTATTTGAAGATTGAGAATTAAAAGGAATTTTCCTTTCTTTGATATTGACTAAATTGTTACTTATTTTCATTACTAATGTATTTACCTGGAATAAGACATTGGCGCAAAAGGGAATAAACTAATTTAGCTTTCTTTTTTTAGCTTCTCAGGGCTCAAAGCTATCTCCTATTTGCAGCCTATTAGTGCCAAAACCACATTATTAATTGGCCTTTTGAATTAGGTGGTCATAGAAGTGGAATACAAGCCCTTTTCACAGTAGTACTTTTTTAATGTATTGGTATTTATAAAGCACTTACAACCAGGCCATCTAAGTGCTGTTGCTCAAAACAATCAGTATTCCCCTAGTTGTGACTGCATAAACAGAAGAGTTTTGAGTCTCGTTCTGATGTTGAGAACGTTATTAGAGTCTGTAAGGTCGTGGGCGAGTTCATTCCAAAGTTTGATTGCATCCTTTTTCCTCCTACAAATAGCATTTTGAGTTCTTTCATTTGCGGATTCTCCCATAATATCGTGAGAATCACTTGCATCGAGCAAGAAACTAAATGGTAGCTTTTCATTTCTCAAATGACTCTCCGCATCTCTGCTGTAAAGCATCAAGGCCGATATATATAAGAATGTTAAGGAACATGGGGCAGCCCATGTCTCTGTCGAATATTTTAAAACATACTGGATGGATTTACCCCATACCAGTCAAGGTAATTAAGTCAACGCTTTGTGCCCAAATTGTTTATTTGGTCTGAATCTGCCCAGCGGTTTTCGTGCTACGGCTGTTAAAAAACAGAATATTTTTTCTATTTGAGAAAATGAGCGGGAGTAGGTTGAAAACAGTGTTTTATGTTTTCTTAAAAACGTTTTCATTTTTTAATGAATTGTCCCCACAGTTTCCCGTTTTGGGGAGCCTTAACCTTTTTGTTTGGGAAATGTCATACAAATCCATCCAGCAAGTGAAAAGTGTTTAGTCTTACTCGGCTTCTCTGCTGCAAATCACCGCCTTGCTCGGCTTCTCTGCTGCAAATCACCAAGGCCTGCATAAAGTTATTAAGGAGCAGGCGGTACTCCATTCTCTGTTAAATATTTTAAAAACTACTGGATAGATTTAACCCAAACCAGTCAAGGAAATTACATCAACACGTTGTGCCCAAGTTGTTTCTGATTTGGTCCAAATCTGCCCAACGGTTTTAGCGCTACGGCTGTTCAAAAACTGCACTTTTTCTCTATGGGAACATGAATGGGCTGAAAACTGTGCTGTTTTGTTTTCTTCATAACCTTTTTCATTTTATAACAAATTGTTCCCAAAGTTTGCAGTTTGGGGAGGCTTTGACAAACCTTTGTTTTGAAAATTTCATCAAAATCCATCCGGCAAGTCAAAAGTTGTTTGCAATAGAATTTAAAGAATAAATGGCAGTTTTTTCATTTCTGAAAAGACTCTCAGCCTCCCTGTGGGAGATGTAGCAATTTATTGGGGAGCAGAGGCACTCCCTTCACTGTTGAATATTTATAAAACTCCTGGATGGATTTCCCCCAAACCTGTCCCAGAACTCGAGTCAACGCTTTGTGTGTCATGATGCCTACCCCCGGGGACCCAGACCAAGTCCAGCAACCCCGGAAGCAGGCATCAAGTTATCCTAAGCAGGCCCAACAACCCCTATTAGGGGCTATTTGGGTCCAGTCCTGGCGCCTATGGCGCCAGGCTCATATGGAGAGTCAGTCCTGGCACCCGAGGCACCAGGCTCATAGATTAAAACTTAAGTTATGCAGACCATGCTGCAAACTTACCTGATGCAGACCATGCTGCAAGAGCTCCAAGCCAAAAGAGGCTTGGAAGGGACTACTTTACTTAGGACTATTTTTTACTCGGGCGGGGCTGGGGAGGAATACTTACCTGGGACTACTTTGGAGGCTATTTAAACCACGCCCGAAGAGCAGCACACCCTTAGTGTTATTCTGCATCCAGCAGCGTAACGCTCACTGTGCCTGCAAGTCTGCATCCAGCCTTCTGCCACGCCCGCCTCGAGTTTGGAGCTCCTAGAAAAAGGGAGAAAGAAGGAGAAAAGGTTACAACAAGAGCAATACCTTTGATCCTTACCTGAATTCCCGATCCATCGCGCCTTCAAGCTGGAAGAAAAAAGCTATTTATGCGCGTCGCCTCGCCTGCTGCAGCGCCGCGCTGAACTCACCGGCCTTTGCAGCACCTTCACATTCCACTGCATCCTCCTGCATGTTCCCACCGCATTCCGCACCTAAGGAGAAGGCAAGCACAGCAAGGTGAGCCCAAGAAATACACAGAGGAATATCAGTTACCCCCCATAGACTTACCTGATTTTACCACCGGGGGTACTATTCCTCTTCACGGGTCGGCGCAGCTTCCACTGCATCTTCGCCGAACCCCGGCCTCTAAGGGGAAACAAAAGGACAGCAAGGTGAAACAAAGGAACTAACAAGGGGAACCCTCCTCACCACACTAGACTTACCTGATTTTACCGCTGGAGGTATTATTCCCCGAGACTTCATACTTTCTCTCAGCGCCTGAATAAGGGAGAAAGCAACTGGTTACATATTGACCTTATTTTATCGAACTGTGTTGGAAAATACAAATCTTTACCAGAATACTACCGGTTGCCACAAGGAACTCTTCATTAGGGTCAAGCTGCAACCTGCAAGGAATCGGAGAAGAGTGAAAGTCAAGCATTTGAACTCTTATGAACTTTATACTTATGGTGTCTTGCCGGGAATCTCAGAGTCAATATTGTTCTGGAACTCACCAATTCCTTTGAGCCAGAGAAGCAACTGGTTATCAACGAGCCCCTGCGCTCAATGCAGGATGGAGAGCTCATCTTTTCAAACCATCAGATGACACTATAAGAGGGGACATCAAAGGTGATCTGTGGGGATAACCGCGGGGGTGGGGGGATTTACGCTCAACTCCACGGGTGGTTAATTCCCTTTCTCCATTTGCAGAAGAATATTCCTACGGGCCACGCAAACAAAACTAGGTGGGCCAGTCCAGTCCGTCATCTCGGCCCTACGCGTCACATTGGTGGAGACCGCAGCTGTCCAGTTCTGATCGACGCCTCTGTGGGAGCCAGGTGAGCGTAACATCGTGCCCAACTTGTTTCTCATTTGGTCCGATTCCCTCTAGCGATTCTTGCACTTTAGCGTGCACACATTTTTACTTTTTCTCTATCGGAAAATAACATGTTCATTTTTCAACTAATCCTTCCCAAAATGTCAAGTCTGAGGTGGAGGAGCATGGGGGGAGAAGGACACACTTTTTGTTGGGTAAATATCAGCCAAATCAGTTATGCAAGTCAAAAGTCATTAGCAATAGTATTTTGGGATTTCCTATGGATCTAGGCAATCACCTTAACTATAGTGCGGCTAACTTATATTTCTCTCTATTTCTCTCTCTATCATTCGTCAGTCACCATTTCTCTATCTGTATCCCTTTATGTATCTTTCTTTACCACGTTTGCTTTCTCTCACTCTTTCCCCCTTTCACTTGCTTTCTTTCCATCCCCTCTCCTTCTTAATTTCTCTGTCGGCTTCTTCTCTTTCTCACTGTCTGTCTTTCCCTTAATCTCCTTTTCCATCCTTTTTTCTCTTTCCCTTTATGTCTCTTTTTTTCTTTCTGTCTCAAGCAATATCCAGCGTACTCTTTTTCTTCCTCCTTCTCGCTCTCCTTCTCCCTCATTTTCTCTCTCTCTGACACACTATCTCTCTAACCTCTGAATGTCTATTTCTACCTCTGGCTCTTCCTTTCTATCCTTATCTTTCTCTTTTTTGCTCATTCTCTATTTCTCTCTCTTTCTAGCTATCTCTATTTCTATTACTCTCTTTTTCTAACACTCCTCATTCACTATTTCTCTCTCTTTATCCCTTTCACTTACTCTTTCCCTCCTCTCTCTCGTCTCTCTCCTCTTTCTAGCTATCTCGGCATCTCTGTATCTATATCTCTAACTCTATCTCTAAGTCTATCTAAGTAGACATTATATCAGGTATATAAGGTACATATATAAGGTATATTCAAGAGTAGTCAATGCAATACCTTTTTAAAATAGAACTGACAAACATCCATCCAACCACACAACCATCCACCCACCAACCCACGTGAAACCATTTTGGACATGGTGGGGCTGTGGTCTTCCTCCTGCGGGGCTGGGCACCCTAACGTGTACTCAAGGGAACTCCTAGAGGAGCGATGCTCTTCAAAAAGATACGAGGGTGACTGCTTTCAGTAGAAAATATAAGCAAATATGGCATCGGAGGGGCTCTGAATCAATATTGTTACTTAGTGGTGGCTGAGCAATTATATTTTAACTCTTGGGGGCGCAGAAAAATAGTTTGAATACCACTGCGGTAGGGTGTCCATCTGCAGACTTCCAAGACATCCAGTATAGTTAAAATATAGAAAATATTGTAACAAGTATTGTTTCGGGCATAATACTTAAATTTTGTATTGATGCACAGTTATGCGAGCCTAATGAGCGGGTGGCATGGAAACTATTCTCCATTCGATGGGCTTTACAATCAGCAGCTCGCAAATAGAAAGGTTTTAAATACAGGGCCTTTTATCGGATGTGGACCACAAAATATGCAACTCACCAGTACGCCAGGTGCTTCTGAAGATCGGCCCATGAAGTGCAACGTGAACACAGAACGCTTGCACGATATGGCTTTGGCAGTTAATCGATGGAACATTTGAATTTAAAAGGAACTTTTTTTTTCTCTTCGTTTTCTTGCTCAGCAATTTTCCCCCTCCTCCCCCTCCATTGTACTTATCCCTCTCCCATGCACTTGCGCGTTCTCAATGTCACTGGGCCTAGTAAGATTGTTGTTTTTGTTCTCCCTTTTTTCCCTCCCTTGCCTCGTCGTGATCTGAAACACTTGTGTGCGAGCTCGATACAAATAAAATATTGTCATAATCTATGCTGTGATTGATTATGGCTATGAGTGTTGTGATGGTGGTGATGTCACCAACATTCTAGGTGGAGTGTTGGTGTGATGATGTCACTCAGAACTCTTGGTGGAATGTTGATGTATGTTTTGGGTTCTACTGGTGTCAGTTGGACCCAAGCTGCAGGGCTAAATCGATGTCCCAGTGCTTTCTCTGCTTAATAACTAAGAGAATAAACCTACATGTAAACTACTTATCTTATGGTGTTCTTGATTGGCAAAGGAGGCTTAGTTTACATCACTGGCGACAAGGATGGTCCTGCTGGGAAGGGGCAGTAGGTGAGGAGCGCTGCCTTCCAGGGTGACATCCATCCAGCAACAAGGAGCTGCAGGCTGGGCGGTGCAGTGGGGTCCAATACAGTGGTCCAGGTCGGGGACCCGGAAGGTCCAGAGTCCAGGCGGTGACAGGGGAGCTGGCCCAGTGCCTGGTAGGTCCAGAATCCAAGCGGCACTGGGGCTGAGGTGGCCAGTGCCTGGAAGGTCCGAATCCAGGCGGTGCCGGGGCTGAGGTGA
Source organism: Ambystoma mexicanum (assembly GCF_040938575.1). NCBI lineage: Eukaryota > Metazoa > Chordata > Amphibia > Caudata > Ambystomatidae > Ambystoma > Ambystoma mexicanum. The sequence goes on along the minus strand of NC_090931.1, from coordinate 230,068,787 downwards.
CCCAGCGTTTGGAAGGTCCGGCACCCAGGCGGTGCTGGGCTGTGGTAGCTCAGTGTCTACAGCTGCGTGTGACCACGGCACTCTGTTGGGGCGGTTCAGAGCTTGACGGTAGTCTTGAAGCGGCGGTGTCAGAAGGCCCAGGTCAGAGAGTGTGTGGCTGCAGCCGTATTGGCACGGCGTGCCGGTCTGGCCTAGGAGAAGCGGAGGTCGGGCTGCCTACCAGATGTGGGCGGTGGGGCCCAACAGGGAGGTCCCTGCGGAAGATTGGAGGAGGTAGTTCCGCAGGAGAAGCGGAGGTCTGGCTGCTATTGCCCTCCAGGTCGGGAGTGTACAGGTGCGGCAGTGGGGCCCAACAGGGAGGGCCCTGCGGAAGATTGGAGGAGGTAGTTCCGCAGGAGAAGCGGAGGTCTGGCCGCTATTGCTCCCCAGGTCGGGAGTGTGCAGGTGCGGCGGTGGGGCCCAAAAGGGAGGGCCCTGCGGAAGATTGGAGGAGGTAGTTCAATCTCCTTTGTGGTGCTGTGCGTCTTGATTGGAGCGCACGTTGCAGCTGCGCGTTGCAGCGCCCTGGCTTCCGGCATGGAGCAGTCCTGTTTCTGCTGGGTTCTGGGCAAGCTGTGTGACGTGCGGTGCAGGACTGCGAAGCAAGAATGGAGTAGCAACATAGGAGGCACCAGTCATCGGAGCATTGGTGTGCCGGCCAGAGGTGTTTCCCTTGCGGTGCCGGCAGCAGTAATGATGACGTTGGTTGGAGGTGGGCCGGCGTTAGTGGGCGGAGGACAGGCGTTCCAGCGGTCCAAGCTGGAACCCAGTGTTCACATGGAACGCAGCGTTACACTACATGGACACGCAGGGGCCGAATACGGGTGCTGCGCCGCGCCAGGAAGGAAGTTGGAGCGCAGGATGGTTCATGCTTCTGTGATTCGTGACGCTGGAGGGATTTCAGCACATTTTGGGACGGAGAATAGCAAAGCGCGGACCATATTTTAACCTGGTGGTCAAGGAAAAGTCGGTGTCTTGCCATGAGTGGGGAGCGCAGGAAGTGTCAAGGAATTTGAGGCTATTTACCATGTGTGTCCTGGAATAAAGTGGAAGCTGCGTGGATACAGCGATCTGACAGGAATGTTGGTGAGACGCCGAGCGTTGGATACCAGTGGGGAATAAGTAACGTGATGAAGGATCTGACTAGTCACTAAATAGAGGCACGTGTTTGGTGAGGCTGGTTTTATTGATTAATGTTGTTTGTATTTACGTTGTGGCCTCTGGGTTGAGTACAATTTGGGTTGGGTCCTGGGTTGATGTTAGCAGTGTTGGGCCTGTCATGTATGTACTGATGTCGTGTTTATGTATGTGGCCTGCTGTTAGGACATGTCTTTGGGTTTTCACTATGGACGCATGGGTGTGGGGTCCATGGGACATTGTAATGTTGTTTATGCAATTTTTTCTTTGCAGGTTGGCTGAAGTTGACATGTGGGTGGGGGTATGGCGCAGGGACTTTAGCGCCATGTCACTTGCATCCATTTTTGCATGTACGATTACTTGCCATGCATTTTTTGTTTTGCATTACAGGGACATGTTGTGGTTGGCGCAGGGTTTTTAGCGCCGTGGACTTGATCTGGTATCGCTTACTGTGGGTTGGACATGTTGTCCTGCAGTGTTTTGTTTGTCGTGTTCGTAGGGGCGTTTCCCCTGGTTATGTGTGGATGATGCCAGTACTTTTAGGGGCAGTGAGGTGCTTCTACTTCATCACATGCTGGGATTGGCGCAGGGATTGTGGCGCAGATGATTTGCATTTTTTTTTTTATTTACTTGTGTACAATCAAAAGAAACAATGATTTTTACAAGGATAATCAAAATCCGGTCTAGCCGCGTATGTTTCTGCTTTCATATAAATACGCCAGCTCACACACTCCATTACGAGAAGTTAGGGTCTGTTGCGTGTTAACCGGACTGGTCAGGCCCAGAAGATCTAAATGTGACTATGGGTCCGAAGGCCAGACCTTTTGCATTTATGTTGTGCATTTCATGGATATTTTGGGGGTGGTGCAAGAACTTTGAGCCATGACGCTATTTAAAATGATTTTCATGGGATTCATATGTGGTCCTGTGTGTGTGTTCTGTTGGTTGTTGTTTGTAGGGGCATGTCCCCTAGTTATGTGTGGATGATGCTGGTGTTTTAAGGGGCAGTGGGGTGCTGCCTGGCAATTTAAAGTGATAGTGAGGTGCATCTTAGGGTTTTAAAGGGGTAGTGAGGTGCTGCCTGGGAATTCAAGTGGTGGTGAGGTGCTGCCTGGTTAATCTAAAGGGTGGTTAGGTGTTGGTTATTTTAAAGGGCAGTGAGGTGCTGTCTGGTTGTTTTTAGGGGCAGTGAGTTGCTGTAAGGTCATTCTAGGGACAGTCAGGTGCTGTCTGGGTCATTTTGGGGTAGGTGCTGTCGGGGTCATGAGGCAGTGAGGTGCTGTTTGGTGTTTTTAGTCTGGGGTTTTTAGGGACAGTCAGGTGCTGTCTGGTTGTTTGTAGGGATGGTTTTAGGTGTATGGAGGTGCTGGCTGGTTGATTTAGGGGCAGCATGGTTCTGTCTGGTTATTTTCTGGTGTATTTAGGGACAGTGAGGTGTTGTTTGGTTGTTTTAGGGGCATATTCGAGTGCGCCCTGGTTGTTTTAGAGTTTAGTGAGGTGCCGTCTGGTTGTGTTCTGGGTGTTGTAGGGACAGTCAGGTGCTGTGTGGTGTTGGGACAGTGAGGTGCTGTCTGGTACTTGTAGGGGCAGTGAGGTGCTGTCTAGTGTTTGTAGGGATGGTTTTAGGTATATGGAGGTGCTGTCTGTTGTTCCAGGAGCAGTGAGGTGCTGTCTGGGGTTTTTAGGGACAGTGAGGTGCTGTCTGGTTGTGTTCTGGTGTTTTAGGGACAGTCAGGTGCTGTTTGGTGTGTTGGGACAGTGAGGTGCTGTCTGGTAGTTTGTAGGGGCAGTTGGGAGCGGTCTGGTGTTAGGGACTGTGAGGTGCAGTCTGGTTGTTTTAGGGGCAGTGAGGTGCTGTCTGGTGTTTGTAGGGATAGTGAGGTGTTGTCTAGGTGTTGTCTAGATGCAGTCCATATGCTGTTAGGTGGGGTAGCGATTTAGGGACAGTGAGGTGTTGTTTCATTTTAGGTATATAGTTGGGTGTTGTCTAGATGCGGTCCATATGCTGTTAGGTGGGGTAGCGAGGTGTTGTTTGGTTTTAGGTATATTGAGGTGCTGTCTGGTAGTTGTAGGGGCAGTGAGATGCTGTCCATGTGCTGTTAGGTGGGGTAGCAAGGTGTGTTGATTTTAGGACAGTCGGGGCTGTTTTGTTGGTTGGGCAGCGAGGTGCTGTTGTTGATTTAAGGTTTATTTAGGTGCTGTCTAGGGCCTGGTTAGGGGTAGTTAGTGTTGCCATTGCTGTACTGAAGCGGTTTTGAGGTGTTGTCCATGTTTTGGGTAAGGGCAGCTAGGTGCTGTCTGGTCATTCAAGGGGCAGTGAAGAGATGTTTGGTAATTTTAAAGGGCAGGGTGTGCTGCCTGAGTCTAGGTAAAGGGGCAGCCAGATGATCTCGCTCATGAGTTTTATTTTTGGGTTCCTTTCTCTTTTGGTGTTATTCAGCTGCTGGATAGCGGAGTGTTGGGTCTTCCATGTTGTGGTTCATTCAGCGGGCAGTAGCTGAGTGTATGGGGAGAGCTTGTGGTTGAGCTAGTTTTTTCGGTGTTCCAGTTAAGATCTTGGGTAGATCTTGGGGTGTAGGGGTTTGGGCTCAAGGGAGGTAAAATGGTTTCTGAGTTACAACATTTCTGGTAATTTGCACTTAGGTGGGGGTTCTTACCATGGGTCTAGTTGGTGTTATTGAAGAGAGGGGCAATTGTTGTCATAATCTGTGCTGATTGATTATGGCTATGAGTGTTGTGATGGTGGTGATGTCACCAACATTCTAGGTGGAGTGTTGGTGTGATGATGTCACTGGGACTCTTGGTGGAATGTTGATGTATGTTTTGGGTTCTAGTGGTGTCAGTTGGACCTAAGCTGCTGGGCTAGATGGATGTCCCAGTGCTTTCTCTATTTAATAACTAAGAGAATAAACCTACATGTAAACTACTTATCTTATGGTGTTCTTGATCGGCGAAGGAGGCTTCGTTTTTGTTCTCCCTTTTTCCTCTACCTTGCCTCGTCGCGATCTGAAACACTTGTGTGCGAGCGCGATACAAATAAAATATCAATATCAAAAATATGGAAAAAAGGAGATTTTTTTAATTATTCAAATAGACACTCAAATAGAAACTATCGAATGTTTTATAATTTGGAACATTATTGTTTCATATAAGATAATTTCTTATTGTTGTGATGATTTTTTTAATGCCCAAAATCTAACTGATGGGTACCTTGTTCTTTCCATATTGATGACGTAGACAGTTGAAATGGCTGCAATCAATGTATTTAAAAATGCTTTTTAACATACACACTGACGTACTAAAAAATCCTTTTATTGATTCAAAGTAAAATATAATAAAATGTGTTTTGTGCTAAGCGACTAAACTAAATAAATGTGTGTTTGCGGTGTATGAGTGTCTTCTGCTTTTTGTATGGGGAAACGTGATTTCGTAGATGAGTACAGAGGACGTTTGCATCCGTCGTGCCCAAACCCCATGATAGGAGGCGTTGCATATCGTGTGCGTCTACTGATGTCAGATAGAGGGGCCAGAGTATGATTTAATGCGGCCAGGGCACTTGAACTTGGGACAATGGCCCCACTGATTACATTATGACATGATGGAGATTGGAAAACCGTGATGTTCGTAGATATTAATGTCACAATCTGGTAAGATGCACCAAAAGAAAAAGTGTAACAGATAGGTGAGGTATATGGTCCAAAATTGGTGTATTTAAGATTAGCCGAGTATAACACCTGAGTGCACCCCTCCTTTAATAGTAATGTAAGGAGTAAAAATAAAGACATACTAAATGAAGAAAGATACAATACTTGCATTAACTGTTTTACTTTTTTGTTGAAAAAAAGCCAGTTCTTTTAAAATGTATGAATTTGTTTTAAATGTGTTTTTGGATTTCTCTTTGATTCAGCAGTATAAGAAAAGCCCCGCCACCCTCTGCCGCTTTAACTGCACCCTTCACACCATTATTTGCTTTGAACTATTTACAGTCTTAAATGCATGCATTCAAGATTGGGGGTAACACCCATACCCTCCAACCACCTTTCCAATCCTCCTCTACTCTCCACAACTGCTCTAAACCATATCAATCACAGCAAGGAGTTATTTTCTTATTGTTTTGTCCTAGTACATTTTTTCTCTAAATAATAATGTTGAGATCTAAATGCTTTCTTCATTTTTACTTTAGTTATTTTCAGTAGATGTTATTTTTACCTCACACTTTTCAATATTCTTCACTTTTTCAAGGTTGTTTTTACTGTGTACCTTTTGTGTTGCCTTTGCGCTACCGGTTGGAGAGGTGGCCTGTAAACGGCATTGCCCCAATTTGATTATTCTGCAAGGTGTGGGAGGCAAAGTTGGCAGTGCTATAAGGACTCCTTTTTTTCGTTTCTCGGATGCTACTGTGCTTAAATTCATGTATTGCATTTACATAGTGAAAACCTAACCAGCATGCAAAGGAGCACTGCAGAAAAAAAAGGAAGAATACAGAAGGAGACTGACGGGGAGAACGTGAGTGAATGGGCCACAGGTCTATGGACAAACAGGTGTTTCTTGAAGACCAGGGCCATCAGTTCCATTCAGATAGGACAACTCTAATGTGCATTGGTATGTTACTCCAAAGTCTGAGTGGATAGCAGAGGGAAGGCCTCCTTTCTGGCTCTTTTCTTCTTGCAATTCTTTGATCCGAGTCGAGCAAGATGTGGCATTGGCTGCCACGGAGGCGGAGGCGTTCAGAGATGAGTTTTTTCAGCTAGGTAGGTTAGAACTTTGTCATTGCCTTGTTTGTGATACATGCTGTTTTGAAATTCTTGCAGACTTGGGGGAGGGAACCTTGTGTAGATCTGTGAGAGTTGGTTGATATATTTGATTATCTTCAGTCCTGTAATGGCACTGGTTGAGGTCTACTGGACAGCATTCCCCGTTGCCATGGAGGTCGCCTACAAATGGTCTTCATATAAGATAGGACCTTAGGATGGACATTATTTCATATCTGTGTCGGGAATTAAGAACTTGATTTTCTGAGGGGAAAAAGATTTAGAACCAGGCTGCCCAGTGGGTGGTCATTATGTAGGTAGGAGATCTATGAGACCAGGGTCCTAAATAGAAAAGGAACTATCCTTTGGCGCTCTAGCAGTCAAACTGTGTACTAAATCTACGTGTCAAACGAATCATCTGCCAACATTTGTTAGGGGTATTAAGACATTACCCTTCTAGGTAATTGTGGTCTTCTGGATTCAGATCACTTAGTTGGTAGGCCAATTTTATTTAAATGTAATTGTCAATAGACAACAACCTAGAAGGGGAATGGGAAGAGAAGGGTCGGAATAAACCCCATTGTTGAATTACTATCCTGGGGGGCATGGTGAATAGGGGGATAGACTATGTTTTAACTATGTTTTAAACATTTTTAGAGGATGAAGTCCATTAGGTCGCATTTCTGTAGTTAAGGTGGAGTAAGGCATATTACGCAAGCACCAGATGTCTATTACTTCTGCAAAGTAAATATTAAACAAACATGTATCTGTCATTCAATCATTTCCAAAGGTACACTTGCTGCAGCATGAGACGTTTTACATCTTTTTTCATGGAACAGTCGTGTTTTTTAAGGAATCTCCTAAACCTTTGAATCCACATGCTTCTTGGACCTGAATTTTAGAGTTTATTATTAGGTGTCTTACTTAGTATATTGATCTAAGCAGTGTTTCTTCCACTGGAGGCAGCCTAATGTCTAAATTGCCCATATGCTGCAAATGGCTCCGGTGGAAAGTATTAGTAATTGGTTAAATGAAATTTCGGCCAAGATCTGGCCCCCAATTTTGAGAAGCAGATGTCACATGTTATTGATTTGAATAAGACGTGATAACATTTTAGGACATGAGATGTCCAATGTGTACAATGGTTTCACGAGGGGACTAGGAACTGCGTTTTCCCTTTTAAGAGAACAGGTTGTAGTTGCCAGACACATTCACCGTACATATTTAAAAAATAATTTTTGAGGTATGTGTTGATCAGTAGTCAAATGCTGAAATAAGGCACGTATTAGATTGAATATGGACGTATTTTAAATGGCAGCTGCAAAATTATGATGGGAGTTGCAATGATAAATACTTTCAGGACAAGGCACAGAGAATAGTAATATATCTTTTCAAACAGTAGATACTGTTTTACAAAAAAAGGGGGAACAGGTAATCGCCTAGCCAGCCCGTCGGCCTATGCCAAATTAGCAACTTGCAAAGATTACAATGTAGATAAGAAGTTGTTAAAATATATTCGGCTCAATGCACTTAATTGGAGAATGATGGAAACCATCCTCCTTTCTTAACCCAATTGTATTGCTTTTTCAGTGACTCTCATTTGGCTGGTCCAACTCTCAATCTACTCCCATTTTAGTATTTATTTATTTATTGGACATTTGTAAGACACCTATACACAGGTGGTTCCAGGTGCCACAAGACAGTATAGGGTGGTGTGTGGGGAGGGGGGCGGGGGGGTTATGGGAATCATAGGAATACAACAACAAAGAACAAATAAGGGGTTATATTGGCCTTGTGACAATCCTACCATGCAAGTGCATGACAAGGTGCTAAGTGCAAGGAGTGTGGGGGGAAGAGGGAGAAGTGCAAAAGTGGGGTACCCCCATGGGTGAGGTGCAGGCGAGTGCTGGTCAGGCCATAGTGGCATCCAGAGGGAAAAGAAGGGGGCAGCGGAGGAAGAGTGCAGTGGACAATAGGTTTGGGTTGGGATAGTCCAGGAAAGGGAGCCTGAAGGCAGAATAACCAATTCATTCTACTGTCAAGACAGTTTGTTTTACCAAATCAACACACATCAATGGAATTTTCAGGTTCAACCAGCATTTCCATGTCAGAGGACTCTTCTTATCATAAGTATTTTAAATAACGATCACCTCTCTTGCCAGCACACCTTATACTTCCTCTGACCTGTATTAGAGTCCCACAGGTTTAACTACCAAACACTATAAATGACAAAGGCCCTCATTACGACCCAGGTGGTAATGGTTTAACGGCGCCGTAAAAGGCGGCGGCGCCGTTAAACCATTACCGCCTGATTACAAGGTCCCTTTGCGGGACCCGTACTTAACGGCTGGTGTAGACCAGCCGTTAAAGTGGGTGCCGCAAAGGGACCTTGGCGATAATTAGGGCAACCGCTATTAGCGGTGCCGTAATTATCGCCTTCCCCATTCCCATTATGCCCTATGGGGCAAAATGGGAATGGGGAAGGGGAAATGGTGAATGGGGAATTACCGCCCCCGCCAACCTTGTGATGGGGGTGTCATTCCGCCATCCACCATGGCGGAGACCGGCATGGACCATGGTGCTAATAGCACCATGGTCCAACGCCAGGGTCGTAATGAGGGCCAAAATCTTTAAAGCCGAAATGTTGTTGAAGTTGGTAGAAGTTCTATGTGCCTGCCGCATTGCAGCCTTTGTTCGTCTTCCCTTTCTGTTTCCCCCATTCACTCCCACCCCACCCCAGACGTCTGATTGGGCCTACTTTAGTGATACCAGCAGGGCAGCCCCATTGCCTGTTGCAGCCCCCAGCTGCTAAGGGTCCAGAGGCAACGGGCAGCTCCCACAGTAGCAGCTCTGGAGGGTGTGTGCAGGTGTTCACAGTGAGAGCATGCAGTACAGCCATTAACCATCAGCGACTGACAAGGTAAGAAGGTGCCTGCAGGGGGTACAGCCATTACTGCTCCCTATTTAACTGGCCCTCTGTTCTTATTACTCCTATTAGCTAAGTTTGCAGTCTGATGCTCGTCACAGTTTACCCATTTTGGGCACTATGTGCAGTTAACCACTTGAGTCTTACCCTCTTTCTAGGAAAGTCAAATCTGTGTATTTGTACATGTGCTGTTGTGTCTAAAATTGGCTTTTCCCCTCTATCCCTCTATCTGTGATTTCCCCTCTATCCTGATAACTCACTTCTACGTGTCCTGTTTTTTGCTGCTGATGTAGTATAGTCTTTTTCCCTTTCCTGGACAGCTGATTCAAGACTGTTGCTTTGCTGTGTGGTGTAGTTCGGTATCGTGCACTGCAGTTCTCCCTCCTTCCCTCTCTTCCTCCTTCTTTCTCTCCGCTCTCTCCCTCAATAGTGCTCTCTATCTCCCCTATCTTCTCTAACTGCTACTCTATCACCAAACCTATCCCTCTGTCGAAGTCTGGAAGGAAAACGTTCAAGAAGGATCTCCTGGTCTCCAACCCAGGCCTGCCCATTGCTGACACCTATGTCAACGCTTCTTCCAGTCAGTCTTTCACCAACATTGTTTTTGTCTGTCCCTCCCTTGACCTTTGGATTCCCCATATGGTCTCAGTGCTCTCCCCTTTCTCTTCCTCTCCCATTAATGGTGGCACCCATTGGGAAGTACTCTTGGCATCCTTCCTGTCCTCTAGGACCATCATTAATGTCTACCTAAAAGGCACTTATGGTGCAGGCCTCTTAGCCCAACCGCCTCCGTCTTGACAACTGTCTTCTGTCTCTCATCAACTTCGTCATTCTCCTGCCACTCCTACTTCTGCTACCCCTATGGCCCCTCTGCCACCTCAGATGGGTGTGCCACACTCTTGTACTCATCCTCGGAAGACCTTCATAAGTGGAAACCTACTCCACTTGGCTACCCTCAAGTCTGCCATCAAACACTCCTCTGACGTCTGCTACTACCTTGAAGACCTCAACGTCCTTGCTCTCACTGAGACATGGTTTACTTCCCACCTCTGTCACTAGTTTTTACACTCTCCTCCCTGATGGCTACAAGATCCTTTCTAAACCCAGGCCTAACCAGTCCAGGCCGGAGTGGCCCTGATCTTCCCTGAGTGACTCCCTGCTACTTTTATACCCACTCAGGCCTACACTTCTTTCAAATGCCTCATCTGCAGGCTTGGTGTCTCTCCTGTCCTCTCTCTGACTCTGGTCACCATGTAGAGGCCCCCTGGCCAGGTCTCCCTCTTCCTCTCTGAGTGGGCCGACCTCAATTCTTCTCTCCTGGCCTCTACCTCCAAGCTCCTCCTCCTCAGAGACTTCAATATTCACTTCGACTCCCTTAATGAGGCCTCCATACTTTTCTGCAACTCTTTCTCTCTCCATTCTCCCCTCCAGTCCGACACACTCAGCCTGACACACCTTGGATGCTCTCATCGCTACAGACATCCCCATCTCCAACCCTCTCCTTACTCCTCTCTCCTGGTCTGATCATGCTCTCCTGTCCTCTCACCTGGATGTCTTCGTTCCCCCGGCTGAGCCCCCACCTGCACTGCCAGTCTCCTTCTGTGTCATTCAACCTATGAAGTGAGTATCAGTTGCTGTTTCTGACGCCACCTTCACTACTCCTCCAAATCCTGCCACTGACTCTCACTCTGACAAATGCCATTACTAATCTTCAACTCTCCATCTCCAACACTCTGGACATCCTTGCCCCTGTCACGAGGATCCACATGAAACCTGCCTCCAAGTGTAACTCCTTGTATGACTCTGACCTGGCCTCTCTGAAACGCAAGTGCAGAACAGCTGACCGGAAGTGCCAGGATTTATGCACTTACTTTGACAAAATGGCCTGCCGCCTGCTCCAAAGGCAATACAGACTTTCCATCTGCTCGAAGAAGAGGGCCTTTATCCAAGCCTGCATCTCTGGGTCCACTAACAACACGGCTGAAATTTTCAAAATCCGCAAGGAACTCGCCAATTCTACTGCAGTCTCCATTTCTCTTCTTCCTTCCCTGGCTCTCTGCACTTCTCTGGCCTCTCACTTCATTACTAAAACTCACAACATCCTGTCCTTTCTATTTCCTCTACACCAGACCCTTATTCCGCACCCACCCTCAAACCTCCCTTGGGCCCCCTTCCCTCATCCCTCCTACTCCCCTCTTTCTGTCCCATATCGCCTGATGATGTTTCTATACAAGTCTGCTCTATGAAAGTTTCATCCAAACAGGTGCTCCCCCACTCCTCTAGAACTATCAAGGACAACATTGTCTCTCTTGCTCCTGTCTTGGATTATTTCTGCAATCACTCCTTTGCCACTGGATACTTCCCATCACTCCTAAAGCACTCCCTTGTGCATCCTCTCCTCAAAAAGCCTTCTGCCAACTCTTCCTGGCCAGCTAACTACCACCCCATCTCCATTACCCCCTTCCTGGGCAAACTCTTGGAGAAACTGGCCATCTCCAAGCTTATCCACCACACTGAATCTGTTGGTTGTCTCCACAACCACCCGTTTGGCTTTAGAGCTGCCAGAGGCATGGAACCTGTACTCCTGAACACCTGTGAAGACGTGCTCTCTACTCTCGATTCCACATCTCCTTCCGTTTTCATCCTTCTTGACCTTTTCTCAGCCTTTGATACGGTCATTATGCCAGCCTTATAAATCGGCTAAGTGATACTTTTGGCATCACAAACCTGGCTCTGGACTGGCTGACGTCCTTCCTCTCTAAATGACCTTCCCAGGTACAACTGGTTCCTTTACTCTCCTCCATCTCATTCCTTATCTGTGGTATCGCTCAGGACTCTATTCTCTCACCTTGACATTTCAACATCTACGTTGCCCACTTGATCATTGCCTTCTCTCCTAACTTCCAGTGTTATGCGAACAACGCGCAACTCTCCTTCAATCTTCCCTCCTCTTCCTCCTCCTCTTCCTCTCTCATTCCTGACTGTCTGCTATTCAGGCATAGTGCTCTGCTAGCAATCTCTGCCTTAATGCCAGTAAGACTGAGATCCTTCTCATAAGGACTCCAACTCCCTCCTGCACTCTGTCCATCCTCCATGGGCCCCCTTCCCTCAACCTCCTGTGAGGCAAAAAACCTTGGTGTCATGTTCGACTCCTCTCTCTCCTTCTCTCCGCACATCACCGACCTTGCCAAGAAGACCCACTTTCAGCTCCACCTTACCAGGGGCATTCTCCCTTTCCTCACCTTCCCCCAGAAACTCAATGTCTACAGGGCTCTTGTCCTCTCCAGGCTGGACTACCGTAACAGACTCTTCCTTAACCTACCTAACTCCTCCCTTTGCCCCTTCAGCTAATCCAGAATAGGACTGCAAGACTTACTTGGCCTCAAGCCCGGGAAGCATCTCTCGAGCCCTAAAACCTCTACACTGGCTCCTGGTTGCTTGAAGGATCAAATGCAAAACCCTCTGCATCAATCACAAGGATTTCTGGGGCCTGGTATCCCATTACATCAAACTCTCTTTCCCTAAATACCTCCTAGCTGGAGCCCTTCGGTCTTCAAGCTCCAACTCTCTGCAGATCAGTCACCTCTCCAAGTAGAGAGTGGTCGGAAGATCTCTCTCCTCGGCAGGTGTCTCCCTCTGGAATGGCCTTCCTGCCCCTCTCAGACTTGAGCCGGATCACCTTAAATTCTAGAAGCTTCTCAAGACCCTCCTTTTCGCCTCCTCCTTCCCCCTCCAATGTTAATGTTCCCCCTCTGCCTCCTGACTGGCTGTCTAGTTCCTTCAGATTCCTACAGGGCATCCGGCACTCCTATACCAGTCTTCCCCTGTACTTGGTCTCCTCTGACCCCCCCTATTCCCCCTAACCTGCACCTGCCCTTTCGGCTCTGTTTCCCTGCACGTTCCTGGCTGGGCTTGCACCCGTTTAGCCTTCCAGACCCTTTTCTCGTGCTTAGCACCTGGACCTTCTGCTCCTGCACTCCCTGAGCTCTGGCCACCTGTTCTCCCCTGGCACCCGCTGAACCCTCTGACACTTCCCCTCTTCCCCTCTCCCCTCTCCCCTGCACTTCTGGAACTTCACTTGCATGATCCAAATGTCACAAGGCCTAGTAGGACCATTTTGTTTTTGTCATCCCTGCCCCCCTTCCCCCGTCTAGTTGCACCTTGAAACATATTGTGTGTAGGCGCATTATAAAAATCCAATAAATAAATAAAATAAAACTCTTACATTTTTTGGTGCTTCTTGGATGAATGCATCTGCCTCTGTGCTGTAGCCTCCCATATCCTGAGAGGCATGCCAAGTGAGCACTCAATGCCACAGATTACAACCACAATGATCTTAATTTTCTTTTCAACTTCTTTAAAGAGTGCTATTTGTGATTTTGTCTCAAATAAATCCTCTATCCAATAGCTTGTGGTACAATTGAACAATTCGTGTTATACATGGAAGGAGACTGTCTACTAGATCATGCACAAGCATTGTTTAGGCCGGGAAACTGCACAGAGGCTATACTAGATTTTGGATGATCTAAAATATTCGGCAGACTTAGACAAATCACCCACAGTCAATATGATGGCCTTGTCCGCTACTTTAAATTCGTCACACCTAAATATAATTAGGTGTGGGTTAACAAATCTAGCCATAAAACAGTTTTCACTAAAACTGGTTCTGTCTTCCCTTAAGGGGCGTAGTCATTGTTTAACTGCACAACCATTCTCATTCGAACAAAGAAATTCCTATTCGGCTCCCACAAGAGCCCCTACTTTAATCTCTCGTATTTAATCCTTAAAGTCCCCGCTGCTTTCTATTGGAAGATCCCTTAATATTTCATGCCACAACTACAGAGATGATACTTGAATCATGCTAAAACGACCTAATACCAAAATTACCAAATGCATAATGGCAGTAGAACAATGGATGGCATCCAGTCACCAATCTCTCCCTCTCCCCATCACCCTAAAAAAACAGATTTTTCTCTCAGGCAAAGCGTCCGCCTGCCCATCCTTTTCTGGTGGATCTATACATTCCAGAGCTTTCTGGCTAACCCACAAGTCAAGTTAAGAATTTAGAACTCATGGATGAAAAGCAATCCATGGAACCTCAGATTACTGCTGTACCTAGACGCTCCTTCATATTTATCAAGATGCTTAGAAAGTATTTCCTTTCCTAGCTTTTGCCCAAAAATTCACAGCGTTCACAGCAGTCATCTTTTCCTATCTGGACTATACAAACAGACTGTACCTGGGTGAAAAATTATATTTTCTATCAAGATTACAGAGTTCTGCAAAACGAAGCTGCCAGACTATTGCTTTGATTGGGACACAGTGATCACATGCTGCCTGCATGTGCCTCTCTGCATTGGAACGGTGTAAAACCCGGAACAGGCCAGAACGGCCCAGAACAGTACCCTAATATATAAAACGGCAGCAAAACTCGCCTGAAAATGATGCAAACACACATGACGAACATTTTGGAAATGGTTGAACAATGTGCTGTCATTAACCCAGTGTTAGGGAGAATTCTCCTTCTAGGGCTAATTTCCCTCACCTAGTGAGTCCCCCAGCAGCTTTGCTGGATTTCTGGCGTTTATTTTTTCAACCTGGTAAGAGTATACATCCTTTTTCCACTCTTACATATGTTTTGGCCTATGTGTTTTTACTCATTGTGTGATCTTGGGCACTGGAGCACACCACTCCAGGTGCCCCTGTTCTTGTACGGGTTACAGCACCTTTAGTGTAGTAACCCAGGGTTGTCTTTAAGACTTCCCTCTGACTCCATTTTGCTGGGGCTGACTACAGTCCCCCAGAGAAAGGTAAAGTTGCCTTTTACTTTACATAGTCCTTTTTACCACAGACCCAGTACACCCCACATGGAGTACTGGAAAGGGCTAATCTGTACCCCTTTTCTGTCTGTACCTCCCTGAGCATTGTTTCGCTCTTTTAACATTTAGACTTGGCTGGTGGCAGTGGTATCTACCCTAAATTTTCTACCGCGATTATATTAGATAAACGTGGTACTGTTCTTGGCTATTATATTAGCCTCGAACATAAACCCGCTTGACCAAATCGTCTTTCTTTTGGCTCCGGTTGGGTTTATTAGCCATTTCTTTTTGTTAAAGTCCTTCTTGTGTTTTATTTTGCGCAGCAAACTGGGTTCACCTTCTTTGTTCACCGTCATTTGGCAGGCTTCTGCAGAGAAGCCCTCCTCTTGGCGCCTGGGTGTCTAGGTGGGCTGAATGTGAGGGAGGGGTGTAGTCACCCCCTGCACAGGGTATCCTAGGAAACCCAAGTCGCACTTTGCCATGATTGGCAGAGGTGGTTGTCCCGGCCGGACTACCCCCCCTGCTGCGTGATTGACAGCCAGGCTGTGTGAATGGGGGTTTTGCGCATAAAAGGCAGGTCTCTTGGGCTAGAAGTCAGAGTCGCCTCTGGAACTACAAGGAACCGAAGAGAAGCGGAGAGAACAATGGCTGCTGCAACTACCCCATCCCGGTGAAGCCCTGCTGCAGTCATGAGCTATCTACCCTTCGATGACTAAGAGGAGATCCAGTCCGGAGTCTTCTTCCCTTGTGCCTGGTGGGGATAACCAGCTCATCTTCTTCAGCCAGAGATCTCCGCCGTGGCCGAAATCGCTGCACACTGCTGTAGTGGTCCGGATAGCCACCTGCTGCGCCTCTCCTGTTTTTAAGGAGCACACCTTTTCCGTTGTCACTACTGCCAGCTTCATCCCTGCATGGTGCAGACCCCCTTCAGACGTCCTCCTTCACAACGAAGCTCCAGGAATCGTGGGTCTGCGGGAAACCAACAGGAACAACTGCCAGAGCACCAGCTGCATCGTTGGAATAAGGTACTGTGTTCTACTCGAGGAAACTGGGTGAATCTGTTCTTCATCTTAAAGGGTCGTCCTTGTCTTCCCTCCTTCTTATAACTTTTGCCTCCAAACATTTGACAATATCCAAGTACTTTTGGGCTACGCTGAATCGTGAACTAACGGTGTGATCTTCGGCACAGGTCTCCGGTGTCACCTAAACCTGGCTCCGACCCTTTGACTTTTGAACTCCTGTTTCTGAGTGTTTCTCAATACTGCCTGCCTAACCTAAATATTGCCTGTGATTTTTGCCTCCGACTGTCATGCCTGCTAGGCCCTCTCACGTCCGAGTTCAGCACCCTACATCTACAGCCCAGAGATCAGCCAGACCATTTTATACTCGGTGGCGACTCTGGGGAAAGATTCCTGGTAAACGCCTTCGTTTCCGCTAAACATGGCGAACTTCTTTGTCAAACACGCTGCACACATTATCAGTCCACTCGATAAGTATGCGTGAGTATCACATGACTCAACGTCAACGCGCTACTCACGCATTTTACGTCAGCGGACTCTTATTTAAACGGAAGTCTCCCGCTATTCGGCGCTTCTGATCGTTGTTTCTTGGATCTTCGTTCCGGAGCCTGGTTCTACTTTGCTTCTAAGCAGCTTCCAATCTGCTTACCCTTTGCTAGCCGGACCCGCGCTGCTATTTCTGGTGGTTCCTGAACTGCCTTTCCTTTCTGCTAGCTGGATCCGCGCTGTTGTTCTTCTGGTCTCCTGTTCATTCCAAAGGTCCCAGCCAGTCTCAGTCAATTGTGGACATTCATGTTCTAGGATTACCTCCTCATCCAAATCCTCAAATTATTTCTACTTTCAAGAACTGTGCACTGAACTTTATGGACGCTATCCGGTGTGCACCGACCCGTCCCTAGTGCGGCCCTCGTTCCGTTCGGGTTAGTCTCCTTACTAACCTCCCCTTTTCCTTCGTTGGTTTTATTTTGGATATTCTTCCTGGAACTCGATTTCATCCTCCAGTCCACACAACTACAGGTTAGTGCATATCCTGAATCTGACACATACATTTAATTAGGTTAAATTGAATAGTGATTAAAACATATTATTCTTATCCTACAGACTGGTGAATCCATCCAATATCTGGGCCTTTCCACTAATTACTCTTTCAGGCTGTGTTTGTTAATTATAGTCTGAGAGTGGCATTGGTTGGAAGGTTTCAATCATCAAATTCTTCTCCTTAGAAGACACTCAGAATAGTCAATCGGGAGAAGCTCTACAGGAACTCAACTTGTATCCTTTATATCAGAGTATCCTTTTTTGGTGTCGTTCTAATTATATTCAGTAACCACAAATAATTCTGTAATCTGAATCTTAACACCGACTCCCTCTGGGTATCTCAGCTGCTAAGTGTGTTTTTGCCCCAGTAGCATTTCATGTCACGGATACGCGTTTATTGAGTAGACCGAACTGTCAAAAAGTGATTGCAAACAAATCCGCGCTATCTTGTTTTGTTCATAACACCGGTTCATTCAAACACAGGGTACTTACCTTGAGACTTACTGTACAAAGTGAATTGGTTAGTTGTAGTATATTTAATGTGTGGTTTTGTTTAAAGTTTAATAGAGGTTTTGTGTTTATAACTGATGGTGTAAAAATAAATGTACATATATTTTTTACCTGAAACCTTGAGTCAGTGTTTGCTTGAGTCAAAGTAATTGTGGTCCCTTCGTGTAATCTCTTCTACTGCTCATATACTCTTGAGATAAGCCTGGCTGCTCTGCTACTGCTAGCACTATAATTTAGTAGTACAGGCTTGTACCAAAGATAAAACTTGTATTGCCACCTGTAGTCTTAATTGTGTGTAGTGGTCCCTAAGGGCACTGCACAGGATTCTGCCCAAAATCGAAATTTTCACACAAAAAAGAACCCGCCACGGGCCGGAACGCTACCCTAATATATAAAATGGCAGCAAAACTCACATGAAAATGATGCAAACACACATGAAGAACATTTTGGAAATGGGGAAGGTTGAACAATGTGCTGTCATTAACCTATTACTGCCCAAAATGTAGATTTTCACATGAAAAAGTACACGGACCGAGCCGGAATGCTACCCTAATATATAAAACGGCAGCAAAACTCACCTGAAAATGGTGCAAACTCACATGAAGAACATTCTGGAAATCGGGAAGGTTGAACAATGTGCTGTCATTAACCCATTACTGCCCAAAATCTACATGTTCACATGAAAAATCACCCGGAACAGGCCTGTACGCTACCCTAATATATGAAACGGCAGCAAAATTCACCTGAAAATGATGCAAACACACATGAAGAACATTCTGGAAATCGGGAAGGTTGAACAATGTACTGTCATTAATCCATTACTGGGCAAAATCTTCTGCAGTACAAAGGCAGCTAATAAGTAAACTCAAAGAGGGATTTTGTGATGACATCTATATTGTACTAGAAAATCCTCATCTCCCTAAATATACTCTAGTCACATAAAGGTAGAATTGTAACACTTTTGATTTGATTGAAATGAAGGGAAATTATATATTTGAAAATATTACTAGAGGGTGACTACACCTTACTCAACAGTGGAGGGAGCAGTAACTGCTTAGTTGTGTTCATAGTCAGGTTTTCCTTTATCACTTCCATATCCTTGTTTCAGGAAGTGGTAACATTTAACATGTTTCTTCACTTAAATGTTGCAGCTTCATCTTGTCTGTGCTGATCACCTTTACTTTAGATACAGGTCAGAGTTAGGTTATTTTTTCTCTTCGCAAGCCTTGAGCATAAGAGTGCAACAATGCATTGCTTCATGCTGACCAGAACATTTCTTATAGAAAAGCTCGGCTGCAGCAACTTTGACAAATGTAGGACCACCCTGCCTTTTCAATTCCAGAGAACAGCCGCAGCCACTAAGAAAGCGCGGCCACCAATGCAGCTATACCTGACCGATGGAACAGTCAGCAAGCAAGCGTTAGCTGACCGCAGAGCTTGGCTCGGGATGAGGGTGAGAAGTTTGCCATGAGGTATTCCACTCCCTGACCAAATAAAGCTCGATGGACAAGGCAAAAGGCCTTGAATCAAATACATTTGGGGGTAACTTGGCCAGTGATCAAACAATGAGGACGTGAATCCTTGTAGCTCCCGGGGGCCGCCAGCTGAATCCTGTAAAAATCCTGTATATTCTGAAGATGATTTTCTGAAACAACCACCTATTAGCAGCGGAACACCACTGCGATGGTACGCGGTGGTGTGGACCCTAACCGGAGGGCAAACAAGGAGATATTCGGCTTGAAACAAGGAGGCACTCGGCGGTGTGTGATAGCCAAAATGGCCGACAGATCGAAGAAGCGGGGAAGAACGACATGACGGGACCAGGGCCACTTGGCAGCTGACACCCTGTGATGCAGATGGGCAAAACTGTGATCCTGCAAGAGTAGGAGATAGAATGTGTGTGAGTGGAAGTAACATCTCTCGACCTCCACGGTCTCTAGAGGTGCTGCTCAACGCTCGTCGGAAGCGCCAACAGGGGCTGACCCTGGCACCGACTTTAGCCCGACTGAAATGAGGAGGGGGACCCACCTGGAACTGCCTTCTGCACGTCGGCTGGATGGCAGCAAAACTTTGAGCCTGCCCAGCCAGAACCCTGGCAAGAGCAGTGAAGGAGTGGGTAACCTGACGCCCGTCGAAGCGGTCTGCCTGAGCACAACAACAGAGAATACCGACAGAGTGGCACCACCTGGCGCTGTGGCACAGCACACGGTCTGAAACAGGTGGAGCGGAGGATACACGTAACGGAGGCACTCCAGGAAAGTCAGACCAGGCATGGCATTCTTCCCACCACCGCCTCTTCCCCCTGCCTCCCCGGGGACCCAATCAACAAGAAGGAGGCACTGACGGGTTCAGATAACAGGCCAAGATGACATATCCCAGTGGCAAGCTACCTAGATCGGTTGCTCTTGGTAAACTGGCCCACCGAAAACCACAAGAGGTGAAATAGCTTGCAATATCGGAAACTCGCCAGTGACATCTACAGTGGAAAAGGCGGACAAAAACAGAACAAGATCACAGAGACATCGGTCCCAGAGGACAGAAAGTGGTCCACCCATGCTGAACACAGAATAGAGTCCAGCACCAGAGACCTACAGGCTTGGTGGAACTACGAGGAACACGCCGCAACCTTAAGGGCAGGCATAGCGGTGAGACCTGGAGGTAAGCAGTCAGCATTGGCAAAACGCTCAGTGTGGTACCAGGATGTTGAAACTATAAGCGTTAAGATGGCAATGTAAGATCTGTGAGGCTGAGCTGCGATTGGGGACTATGTATGACCGACATTGGATATGACCAGCGGTACTCAAATATAACCCTGCGAAAGAGTGATGTACTACGACACAAGCAGATTTCATGACTGAACGTAATCCAGAACACGCCTGGGTTGTGTCCTGCCTACAACCATGTCTCCCCTGTCCTGATCAGGACAAACGGGAGCCCCCTGACCACTTACACGTGCAACTGTCTACCCACAAGCAAAGTGCAAGTACATCACAAGCAGATCCCTGATTGTTGCATATGTGATGGGGTGCGTGGGCGTACACGAGTCACCCAGGACTGCTTTCTATACAGAACTAGCGGCAAATACAGATGGTCCCCCCCCTTGACAGATCCAAGGGTAAAACAACTTGGGGGCACAAGCTCAGCGCTTGACACCAGGACAAGAGAAGCCCACATATGAGATTGTGTGGATACACCCAAAGGCCCGGCAGATTCATAGAAGTGCTCAATAACGGCAGTAGTTTGAGAGACTGTGCGGTCAACTTGCATATCCGCAAGATCTGACTGTGGCAAAATCCCACACAGGAATAAAAACTGGTTGCAAAGCCCATCTGTATATCAGCACAACAGTGCCGCACCCACGGTAAACATAGCAGTACACTACAAATACCTCACACATACAATACTGACACGTGGTGGGCAGACCGGCTCCAGCACTAGAAGATAAAAAAAGGTTAGTGCACAACAAGCGGGACAGATACGCTGCAACCACTGATTAGCCTAGCATGGGCAAAGACAGAGTCAAAAAAGTTACCACACAGAGCAAAATGGACCAATACACAACGCTCACCCCAACCCCTCCACCGGAACACGTTAAGTCTGGTGATGTGCAAGGCACAGAAGACAACATTTCCCTCAAAGATGTAATGAGCGCAATAGCGGGCTCACAAACCTCCATGGAGAAAAAAATTGACTGCAAAAGTGCGGAGGTGTCCCTACTATGCCATGATCTGCAGAAACTTACCTCCCGCACGGGAGAGACTGAAACTCGCATATCAGAAACGGAGGACGGTCTATGAGTTGTGGGTCAACGAATGGCCTGAGTACTGGAACACCTCAAAACACTGGAGGAGCGAGTGGAGGAAGGGGAAGGGAGATCGAGACGCAACAATATCCGGATCCTTGGACTGCCTGAAAACACAGAAGGCCCTAGTATGGAACTATTCCTTGAGCAATGGCTATCGTATCTGTTCGCCCCCAAGACCTTCTCAAAATTCTTTTCCATTGAAAGATCCCATCGAGTGCCAACTGGGAGACATTCCCGGAGTGCCCCCACGTACATTGATTGCCAAACTACTGAATTATAGGGATCGGGACGCTGTGCTTCAGATGGCCAGAACCAAGGGATCCATGACATATATTGGCTTCAGGATCATGTTCTTTCCGGACTCCACCAGAGAGGTCCAAAAGGCAAGGCAATCTTTTGATCCACTTAAAAAACGCCTTCAGGTACTCAACATTAAATATGGGCTCCTATTCCCTGCACAAATGAAAATATACCATAATGGTACCGTATGCCTGTACACTTTACGGAACCCAGGAAGGCGTGGAATTGGGCAGAGAGACACCTGGAAAGAGACTGGAGGCCACAAAGAAGGAATGAGAATGGCAGGGATAGACCATGACCAGATACAGCAAGAGATGCCTCATGTGGACGTTAATTAGAGAAAAAAACTAGCCTAATACAGCCAGATTAGGTAAAATTAGCCAGATTTAGGCAACCCAGCTGACTCCTGTCCCATAGTCGCTCAAATACTGATGGGATACAGATTATTCAGCAGATTGAGAGTGAACTGGAGTAAGTCAATACTGTTTCAGATCAAAGGGATAGGAGATATAGCTCCCAAAAACTGCCCAAACCGAATTGAATCGGAGCAGTTCTGATATCTAGGTATTCAAATTACAGCTAATCTTGAAGAGTATGTGACCAGAAACTTGTACCCGATTAGGAGTAGATCTGCAGAAGGTGTATGTCATTGGGTTGCGTTACCATTAACCTTAGTGGGAAGAGCAGCACTGTTCAAGATGCTAGCCCTTCCTCGCTTCTTATATGTCCTACAAAACGCACTGTTACACATTTCCACAGCTAAAATCCGTAAAACTGACAGGACACTTCATAAATTACTATGGGGAGGAGGACACCCGAGAATAGCGCTGCGTACCCTCCAACATTTCGTATTGGATGGAGGTATTGGGCTCCCCCACCTACAAACGTACTACTGGGCTAGCCAAATGGTGGTGATAAATGATGGGGTGCATGGGAATACAGAATGACCACACATTCGAGCAGACAAAATTGCGAGACAGGGAATACCCCCATTGGAGAGTCTCCATCAGACCATAGGCCATTTACCTCCTCGCACAATTGCAATCCACACAACACAGATATGGGTGGAAAAGCACGAACACATGGGATGGGACGGGAAAATCACTCTGGTACAAACACTGTGGAAGAATATATATCTCCCGGAGCTTAATAAACTCCTGAGATGGCCGAACTGGGAAATAGTGGGCATATCAAAAATTGGTGATGTAATAAAAGAAGGCAGACTCGTACCCTTTGAAAATCTAGGGACCCGCTTTGATCTCCCTGTAACTGAGCGCTACCCTTACATGCAACTGTCTCACGCAATTCTTACACATATACCAGATCTCTCTAGCCTGCCTGAATGTGCACCCATAGAAAGAAATATTGTGCTGGACTGTGTGTATGTTAAAACCACATTGATCATGTATAATGCGATTTCCTCCTTTGCCACACCAGAGCTTTGCAGTTTGAAATTCAAATGGGAAAGAGATGTTGGCCCATAACTGCCTGAAGATTGGACCATGATCCTAATGTGCCCCCGGGAAACCGCTATATCCATTAGGATCAGGCTTATACAACTTAAAGTGCTACACAGAGTGTACTATCGGCGAGTGGCACTCTACCGCTAGGGTAAAACCATGAACCCCAACTGCCTGCCCTGCCACCAAGATGAGGGCACCTGCTTTCATATACTACAGGAATGCCCGCATATCCAACAGTTCTGGCAGGACTGCTGCGAAAGACTATCTGCGGTTTTGGGCCGATCCATCCCCAGAGATCCTAAATTGATAATATTGGGGGTTGAGGAGGAAGGAGAATGACCCGCTTTGAGAAATTATTGCTTTCAACGGCCACTGGACTAGCCAAAAGAAATGTTGCACAATTGTGGGGTTCGGATGCTGTTCTACGATATGATTAATGGGTGGTGGATGTGGATGCATGCATAGCAATGGAACACTGAATATACACAGCCAGAGAAAGCCCTGGGAAAGCCCATAGAATCTGGCAAAAATGGGAGCAATATTAATGTCAATGTTAAGTGGAAATGTATCTCGTTAGGGAACCTTGGGTGCGGCTGAGCTGCAAACTGCATATATAATGTAAGAGTTTATAATGTGCAAATAACTGGATCCAAAGGTTGTGAATCATATGTAGGAACACCTAAATTATGTATGTATGTTTCCATGTAATGTTTGTTGATGTTTGAACCAATAAGACAAAATCAATAAATTGTGTTATTAAAAAAAAAAAGAATGTTTGGCCACCGGCAGCCAATGGAGTTTGTAGAGAACAGGGGCGATGTGAGAGCCACGAGGAGTAGAAGTCACCAATTGGGCAGGAGCATTCTGGAGGACTTGCAGGCGATGAAGTATATAAGCAGGTTGGCCAAAGTACAGAGGGTTACAATAGTACAATGAGGAGGTAACCAAAGCAGACATGACAAAGACACAGAGATGCTCTGGGATATAGGGGATGACCCAACACAAGAGCCTCCGTTGAAAATGGCCCCACTAGCACACAGAGCTGACTTTTGACTCCATGGACAAGGACGCAGTGAGTTTAACCCCAAGGTCCTTTAGCATTGAGGCTGGCTGAGGAAAGGGGCCCAGGGAGGCAGGCCAGAAAGCTGGCATCCAAAGAGTAGCAGCTCAAGGGGATGGGGAGCACCACTAAAACCTTGGTTTTATCACTGTTCAGTTTAAGCCAGTTGGAATTCATCCATTCTCCCAAGGCCTCCAGACAGGCATGAAATCTGGCAGCTGACTCGGCTGGAGAGATCCAGACGAACCAGTATCTGCGTGGCGTCAGTGTAGGAATAACAGAGGAAGCCGTGAGAGAATATCAGTTTGATCAAAGGCTGGACGTAGACGCTAAATATGACTGGGAGATGGCAGACCCTTGAGGAACCCCACATGAACTAGCCATAGCCGCAGGAAAAAAAGGAGGGAGCGATAGAAGTTGACAACGGTCAGTGAGGAAGGAAGAGAACCAATTAAGAATGGTGCCCGAGAGGCCGGCACCTGCCAGGTGGCCTAGCAGGACTCCACAATCGATGGTGTCAAAGACGGCTGACAGGTCCAATATAATCAGAGCACTGACACTGCCCCCGTCATGAGTCCCCGCCAAGTCGTCCATGACGGAGACCAGGACACTCTCGTTCCGACGTCCTGGGTGAAACCTTGATTGTGAGGGGTGAAAGAAAGAGGATTCCTCAAGAAAAGTGGAGCGTAGTGGACAGACCACGGATTCAAGAGGTTTCTTCAGGAAAGGTAAAAGAGAGATAGGACGGAAGTTAGAAGGGATCAGTGGATCCAACAAGGGTTTCTTTAACAGTGGGATCACTGTGGCCAGTTTAAGGGAGGCCAGGATCTCTCCCACAGAGAGGGATGTATTAACTGCTTCTGTCAACAAATGAGCAATGTGAGGAAGGATATCATTAATAAGACGAAGAGGAATAGGATCAAGAGGGGATGATGACCTGAGCTTAGTAACAGCAGTGGTCACCTCCAGGGTTACCAGACATTTGGTCGAAAAATATTGGTCGACCAGACAAATGGTCGAACCAATTTGGTCGAAAACCAAATGGTCGAATTTTTTATTTTTTTTATTTTCACCTTTTTTTTGGGGGGGGGGGCCCAACCCCCTTTTTTTTCTAAAAACCCATTTTTGTAAAAAACGAAAAGCCGAAAAATAAATATATAATTAAAAAAAAAAATTCGACCATTTGGTTTTCGACCAAATTGTGTCGACCAAATGTCATTCGACCAGTTTTAGGTCGACCAAATATCTGGACACCCACCTCCAGAACAGAGAAACTAGGAAACACAGACCAAGAAGCGGCTGGCGGAGGCTTACATGGCTCAATATCATTTGCTGATATTTTAAAGTTAGCTGTTAGTACCATTTGCTGCTATTTTAAAGTTAGCTATTAGTACCATTTGCTGCTTTTATGACCTTCGCTGAGCCCAGTGACTACCCTGTGCTACCCCCATCCTGCCTTTCCCCATCCTGTCCCGGCCCCAACCCCCCTCCGCTACTTGCTCTTTTCATCCCCCTCCTCCACTAAACCTATGTCACTCTCTGTCTCTTCTATTTTTTCTAACGGTTTCTCCATTGGCTATGCTACCCTTCACACTAAGTCTGGTAGGAAGATGTTCAAAAAGGATATCTTGGCCTCTAACCCTGGTCTCCCTATCGCTGACACCCACTCCAGCGCTTTCTCCAGACAGACCCTCACTGACATCTTCTTTGTCGTTCCTTCGCCAGACCTTTGGACTCCTCCTATGGTCTCTGTACTCTCTCCCTTGTCTTCCTCACCCATTAATGTTGGCACCCAGTGGGGGGCACTCCTGGACCCCTTCCACTCCTCTAAGGTAATCATTAATGTCTACTTTAATGTCACTGTCATGGTCCAAGGCCCTCAGGCCAACCTGCTCCTCTTTGATAGACGCTTCCCACACCTCATCAATTTCCTTTCTTCTCCTGCTGTCCTGTCTATCCCTTCATCAGCTTCCTTGCCCCTCCCCTCTGCCTCCTCCTGGGCTACCTTGCCCTCTCCTCCTACCTCTCCTGCTCCCCCCTCAGAGTCCTTCTACACCTCCGCAGCGCGTACCTCTGATTTGTGCCCCTCTCCGGAAGTCATTCAAGGATGGCAACCTTCTCCATATTGCCACTCTAAACTCTCGCTCAGCTGTCAAACACTCCTCTGACATCCACTGCCTCCTGGAAGAACTTGACCTAGATGTCCACGGTCTCCCAGAGACATGGTTCATGGCCAGCTCTGTCACAAGCTTTGACACTCTCCTCCCCGATAGCTGTAAGATCCTCTCCACGCCCAGATCCAACCGTTCTGGAGGGGGTGTAGCCTTGATCTTCCCGGAGTGGATTCCTGCCTCTGTCATTCCTATGCAGGCCTACTCTTCTTTCAAATGCCTTGCCTGAGGCGTTCTCTCTCTCCTGGCCACTCTCTTACCATGGCTACTATCTATTAGCCACTTGGTCAAATCACCTCCTTCTTCTCTGAGTGGGCGGACCCCACCTCCTCGCTCCTGGCCTCAACCACTCAACTCCTCCTTCTTGGAGACTTCAACATCCATCTGGATGCTTACTGTCCCTCCTCTGGACTCTTTCCCAACCTCTGTGACTCTCTCTCTCTTTCGATTCTCCCCTCTGACCCAACTCACTCTGCTCAGCACACTCTGGATGCTCGGATCTCTTCAGACCTCCCCCTTTCTATTCCTCTGACCACTCCTCTCTCCTGGAGTGATCACTCTCTCCTTTCCTCCCATCTCTCCCTCTCTTCCCATCAGGCCAAGCCAACTCCAACACTGCCATGTACCTTCTCGGTCATCGATCCATAAAGCGTGTGTCAGTTGAGGCTTTCACTTCCACTTTCTCTCCTCTTCCTCTGGCTCACTCACATCCTGACACAGCCCTTTCCATTCTCTACTCTGTCTCTGATACTCTTGATGTTCTTGCCCCTGTCATGAACATACGCTTGAAGCCCAAAATCAATTGCAACTCTTGGTATGACTCTGACCTAGTTACCCTTAAACGCAAGTGTAGGGTGGATGAGAGGAAATGGCGGGATTCTTGTGCATCCTCTGACAAACTGGCCTGTGCCTTCTTCAAAGGCAATACCAGCTCCTTGTCCGCACTAAGAAGGGAGCCCACATCCAAGCCTGCATCTTTGCGGCATCTAGCAACTTGGCTGTACTCATTCAAATCTGCAAGGAGCTGGCCAACCCCGCTGCAGTCTCTACCTCTCCTGTTGCCTTCCAGGCCATGCATGGCCTTTGCCTTTCATTTCATCTCAAAAACCCAGGACATCCTGTCCATCCTCTTGTCCTCTCCTCCTCCCGCTTCTCTCTCCGCTATCTTTGGCGCCCTGCAGCTGCCTCTCTTCCCTCTTTCTCATTTTTTCCTCTGTTCTCCCTTGACAAGATTTCCAGAAAGTCCAATCTATGAAAGTATTGTCAAAACAGGTTATTTCCTGTTCATCCAAAACCATCAAGGACCACATCGACACCCTTGCTCCTGCTCTCGCCGACTTCTGCAACCACTCCTTTTCCTCTGGAGCCTTCCCGTCCCCTCTGAAGTACTCTCTTGTGCACCCTCTTCTCAACAAACCCATAGTCGACCCCTCTTGCCTAGCTAACTATCACCCAATCTCTATCACTCCTTTCCTGGGCAAACTCCTGGAAAAGCTGGCCATCTCCAAGCTTAATCTTCACTCCGATTCTGTTGGTTGTCTCCATGACCCTCAGTCTGGCTTCAGAAGCATGGAAAGTGCTCTCCTGAACATCTGTGAAGACCTGCTTTCCAACCTTCATTCTAATATCCCATCTGTCCTCATCCTACTCGATATTTCGTCTACCTTTCACACGTCAACCATGTCATTCTGCCGAATCGCCTCTGTGATAACTTTGGTGTCACTGATCAGGCCTTGGTCTGGCCGACTCCCTTTCTCTCCAACTGACCAACCAGGTACAACTTGGGTCCTTCCTTTCCTCTATCTCACTTTCTACCTGTGGTGTTCCCCAGGGGTCTAACCTCTCTCCTTGGCTTTTCAACCAATACTTGGCACCGCTCGCCCACTGCTCTCTGCTTAAACTGTCAGTGCTATGCGGATGGCACCCAACTTGTTTTCAGGCTCCCCTCTGCCACCTCGTCTCTCTCTCTCATCTCTGACTGTATGTCTGCAATCCAGGTGTGGTGAGCCGCCAACGACCTCTGCCCTAATGCCAGTAAGACAGAGATCTTCCTCATCAGCACACCTGCACCTTCCTTTCCTGTCACTCTCTGGTTGGCCTCCCTTGGCCTTCTCCCTGCTCCCACTTGCAAGGCTAAGAACCTCTGGGTCATCTTCAACTCCATGCTTTCCTTTTCTCCACACATCTCTGACGTCTCAAAAAAGTCTCAAAGAAGTCTGGCACGTTCTGGGTACTTTTTGGTGATAAAATGTATGTTTTAGGCAGTAAATGGTTAATGGCAGCATATTGGCGCACCTTTCACATTTCAAAATGTGCTTCATGTGTGTTTGCATAATTTTCAGGTGAGTTTCACTGCTGTTTTATATATTAGGGAAGCGTTCCGACCCGTTCCAGGTACTTTTTGAGATAAAATGAAGGTTTTGGGTAGTAAATGGTTAATGACAGCATAATGGTGCACCTTTCTCATTTCAAAATGTTCTTCATGTGTGTTTGCATCATTTTCAGGTGAGTTTCGCTGCTGTTATATAGATTAGGGTACTGTTCCGGCCCGTTCTGGGTACTTTTTCATGATAAAATGTAGCTTTTGGACAGTAATGGATTAATGAGAGCATATTGGTGCACCTTTCTCATTTCAAAATGTTCTTCATGTGTGTTTGCATCATTTTGAGGTGAGTTTCACTGCCGTTTTATAAATTAGGGTGGCGTTTCCGGCCCGTTCCGTGTACTTTTTTGTGATAAAATGTAGATTTTGGGCAGTAATGGGTTAATGACAGCATATTGGTGCACCTTTCTCATTTCAAAATGTTCTTCATGTGTGTTTGCATAATTTACAGGTGAGTTTTGCTGCCGTTTTATATAGTAGTATAGCGTTCCATCCCGTTCCGGGTACTATTTCCTGTTAAAACTTAGGTTTTGGGCAGTAAATGGTTAATGGCAGCATATTGGTGCACCTTTCTCATTTCAAAATGTTATTTGTGTGTGTGTGCATCATTTTCAGGTGAGTTACACTGCTGTTTTATATATCGGGGTAGCATTCTGGCCCATTCCGGGTACTTTTTGTGATAAAATGTAGGTTTTGGCCAGTAAATGGTTAATTACAGCATATTGTTGCACCTTTCTCATTTCAAAATGTTCTTCATGTGTGTTTGCATCATTTTCAGGTGAGTTACACTGCCGTTTTATATGTTAGGGAAGCGTTCTGGCCCTTTCCGGCATGTTCTGGGTTTTTCACACACCCCTCTGCATTGGCTCTCAGTCAGATGAGCACTAGCTTTTAAAGTTCTATGCCTCACTTTCCAGGGTGTCCATGGTTTAGGACTGGAATCCCTTCCACAATTTTTATAGGGATTTAAGTTCCTCTTTTAAACTAAAAGTAGAGGTGCCAACCTGCTCGAATAAAAGACTTGTTAGGATTCTCCCTTCCAGGACTTATGCCTGGAGTTCGGAGCTCATTAACCTCTAACATTAAACACATCCCTAAATTAAACAGCTCCTAAAAGGAATCAAGGGACTTTGAAGATGGCCATCGGGTGGAGAGCAGCGTAATCACAGTGCTCTCATTCGACCGGGGCCAAATGCAATTTAGAATTGTGTCAAAACCTCCCCAGGCGGGGAAAGCGCATGACAGAATTACCGGAACAGTGGTGACGGCTTTGCAGAGTGCAGTGGGCGACTGCGGTGCCTGCAACAGAGAGATGGTAGTCCCGAGGCAGCAGACACACAAGCCCTGTGGACGGCCGCACTTCACGGTAGGCGGCAGTGGTGCTCTGCAGGCCCGGCACAGAAAGATGCAGTAGGGAGGAGGAGCAGCATTGGCAGCCAGGCACTTCATTGGAGAGGCTCTCCCCCCCTCAGGTGACTGGAAGCAGTAGTAGCGCCCCCAGGGAAGCCGGCAGCCCTCAGTGCCAGGCACTCTGAGATTCCACCCGGAGGAGGAGCTGTACAGCTGTCCAGGCCCAACGAAGAGGCTGAATCGGGCAGGCTAATGATACCCCCCTCAGATTAAAGAAGTCTCTGCAGGAGCAAGCGGTGCAGAGCGGGAGAGAGTGGAAGGGGGCCTGCCTGGAATTGAAGGGGAGGTTAAGCCTGGGACAAGTGCAGCAGTGGCCAGGGGTGGAGAAGGATTGGGGCCAACAGTGGAGGCTACAGACAAACAGCCAAGTCTTGTTCCAGGGCAACCGTGCAGTGATCAGGGCCCACGGAGGTCCAGGCCACCTCAATACGTGCTTGCATCAGAAGGGACTTCGGACAGTAGGGAGAGGATTTCCCCCTGATCCCCCCCCCCCTTCCTCCCCAGCCAGATATCAGCAAGGAAAGAGGGGGAATGAAGAGCAGTTATCACACCCACGCTGAAGAGGAGCCCTCCGGTGACCAGGTGCGAGACCCCCAGGCAGAGCTCTGTGGACTGAATACGGGCCCCAGTACCCTGGTAGAGAGGCTTGTGGGGGCATAAGGAGGCCGTGAAGCCAGCGGCCCTCCAGTCTCAGCAAGGAGAGAAGCAGCAGGCAGGAAAGCCAGATGGGGTAAGCAGAAGACGGGATCCTGAGGCAGGTGACTGGCGGGGCTTTGGCAGAGTTGCAAGACAGCAAGGAGAAGGGTTGGGGATCATACCCTTCCCCATACATGTCGGTCAGCCAAATGTCAAAAAACAAAAACAAGGATTCACAGGCAGCCCCTAGAGCTTCCAAAAAAAACCCAGGAAGGTAATCTACAGAGGCTCTGGCAGAAAGAAGAGGAGGCAGCTCTAGGGGTGAACAGCACTGTCCCACCCCCCGAGGGAGAATCTGACGGAATGGCAACACTGGGGAACACTGGTGAAGGGCCAGTTGCTTACCCAGGAAGTTCTTCGGCAGTGTTTTCAGGATTTTGGGGATAACATCTCAACCACGATTCAGTCCCAGCTGAGCATGATCCATGAAGATCTCTCCCAGTCGCTGCAGGAAGTGAAAGGCGACATAGGGAAGTTGGAGGAGCGGACTGATGTGGTGGAGAATGCTATTCAGGCAATTTCAGAGGACACCTGGAAGTTCTACGAGGTGGTGGAACAGTTGGCAAGTGTCACTCAGAATCTAGAAATTCAAAGCGAGGACGTGTAGAACCGCTCTGGAAGGTCCTACATATGAATAAAAGGCCTACTTGAGGCAGTAGCCAATAAGGACCTGCGAGAGATGGCGCAACACACGTTTGCAGACTTATTGGAACTGGAGGATGGGTCTGCAATACAGCTGGCCTGCCTTTACAGAGTGGGGCCTAAGAGAGGAGAGCCGTGGGCTAGACCCAGGGATGTGGTGGTGACTTTGCACCAATATTGTCATAAGGAAAAGGTGTTGACAGCCGCCAGGAGGGCAAGGTCGATTAACTATAATGGGTTGAAGCTCCAGTTGTTCCAAGATCTGGCACAGGCCACTCTGGTGAAGCAGAGGATGATGGGCCCGGTAGTGCTGGCCCTGACACAGGCTGAGATGCACTATAGATGGACCTTTCCTTTTGGTATGCTGTTCGAATGGGATGAGGGCAGCATTGGGTAACTACTTGCAAAGAAGCCCTGAAGGTATTGAAGATGAAAGAGGAGGCAACCCCCTCGACAGTATCAGAGGTCAGCAAGAGAGCCAGCCAAATGGAAACTGGGGGGGTGGGATAGTAGGGTTTGGGGGGGGGTGAGGGGAAAGGGTGGGAGGAACAGTGACAGTGGACATCCGGCTTTACGAATTGTTCCACCCTGAGAACCCTATGGGTAGTGCTTCAGCACACTACCCACAATGTTAGAGGGCTCAATTCTTTGGTCAAGAGGAGGAAGATGGAGCAGTTCTTGGGTAGGGGGGATCTCGAAATTTTGGACCTGCAGGAGATGCATATTCAGAGGCAGGATAAGCACAAGTTGAAACTCAAAAGTACCCTCACATGTTCCAATAGAATGCTCTGGGAAAGACGGGGGTGTTGATAGCTATCTGGGATTTACCGGGTTTATGCCTTATAGACACCAAAGGGGATAACAAGGGCAAGATACCTGGCAGTGGCGGTCCGGTGAAAGGTGGACATATACCATAGCAGCGATTCATGCACCCCACGCGGGACAGGTGGTTTTATACGGTCAGTGATTGCCAAGCTGGAGAGGCTCACCACAGGGTATTTAGTGCTAGTGGGAGAATTTAATCTAGCGTGGTACCCACAGTCTGGTAGGAGTGCAAGGGTGTATCACAACCAGGGGAGGCCCTCAGGTAGATCGAAAGAGCGCATGGCACATTTGGCCTTGGTGGATTGGTGGAAGGAATTGCAGGGGTTTGAAAAGGGATACACATTCTACTCCCATGTTCACAGATCTTTTTTGAGAATCGATTATTCCTGGATCTCTAGCACGCTGCTAGGGCAAGTAGCAGAGGTGGAATTGGGGGCGATTATACTTTCAGACCATGCACCCATTACTCTGGCTATACATCTGGGGAGGCGCGAACCTGGCCGATGGAGGTGGACATTTCCCAGCCAACTGCTCAAAGACAGAGATATATGCAATGACTTAAAGAGTAAGATAGAGGATTTTTTTTTTAATTCAACAGAACAGAGAGAGTACAGTACCATATTGTGTGGGACATATTTAAGACCACCATGAGAGGGGTACTTATTGCAAAAAAAAAGTCAAAGGGATAACCCATTGTGCCATTTGCAAGAGTTTCTTTAAACCAAGCTTAAGCAGGTAATGGGCAGGATGGGGGACAATGCTGGGAGTACATTGCGGAAAGAATCTAGGCAGATAAGGGGCCAACTAGACATATTACAGACCAGGAACACATAGCGCTCCTTATTCTACCTCCAGCAGAGGTATTATGTTAAGGCTAATGTTAGGGAGAATTCTCAAAATGTGATAATTTCCCTTACCTTTTCAGACCCCCAGCAACTTGCCTGGATTTCTAGGATCTGATTTTTCTACCTAGGAAGAGTGAGCCTTTTTTCCCACTCTTTCATGTATTTTGATGTGTGTTTTATTTTTGTGTTCCTTGGTTACGGTGTTTTAAAGAAACTCCATTGTATCATCTTTTTCTGTGCGTCACACAGCACCTTCATTGCAGTGGCACACTGGTGTCTTAAAGACTCCCCAAGGTTTGACTACCTTCTCTGGGACTGACTACTGTCTCCCAGAGCATGTAAAGTTAAATTAACTTATCTAGACACTTTACATTTACTGACCCAGCACCCATTATCTTCCTATAGAGTGCTGGAGAGGTTGCCTAGCTCCCCCTGAGTCAAAACACTCATGCAACAGTCAAATGTTACCCTTTTCTACTTGAAATGACTGGTGGCAGTGGTTTAGATCAAACGACCATGATTTTTCATGACCGCAAAGCGCGGAAGCTAAAAATTGGGTCAGCCATGATTTTCAACATGGCGCCCAAGACCTATCTGTAAAAACAGACTCTGGTCGACTTTTTTCACCATTTCTTTTAGGAAATGTCCTTCTTGTGTTTGTCTCTTCGCACCAAACCAGGTTTGGTCCCTTTGTTAGTTGGCCTTTGGCGGGCTTCAGTGCTGAAGCCCTCCTCTGGAGCCAGGATGTCTGGGGTGTACAGGATGTGAGGGAGGTGCCCGAAAATCCCTCTGTTTAGTCTCCTAGGAGACCTGAATGCCCTCTGGTGTGATTGGCCTGCTGGCAGTTCTGCAAGGACAGCCACCTTGCTGTGTGAGTGACAGCCAGGCTGGAATGAATGGGGGAAAACTGTTTAAAAGCAAGTCTCTGGGACTTGGAAAGCAGAGTCGACCACTGGAACGAAAGAACCAAAGAGGAGAGGAAGGAAGAGGACTGCTGCAACTCCTGGATGGCCAGTGAAGCCCTGCTGCAGGTCCGAATTGCCTGAAACTCCGACGACAGAGAAGCCCTTCAAGGTTAACTTCTACCCTTGAGTTTGGTGGGACCAACCAACTTGCAAGCCACCTGGACACCGTCCCCATCTGGTCGAATTTTCATCAGAGTGCTGTTGAAAACCGGATAGCCAGAGGGAAGGAAACCAGCTTGTGGACTTTAAGGCACTCACATCTTAAAACTTATGTCTTGCTACAGCTTGTGGCCTCTTCCCTGGGCAGTGCAGGAACCTCCCAACATCCTCCTTCTTGACCCCACGACAGAAGCTCAGGAACAGCGAGGTCTGCAGGATCTGCCAGGAACAACTGCCTTAGCAACAGCTCTTCTTCATTGACAAGGTGCTGTGCAAACGCCGTCTGGAAATCTTTTCGGCCATCGCGAAAGTTTGTGGAGCTTTCCTCCAACTCGAAGGCTTGTCCTTCCCTAAACATTTGTCAAACTTTTCCCCTAGCCAAATCCTTTAGAAATCTGTGGCAAAGACTTAACTGCTATATATCAGAACTGTGCTATCCTATACAAAAGACTCTGAACCACTGGCTTTGGCCCAGGCCTATTGAGAAGACTTGCTGGTTGTATTTAACGGAAACCCTTTGCCCTGCCTATGAATGCATTTTGGCTGTCTATTCTAATAACCTTGTCTTTTCCCTCCTTTATTAAGTATCTGAAGTGCCATTTTGCTCCCACTTCATTTTGGAGCTAAACTTGTTCAGTTACGTACAGGTTGGATTTTTGTAATTTATTAGTGTGATGTTGAGCTGCTTGTGCTAGTGTAATGTTTTCTAACTGACTGAGTAAATAAATGTATATTCTTTTACCAAGAAACCTTGAGTAAGTGTATATTTGAATCACTCTATTAGTTGGTTAGTTTTTGTAACTTGTTCTACCGCTCACTCAACTCTTGAGATAAGTCTGGCTGCTCAGCCACTGCTACCACATAACTGTGTAGTACAGGCTTGTACCAAAGGTGAAATTGTACTGACACTTGTAGTCTTAATTGCATGTAGTGTTCCCCAAGGGTACTGCATGTGATTCTGCCCAACAGCTAATAAGGCAGATCCGTTCCTGGTGCGGCAGGTTAGAAAGTACATGGCGTCTAGGACAAATCTCAAAATCAGGATGGGATGGGGGAGGAAAGTGCCCCCTTGCCCGACATAATGTCTGAGTTCATGGACTATTATTCCACCTTATACTCGTCAGATTCCACTGATGATTGTGCTCAGACAGAATATCTCTCCCACTGCCCCCTACCGAAGATCACACCGAAGGAAAGGGAGGAATTGGAGGAAGATATCTCACCCGACGAAGTAAGAGCAGCAATTGCTTCCCTACCGCTGGGTAAAGCCCCGGGACCGGACGGTTTCCCAGCTATCTTTTATGAGACCTTCCAGGAGACACTGACTCCATGGTTAGTCCTGTTATACATTCCCTTTAGTAGAGCAGGCCAATCATTTGGAAGTTGTATTACTCCCCAAACCTGGTATGGACAGCACATTAGGCAGCTCATACAGCCCTATAGCCCTTATCAGCCTTGATGTGAAAATCTATGCTAAGGTGCTAGCTTCGCAACTGGATAAACTTCTCCCCAAACTGACCACCCTAATCAGTCAGGATTCATTAGGCAATGTCAGGCTTTTGACAACATAAGGCAAGTGTGCCACCTAATCGAAAAGGTCAACAAATTTAAGACCCCCGCATTGATGCTAGCGTTGGATGCCGAGAAGGCATTCGACCAAGGTGAATGGTAGTTTCTCTTCCACCCAATGGAAGTTATCGGTTTTGGGTCTTGATTCCACTCACTGGTGAGAGCAAACTCCCAAATGCCATCCCTGCGCCTGTCCATTAATGGTCATCTCTCCGGGGGATAAAGTCTTGCGAGGTACCAAACAGCGGTGCCCGCTTTCCCCACGTTTATTATTAATCGATCCATTTGAGCCGCTTCTGGCAAGAATTAGAGCTACCCCAGACATCAGCGGATCATCTCCGGGGGCGGAGAGCACAAAGTTATGGCCTTTGCAGATGACATGATCCTCCTGCTCTCAGAGCCAGACACAACACTCTTCAATTTCTAGGGAGCTTAGGCTCTTTGGTGCAGTTGCAGGCTAAAAATAAATGCTCATATGTCAGAGCTATCGAACATGTCTAACCTTACTGCCATGATCCAGGCACTGTGGGTCTCCGTACCTTGTAGGTGGGCAGAAGACAGCATAGAGTACTTGGGGGTCTGGGTCACTGGTTCTCTGGATTTCCTCTTCCGGGCTCATTACACACCCCTGTTGGAGAACGTGAAATGGCTACTAGCCAAATGGAGACCGCTGTCCATATTGTGGTTGGGGAGTTTCAATATCCTTAAAATGGTGATCGTGCCCAAGATTTGATACTATTTCATGGCATTACCAGTGGCGGTACCCCAGAGTTTTTTCAGGAATCTCCAAAAACTGGTGGGAACATTCATCTGGAACCATAAGAAACCTTGGGAAGCCATGGAACTGTTAATGGCCCCCAAAAGCAAAGGGAGTTTGGGGGTGCCAAACTTCCACCTTGTTAGAAAAGATTCCTCTTTACTCCACCTTTCCCAAACATTTTGCTTTTTTTTTAAATCTGATATGATAGGTTATTTATAATGTGCTTAATACCCAGAGGTTTCTACGCACAGACTCAGGGATCGAACCTGTGTTGCTCTGTGTCGTCTTGCTTCTAAGGTGAGCACGTTGCCACTGAGCTATCCTCCCGAGCTATCCTCTGACCTCTTTTTTTTACAGTGCAGTGAAGCATTAAGCTTCACTGCACTGGCTTTTGCTCATCTGTTATGGGGAAACTGACATGTCCTTCATGGTGTCACAACATTGTTTCCCTTAGTCTTGTTACTTTTTATCTACTTTTAGTAACTTGTTAACACTTGTAACTTTCTATCATTGTGCAATGCATTTTACCGTACAATGCAGTACAATGGGGTACACTTTCTGTTTTGCCTTAGACTAACACCCAGAGGAGTTTCCGTTACTCTAGTTGTGCTAGTTGGACAAGCTGGTGGCAGCAGTGATTTTTTACCTTTTAGTGGTGCTTTTCGTTTTAGCATTACTGTGTTTACCGCATTTGGCTAATCACAGTGGCTATTGGTCAAACATGATGATGGATATTGTCTCATTATATACTAAGATTCCTCAAACAGCTACATTAGATTTGATAGAGGAATTATTATTGACAAAACGCAGCCTGGGGATGACACTTAATTCATTTATCTTGTAGTGTACCCTGCTTTCCCTTACTGAGAATTATTTTCAGTTTAATGGACAGTTTTTCCAACAGATCCATGGGACGGCGATGGGGTCGGCAGTGGCCCCATCACTGGCCAACTTGTATGTTGACATTTTTTGAACACATGAGTATTTACAGTGAAAACAATATCTTTAAGTTGCACCGAACTCTGTGGAAGAGGTATATCAATGATGTGCTTCTGGTGTGGGACGGAGATGAACCCACACTGTTGGCATTTTTTGAATGGTTGAACAGGATTAATCCTTTTCTTAAATTCACTTTGAACTATAGTAGGGAACGGATAGATTTTCTGGATCTCACCATCGTGGCAAATCTTTTGACTAAAAGGTTAGAGCTTAAACCATTTCATAAAGCTACAGATTGTAACTCTCTGTTAAGGTACAGCTTCCATCGAAAATCTTTGAGAGACAATTTGCCGTTTGGACAATTTTTGAGGCTCAAACATAATAATAGTAGTAGGGATGCGTTTCTTTTGGAAGCTGAGACGCTGAGTAAGAACCTTGTACAGCGTGGTTACCCAAAAAAGATTGTCAAACGGTCATTGAAAAGAGCTTCTAACAACCATTGTGATGCTTTGTTAGAGTACAAGCCTAAACCTAAACCTGCAAGATCTGATACATTAGTGTTTGTGAGTACCTTCAACCACCTGTCTAATCAAGTGGTGAGAATTGTGAAGAAACATTGGCACATCTTGTCAAAGGCAAAAATCCCCATTGATGCTCCGCATTGTGCCTTCATGCGTGGACGCAATATGAAAGAATTGGTGAGCAGGAATGACGTTAGTGAAAGGCGTAACCCACAGATCACAATTACAGAACAATGGGGCTTGACAAAGTTTTGAGAGCATGCACCCTGCGGGATGTGTGTCTGTTGCCAATTCACAAATAGGACCACTGAGGTGGATATTGGGTTACCCAGATTCTGGGAACAAAAAACTTTTACCAATTGTAACACTAGCAAAGTAGTGTATGCTATTTAGTGTCCTTGCCCCAAATTATACATCGGGAAGAAGGAACGGGAGATCAAGGTCTGTATTAGTGATCATAGGAGCTGTATTAAGAATAGAATCATTGCACCCCTATGGTGGGACATTTTGTCATGCATGATCATAGCTGTGAAGATCTAAAGTGGACAATTCTAAAAAAGATACTAACAACAGTTCTGTAGACAAACAGATTTTGTGTAGAGAAGAGATGAGACTTATTTTTGTGGGTAATAGCCATCTACGGAGTTTAAATGAACACATGGACTGGAATGTATAACATCTTGTCCAGTAAGAAGTAGTGTTTCATAATACATCTGAGTGTTCTCTATTTGTTAATCAGTTGGTGATGTACTTCATTATTAATTTGTCCCTCAGTGTTCGAATGTGTTCTACCAGATTTGTCGATTACCACTTGGCACCGAGGACTAGAGAGGTCTGTGTGGATTGTGTGGGTACCACTGTGTTGTGATCAGGGTATAATGATGGACCCATTCCAAGATGGCCGCCGCACGTTGTTGTTACGTTACGTTGTGCCAATGGGGATCATACGCAGCCTTTATTGACAAGCGTTTGCTTGCAGTCTTTCCTCGGAAACACACTTGGCGAAGTGGAGAAGTTGTGAATGGGTCACCAACTAAGTGGTTAGTGCCAAGATGGTGTGTGCTGTTGTTGTGGTGGTATGTTAGGGAGAATTCTCATTTCATAGCTAATTTCCCTTACCTTTAGAGTCCCCCAGCAGCTTTGCTGGATTTCAAGGGTTGTTTCTTTTTACCTGCTAAGAGTGAGACTCTTTTTCCCACTCTTAGGCATTTCTACTATGTGTGTTCTATGCTATTTTTGTGTTTAATGCCTATGGGATTTTCTCTCACCCATAGGAACCATCTTTATTCACATGTGTTACACAGCACCCTCAGTGCAGTGACACAGTGGTGTCGTAACGACCCCCAAACATAGACTCCATACCCTGGGACTGACTACTGTCTCCCAGCACATGTAAAGTCCCCATTGACTTTACTAGTCAAATCTGGCTGGTGGCAGTGGTTACTACTATAAATATTCAACCTCAAATATTTTCCTATGGGATTTTCCCATTGTTCGAGGCTAACATTTTTACTGACAGCCTCTAACATACCGCCGGTTTATTTTATTATTCACTTTACTCCGGTAGGTTTCAATTGCCAGAACTTTACTACAAATTATTTCTCGTGTTTTACTCTAAACTCCTAACCCAGGTCGGGGATCCTTTGTTCGCTCTTTTGGCGGGCTTCTGCCAAGAAGCCCTCCTTTCGGCACCTCTGAGTCTGGGGTGGGTCTGTTGTTTGGGAGGGGGAGTAGAACCCCTGGACAGAGTTTCCGCAGAAACTCAGGTCACACTCTAACCTGATAGGCTGGAGGGTCTCCCGCCAAGAAGACCACTCCACTGTGTGAGTGACAGCTAGGCTGTATGAATGGGTCTCTTTCTGCATAAAAGCAGGGTCCTGAGGACTGGAAGAGCAAGACATCGCCACTGGAACTACGGAACCGAAGGGGAGAGAAGCCACAGACCTCTTCAGCATCTACACCACCGGTGAAGCCCTGTCGGATCATCTCACCACTTTTCTTCCACACAACGAGAGGAGATCTTCATCGAAAGAGCCTCCTTCCCTTGAGCTGGTGGGACCAACCAGTTCACCTATCGCTTCCCCGGACCTGCCTTGGTCGAATCGACAGTGCCCAGCACTTGGAGACCGGATAGCCAGGCAGCTATCGACCCGGACCGCGATTAAAAGGAGTGTACCTTTTAAACTTAGTTTGGCAGCACCGCGGCTGGTTTCATCCCTGGGTAGTGCAGTGACTCGAACCTTCCTCCATGACGAGAGCCTCTCTTCCTCTGCTGGACCCCTCAACCTGCAGGAACTACCAGGAACAACCGCCACCGCAGGAGCCACTTATTCACGTTTAAGGTACATTGTTCCACCAGGCCTCCCTTTCCCCGTGGTAGCCCTAAAGGTGTTTTAAATCCTTTATCTACTTGTTGGGTTGGCCGCCCTCTCTCTTAACATTGTCTTTCACCTCACATCTACCTTTTCAATATTCGTCTAGCAAAGACTTGACTGCAGCTACAAGAACATTTTTGCTCCTAAACTCTTGGTCCTGTACCACTGACTCTGGCTCAGGCCTATTGACTCTGGCTGATTTGTTAGATCTGCTCTCACTAGATTAATTTTCAATGAGAAATGTGTTGATGCACCTGAATCTTCTAAACCCCTCTACTTTCTACTGTTTTAACTTGCGGTGTGCCATTTTGCTCAGTTTTAATTCACGTATCTTTCTTCAAAAGTGTTATTGTGCATTACTTGTTCACAAAACTTCAGGGAAGTGTTGCTAGGGGGTGTCTGAAGATATTTCGGTTTAACTTGTGCTTTCCTACCCTTTCGTTAAATTGCTAGAGTGCCATGTGTAGTTGGTTTTCACTGTGCCGTTTTGCTTAGTTTTCACTCTACCACAAACTTGTCTACAATTGAATAGGGAGTTGTATATTCTTTTCCTTGACTAAACTTAACTTGCTTTATCAACTGTGATTCATGTGTTGAACTAGATGTGTATAAAATAAATATATATTCTCTTTTTGATACAAAAGCTTTGGTCAGTGTTTCCTTGTTCCATAGTACTGTGATACCTATTGTGTAAACCCTGAATACTG
The DNA here is from genome assembly GCF_040938575.1 of Ambystoma mexicanum. Taxonomy (NCBI): domain Eukaryota; kingdom Metazoa; phylum Chordata; class Amphibia; order Caudata; family Ambystomatidae; genus Ambystoma; species Ambystoma mexicanum. The sequence goes on along the minus strand of NC_090931.1, from coordinate 230,027,953 downwards.
CTCATCTCCCTCTTGAGAAAAGTCTTACTGATTAGCCACAGCTACCAACTAAATCTTTGTGGTACAGACTGATACCAAAGGGGATTTATTGCTCTCACCTGTAGTCCTAGTCCTGGGTAGTGCACCCTGAGGGAACTGCACGGGATTCTGCCTAACATGGTACTCGGTCAGATATAGCGGTCACCAAAGGGGCATTTGTTAGCTCCAGTACGAGCCGGTTCAGGCGCATCAACACTAATAACGGTTTTGTTGTTGCCGAACCATAGGCTGTGTTCAGCTGACAATAGGGGCAATTGTTGATTATTACAGTGTTGTCCCCTCTGTTCCTTGTTGTCAGGGACATGGCGGTGCAATTCGTTTGAGTGGCACTAGATGGTGTAGTGAAGACACCATATAGAGGAGCGGCAACTGTGAATATCGAGAAGATGCATCGGTATAGATCGACATCTGCACGGACTGGTAGAATAACATCTGTACCTGCTTTGATTAGGGCAGACCGTGTTTGCAGGTCTACAGCACATACGACGGTTGAATTGACTGTACATTTGATGAGTGTTTGATATTGTATTTATCCTATTGTAGCCCAATACAGCCGGTGTGTGATTGCTGTGACTGCCCTGATTGACATCACACTAGCTTTAAGGACAAAGGCGGGGTGTTTTGTTCGGACTACTCTTAAGAGACGACAGTTGCAATCTATGCAGTTGTAAGGGTGTAAGTACATATTTGGCTCGCCAGACCTTGCACTTGGGGTGTTTGCAACGTAGGTGTTTCCTTTCACCTGCCCTGTGCCTCCTACTTTTTCACTTCTCGGTGGGTCTTGGACAGGTTGTATCTTTTCAGTTACATCCATCTACTGCATGTGGTCTACACTGTGATGCTAATAGCCTCGTTCAAGGTGCTTGGCAGGTAAAGATACAGGCACCTTCATATTATGCACATAATTAGTGCTTGTTGGTCTCCCTGATTATGTTTCTAGGGACATTTGGTTGGTGTGTCTAAAACGCTGATGTTCTATGTCCCGACACAGGGGTGCAAGGTGGTGGTGTTAATGAGTAAGATGAATCAATTGACATGGTTTTTCCGGTACATCAGGTGTTAATGACACTTGATGTACCTATTTGATGTGGATGTGATAGGGTGCCTTCGGCCCCACACTGCACACTGCTTATTAATTTAGTGGTTGTTTGCAGACTAACTTGGTGTAATCATATACCTAGTCTAATTTAGTGACTCTTGTTTCTGTGTTATTCACAGGTGAGCTCTTGACGTTGTCCACATGCTTGTGCTTTTTTATGTCCATCCTTGAAAATTCCAGACCTACTTACCCCTGATGAATTTCCGCAAAATGAATTACGAACGGAAAGAAACATGTTGGGTTGGGGAATTTAAGTATGTTGTATGTTGAACAATGAAGCAAGCAGTGAAACACATTGAATTGATTGCAGAATGTGTTTGTGTTCCGTTTTTTTGCACTTTATCATGTGTACATTGATTTAATAGTGATAGGAAATTTTACTGTATTTTAGAGTGTTGCTTCCTTTTTTTAGACTATGGTGTTAGGAGTGTATTAGACATCAGATATGTGAGGATGTATGGTTGTTTGTGTATGACTGAGGTATGTTTGGAGTTTATTTTCAGGGAATGTAACATGGCTACGTGTGTGTATTGGTAATAGTACAATATTTCTCAGCACTTTACTTGATTTGTTTTAGTATATTATAGCGTTGTTATACATTGCTGATTTTTAGAATCTTACTGTTGATTTTTGAACATGTATTAATTAATAAAACTATTTTAATCATGATTTCAGGACTTGAACTGAATTGAATTGTTTCACCTCATATGTTATTTGTTCTCATGTCCAGATTTACAATACATAATGATATGTTCATTATAGGTGTTGTTTGCATAAGTGTGTGATCACGTTCAGAGCTCACCAACAGAAACATTAGTGTTGTGATATTTTTGTTTAGGTATATATACTGGTTCTTTCCAGGATAGACCACAATACAGATATACCTGGTATACCTTGTTGCTTCTGTTTGCTATGGTCAAACATGACCATGCCACAAGATGTTCTGCTTGTTCTTTGGCCATCTTGTCTTTTGTCCTGCTTCCTGGCCTCTGAGGCCAGGAAAATCCTTATCTGGACTAACATTGCCTGGGAAAGCAGGCTTTTATCGAGCTACTTGAGGGCTATCTGTGTTTGCTTCCAGGAATGTGCTGGGACTGTCTGTCCCTATCCACATACTGGTGCCAGTGTGTCTCAGTGGAATGAATGTGTTTTAATGCCAGTGGTCCTGACTGGACCAATGCTGGTGCGTGTGTCTGGGGTGGGTGGGGGTGGAGATTTGGCATTGGCTAGTGGAGGCTGCTGCTCTTACCTGGCTTTTTGGATAAGAAGAGAACCCCTGCACCCATTCCAGAGAGATCCTGGAAGAAAAAGGAGCCAATATTCCTGTCCAGCTACAAGATTTACAAAGAGACCATGGACTCGTCTGAAGAAGGCTTGGCAGCCAACTTCTGCTGCAGCTCCAGTATGGCCCTGTCCTCTGGAAAAGACAAGTCAGGCACTTTACACCAAGTGCATACACCTGGCACCAGTTAGCTCTCCTCAGATGAATAAAAGGCAATACCTAAAGACGCACTCTGAGCAAGGCGTAATGCGAGCAGGAGCAGAACTTCTGCGATGAGGGCACACCTACTGGAGCAGAGCAACGAACCAAGGGACAAGAGCAGGGGGCCAAAACCCCCATGGGTTTCCTACTGGAGGTTGCTGCCTCCAACAGACTACGAAAGACACATGGAGAAGGCCAGATCCCATAAATGAAGATTGCATTGTGTTCCAAGGACGCCAGCGACCCTCGCAGGTGTATAGTGGTAATGGAGTGGTCTGGCAAAAAGAAGTAGCCCATTCAAAACTCTCTGTGAAAGGTACATTGTTTGAAGTTATAAAGCAAGCAAATAGTAAAACCAAATTAAGTGAAAGTAACAGTGAACTTTTTGAGTCGAAGTGGTCCTGCAGTGGTCTAGTAGAAGCGCTACGCACATTTGAAAGTCTTCAAAAGGGGTCCGAGCCTGACTGAGGGAGACCCGAAGTGCAATAAACTTGAGAAAGGGAACACCTTGTAAGTTTGTGTTGAACTGTGACGTGAGCGGTCTGAGCCTTCCTGAACTATGTGCTGTAAGGTCTGAGCCCAGCAGAGGTGGACCTTTGTGAACTTTACGTTGGAAATACAATTTTGGAAAGTCAAGAAAAAGACTTCTGACGTAGAAGGCCAGTAGGCTTCAATCACGGTTTGGAATTGATTAGAGTGTTAGAAACTGAGCAAGAGTGTGTCATCCTGCCTACAGGGACAGCTTTACTCTGTGATGTGCAACTCGAGGAGGAGAGCTATTTCAACTACTTTTTCTTTTGAAAGCTCATTTTTCTTTTTGCATACATTTATCCTATTACACTTTTTGTATAATAGATACGGCAGGCATTAGGTTTTGTTAGAATAGGCCATTTTATTTGAGTGACACCAGGACTGTTTTTTGTATCATTTGATGGGAGAGACTACTCCCATCTTAGTTATAGGGCAAATTAGGAGTTTTTCCAAACCCAACATTTTCAATAAAGGTTTAACAAATTGCATCCATTCTGTCAGTGTCATACTTGTGATACCATGCCTTCCCTACAGAACTCAAATCCTTTGACAAAAGCAAGCAGGAATTTGGGATAGGATAAGGAAACAGGTTCAGATACTCACAATAGAGGCATTAGCTTTCGAACCCATAGGTCAAGAAGGTGGCGACTAGGGCACTTACTTCCTTTGAGAGGTATGTCAACACTAACACAGGGGATAAGCATTTGGTAGCAGCACTGTATAGAATAATTGCAGAGGGCCCGCAGACCCCAGAATGGACTTACATGAACCAATGAGAAGTCACAGTGGGGCACCTGATAGTGGGGGGCAGTGCTTTCAACTGTGGGCAGATTTACCCAAACTCACACAGGCTATTCAGATTCAGGAGATGTGGGTTAAGGTAATGGTTCAATGGCATCTTACCCCTGAAAAACTGTATAGGTTCTACCCGGCTGTATCAGCACTATGGACATGATCTGCACAGCAATGAATATGATCTTTGGCTCTCAGATCCAGGAAAAGGTTGGGGAGGCCATGTTGGGGATGTGCAGGGTCCTGGGGAACCTACCTTTGAAGGTGCAAAGGAAGGCATGTGATCTTGAGGGTGGCAGCAGTGATGTTAGTGGCACATAAATTGAAGCAGAAATTCCCCCCCCACAGAGCACGTATGGGTTGGCAAGGTTTGGAAGTATGTTGCCCTGGAGTGGGTGACCTACTCGATTCAGGGGGACTCCCAGAATTTTCTGATAGAATGAGACCTAGTCATGAGGTTTCTTCAATTGGACTCACAAGCTGTCTGGTGTCCGCTGAGACTGCAATTGTTAGATTTGGTGTGTTCAGTTGTCTACAAAATAAGGGAAGAACTTGTTGAATGTCCACAGGGGTCACAGTTGTTACAGTTCGTGGAGAGAGTTTGGGGGAAGGAGAGGAGTGGCGGGGGGGGGTTTAAGACTTGGTATTGGGCCTCCTTCACAATCACTATCTTGAGAACTTAAGCCCAAAGAGGATTCGGGTGTTTGAGCTGGTTGAGGTGGCCTATCGGCTGGGGCTGTGAGGAGGCTTGACGATGTAGACTGCTTTGCAGTTGTTGGGGGTGGTAAGGAGAGGGGCGGGCTGTGGGGTTGGTGTTGTATTTGATATAAGTACATTTAAAAATAAAAGGAATCAAAACCTGAATGCTTTCAAATTGTAAATAATTATCTCTAATTTTATATGGGCCTTGACTCCCTTTTGATTCAACATGCTCCATTAGTAAAGACAAGAAGGCTTGATTTTTATATCATAATGACCATCTGTCTATTTTTAAAAGAATAACTTTCCTTCCCTTTACTCTTTTAAGAAAAGTGAGCCTCATATATTGTTTTAGGTTAGATAAAATAATTGCATACTCTCAATTTAAGAATCTTGATTATTGTATAGGTAGTAGGAAATCCTAGAAATTAGATATCATATATTATACTCTAGACTTACAAACCGGTAGTCTCAGATATTAACTGGGTACATAGTTATAACTTGAAAAGTGCACACAACTAACTCGCTGCAATGCTTCATGATGAAATAAAATACCAAATAGTCACACTGTTGATATGGATAATTCTGGGAGTGACACACCAAATTCTCAGATGGGGTTAATATCAATTTATCCGAAAAGGTTGACAAATCCGGGTGTGAAACTGGCAATAAGCTCACACAATAGGAAAACAGCAAGGAAGCCAGACTGTAACCCAGCATGGAAATGTTCTCTGCATCACATATTGATCCCTCTGGATCCAAGGCTCCAGGATAGCTCTGCATAAAAGCATCAAAACGCTCATTTCTCTACACCCGTACTCCCTTTCTCTCCCATTTATTCTAGTTTTACACATGCTGACTTGATGAGAACTTACATGGTCCTCAGGCTCATTCAATCACGTAAATATGAGTCTGGAATGAGCCCTGTGGAACCATAAATTACCACGAATGCATGCAGCAGAATTGGCTTTTCCACATCAAATGCAACTTCGAAATGGATCAAGTCTCTCACCACTTCTTCTCAAGATATACCTGGCTTTGCACATTAAGCTAATTGAAAGCAGGTGCTAACATGTTGCAACTATGCAGATGACAATCTTCAAGATGACAATGGATACTGATTCAAATAATTCACTGAATAGCTGCCTAGATGAAAAAATATTTGGCTGACGTTTGGAACCATATCAAGTTAATCCAAACAAAATGGAATTCATGGTCACCCCACACAATAACAAAGGACCACACACTCTGCTCGCCTAGCCCATAGAAATGGGAATGAGACCAGAAACCTCTACCATGGACGGTGGACTTACACTAAAACCACTGTCAACACCTGTTCTGAAATGATTCTACCATCTAGGTTGAGTCAGATACAGCATTCCATATCTCAGTTTCCCTCACAGGACCCTCGTCACCATCTCCAAGATATTGTCAAGAAACAACAACACAGATAGTCAGCCATGCCGAGGTATAGACAACCTCACCACGAAATTACAAGGCATCCAAAACATGGCTACAAGACTCATACTAAGACTAAACAGGAGGCAACACAACACTCCAGACCTGAAAAGCCGTCACTGGTTATCAGTGAAGAAAATAATCCCTTTTAAAGCACTCTGCACCTCACACAGAGTAGTGCATGGTCAGAGGGAAGAATTCCTTCAATTGAAAGTCACACTCTACCAACCCTCAAATCCAGCAATGAATCCAGGCGCTATGAGAAAAACAACTATATAGCTGCAGACTTCTCCACCCTCATAGCAAAACACTGGACAACAGAAGACCATTTAACACTGGGAAACTGCAAGGTACCTGGCCTTTCAATACACAGGCACAGAGAAATACAACCTGGTGAGAGACAAAGTACAAAAGGCCACCACAAAATCGCCACATTTCTACAACCCAGCACCCATTCAACAAACTTCAAGCTTGATTGACATCAATGACCAACTAGGAACAACCAACAAAAACCCAAATCACAGCAACCAAATTGCATAGTGCTAGCATACCAAATGGGCGTAGACTATTCAGGCATCACCGCTGCCACAAGAGACCCCTGCAATTACACATGGAACTAACAAACAACAAGAAAGAAACCTGCAGGAAAACACAAATAGTAGCTGCTCAAACGCTTGGGACAAGTAGATGCTACAAACCTAAGGATAAAAAACATCTCATAACAAAGAGTGAAACAAAATCTACAGCACATAGCAAAATAACCTTTCTTTAGGAAATCTACCACCCAACCAACAAAGGCCCAACCTGGTTGAATAAATGGAACAAACAACCAATGAGGAGGGGGGAAAAACAGTACTTCATAATCTGCAATTTTATTGGCACACAATGTCGCACAGGTGCAATCCTCTAGCAACAATCCCATTAGTAAACCTGACACTCAACAGTAAAATAAATTTCACCATGAAGAATAGAAAGACCAAATTAAGAAACTGAAACATACCTGCAAATATATTACAACAGAACTGACCCAAAACTCCTCTGTACCAAAACAACACTGAAGTGCAGTTATTAAAAAAAAAAAAAAGAATCAGCCTGCATTAACTCAATCAAAACCCAAAACAACAGGATCAATGAGAAATCAACGTACATCAAACCAACTTTGCTCGCAAACAATGCACGAAGAATGTAACCTAGTAACAACCTCATCCTCTTGTTTCATACAATCTCATTCAACGCATGTTCACCAACACAAACATCTAAACTAAACCCTCAACCAACCAGTCACAACTCTACATCTCTCCAAACAACCTGCAAAGTATACCACTGGCCAAAACACCCAGAACCCCTGCCCGCAGATGCCTGAGGCACAGCATCTGGAAACAGAAATTCCTCGTAGGAAACAAATCAAAATCCACCTTGAAAATACAACTGCACAGATGCCAGTTGCTCCGGGTTAACATGCACCAGCAGTAAAGCACAGCACCTGTTCTATCTTCTACTCCCTAACCAACAACCTCCTTTTTGTTTCATATCCACGTGAGCAACTGCAGACCATGAAAATGGACCTACAAATCCCAACAACATAACACAGACTGCTTGAGCACACCTTGGGACCCACTCAGAACCAATGCACCATTTTACTCTGGCAATATTTACACAACTCACCCTCAGGCTCTGTAATTCCACAAATAGAAGTCTGGGGTGAGCATGCTGGAACCAAAATACCATAACTACTTCCAGGAGAAGTGTATGTTCTTACCTACATTCACATCTCGGAACCCACACACCAAATGCAACACTTTTACTCTAGGAATAATTATGACAATCTTCATTCTTTGCTTATTGCCTATAACTTAACACATTTAACTAGATATTGCTACAACATCTCATAGGGCATGTACATAACAGATCTCACTCACAACTTTCAAACACTTTCCACCGGATCCTTAAACCACACCTCCTTCCCTTCCAATCCCATCCCTCCCTCTAAATCACATTCTGACTTGAGAGATCTGATTTGAAAAGGCTGGTCTGGACACAGTAAACCCAGGTGCTATGGGAACACCATGGTGCTTACAAAAGATGCAAAACACAACAAACCGGTAGGATAATAAATTGTGAATTAGAATACACTGAGTAAATGTATTATGTAAATATGTCAAGGTTTGAAATTGTTCAAAGTGTGGAGTCATTCATCAAGGGTGATATGATATATGATATGGTATTTGTAACGCGCCTATACACATGTGTTTCAAGGCGCGACGAGGCAGGGAGGGGGGGACAAGGGGAGACAGACAACGATCTTACTAGGCCAGGTGTCATTCAGATCGCGCAAGTGCAGGGGTGGGGGAGGGGGAAAAGTGCAAGGGGAAGGGGAGGGGGGAAGTGCAGTACAAGGTAAGTGGCGTAACGTAATAAATAAATAAATAAATAGGGCCAGGTGGTGGCAAGTGTGAGGTAAGTGCAGAACAAGTGCTGGGGGAGGGGGGGGGCTGTAGGGATACAGAGACAGTCCCGCAGTGCAAAGGGGTTCCAGGGCATCAGTGCAAGTGGAGAGTGGCGGGGCCCAGGGCCGAGGCCATTTAGAGTGGTCCATTTGCAGGATCAGTGCAGTTTCAGTGAGGAATTAAATTAGCTGTTCAGCAGGGGAGAGGGAGAGAGAAAGCAGAAGCAAAGAGGAAGGTTTTGAGGTGCTTCCGGAACCGGAGATGGTTCTCCTCAAGTTTCAGGGAGGCAGGAAGGCTGTTCCAGAGGGAGGCCCCTGCCGCGGAGAGAGATCTACCCCCAGCTCGTTGCTTCGAGAAGCGGCTAACCCTGAGGGAATTGGAGGCGGATGAGCGAAGGGCTCGGGAAGGAAGATATTTGGGAAGAGAGAGTTGAAGGTATTTAGGACCCAGGCCCCAGAAGGCCTTGTGGACAATGCAGAGGGTTTTGAACTTTATCCTCGCAGCCACTGGGAGCCAGTGTAGAGATTTCAGTCCTGGAGAGATACGGTCCCTGGGCTTGAGGCCAAGGACAAGTCTCGCAGTTCTGTTCTGGATGAGTTGCAGGGGGCGGAGAGTGGAGGCAGGCAGATTAAGATAGAGGCTGTTACAGTAGTCCAGCTTCGAGAGAACCAGGGCTCGGGAGACAGTGAGCTTCTGGGGGAAGGAGAGGAAGGGAAGAATACCTCTGAGGAGGTGCAGCTGGTAGTGTGACCTCTTGGCGATGTCAGAAATATGAGGAGAGAAGGAGAGTGTGGAGTTGAAGATGACCCCAAGGTTTTTTGCCTTGCAGGTAGGAGCAGGGAGGGGGTCAAGGGGGCAGGCCAGAGAGCTACAGGGAAGGAGGGAGTGGGAGTACCGATGAGTAGGATCTCAGTCTTACTAGCATTAAGGCAGAGGTCATTGGCGGCACACCATTCTTGGATAGCAGACAGACAGTAAGAGATGAGGGAAGGAGAGGGGGAGGCTGAAGGTAGCCTGAAGATGAGTTGGGTATCGTCCGCATAGCACTGGAAATTAGGGCAGAGAGCGGCGATGCGGTGGGCAAGGAGTGCCAGATACTGGTTGAACAGCCAGGGAGAGAGATTAGATCCCTGGGGGACACCACAGGTGGAGAAAAAGATGTCGGAGAGGAAGGACCCCAGTTGGACCTGGGAGGGTCGATTTGAAAGGAAAGAGGTCAACCACGCCAGAGCCTGACCAGTGATGCCCAGGTTTTCCCGGAGACGGTTGAGCAGGATGGCATGGTTGACAGTGTCAAAGGCAGAGGAGAGATCGAGCAGAATGAGAACACACGGAGTGTTGGAATCGAGGTTCAAGAGCAGGTCTTCACTGATGTTCAGGAGAGCAGTTTCCGTGCTTCTGGCAGCTCTGAAGCCAGATTGATGGTCATGAAGACTACCAACAGATTCAGCATGGAGGTTAAGCTGGGAGATGGCCAGTTTCTCCAGGAGCTTGCCCAGGAAGGGAGTGATGGAGATAGGGCGATAGTTAGCCGGGCAGGAGGGGTCGGAAGAGGGTTTCTTGAGAAGAGGCTGCACAAGGGAGTGCTTGAGGGGGGAAGGGAAGACTCCAGAGGCGAAGGAGTGGTTGCAAAAGTCAGCCAGGGCAGGAGCCAGGGAGTCGATGTGGTCCTTGATAGTTTTGGAGGAACAGGGGTGAACCTGTTTAGACGAGACTTTCATAGATCGGACTTGTCTGGAAACCTCGTCAGCAGAGAAAGGTGGAAAGGCAGAGAAAGAGGGAGGAGGGGTGACCGCAGAAGGGCCAGAGGAAGGGTCGGGTAGGGAGGGAGGGAGGTGAAAGGAGGAGAGCGAGGACAGGATGTCCTGAGTTTTAGAGATGAAGTGAGAGGCCAGTGCAGTGCAGAGGGCCTGGGAGGGGACAGGAGAGGTAGAGACTGCAACAGGGTTGGCCAGCTCCTTGCAGATTTTAAAGAGTTCGGCGGAGTTGTTTGATGCCGCAGAGATGCGGGCTTGGATAAGGGCTCTCTTCTTGGTGAGAACGGAGAGCCGGTACTGCCTTTGGAGCAGGCGGCAGGCCAGTTTGTCAGAGGATGAACATGAAGCACGCCATTTCCTCTCTGCAACCCTGCACTTGCGTTTTAGGGTGGCGAGATCCAAGTCATACCAGGAGGGTATGATAAAGGGTGATACCTTTAATAGTGCAACAGGATTAAAGGATGTGTAGCAGATATATCCTGTTGCATATAATGCCATCTCAGGTCTTTCCTAGCCTCATTCCCATCTAAAGTTTAGAAAGTACTGGGTCCCTTTTTCAGTGGTTTTAAGTCTTGGACAACACATTCTCCATCCACTGTCTTTTAAGCTTCGCTGGTTCCATAGAGGGCAGGTAGGTTCCATGTTAAAGACCAATGTGCACCATATTTCTTGTAAACAATTAATTTCTGCCACTAAATCGGGTTGTCTAAACCCATAAACTTCCATGAAATACTCTTTAATCTTCATCAGATCTAAACTAATGTGCTGGCAGGTAATAATATCTAGAGAGGCACAGTTTGCAGATCCCTAGTGTTTTGCTTGCAGATTGGTACACTTGTTTCAATTTGAACCCTCTAGCTGATGTTATGGTAGATCTTGAGAGTATTTTACAAACACACACACATGCCCACACACAGAGACACAAACACATGACATATGTCCAGACAAAAACCTTATTAATTTAATGTATTATTAATGTGTTATAGCTTAGCATAAGCTTTTCACATTTCATAAATGACATAGAGTAAATGATTTTTTGTAACAACATCTAAGAAAATATACATTAAGATGATTTTTAAAAAGAGAGACAACGGCAATAGTATATAAAAAGAATTTCAACATAACTAGAGTACAGAGTACCAATGGAAAAGAGAACAGAGGAAACATAAAATGAAAATTAGGAATAGTTGACAAGCAGATGGCCAAAGCTAAAACCAGGCATAAACAGTATAGTACCATCAATAGAAAATGAAAAAGAAAAATATCTAGATAAAGTATACTGAATACATTAATATTAATTAGTGATTGCATGTTTTGAGTCTATTACATATTCTAAAGTGTAGAGTTCCAAGAGACAGATTACTAGTGCAGAGACTTATTGGTTCATCGATGAAACACTGGTAGGAGTTGGCATAATAAGACAGCAGGATGTCTATATAGTTATATCCAGTAATTTCTCGATAGTCAGCCACACATTGTACATTGCAATATAAAGTTTCAGTCCGCTTGTGTTGATCGCACTTAACCAGAAATCATTGCTACTGATATGGTCCAATCTGTGGACAAAGTCCACATAGCATGTTGAATAGACTTCTAGCATAGCAGGACATCTGGTGAGGACATGTTTGCCAGTTTCAATCTTAGATCTGTCCATGCAAAGTCAGCAGTATTGTTCCGGTATGGTGAGCTTGTTCATTATCCCACTTATAGCCGATACCGGAAGCTGGTTGATCCTAAGCAGGAGAATAAATCGTCCCAGGCGCGGTGAGGGGCAGAGAGTCAAATATGGTGATGGTTTCTGAAAGGTGTAATTCATATATTGGATGAATTTTTAGCGCTTCAGGTCTTCCAGGTGCACAAAATTGTTGATCCAATCATACAGTTTGGATTTCTTAAATAGTGCTCTACGTGAAGAGGCTATGTCCCCTTGTGGCATTTGAGTCCAACCAATCATTTCCAGGTAACAGTCCATTTGTTTTTTCAAGAGTGGATATGAGGAGGACTTGTTGATTTCGCAGTGCATGGAAGCCAGCAGGAGATTATCTGTGTGCGGTGTCATTTTTAAATATAGATCAGCCCTTTTTCTGAGTACTAGTGATTTCCATGAAATGAGGCCCAGTTCTAGTCTGAGGATGGACATGAGTATGCATGCCGGAAGTCTGAGTATTTTCTTCCAGAATTTTCCTTCTAATATCTGCAGCCACTCCATGTCCATCAGTTGTAGTGCTTCTAATCCATAAATTATCATTGGTGCTATCACCTGGAGGTATAGTTGACGTGGCGCCCAAATGGTGTACCCACAATGAGATATGGAGAAGCAATGTATCAAGCCTGTAACTTGGGCCGCTCGCATGATTCTAGCCTGTTTACACATAGTGTATTGCCCCTTGGGCTCAATCCTAATGCCCAGGTATCTGTAGTAGGGGGTGTACTGATTTGCATTCCCATGTATTTTAACAATCACTCGTGGTATCTTCTTACTACTGAAGACTAACATCTGGGTTTTATTCAGATTGATTGCCAGGCTGTTCTTTTGAGTATAAGACCATAGAGCCTCTGCTGACCTTCGAAGACCACTAATGGTGTGGTCCATGATGACTAAGTCGTCAGCATATGCTAGGACCCAACAATGCGCGGCACCAATCTTAGGGGGACAGTTGTGTTCCAGTGCTAATATTTTAGGTACATCGTGGACAAACTGATTATATAGTATTGGTGCCATGACACATCCTTGTTTTACTCCACAATTTTGTCCGATCTTATTGGTCATGTTCCCCTTAGAGTCTAGCTTCAGAGAGACTGTAGTATTGTGATGTAATAGTCTAAGATAGTGTAGTATTTCTTTGGGGCAACCCAGATTCTCAAGTTTAGACCACAGTAATTCCCTAGGGACTAAGTCAAAGGCAACCTTGAAGTCTATAAATAGTGCATATAGGGGCGGATTGCCTTGTGTTCTGGCCTTATTTCGAAGTATATCCATTACTACCAGGTTGTGTACTGTAGAATATCCACCCCTAAAGCCGCATTGAAATCGTTCTAGAATCCCCTCTCTGTCTGCCCATATTTGTAGATCATGTAGTAGGTATGCCGTGAATAGTTTGCCCGTGCAGTCCAGCATAGACAGTAAACGGTAATTCGAGGGGTCTGACCGGTCTCCCCTCTTATAGACCGGCACCAGGATTGCTGTCTGCCAAGATTCCGGGATATACCCATCGTTCAGGATCTTTTCAATTAATATCTTCAGTACTTCTGCCCAGTATTCCGGATTGCTCTTTAGGATGACATTAGCTAGGCCATTAGGACCAGGGGCTATCGATGTTTTGAGCTTTTTTATCCTGGTGATCAGTGATTCAACTGTCACCTTAAAAGGGGGAGTAGGTCGGCCTAGGATTTCCATCTCCTGGGACTGGCCAGGGGCGGTGTAGTTGCGAGTTCTCAGAAATTCCTCCCACTGTACTATGCCAATTGGGTTAGACAAGGAGCTGTTGGTGTCTCCCCTTGCCATGCTCAGCAGACCCCATTTATATTGAGAGTTCCCTGTGCAAAGTATTTGGACTGTCTTTCGCCATTTAAGTAGTTTAGTTGTATATCGTTTCTGCCTGAGCCATGCTCTAAAGGCGTTTTTTCGTTTCTTACTTAAATTCAGGTAACTGTTCCATGTTATGGAAGTTTTGTGCAGCTTCCTAAGTTCTGCTCTTAGTATTCTTTTGGCGTCTCTGATTTCAATGTCAAAAATATTAGTGGATTTAACTTCTGGAGCCAGCATATTTGTTTTGACAGTTGCGTGATTATACGAGAATGAAGTAATCCATTCTTCAATCTCATTGCTCGTCATAGCAAGAAGCTTGTCGCAACCCATATTTGACTTATCAATCGTGTGCTCTGCAGCTCTTTTGATATTTTTGTCTGACCAGCGGATGTTTGAGGAGGCATGGTTCGTCGCCAGCTCTCCAACAGGTCTGGTCCGGGAGTGCTGTACCATGTAGTAGAATGTTAGTGTAAGTTTTGCATGATCACTCCAGTCATTGTCTTTAATCTTCATGTCAGTGATCCAAGTGGCCATAGATGGGCTGACATAGATGTAGTCCAATGTACTTCTGGATTTAGTATTGCCCCAAGTAGGTTGTCCAGGGTAATCGCTGCTTGTTCTGCCGTTTAGAATTTCAAAGTTCCATGAATTGAAGAAATTGAGCCATAGTAATACCTCAGGGTTTGCACCTGCATGACTCATCTTGCCTATTCTTTTCAGCAAGGGATTGTTGCTGGTACTCACATCTCCCACTAAGTGACAGTTGAAGTCGCCAGCAATTATTACGAGATTTTTCCTTACATCTGTCATCCACTCAATCATCAAATCATGGCAGGCTTCGTGTATGAGATCGCGTGGGATGATTCAGGAGGGTTGTATAAATTAACAATATTTTCTCCACCCTTTCTTTACCGGGTAGTTCAAGTTCCAGCGATAGCACAAATTCGTCCGTGTTAGTGTGGATACGGGTGGATCTTAGTGGGTGTAAAATTCCAATAAGTAGGCCCCCATATGGTCTTCCCCTCTGCCCCTTTTTGACTAATTCCTGATGTATAGCGTAACCATTTAATAGGGCCCGAGAGGTAAGCCAAGTCTCCTGAAGGCATATGCAGGTGTGTCCTGTTAATAAGGAAATGGAGCCCTCCAGAATTAATAGGTGGCTAAATCCCCGGCAGTTCCATGATATTAGGCTTGTTTTTGGTTTAAAAGTCCATTCTTGCTGTTTTTGTTTTTGGTTTAAAAGTCAAGTCCTGGGGATTCAAGATGGCCGCCCGCAGGGGATAGATGCGCTGGGGAGCTCCCGGATCCAGTAACTGTGGAAGGCCCACCACCCAGTGACTGAAATAGCTTTCGTGGCAGCGGACCAGAGCGCAGACATTACCCGGCAAAATGGAATGAGCTGGGAGCAGCGCAGCGGTCTGTCCCTGGCGACAGCCGCGGCATCGCAACGCCCGAGGACCGGGAAGGCTTAGGAAGCCTGGCGCGTGGCATCCTGGAGCGCGCCAGTGTCCAGGGAGGAGGAGTTGCAGCGGAGGCCGGGGAGCTGCTGATAGTGTGGAGGAGGAGCGAGTCGCAGCCAGCTGCGGAACGACTGGAACCGCAGAGAGGAGACCTAGTCGGGGTCCGGTGGGCCCAGAAAGAGGCAGAGCGGTGCACGGCTGAGCCGGTGCCCAGAGAGGCCTTTGAAGGGTGCTGGCCGCTTGCAGCACTCGGGCTGGGAGCCCCCGTGGGGAGCTTAAGGTCCCATAAACAGCGAAGGAGGCGTGGGGCTGGGAAGGGGCCTCGCTGCGTGCCTCCCTGTGCAAGCAGTGGTACGGTAAGGAGTGGAGGAGCCACCACTGATAAGGAGCAGAAGGCGGCCCCATCAGGGGTCGCGGAAGGTACCGGGCGGTGGCGCCGACAGGGCCCGGACGGGCTAGCACAGTAGAGACCCGCTCTCTGTAAAGAAAAGAGCAGTGCCAAGCCGACAGCGCGGAGGGGCAGAGAGCGACCCTGGAGGAGTGTCCACTAGTGGCGCCGAGTGATTGCCCATAGGAGACGGGAAGCTGCGGTGGATCCAGGCCTGAGAAGGGAGGCACTCAATTAGCACAAAGGAAGAGCAGAGCATCCAGAGTCCCCGGAGCCCATTAACCCCCGGTCCCCATCGGGAGAGAGGCCGAGTGCAGGTGTCTCACTCACCACGAAAAGGTCTCTGTCGGACGGCCTCCAGGGCGAAGCATACCCCCCATAGCCCAAGGTGGTGTGGAGCATCAAACTGAGCGTCCAGAGAAGTGAACTGCTGATGGAGGCGCAGCAGCAAGAAGAGTCTTGATAACCCCCCTAGAGTGCAAGCAGGGCGCCCTAGGCAGAGGCGAGGTCTAGGTGGGGCGAGGACTGCACTGCATGGTCGGACCCTGCATCGACATAGCTGCGAAAGCCAAGGGGAAGAGTGGGAGAGCATAGCCAGCCCCAGGAGATGCCCCAGGTACTCTCCCCACTATTTGGCCAATGCAGGAGGCGAGGGAGACAGCCAAGACCTCAAGAGAGAACTTAGTGTGAAGTTTGTCACCACCTGAAGAGGAGAGCACAGCCGCAATGTTGCAACAGGACTTTGGGGAGAGATGCAAGCCCTGCAGCCTAACAAAGACATTTCAGGACCAATTCCAACTCCTTTGAGCTGACCTCAATTCGGCCTTGGGGGAAATAAAACAGGAGCTGAGACAGTAGGACGAGCGGACGGACCTGCTGGAGAGAGGCCTGCAAGAATTGGACAAGGAGGTGATGGCCAGTAACGAAGCAATTTAAAGAGTGGACGCAGCTACGCACAACTTGGAGGTCCAAATGGAGGACATGGAAAATAGGTCCTGTCAAATCAACATAAGAGTCAAAATGCTACCGGAAACCGTCCAAGATAAAGACTTAAAAGGGGTAGCCCAATCCATCTTCGCAGAGATCCTGGGACTCTCACCACCAGAAAAGATTGAGCTTGATCGTATTCACAGAGTGGACAGAGGGGGCACAGGGTCACAGTCGAGACCTAGAGATGTCCTGGCGGCATTCACCAGGTATGCCCAAAAGGAAGCAATCCTCCGGGAGGCAAGGAAGCAAGAGCCAATCATGTTCCATCAGCACCGCATTGCGCTGTTCCAGGACTTAGCGAGCAGTACCCTGACGAAGAGGCCGCAAATGGGGCTGGTTCTCAAAGTGCTTACAGAGCGAGGCATTAAATTCAGGTGGACCTTCCCATTTGGATTGTTTTCCGAGTGGGAGGGGTCCCAGAGGCGAATAACCACAGTACAGGAAGGGGCGAGCACTCTGCGACTGGACCTGGACGACGCCCCCATGGGATCAGGGAAGCAAACCACGACTGCTGGGCCAGAATAATGGCCATGGGCCTGGACAACAGTGGGAGAGAAGAGAAGGAGGGGGAAGTTGAGTGGTAAGCCGACCAAGGAAAGCAACAAGAAATGCACTGGGGAGGCGGAGGGGATGCACAAGAGGAGACCTAAATTATGCAACGCTATAAGGGTGGTGGGCCACCAAAGGGAGAAATTGGCAAGGGGGGGCATCCATCTATGAACCAGGAAGGGTGGGTATACCCGAGGAGTGGGGGGAGAGGGAGGCGGGGGTGGGAGGGATACGGGGATGGGGGGGTGGGAAGGGCAGTGGAGGTCTCACGGAAGGATCAGGTTATGGAGAGCAGAGATTCCGTCCAACGTAGGAGACGCAAGGGGGAGCAGAGGGGATGATCAGAATGTTCTGCCGTTTGGGCACCCATAAAAGAGGAAGCCCTTGGGAGATCCAAAGGGTCATGGAAGTAAAGGTACATTAATCTACTCTTAAGTGGCTAACACATAATCTGAGGGGCCTGAATACCCCCTTCAAGAGGAAAAAATTAGAACAATTCACGAGAGAAGAGAACCCGGATATACTGGGATTGCAAGAAATGCTTCTTAGACCCAAAGACCAGGAACGCCTCAGGCTACGGGGGTTTGATCCGATTCTGCACGCATCGGGAAGGAGCAGGTCAGGAGGGGTAGCCCTAGCTATCAAAAACTTGATGTCCGAAATTATAAGAGACAAGGGGGGTAGGTATATAATATTTATAGGGACGTACCAGAGCAGGCCGTACACTCTGGCAGTAGTGTACGCACCAAATGCAGGTCAGGAGCAGTTTCTGAAGTGGGTCCTGTGCCCGGGGGCAATTCATTTTGTTGGGCGATCTTAACATAGCCTGGGAAAGGGATCGGGACAGGTCAGGGTGCCCGGTAGTAGGAGGTGGAGTGGTGATGTCGACAGAATTAAAAGATAGAATACGCGGCGCAGGCTTGAGAGATGTGTGGCGGGAGGTCAAGGGGGAGGAAGAAGGGTACACATTCCAATCTGGGGTCCACGGATCTCAATCCAGAATTGACTATATCTGGGTAACCTCGAGTCTAGTGGGCCGGGTCCGAGAGGTAGTAATGGGTCCCATCAGTATAACGGATCATAAGGTGGTGTCAATGGTAATGGACTTAGGTCATAGGGAGAGAGGGGTATGGACGTGGAGGTATCCAGGACACCACCTCAGAGACCCGATAGTTAGGCAGGAAATAGAGGGTAAGATTAGGAACTTCTTCGAAACTAACCGAAGGGGGGATACAAGGGAAGAGACAAGATAGGACGCCTTTAAGGCTACGTTGAGGGGGGAAATAATAGTGGTGGCGACCCATAGGGAGAAGCAATTGAAAGCCCTGGAGATGCGGTTGGAAGAGGAAGTCGAAACAGCGAGGCGGAAGGCGGGGGTGACCCCGACTAGAACCTCTGAGGGACTATCGCAGGGCGCTAGGACAGTTGGAAGTCCTCCAAACCAAAAAGGCTGAGGGGGCCCTTCTAAGGGTCCGTCAGCAATTTTATGCTAAAACGAACAAGGCAGATACTCCCCTTGCACGTTTATTAAGGGGAGTGAAATCCAGAAACGCGATTACATCTCTAAAAATAGGGCCGGGGAAAGGGTAATGGAGGCAGGGGAGATACGCGAGACGTTAGTGGCTTTCTATCAATCTGTATACACGTCACAGGACTCCCGGGACTGCTTACAGCTAGAGTTTCTAGATAAGGTGGAGTTGGGAAGGATCTGGAAGGAAGCTTCAGATCTACTGAGCGGGGAGATCAAAAAGGAGGAAGTAGTGAAGGTGATCAGAGGCTTACCTTTGAATAAGGCACCAGACCCCGACAGTTTCACTGCAGCCTTCTATAAAACGTTTACAACTGTACTGGTCCCACACCTAACTTTCCTTTTCAATACATTCAGGACAACGGGGAAAATAACTCCGTCTATGGAGGAAGCTAGACTGACCCTTGTTCTGAAGCCCAATAAAAACCCAGAAGAGAGAACATCTTATAGACCCATTGCGTTGATTAACATTGACGCCAAGATTTTCACAAAAATATTTGCGAACAGGCTGGAGGGTCTTCTTCTCCCGGATTTGATCCACCCGAACCAGGAGGGGTTTATATGCTGAATTTTCAACAGTATTATGAGGCAACGCAGTTACAGGTAATCAGGGACTGGCTGCGGGAGGGTGAGGCCACACAAAGAAAGATGAGCAATGGGTGGCAATGGACAGAGCGGTGGCACACCGCAGCTTGGCGGAGGTCATGTGGCTCCCAAAACAGCATAGGCCTAAGCAAGTGTATGAAAGCACCATCACAAAATGAATGGCGGAGAACTGGGACAAATTGGTGAGGAACAAGGGAATCACAACCTTTCCCTCTCCCTTTACACCCCTGTTTCGTTTCGCAATGGAGATTTTACCCCAGGTATGGAAGGAGGAGCATTTAAGCAGTGGCAAGAGGGGTGCTGTAGATGGCTGGGCGATATGTTTCGGGGGGGGGGGATTCTCTCCTTTGAGGAATGTAAGAGGGAGTATGGAGTGAAGGAAGGGGAAAGGCTCCGACACGCACAGCTTCGCCACTGGGTCCTGAATCCCGTGAATAAACAGGCCGCAACAAGGGAAAAGACACGGTTCGAGAGGTTCCTTCTACTAATGATGGGTCCAAGGTTCTGATATCTAATCTATATAGGATTTTGGACGAAGCAACTGCCAGAAGCCAATGGGCATATATGCGGAGGTGGGATCAGATCTTGGGAAGGGTGATCGAGCGGGAAGAGTGGGAAAGGTTATGGTGGAAAATCCCCAAATTTGTTAAAGCATCTCAGCTGCAGAAAATGTGGTACAAGATCTTGTTCGGGTGGCATTATACACCAGCCCATCTTCGGGAGATATACCCTACTACCTCTGGGAATTGCTGGAGGGGATGTGGGATGGAGGGCACGGCGCAGTACATCTGGTGGACATGCCCAAAAATGTGACCCTTTTGGCTGGAGGTCCAGAGGGCTCAGGAGCAAGCACATGGACCAGGAAGTAGCAGGCCCCCAGAGGAGGTCCTTCTAGGAGTTGGGCGGGATATTGGCACAGAGAACCTAAATCCCGGGGTAAAGCGAGGCTGAACTTTATAATTGCAGCTATGACAGCAATAGCACAAAGATGGAAGAGTAAGGAGATCCCTCTTCTACAAGACTTGTTGCGGAAACTCTGGGAAATTGTGGCACTTGAATGGGCAACATATGTGAAGGATAACAATCTACAGACCTTTGCAGGACTGGGAAGAAACGTTGGCCTTTCTTAAAGATGACTTCCGGATCGGATGGCGACCTCAGCGCCTGCGACTACTGGACTTGCAGTGAGAGTTGGCGAATGATCCATGGAGGTAATGGATTATGGATAAGGAGGAGCCGTCCCAGGGGAAAGAGAGGGGCTGGTCGATGGGGGGGATTTGTTTCTCTGTTATATACTTGACAATTTGGAGCAACTGGTCCATGGCGCTAATGGACTAAGGACATAACACATCTGCCTTTGGGGGGAGGGAGGGTGGGGAGGCGGGGGGGTTGAGAAATGTTCTATTTTTCTGTGTAGTAAAACCAGTAAAAAGAAGTTACAAAAAAAAGGTCAAGTCCTACTGCACTTTGCTAACCTGCTCTGCACTTTGCTTGTAACTGTTGCTTCTATGTAACTTGCTGACCCAGTGACATCACTGCTCTCTCCACCCCTACCTGCCTTCTCCCCTACTGACTCCCCTGCTTCTCCCTCCTTTCCTCACTACCACTCCCATGGCGCTTTCTGTTTCTCCTATCTTCTCCAACTGCTTCTCCATTAACTATCCTTCCCTTCTCACTAAGTCTGGTAGGAAAAAGTTCAAAAAGGATATCCTGGCTTCCACCCCTGGTCTACCTATCGCTGAGACCTACTGAACACTTCATCCAGACAGAGCCTCACCGACACCCTCTTTGTCGTTCCTTCGCCAGATCTATGGACTCTTCATAAGATCTCTGTGCTCTCTCCTGTCTCCTCCTCTCCCATTAATGGCTGGACCCTCTGGGAAGTTCTCATGGCTTCCTTCGACTCCTCTAAAGTCCTCATTAATGATATGATATGTTATTTATAACGCACTTAATACCCAGAGGTTTCTAAGCGTGGATCTGGGGTTCGTGTCTACCTTAATGGCATTGTCATGGTCCAAGGCCCTTAGGCCAATCTTCTCCTCTTTGATAGGTGCTTCCCTCGCATCATCAATTTCCTTTCATCTCCTGCTGTCCCTTCCTATCCTCCTCCTCTACTCCACCTTGGCGCTCCTTCTCCTCCGCAGGGCATAGATATGATTTGTACCCCTCCCCGGATTGGCCTTTAAGGCTGGCAACCTTCTTCATCTTGCCGCTCTCAACTCTCACTCTGCTGTCAAACACTCCTCTGACATCTGCCACTTCCTTGAAGAACTTGACCTCAATTTCCTTGGTCTTACTTAGACATGGTTCATGGTCAGCTCTGTCACAAGCTTTGACACTCTCCTCCCTCATGGGTTCAAGATCCTCTCTGCACCCAGATCCTCTCGGTCCAGGGAGGGTGTAGCCCTGATCGTTCCTGAGTGGATTCCTGCCTCTATCATTCCCACTTAGACTTACTCCTCTTTTGAATGCCTTGTCTGTAGGCTCTCTCGCTCTCCTAGTCATTCTCTTACTGTGGCTACTATCTACCAACCTCCTGGTCGAATTAACTCATTTCTCTCTGAGTGGGCGGACCTCTCCTCCTCCCTCCTGGTCTCAACCACTCAACAACTCCTCCTTGGTGACTTCAACATCCATCTAGGCTCTCCTTGTTCCTCCTCTGTACTTTCCGCAACCTCTGCAACTCCCTATCCCTTTCTACCCTCTCCTCTGGCCCGACTCACTCTGCAGGGTACACGCTTGATGTGATCTCCTCTGACCTCCCCATCTCCATCCCTCTGACCACTCCTCTCTCCTGGAGTGATCACTCCCTCCTCTCATCTCTCCCTCTCTTCACCCCAGGCCAAGCCTAACACAACATTGCCACCTACCTTCTCAGAGATCCATCCCATGAAGCATGTGTCACTGGAGGCTTTTGCCGCCACCTTCCCACCTCTGCCTCTGGCTGACTCACATCCTGACAAAGCCCTGTCTTTGCTCTACTCTTCTACTTCTGATATTCTTGATGCTCTTGCCCCTGTCATGAGGATCCGTTTGAAGCCCAAAGCCAAGTGCAATTCTTGGTTTGACTCTGACCTAGCTACACTTAAACGTAAGTGTAGGGTGGCTGAGAGGAAATGGAGGGCTTCTTGTTCATCCTTTGACAAACTGGCCTGTCTGCTGCTCCAAAGGCAATACCGACTCTCTGTCCACACCAAGAAGAGAGCCCACATCCAAGCCTGTGTATCTGCGGCATCCAACAACCTGGCCGAACTCTGCTTCAGTCTCTGCCTCTCTTGTTGCTTCCCAGGTCCTTCCCAGGTCCTTTGTATGGCCCTTGCCTCTCTCTTCATCTCTAAAACCCACCCACAAGGTGTATCAAATGCTATAACAACGCAGATGGGGTTTCAAACAAAAGTGGATCATGAGCCAAGAGAAGATAACGGTAAGAAGTCACCCTGTGAGCATGGAAGGGTGCAAGCCCCAAACCCCGATCAGGTTCGATGCAAGTGGAAGCTCTATAAACCACCTCTGAGGATGGCAAATAATAACCCCTCAACAAGAACATACCTCTCCACCTCACATGGAAAAGACAAGAGAAGACAGAGAAGATCAACTGCAAAGCCAAGAATGGAAAAAACAAGACACGGCTCACAGGCTGGATCCACCTACTACACCGACACAGCTCACACGCTGGGTCCACCAAATATCACAAGCTTGAGTATGAAGGGTGGCGGGGATCAGCCTCGAGCTGGCCCTACGTGTGATAGGGCCCCCCGCTCACCTGATCCCCCTTTTATATAAATACATTAGTTGCCGTGCTGGTACACAGATCTCCTGATTCTTGCGCTTCGCACCTGTATCGAACAGCATCCTACAAGGCAGTCATCGGAAGGGCCCGTGGTCTCTGCCTGAAAACAGCAAACGCAGTGAAAGCAGTGACAAACGGGACTTTTTGGAGTAAAACCACTTCTAATCAGGTCTGTGTCATTCCCATACTTCCTAAGAGCTCTGCTGATTCTGCTCCACCCTGGCCATAGTGTAAAGGGTTGTGTGGTAATGGAGTTAAAGTTTGGTGAAATTTATTGGGGGGTGGGTTTCAGCCACTGGTACCTTTGGACATTATTGTTTTCGAAATTATTCATGCTTTGGACATTTCTTTGGCCATTTTTGGACAGATTGGGCATTATTGAAGAATACAGACTTCTCTGTTGGTGCGTTGAGGAGGCTGGACCCTAGCAGCCCCTCTAGTCCGTTTGATATGCCCCCATGCACATGGCCCATGAGCTTTGATGAATGTACACCCTGTTGGCTCCTTTGTATTTTATATTTTACATTTGTACTTTGCACTTTGTACATTTTGCATACTTGCATATTACACATGTAGTGGGTGATCTTCTAACGCACCTTACTGGGAGAGAGGCGTAGGCGGGCACACAATATACAGATTAAACCTTCACTTATAATTCGATCCGCCTCTTACCGGTGTCCAAACCCTGCTCTCCTGGGTTCACGATTACCCTGGTGTACCTCGCTTGGAAGATAGCATGGGTAGGGAAGATCAAGAGGTTAGAACAGGCCAGATCCCCAAAATACCCCATCGGAGAAAACTCAAGGTTAGAGTAACTGGAGCACAAAAGGAAAGTCGGACAAAGGAATGCTGGTGTACGGTTCTTTAGCTGTTTAAAGCTCACTCCTATACTTTTCCGGTACACCAGCAGCGTTCTGTGGGTTTTTGTATAAAAGGGGCAAACACAAGACACTATGTACAACTTAAGTTACTCCGAAGCAGGGACTCTTAATAAAAAGTAAAACAAAGAGTCCTTCCAAATATTAAAAATATAGAAGAGCCTTTAAAATATGCAAGTCTATACAGTGCACTGTATTAAAAATCTATTTATAAAAGACCTTACAAGACAACCTGGCCAGGGCTGTCTCAAGGTCTCTGGCTGCTGCTCTCGATGTTCCTCTCTGCGCTCCCCTGTGGTGGCTCTTGCGTGGCAGATGACAGCAGCAGGCAGCAGCAAGCAACTGTGTGTGCGCCCCCATAGTCTTCATATGAACTGGGCTGCGTATGTCAGATGCAGCCCAGCACTCAGAGGCAATGTGGGGGGCCCCACCGTACCCACTCAGCATGGGCCATGTCTGCCAGGTGTGGCTCGGGGAGTTAAAGTGGGCCACCTGAAAGTGGGTAGCCCTTATTTTAAATTCCACCCCCAGGAGAGCTAAAAACACTTTCAGGGCGTTCCCCTGCTATGGGGAGTGCCAGTCATCAAAATTGCCCCAGGCTCATTGGTGATGAGAAACCACCTACGGGGCAGCAAAGCTAACAAGAGCTCTCCTACTAATCAGGGGAGTGCCAGCAAGAAGGCCTGGGCTGCAGTGGTGACAGAGCGCAGAGCGGAGCGCCTCTAACCCTTTAGCAGGGTTTCACCGTTTTCCCAAGGCAATTCTATTTTTTCTTTTTTTTTCTTTCTGATCCCTGGAGCGACTTTCACTAGGGACCAACTGGGGGTTACATGCCCCCTGCACCACTCTTTCAACTATCCTCGGCCCTGAGGACGGCTTTGGCCTCGTCAATGAAGTTATCCAGCCACGATTTAGGACAGGCCATCAGTTCCTACCCAGTACCCCAAATCTCAGGCACTTCCCACAGTGCCCCTGAACTCCCAGGAACCTGCTCTAGAGAAGGAGAGACAGAAAACTGAGAGGAATGGACTGGAACCTCACACTGGACCCCTGGTGTATCATATGTTAATTTCATAACATGTCTCCACTCCCTGGTGGTACGACGGAGAGCAGCCATGACCTCATGTAGGTTTTCCCCTGGACTTGTGAGAGTACTCTGCACCAAGTTGGGGACCCCATCTTCCAGTGGAGGAATGGGTAAAGGTTCCTCTACCACATCCAGCGTGGCAGGGGCGAATGGAGGAGGATCTAGCACAACCTCTGGAGGAATACTCTGAGGATTGAGTTCAAGTTTCCTTATAGTGGGATCTGGATCAGCGGGTGAAGGGACCCACGCTAGTGTCTGATCTAACCCTTGGTTTGGCTAGACGCCAAACTGATCGCCCTCTGACTCAGCATCTTCACTGGCCTCTGGCTGACCTTACGATGTTCTCTCAGCCTTAGTAGCTGGAGAAGTTTCCGTGGATTGAGCCTTTGAAGGATCTTCTTCAAGCCTTTCAGTGCTGTCTCGCCACCGGTCAGTTCTTCATCGGTCGCCTCTGGTGTCAGCTCAACCTCATCCCTGACTCGGAGCAGGTGGTTCCGGAGCAAGGTCTTGATATTCCCTGGCCATCCGTTATCTCTCAGTCAGTAAACGGGAGCACTACCAGATGATGCTATATGGTGAATGACTGAGACTCCGACTTGTTTCCTAGCTTGTTGCGTCCTCTCTTTCCCCAGCTGCGGATAGCCAGGTTGAAGAGCGTGAAACCTCATCTTGGCATCGTAGCATAGTTTGTTCCCTTCAACCGTCTTCTCTGCGGCAGCCTGGGAAAGCTGATATGATTGCTCCAGTTGACGCATGAGCCAGCAGAACTGCCAAGACTGTAGCGGTGCGACACATCATTGGTTCACTTGGGGCTGCCGTGGCACTTGAGCGCGCCGGAAGAGCTAGTGTTCTCTCTCTTGGGATTGCGGTATACAGCCTCTTCTGTGCTCTGGCGGCCTGAATGTCAGGCGGTGGCTTGGCCTGCACCCTCTATAGCTGCATCGCCTGAATGGTTTGGCGCAACTCCTCCACGTGATGTCTCAGATCATACTCTAGGGCAGCATACGGAGACCACAGTTGACTTGGTAAACTGTACACTGCGCCATCCATCTCGCCCTCCAGAGTATGCACCTTCCGGACCAGCCCATCAAAGGGTGGTGGTTTCTGAGTCCATTCTCAGAGTCGTAGTTGTAGAAGTAACAGCGGCAGTGATTTGGCTCCGCTCATGACCTGTTGCAGCCTGACCAGTTTCAGGCTGTTCGGCTCAATCCCCTTCCATTGCAAAGCCAGCTGAAGATTGGGCTCGTTCCTGGCCAGATATTCAGAGAGATGCTCACAATGTTGGAGATGGGTGGTGTAGTACTCCACCATCAGCTCTGCACAGTACTCAGTGACTCCAAACACCCCATCCAGCATATACATGATGCCCTTTGCTGTGGGGTCTGGATGCGTGGCACGGAGCACCTGGATGACTTACAATGCAGGACCATGCAGACTCTCAATGCCCCTTCTCCTGGTCTGTAGCTCTCCAGTCGTGTATCATCTGGTTGGTCTAGTCTGCCCAAAGTTGCTATTCCTCGTAGCCCCTCAGGGTTGATTTCTCCTCCGGGAAGGGTCTCAGGGGGACATACGGGTCATGCTCAGATGGTGTGACACATCCTTGAAAGCATCCGCCATGGAGGAAGTGATCAGTTTGGCGCCTCTATCCTCTGGTGTAGCACTGACACACACTCTAGGCCCTGAGATAGGGGTGCTTACGGGTGCAGCCATGATTGCATCTACACTGGGCGCTGCAGGATGACTGGGTGCAGCAGTGCGCAGCATTGGGCAATGCAGGATTTGGGCTAAGCGCAGGTGGTGTGACTGGTGCACTAGCCTGCAACACCCTAACCATGTGTTCAATGCCCAGAGAGCATAGGACACTATTGGGTCTCTCCCATGAATGTTAAAGGGTAATGTCTCAGGATTGACTTCCTTATACCCAAAGCAGACCAGGATACTGGTTCCTGCTAGAACAGGGGCTTTTCCCAGGTATTTAACCTGCCCAGCGAGGGACTCTAGGGACTCTGTCAACCTGAGCACCTGCTGTAAAGGGGTGCTCCACAGGACGTCACCTATGATATAGCCCAGCTGACTACCTGTAAAGGATCCATATGGATGGTACCTGTTAGACAAGGTGGCAAATCCGGTAAAATCAAAGCAGTGATTATGATACTATATACAAATCCCTATTAAAAACTTGCACCGAAAACTGATTGCAAAAAAACGGAAAAGAGGTAGGTATAAGTTAAGTAAGTAGGGTCGGGAGGGTATAGGCACACCAAAGGTGAACGGAGCAGTGCCTTCAGAAAATGTAGCAGGGTGATCGTCCAACGCACCTTTTTGGGAGACACCTGTAGGCAGGCACAAAATATAGAGCTTAAACCTTGAATTATAACTTGACCCACCTCTTACCTGTCTCCAAACCCCGCTCTCCTGGGTTCAAGATCACCCCGGTGTATCTCGCTAGGAAGATGGTATGGGTAGGGAAGATCAAGAGGTTAGGGCGGGCAGGCAGGTTCCCCAAAAGACCCCTAAAATGAAAATTCCAGGTTAGAGTAATTTGAGCAAAAAAGGAAAGTCGGGCAAAGGAATGCTGGTGTACGGTTCTTTAGTTGTTTAAAGCTCACTTATGTACTTTTCCAGTACAACAGCAGGGTATTGTGGGTTGTTGTATAAATGGGGGCCGATACAAGACACTATATACAACTTAAAGTTCCTCCTAAGCATCTGGATTAATAGAAAGTAAAACAAAAAAAATATAAAAAAAAGAGTCCTTCCAAATATTACAAATATAAAAGTCTTTAAAATATGCAAGTCTGTACAGTGCACTGTATTAAAAAAAACGTTTTTTCCATATCATTTATAAAAGACCTTACTTGCAAGACAACCTGGCAAGGGCTATCTCAAGGTCTCTGGCTGCTGCCCTCGATGTTCCTCTTTGCGCTCCCCTGTGGTGGCTCTTGAGTGACAGATGACAGCAGCAGGCAGCAGCAGCTGCAAGGATGGAGTCCCCATAGTCTTACTTGGGCTGGCAGTAGGTGGTGGCAGGCATCAGAGGCAACAGTGTGTTTGTCCCCAGAGTCTTTATAAGGGCTGGGCTGAGTATGCCAGATGCAACTCAGCACTTGGAGGCAACGTGGGGGCCCCACGCTACTCTCTCCACCTGGGCCAAATCTGCCATGGGTGGGCCAGGAAGTTCAGATGGGCCACCTGAAAGGGGGTGGCCCTTATTTTAAATGCAGCCCCAAGGAGGGCTAAAAACACACTTAGGGCGCTCCCCTGCTATGGGGAGCACCAGTCATCCTAAGGGCCCCGGCCTAGTGGTGATTAAAACCACCTGAAGGGCAGCAAAGCTAACAAGCTCTCCCCTGCTAATCATGCTGGTCTGCAGTGGTGAAAGAGCGCTGAGGGGAGTGCCTCTGACCCTTTAGCAGAGTGTCACCATTAACCCCAGGCACTCCACTCACGCCAGCCTTGTTATTTTTCTTTTAAAGAGTAAAGGGAGTCTCGCGTCGTCACGCACAAGGGTCATTTGACCATGGGATCTGATTTTTTTTCCTTCTATTTGGGATCCCTTTGTTAACCAATCCCCCAACTGGGGGTTACTCACATAATCACACACTTTGTATGTAGTATTTGGTACTTTTGGGGGTTTCCTCTTTGTTTATTGGTATTGAGGTAGTATTTGATAGTGTTTTATAGTGCTTTTAGTCGTTGAATATTCGATTGACTGTTTTTCACAGGATTGCAACAGAGTTTTATCTAATTTTATTTTATTGTCATGGCCAAGAGAAATGCCAGGGATAATAACTTGGGTAATAAACAGGCTAAAAAGCCCAAAAAACTATGGGTAAACACAAAGCCAACACTCAATCCCTCTTAGATTTGTATTTAAAAGATATGGCAGGCAAAATTGAAAAGCTATATTGTTTCGGTTAGGGCCATAGTGGCTGCTGCTCAGGGGATGGAGGGGCTTGAAGGGTTGGACCACTGGGGTGCTGTTAGGCACACGGACCTGAGGGGGGTCACAATCTCTGAGTACAGAACTTCCAGAGGCCCTGGTGCCAGCTAATGTTACAAAAGGGAGGGCTTTTTTAGAGCCTAGGGTTATTTTAAAGGATTGTCAGGAGGGACATACAGCCGTGGGCCAACTGGAAATTATTCTTGGCCCTTCAAATCAGGAGTCTTCCTCCCAAGTTGGCGTTGAACCATTGGATAATGATGTAAAACATTTGCAAACCATTATGGACGGGAAGTTGGGTCCCAATATTGACCTTCTTTTTCAACAGGGTACATCTTTGTCAGAAGGGCTGACCAAGTTCAGAGAGGAAGTGTTGTACAAGAAGCTAAGCGCTGTCCTGAATTTCCTACAATAATTCAAACAAGGGATTATGAACACCCTAGCGAAAATGGATAATTCCATTATAGAGCTTAGGAAGGGTCTTTTGGATCTAAGCTCCAAAGATCCAGGAAATAACAATGTATCAGTGATGGACTGTAGGGAGAGCTGCAACATCCCGTTACATTTGTTAGTGTTGGCAGTGGGTCAGCATGTGTCAAAAAGCCAGCCTGTGTAGAGGTAGCTAGACAGGTGGATGCAGAGGTTTTCACTTTGCCACTTGCAGCAGCTCCCTCATGGAGGTAATTCTAGATGTTCTTATTTTACCCAAAGGGAGCGTGGAATCTGCAGCTTCTTTGATTACCAAAACCAGTCATTGGGTGAAAACGGACTTGATAGGACCCAATATCAACCCCCCAAGATATTTTGATGGCAAGAAGGGTTAGGTGGGTTGGACAGACAGAAAAGGCGATAAAAAGTGACTGTATCGTAGTCATATTCGCCAATCACATTCTACATAACTGCTTGATTGGTTCTAATCTGTCCAGAGGCCCTAAACTGAATGGCCAACTACTCTACAGTAAAATTGTACCATTGGCCTTTTTTACCCCCTTACCTGGAGGCATATTAGCTCAGGACATTTGCCCTCTACTCAGCGTATGGGGGTAGATAAAGGTCTTGGGCACAATAGCTCAGTTCTGACCAATCCAAATAATTGTCCTATTTTTAATCCTAGGGGTGGGTCTTTTGTTGAGGGCAGTGATATTAACCAGGTTGGGAGTTGGTAGTTCCTGTTTCTTATCGCTTTGAAATGCTTTCCACCATTGAGATCGATTGACTGGATGATCCCTCAGCTTCTCTCCCAGCCTCTCCAGGTTTGGACCATCATCTTCTCGTGAAATCTAGCCGGGGCCAAGGCAACATTTTAAAATCCTGAGCCTGAGTTAGAAAATAAAATATGAGGTGATCCTTCTTCAGGAAACCTGGGGCTATGGAAGCACCTTTATCAGATGTCCTTGTGTCCTATGATATTCCAGCACAGAGGAATATGTTTTGTGGGTTTAGCCGCGTGTCCAAGGCTATGGCCATAGTTGAATTGAATTCATTCACTAGATCTGAAGGGTTTAGTGATTCAGGTAGAGCATTTAAAGTTGGAAGGATAAGTGGTAGCAGTTTGTCAGATGTTATATTTTTTTTATTTCTGGTTGGTAGGGGGGGAGCCAATATATTTTGCTTAGGTTGGGTGGTATTTTCATTTATAAGGAATGTTATTAGCGCATGGTCTGTCCAAATTTGTGGGATGACATCCGTAATGGTTATATTACAGTGGGGGTTGCTACCCAGTCGAGTGTTTTCGACCTTTTATGTGGGTAGGTTGTGATATTCTTTGGGTAAATCCTAATTCTGTGATGACATTGGCACTATTGGTTGCTTGTGTGTCTTTGTGGTCGTTGAAACCTAAGTTTAGGTCTCCCAGTAGAATGGCTTGCGATGAATTTCTTAAGTTGTTTGAGAGGATCATAGAGATGTCTTCCTCAAAAGTTCAAATGGGGCCTGGTGGCCTATAGATGAGGTGTATATTGATAGATTGCGAGGATGAGGTTAGGAGTTTGGCAGTTAAGGATTCGCAGGATTTGGTATTTGATGGAGTTTCTATTTTTAAGGTAAGATTATTTTTTGCAATGATGTCTAGACCGCCTCCTCGAGAGTAGGTTCTGTCTTCTCTGAGAATGTTGTAATTCGGGGGCAAGGCGAGCATCAGAGCGGGTCCTGCTGCTTGATGAAGCCAGGTTTCGTTATGGCTAGGAAGTCATAATCACCTATTTGTATGAGATCGGCAATCTCGGTAGCATGTGCTATTAAAGATCTAGCATTAATAAGGGCACCCTTCAGAGGGGTATTTGGTTTGGGTGTTGCAAGGGTGACACACTTTTTCTTTTTGGTTGTCCTATTGCTTAGTTTGCAGTGAGAGTTAATAGGACTGTTAAGGTGGGAGCCTCTATTAGAGGGGGGGATGGTTTGGTGGCATTAATTTGGAAGTCTCTTTTATTGCTAGGTTTGGTGGCTAGTCTGGCTAGGGGTTCACAGATTTTAGGTAATCTTGATCGTAATTTGGCATTTCTACTTAAGATGTCATAAGGGAGGTTTGTTAGAGAGTGACAAGGGATGGGTAATTTTATAGGCTGAGGGTCAGTATCTGCGGTGATGGTTAGTAGGCGCACATCAGAGTTTGATGTTGCAGTAGGCATAGATTGCGGTAGGAGGTTTACTGTAAGCATTATGGACCAGAGAATGGTCAAATAGAGGAGGGTGGATGTCATCCTATCCTAAGAGTGATTATCTATGTCTGGTGGAAGGGCCACTATGATGTCTTGGTCATCTCTAGTCGATTATGAAGCTCGTGGTTACTGGCAATATAGTGGTACCAGTCGTAATGGTGTAGAGCAGTGTGGATAGTCTCCTGATAGGCTAGGGGCATAGGCTGGCGCCAAAGTTTTCTAAATTCTGAGAGCAACTCAGGGACTGGCAATAGGTGCAGGTCTGGTCGTTAGTTATTGTGGATGGGCATGCTCATGAGATCAGTCAGCTAGCTAAATACGGATAACAACTGGCAATGCAAGAAAGGCTGAATACAGCAGTCAAATGGCAATGCAAAGGGTGCTAGATACAGCTATTAAATGGTAAAGGCAAAATGCAATTAACAAATGGCAATGCAAGAGGAGGCAAGGTGCAACTATCCAGTGGCAATGCAAAAAGGTGCAGATACAGCTATCAAACGGCAGAGGCAAAATGCAATTAACAAATGGCAATGCAAGATAAGGCAAAGTGCCACTATCCAATGGCGATGCAAAGAGGTGCGGATACAACTATTAAATGGCAATGCAAGAGGAGGCAAAGTGCAACTATCCAGTGGCAATGCAAAACGGTGCAGATACAACTATTAAACGGCAGAGGCAAAATGCAATTAACAAATGGCAATGCAAGATAAGGCAAAGTACCACTGTCCAATGGCAATGCAAAAAGGTGCGGATACAACTATTAAATGGCAATGCAAGAGGAGGCAAAGTGCAACTAACAAGCAAGGTTACTTGTGCTGTTAATAGATGATTAATCTGGCCCAGCAGGATGAGGAGCATGCAATGAAGGGAGCTAATGAACTGGTGGGTAGAATCTAACAAGTAGGGAACATGGAGATGACACAGATGTAAGTAGGAGACAAGTAGATGTACGACTACAGGCAGGAAGTACTCACATTTGGGGTTACACCTGTGCAGTTTAATACTGCGTTTGCTGAGTCCTAGTAAGTTAGTAGGTGGCGCCAGGTGTGCTGCTGGTGGCAGAGTCCAGTGCCCTGGTCCTGGTAGTTCTGGGCGGGCACAGGTGGGTGACGGTCTTCGTGGTGGGAGGAGGGTTTCTGTGGCGGGCTGCGAGGGAGATAGAGGGGCAGGCAAATGCTGCGTCTTCTTGTCGCCCGACTTGCCGGTGCTGTGCTTGCAGCTTTGGAAGTAGTGGGGTTCACGTGTAGTCAGGTGGCGAATTTGTAGGCAGGCAGGGGTGGCTGGAAAGATGCGCAGTGGCAGAGTTTAGAGCCCTGGTGCAGGCCACAGCTCGGTCAGCTCAGTCAGGATCTGAGCCTTTTCTGAGAGCCTTCTCTCGAAGGCTGGCTCTCGCCTGCCGGAGATCCGATTGGCTTCTTGGCAGGATGGTGAGCCAATCAGGGCTGCTGCAGCCTTATAAGGGTGAAGAGGTGGTGGTCTTGGCGTCGGCCATCTTGGAAAGGCTCATAGCCTCGTGGCATCTAATGGTGGCAAATGCATCTGGTGGGTACGGAGGGGCTCAGCTCCTTTATTTTGGAGGGTGTCTGGATAAGTCCTTGTTAGCTACCCAGTCGCGGTGCATAATAAATATTAGTGCCGATTTTGGCGATTTTTAAAAGCACTCGCGGGGGGCTGTGGCCGAGTGGAACAAGAAGCCCTATCTTCACTGCGCATCCCGGCAGTATGAAGGTGTGGAGGGTTGCTCCTAAAGTGGAGGAGCAAGGCCAGAGCTCCTGCTCTGGTGGCGGCGTCCTGCAGATGTTGAATTTTAGACAATATCGTCCTGCTTTATTTTATCTTCTTTTAGCTGATTCACCGTATGTGGCTTGGGCTCTGTTGACCTTTTTAAAGAAGGATATGTATGTGAGAAAATCTGTGGTCAATAGTTTGCTTGAATGTATGTCTTCCTTGGGCCAATGTATACATTAATTTTATTTTTAACTGTTTTATTGTGAAATATGTCTATATCTTTAGTCATGTAAACTTTTTACATTTATTTTAATGTATGTGTTGTTGCTTGTTTAATTTTTTTAATGGATTCTTTTCTCTGAATAAACATATTAAAAATAATAAACCACAGTGAGTAAAAATCTCTCAATTTTCTGCGTTGAAGTAGACTTCCCAATGAACAGACGTAGAACACTGGAATTACTTCAAGGAATTACTTCTCTGGCAGGGCTAACATCTGCTGATATGAGATGGGTTGAACTATATGAGGAGGACATATTTAATTCATGTATAGTTCATGTTTATTCCGCCTTGATAAGTAACGGGGTACTGTGTGCTCATGAGAAATTGTCTATTAGAGGGAATGATGTATCAGTGTACAACTCCGCTTCTTGGTTCTTCTACCTTAGCCTCTGCATTTTTTAATGTTTCAGGTGGGGTTAAGGATTTGGGTAATATACAATGGGCCTCATCACGAGTTGGGCTGTGGCCCTTAAATGCGGTGGTAATGGTATTACCGCTGCATTTAAGAGCTGGCCCTATCACGAGTTCGGCGCTAAATCGACTGTTTTACCTCCAGCTTTTTTCTGGAGGTGAAAATCCCTGCTTTCGGCGCTATTACAGCCTGCTGTACAGTATTAGCACCGAAAATTCCCTATTGGATCCAATGGAGGCAATCAGGAATGGGGATTTACCGTGATCTGTTGGTAATACCACCGGACTGATCGGTTCTAGGGCTATTACAGTCGGTGGTATTATAGCCGGGAATACAGCCCAACTCGTGATGAGGCCCAATGTGTTATAGGAAAGCAAGGGTTGAGGCACGTTCCCTATGTGCTCAATACCGATGACCTGAAAGTGCATTGGGAATGGTTACTAGCAACACTGTCCATCTTTCATGTTCAAAGACCAGGTTTCTAATTTTGACTTATTGTCGTTAGTGAGCTGGAATACACAAGGGTTTAAAAGCTTTATGAACACAACTATGCATACCAAACTCAGAGAGAATGCTTTTATATTTTTGCAGGAAACTTGATTGCAGGATGCTCCCATTTTCGGCGTTTTTAATGGTCACTTAAAAAAGGCCAGGAAGGCTGCAAAGGGTAGACCGGCTACTGGACTCTTGATTGCTATGAAAAATGACCTTTGTTTCCATGGCGAGGTTATTAATACAGAAACATAGGCTGTGTTAGTTGTTAGAGAGAAGATCAAAGTAAATCAGGCATTGCGATACTTCTTCTTAATTTACTTATACTGCAATCTGTTCGCTGTAGAGGACGAAGTAATTTGGTCTGAATTAGACAGTATATTGGAGAACAACGCAGCCGTATGTCCTGCGCCATTCATGCTCTCTGCTGGTGATTTTAATTGTTTCTGCTTGGATGATGATCAAGATAATTTAGGTGATGCCTCACTTTATTTGAATGCCCAGTGTGGTAAAATGAAATCAGATCATGATAGATCTACATAGGTTATTGGAAGGGCTATGTCTATGCAGAAATGGTGTTTAGGGAAACCTAACAGGAATGCACAAGGTGATACCTAGTAATTCTTCCTGGACGGGTGCTTTTTTCATCCTCAATTACTGATTTTGTCTATATTTCAAATACTTTGCTGGATAGGATTTGCTCTTTAGTCATAGATTCTGACAATTTTAGCGATCATGTGTCATGTATCACCCAAAGTATCAATCAAAAATCAGCAAAGGATACAGGTAGAACCATACAAGAATACAAGTAGTAGGGTAACTTCCGGATCCCTTGAGGACAGGAAACGGATTGAGGGCCTTTTCGGGCATTTTGTAGTGCGTCTATCTGGAGGATAAGATCGAGGAGTTCCGTGAAGCCAGCTGGGACCACAGCGACTGTTGATAAAGCATCTTTCAGTTCCTCTGAAAGGCCTTTATAGAATACGGCTGCTTTCTTGTCTTCTGGCAATTGGGTCTCGGCTGACAATTGGTTGAATCAGGCTATGTAAGCCAGTAAAGCCTGATTACCCTGTTGTAAGTTAAGCAGTTCCAGGTCTGTGGCTTGACTGCGCATGTCAAAGACCTTACTCATGGCGGCTAAAAGAGCATCACAATCGTAAAGCAGTGGACTGTTTGTCTCCAGTAAAGGATCTGCCCAAACAGCAGCAGTACCCCCCAAATAGGAAAGCACAAAGGCTGCCTTCGTCGTCAAGTCAGGAAACGAGTTGGGTCGGCAAAGAAAATGGAGATGACACTGATTGACGAAGGTACGATAGGCCATATGATCACCCGTGAACTGTTTAGGCGGAGCCAGAGGGAACTGCCTTGGCATGACCACTTGAACGGATTCCCGTTGTGGTGTGGGTAACCCCGATCCAGATGCTGTGGCAGCTGGAACCTCCATCCCCTGAGGAGGGGAATGCATGGCGTCTTGCAGAATGTCCATGCAATGACGCAATGTATCTTGAGCCGTAATCATTTAGTTTCTTAAATCAGCTATTAGCTGAGTTAAGACCAACAAGGGATCCGTACCCTCCATGGCTTCTGATTCTTTTATGTATCACGCAAAATATCAATCAAAAATCAGCAAAGGATACAGATAGAACCATACAAGGATACAAGTAGTAGGGTAACTTCTGGATCCCTTGAGGACAGGAAACGGCTTGAGGGTAGTGAAGTAAATTTTAGACCTTCCAAATGATGTAACTCTATGACCGAACCTCACAGTCAGAGAGAGGTATCACTGGAAAGGGCATGGAATAACAATGAGACGTCAACCTGTGAGAAAATAATGTATCATGAATGTATAAGTCACGACCTTTAGATCTCTCTCACTGAATAAAAAATAAGGACCACCACTAACCTGTGTACGTTGAAAGGCTGGAAAAAGTCTGACAAAAGAACTCCAAGGCAATCCAGAAATGAAACAACGAAATGGAGGGAAGGTTAGTAAGGGAAACTAATCCCAAACGGCACAAGGGTCACGCTAGATACTGGGTTGGTGCACCTCAGGGTAGCATTCAAAGTCTTGTGCACTAATATCCTTCCTTGTAAAGAAAAGTAAGTGCATGTGCTTGTCGGAATAAATGTTCCTTGCCCTTGAAGATAAGTAGATATCTGTAGTTGATATTAATACACCCGTTGTGTGAAAAATCATTCAATGCCTGAACATTGTTCATTTCGTGTGTATCCTTTTAATTCATGACAGTGCACAGTGCACAACTCCCCACATTCCCTGTGTGCATGTCCACATGGACCCAGTGTACAATGTGTCACTGACACATATCTATCGACGTCCCTGTAAGTCAGAAGTATTCGCCAATCAGGGATTGGCATGCTGCACGGCCATCTTGTGCATCACGTACTGGCAGGGGTGCTGCTTCTCCTCCATCTTAATCCTCATCCTCACCCAGTGCATGCATGTCCATGTCAGGTGGCAGTGGTACATTTCTCCAGACGCACATGTTGTGCAGCATGACACAGGCCATGGTGATCTTTGCCACGTTCTCAGGCCTATAAAGGAGTGCTCCAACAGACCTGCTTAGGCAACGGAACCGCACCTTCAACAGGCCAAAGGTCTGCTCAATCACAACACGGGTGCAGGTTTGAACCCGATTGTACTCCTCTTCATGGCTGTTCCGCGGGTTCCGCACAGGGGTAAGTAGCCACGGCTTCAAGGGATATCCTCCATCACCTGCAAGCAAATACAAATAGGTCTATGTGAGTCACTCTGAGCTGCCACCTTCAGGATTCAAAGCCATGGCCGCAGCTATTTGCTGTCGACATGCACATGTCCCTGTATGTATGCAGAAATATTATTTAGATGCATTCTATATTGCAATATGGTGTGATAGTCTGGATGGCGTTGTACAGATGATGCAGGGTGAATTCTTGCATGCTGATGTGGATGTACTGTGGTTGCGGGACAATGTTTTGCCTCACATTTTTGCTGTGTATACTACACTGTGCATGGTCACACTAGCCACATTGGCACAGTTGCAATCATGTTCAGTCATGCATTGCTTGACATACCCATGGTGGCCAGGTTGTGCGTCTTACATGTTGTCATTGATATACGGCATTGGTCCAATGTGTGCCAGTGATGTGTTATATTCGGGTTGGGAGGTTCAGGTCAGGAGTGTTTAGCTCTGCATGCATTCTCCACTCACTGGCCATTCCTAACCAGGTGGAGTATGCATCCCAACACATCATAACCCCCGATGCACTGCCATGGGCCTGTCAGGCAACTCACCAAGCAGCCGGGCACGTGGTCCAGCATGTCGCTCCATGTGACGGGGTAGCGTGGAGTTATGCAGCACCATGGCATCATGTGTCTATCCGGGTTATCGGGCAATGTGTGATGATCTTGCTGGAGACACATACCATCTGCATATTGATGGAGTGGTATTACTTGCGATTGCGGTACACCGCCTCTACGCATGGGGGACTACCAATTCTACATGGGTGCAGTTGAGGGCACCAACACAATTGGGCATGCCTGCCAGTGCATGGAAGCCTACATTGGTGTCGGCTATCTCCTGGGCAGTCCGTGGTAGGGATATGTGGGTGCTAGCGTGCTTCAGGAGGGCATCCAGCACTTGGGTCAGCATGCGTAAAAATAGTGGTTGTGAAATGCCATGCAGCTGGCCCACTGTGTGCTGGTAGGTGCCTGTGGTCAGGAAGTGGAGCACAGACACCACCTTTAGTAGCGGGGGGATGGCTAGTAGCGGGGGGATGGCAATGCATCTTTCTATGAGGCTGACGATGTCATTGTGTATCATGTCCACTATGGTGGTGATGGTGTCCCGGTCCAACCGGTACAGGGTGTGGATCTGCTCAGGGGTTAGATTGAATGGACTGGGTCTGATGCGAGGGATTGGTGGCTGCCTATGAGGTGCTACTGGCTGCACTGGTGGTAATTGCTGGCCCTGTCTCAACCTCCTTCTCCTCCTGCGTCTCCTCTGTGCTGCTAGTTGCTGTGGCTGTAGTTGTTGTTGCATGTCCTCCAGCCCCATGAATGCAACAGCTACTGGTATCATTTTGGTGTAGGAAGGGGTGTGGTCTGTGGTGTACTCCTTTTATACTGGGACAGGCTGCATTGACTCCACCTGTGGTTATTGTGTGCACCTGTGGCAGTTGCCTTGATTGCAGATTGCTGTTTACGGGTGGTCTGCGATGCCTGTATGGCCGCCATCGTGCAGGTCCTAATTATCGCCTTCGGGATTCTGGTAATTGCATGCCCGCGTGAGTTGTGATGTCCTCCTATTACTGGCATCCCGGTATTTCCTCTGCGAAGGGGCGCGTGTACACGCGCGCAAGCCGGTATGAAGGGGAACGGTATGGACGGTGGCGGTATTGGTGGGTTGGCGGGTCATAATGCCCCGACCCGTTAACGATGCCGGTATTACCATTCCGCCTTTCTTTTTTCATTACTCCATTCTCGTAATGAGGCCCATTGTCTTGAAATAAGAAATAAACAAAGAATGACTTCTTCAATGTACTTGATTGGCAACAGTTGTAGCGGTATGCAGAAATCCTAATAACCGCTGTTACTGATAATCACTGAAACACACGTTTGGCAGAGAATCACGCCCAAGAGAACAAAACAAAACTCGGCATGACGAGTTCAAAGAAAGCCGCACGTTTAGGAAAAACACACACTGCAGAAGACATTCCAGGAAGCCGCACTTTAGTTAACCAAATGCAGCAGGATGAGTTCAAGGAAGCCGCATGTGGTATGATTACATGTGGCAGAACCAGTTCAAGAAAGCCACACATTGTGTAAACCCACACGGCAGAACATGATCAAAGAAGCCGCACGTTGTAATCACACGCGGCAGAGCAAGTTCTAAAGACGCCACTTCGCACACGTGGCAGAAAGGAAAGTTCAAACTCCACATCAAACGGAGTTCAGGGAGGACTTCGAACGATGATTCCCAATAAGAAAGCTGAAGTAAATGCGAGGACGCAGGTTCGTGCTTCATCCAAAGGACTCCATGTAACTCAATCAGAAGCAGCGAGCGGCTTCACAGCGCTGCTAATAAACGTAGCTGTGGAATCACGTGACATAGGCTAATCACGTGACATCTAACGGTGTGAGTAATGCAAATGCCATTTTCCAGGCAATGTATCGAATAACCTCCATTTGGAATAGAAAGGTTTTGAGGTCCTGTAGGCATAACAGGTCCTACGAGGATAGGGCGCTACAGGACCAGGTGTAGCCAGGTTGCCATGCATGACATCATGCTTGTTTGACTAGTACTCTGCGTTTAGAGTCCCTTCAGTGAGCTTCACAAATATAAGGATGTAGCGACCTTATAACTAATTTAGACGGTAGAGTGCTGACACTATGGGGTAAATCCCTACACTGTTTTAAGTTTAAGGCCTCAGGTGATTGGCATGAGGGACTGAGCAAGAAAGGAGATGTAATTATTCGGTATTACCCGAATGTTCGTTTACAATTGTTCGAATGACACAATTGTTCGAATAATAGGGGTCCTAATTGACCTTCTGCACAATTGACCGTATGGTCATTTTAATATATATTATGGGTTGGGTTGGTGTAATAATAATATAAGGGGATTGGGAGGGGGGTTGGGGTGGGGGTTAGATTGGGTGGGCGGCTGCGGGGGGTTTCCCCCCGCATATATATCCTAATTGACCGTTTAAATTCGGTCAATTGTGCAGAAGGTCAATTGTTATTCGAACAATTGACATTCGAACAATTCGTATACAACCAATTATTACCCTGAAAATTCAGAATCATCATTGTATTCTTGGAAGTCTTCTACAACCCCTTGCTCGCACTCGCTGCAGAAGCCCTTCTTATGTTCACAAACAACAAGGAGAGATCCACGGATCGCTTTTTATAAGCGCCAGATGGGATGTAATATTAGAAACTTGCAGCTAAATTCAAATGATGCTTCTGCTTGGATTATCGCACTACATCGGAAAGAGAAACAGTCTAATAAGAACTGGCTAAAGTCCTATACAGTGCATCAATGTCACATTCAGAATTAGGCTGTGTTGTGGAACCCGGTTAAC
Source organism: Ambystoma mexicanum (assembly GCF_040938575.1). Classification (NCBI taxonomy): domain Eukaryota; kingdom Metazoa; phylum Chordata; class Amphibia; order Caudata; family Ambystomatidae; genus Ambystoma; species Ambystoma mexicanum. The sequence goes on along the minus strand of NC_090931.1, from coordinate 229,987,242 downwards.
CAAGATTCCAGAGGCGTTGGTGGCTGAGTCCGAGTGGGTACAGTTCAGTTTGTGTGATACTTAACAGCTCTTTGTAAATGCTTTAGCTTTTCCCAGTGGAGGCTACACTTGGATCTAAATGGCCTTGAGGTAAATGTTGCTCATTTAAAACAGTCTACGGTGGTGGGCTCTGATGGGCATCAAGCCAGCTTGTATATGCCTAATGATAGGCTTTCATGTGAATAAGTCTCAGCACCAACATCTATACGAATGATGCAATGCGTGAGCCGAACTACATTTCCCACAAGTCTGTGTAGGCATTATACCTAGCTGACTCAGCACATCATACTCAATTTGGGTAAGTGAAAGTAACACCCTAGAACATGCCCTTGTATGTGGGTGTTAAAATGACAGATTAATTATACGTCCACATTTTCTCAATATTGTTTTCAACAAACATTAGGGGAGTACTATGTATAGTCCCTTTTCTACTTCCATGGTTTTGCTCTGATCCAGGAAGCAGCTCTGCACACACTGGGACTGCAGCTAGCAGAGAAGGCGGATGCTCTTGAACGAGGCGAGCACCATCACCTAATACGGGGAAATTTACGCTCCGAGGTAAGTCGAATGCCTGCTAAGCAGTATGCAAAACCAGTAGCTGGGAAATGGACACATAATCAACAGTCTCAGGAATAGAAGTAGCGATCCACAGCATACCGTGTAAGCTAGTGGGAAGCTAATCAATACGAGATACTGTGGTTTAACAAACCACAACGGGCTAAAATTAACAATACAGGAAATGTTTTTACCTCTGAAGGCATTTACGCAGCCAGCACAGTGACGTATGTCCCTATATGTTTTTGTAGGCAATTCTAAGACCAGTACACAGCGGAACGATGGTCTAAAACTAAACGGATAAATGCATTGCGATGGCCTGAGACACTTGTGGTGTTCTTTCTGACGAAGCACCCTTCTGGGACCCAGATCCCCATGGCCAGATAAATTACACACAAGTGAGTAACCATATGGTAGATTTGAATGATGCGATCAAGGAGAGGATGTCACCAGTTGCTGGTTTCAGCTCATTGGCAGGTCCTTGTGTTTGTTTCCCCGCTCTGCAGGATTGTAATTCACTTTGCTACACTACGTGATAGAACACAGAAGCAGGGACTGATCCCCCCACCTCTTTCAAGTGATTGTGAAACTGCCATGACTAATATATAACTGACTAGATTTATCAACAGCCAAAGCATAAGAAGTGAGTATTTTTCCTAATTTAAGAATAACTCATGTGACCAGCTTAGGTCACAAAGATTGACAATGTTGAGTTGTAAAACAGGCCATTTGTTTGTTTTGTTTTCCGCAGGAAGGTATACAGTCTTTCACTGTACCACGATACAGATTATAAAACAAGGACTCATCCAACTACTAAGTCACCATCCCCTGAACTCCAACGGAGGTGAGCTTGATATAAGCAATAGATCTAGACATTGCTTTGGTTTCACATTTAATGTATTATGAAAATTGTATAAGATGACAATTCTTAAAGGAAAGAATTGTAATTAGTTCATCATTATTGTTTTAGATTTTGGGCTCACCCCATCCATATTTGAGGCAACATATAATGGACAGTTGCACTCCATCCTGATGAAGGTTGGCTAGATTAACAGGGCATACAACTCCTGCAACATAGACAGAGAGATACATCTAAAAATATATGAGTCTTGAATCTGAATTGTTTGTTATTTTATTTATTTATTTAATGTGTTACAGTTTAGCTAATAAACTTTACACATGAATGACAACAAAATACAATAATAAGATTAAGATTACACAACTAAGTAAAAATTAACAATGCTAATAACAATAACAATAAATAAATAAATCTAGCCTAGACACAATCATGCATTCTAAGCCCTAAAACAACCTAGATCGTCCTAAATCAAACCCTGTGGGAATCACATCAGAACTCACCAGGATACGAAACACTGACAATATTTGGAAGAGCGGTTAGCAGTTGGAATTCTTAATTACAGGATTCACAATTACAGAGTCACGCATGGCCCAGGAAGGGTTCTAGTAAAGGTGTATCCCATCTCTGCACCTGGGTGTAGATAATGCTGCCTATTCAGATCCTAATGCCCAATTTTCCCTCTATGACCAACCAGATGTTATATAAAGCAGTAAAAATGTGGATATGTTTCGGAATTTAAGCAGTGATGCCAAAATAATGCCTTAGAGGTTGTTACAGAGTCATGCGTATACTTTCCCATATGTTGATATATTATGTTTGTCATACTACTGCATTGAGTCAGGACATGTCTTGCTGTCTCAAGAACATTATTGATTTTACACAATCTGCAGATCCTTAGTGTCGACAGCAGTCGATCTCTCCGGCCCGTGACCCAAAGGGTCGGGAGTTGGCCCAGTCTTAATAGGAGTACAAAACGTTGCAATCTTCTGCAAGGGCATAAGTTAAGGTAATCTTGCGGTCTCATATATGTATACAACCTAAATTTCACAAATTCATAACTTTTCAATGCACTGAGGTGGGCAAAATTTTCCAACCAATCCCACATATCTATTCGCTTATCTAGGGCTCTCTGAATTTGCCGGGTATAGTCCCCTTCACGATACGTCCATCCTATATCAGCGAGATATTTTAACATTATAGCAGCGGGTGAAAGGATATTTTGTTTTTTACATATTTCCTTATCCACAGCAGTCAATATTGAATTTGTTGTACCACTACGCATTTTGATAAAAAACCCTAGTCTCTTTTTCATCACTGTAGCTTTCAATGATGGTATGCCCAATTCTAGGCGTAAAATGGCCATTGGAATTCCTGGGGGCAGCCCCAAGACCCGCCGCCAGAATTTCCCTTCTATAACTTGTAGCCAGCTAAGATCTAGGTCGAACAAGGCCTCTAGACCATAGGTTATCATGGGAGTAAAAACCTGCACATATAGTTGGCGAGTGCCCCATAACGTGAAACCTCCTTGCTTGTTGGTAAAGTTCGCAACCAGCGATGTGACCTGCGCTGTTCGCGTCATCCGAGAATGTTTGCACATGGTATAGTCACCACTCGGTTCGAAATCGATACCCATATACCGATAATGTGGGGCGTAAGGGATTATGTTCTTACCCACCATAAGATTTACACGTGACACTCTTTTATTAGTAAATCACAATACCTTAGTCTTGTCCAGATTGATAGTGAGGCCATTATGATTCGCATAATCCCACAATGCAGTGGCCGATCTGCGTAGGCCACTGATTGTGTGATCAAAAATGACCAAGTCATCTGCGTAAGCCAGGACAGTGCATACCAGCTCCCCAATCTTAGGTGGACAGTTTGAGACGGCCGTTATGGCCACTGGTATGTCATAAACATACAGGTTATATACCAAGGGGGCCGTCACACAGCCCTGTTTCACCCCCCTGTTCTGCAGCACTTTGTCAGTCAGGTGTCCTTCTTGGTCTAATTTCAGTCTGACTGACGTATTGTAGTGCAGCAATTTAAGGTAATACAGGATGCCTGCTGGGCACCCCAGACCGTTAAGTTTAGCCCACAAACGTTCCCTAGGGATGGTGTTGAAAGCTGCTTTAAAATCAATATATAAAGCATATAAAGGTGGTGCACCTATGCTGCGTGCTTTAGTTCTCAACAGGTTCATGACCATTAAATTGTGACTCGTTGAATAACCTTTCCTAAATCCACACTGGAAGATGGACAAAATGTTAGCCCTTTCTACCCATGATTGTAATTCCTCAAGCAGTAAAGAAGCAAACAATTTACCCGTTGTGTCCAGCATGGAGAGGAGCCGATAATTAGTGGGATCTAGGCGATTGCCCTTTTTAAAAACAGGTATCAGTACTGCTGTTTGCCATGAGCTCGGTATTTGCCCCTGTAGCATTATCTTTTTGAACAGTCTTGCTAATAAACTCGCCCAGAACTCGGGCTGTTTTCTCATAACTATATTGGCTAGGCCGTTCGGTCCTGGAGCTCTGGACGGTTTGAGCGTCTTTATCTTGGAGATTATGGCCGTATATGAGATATCAAAGGCCAGATGGGGAGCCAAGGTTATCTGAGGGCCCAATTTGTCACTCGGTAGTTTTGTGTTACGGGCAAGTAAAAACTCAACCCATATCTCAGCTTTAATTGGATTAACCATTTGGCCCTTCGATGACTCCCTAGTTTCCCCCAGAAGTGCCCAAATACTACGAGTGTTTTTAGAACAAATCGTTTGCACTAATCTCTGGTGAGCCCAGGTATTAGCGACAGATTTAATATTTTTAATAATAGATCTATACTTATTTTTGATTTTCCTCGCAACCACTCGTAATACATCAGACGGTCCTAACTTTTTCTTGCTCATTCGCAGTTCCCGTCTCAAGTCCCTTTTGTCATCTCTAATCTTATTATTATAAGAGCAGGGCCCACCCTCCGGTCTATACATGCTAGTGGTCGGAACCAAAGCATGTATATGAGAGAAGGCTTTTATCCAATTTTCTATGGATTCAATAGACATGGAATGGAAATTGGGTAAATTTGGCCATTTATCCATCTCGAGTGCCAGTGCAGCCTGATTAATATTCTTAGTCGACCATCTAATGTTGGAGCCTGATTTATTCACGTAGACTGTGCCCATATTGCACTTGTCGAGAGCTCTCTGTTGTATGTTTAGTATACAATGGAGAGCTAAATGATCGCTCCATTTGTTTGGTGATACAAACATATCTTCTACTAAGAGCAGCATTTTAGGGCACATGAAGATGTAATCCAGGGTACTACTATATAGCCCATTGGACCAAGTATGTTTCCCCGGGTAGTCACTATTCGTGTAGCCATTCAGCATTTCCAGATCCCATTCGTCAAGCAACCGACGCCAACGAGGTCCCTCGATGTCGGTTTTGATATGTATTAATAGATGTTTCTCTCTTAACTTGGGGTTTTGAGGATATTTCCCTGTCACAGCAGGAATACGACAATTAAAATCACCCACAACAATCACTGCTCGGTTACCAGGTAGTACAGACCAGGAGGCCAGTAATTCATGAAGGGCTTCTTGAATAGGTTCACTAGTTCCCGCATGCGGGGGATTCTATATATTTATCAACAGGAACTTCCCCTTATCATCCTGTGATCCATATTCAACCTCTACTGCCAGCATATTATCACAAACATTACAAGGTATCTGCCTCGAGGGCAGAGAGCTGATCACACCTATCAAGAGCCCTCCAAACGGTCTCCCTTTATCGCCCTTCTTAGCATAGGATTGATAATTCATGTATCCATCAAGTAATAAAATGTCCATTGCCCATGTCTCCTGTAGGCATATCAGGCTATGTTTCACAATAAAATTAACCGACCCCTCCGACGTCAACAGATGAGCAAAACCTCTTGTGTTCCACGATAACAATGTCAAATTTCAATGTTTAGGTAAAACCTCAGGAAGAGATTCCGCGAGCCATTTTAGGACCAACTGAACATCAGCAATTTCAACTTTCTTTCCTTTAGGTATCAAGGGGTACTCCACTGGTATGCCCGGCCCACTTATTTCCACAAGTTCGGCACTGGAGTCAACTTCGTCCAAGTCTGCATCAACCTCAACATCCACAGCCCTCAGCTCTTCACGGTATTTCCTAAGCATCTGTGCGGTGGATATAAATTTACAATGTATTTCAGACACACAGGGGTTAGGGCCTTTTAATGGTTCCACAAACAGGAAATCATCTGATTTTAAGACGCGTAGTTCAGGGACCGAATGCAGACGTATTAGGAACTCTGATTGTGGCAGCCATCTACGTTCGCAGGTTTTATACAGGTTTTTGATCAGGCAGATTCTGTTCCCTGAGAGATCGGGTCCGTCCATAACTGATCTACCGGGAGAGATGATGGTACTAGTCGGGGCTGGTTCAGATTGAAGTACCAGGTCAGGGCCCCTGATCCGTGTTTCCTCCTCCTCTTGAAGGTCGGCCTCAAATCGTTCCCATTCGTCTGCCTGGTCCTCTGTTTCATCCACGGTCGGCAATCTTTCCACATCATCAGTCGGATCCACCGTCACTGGTTGATCATATTTGGACGGCGAGACTAGATTCGTATCTTGATGAGTGATAAGCCAACTGCAGAGGCGACCTTCTCCAGAGCCCATCTTTTTCTTAGCTCTGGCTGCCCTTTTTTTTGCTTTTTTTGAGCGCCCCCCAATGTGCGCCGTCTTATCTTCTTTAGTTCCTTGCATCGTATTTTCCTTATTCTTTTCCGCTTTCTTGGCCAGTTTGCGTTGTTTACGGGAATAGAAGACTGACTCATTCAAGTCCTCATTTACCGAGGAATCTTTGTCAGGTATCTTATTTATTTCCTCAGCGATACCTATGGCCTCCGATAGATTGATTTCCGCCTCTTCCTCCTTATTCTTTTCTTCTATTTGTGTATTAGGCAATGGGTTAGTATTCGTAAGTATCCGACCCGTCATTTGGAGCAAAATTTTGAGTGCAAATTGAAGGGAGGCCACTGAGGATTGAATCTCTGCCAGTTCCTTTGCCCCAGGGAACAGGGTGGAGAGATTTCCTTCCTCTGACTCCGAACCGTCTTCCATAGAAACCATTACTAAATTAGGGGAGGCTGACAGTCGGCCCAGAGGTATCTCGTGGCCTATGATGTTATCAGAAGATGACATAGAATTATTCACCTGTCGCAGACCTGTGTCTTCCAACGGCCTGAGTATCTGGGGAGTCATCCCCCGCTGGATACTCAAACACAGGTCTAACAGCGAATTGTTATCTATGTCGTCAAAGTTAGTGGAACTCATTGGGTCACCACCCCTATCATCCGATGAGACGGGGTCCTCAATGATCGTAGAGTTAGTTTCTGTTAAGGGAAGGGGGGCAAAGAAACCAGTTATGGCTCCCTGTCCCGAGGGGATGGATATGCTGGATTTTCCCTTATTATTTATTTTAGATTTTCTCATCTCATCGTTCGTCAGGGTTGCCACTTCCAATTGTTTCTTTGTCTTACGCAGATTGTACTTATTTTGTGTCATTTTCTTCCCTGGCGCCATTAGGTTTATTACAGAGATCAAGGTGCCTTCTCTCTAGCCAGTTTTCTAGATTTTGCTGCACCCAGATCCGAGCCAGATTTCAACACGTAACCTGCACTGTCCTTATTAAGCTGAAGAGGCGCAAAGCCAGCTGTCACCAAATCGTAGCGCCCCTCAGGCAGGCCCTCAGGCAGGCACTATGCAGGTTCAGCACACACACCCAGATGGACTCCTCACCATATGGTGGCTGTACCATTAAATCAAACCAAGGGAGGGAGACTGGGTATAAAGGTGGGGGGGACAGGTATCTAGGGGGAGGGGGGGAAAGGGGCTCAATTTAAGTGAGTAACACTGCTTGCTAGGCAGTGTAATCACTGCAAGTCAGTGTAGCTCCCCCCTGCACTTTTTCCCCATGTGCTGATTACCCACCGCAACCTCTATCCGCTCCCACACCGAGAGGAGTCACTCTCCCACGGGCGTCCCGCGGCCGGCGAAGTGCTCAGAGCAGGCAGGCTCTGCGAGCCGCCTCGAACGCCGTGTCCAGCGCACGCTGACACTCCGGCGGCTCCCGTGTGCTCCAGCTGGCTTCCCACCAGGCTTCCCGCAGGTGGAGATATCCTGCCGCGGCCGCGGCTGTACAATGAGCGCCCACAGGAGCGGACAGGCACCGCGAGCAGATTCGTACGTCGTCGTACGCTGGCAAGCGAGGGCGGGCTCAGGCGGGCTCAGTCTCAGGATACTGAGGAAAGGACCCAGAAAGAAAGAACGTCCGCGTCCGCGTCGACTCAAGCCAACTCAAGCCGCACCTCGTAGAATCGTAACGTCACAACGATTGAGGCCGCCTCCGAGTCATTGTTTATGTTATGGGAACAAAAAATACCCAGATTAAGAATGTTTGCGAGTATGAGGACGGTATATATGAGATATGACTGAGTTGTGATTGATGGGGAAAATTTTGTGTTGAACCATTTCTCTTTTTGACGACGACTCCTGTAAGATTTTTAGCTAGTTTTGTTTTGAAGGATCTTGTTTTCTGGGCAGAAGACAATAAAAGACTGAGGGCCTCATTACGAGTTTGGAGGCAGCCATGCCCTTAACAAGGGCATGGCTGCCTCCAAACTCTGGTCCGGGTCCGTGGTCCCTGAATGGGGAAATACCGGGCCATTCCAACCTTGCAGGACCCGGTATTTCCCCATTCAGGGAACATATCCCCATTCTCATTTCAGCCCCCATTGGGCTCAATGGGAATGGGGAGGGAGCTAACAACGGGCCCATTAATAACGGGCCCGTTGTTAGCTTCCTGGTCCCCTCGTGGGACCCGCAAAGGACATCTAGTCTGACCAGACGTCCGAAGCGGGTCCCGCAAGGGAACCTCATAAGAGGGCGGAATGGGATTAATGGCACCGGCACCTTTACCGGCGCCGTTAAACCCATTCCGCCCACCTCGTAATGAGGCCCTTAGTTTCTTCCAAAATGGGTTCTGAAAAGGGGAGGGGACTGTAACGAATGGGTGGTTATCAACACTTCTTCAAGCCTCAGCCAACATGATAATGGTTTCCGGCTGTATGTTGTCTATCATCCGCTTTTGATAAAGTGTCTAGGGCTCACTTATGGAAAGAACGGAACAATTGGGGAATCCCCCAAGGTCTGCTGTCTATGCTCATCTTGTTTCACACAAACAATAGTTTGAGAGGCCGTTTAAACCTTCTCCCTATCCGCGAAATTCAAGCGATTAGACTAAAAACGGCCACTAAAGAATGTAGATTATGTGGTGACATAAATAAACTGGAAACAGTACGCCATCTTTTGATGCAGTGTCCGGAGCTAAGAGAAATACGTGCTACAAATATAAACAACCTGTGCACTGACTTTGCAGGACTACAAGAAGACGAAGAAACGACATGGTGGAACAGGCTGATGTCAAGTGAAAAAACATTATGGGCATTAGCTACAGTAAAAATTTTGGAAGCTGCATTCCGCAAAATAAATGCAGTCTGGTAACTAGGGCAAGAAAAAAATTCGAACCTTTGTTTGTATGACTGCAGGCAACATCATGTCTCAAACCAACTATAGGAGGATGGTGAACTGAATCAGACACTAATGAACATCTGTTACAGGTGTTCGACTATTCGAAACCTGACCTTTTGAACATCGAACCTTTAAATCCAGACATTGTATGCCATTTTCTCTGTATCAACAGCTTCTTCTAGCATATCTACGTGATGTTGGCCATGTCTACCTTTTCAGTGAATCTCTTAGCTCTGTAGGAACAGTAAAGATTCTTGTAAAAATTGCTAATTGTAATTACAAACAAGTAAATAAAAAAAAAATAGTTTGAAAGTCAAACTTAACTCAGAGGGGTTATTTTTGAGAAAAGTTCCTATTGGAGCAGGTTTACGCCTGGGCTATGTATTTGCACATGTTTTGATTAATTTATATATTTCAGATCTTCCCCTGAAATACACACATGCTTCCCTTTTTCCATTGAGACTTTGGACTTTAGAGGTTGGATGGCTAGCCTACTCTGATGACCTTTTCCTTTTCGACATTACACCGATTGGGTTGCACCATAGAGTAGAACTGACATCACGCTATTTAACTGTAAACTGTCTGATCATGAATCCAAATAAATCCAGTATTCTGGATTTTACCTCTCCCTCTAAGTTTATGAGTTTTACATGGTCTATTAATGGTAATAACATTACTCAGGTTACGTCTATCATCTATCTGGGCTATTTATTTGCACCAAAAAAGTACATGGTTTTAGTAAAAGAGAAACTTGCTGTGAAAGTGGAAGCATTTAGCCAGCATATGAGAGCTATCCAAAATAGGTTATGTTTGTATTCTTTGCTCCCAGTAATCCAGTTTTTTAAAACAAAAGTAGCACATCCGTTTTGTATGGATGTGAAGGTTTACCTCAGTCTATCAAACAATGCCTTCAGGTGAAAAAAGGGCTATTATGGCTGAGTATTTTGTACCTTCTGCCAGATATCCCTATAGAAGCCATTAGACTTGAATTAGGTCTTAAATCATGGTGGTTTTATTTTAAATGGTTTAAACTATGCTTGTATTTTAAATTTCTAAGGGAAGATGGAGCGGATATCTTGGCTTGTCTGATGGACTCAACGCAGGTTAAACTAAATTATCTATTGTCTGCTTAGGAGTGTTAACAATATTTAAATGAAATAGCATATGAAGGGGAATTGGTGCTGCCACTACAAACTCCAGACTGATTGCTCTGGATCAAAATTAAGTGTTTAATTATCTTAAAGACCCGAAATTATTCAGAGGCTATGTCTCTTGTATGCACATTGACTGACTAAACTACTTGCTCGTCCTCAAAATATATTGTAAAGTCCCCATCTGTGCATTTAGGGACAAACTGCTATCCAATCTTGGAAGTGGTGTGCCCTCGTATTGAGCTGTTGGATTTTACCTGTCGACTATGTAAGACGAGCACAGAGTCCTGCTTTACTCTCTAAAAGGCTGGTTTACTTTAGTCTATTCATTAATTCGCCTTCAACAGTTATTCCAGAAAGTTTATGGACTAATTTAATAAGTACTGTCCACATGCCTTTTTCTGCAGCCCTTCTGATTTCTTAGCAGATGTTTGGGTCTGTATGTGAGATCTTGCACTTTTAACTAAGGATCTTTTAAGTACTGCGGAATAAGGGAAGGCTTGTTATGATTTAATATTGGTTTGAAGCACTGCAGCAGCTTTATTTTAATTTTTTTAAATATTTAGTATGATCAATTACATCTTTGTTTTTACACATTTTATTAATTGAATGTGTTATGTGATAAGATAAGGTGTATAGGCAGTGCTTTATCTGTGTAAGGTTTCTATAATGTAACCAAAACACAGAATTGAAATAAACAAAATAATAAGAAATGTAGATTCTCATGCACCCCTTTTTTCGCTTGTCCAAACTCATCAATCATACCCATTAGTCATAGCAACAAACACACTGTATGCTTTACTTCATGAATGCTCAATACACTCTAGTACTCTATTAAGTAGGTGTGGAAACGAATCCTTTCAAGATATTTTCTTTGAAACGTGTTCATTTATAACAATGCTCGTGCCTTTTATGTATTATAATTACATTGATCGTATACTGTGTTCCTGTACAACTTTTCAGAAAAGAGTGCTCTGTGGATTTTATCCAAGAAAATTATATTATTCGATGTGGAGTATTTTCATGTATAATTCTTTGTTTATCTCGAAAGATGTGTAATTAGGTGGCTCAAGGAGGATGCTCAAAGGAACGACTATGCCTATTTTAGACTTTTCTTTACAAACTCTATTTTCTTGTTCATGTTTATAAAACAAGGGCCTCTAAAACACAATTTCTGTTCCAGTGATAATTCAAACCTTTTTAACTGTTCTAGACACAATTTACCTATTTTTAGATGTACACTGATTTTTCTTTTGAGAATGACATAGAAAGATTCAAGTCACAGATCCTCAGCTAAATTGCAGCACATGAGAAATCTCTTTGAACCTTCTGTGATGAATCCTGTGTGATGATCACTGATTTCCCCAACAAGGTGATGAATCCTGTGTGGTGATCACTGATTTCCCCAACAAGGATCTCCTCCTATGTGGCCAGGGGACAGTAGCTGATACCTGATCTTGACCATGGGGGTGGTATTATGAGGGAGGATCAAATGGGAGGAGACGGCTATTTGGGAAAGGTAGTGACCCCATCAGGAGAAACGCAGTATCCTTCCATTTCTAGGGAGGAAGACCTTATAATTCCTACATTTTTATGGCTTGTTGTCACTGTATAAATCCTTCTTATTATAAAACCCAGAAACCCCTTCCTAAAAATCACTCTAGTCAGGATACCATTCATACCTCACACACACAAAACACACACTTAGCATCTTCTATCTCTAATGTTTTTCTAAGCAAAAGTTCTAAACAATATCACTTTAGAAATCTTAGAAATTCTATGGACTCCAACTCCCATAAAACGTGAGCGTGGAGCTGCCGGGAGAGCAGGAGGAAGGTATGCAGTACAAAGGAGGCCATCCCAGAGATGAAGCTTCAGCGCAACGATGTGCCATGTGTCAGGAATGCTGCAAAATACAGGTGAGTCTGCCCAGAACCATTGGGGACCCTGGGGCATGCCAACAGGCATGTAAGCCAATAAAACAAATATGAATATTTGAATGCCCAACAAATGGTATTTTTGAAAGAAACACTTTGCCATTCTCAAGAAACTGTTGTTTGAAAAAGACACTTTTGTCATCATCAGGAGAATGTTGTGTGAAAGTGACACTTTTGCCATCCTACTTGAATATCCAGGGGAAGGGAACTACCCTCTGGATCCAAGGATTTATCACTGGAAAAGACTGCTTCTGTTGGATTTGTTTATGTGTTTTAATTATGAACAATTATTGCCAAACGTAAGTCAAAGACATTTCCTTGCACTTTAAGTTGATCATTTATAGTGTAAGGGTCATCGCGCTTTGAAACACTTGTGTATGGGAGCATTATAAATGCCATATTATATCAAGGGTCAGATTTGTTTTGGACACAAGAGAGTTCATATGTTTGATGGCTTGACACAGACTGATCTTTAGTTTTAGTTTCCTAGGGAGGGAAACTCTATTTAGGATAGAGACAGAGAGGCCTTCGCCCAACCCTTTTTTTTTATAAAGATGTCTGATAATGAGAATATTACAACCTTGTGTCTGCCTCTCATTTCTGACCCCTCACACTTCCTAGGAAAGTAACTGGGAAATCCCCTCTTCTTCCTCCTCCAAACAGAGCCATCCCATTTCACAATCACCAGAACACCTGCTACCACACTCACAAGACAGAGGAAGCTGATAGCCTCTGGAGTGTCTCCTCAATATGGCACCAGTGAGCACAGCAGTACAAGTTAATGTATGTCTTGTTTCCTACAGTAGCCTCCCTAGTTCAGCCCAAACTAGAGGACCCTATTTGGAAAGGCTTAGCCAAATTTGGATTTAAGATACAACTGACAAAACCATTATCATTATCAAGAAGGACAGCCGAGGTCATGCTTGAGGGGAAAGTCACAGATAATGACCTTTTGACCATACATGACAAGCCTCTGCTTCGTTGGCATAGCATAATCTAATATCTAGTTTGCTGTGCAACCAGTATAAAATCTGAATCTTTTCGTAGTGCTGCATGGGCCATAATCAGAGGCAGAAGAACAAGTTTGTCATACGAAAATGTAGAAGTACTAACAATGCTGAAGATGAACCAGTTCTTCCTACTCTGCACAACTGCTGTTCTTGCATATTATTGGGATCATGCACATCTGGGAGATTTTAAACATGTTCCACCTGCTACTGACTCAGAGAACGGTGATGCAGAGGAGGACACAATCATCCACTAGTGATGTTTGGGTCTGTCTCAACACTCTGCACTAGAGAGACATGCGGACAGAAAACATGACAGACATTTTTAACATCTATATTGTTCCATCCCGGATGTGAGTTATTGCCTCCCAAAAATTATATTTGTTAGATATAGATCATGAACTTATTAAGAAATGCATTATCTGTGCACATACAGTGCTTAGCTGTGATATCACACAGCACATATACAAAAGAATACCAACTCCCTGGAGTCAAGTGTATGTCTTCCTTCAACAGGAAGACTGCCTTCCATTAGAACTTGCACATGTACATGTTGTCTTTGACCCATCTAACAACTTTCTCACTCTTCATCTCCATATATGTCAGACTTAGGACCTGATTCATGGAAGTGTTTTATAATGGCACAATGCCATTGGAAAATGTTCTGTGAATCAGGCCTTTAATCTCCTCAACGTCAGAAAAATAAGACATCTTCCCCCCTTAAACACTGCTAAGCACCAAATCTCCTCTTTAGTACTCTCTCGATCTGACTACTGTACCAGTCTTCTATATGGCCTTCCCAACTATTCTTTTTTACCTCTCAACAAAGCCCTGACTGTCCATACACTCTTTAAGCTTCCCTGCTTCACCACCACCTCTCCAACCCACCATCAGTTAGGCTAGTTGACTATGAGACAGAGGTCAAAGTTTAAACTCCTTCTCATTATCTTCAAAACTGTGCATGGACTTGCCCCATCCTGCCTATTGGCCTACCTCACTCCCTACTCTTCCCCATTCTCTCCCGAATGATCATCCTCGGCACATCTCCTGGCCACCTCTCGTGCCCCTTGGGTTCCCTCTCATTCCCGCTGTCTTCCTCTCCTTGTTCCCTTACTATGGAATGATCTTCCTCTCATTCGCCCCAATACTCTGACTCTATCACTATTTAAATCCAACATCATAGCTCTCCTCTTTTCTGAAAAACCACTTTTATACCATCCTTTGCCAACACATATCCCTGTTCTCCTCTCCCTCTACCTCTGTAAAACAACCCTGTGGTACTTATACCTGACCCCATCATCTAAACTTAGCACTTCATCCACTTTCCCGTTCCTATATCAGAGATGAGTGTGATGCACTGAGAAGGATGACCGAAGAAGTAAAGGCATAGATCTTATGGAACATAACAGCAAAGTAAAGAATTAAGAAGATGTTCATGTGCGGAATGAAGATTACACGTGTGAGAAGCACTGCAGAAAAGGTTGTATACAAATTGTTCGTTTTACAACTGTTCGAATTACAATTGACCTTTTCACAATTGACCGAATTGTGAAGGTCAATTGTAACATATATGTGGGGGGAAACCCCCCACAACCCCCCACCTAACGCCAAACCCCCCAAAACCCCTATATATATAAATAAATATATATTACCAAACAGATATATATATATATATATATATATATATATATATAAATAAGGTCAATTGTGAAAAGGTCAATTGTGACCCTTTAAATTCGGTCAATTGTTCATTCGAACAATTGTAAACGAACAATTTGGGTAATACCGCAGAAAATACATTTTAGAACTGTACAGATGCTGTAACGCAAGTAGGCTAAGTAATCATAAAAGGCTGGCTATACTAGTGAATATACTGTAGGCGGTGCCGCCAATA
This sequence comes from Ambystoma mexicanum, assembly GCF_040938575.1. NCBI lineage: Eukaryota > Metazoa > Chordata > Amphibia > Caudata > Ambystomatidae > Ambystoma > Ambystoma mexicanum. Next base: position 229,972,206 of record NC_090931.1, on the reverse strand, counting down.
TATATGTGTATATAGAATCTGGACAGTCGATGTCACAACTTTAGTAAGCTCAACCCGTGGAGAAAGGAGAATTGATAGCTGTGTGTGTATTGCAGCAAAGAAATAAGCCGAAGCTTGAAGATGGACCAAAGGAAAACTGCTTGGCCTGTTGTCAAAGGCTTGGGCACACGAAACTGGTTATCAGTCCTTGAAGAACAGTGAACGTGAGAACACTGAGGCATCCCTTGGTAAGTTGCAAAGAGAGAACACCATGAGTGCCAAGTTCATTTTTTCAAGACAATTAAATCCTATAAAATGGGTTGATTCACAGTCTCTAATCATGTCAGCCCAGGATGAAAATAGAAAGTTGGCATGCAGATCTTAACCTTGATAAGAACATGCTCAAACTCCCTTATATTCCCAGAGATGAGAAGTGACAGCAAGGCCAAGTTCAAAGACAATCTGAATTGCAGACGGCATGAGCAAAGAGAGAGATGGGGCTAATTGGGTGGGTAAGTATGGTCAAGTCCATACTCCAGCACCTGGGGTACCAGCTTACCTGCTGCTAGAATATCAAAAGTTTTGGAAGGGTACAAGCATGCCATGTAGGAGGCCAAATGACAAAGGGCCTTATAGTTTGAGAGCCAATGGTGTATCGTGTTTCTAATAACTGTTGAAGAAGACTTGCACTAAGAGACGGTATAAATTGCCCACCTGACTATAGAGATCCAATCACAATCCAATCCCTTATAGAAGGTATACTTAGATAATCCCCTAAGCTTATCACAATCCCAAGTAGGTTTTCTTAGTTTGCCACGTAGTATGATGTCACGTATGACGAGTTTTTGCTATAAAGGTACCGTTTTTTATTAAATGCTTCGAGATCATGCTGCGCGACATCTATTGATGTCCGTTGTAATCCCTCTTCTGGATAATTGAGAATAAAACAGAGACATTTGCCAACTTCCTGAGTCAGTCTTATTGCTTGGTGTGAGAGTTATTCTTCATCCCATCCATTGTATGATGTGTTACCTCGATTAAAAGGACAATACGGGTTCAAAATCAATACATTTACTGTGCTTTCAACAGTAATGTTATATTAAATAATGTGTCTCTTTTTTATATAAAGTATTTATTTTTTAACACTCCAAGGTATATCAAATAATGTACTCGGGGACTTGGTGCAGAAATGGGAATGGCATAAAAAAGCTCTCCTCACAAAGGACAAATAGCCTTTAGAAGAAGTAGTAGAACCCAATACCCACCACTACAAAAGTCCTGTAGCCCACGTGACTTAGGCTCCACTTCACCCAGACCCACCATTGCTTATCTTGACACTGGGACAATAGTCTAGTGGCTTCATTGAGCCAAATAATATAGCATGGCAAATCTTTCAGAGGGGGGGGCAAACACACATGTCAATACACTAAATACATAAAAGCTGTTACATCAGCAGTGCAAGTTGAAACAAAATGAAAATTAATGTCCCACTGTTGAGTCAAAAATAAATATAACAATAACAAAACTAAACAAAGAAGGGAAGCATTGGAATAAAGACGATGGAAAATATAAAACCCCCAAAAGGCCCTGTCAAGCCTCTGCTCATGGCCTCTACATTGTCCAGCCTCACAGAACATCCCACTTCTTCTCTTCTACAGTCCCTGAATACTGTGGCATTCGATGCAGTAGGTTGGTGCCAGTATAACTTCATTGGGGGATCGCAGCAGGTGCTGTGCCTTCTTATAGTGCAGTTTCCACACCCTTGAAAACTTCTTTAGGGACAGTGCTTTCTCTGGGCCGCTGGTAGTTTCTCGCTGCGACTCCTGATTTCCATCTGAGAAAAGTAAAGAAGGGTGTATAGTATTGAGGATAGAGCCAAGCATAGTTTAGAGTTTACAGTTAGTTTAGAGTATTTACAATTTAGAGTGTTTAGAGTTACAATTCGAGCTTAGTTTTCAGAGGGTTTAAAATTTAGCTTTCAGCGTTTGGAGTTAAAAATGTGCTTTTAAAGTGTAGATTTAGGCTTTAGTTGCTATATTAGCACATCAGGTAGGACACCCCCCACATACCAGACAAGTCACACCCACTTTGTCAAAGGTGTCAAACAATGCCCCTTTGTCATTTAAATAATACCACTTCCTGTTACATATAATATGTTTGTGGATACAAACAAGGCATCTATCTTAGAATGGTGTTCATAACATAGTGCAATTGCCAACTGTGGTATGATTTAGTTAAAACCAAAAACGTCTGATTTCCAAAACCAGGCAAACAACCTGTTTTTTGGATAAAACTACTGTGGTTGAGGGCAGAGTTATTTGTCAAGGCAACAGAGAACTGCTGTGAATTTTACCATCAGCAGTAAACAAGGCTGTGGAGGAAGACAGAAAAGGATAGAATTGAATTCTGAATACCCCTTCCTCGTACCCACATCTGTCCCTATGTAGCGCTGGTGTATCGCCTACAAACAGGGGACAGAATAAGAAGATAAACTATTTACTTCTAGTTGTTGTAAGACGTTCAGCCTTGTTTAAATCGTGCCCATCAACCACTCTCTTCCACTATGTGTCTGTATTGGAAGAGACAAATAGCCACACAAAAAAATCGGTGCTTTAGTGGTTAGGTATACAAACATCCACTGGGCTATACATAACTTTAATGACCCAGGGATTGTGTATAAACCATGTGCACCGAGGTTTAAAAGAAAGACACAAACAGTAATTGCTACAATTTATAGATACCAATTTAACTTTCTGTATATGAGCAATTTCTCACCTCACCCCACTTGATGCAGTAATAACAAGACCTAGGAAAAGGCATAGTGGAGTGTGTATTGTCTTTATGTTGGTCTGTGACACAGTCTTTGAGTCTTTGTAATTTGTGTTTGTGTCTTTCTTTTAAACGTTGGTGCACATTACCTCGTATGTGCTCATCAAGTTTTTTAGGGGGTGGGAAAGGGAAAATAAGGGTTTCGGGCGGGTGGGCAATAGTAAAAAGTAAGTGTGGGTGGGGGGTTAGTGGGGGGCCCCCCCAAAAAAAATAAAAATGAGCACATTCGATAGAATGTGCAAGTTTAAAAGCAAGGCAATGTAAAAGCAGGCGATGAAATCACATGGAACCCTCCATCTATCCCTCACACGTGTAACTAATCAGAAAAGGGCAGTGGGTCTTCTTGGCCCAGAAGAAAGACTCCCTTCTTCTGGACAGTGAGCCACAGTCCCAATCGTAAGGGGAATGTCACCTGTTGAATGACTCCCTTCTCCAGGTCTCAGTTTCTTTCTGAGGAAGCAAAGTTTCAGCTGGTGGTGCTGTATGGGTACGGTTCCAGTGCAAAAGAAAACATCTAAACTTAAACATCATTGCTTTTTGACCATAGTCCTTTTTGACCATAGTGCAGCTTCACTAATGGGTTCCTGGAGAATGCCTCCCTTCTTCAGATATTGGGTTCTCAATGTCCTCACAGTGCCCCGGGAGTGACACCCTTCCGCGGGCCTTTCTCTGATTTCTTTCATGCTACACAATCTTCGGGGAAGACAACATGAGATAGTGTGTCCTTCCCCTGAGGCCTCCTGTCTTCACAGTTCACAAAGGCTGGGCAGAATGACTCCCTTCTCGGGCTTTCACAATTCGCAGTTCAATATTACCAGGGGGAATGGCTCCCTTCCCCAGGCTTGATTTGCTCTTCAAAAGTTCACAATTCAAATAAACTCCCAATCTTATATGTTCCTCTTGACTAAGTGCAGTAGTCCTGGTTCACTCTCCTGCCAGGAACTGTGCTTATGAAGATTCCTTGGGTTGATCTTCATAGAAGGAAGCAGATCCCAGACCTGTGGGTTTGTCCCCTCTTGTGCTGCTGGTGCTGCAGCTCCTTTTCGCTATGGGTCTTAGCTTTTCCCTCAGGGGCTTTCTTTATGCCCCAGTATCATGGCTCCAGCATCTGTCAGTGCCCTCTGCTACCCCTTCCAACTGCCCGGTAGCCCTGGTGCCTTTAGGGTCTCTACCATCTCAGCCTGGTCGGTCTCGGATTTTGCCACCCTTTGTTTCAGGCTTCTCCACTCTCCCAGTGTGCTGCGGCATCTCTGCAGCACTTGCAGATTCTCAGCAGGTGCATCTTCCAGCGACAGTGCAGTCCTTCTGCTTGTCTTGCCTGAACATTTGCTGCTCTACCTCCGCAGATGGTCCTTCTACATCCGACCAGGTAAGAACCTCTTTTCCTCCCCGGTAAGCTTTCCTGTAGCTGCTTCGGTTCTCCACCGAGCTGAGCATTAGCCACCCACCTGCTCCATGGCTTCAAATAAAGAACTGTTCCACACATACTGGAATGAACTGATGGACTGGAGTTGGCTCCTGAATGCAAAGGTATACTACTTCGCAATGGGCTAGGCACAGAAGACCAGCTACTTTTCAGTCGCTGAACATGGGATGAAACCCAAAGGCACCAATTTTAGAGATGCAGTCCTAGAGGCACAAGCATGCTCAGCCAACAGATTTTTTAAAGTGCCCAATATTGTCCTTGAAAGACAAAATTATATACCAGACTTGGGAGGTTTTAGAATCAATCAACAATGTTTGCCACAGCCTTAAAAGTGCTATCCAGCACAGGTCCATACGGCAACATACCAACCAATCCATTCATGAACCCATTGACAGGACATTGATATGACCCCAAAAATCAGAAGGCTTTGTGGATGAGTCGGAATACCACTCTTGACCAAGTTGTCACCAAAGCCAAAACAGCTGAACACTCAGTATGCCCCATCAGAGAATCCAAACAAACTCGGTTCGAAGGACGAAATCAGTTTTCTGCATCACTGTTGCACTGATCAAGAAAAACCTGCACCGATCAGACGCAGACAAAACAGAGCACCATGGTATGTTTCCAGAAATAGGAACAGAGACTTTGTCCGATAAAGCTTTAGCTGCAGTAGCCTCGCTCTCAGGCTGCCAATCACAAGACCTGTCCTGCTATAGGGAAAGAATGCCGAGATGCAATAAGGCAAAATACTTCACATCTATGTGATATTCAAAACGTGCCATATTCGTGCAGGTGTATCAAGTGACAATGATGTCAGATGAAAATGCGGATCAGAGAACTATGTATCAGTGAGATAAGGCAACCAAAACACATTAAACACCTTATTGTGACACTACTATTGTTGATGTGGTCACCAAACTCGTATCTGACTGCAGGTCAACCTCAACCATATTTACCGATGGCAGGTACTTTTCAATATCCCCTTCTCGGAAAAAATCCTTTTTTTCTATAGACATAAATCGATGCACTTCTGGAGGACACACGATCGTCCTTATAGGATACACGGATAGTCATCTTCTGTTCAAAGGGCTGTCCGCCCTTGGCAAGTCTGTATCCAAATAGCTGCAGCCATCCTAGGTAGGGTTGAACACCACGTTTACTAGAGATTTTCCTTGGTTCATGTTCCAAAGAACAAATCCTCGGCGCACACACCACATTGTGTGAGGATGTACTCCACAAGCATGCACATATATTTCATAAGCACACTGAAGCCTTCAAGCAATATGTTTACAAGATTATTCTGCAAAAATGTGCCGTATCTGCCAAACATGAGGTACTCCCAGCCGGACAAGACCTCACCTTGCGGCTAGATGACTTTCTTCATAACCACATAATCAAACCAGTGAAAGCCACCTAATGGCTGAGCCCCACTGTCCTTACCATTAAGCAAGATGGTAATGGCCTCCAGCAGTGCATCGATCTGCGTAGTCTCAACAAGCAACCAATTTGTACCCCTTTCCTAACATCACAGAAGTACTGCTACTAATCTCCAAAAAGCAGAAGTATTTAGCAAACTTGATTGAAAGACTCTGTGTCATTAAGTCTTTCTTCACCTGGACTCCAAACAATATACTGCTTTCATTACACCTAAAACCGTTTTTCAGAACACAAGAACGAATTTCAGAGTATCCACCACATCATCAGTCTACTAAAGGCTCCTCACAAACCACTTACACAACATTGCCAATATTGTTTTATTTCAAGACGATATTCGGGTTGTAGTTCTATGTATGAAACCGACAACCACACTCTTGCATGTGTCTTACAGAAAGTCATGACAATGTCCTTACTCCACTTGTGGAAAAATGAAAATTCATACAACTTGAGGAAGAGGTTGAGGTTCTACTATTTCTGAATTAGTCGTATGAATAAAAAGCAGCACTCATAGACGTCATCAGTCAAGCACCTTCTCTATCTAACAAAGACCATCTTTGCTTCTTCATAGGGCTTACCAAAAGGGACGCCAGGTTTGTGGTCACGTTCTCCAGTAAGCGTTAACCCTTTTGCTCAGTGCTACAGAAAGACACCCATTGCAATGGTCGGCTCATTGTCACAAAGCAACTGAGGCAGTTAAACTGACATACTCCAAGAGCCAAATCTCCAACTGTTCAACCTGGGTAGGTGTATCATAATCACCTATGCAGTGAAACAAACAATACAACAAGCTGCATTTTCTTGTCAATGACTACAAGTACACTTATCAAACAGAGTTTTTTGTGTGTATTAAAAGTGCAGTTGTAAAACTCAGAAAAGATCATTTTTTGGGTTCCTGTTGCTTTTTGGTCTAGGAATATGGACGTGGCCAATTGGTTGAATTGTGTTGTTTCACTAGCTAAAAGTATTCAATGACCTCAAATAGTTCAAGCTTTTCTGTGGTCTGCAAGAACGTATGAAAGAAAACACCCCAATAAAATAAATACATCTCTGTTAGTTGTAGGGCCCTATACACTGGGTCGCATCGCATACATGATGTGAAAGCTGGCAAGACATCCTGGCTACATCACTGACGAAGTTTCTCATGCACAACAAAATGAATCTGTCATTGAAAAGGTGACATTTTTTGTTACCACTTTATTTTGATTTTACCTATAACAAACAAAATATTACATCAATTATACAAGGTTTGAGCTACTATAACTTCCATAAAAACAGAACCCATAATTTGGCTCATCGCATATTTTAAATGTAAAGTGGCATTTGAATGCTTCCGGGATACACACTGTATTCTACCTATTGGGTAACACGTTCAAAAGCCTTACTGATCACAAGCCGCTTGTTCACTTTCCAAACCATGTGGTACTAAGGGTGCCACTCCCAAAATGGCCCGATTGGTCAGAAAACTCCAAGAACACATGTACAAGGCAGAACATGTTGCCATTTGGAGAAACAACCACGCAGATTGCACGACCCGATTACCTACAAAGGAGAAATGTACAGAAATCCTTTTACGTGATGAGTGTGTTGTGGCCATACTTAGCAACGTCTGTGCAGATGAGTGGACGATGAGCATGAGTGCAGATATCACACTTCAGAGGGTGAGGCAGTACATAGCTTAGGGTTGACTGATTATACAGGCCAATACCCCGAAAGGTTTTCAATTTGCCACTCAATTTTTACGAAATTCCGTGGCCAGCAAAAAGTAGATATTGTACAATGCCCCTTCTGTAAAGTTACCTTTCCAATGTGTCAAGAAGGTATTCGCCCAATTTGACTGTGATGAATCAAGTTACGGGGCACCAGTGGTCCAGGGATGAATATTGGTTTCTAAACCACCCCACACCTCTAGTACACCAGAAAGGGTCCAAACAGATTGCAATACAAGTGAATTATAAAATCTCCTTGTCCAATTTTGGTAACGTGGACGGAACAGCAGGCTTATCTCTGCAAGGTCGTGGATCGTTGATTAGTAGCAACACAGTGAAAATACAATTATTACCGGTTTATAGTGATGATTTCGAATTACATTATGTCGAAAGTCATAATGTCGAGAAAAAAAAGTCGAAAAAAAAATGTCGAATGTCTATTTTTGTTTGTTTTTTGTTCGAAATGGGGGGGTTCTCCCCAATCCCTCTTTTTTGTAATTTCTTTTTGTTTTACCCCTTTTTTTTACTTGCGGAACCCAAAAAAAACATGTAAATAAAAAAAGAAACATTCGGAAAAAAAAGTCAACATTTTTTTTTCCGACATTATGACTTTCGACATAATGTTTTCGACTTTTTCACTGCACACCATTATTACCCAATGATAAACGGGACTGTCCAGTCAAGGTTGCATACAAATATCTACTTCATTATTACTACAACAGACAGCTCTAGCACACTACAAATACAACCCACCTGTAAAGGAACACAGAGGATGGACAGTTTCGCGAAGGAAAAGGATGCACTATGTATACTGACAGGAGGGTAATTGATAATCAGTCTTACTGTTCAGGGTTATTCGGTTCCAGCACCAAGGGGGCAAAGAGTCATAACTGTCTGTAGGGGCCTTCGGAGAGGGACCAGGGGGGCAGAACCACAATGTACCTGGTGCTGAAGACGTTCTTGTTGCGTGACAGCGCCAAGGCGGTTCAAGGGTGCTTCGCAGCCCTGGAGACAGAATTAATGGAGGTAGACAGCTGTGGGTACTAGGCGGCAGGCAGTTCGGCTAGTGAGGCCTGATGAACGCCTGCAGGCTGTCCGGCGTGGTTGCTCAGGCCAAGATTTGTTGTCTCTGTGCTGGTTGGTGGATCTGGAATGCTGGTCGAGGCGTCTCGGATGGTTCTGTTGACAGCGGCGTGAAAAAAGTCAGCGGTGCAGCCAGATGCAGTTCGAGGACTCGACTGTCTTGAAAATGTCTGTGGCACTCCTCCTAGCTTCTTCGCAGGGCTTGTATCATCCTTTCAAGGCGGTCAGCCCAAAGCTCAGGAGAGTGGTTTCAGGCAACAGCCTTGTCCTTTGTCCAGGGACTCTCTGACACTTCCCACCTAGGAAGCTTGCTGGCAGTACCTAGCAGAGCCTGCTGTGTGGTGGCTAGGTACTGGTTCTGGAGCTGTTGGACAGGTCCTCTGAGTCCGGTATCTCCCTATGTTCCCTGGGAGATATTTAGGGGAGGGATGTTGCTTCTTTCTTGGAACTCCTGGCCTTCCTTCACTTGCAGAAGATGTAAGGTAGACTGTACCTTCAGCTCAGATCCAAATGAATCCTCCTTCTTACTCCTTTCAATGTCGCCGGAGAATCTGTTAAGTGAGGGGTTCAGCCTTATTTTAAAGGTAACTGGACACCAGTGATTGGTGCAGGCTAAGCCTACCTTAATGAACCAATCCTGGGTCCCCACCAACAATCTTTATGCATGAAGTCAGGACCAGAGTGCTCTGCAACAGGACAGACAAGGGGTGACAACATATACCTAAGTCCCACCCATCTTCCTGTCTGCTGCAGATCAAAGTTTCTCTCTGGTTAACTGAGTCCTCTGTCAGTCTTGATTAAAAGCGCAGGTCTCCCTTGAAGTATATGGCGAGAGCAGACTTCTTGTCTCCCCAAATCCCATACTTCTCCCCTCTGAAAGGTGGCAGCTCTACAGGGGTTTTCCTATGGTAAATAGTGGACCCAGACATGCATTTCACTGCCTTTCAAACAGAGGGGTGGGAACTAGCTTCAAGTTGCCACACTGCATACTATAGGCATGTTAGCCCTGCCTTTCCTGTTTTCTATCCGCCAACCAAGTCCCTTCATCAGGCTTGGCTTAATTATCTCTCATTAGTATGCCCTGCCACCAGCCGGAGGAGACAAAAGGAATGCAGATGCATGGAGCGTTTCATATTTAAATTAGGCTGCCCTTGGCTGGAGGAAGGTGTGCCTTTCCCCGTCTTGAGATGCTTTGATGTACCCAGGGCTGTCACATTCCAGCTGAATATTACAGCCGAAGAAGGCGCCAATAGGCTGTCTTCCTGGAATACACGTGACTATGCGTTTTGTGCAGGAAGCAGATGAAATGTGTGCAGAATGGCCTTGCACCTTTCTCGGAGGCTGATCTCCCATCATTCATTTTCATTTATTAATAAATCAAAAAAGCCCAGGCGAGCGCACTCTCTCCATGCAGATGGTCGAATTCCTCACAGTTACCTTCCCATGTAACTGAAATCCTGCAATTTGACACTAAATCTTCTAAATATTGTTGGGAAAAAATGTTTCTTGTGCAGTAAGATGTATGGCATGACATTGATTAATAATTTCTCATTGAACTCACAAGCCATCACAACCACCTCAATCCATGAAAATCATAACTTGACACTGATATACTAATGCACACCATCAAATGTATTAACATAAGTGCCTATGATGTGAGCGTGGCACAAGGCTGGGGGTTGTGGGAGGCAGACGTAGGTACAAGGCGGGAGGGGATGGAAAAATATCCCTTTTTCTATGCATCAAAAGCCCTTGCAACGACTGGGAGATGTCACCTTGCACTAGATCATATTATTAAGCATTTGAGGCTGTGATTGCCATCTGATAGTTAAACCTGCATGACTGAGGCTATACACATATGGTAATTATACCAGAAATATGAGGCATTAATTGGCATTAATGTGACATTTGAGGCTGCCCTTGACATATGGTGGCAGCACGTGCACATGTGAGACTTTACTTTACATGTGGTGGCTTCACTAGGCATAGACGGCATTGAATGGCATTGCCAGGGTGTTTGAGGCTATGTGCTATCTGATGTCAGCAGCTGAACATCTCAGGATGTACCTTGCATATGACTACTTTACCTGGCATGTGAGGCTATAACTTGCATATGAATGGTGTACACACATATACGAACGACACGACACGTGTCATATTATGGAAGCAGCTGGAAATGTGGGGCTGTATGTAGTATCTGATGACTTTATTTGGTGGGTGTGTAGCTATAACTGGCAGACGATGACGGCAACTGGCACATTGAGCTGTAATGACATATAAAGCCAGTGCCCCTGGCCTATATTGATTCTGCTGGGTGTACCCTTGGCATATCATGAAGTAACCTAGTAAAAAAAATGGGTTGCATCTAAAAATAGTGCATTAGTAACAATTGATTCATTTTGTAACATGAACCTTTTTTTAGATCCGAAATGTCACTTTCTCAGATGTCATTGGGGTGATAGGTCATGTGATGTCACTTCCTCTGATATGTGGTGGATGGAGAGGGGCAACATCTTACCAAAGGTTGCCCATGAACCCATGTTCTGCCATTGATACAATGGACTCGAAAGGAGGCATTGGTTGTGACATCAGTGGCTGTTCAAACATGTAGGTTTGTTGTATTGTTCCAACGCCTACTGTGAGATCAAATTTAGTTAATTGCCTTAGTTAATTACCTCTTATTAAGCTGTAAAAAAACACCTGCCTCGGCACGGAATCCATTCTCCGCTCACCATCTGTGTTTACCTCTTCTAGGTCTGTAAATTCCTTTTTATGTGACACGCTTATCTTCTGTTTTTAACCATTAGTTTTCTCTAAACTATATCTGATATACAATAAAATAATGTCCCTCTCGTTTACTGAGCAAACAGTGGCGGTCATTCTGTAAAAAGTGTTAACTGCAAGGAGAGCACCGCCAAAGCTAGCACTCACGCGATATTCGGTCCCATGCATGCAATTTGCAACTTTTACAAATTAGAGTGCAAAGATAAAGAGTAAAACCGGGAGAAATTGCCTTTACTCTTTGCTTTCACTCTATTTAAAAAAAAATGCAAATGCTTTCTGCAAGTTACACTTTGTAGGAGGCATTTCCAATGGATTCCTTTGGAAGCTGCTTTCTTTCAGCAGGTGCTAAAAACAGGCGGATTCCGCGGGAACCAATTCCTTTCAAAGAGCTGCATGAAAAGCTCACGCAGAAGTCAGAAGAGGAATTCACGCTGAAATTGTAATTCTGTTTTGTGTCCCTACTGCCCTTCCAAATGGCTGTATATGGAGTGTAAAAGTAAGACATGTTGCTTTTGTGCCCTGCCTTTTTACCCCAGTGCTAGGAAAATGAGCCCCAAAGTAATACGTCAGCTGCTAATGTGCTTCATTCCATATGATTAGACATTGGGCCTCATTAGAACTCCGGCGGTAGCCGTGCCGATAAAACCGGCAGGCTGCTGCCGGAGTTGCGATTCTTTCCGATGCCTGGCTCCACGGAAACCATGGGGAATTACGACCCCGGTGTTCCTAGAAGTAAGGCGCAGGAAAAATGTAAATCCCCATTCCAATTTGAGGCCCAGATGACTCAATGGGGATGAGGGAAGCATCAGCACCGTTAATAGCAGTGCCAGTGCTTCCCAGAAAGTCTGAAGGGGGGTGCCGTCCCTCCAGGTCAGGCCTGGCGGTCGGGATAGCACCCGCCTACAGACTCGGAGTGTGCTGGTCCGGTAACAACGGTGCCCGTAGGCTTACCGGCACCGTTGTTACCAGACTGGCACGCTCGTATTGAAGCCCATTGTGATCCTTTCCAAAGTGTGCCACATGGAAGGGGCAGGCTAAATATCCACCTCTTCCCAGCTGGCAGACATTCCGCTCACCTTCCCCTAAAGCTTCTTTGCCCCCATTCGATGAATGGAATACTAGCATTTGAAGCATTAAAGTACTGTGTTACCAATGCTTGCCCTTGCAGGGTCAACAGCACATTGAGGATCATTTTAGAATAGGTTTAAATTGCAGGCAGGTCTCACCAACATTAACACTGTGTTATTAAATGCATAGTTCCGCAATATTTGAATGCCACAATGACGGCATTTTATCATCCAGTCAAGAACTTGCACAACAGCACATTTTCTGCAAAGTTCATTTGCGTCGCTTCAACCGCCTGGATCTAGATCACATTACTTGGCTGCAAAAAACTGGCATAACCTACCTAATTTCAAACGACAATCCTCTACTCTTACAAGAAAGACATTCTACCTATTACATTGTATTTGGTTAGTTTCCAACCACCTCTACTGCAGTTAGCTGCATTCACCATGTCCCTGTATACTATCTGAAGTAGCTCCCTGTAACCTGAGGAGTAGCTTTCCCAGTCTGTATAACTGTACCTATTATGACCTTTGTATGCAACATGATGTAGCTCCCCATAACATGAGGAGTAGCTTTCCCAGTCTGTATATCTGCACATATTATGTCCTTTTATGCAAGCCCGATGTATCTCCCCGTAACATCAGGAGTAGCTTTCCAAGTCTGTATTTCTGTACCTATTATGACCTTTGTAAGCAACATGATGTAGCTCCCCGTAACATGAGGAGTAGCTTTCCAAGTCTGTATTTCTGTACCTATTATGACCTTTGTAAGCAACATGATGTAGCTCCCCGTAACATGAGGAGTAGCTTTCCCAGTGTGTATTTCTGCACCTATTATGACCGTTGTATGCATCGTGATGTAGCTCCCGTAACATGAGGAGTAACTTTCCCAGTCTGTATGTCTGCACCTATTGTGACCTTTGTATGCAAACCCGATGTAGCTCCCCGTAACATGAGGAGTAGCTTTCCGAGTCTGTATTTCTGTACCTATTATGACCATTGTATGCATCCTGCTGTAGCTCCCCATAACATGAGAAGTAGCTTTCCCAGTCTGTATTTCTGTACTTATTATGACCGTTGTATGCATCCTGATGTAGCTTCCCGTAACATGAGTAGCTCTCCCAGTCTGTATACCTGCACCTACCTTGTCCTATGTATGCACTTTCTGTAACTAGCACCTAGATGCCTCAGGGTTTTGTGTGCTGTAATAAATGTTAAATAAATAAATACATTGGAGGGCTACTCTTCCACACCGTAAGTGTTTTCATGAAAAAACATAGAACCAAATTGCATATTTTTTACCACCCAACTGAGTGGCAGTACCAGTAATTGAATTTGGTGGTATTTTCACCAGAAATACCTCCAAACTCAGAATGAGGTTATTAGTCACAATATTGACTCCCCAAATTAACCGCGCTGAGTGATAATGGGCAAATTGCATATCTTTATGTGAGTTCACAGCAGAAACAAAGCTGTGAATACAATGGTGGGTTGGCTGGCATTGAGTTTCTGTCACGTGGCAATTTTTGAATTCAGTCAAACTGAATAAGAGGCGGTGTGGAATTTGAAATCAGGAAACCTGGTTTCAAATAAAAAAGTAATGTCTTTTTCTCCCTGCTTCCCATGCCATGCCTCCCCTCCCCTTTCCTACCTTATTCACTCCTGACCTTCTTGATCCCTTACCCAAAAGTCCTTTTTGATAGTGAACTCTGACTGCAACAAAGCATCACTACCACCATTCTGCTGGTCATATTAATCGTCTCAACATTCCCAAAATTCATACATTTCTTACTCAAACTCTATAAAAACTCTGATCTCCACACTCATACTCAGAAACTTGAATACTGCTCAAGCGTACACCTTGGTCTTCCCTACTCCTCCCCTCCTCTAGAGAAAGTCTTTTCTGCCCGCACCCTTTACAACCTACCCAGATCCTCCCCCCTTCTACCTATGATGCATGTTGGTTCTGTTAGGAAAAATGTCTCTTTAATGCACCTTTCCTTCCATTTTTATGGACCCCCAGACTTTTTGCTTTTATTTTTTTATCCTGACCTGTACTTTTTACAGTGCACTGAAGCCTTAAGCTTCACGGCACTGTCTTTTGCTCATCTGTCATGGGAAAATGGACATGTCCTTCAGGCTGTCAGTACTGGGAAACATTGGGCCTCATTACAAGTCAGCCGGTCGGGCAACAACAGTGGCGGTAAATCCGCCACCACCGCTGTTTCCGGACCGACTGATTCCGAGTCCTGCGGGCGGGAGGTGTCACTCCCGCCAGGTCTGACCTGGCGGGAGTAACACTACCCGCCTGCAGTCGGTCATGGAAACACCGGCTCTGTCATAGACAGAACCGGTGTTTCCATGGTCCCCATCCCCATGGAGTCCTATGGGACTCCATGGGAATGCAGATTTACAGAATTCCGCCGCCGGAATTACTGGGTCACCGGGGTTGTAATGCCCCGGTGATTCCCGCAATCACAGAGGCAGAATGGTATTATGGGTCCGGCGGCAGCCTGCTGGTTTTTCCGGCACGGATATCGCCCGACTCGTAATGAGGCCCATTGTTTCCCTTAGACTTGTTACTTACTTACTACTTTTAGTAGTATCACTTGTGGTAACTTTTATCATTGTACAATGCAGTTTACAATTCATTACAATTGGGTACATAATTGTTTTTGCACTAGACTAACACTCATAGGATTTTTGATCACTCTAGGTGTGCTAAATGGACAAGCTGCTGGCAGTAGTGACTTTTTGCCATTTATTTGTGCTTTTTGTTTTAGCTTTACTACGTTTACCACCTTTGGCTACTAACTGTGGCTAGTGACCATACATGGCCATGCCACAAGGTTTTTCGCTTGTGATTTTGGCTATCTTTTTTTTAAGCCTTCTTCCGGGCCTGTGAGGCCATGAAAATTTGTATATGGACTTCCAGTGCCATGACAAACAGAGGCTTTTGGCAGGCTACTGCAGGGCTATGTGTGTTTGTGTGCTGGCAGGATGTGGGCTGGGACTGTCTGGTCCCAATCGACACACTTTTTTCAGTGTGTCTGAGTGTTATGCATGAGTGTTCGACTGTCTTGAAAATGTCTGTGGCACGCCTAGCTTCTTCGCAGGGCTTGTATCATCCTTTCAAGGCGGTCAGCCCAAAGCTCAGGAGAGTGGTTTCAGGCAACAGCCTTGTCCTTTGTCCAGGGACTCTCTGACACTTCCCACCTAGGAAGCTTGCTGGCAGTACCTAGCAGAGCCTGCTGTGTGATGGCTAGGTACTGGTTCTGGAGCTGTTGGACAGGTCCTCTGAGTCCGGTATCTCCCTATGTTCCCTGGGAGATATTTAGGGGAGGGATCTTGCTTCTTTCTTGGAACTCCTGGCCTTCCTTCACTTGCAGAAGATGTAAGGTAGACTGTACCTTCAGCTCAGATCCAAATGAATCCTTCTTCTTACTCCTTTCAATGTCGCCGGAGAATCTGTTAAGTGAGGGGTTCAGCCTTATTTTAAAGCTAACTGGACACCAGTGATTGGTGCAGGCTAAGCCTACCTTAATGAACCAATCCTGGGTCCCCACCAACAATCTTTATGCATGAAGTCAGGACCAGAGTGCTCTGCAACAGGACAGACAAGGGGTGACAACATATACCTAAGTCCCACCCATCTTCCTGTCTGCTGCAGATCAAAGTTTCTCTCTGGTTAACTGAGTCCTCTGTCAGTCTTGATTAAAAGCGCAGGTCTCCCTTGAAGTATATGGCGAGAGCAGACTTCTTGTCTCCCCAAATCCCATACTTCTCCCCTCTGAAAGGTGGCAGCTATACAGGGGTTTTCCTATGGTAAATAGTGGACCCAGACATGCATTTCACTGCCTTTCAAACAGAGGGGTGGGAACTAGCTTCAAGTTGCCACACTGCATACTATAGGCATGTTAGCCCTGCCTTTCCTGTTTTCTATCCGCCAACCAAGTCCCTTCATCAGGCTTAGCTCAATTATCTCTCATTAGTATGCCCTGCCACCAGCCGGAGGAGACAAAAGGAATGCAGATGCATGGAGCGTTTCATATTTAAATTAGGCTGCCCTTGGCTGGAGGAAGGTGTGCCTTTCCCCGTCTTGAGATGCTTTGATGTACCCAGGGCTGTCACATTCCAGCTGAATATTACAGCGGAAGAAGGCGCCTATAGGCTGTCTTCCTGGAATACACGTGACTATGCATTTTGTGCAGGAAGCAGATGAAATGTGTGCAGAATGGCCTTGCACCTTTCTCGGAGGCTGATCTCCCATCATTCATTTTCATTTATTAATAAATCAAAAAAGCCCAGGCGAGCGCACTCTCTCCATGCAGATGGTCGAATTCCTCACAGTTACCTTCCCATGTAACTGAAATCCTGCAATTTGACACTAAATCTTCTAAATATTGTTGGGAAAAAATGTTTCTTGTGCAGTAAGATGTATGGCATGACATTGATTAATAATTTCTCATTGAACTCACAAGCCATCACAACCACCTCAATCCATGCAAATCATAACTTGAGACTGATATACTAATGCACACCATCAAATGTATTAACATAAGTGCCTATGAAGTGAGCGTGGCACAAGGCTGGGGGTTGTGGGAGGCAGACGTAGGTACAAGGAGGGAGGGGATGGAAAAATATCCCTTTTTCTATGACAGCAAAAGCCCTTGCAACGACTGGGAGTTGTCACCTTGCACTAGATCATATTATTAAGCATTTGAGGCTGTGATTGCCATCTGATAGTTAAACCTGCATGTCTGAGGCTATACACATATGGTAATTATACCAGAAATATGAGGCATTAATTGGCATTAATGTGACATTTGAGGCTGCCCTTGACATATGGTGGCAGCACGTGCACAT
The DNA here is from genome assembly GCF_040938575.1 of Ambystoma mexicanum. NCBI lineage: Eukaryota > Metazoa > Chordata > Amphibia > Caudata > Ambystomatidae > Ambystoma > Ambystoma mexicanum. The sequence goes on along the minus strand of NC_090931.1, from coordinate 229,955,029 downwards.
GTGAGACTTTACTTTACATGTGGTGGCTTCACTAGGCATAGACGGCATTGAATGGCATTGCCAGGGTGTTTGAGGCTATGTGCTATCTGATGTCAGCAGCTGAATATCTCAGGATGTACCTTGCATATGACTACTTTACATGGCATGTGAGGCTATAACTTGCATATGAATGGTGTACACACATATACGAACGACACGACACGTGTCATATTATGGAAGCAGCTGGAAATGTGGGGCTGTATGTAGTATCTGATGACTTTATTTGGTGGGTGTGTAGCTATAACTGGCAGACGATGACGGCAACTGGCACATTGAGCTGTAATGACATATAAAGCCAGTGCCCCTGGCCTATATTGATTCTGCTGGGTGTACCCTTGGCATGTCATGAAGTAACCTAGTAAAAAAAATTGGGTTGCATCTAAAAATAGTGCATTAGTAACAATTGATTCATTTTGTAACATGAACCTTTTTTTAGATCCGAAATGTCACTTTCTCAGATGTCATTGGGGTGATAGGTCATGTGATGTCACTTCCTCTGATATGTGGTGGATGGAGAGGGGCAACATCTTACCAAAGGTTGGCCATGAACCCATGTTCTGCCATTGATACAATGGACTCGAAAGAAGGCATTGGTTGTGACATCAGTGGCTGTTCAAACATGTAGGTTTGTTGTATTGTTCCAACGCCTACTGTGAGATCAAATTTAGTTAATTGCCTTAGTTAATTACCTCTTATTAAGCTGTAAAAAAACACCTGCCTCGGCACGGAATCCATTCTCCGCTCACCATCTGTGTTTACCTCTTCTAGGTCTGTAAATTCCTTTTTATGTGACACACTTATCTTCTGTTTTTAACCATTCGTTTTCTCTAAACTATATCTGATATACAATAAATTAATGTCCCTCTCGTTTACTGAGCAAACAGTAGCGGTCATTCTGTAAAAAGTGTTAACTGCAAGGAGAGCACCGCCAAAGCTAGCACTCACGCGATATTCGGTCCCATGCATGCAATTTGCAACTTTTACAAACTAGAGTGCAAAGGTAAAGAGTAAAACCGGGAGAAATTGACTTTACTCTTTGCTTTCACTCTATTTAAAAAAAAAATGCAAATGCTTTCTGCAAGTTACACTTTGTAGGAGGCATTTCCAATGGATTCCTTTGGAAGCTGCTTTCTTTCAGCAGGTGCTAAAAACAGGCGGATTCCGCGGGAACCAATTCCTTTCAAAGAGCTGCATGAAAAGCTCACGCAGAAGTCAGAAGAGGAATTCACGCTGAAATTGTAATTCTGTTTTGTGTCCCTACTGCCCTTCCAAATGGCTGTATGTGGAGTGTAAAAGTAAGGCATGTTGCTTTTGTGCCCTGCCTTTTTACCCCAGTGCTAGGAAAATGAGCCCCAAAGTAATACGTCAGCTGCTAATGTGCTTCATTCCATATGATTAGACATTGGGCCTCATTAGAACTCCGGCGGTAGCCGTGCCGATAAAACCGGCAGGCTGCTGCCAGAGTTGCGATTCTTTCCGATGCCTGGCTCCATGGAAACCGTGGGGAATTACGACCCTGGTGTTCCTAGAAGTAAGGCGCAGGAAAAATGTAAATCCCCATTCCAATTTGAGGCCCAGAGGACTCCATGGGGATGAGGGAAGCACCAGCACCGTTAATAACGGTGCCAGTGCTTCCCAGAAAGTCTGAAGGGGGGTGCCGTCCCTCCAGGTCAGGCCTGGCGGTCGGGATAGCACCCGCCTACAGACTCAGAGTGTGCTGGTCCGGTAACAACGGTGCCCGTAGGCTTACCGGCACCGTTGTTACCAGACTGGCACGCTCGTATTGAAGCCCATTGTGATCCTTTCCAAAGTGTGCCACATGGAAGGGGCAGGCTAAATATCCACCTCTTCCCAGCTGGCAGACATTCCGCTCACCTTCCCCTAAAGCTTCTTTGCCCCCATTCGATGAATGGAATACTAGCATTTGAAGCATTAAAGTACTGTGTTACCAATGCTTGCCCTTGCAGGGCCAACAGCACATTGAGGATCATTTTAGAATAGGTTTAAATTGCAGGCAGGTCTCACCAACATTAACACTGTGTTATTAAATGCATAGTTCCGCAATATTTGAATGCCACAATGACGGCATTTTATCATCCAGTCAAGAACTTGCACAACAGCACATTTTCTGCAAAGTTCATTTGCGTCACTTCAACCGCCTGGATCTAGATCACATTACTTGGCTGCAAAAAACTGGCATAACCTACCTAATTTCAAACGACAATCCTCTACTCTTACAAGAAAGACATTCTACCTATTACATTGTATTTGGTTAGTTTCCAACCACCTCTACTGCAGTTAGCTGCATTCACCATGTCCCTGTATACTATCTGAAGTAGCTCCCTGTAACCTGAGGAGTAGCTTTCCCAGTCTGTATAACTGTACCTATTATGACCTTTGTATGCAACATGATGTAGCTCCCCATAACATGAGGAGTAACTCTCCCAGTCTGTATATCTGCACCTATTGTGACCTTTGTATGCAAACCCGATGTAGCTCCCCGTAACATGAGGAGTAGCTTTCCGAGTCTGTATTTCTGTACCTATTATGACCATTGTATGCATCCTGCTGTAGCTCCCCATAACATGAGGAGTAGCTTTCCCAGTCTGTATTTCTGTACTTATTATGACCGTTGTATGCATCCTGATGTAGATCCCCGTAACATGAATAGCTCTCCCAGTCTGTATACCTGCACCTACCTTGTCCTATGTATGCACTTTCTGTAACTAGCACCTAGATGCCTCAGGGTTTTGTGTGCTGTAATAAATGTTAAATAAATAAATACATTGGAGGGCTACTCTTCCACACCGTAAGTGTTTTCATGAAAAAACATAGAGCCAAATTGCATATTTTTTACCACCCAACTGAGTGGCAGTACCAGTAATTGAATTTGGTGGTATTTTCACCAGAAATACCTCCAAACTCAGAATGAGGTTATTAGTCACAATATTGACTCCCCAAATTAACCGCGCTGAGTGATAATGGGCAAATTGCATATCTTTATGTGAGTTCACAGCAGAAACAAAGCTGTGAATACAATGGTGGGATGGCTGGCATTGAGTTTCTGTCACGTGGCAATTTTTGAATTCAGTCAAACTGAATAAGAGGCGGTGTGGAATTTGAAATCAGGAAAGCTGGTTTCAAATAAAAAATAATGTCTTTTTCTCCCTGCTTCCCATGCCATGCCTCCCCTCCCCTTTCCTACCTTATTCACTCCTGACCATCTTGATCCCTTACCCAAAAATCCTTTTTGATAGTGAACTCTGACTGCAACAAAGCATCACTACCACCATTCTGCTGGTCATATTAATCGTCTCAACATTCCCAAAATTCATACATTTCTTACTCAAACTCTATAAAAACTCTGATCTCCACACTCATACTCAGTAACTTGAATACTGCTCAAGCGTACACCTTGGTTTTCCCTACTCCTCCCCTCCTCTAGAGAAAGTCTTTTCTGCCCGCATCCTTTACAACCTACCTAGATCCTCCCCCCTTCTACCTATGATGCATGTTGGTTCTGTTAGGAAAAATGTCTCTTTAATGCACCTTTCCTTCCATTTTTATGGACCCCCAGACTTTTTGCTTTTATTTTTTTATCCTGACCTGTACTTTTTACAGTGCACTGAAGCCTTAAGCTTCACGGCACTGTCTTTTGCTCATCTGTCATGGGAAAATGGACATGTCCTTCAGGCTGTCAGTACTGGGAAACATTGGGCCTCATTACAAGTCAGCCGGTCAGGAAACAACAGTGGCGGTAAATCCGCCACCACCGCTGTTTCCGGACCGACTGATTCCGAGTCATGCGGGCGGGAGGTGTCACTCCCGCCAGGTCTGACCTGGCGGGAGTAACAATACCCGCCTGCAGTCGGTCATGGAAACACCGGCTCTGTCATAGACAGAACCGGTGTTTCCATGGTCCCCATCCCCATGGAGTCCTATTGGACTCCATGGGAATGCAGATTTACAGAATTCCGCCTCCGGAATTACTGGGTCACCGGGGTTGTAACGCCCCGGTGATTCCCGCAATCACGGAGGCAGAATGGTATTATGGGTCCGGCGGCAGCCTGCTGGTTTTTCCGGCACGGATTTCGCCCGACTCGTAATAAGGCCCATTGTTTTCCTTAGACTTGTTACTTACTTACTACTTTTAGTAGTATCACTTGTGGTAACTTTTATCATTGTACAATGCAGTTTACAATTCATTACAATTGGGTACATAATTGTTTTTGCACTAGACTAACACTCATAGGATTTTTGATCACTCTAGGTGTGCTAAATTGACAAGCTGCTGGCAGTAGTGACTTTTGCCATTTTTTTGTGCTTTTTGTTTTAGCTTTACTACGTTTACCACCTTTGGCTACTAACTGTGGCTAGTGACCAAACATGGCCATGCCACAAGGTTTTTCGCTTGTGATTTTGGCTATCTTTTTTTTAAGCCTTCTTCCGGGCCTGTGAGGCCATGAAAATTCGTATATGGACTTCCAGTGCCATGACAAACAGAGGCTTTTGGCAGGCTACTGCAGGGCTATGTGTGTTTGTGTGCTGGCAGGATGTGGGCTGGGACTGTCTGGTCCCAATCCACACACTTTTTTCAGTGTGTCTGAGTGTTATGCATGAGTGTTCCTGCCACTGGTCCGTTTGGACCACTGCTGGGGTGTTTGTGGGGCTAGCTCTGCTATTGGCTAGTAGAACTTCTGCTCTTACCCGGCTTTTGGGATAAGAAGAGGACCCCTGCACCCACAATAGAGAGACCCTGGAGAACCCTGAAGGAGCCAAGACACCTGTCCAGCTGTGAGACCCCTGAGGAGACCGGAGACCCGTCTGGAGGAGGCCTGGTGACCAACTTCTGCTGCTGTCCTGGAAGAGCCCTGTCTTGCTATTGATCTTCAACAGTCCTGCAAGGGAGCTGCGGCCCTTGGAGTGGAGGGAACATCCATTCCTGATGTCTGCTCGGTACACTGTGAACAAGAGCCTTCAGAAGTGCCTCAGGTCCGCCCTGTGGCTGGCCAGCTCTGAGTTTGGGCTACCGTGCTGCCGACGTCACCGTTCTATGTTGAGGCCCGGAACTTAGAGGATCCTCAGCTTGTCCTACAAGACTGACATCAGCAGAGGTTCGGAGTCCCAGCATCAAGGGGACCTGAGATAGGAGGGAAAGTCAGACTGCGACATGTGAGTCTCATTGTGTCGCCATGCTGCGGTGATCACTGTCCGGAACAGCTGACCGAGTCGAGTCCCATCCTGAGAGGGGTCCTGCATCATGTTTTTCTGCATTCTTCATCCAAGAGTCCTTGCACCAGCTAAAGACACTGCTCGTAGAGCTGCTCGAACCTGCAATCCCTGCAAATCAGCGACTGCGGCTGATGGCCGGAAGATCGACCTCAGACCTTCTTCCATTGACCTGCCAAGTCCTGTGAAGAATCAGATTACGGGGATGAGTTACAGTGGTTCTTACCTGGCCGTAAACTCCCTTTAAAAGTTTTGCCAACTTTTCTAAAACCTTAACAATACATTGGCTTTGCCACTGCTTGCTCGCGCAAGCCTTCCAAAAGTTGGGGACACTTTTGTTAGTTAGGATAACTAGTCCGCTAACCCTTGGAACCGTTCACTTGACCCCAGAGACCCTACCTTCATATTTTCCAGCATTACATACTGTCAGAATTTTTCCTGAACATTTGGGCATAAAGCCCCAGACAATTTAGGGAAGGACTTTTGAAGCTAGGACTAATTCTCTGTGGACCTGTAATGTATAAACTAATCTATCATTTCCTTTACAGGGTTTTGATCTGTATGATGCCCTACTCTAGTGACTGTATATATGTATTCTATTATTAGTGTTGTGTGATACTTCTACCTGTTAGTACTCATTATTCTTAGTTATATTTGGCAATACATGTATTTGTATACATAATGTCTAAGTGTAATTTGTGATTCCCATTGTGTACCCTTTACAAGCTTACCACCTCTTGATTTGACTTGATTTGTTTATTTGTATAGCGCACAAAACCCTAAGGTATCTAGGCGCTTAAACTTAGTTTCAGTGCTTCAGATTACAGGAAAGGAAGTGTACAAGGTGAATTATAACAACACGGAACAGTCAAAAGGAAATATGACATACGCAAAGGGCCAAAAGAATAGTACAAGGTGATTACATCCATTGAGCCTGACCCTATGTTACAGGCGGCAGCAATATATAGATATAAATGATAAATCAATGGGAAAATACATGGTGCCTGCCCCATATTGTGAGGTGACAGCAGCACACACATGCAAATGTCAAATCCATGGGCAATTATATGGTGCCTACCCCATGTTGCGAGGCGGCAGCAGCACACAAGTGCAAAGGTCCAGCAATAGGAAAATACATGGTGCCTACCCCATCTTAGAGGGCGGCAGCAACACACAGATGCAGAAGTCCAGCAATAGGCAAATACATGGTGCCTACCTCATGTTGCAGGGCAGCAACACACAATTGAGGAAGCCCAGCAGTGGGCAAATACATGGTGCCTACCCCATCTTACAGGGCGGCAGCAGCATACAAATGCAAAGAAGTCCAGCAAAAGGCAAATACATGGTGCCTACCCCATCTTACAGGGCGGCAGCAGCATAAAAATACAAACAAGTCCAGCAAAAGGAAAATACATGGTGCCTCCCCCATCTTAAAGGGTGGCAGAAACACATAGATGAAGTCCAGCAATAGGCAAATACATGGTGCCTACCCCATCTTACAGGGCAGCAGCAACAGACCGATGCAGAAGTCCAGCAATTGGCAAATACATGGTGCCTACCCCATCTTACAGGGCGACAGCAACACACAGATGCAGAAGTCCAGCAATAGGCAAATACATGGTGCCTACCCCATAGTACAGGGCAGCAGCAACACACAGATGCAGAAGTCCAGCAATAGGCAAATATATGGTGCCTACCCCATTTTACAGGGCTTGAGGCTTTGCCTAGACCTCATGTCACTGTTACTTTGAACTGGTTTGGCTACAGCTCCCAGAGTTGTCCATGTCTCAATATAGGTTGGCCTTCTGTACATCTGTCCCCCAGGCCAGAGTATAGAAAATCAGTCCTAACAAATTGGTGTACAGCAGTGGGATGACCCTCTCCACTTAACATCTGGGTGTTTTGTGAAAAGGATCAGTATTGCGTACCTCAGTGTAGTGCACTGGTGCTTTGTCCAGATAATACTTACACAGTACACTGTGATATGTGATTGCCTAGTAGTTAACAGTCATCTACTGATATAGATAACATGGAAACACTACTTTAAGTACTTATAAAGCGGATCAGTTAAAAAGTTGTGTAGTGAAAGGGGCTTGACAGTCTCTGGCACTGAAGCTGAATTGATGGTTAAAATTATTGATTTTGAGAAGAGCAAAGGTGTTCCTCCCTTATCTAATGGTACCACTAGTGGGGCTGGGGGTGGACCCAGCAGCGGTAATGGAGATTCTGACAATGCAGCTACTAATGGCGAGGAAGAGGAAAGTGAGGCTTCTGAACTTTTGTCTGTTACCACCTCAGAAGCTGACCTGCAAAGGGAAAAGATCAGGCTCAAGGAGAAAGAGTTTGAGTTCAATATGGCCAGGTTAGATTTTCAGAGAGTGGAGAGGCAGAAGGACAGAGATCCCCAGATGGAGCTTGCCAGGATTCAGGCTTCACAAGGTTCTTCCAGAGGATCTGGAGATGGTTCTGGCTCCTCTTCTCATCCTAAATTTCCAAAAGATCTTCTTAGTATGTATGAAGATAGGAATTACTTAATTGATTGGCTTATGACTTTTGAGTATGCATGCTGAACTCGTATACCCAACACAATCCCTTTAAGATGAGGTAACAATATTTCGAGCTAGATGGGGATGCAGAATATATTCAAACATCAATAATCAAACTGACTCAGGAAGTTGGCAAAATGCATTTGTTTTAATATCAATTATCTAAAACAGGGAGTATAACAAACATCAACAAACACACTTGATCTTCTCGCTCAATGCATTTCATAAAAAATGTAACTTATATACTAAAAACTCGTCATCATTGACGTCAATCTACGTTGCAAACTACAAATATCTACTTGGGAAAGTGATAGGCTTACAGGGAACATTTAGGTATACATTCCATACTTGTCGGAGAAGGTGATTGGGTCTCTATCATCAGGTGGGGTAACTAAGCCCTCCTCTAGTGCAGATCATTACAACGTCATCAAATACACAGCGTCTCATTGGTTAGACAAACTATAGGGCTCTCCACTACATGTCCCTCTATTATTGGTTGGCACACTTGTACCCCTCTGTAATATTCCACCTGCGCAAGCAGCACGCAGACTAGCATCCAGGTTCTGATGGGCTGGTCATAACCATAGCTTCCCACTAATTAGCCTATGATCTAACTCTTGCCATCTGCCAGTTAATTAGCCCTTTGAACATTGGCCGTGGAAATGTTCTCCTTGTCAGAGAATATGAGGGAGCATAGGCATACTATGTCTCTTGGTTTCGATACAGCTCACCCCCAGTGTCTACTTTCATCCAACCACGTGACTGCTGACCTTGTTGTAGAGTGTTTCTGCATTTAAAATACTATTTAAAATACTATTAAATGATGAACCGCTGACATCTTTAATGTTCTCACTCCTCATTTAAGACAGGAGTTTTGTTCTTTTCACACTTTCTGTAACTACTGCATGAACATTCCGGTTCACTGTTGCCTTGACTTCCTGGTGCTGGGCCAGACAAGCCTCTCTTTGATTCACCTCTAAATTGTGATTGCTTTTCCAACTGCAACACACTGAAAGCCTTTCTTTTCACTGGATCCAGCTCTGCTAAAATGTGTTGTGGAATCATCCATAGTCCATACATTCCTATGCATATAGGTTGGCGCATCGCCACACTCTATTCACTGCATTGCTAGCCTTTAAGAATACTTTGGGCCTCATTACACGGAAGGCGGTTACATGGCGCTATTAGCGCCATGGTTGCCGCCGGTATTTTACCGAGTCCGCCATGGTGAATGGGGTAATTACCGCCCCATTCCAACGTGTGCGGGGGCGGTAATTCCCCATTCACCATGGCACTTCCCCATTCCCATTTTAGCCCCCATAGGGATCAATGGGAATGGGGAAGGCGGTAATTACGGTACCGCAAATTGTGGTACCGTAATTACCTCCAATGTCCCTTCGCGGGTCCCGTCCTTAACAGCTGGTAAAACCAGCCGTTAAGATAGGGACCCGCGAAGGGACCTCGTAATAAGGCGGTAAGGGATTACCAGTACCGGTACCCTTACCGGTACCGGTAATCCCTTACCGCCATCCCTGCAATGAGGCCCTTTGTCTACTTGCGTTACTGCATCTGTACAATTGTAAAATGACTTGATCTCTTCTTCATTATTTCTGTAGCATGAACATCTTCATCTCGAGCCCGAGATGTTGCTCATCTTTAACACCTCCTCTTTAAAGCCTATAGAATGTCTATACTCTTCAGCCTCTTCTTCCGAGTGCATCAGCTCTGCTCTGTGTGTCATCACCAGGCTTCCCTTTTGCTCAGTTTTCACACTTCCTCCGGGATTTCATTCAAATGGCCATCATATTGTTGTGAATGTCTCACACTCTGGCTGCCAACATATAGTCAGCAGGGGGAAGAGCTTTTGGTGGGGATACTTGGCTCCACCTATACACTGCAAAGTACAAGGATTGGGTGATGCTGATAGAATTGCATGTTTGCTCAGCAGACTGCCCCATTCTGGCTGTAGTGCCATCATGGAAATGTTGAAAGCTGACAAGCAAGATTTAACAAAACTTAAGCAAACTCTAATCTTAAAGAAGACTCCTGCCCAATTCTTGAGGAGATTTTGAGTGCAAAAAGGAAGAATGTATGACCCATGTGACTTTTGTTATAGATTTCTTGACAAACATGTGTGGCTGAGTAGAAGGTTATCAGGTAACCTTGAGGGCATGATTCGTTTGGTCATGCTTGAGCATATGTTGTGCCTCTTGTTCCCCAGAGTTTAAGCAGCATTTGGCTGACTCAATGGAATTTAATCCAAAGAGACTAGCCATTCCTGATGACTTATGGATCTCACATAAATTGTCCCATAAGGACATGCCTTCTTCAGGTTAGCAGAAGGAGGGAAAGAAGCAGAAGGGGAAAGAGGGTGGGCGTACAGATAAACCTATGTCCAAGAAGGGCCACACAAAGGCTAATAATGGGAAGTCACTAGAGTCAGGTCAGGGTAGTGGCACTAATCCTCAAAAGCATGTGAGCAGATTCTCTAAACCTCCCTATGTGTCAAGATCCAGAGGGACTTGTTACACTTGTGGAGCCAGTGACCACAAGCAGGGGGACCCCAGGTGTAAGGGTAAGACCTTGGGGGTCCACTCTGCAAGTCTGGCCTTCTCTCAGTATGAGGAAGAAGAGATTGAAGGGGTGTCCTCCCCTTTGGATTACTTCAACATAGGTAAAGAGCCTGAAGATAGACCAAATGCTTTAAAAGATAGCAGTTCTTGAGCCTCTGCTCCCATCCCAGACCTGGCCCTTAGTCATGTGTTCTCTGATGATAGTGTTCAGGTGGTAGGTGTAAGTACCTCTACTGTTAGTAACACCGGGCTCAGTCCAACTGAAGTAGCTTCCGCAATGGTAAACCCATAGGGCCTTGCCAGAAGTCCTGTGGGGGATACTCAATTGACAGATAGGCCATCTCTCAGTGTTCTAGTAGCACCTGTCAGTAGGGCTGTGAGTAGTGAACTGGGCATCTGTCAATGTGAGGAGAGCTGTTCCAAAAAAGTTCTGGGTGAGATTAGCTTAGGTCCTGATAGACACTCACCAGATCCTTCAAGCACTTCGTCTCATAATCAGGCTGCCTTAGCTACATTTAATGGTAAACCTAGGCCTAAGGGGAAACATATGGCCAGAGGAGTCAGAAGAAGGCAGAGGGAAAGAGACTGTCCCCCCTGTCCTACCTATACTATTTGTTGAGGTAGTTGGTAGAGTCCCTATTCTTGGTTTGGAAGAAAGACTCCCAGACAGTCTTGGGTCCTATAGGGCTCCTGATCTACCGAGCATGATGGAAGAGGAGATCCCTAGGGAAGAGATTAGTATGGGCCAACAAAGAAGGAAACCATCTTACCTAGGTCTGTGGAGAAAGGCCTGCTTCCAGTGGGAGGGTTACCCTCCAGTGAAGCAAAGGATACAACAGGAAGGTGGGTTACTAGAAAGTAAGCCCATAGAGCCAACCAGAAAAATCCTTGAGCTGCTGGAGGTTTCACAGGAGGTGAGGCCCTTCCTCATACAGTTGGGGTGTGACATTCCCCTAGTGGTTCATCCTAGTGTTATGATACCACCAGGGTGGTCTAACACACTTTCTTGCTGGCCCAAGATGGGGGTCCCAGAAGAAACCCACTGCAGGAGTATCCCTCTCTGTCACCAGGTTGACAGAAGTGAGACAAGTATTCAGATACTCCAGAGTTCCCTTTTAGGAGTGGACTCATTTTGTACCAGAGGAAAGACCTACTTTGTTTAGCCCTTTGACCTTGTAGACTTCAGCCAGCAAGTTGCAATTGGTGGCTGATGATCACAACACCTTATTCCCTAATGCTTACCCACAGGGAATGACTGCCAAGTCAGTCATTGATGCTTACTGAATGACATTCTCAGAGGTAGCTTGTCTGCTGTGCTGTCATCCACATGAAGATGGTCTGAGAGAAAAAACTGTCCGATCTCTCCTAAGTTTTATTAGAGACTTTAATGAGTGCCAGAGAAGGAGGTGGGGCCTTCTCCTATGAAATGTATTCAGTATCTCCCTGAACACATGTGAGTGGTCTGGGCCTTGCCATGTTTGACAGCTTGGCAAGATAAACTATTCAGAAGGCCTTGGTGGATCTGTCCAGGATGCCATACAGTTTTCTATGGATAGTAAGGAGGATTCTATCTTCAGAGATAGAGTTGGAGCCCTGCTTATGGCTACAGAGAGAGAGCCAAATAAATCTGTGTGTTTCCATGCCCTGTGCCAAAGCAGCCCTTCTAATGGCTTCAGTGAGGATGGCCTAGTTTCTCCCCACCTCAGCAAGGTGAGCTGGAGGCAATCTCCCTCCTTGCTGTCACTGAAACCCTTTATAACAGATTGGCGGAAACCAGACTGTATTCTGGGAGTTGGTGAACCCACCAGGTTTGGGTGTTGTGGTGGTTCAGAACAGAAAAGAAGTTCTGACAGTTGGTGTGAGATCCACCCTGTGTTGGAACAAGGAGTGTCTGAGCACCCTAACTGTCTAGGGTCCAGTTCTGAAGATCTGGAGACACACTCTCCACTACGAGGTAACACCTTGGTGTATCCGCTCTGTACTGAAAAGTACACAAGCCTTTCTGATCTCTCTGCAGGGTATGGAAACATATCCCTGGCAATCTATGCTAAGGAGGGGACAGCAGTTTCGGCCTGTTCATATCCTTACTTCAATGTACTGACTTCTGGATTAGTGGCTGGAACTGACACCTGTCAAATGAGATTAGCCCCTGTTCTGAATGGGAAGAAGGATCTCAGGAATACATGTCTGGATGACATGGCAGATTCTACCCCCACTTGGAAGGAACTGGGAATAACTCAAGAGACTGGGTTTCAGGACCTTCAGCAGACCAACTTGTTCAGGGAGACAACCAAGTGTCAAACCGAACAGGAACCATTGGCCTTCCTTGAGCATAACGTTGGTGTATGTTGGGACAAGATGCAACCTCTTGTCAGTGAAGTACTTCATGTACAGAACTGGGCAACCCCCACTGCCCAAACCCAAATGAGGACTTTCCTGGGCCTTGCTGGGAAACACAAGAGTAAAGTGGCAGGTTGCCCTCACTACTCATAGGGGACCTAAAGAATTCTTATGGACCCTTAGTGCGAGAAGGCCTTCACTGGCCTCAATGTATCCTTAGGTCAGGCACCAGGTTTAAGGGCATCTGATTGGAAGAGACGTTTCATTGTGCAGACAAATGCCTATGACACTGGGACAGTTGAAAAACTTTCACAGCTTGATGACAAAGGTGAGGAACAATCTATATGTTACATCAGCTACCAGTTTAGGTTTGGAGAACTCGGGTGCCCCAGGTGGAGAAAAAATGTTTTTCCATCACATGTCTTAGGAAGTTGAGGGCCTACCTCCATGGGACTCCCTTCATTGTGTATGCTCACCCTAAGCCTTTGAAGTGGTTGGTGGATATTAAGGGAGACATTCCAAAGCGGTTCAGGTGGTTCATAAGTCTGCAGGCCTTGAACTTCACTATTGGGCCTAATTCTGATGGGCTGTCCAACTGGGATAACCGACTAGAAGAGAGTACCCATCCAGGGGTGGATTAGTTCCCCCTGTCCCTAGTCTGGGGCCAGGGGGAGTTCGAGTCTTAGGAAATATTTTTCTTTTTTGCACCTTTCCTTCCATTTTTATGGATCCCCAAAACTTTTGCTTTTATTTTTTATCATGAACTGTACTATTTACAGTACAGTTAAGCCTTAAGCTTCACTACCCTGTCTTTTGCTTATCTGTTATGGGGAAACTGACATGTCTTTCAGGCTGGCAGTGCTGGGAAACATTGTTTCCCGTTGTCTTGTTGCTCAGTTACTACTTTTAGTAACTTGTTATCACTTGTAGTAACTTTCATCATTGTACAATGCATCTTACAATGTAGTACAATGGGGTACACTTTTGTTATTGCCACAGACTAACACTCAGAGGATTTTTGGTTACTATAGGTGTGCTAAATGGACAAACTGGTAGCAGCAGAAATTTTTTCCATGTTCTGGTGCTTTTCGTTTTAGCCTTACCACGTTTACCGCATTTGGCCACTAACTGTGGCTAGTGACGAAATATGAAGCGCAACTGAAAATAAATCATTGTATTCAATGTTCTTATTTACAAGAAGAAAATGTATCAAACAATTAATTCGAAAGCAAAGTCGAAACCTAATGAATTGTCCACCACTAACACAACAAAGGTTACAAAATCAAGCGAACAACTATTGTGTCAATGAATGCAAACCATATACTCAATCATACCAATCACACCACCAAAAACTCATTCACAATTTATAATAGAATTGCACAAACTCATAATTCACAATGTGAGACTTCATAGACACATCGTTGGTCCAGAAGTCACGGATCCCAAACAATTTCTAAAACCCTGTAGTTAACCAGTCCCAACCGGTTTCGACGTGTAGATGTTCAAAAATGTCTTCATCCAGGGAATAAAAGCCCTAAACAACAAAAGATTAAAAAAACATTCTTAAGGGCATAGTCCAAAGAACCTTGGATAAAGGTTTCTTCAATAAATATAACCAAGAGTTTATTTCAGTTGCTCTTCTTCTTGTTTCCCTTAATTCTAGGTTTAGGGATACCTGCTTTTTCATTTCTCTAGTGACCAAACAAGGCCATGCCACAAGGTTTTTCATTTGTCCTTTGGCCATTTTGTTTTTTAGTCTTCTTCCTGGTCTGTAAGGCCAGGAAAATCCTTATATGGACTTCCAGTGCCCGGGAAAGCAAAGGCTTTTGGCAGGCGAATGGAGGGCTTTGTGTGTTTCCTGCAGGGTGTGGGCTGGGACCGTCTAGTCCCAATCCACAAACTGGTTTCAGTCTGTCTGAGTGTTATGCATGAGTGTTCCCACCAGTGGTCCTGATTGGACCACTTCTGGGGTGTGTGTGGGGCTAGTTCTGCTATTGGCTAGTGGGAGTGTCTGCTCTTACCTGGCATTTTGGTTAAGAAGAGGACCTCTGCACCCAAACTCTAGAGAGATCCTGAAGAAACCTCAAGGAGTCAAGAATCCTGTCCAACTGGGAGACCCATGTGGAGACCGGAGACCCGTCTGAAGGAAGCCTGGTGACCAACGTCTGCTACTGTCCTGGAAGAGCCCTATCTTGATATTGATCTTCAGTAGTCCTGCAAGGGAGCTGCGACCCATGGAGCAGAGGGAACATTCATTCCTGATGTCTGTTCGGTACCCTGCGAAGAAGAGCCTTCGGGAGTGCCCTGGGACCACTCTGTGGCTGACCAGCTCTGAGTTTGGACTACTGTGCTGCCAATATCATCATTCAATGCTGACCTTGGGGGATCCTCAGCTTGTCATACAAGATTTACCCCTGCGGAATTTCAGAGTCCTAGCATCAAGGGGACCCAAGATAGGAGGGAAAGCCCAACAGCGACAAGTGAGTCCCTTTGTGTCACCATGCTGCAGTGACCACCATCCAAAATAACTTACCCAAGTCAAGTCCAGTCCTAAGAGGGGTTCTGCATCGTGTTTTTCTGTGTTCTTCATCTGAGAGCCCTACACCAGCTAAAGACACTAAAGACTGTGGCTTATGGCGGGAAAACTGACGTTGGACCTTCTTCCATTGATCTGCCAAGTTCTGTGAAGAATCGGAGTATGGGGTGAGTTACAGTGTTTCTTACCTGTCCCTAAACTCCCTTTAAAAGTGTTGCTAACTTTATTGAAACCTTTACAATACATTGGCTTTGCCAGTGCTTGCTTGTGCCAGCCTTCTGAAAGTTGGGGACACTTTTGTTAGTCAGAATAACTTGGCCTCTAACACTTGGAATCGTTCACTGGGCCCCAGAGCCCCTACCTTCATTTTTTCTAGTGTTACAAACCATGTTCGAACTTTTCCTGAACATTTGGGCATAAGGCCCCAGACAATTTAGGGAAGGACTTTTGAAGCTAGGGCTAATTCTCTGTGGACCCGTAGTGCATAAACTAATCCATCCTTTCCTTTACATGGGTTTGATCTGTATTATGCCCTACTCTAGTGACTGCATATATCTATTATATTATTAGTGTTGTGTGATACTTCTACCTGTTAGTACTCATTTTTCATAGTCATATTTGGCCATAAATAAATAACTGTATTTTTATACATACTGGGCCTCATTAGGACCCTGGCAGAATGGGTTTAACGCGCCAGTAATGGTGAAGGTGCCGTTAAACCCATTCCGCCCTATTGCGAGGTTCCCTCGCGGGCCCTGCTCTGGACGTCTGGTCAGACCAGACGTCCTTTTCGGGTCCCGCGAGGGGACCAGGGAGCTAACAACGGGCCCATTATTAACGGGCCCATTGTTATCTCCCTCCCTATTCCTATTGAGCCATATGGGGGCTCAAATGGGAACGGGGATGGGTAAATTGAATGAGGAATTACCGGGTCCTCCAAGTTTGGAATGGCCCGGTAATTCCTCATTCAAGGAACCGGACCCGAGTTTGGAGGCAGCCATGCCGCAAATAGCGGCATGGCTACCTCCAAACTCCTAATGAGGCCCACTGTCTAAGAGTAATTTTGATTTGCATTGTGTGTACTCATTGTGGACTCTTTACAAGTTTGCCACCTCTTGAGGCTTAGCCTAGACCTCTCGTCACTGCTACCTTGAACTCGTTTGGCTACAGCTCCCAGAGTTGCCCCTGTCACAATATAGGTTGGTCTTCTATACACTGGGCCTGATCACGACTTTGGCGGCATTAGCCCTACCGCCGAACTACCCGGCGCTAATAGCGCCGGATCACGAGTTCGGCGGTAATGTAATTCCCCATTGAGCCCATTCGGGAATGCCCCATTCCCCATTGGGTTCAATGGGGAAAATTTGCGCTCTTGCCACCAGCGGATTTCCCGCCGGCGGTAATAGCGTGAATTTTCGGCGGATTTCCCCCCAGCCAAGAGCTGGGGCGAAATCCGCCGAAATCCTGATTTGGCGGACCCTTAAATCCGGCGGTAATAGCGCCACCCACCACCGGATTTAAGGGTTACCGCCAAAGTCGTGATGAGGCCCACTGTCCCCTAGGCCAGAGTATAGAAAATCAGTCCTAATATTCTCCATGCACAGCTTCCCCCTTTTCAAGTTCCTTCTCCTAGTCATCAAAGCTATCAATACTCTTGCAACTCACTATCTGTTTCATGGTATCTCTGTCTGCTCCCCATCTCTAGCCCTCTTTGGCCCCTCTGCACTCACTCTCACTGTCTCATGACCCCATGCACCTTCTCTCACTTACGCTATTACAATCAAACCCATCCCGAATGTGTATCTTTTCAAAGCTCGGCTTAAACTTCACTTACCAGCAAGAGAGGGAGCTCCCTCTGGCCCTTCCCTACCCTCGCTTCCTGACCCCACCACTCCGTCCAGTGCCGCGTAGTGATGTAATGTATATTCGTTCAGTACTCCTCTTTAGTTTAAAACATTTGCTCTCCAGGTTAATGTTATCTTTGTAAGTCACATGTTACTTTTACTTTTTTATTTGTTTTATTTTGTCCCTGTATACATACCGCTCTGTTAAAACCCTCAACGACTGTCTCAATGCTTGTTCTCATCTTTTTGCTATTGTACAGGCACCATTCCGGGGAATGCCTCCGCCACATGCAAATCTCATTATAAGTAATTTCTGATCAGAATCGACACCAATGTTCTGCACCCAAATCCCAGGTTACTCACACTGCCGTAATGCGTGTATCGGGGCAAATTACCTTTGTAGTATTTTACTCAAGCTGCCTGCCAAAATTGGCAGGGAATAAAACAGTGACCTATATAAGAAGCAACTACTGTATAATAAAAGCTAAAAAAAATAATAATAATGTTTTGTTCTGGTCTTCCAGGCGGTACTTGGGCGTGGTTCCTCTCACAGTGTAAAGCTATGCTCAAGTATCCTCACTTATTTGAATACCCGCTTCTATGCATTCTTCATATGGGCTTTGGAGATAGCCTGGCAAATAGGGCTATCAGATATAGCAGATATTTCTGAGTTGTGTTTTATGTTCTGGCATTGTCCGTTTTCCTTATTAACAAGGTAGCACAGAAACAGTAATGCATTAAACTTCCTGGCACAAGCCACAGATGAATTGCAAGGATTGCTCGGAACACGTGTCAGGCTGCTCACTGTTTCATTTAATAAATCTGCAATTTAAGCAGTGTCTCGGAATACTTTGTATTGGTGCAGTGAGACTGGTAAACTTTCTCGAATGTACTAGTTCTGTGGAGTACTTGGGCACTGTATCCACACCTTCCGCCACCTGCTGCCTTTCAGTTGCTTAATTTATTTTGCAAGCGCAGTGTTCCTACTTGGATAACTTGACCCACTCCTCCCCCCTTTTTTTTACATGCACCCTCACTGTTCTTTTACTTCTACTTTCGTTCCCTTCCTCCACAGTCCTCGTTGTTCTGTGTTCCACTCACATGTTCTCTTCTAGCCTCATCCCTATCACAATCTATTTCCTATTTCTTCCCTCTCGACCTATTCTTTGATCTCCTTGTTATTCTGCCTCTCTTTTTTGACATTCCTTCCTTGTACTCCCTTCGCCTGTTCTGTTAATCTTGCATCCTCTCCCTGCTCTTTCGGTTCTCCACGTTCTCACTTGTCCTGTTCCTCCCCTCTTTCCCACCCTTGTCTCCTTTCCCTTGTGGGATCATCCTGCTCACGTTTTCTCTCTCTTTGTCCCATAAGATGTGGCTTGTCTCTCTCATTGAGGTTGGCTCCTTTTGCTGGCTCTCCTCGTAAATGTCCTCCTTCTCTCACCCACACGTAGACCTGTCTGATCTCTCTTCCCTTCTGTTGCTAGCAATTTGTATGCCTCCTTTACCTTTAGACTGTGTCACTTCAGCAAGTCCCCTTCCAGATGCTGCCTCCCTCCTCTATCCTTGATCATCACCATTAGGTCCCTGGTGCCCCATTGCAATTTGCTATCCCTAGCACAGGATGATCTGTGCACATTTTTGCTTCTCACTGTTATCCTTCTCGTTCTGTTCCTCCTGGGAGGCGCAGGCTGTGCTACTTCTTCACACTGCCTCAACTCGTGTCCTGTGACCCTTCTCTGCTCCCACCCTGGAGAAGAGCATAGGAGAAGATAGAGGTTGGGCGTGGCAAAGTTGAGTATTTTGTTAAGAAGGGGGAAGAGGAAGAAGGGGATGCCAAGGAGGAGGCTAGCAGAGTAGTCAAACTGACTGAAAAATAGGCTTAGCAGGAAGCTTTGGTCTGAGTGGCACGTGAAGAGAAGGCAGTGTTTCTTGATACTGAGGGTTATATGTCATTTCATCATTGGGAAAAACATTGAGGGGTACTAGATATTTTTTGTAACCTACTAAACTCCCCTCGGAACATATTTTAGGACAGGTGCAATCATATAAACAAGTTCTAGTCCTACAATATTTGTGGAAAGTGTTGGATAGTGGCTTAAAAAAATATCGAGTGTCCCTTAATATTTTTTTCAGCGATGAAATCACTGGGTACCATACTAAGCCTGCTAATCCTGGCAGTAGTAGAGGTAATAGTGATGCAGTAGTGGAGATTGAGAATGTTGTCAAAAAGGACCCCAAGGTTGTGTGCTTTGAGAGATGGGGAGGGCAAGTCCAAGGGGAAAAGAGATAAGTGGCAGAGGGAGCACTGGAGGCCGAGAGGTAGATGATGTTATTATTTGAGGAGTTAAGAATGAGACTTCGAACATTGAAGTGCCATGCAGTGGCAGATTCCAGCGAGGTAGACAAACAAACATGCGGATACATCAGGAGTGCAAGTAGGGAAGGAGTAGGGAGGTAAAAGATGATTTGTGTTATCTGCAAAGATGTAGTACGAGAATCCAAAGGAGGAGATGAACTACAAAGGGTGAAGACTAGAGGACCAAAGCAGGTGCCCTCGGTGACACCAAAAGGGAGGGAGGGCTGATCACTGTTGGATATGTTCAATGAGATGGAAAAGGGATCATACAGGGCAGTAGTTAGCAGGATTGTTGGGTCAGCCAGCCACTTTTTCAGGATTGTACGCTAGTATCCCATTTAAAGCAGGAAGAACAGATCCCAAGTAAAGAGGAAAGGGAGTTAGGAACAGGTAAGAGGTGCAATCTCCTTGGCGTCTGTGGATCAACCCGTTCAACAGTCACACAAGAGGAGTTGGGTTTCATTCAGTCGGATAATTTGGGGAGAAGGAATCTAGGCAGGATATGGTGCGGTAAAGATGGGGTGAAAGAGAAGATAGTAGTGTGAGTATCACTGATTATAGATATCTTTGATGAGAAGTAGTGCCAGAAGTCGCTAGCAGAAAGTGTGCAGGCGATGGCAGGCACAAGGGAATGGGAGAGCTAGCAAATATTGGAGTGCGGAAGAGAAACATCAGAGGTAAGAGATAAGAGTAGCAATCAGATTAGTAAAGTAGGATACATCTTGAACCTTAGTGAAGTAGAGTAGGATACTCCTCTAGGGGAGGAGGGAAAAGGGGCTATGGTCCTTTTGCCACTTGCACTGGGGGCATCACAAGTCTGTCTTAAGGAGATGGATCTCAGGGGGTGATCACAGGTTCTGAGCGAGGGGTAGTGGAGGTGAGATTTCGAGCAGGATCGTGGTGTGAGAAGCTTAGTACAATAGAGTAGGACGCAGTGGAGCAAGTAAAAGAAGGGAGGAACTGACTGGGTAGGTAGGGAGTCAGGTTTAAATGTGTGTGTTGAGATAGGAAATATGGAAAGATGAGAGAGTGGAGGAGGAACAGTGATAGAAGTGAAGTGGAGGGTAGAGTGATCAAAAGTAGAGAGTAAGGTTAGGTGATGAAAGTGAGGTGGAGAGTAAAATAAGATTAAGAGCTTTCCCTTGGGAGTGAGTGCGAAAGACATGGCAGGTAGGATCTGAGGGGGTCCAGTTGAAGTTGATGGGTGGGGGAGATGCTCAAAATTTTTATATAATTCTAGGACACTTTGGGATCTTCAGTAGAAATGGAGTCAAGAAGGAGGGAAAGATCTGAGAAAGTCCCACAGAGCAAACCATTGAGATACAAAGACATTCTGCAGCAGGACAGGTCTTTCACCTTAGGTTTTAATGAGGGTCAGGCTTCTTAGTTTCGTCATAGCATCATAGTCACCACTGGAGCCAGACCTTCACACTGGGTGTGCAACATAAAAGCTATTGGGCAAGGAAAGAGCTTGTCATGGCAAATCCCCTTACCCATCTCCGTTCATGAGTAATAGATAGTGACATGTCCGAATTAAACCACGTTATATACCTAGGATTCCTTAAAAGTATGATTGCATTTCTTCCTCTGGATATACCACCAAACTTGTTTACCGCTGCAATCACTCATTTTAGTGATGGCTTCACCGAAGTACGAGTAGCAGGAGCCAGTGGTAGATTGAAGTCCCACAGGACTCCATTGGGGATTGGGGATATGGCTGAGTGGTAAAATTGGTGGCAATTCCATTACTAACACATTTTACTCGGGATGGGGCCCGAGGTGTTGCAGGTTTGTGCTACATTACCACCAGCACATTCGTTTTTTATAAATGTATAACAAAAGTTTCAATTGATAGGCCTCTTACTGTGTTTACTCTTCAAAGCCAGTAGCCTTGTTCCCTTAATTTCTCACGCACCTTTATGTTTTTAACTCGGTCAAATTCTGTGAACTGTTGCGGAAATAGAATAAAATATTCCCCATCTCCTCCAATGAGCGAGTGGCGATATTTTTGCTTGAATCACTTGCGTTAAAGGCCAGAATGGATTCATGAGCAGGAGGGAAGACATCTCAGCGATTCAGGACTGGCTACTGGGATCTGTGTATTGTCGGATATTCAAAATTCCCAATAGCACAAACTCGACCTTTTATCCCTCTTTTGTGGTCACATGAGCACCATCTTCGGTTAAGGAATAATTATTGCATTTAAATACGTTCTTTGTAAAGTGCTTGGGCGAAAACGCTGTCTGTATACATAAGAACATATTATTATTATGAAGGAGACAGAATACCCCAGATGCCAGATTAACAAAAGTGCATCTCCTGGCAAAAAGAGGTCCTAGCCAATACTCTGATCATGCCCTTTGCATTGTTATACCACAGGCTCCTACCTGCTCCTGCCTTGGGTTCAAACCCTTCTATAAAGGTCTCAACCCTGACCCGACCTTCTGTACCCAGCATCAATGCTTTTCAACGCTCTTTTCCCTACCTTTCTCCATATCCTGTCAATCAATCCCCTCAAATTTCACCCTTCTGGCCTTGCTCAACAGCTTCCTCAAACACTCTAACCACCTCCTTCTCAACTCCACTTCCTTCTTTAGTTTTCCCTCATTCCTTCACCTGATGCTGTACCACCTCCTCCTTAAAAATTCTCTAACCACTCCCTTCCCAACTCCACCCCCTTCCAGCTCTTGATCTTCAAATCCCTCCTACTTTTCATCACGCTGCTCCAACAACCATCCCATCACTTTACGGATATTTCCAATCTTCTCCAACAACACCCTTAGTGCTTCTTTAAACTCACCTAACTCCTCTGGCAACCTTCCACCTTCCATCTTAACTTTACTAACTCTCTCCAACAACTCACACAGTTTCCTCCTTAACTTTAACCACCTCCACCAATAACTCTTCAAAAGCCATCTCCTAAAAATGTCCCAGGGATGAAGGGCGCTGCTCAATGCGGGATCTAGGGACCTGTTCACTCACCTCCTTATCCCCTCTAAAAGCACACCAACACCAGCTCTCCTTCACACTCATCTAGTCTCCTCCTCCTTGCTCCACTCCAGTCTCTCCTCCATCTCTTCAGCTCTCTCCAAAGGGCTGAGCTCTGACTCTTTTTATAGTTTCCAAACCACACCGCTTGGCCGGCTTTTTAAGTGATGGATTGCAACCTTTTTGCTCCACTCCAGTCTCTCCTCCTCTCTTCAGTTCTCTCCAAATGGCTGAGCTCTGGCTCTTTTTATAGTTTCCAAACCACACCGCTTGGCCGGCTTTTTAAGTGATGGATTGCAACTGTAGCTCCTGGGGAGGGCTCCAATCCGATTAGCCGACCTTCCTGCAAGTCACCTTGGGGTGGTATTAATGAGTTTGGGGCAATAAGAGGTGGAGACGCCATTTTGGATTTAATTACTGTACTCTCCCGATACCTGCCCACTCTCTGCAGCCCCCACTCTCTGGCTGTTTCTAGAACATTCTCTTCTGCAGAAGCTGTGTTTATGTTTGGGGCTTTCCTGTTTTCCCGAGGTTAATGCAAATAATATCAGCTCATTTTGAGAGGGAATGATGCAGGAATATCCATTTCTCACCTTTGTTTTTAAGAAGAGACGGGGGTACACCTTATACCCTAAATGGGATAAGAGTTATAGGATTCCCTGGGCTTACCCCCAGTTGTCCTGGCCAAGTAATCATGAATGTAGTTTACTGATCCAGGTTTTATTTTAAGCAACCAGAGGGATTATGGTAGATGTAGACCTCACTTTCTTGCGCTTTGCAAAAACCTTGGGAAGTCTTGATTTGGGAGGTCTCCCCTGAATGCTTCTTGGGGCTTAGCTAGTCTTCCCCATTGTGGTCTCTCCCCGTTATCTCTTCCTGACTTATTTGGATCCTGTCCAGGTTTTGCATTGTCCAGTGGCGATTTCTAGGAGTAGTAGTGTTCTCTGCCATTATTTCCCCTACTGGCCTGGCTAATTTTTCCATGTGACTGTTTTTGCTATGAAGAGGGCTTGCTGCATAAATGTTAGGGCCCAAGGCCTAAATTCAGAAATGGTGGCTTGACACGTCGTGAAGCAATTGAGTCTTTCTGACAATATACCCATCAAGTGTACAAAAGGACAGATTGAGGTGAGTACTGCCCGAAAATATTTGGTACACCCTAGTACCCACACAGCTGGCTGAAAAAGAAAATATCCAAGTATTAACACAAAGCTCAAGACAACAAAGTCACAAGGCAAGATAAAGAAGCTACTACTCACAAGTAAGAATAATGGATTGGGTCGAGGTTTCCAGGCTAGACTGGTGAGTATCCTAGAACAAGAGAGGTAACTATTACTGAGGGTAACAAGGTAGGTAAGAAGAGGAGTCAAACAGTATTTTGCTTACCAACCGAAGGGTGTTGAATGTTCTGGCATATTCTGAAGGGATCACTGGATTGGAGATGTAATCCGTGAAATACAAAGTCTTGTTCCCTATTCCCGCTGGCACGAGGACGCCTAAACAAGTCTCTGGTCCTTGCACCATTGCGCTAATGTCCCTTTAGTTCTTTAGAGTCTTTATGCAAAAGACGGAGGGAAGAAGCGATGAACAAATGATGATTTCCGGCTGCGGTAGGATCCAGTGGGGGTAAGCAGTCCAGCAGTGTTCTGAAGTGGCAGGAGACAAACACGATGCAGCTGGTTGGGGCAAGAGCAGTTCCGTAGGCATTCAGGTTTGGCAACAGGTAAGACAGTAGAGTAGGGCTTAGGCGAGTGCAGTCCGTAGTCGTTCCGGTTTGGCAACAGGTAAGACAGTAGAGTAGGGCTTAGGCCAGTGCAGTCCATAGGTGTTCCGGTTTAGCAACAGGTTTTCAGTTCAGCAGAAACATTAGACGAGGAGAAAGTCAAAAGGACGGACCAGGGGATCAAAACCAGACAACAAGGTAAAAAGATACGAGGCTACGAAAATACAAATTCAGAAGCAGCGCTGTGCAGCGTGGGCGGGGCTTAAATCCTGAATCAGCTGACTGCACGCACGACGCGGTGCCGTAACCTTGAGTGCATACGTTTATGCATGGGAGCCAGCGTTTCCAGGGCAACCCAAAGCGTTCTCTGAAAGAACGCGTACTTCTGGACGAACAAACGTTCTGATGGCTCGGTTTGAGTCCCGAATCCATAGGCATACCAGGGGATCTATTAGAGGAGTGTGAGTGTTTCCTAATTTGTGTCCCTGAAATAAGACATGATAGAGTGGAATCCAACAGAACCCTGACAATAAATGATGCAGAGCATTTTAGGGTTATTCTGCTAGTCACCCGTGAAAACCCAGGGGACCTTGTCAAATATCTCCCCTATAACCACTTGTCCCCATTTTAGGTATCCTCATAGCAATATATTTCTCAGGATTGCCTTTGGGTCAGTACTCCCCTCTTTAATTCTCCTTGACCAGATGTAGCTCTGTTCCTTTTCAGTGGAAGATAGAATCTATTTGGGTCCCTTCCCCAGTGCCTAGGTCTCTGCTGGGTTCAGGAGCCTGTTTCCTGGGTTCCTATTTGCCGACTTACTGGGTAGTTTTTCATGGGTGTCTGCGCTTTGATACTCAGAGCTTTCTTCTCAACATTTTCATGGCAAATCCTCTTGTGCTTCAAGGGGAACTTCATTCTCCAATGTCTTGTCGAGTTTATTTGTGGTTTCTTCTTCTCCTTGCCCAATCATGTTTTATCTGATTGTGGGTAGCTCCTTTTGGGGTTCATCGTGTATTCTGACAGATTTTGGTTTGGATCTAGTATTGTCCCACACTGCGGTCTTAGTATGGCAGTCCATTTTACCTCTTCCTGATGAGGTTCCCTTGTCACAATCTGTTTGGGATTTGCTTTCAACTACTTTCTGACAGTTGAGCTGGTTGGGAAGAACCTCTCCTTGGTCTCTTTAGGGGCCTGCTCTGGGGTCTTCAGCAAATCACTACTTGCGGCCAGGATATGAGGGGGTTGTGAGTTGACACTCCTAGATTACCCTCAACTTCAACCCGGTATTGGACTTGAGGCTGGTGGTATCCTGGTTTAATTTCCCTGGTCTGCCTTCTGATTGGTTTTCTCCTAGTTTGTTGGTGGGAGCAACTGATCTCAAGGTTGGGCCTCACTCTCAGGCATCTTGCCTGTGCCTGAAAGAAGGCAATCACCTCCTCTTTTTGAACGTGTTAAGTCTAGAGACCAGCACTGGGTAGTAGGATGCCTGGGGAATGACCTGGTTAACTGATGAGTCTGGCTTCTGGGTTTATAGCCCCAAAGGCTCTTTAGGTGTCCTAAGCAGATGGTTGGGGCAGGTGGGGAATCTCCTTGAGAATCGGACTCCCCATGAGTCTATTTACCCCCTTGAAGAGGTTCTTAGGTTTAACCCTGGGTCTGCCTGTGCATGAGTCGGGAAAGCAGGCCTAGACCTTGATCCACAAAATGACTCCATCTGTCAGGATGGACACCAGGATCACAGACTAGACACACACAAGAGTTCTATTTTTAAGTTATTTATTAGGGATACATTAATCAGTGGGACCAACATAATATAAGTGTTTGAATCATAAGCAATACACCAACAGATAAGGGTGGTTAAAATGCTCGGAGCTGAGCTTAGTCTGTTAGTGCGTATTCTAGATAAAAAAAGAAGACACTTTCTGTGTGATTTCCATAGTGTTATGTGCATAAATGCCGCTTGAAGATGTAGGGTGCCGAAACAATCTCACTTCAGCAGGGCCAATAAGATCTGCCCTGGGCGATCGTCATGAACCTTTTCATAGGCGTGTAAAAGCTCTGTGAACACCGGCACATTTAGACTAGGCGCTACCTGTGCATGCAATGCAGAGCAGAAGATGGATGAAGGTGAGGGCCGCAATGGACCTCGTAGTAGGGCGGTAAGGGATTACCAGCACCGGTGCCCTTACCTTACAGTGCCGGTAATCCCTTACCGCCTACCGTGTAATGAGGCCCAATGTGATCCCGCAAATTGTTGCTCGGTAATCTGAGCTGTTGAAGGCTGACAGGTTTAATTCCGACATCCGAGAAGAAGATAGCAAGAGCTCTATACAGATCGCAGCCTGGCGGCATGTTAATGAATAAAGACAACTGTAAGGGGAAGAACTGGGGAAGCCATATAGTGAGGTGCTGAACTATGCAATCGACTTCACAACATTGGTGAGTGGTGTAGAATGTTGGCATTAATTTTGATTCCTGGTGGTGGTTTGATACTACCTGTGATAGTTATTAAAGTGGTCATGGGCCATTGGACTTCTCCGGCTGGGGTTGTGATCACAAATGGCCAGAAATTGAATTAATTATATTTCACACTGTGCGGTGGAACAGGGGCACTTAGAGCGATGGCACTAAATGTGCTAGTGCAACTGATTGCTTTAGACCTTTGGTACAACAAGCATTGTGAGTAAGGCTAAAGCTACTATTAGCAAATGTAGATTATTTACCTTCTCTCAGCCTA
Source organism: Ambystoma mexicanum (assembly GCF_040938575.1). Classification (NCBI taxonomy): domain Eukaryota; kingdom Metazoa; phylum Chordata; class Amphibia; order Caudata; family Ambystomatidae; genus Ambystoma; species Ambystoma mexicanum. The sequence goes on along the minus strand of NC_090931.1, from coordinate 229,928,118 downwards.
TCAGAATATTGAGAGTGCAGTCAATAACTACTGGTATTGGCTGTGTTCTGAACGCTTCAAAAGTGGCCAGGGAAACAACAATGCAGCTTTTCAGGCAAGATTTCATTCAACATCACACTGTTACGCTCACCTGGTATCCACAGAGACGCCACCCAGCTGGGTTACTCGCTGGTATGCTTCTCAGCTTTGCCCTGATGTGGTCTGAGAGGAAGGTTCTGCCTGAAAATACAGGAGGGCTGTGTTCAAGACTGACCGACTGGGGTAAGTATCCTCCCTCCACCCCCGTATGATTTCAGTCCCTCTGGTGCCCTCTTCTCACCTTGTGGTAGAATTAGGCGTGCTCTCCGTCCTGCCTTCTTTGCAGGGGCGCGTTGTCTTTCATGGGTGAGTGCGGTCCAGTTACTTCACTGACGCCGGCCCGTTTGATATTGTTCAGGTAGGTCTTATTGCTGTTCTTTAGTTTTGTTGCTATCCTGCATGCCTTTCTTTGTTTAAAATGTCTCTTTTTTTCTCCCTTATGTATGCAGAGCTTCAGCACGGCGAACTGGCTTGGTTGAGCCCCGCTTGTAAATGATGGCGCATTAAGAACGCTATGATGCGGTAAGTAAGCGCTATGCGCAGCGCTGCAAAGTCTTGCCTTTGCTAACCTGTGTTTTCCTTCGTTGTAGGTCGCGGTGTTCTTCAGCGCGAGTGGAATGTCCGGAGTGGTGCCAGCCGAGAGGCGATCAGCCAGGTAAGCCTTTTGAGCAGTTCATAATTTGTAAATGCCTCTACTGCTTTCTTTAATGTTGCATCTATCTTCCTCTTTCAGGTCGTTCTGTCCGGGAGGCGTGCAGATTCGAGGAAGCTGTTCTCAGTAGCTGCGAGTGTTTAAAGATGAAGACTGCAGGTAAGATACTGCTGCTAATGATGTTCCTTTTGTCTCCTTGCAGGTTCTGCTTCTCCGAGGTTCGAGGGAATAGCTGGACACGGTGAGCGTCACGCTGCAAGCCGCAAAGTAACGCGAAGCGTGTTGTCTTGCTCGGGTGTGGATTAAATAGCCCCAACAAATAGTCCAGGTAAAGTAGTCCCTAGGCTGCCACACCCAAAACACTAGACCGCATAGCTTGATTCCTAGGAACCAAGCTATGTTGATGCCTCCATGTTGGCTGACAACACAATAATGTAGTTCCCAAACACATTGTTTTTCATAGTGTATGAGCCTGGCGCCATAGGTGCCAGGATGGCCCCAGGAGGGCTTTTGAAGAGGATGCCAGGCTCTAGAGGCCCGAGTCCTGACTCCACCTGGCCAATGGGTTTGCCAGAGGGGGTTTTGGGCGAGTGTCGTGACACACACTTTCTCTCTTATAGGGCCTTTTTTTGCTGTGATATATTTGACACATGAAAGAAAAAGTTAAATTCATGGGAAATGCTTTTGGTTTCTTCTGGAGAAACTGTATATTGTTATATCACACCAAATGCATGCTGTTAAACCTGTTTCCTTTCAACCAAGTTTGCAATTAAAATGCTTAATTTATGAGGACAACCACGTTACTTCCCTACTAGAAAATAAAGCCACTCTTAATTAATTGACTAAAGCCTTTAGTCTATTTACTTTACGCACTATTCAGGTAATGTTTTTACTTCACCTATAAAAACTCCAAATTATGTATAGCTATTGCCACTGTGTGCGAATAGCCTTATAGACATCGGGAGCAGTAATTATCACCTGAGATAATGACTCTTCCCAACTTATGACCCTCAGCCTTACCTCGGGCAATAGCTTGGTGGCTGGTCATTATCCTGTGATAATGACCTCTCCCCCCATCTATACGTCTATATTAATGCTCAGGATGAGTAGGATGATTTCTAGAGTGGCAAGGTTGAAGCTGCCTTTGAGATAAGTGACTGGCCACTTTTATCGGCTGGGCAACTGAGTGACATTCATCTTTGTGACTTGATGGTGTGCTTAAACGATAAATTACACCAGACATGAAAAAGAAAGAAACTGGAAAAACTAAACAATCACACATGTTAAGAACAATTATCCTACATGTTCCTCCACCTATCACCAATAAAACAGTGCATTACCATTTTTCAGTTACCTGTGTATACATTATCTCTATGTGCCTTATGACCTGTTCGTGCATTATTAGCTGTTCATGCATCCACTACTATTTCCCTCCCTCCCAGGTCTTATTGGCCCTTTCCACAAAATCGCTCTTGCATTTGCCTCATACCCAAAAATGTGCTCAATCTACTTGTTACTTTCCACTCCCTCCACCTCCTCCATGGCTCAGTACATTAGTCTGGTGCTCTTGAATAAAGGCAGTGAGTATTTATTGTTTTTTTTTAAGTTTTCTTTTGGTTTAATCTGTTTTTTATTTTCGAGATAACAAGTTAACAGAAAACAATACAACAAAGCACAGTCAACACAAGTGGTGGGCGACATGCCGCATCTACATTGGTGGAAATTGCAAATATCCGCATATATTATTGCATTGAAACCCTCGACTAAGCCAAAGTCAACATAGCACAAATACCCGCCCCACTCACCACCTTAGTATATGCTCTCTGTGATCTTCGTGTTGAAAAGTACACCAATGACTGCACATGCAGTGATACACTGGGCTGTGAGTGGTCCGACTGCCTTGATTGCCCCTCTTCATTCCTTCATGTCCCCCAACCTGAGTGTAACAGTGCTTGCAATGCATGGGAGATGCCCATATGGCACAGACCCCTGGGTCTGCTATCCCTTCCCTTGGGCAAGGTGTGCTGCCTCCTATTTCCTCCCTCCCTGTCTTCCTGCCCGCTATCTCAAAATATCTGTACCCCCAGACTCACATACTTGATCAATGTCAGTCACTTAAGGCAACCTCCCTGCCAGTTCACCATACTCAACAGTGGCCCAGTGCCGAATCCATTCCCGCATACCCCATCCCCGGTACACAGGCGCCAGTGCCCGACCACAGCCCCAGTCTACAGCCCATCCAATTGCATGGGCCTTGTCAGATATAGGGGTCTACTAATTCCCAGAGATGATCCGCCATTGTAGAGGTAAATTGTCACACATAGGCACTACGTTCCAAAGCAAAGGCCTTGCCTTGTTGGCTTGTCCAGATGTCTTAATGGGACAGGATTCTGCTTTCTAGTCGAGGACTATAAGTTTGCGTGCGGTGAAAAGCATTATCCGCATAAGCCTCTGTTTGTTGTTGTCATGCCAGTCATCGCTGCCTGTGCCAAATAACATGAGACGGGCCATTGTGAAACTGGTGTTACAAATCTGTGAGACCCGACGGTGTGTGCCAATATGACCTTATCCAGGGGCAAGAAGAGAGCACATGACTCATGAAGCCCATGTCTCCACACCATCGCCAACAAGCCGGTGATTGAGTCAGTTCCATCTTATACATGTTTGCAGAGGTATAATACCCTCTTTAGATAATTTTAAACTGGATCTCCCTGTTCTCAAGGTAAAGGGAAACCCCCAGGATTTCAGCAAAGTAATCGTACAGGTCCCCTGTAGCGTCTAGTGCATGTCCCAAATGGCTGGAACATGTGACCGCCAGGGTGTGATTTCTACCTACATTATTGGGAATACTCATGGCATAAAACCTGCGGAGGCACTGCAAGGCTGTTCCATTTCTAGGTTGCATGTACAAGGGCTGGCATGGCTGGATGTCTCTAAGGTATGTGTGGTAATAACCGCCTGTAGTTTTCTATAGCGGAGCCAATGACACTCTTCTAGGCCCAATACCTGGCATACCACTTGGAACGTCATTAAGTTTGCACCTTCATATACAACCATAACTCTTACTTGAGGCCATGCTGTGTCCTGTCTGGGCTGCAGCTTGTGATCTAGCCCATAGGAGAGTATCACCCATATGCTTATCCATGATGGTGCCCTCTGAATGGTCATGCCCAACAGTGTCCTCAAATTATGCCATTGGGTGAGTGTCGCTCCCAGTATCGGTGCACCTTAATCTGTATCAGTAGCTTGGTCAGAGGCTGCCGAGGAGAATGGAGTCCGTGTGCTGAGTTCCATAGCCTTCCAGCTTATCACACCCGCTGGGTTAAGCCAGTGCTTCAACCAGTAGATTTGCGCCGCCAGGATTGCAAAACTAGCCCCCCACCCTCATTCGCAGCTTGGAGCATTTTCAGCTAGAGGCAATCTTTTTTCTCCAACATATGAATCTACTAATGCAGGTATCTATGTCTTTCAACATTTTAAGCATGACGGCGAAGGGCATCGTCATGGTGCGATATATTAATTTCCGTTAAGCGTTCATTTTAAGAGGCGTTTAATCTGCCTGATGGGGAGAGGGCCAAGCTTTCCCATCTGGCTAAGTCTTGCTGTAACTTAGAAAAAGGGAGGCCAGGGGACAAATTACCAGGGTAATGCCCTACTTAATTTTTAACACAAAAATTCGGCCGAAACACATCTGTCTCATGATTTGTTATAGCCAGTTAGGATCCAGTTTAAGAAAAAAACACTGTGGTAAGGGCAAAAACCAAGAAGAACAAGGCTGTGGCGAAGGACAGAAAGGATACAATGAAGTTCTAACTGTCCCTACCTCATTTGTGCACTTATAACTAGGTAGCGCTGATGCACCATTTATCAAATAGTGATAGAACAAGAGAACAAACTAGCAACTTCTATATGTGGTAATACATTCAGCCTTGTTTTGCCCTAAACCACTCTCTTCCACTATGTGTACGTGTTTGGAAGAGACAAGGAGCCAATTAGTTAATAAAAAGCAGCATATCATTGGTCCATGGATCAGACATCTACTAGGGTGTATGCAAGTTTAATAACCCCCTGGTATGCTGAAGTTTAACAAGACACAAATAACAAACAACCTATGTTTGTACAACAGCACAACATGAAGACAATACAAACTCCACTCTCCGTCTCAAAATACGTGTGGGCGAGTTTTTGTCCGGGTCGCCTGCTTCTGAGCCTTCCCTGCGCGGGGCCTAGTAGATTGAGTGGAGGAGGTGAGGCAGGCGGAGGGGTAGTGCAGGTATAGGGAAGCGGTTGTTTATAGCAACAAAAAAAAGGTAAGAAAATAAATAATAATAATAATCTTAAGGAGGGAGGAAAGGTAGAGATAGGGGAGTTGCTGTAGATAAGGCACTCCCAAGTCATACCTTCGGTGGGGGGGGAGCCCTCACGGTTCTGGCGGGTCTTTTCTCTGGTGGTAGGTGCAGTGGGGGCTTCTTGGTGGGGGCGGCGCTGACGTTTTTCCTGGTGCAGCTGCGTGGGTTCGGCCGCGGGGGGTTCGGCGGTTGAGGCGCGGTGTACAGTGTCAGCTGTCTGCGGGCGCCTGTCACTGTTCGCTGCGGCGGGGAGGAGCCGGGAGAGGCTGGGAGTGCAGTTATAAGGGCCGCGCCAGCGTTGCTGGGTGCAGGTCTGGGCCTCGCGGTTGCCTCTCATTGAAGGGGCGCACGAGTGCGGTGTGGGCAGTCCACCGCCAGGGGGCAGGAGGGGCTGAGCGGAGAAAGGGAGGGGTTTTTGGGCAGCCACTGGTTTAGGGGCACACCAGCAGCAGAGAGCCGGTGGTGGGGTGTTAAGGGGGGGAAGGGGCATTATGTGAGGGGAGTCTGGCAGGTGGGGGGAAATAAAAAAAATTAAATAGATAAATAGTTAAATAATTCTAACTAAATATTAAATTGTTGGATTAAGCGAATAAGGGTTATTAATTATTAGGGTTATCGGTAATAACATTGCTATGAATTATCAGGTAAGTAGAAATAGTGCATACATTTCCCTTTAGCTCCTGGGTCGGCAGATGTCAGGAAGCAGGTCTTAGTGTTTAGGGCTATCTTGGTGTGGCACTTGACCTGGGGGTCGTGGGTCCAGGTGTCAGTTAGCAGCATTTTATCTGGGGGCCATTCGGTGGTTGATGGCCGGTGCAAGTGCCTGGTAGCGCCAGTGAGTAGCTGGCCTGGGGGTAGTCCAGGGTTTTCTGGTGCCAGGGAATTATGCCTGGTTTGAGTGTGGAAGTTTTCCTTCCCAAGGTCGGCGGACGCGTTGGGGTGTTAGTAGTTTTGGGTGGGGTTAGCTAGCAGTGGTTTTCGCAGGGCGTTCCACAAGTGTTGTGGTGGTGCCGCAGGAAGATGGTGGGCCAAAAGGCTAACAAGCAAGGGCTCATTGATGCCAAGGCACTGGGGGAGGCCCTGGCGCTCTTGCAGCAGTAGTCGCATGTAGCCCTGCGGCCGGTAAGGGGGGAGCCTGGGAGATGGGGGGGCAGAAGGACCAGGAGGCAGACTCCCAGGAGAGCATCAAGAAGGGTCAGGGAGGGAGGAAATAGATCGAGGAGGGTTTCGGGGGAAGAGGGTGCGGGCAGTGAAGGAGGTGAGAGGAATGTGCATGGGGTGATAGTCGGGCAGAGGAGGAGAGGGGGGAGGTGGGGTGTAGAAGGGGATGGTAGCGCAGAGAGGTAAGGGAGGTAAGTATTTACAGAAGAGTGTGAGGGGGAGAAGGAGGGAGCGGTCACCGGAGAGCAGTGAGGAGAGGGAGAGATGTGGAACGACCTCCCCATTTAGGAGGGCTTCGGGTGGAGGGTTTGGGGCGGCCCCCACAGTTTGTCAGGAGCAGCCAAGGGAGGGTTTGAGAAACGGCCCCTCTACGGGATATTAGGGTGCAGCCTAGAGTGCGCAGCACGGCCCCTAGCAAGGAGGATCAGCGGGTGGAGGTGAGGACCCGTCGCCCAGGAAGAGAAGAGCAGGCAGGGGTTCCTATGGCCCCACCGAGAAGGAGGAGAAGGAGCGGTGGGGCGGATGCCCTGAGTTCAGCAGAGGAGGAGCTGCCCGGAACGAGCATGTGCTCGCAACAGCCCTGGTATGGCATTGGGGATGATGATGATGAGGTGGAAGAGTATGCGGGACAATGGGGGTATGAGAGTTACAGGGTGGCTAGGAGGAGGGGGAGAGGGACTGAGGGGTTAAGGTGGGAAGGGGAGGTTGAAAGGCATGGAGGTCGGCATTTAAGCTGCCGAGGGAATAATTGGTTAGGGGAGACCTTTGACATGTTTTCTTCCCGCAGCAGGAGCCCATTGAGGAGGGAGACGGGTGGCGTTGGAGTTGAGGCAAGGCTGCAGACGGGCGACGGCATGGCAGAGCGAGGTGAGCAGGGTAGGGAGTGGTCAGCTGCATGGCAGAGAGGAGACACGAGGTTGGGGGTAAGTGGGCAGGGCGTGATGGTGCAAGGGGCGGTGAGAGAGGTAGGCATGCAGGCTGTCAGGGCCTTTGAGCGGGAGAGAAAAGTGTCATCAGTGGAGGTCCAGACTGACGGGGCAATTGAGCCCGGGGCAACTGAGGTACAGGCAACGAAGGAAAAGGAGGGAGACGATAAAGGAAAAGAAGTTGCCATATATGGGCATCACTAAACCATTGGGAGCGCACTTGATGGCATCTATAAAGGATAAGATTTGGGCTGGTGAATTTGTGGACGTTTTCAAGCTGTTACACAGGGAGGTCGGAGCCAAAGAGGGTTCGAAGGAAGAGGAGAGGGAGTTAGCATACCGGTGACAATAGAGAATTGAACATCAGTGTTTATCATATACGCCAGTGTTTACTGCGAGAAATTTCCGGAGAGGTGTGTAGCACTGTGGAAGTATATGGATGTGATTAGGAAGCCTTTTACAAGCTTTGGAGGTTTCGCGTGGGTGCGATACGACAAGGAATTTAGGGCAAGATTGGCAGAGGATAGCCAGGCAGTTTGGGTGGATATAGACATGGACCTCTGGCTGCAAAGGATGGCGCCAACAAGGCCTGCACCGACGGTGCACGCGGCGAGTGGCTTACCCGTGCCTTACTGGCCCTTTCTTGGTTGCCCCGCTCCCGAGGGGGCAGGGGTCAGCAGTTGGCAGTGTGTTGGGCCTTCAATAAGGACGGCTGCAGGTTCAGACATGAGTGCACCAGATGTGCAGGTAGGCACCCGGTCACACAGTGCTTTCAGCAAGGGGACCGAGGGCGGGGATGGGGGAGCTGGCCGAGGGGTCGTGGGAAAAGGCTTTTACTCCAGTTAAGGTTGAAGTTCTGGAGCGGTGGCTCCATTTTTATCCAGACAGGAAGGGGGCAAAGATCCTGGGAGACGGTTTTCGGGAAGGTTTCAGGCTAGGGTACCAAGGTCCGAGGGTGCGTAGATGGGCAGAAAATTTGAAATCAGCCAAAGAAAATGGGGAGGTGGTTAGGGAGAAGTTGCTCAAGGAAGTGGCGGCAGGGAGGGTGGTTGGTCCATTTGTGGATTTGCCAGGAGATTTGGTGATATCCCCGTTGGGGGTAGTGCCCAAGAAGGTGCCAGGGGAATTCAGACTGATACATCATTTATCGTGGCTGGAGAGCTTGTCAGTCAACGATTTCATTGCCCCAGAGGATTGTGGGGTGTCATATGCGAGCGTGGATCAGGCAGTGGAGTTGATAAGGAAGGTGGGTCGCGGAGCATTTTTGGCCAAGTGTAATATCAAGGCAGCGTTCAGGTTGCTGCCAGTGCACCCAGAGGATTTTTGGTTGCTGGGGATGCAATTTGAAGATTGCATTTACATGGACAAGGTTCTACCGATGGGATGTGCGATTTCTTGTGCATTGTTTGAACATTTTAGTTCATTCTTGCAGTGGGCTTTTACTTATAGTTCAGGTGCGGAGAGGGTTTTGCACTACCTGGACGATTTTTTGTTTATCGGCGGGGCGGAGGATGAATCAGAGTGCAGGAACATGCTAAAGACTTTCCAGGCATTGGGTGCCTTTGGCTGAGGATAAAACGGAAGGGGCGGCGGTGGTTTTGACCTTTTTGGGGATTGAACTGGACTCCAGGACAATGACATCACGCTTGCCGCACGACAAAGTGAGTCGTTTGGTGGGTTTGCTCGAGAAGGTGGTGGTGGCGCAGAAGATGACTTTGCTTGAGATGCAGCGGTTGGTAGGGCATTTGAATTTTGCATGTAGTGTGGTGGCCACGGGACGCACTTTTTGTAGGAACATGTCGCGGGCCATGGCAGGAGGGAAATGCCCACATCATCGGGTGAGGGTTTCAAGGCCGGTGCGGGTGGATTGTAAGGATTTAAAGGGGTGTTCATGTGGCTACAAGGGGATCCTGTAAATTGGGAGGTGCAGATATTTTCAGATGCAGCAGGTGCAGGGGGTTTCGGAGTTTTCTGGCAAGGTGGATGGTGCGCAGAGAGGTGGCTGCCGCGGTGGCTGGAAGAGGGAAGAAGTATAGCATTCCTTGAGTCCTTTCCTTTGTTGGCGGCATTGGAATTGTGGGGCAAGGATTTTCAAATAAGAAAGTGAACTTCAATGTGGACAATGAGTGCGTGGTCAATGTCGTCAACAGGCAGTCAGCAAGGGACCAAAGGGTGGCAAGTCTAATGAGGCAGTTTGTGCTGCGATGCATGGAATAGAATGGAATGTGCTGTTCAGGGCAAAGCATGTGCCGGGTAAAGATAATGGCATCGCTGATGCATTATCTCATTTTCAATGGCAGAGATTCCGTGGATTGGCACCTGGAGCAGACCAGATTGGGCAGCGGATCCCGGAGGAGCTGTGGAAGCTAGGAAGTTGAGAGCTCTGTCGCTAGTGTAGGGCTCCCTGGCCTCGGCGTCTAGGACAGCTTACAGGAGGGCGTGGGAAAAATTCATAAAAGGGGGGGCTTGTAGCTGGAGGGGCAGGGATGACGCTGAGGAACACAGAAGGGATGATGTGGTCAATTTTCTTTTGTGGTGTATGGATAAGGGTTGGTCGAAGTCAACCATATCTGGGAAATTGGCGGGAATAGCCTTCTATGGCAAATAGTTTTGGGGCTTTCAACCTAATGGCGGGGAGATGGCGAGCTGGATGTTAGAGGGCTGGGTGAGGGAAAATGGTGGGGAGAAGGATAGCAGAAGACAGGTATCGGCAGCCCTGTTGATCAGCTTATGCCGTGCCGGGCTTTGCAAGAAGTTTGCTGGTTGGCGTGGGAGGGAGTGATGTTTCAAGCTTGCTTTACGTGGCTGTTTTTTGGGGCATTCAGAGTGTCGGAGCTTGTGGAGGCGAAAGGGGGAGCATGTGGGTTGCAGTGGGAAGATGTCAGTTTCTCGGATTTGGGGGTGGATATTTAGATTGGGAGGTCAAAGATGGACCAGAGGGGGAGAGTCTGCTGGGTGTCGCTGGGGTGGGGAAGTAAGGAGCTGTGTCCGGTCAGGGCGGGTTTGGCATGGAAGGAGTTATCTGGAGGAAGGTCAGGGATGGTTTTCCGTCATGTAGAGGGGTCAGAGGTGTCGGCAGCGCAGGTGCTGGGGGTACTGAGGAAAGCATTGGTGGTAGTGGAGGAGAAGCCAGAGCAGTTCGGTTCGCATTCATTCAGGATGGATGCGGCATATGAGGGTAACCGTTTGAGGTTATCAGAGGATAAGGTCAAGAGATTGGGCAGGTGGAGGTCTGTGAAGTATAAGGGATATATTAGGGAGCTGGGGAAAGGGTATGGTTGAGAAGGGGCAACAGCTTCATGGTAGGGGATTTGGGGGGGTGGAGAATGATGAAGTGACAATGTGATTTCTTTTTCAGAGACAGCGAGGCGGCCGGGGCAGATTTGACAAATCTGGATTGTCGGGCATTCAATTGTGAAGTGGGTGGGTAGAGAGGCAGGGAAGAGGATTTTTGGCATGCAATTGGACTGCAGTTATGAAATAGGGATTATGAGGTGGTCGGGTCTTGGGGGGCTGCACTGCACTGGGATCAACTGCTGCCCATGCTGGCTGGGATGAAGGAGCGTTTTGGGGCCCCGGACGGGTTGATCATACATGCTGGGGAGTATGATCTGGTGCGGGCTACAGGAGTAGCTTTGTTGAAGAAAATGAAGAGGGACCTGGCATGGCTTAAGGAAATATGGTCTAAGGTAAGTTTGATATGGACTAAGTTTTTACCGAGGCGAGTGTGAAGGGGTGCAGTAAGTGAAGCCACAGTAGAGCGAACAAGACAGAAGATAAACAGAGAGATGATAATGTTTTGTGGTCTGGCAGCAGTGTGAGTTCTAGAGCACAAGGAGATTGTATATGAGAACTTTGAGATTTTTAGGGAAGATGGGGTTCATTTGTTGGTTTATGGAAATAGCTACTACCTTTTGGATTTGACGTTGCTAGTGGAGGACATGGTGAAGAGTTGGAATTATTAAGCAATTGAATGGTGGGGCAGAAAAGAACACCTTGGGGGAGGGTTTTTTCTGGTGCCGGGGGGCATGGCCCCTTTGGATGAGGGGGGAGGCAAGCAATGGGGGGAATAGCGCGGGTAAGGATGGGGTGGTGCTGTTTGCACGAATGGGCTACCGTGGGGGTGCAGAGAGGGGAGCAGGTCATGAAGATGGAGGGGCATGGCCCCAGGGAGATGGTGGCAGAAAGCAGGAGTGAAGGCTGAGAAGATGGTAAGGAGGTGGTAAGGACCTGGGAATAAGTAGGGAGAAAGTTTGGGTTATTCATTTAATTGTTGGGGGCATAAAGAGTTATTTATTTATTTATGTTTTGGCAAACTGTTAAAGCGGTTACTTTTAGTCTGTAAAGCCAGGTTAGCGTTTATTTGTGAGCTTTGGCCTGTCACATGAAAGCGACCTTTTCCACTTTTAAGCAATTCTGGGTTTTTGTGCAGTAAGCCCAAAAGTAATTGTACAGGTCCCCGGTGTCTAGTGCACGTCCCAAATGGCTGGAACATGTGACCACCAGGGTATGATTTCTACCTACATTATTGGGAATACTCATGGCATAAAACCTGTGGAGGCATTGCAAGGCTGTTCCATTTCTAGGTTGTATGTGCAAGGGCTGGCCTGGCGGGATGTCTCTAAGGTATGTGTGGTAATAACCGTCTGTAGTTTTCTATAGCGGAGCCAATGACACTCTTCTAGGCCCAATACCTGGCACATCACTTGGAACGTCATTAAGTTCTCACCTTCATATACAACCATAACTCTTACTGGAGGCCATGCTGTGTCCTGTCTGGGATGCAGCTTGTGATCTAGCCCATAGGAGAGTATCACCCATATGCTTATCCATGATGGTGCCCTCTGAATGGTCATGCCCAACAGTGTCCTCAAATTATGCCATTGGGTGAGTGTCGCTCCCAGTATCGGTGCACCTTAATCTGTATCAGTAGCTTGGTCAGAGGCTGCCGAGGAGAATGGAGTCCGTGTGCTGAGTTCCATAGCCTTCCAGCTTATCACACCCGCTGGGTTAAGCCAGTGCTTCAACCAGTAGATTTGCGCCGCCAGGATTGCAAAACTAGCCCCCCACCCTCATTCGCAGCTTGGAGCATTTTCAGCTAGAGGCAATCTTTTTTCTCCAACATATGAATCTACTAATGCAGGTATCTATGTCTTTCAACATTTTAAGCATGACGGCGAAGGGCATCGTCATGGTGCGATATATTAATTTCCGTTAAGCGTTCATTTTAAGAGGCGTTTAATCTGCCTGATGGGGAGAGGGCCAAGCTTTCCCATCTGGCTAAGTCTTGCTGTAACTTAGAAAAAGGGAGGCCAGGGGACAAATTACCAGGGTAATGCCCTACTTAATTTTTAACACAAAAATTCGGCCGAAACACATCTGTCTCATGATTTGTTATAGCCAGTTAGGATCCAGTTTAAGAAAAAAACACTGTGGTAAGGGCAAAAACCAAGAAGAACAAGGCTGTGGCGAAGGACAGAAAGGATACAATGAAGTTCTAACTGTCCCTACCTCATTTGTGCACTTATAACTAGGTAGCGCTGATGTACCATTTATCAAATAGTGATAGAACAAGAGAACAAACTAGCAACTTCTATATGTGGTAATACATTCAGCCTTGTTTTGCCCTAAACCACTCTCTTCCACTATGTGTACGTGTTTGGAAGAGACAAGGAGCCAATTAGTTAATAAAAAGCAGCATATCATTGGTCCATGGATCAGACATCTACTAGGGTGTATGCGAGTTTAATAACCCCCTGGTATGCTGAAGTTTAACAAGACACAAATAACAAACAACCTATGTTTGTACAACAGCACAACATGAAGACAATACAAACTCCACTCTCCGTCTCAAAATACGTGTGGGCGAGTTTTTGTCCGGGTCGCCTGCTTCTGAGCCTTCCCTGCGCGGGGCCTAGTAGATTGAGTGGAGGAGGTGAGGCAGGCGGAGGGGTAGTGCAGGTATAGGGAAGCGGTTGTTTATAGCAACAAAAAAAAGGTAAGAAAATAAATAATAATAATAATCTTAAGGAGGGAGGAAAGGTAGAGATAGGGGAGTTGCTGTAGATAAGGCACTCCCAAGTCATACCTTCGGTGGGGGGGGAGCCCTCACGGTTCTGGCGGGTCTTTTCTCTGGTGGTAGGTGCAGCGGGGGCTTCTTGGTGGGGGCGGCGCTGACGTTTTTCCTGGTGCAGCTGCGTGGGTTCGGCCGCGGGGGGTTCGGCGGTTGAGGCGCGGTGTACAGTGTCAGCTGTCTGCAGGCGCCTGTCACTGTTCGCTGCGGCGGGGAGGAGCCGGGAGAGGCTGGGAGTGCAGTTATAAGGGCCGCGCCAGCGTTGCTGGGTGCAGGTCTGGGCCTCGCGGTTGCCTCTCATTGAAGGGGCGCACGAGTGCGGTGTGGGCAGTCCACCGCCAGGGGGCAGGAGGGGCTGAGCGGAGAAAGGGAGGGGTTTTTGGGCAGCCACTGGTTTAGGGGCACACCAGCAGCAGAGAGCCGGTGGTGGGGTGTTAAGGGGGGGAAGGGGCATTATGTGAGGGGAGTCTGGCAGGTGGGGGGAAATAAAAAAAATTAAATAGATAAATAGTTAAATAATTCTAACTAAATATTAAATTGTTGGATTAAGCGAATAAGGGTTATTAATTATTAGGGTTATCGGTAATAACATTGCTATGAATTATCAGGTAAGTAGAAATAGTGCATACATTTCCCTTTAGCTCCTGGGTCGGCAGATGTCAGGAAGCAGGTCTTAGTGTTTAGGGCTATCTTGGTGTGGCACTTGACCTGGGGGTCGTGGGTCCAGGTGTCAGTTAGCAGCATTTTATCTGGGGGCCATTCGGTGGTTGATGGCCGGTGCAAGTGCCTGGTAGCGCCAGTGAGTAGCTGGCCTGGGGGTAGTCCAGGGTTTTCTGGTGCCAGGGAATTATGCCTGGTTTGAGTGTGGAAGTTTTCCTTCCCAAGGTCGGCAGACGCGTTGGGGTGTTAGTAGTTTTGGGTGGGGTTAGCTAGCAGTGGTTTTCGCAGGGCGTTCCACAAGTGTTGTGGTGGTGCCGCAGGAAGATGGTGGGCCAAAAGGCTAACAAGCAAGGGCTCATTGATGCCAAGGCACTGGGGGAGGCCCTGGCGCTCTTGCAGCAGTAGTCGCATGTAGCCCTGCGGCCGGTAAGGGGGGAGCCTGGGAGATGGGGGGGCAGAAGGACCAGGAGGCAGACTCCCAGGAGAGCATCAAGAAGGGTCAGGGAGGGAGGAAATAGATCGAGGAGGGTTTCGGGGGAAGAGGTTGCGGGCAGTGAAGGAGGTGAGAGGAATGTGCATGGGGTGATAGTCGGGCAGAGGAGGAGAGGGGGGAGGTGGGGTGTAGAAGGGGATGGTAGCGCAGAGAGGTAAGGGAGGTAAGTATTTACAGAAGAGTGTGAGGGGGAGAAGGAGGGAGCGGTCACCGGAGAGCAGTGAGGAGAGGGAGAGATGTGGAACGACCTCCCCATTTAGGAGGGCTTCGGGTGGAGGGTTTGGGGCGGCCCCCACAGTTTGTCAGGAGCAGCCAAGGGAGGGTTTGAGAAACGGCCCCTCTACGGGATATTAGGGTGCAGCCTAGAGTGCGCAGCACGGCCCCTAGCAAGGAGGATCAGCGGGTGGAGGTGAGGACCCGTCGCCCAGGAAGAGAAGAGCAGGCAGGGGTTCCTATGGCCCCACCGAGAAGGAGGAGAAGGAGCGGTGGGGCGGATGCCCTGAGTTCAGCAGAGGAGGAGCTGCCCGGAACGAGCATGTGCTCGCAACAGCCCTGGTATGGCATTGGGGATGATGATGATGAGGTGGAAGAGTATGCGGGACAATGGGGGTATGAGAGTTACAGGGTGGCTAGGAGGAGGGGGAGAGGGACTGAGGGGTTAAGGTGGGAAGGGGAGGTTGAAAGGCATGGAGGTCGGCATTTAAGCTGCCGAGGGAATAATTGGTTAGGGGAGACCTTTGACATGTTTTCTTCCCGCAGCAGGAGCCCATTGAGGAGGGAGACGGGTGGCGTTGGAGTTGAGGCAAGGCTGCAGACGGGCGACGGCATGGCAGAGCGAGGTGAGCAGGGTAGGGAGTGGTCAGCTGCATGGCAGAGAGGAGACACGAGGTTGGGGGTAAGTGGGCAGGGCGTGATGGTGCAAGGGGCGGTGAGAGAGGTAGGCATGCAGGCTGTCAGGGCCTTTGAGCGGGAGAGAAAAGTGTCATCAGTGGAGGTCCAGACTGACGGGGCAATTGAGCCCGGGGCAACTGAGGTACAGGCAACGAAGGAAAAGGAGGGAGACGATAAAGGAAAAGAAGTTGCCATATATGGGCATCACTAAACCATTGGGAGCGCACTTGATGGCATCTATAAAGGATAAGATTTGGGCTGGTGAATTTGTGGACGTTTTCAAGCTGTTACACAGGGAGGTCGGAGCCAAAGAGGGTTCGAAGGAAGAGGAGAGGGAGTTAGCATACCGGTGACAATAGAGAATTGGACATCAGTGTTTATCATATACGCCAGTGTTTACTGCGAGAAATTTCCGGAGAGGTGTGTAGCACTGTGGAAGTATATGGATGTGATTAGGAAGCCTTTTACAAGCTTTGGAGGTTTCGCGTGGGTGCGATACGACAAGGAATTTAGGGCAAGATTGGCAGAGGATAGCCAGGCAGTTTGGGTGGATATAGACATGGACCTCTGGCTGCAAAGGATGGCGCCAACAAGGCCTGCACCGACGGTGCACGCGGCGAGTGGCTTACCCGTGCCTTACTGGCCCTTTCTTGGTTGCCCCGCTCCCGAGGGGGCAGGGGTCAGCAGTTGGCAGTGTGTTGGGCCTTCAATAAGGACGGCTGCAGGTTCAGACATGAGTGCACCAGATGTGCAGGTAGGCACCCGGTCACACAGTGCTTTCAGCAAGGGGACCGAGGGCGGGGATGGGGAGCTGGCCGAGGGGTCGTGGGAAAAGGCTTTTACTCCAGTTAAGGTTGAAGTTCTGGAGCGGTGGCTCCATTTTTATCCAGACAGGAAGGGGGCAAAGATCCTGGGAGACGGTTTTCGGGAAGGTTTCAGGCTAGGGTACCAAGGTCCGAGGGTGCGTAGATGGGCAGAAAATTTGAAATCAGCCAAAGAAAATGGGGAGGTGGTTAGGGAGAAGTTGCTCAAGGAAGTGGCGGCAGGGAGGGTGGTTGGTCCATTTGTGGATTTGCCAGGAGATTTGGTGATATCCCCGTTGGGGGTAGTGCCCAAGAAGGTGCCAGGGGAATTCAGACTGATACATCATTTATCGTGGCTGGAGAGCTTGTCAGTCAACGATTTCATTGCCCCAGAGGATTGTGGGGTGTCATATGCGAGCGTGGATCAGGCAGTGGAGTTGATAAGGAAGGTGGGTCGCGGAGCATTTTTGGCCAAGTGTAATATCAAGGCAGCGTTCAGGTTGCTGCTAGTGCACCCAGAGGATTTTTGGTTGCTGGGGATGCAATTTGAAGATTGCATTTACATGGACAAGGTTCTACCGATGGGATGTGCGATTTCTTGTGCATTGTTTGAACATTTTAGTTCATTCTTGCAGTGGGCTTTTACTTATAGTTCAGGTGCGGAGAGGGTTTTGCACTACCTGGACGATTTTTTGTTTATCGGCGGGGCGGAGGATGAATCAGAGTGCAGGAACATGCTAAAGACTTTCCAGGCATTGGGTGCCTTTGGCTGAGGATAAAACGGAAGGGGCGGCGGTGGTTTTGACCTTTTTGGGGATTGAACTGGACTCCAGGACAATGACATCACGCTTGCCGCACGACAAAGTGAGTCGTTTGGTGGGTTTGCTCGAGAAGGTGGTGGTGGCGCAGAAGATGACTTTGCTTGAGATGCAGCGGTTGGTAGGGCATTTGAATTTTGCATGTAGTGTGGTGGCCACGGGACGCACTTTTTGTAGGAACATGTCGCGGGCCATGGCAGGAGGGAAATGCCCACATCATCGGGTGAGGGTTTCAAGGCCGGTGCGGGTGGATTGTAAGGATTTAAAGGGGTGTTCATGTGGCTACAAGGGGATCCTGTAAATTGGGAGGTGCAGATATTTTCAGATGCAGCAGGTGCAGGGGGTTTCGGAGTTTTCTGGCAAGGTGGATGGTGCGCAGAGAGGTGGCTGCCGCGGTGGCTGGAAGAGGGAAGAAGTATAGCATTCCTTGAGTCCTTTCCTTTGTTGGCGGCATTGGAATTGTGGGGCAAGGATTTTCAAATAAGAAAGTGAACTTCAATGTGGACAATGAGTGCGTGGTCAATGTCGTCAACAGGCAGTCAGCAAGGGACCAAAGGGTGGCAAGTCTAATGAGGCAGTTTGTGCTGCGATGCATGGAATAGAATGGAATGTGCTGTTCAGGGCAAAGCATGTGCCGGGTAAAGATAATGGCATCGCTGATGCATTATCTCATTTTCAATGGCAGAGATTCCGTGGATTGGCACCTGGAGCAGACCAGATTGGGCAGCGGATCCCGGAGGAGCTGTGGAAGCTAGGAAGTTGAGAGCTCTGTCGCTAGTGTAGGGCTCCCTGGCCTCGGCGTCTAGGACAGCTTACAGGAGGGCGTGGGAAATATTCATAAAAGGGGGGGCTTGTAGCTGGAGGGGCAGGGATGACGCTGAGGAACACAGAAGGGATGATGTGGTCAATTTTCTTTTGTGGTGTATGGATAAGGGTTGGTCGAAGTCAACCATATCTGGGAAATTGGCGGGAATAGCCTTCTATGGCAAATAGTTTTGGGGCTTTCAACCTAATGGCGGGGAGATGGCGAGCTGGATGTTAGAGGGCTGGGTGAGGGAAAATGGTGGGGAGAAGGATAGCAGAAGACAGGTATCGGCAGCCCTGTTGATCAGCTTATGCCGTGCCGGGCTTTGCAAGAAGTTTGCTGGTTGGCGTGGGAGGGAGTGATGTTTCAAGCTTGCTTTACGTGGCTGTTTTTTGGGGCATTCAGAGTGTCGGAGCTTGTGGAGGCGAAAGGGGGAGCATGTGGGTTGCAGTGGGAAGATGTCAGTTTCTCGGATTTGGGGGTGGATATTTAGATTGGGAGGTCAAAGATGGACCAGAGGGGGAGAGTCTGCTGGGTGTCGCTGGGGTGGGGAAGTAAGGAGCTGTGTCCGGTCAGGGCGGGTTTGGCATGGAAGGAGTTATCTGGAGGAAGGTCAGGGATGGTTTTCCGTCATGTAGAGGGGTCAGAGGTGTCGGCAGCGCAGGTGCTGGGGGTACTGAGGAAAGCATTGGTGGTAGTGGAGGAGAAGCCAGAGCAGTTCGGTTCGCATTCATTCAGGATGGATGCGGCATATGAGGGTAACCGTTTGAGGTTATCAGAGGATAAGGTCAAGAGATTGGGCAGGTGGAGGTCTGTGAAGTATAAGGGATATATTAGGGAGCTGGGGAAAGGGTATGGTTGAGAAGGGGCAACAGCTTCATGGTAGGGGATTTGGGGGGGTGGAGAATGATGAAGTGACAATGTGATTTCTTTTTCAGAGACAGCGAGGCGGCCGGGGCAGATTTGACAAATCTGGATTGTCGGGCATTCAATTGTGAAGTGGGTGGGTAGAGAGGCAGGGAAGAGGATTTTTGGCATGCAATTGGACTGCAGTTATGAAATAGGGATTATGAGGTGGTCGGGTCTTGGGGGGCTGCACTGCACTGGGATCAACTGCTGCCCATGCTGGCTGGGATGAAGGAGCGTTTTGGGGCCCCGGACGGGTTGATCATACATGCTGGGGAGTATGATCTGGTGCGGGCTACAGGAGTAGCTTTGTTGAAGAAAATGAAGAGGGACCTGGCATGGCTTAAGGAAATATGGTCTAAGGTAAGTTTGATATGGACTAAGTTTTTACCGAGGCGAGTGTGAAGGGGTGCAGTAAGTGAAGCCACAGTAGAGCGAACAAGACAGAAGATAAACAGAGAGATGATAATGTTTTGTGGTCTGGCAGCAGTGTGAGTTCTAGAGCACAAGGAGATTGTATATGAGAACTTTGAGATTTTTAGGGAAGATGGGGTTCATTTGTTGGTTTATGGAAATAGCTACTACCTTTTGGATTTGACGTTGCTAGTGGAGGACATGGTGAAGAGTTGGAATTATTAAGCAATTGAATGGTGGGGCAGAAAAGAACACCTTGGGGGAGGGTTTTTTCTGGTGCCGGGGGGCATGGCCCCTTTGGATGAGGGGGGAGGCAAGCAATGGGGGGAATAGCGCGGGTAAGGATGGGGTGGTGCTGTTTGCACGAATGGGCTACCGTGGGGGTGCAGAGAGGGGAGCAGGTCATGAAGATGGAGGGGCATGGCCCCAGGGAGATGGTGGCAGAAAGCAGGAGTGAAGGCTGAGAAGATGGTAAGGAGGTGGTAAGGACCTGGGAATAAGTAGGGAGAAAGTTTGGGTTATTCATTTAATTGTTGGGGGCATAAAGAGTTATTTATTTATTTATGTTTTGGCAAACTGTTAAAGCGGTTACTTTTAGTCTGTAAAGCCAGGTTAGCGTTTATTTGTGAGCTTTGGCCTGTCACATGAAAGCGACCTTTTCCACTTTTAAGCAATTCTGGGTTTTTGTGCAGTAAGCCCAAAAGTAATTGTACAGGTCCCCGGTGTCTAGTGCACGTCCCAAATGGCTGGAACATGTGACCACCAGGGTATGATTTCTACCTACATTATTGGGAATACTCATGGCATAAAACCTGTGGAGGCATTGCAAGGCTGTTCCATTTCTAGGTTGTATGTGCAAGGGCTGGCCTGGCGGGATGTCTCTAAGGTATGTGTGGTAATAACCGTCTGTAGTTTTCTATAGCGGAGCCAATGACACTCTTCTAGGCCCAATACCTGGCACATCACTTGGAACGTCATTAAGTTCTCACCTTCATATACAACCATAACTCTTACTGGAGGCCATGCTGTGTCCTGTCTGGGATGCAGCTTGTGATCTAGCCCATAGGAGAGTATCACCCATATGCTTATCCATGATGGTGCCCTCTGAATGGTCATGCCCAACAGTGTCCTCAAATTATGCCATTGGGTGAGTGTCGCTCCCAGTATCGGTGCACCTTAATCTGTATCAGTAGCTTGGTCAGAGGCTGCCGAGGAGAATGGAGTCCGTGTGCTGAGTTCCATAGCCTTCCAGCTTATCACACCCGCTGGGTTAAGCCAGTGCTTCAACCAGTAGATTTGCACCGCCAGGATTGCAAAACTAGCCCCCCACCCTCATTCGCAGCTTGGAGCATTTTCAGCTAGAGGCAATCTTTTTTCTCCAACATATGAATCTACTAATGCAGGTATCTATGTCTTTCAACATTTTAAGCATGACGGCGAAGGGCATCGTCATGGTGCGATATATTAATTTCCGTTAAGCGTTCATTTTAAGAGGCGTTTAATCTGCCTGATGGGGAGAGGGCCAAGCTTTCCCATCTGGCTAAGTCTTGCTGTAACTTAGAAAAAGGGAGGCCAGGGGACAAATTACCAGGGTAATGCCCTACTTAATTTTTAACACAAAAATTCGGCCGAAACACATCTGTCTCATGATTTGTTATAGCCAGTTAGGATCCAGTTTAAGAAAAAAACACTGTGGTAAGGGCAAAAACCAAGAAGAACAAGGCTGTGGCGAAGGGCAGAAAGGATACAATGAAGTTCTAACTGTCCCTACCTCATTTGTGCACTTATAACTAGGTAGCGCTGATGTACCATTTATCAAATAGTGATAGAACAAGAGAACAAACTAGCAACTTCTATATGTGGTAATACATTCAGCCTTGTTTTGCCCTAAACCACTCTCTTCCACTATGTGTACGTGTTTGGAAGAGACAAGGAGCCAATTAGTTAATAAAAAGCAGCATATCATTGGTCCATGGATCAGACATCTACTAGGGTGTATGCGAGTTTAATAACCCCCTGGTATGCTGAAGTTTAACAAGACACAAATAACAAACAACCTATGTTTGTACAACAGCACAACATGAAGACAATACAAACTCCACTCTCCGTCTCAAAATACGTGTGGGCGAGTTTTTGTCCGGGTCGCCTGCTTCTGAGCCTTCCCTGCGCGGGGCCTAGTAGATTGAGTGGAGGAGGTGAGGCAGGCGGAGGGGTAGTGCAGGTATAGGGAAGCGGTTGTTTATAGCAACAAAAAAAAGGTAAGAAAATAAATAATAATAATAATCTTAAGGAGGGAGGAAAGGTAGAGATAGGGGAGTTGCTGTAGATAAGGCACTCCCAAGTCATACCTTCGGTGGGGGGGGAGCCCTCACGGTTCTGGCGGGTCTTTTCTCTGGTGGTAGGTGCAGCGGGGGCTTCTTGGTGGGGGCGGCGCTGACGTTTTTCCTGGTGCAGCTGCGTGGGTTCGGCCGCGGGGGGTTCGGCGGTTGAGGCGCGGTGTACAGTGTCAGCTGTCTGCGGGCGCCTGTCACTGTTCGCTGCGGCGGGGAGGAGCCGGGAGAGGCTGGGAGTGCAGTTATAAGGGCCGCGCCAGCGTTGCTGGGTGCAGGTCTGGGCCTCGCGGTTGCCTCTCATTGAAGGGGCGCACGAGTGCGGTGTGGGCAGTCCACCGCCAGGGGGCAGGAGGGGCTGAGCGGAGAAAGGGAGGGGTTTTTGGGCAGCCACTGGTTTAGGGGCACACCAGCAGCAGAGAGCCGGTGGTGGGGTGTTAAGGGGGGGAAGGGGCATTATGTGAGGGGAGTCTGGCAGGTGGGGGGAAATAAAAAAAATTAAATAGATAAATAGTTAAATAATTCTAACTAAATATTAAATTGTTGGATTAAGCGAATAAGGGTTATTAATTATTAGGGTTATCGGTAATAACATTGCTATGAATTATCAGGTAAGTAGAAATAGTGCATACATTTCCCTTTAGCTCCTGGGTCGGCAGATGTCAGGAAGCAGGTCTTAGTGTTTAGGGCTATCTTGGTGTGGCACTTGACCTGGGGGTCGTGGGTCCAGGTGTCAGTTAGCAGCATTTTATCTGGGGGCCATTCGGTGGTTGATGGCCGGTGCAAGTGCCTGGTAGCGCCAGTGAGTAGCTGGCCTGGGGGTAGTCCAGGGTTTTCTGGTGCCAGGGAATTATGCCTGGTTTGAGTGTGGAAGTTTTCCTTCCCAAGGTCGGCAGACGCGTTGGGGTGTTAGTAGTTTTGGGTGGGGTTAGCTAGCAGTGGTTTTCGCAGGGCGTTCCACAAGTGTTGTGGTGGTGCCGCAGGAAGATGGTGGGCCAAAAGGCTAACAAGCAAGGGCTCATTGATGCCAAGGCACTGGGGGAGGCCCTGGCGCTCTTGCAGCAGTAGTCGCATGTAGCCCTGCGGCCGGTAAGGGGGGAGCCTGGGAGATGGGGGGGCAGAAGGACCAGGAGGCAGACTCCCAGGAGAGCATCAAGAAGGGTCAGGGAGGGAGGAAATAGATCGAGGAGGGTTTCGGGGGAAGAGGGTGCGGGCAGTGAAGGAGGTGAGAGGAATGTGCATGGGGTGATAGTCGGGCAGAGGAGGAGAGGGGGGAGGTGGGGTGTAGAAGGGGATGGTAGCGCAGAGAGGTAAGGGAGGTAAGTATTTACAGAAGAGTGTGAGGGGGAGAAGGAGGGAGCGGTCACCGGAGAGCAGTGAGGAGAGGGAGAGATGTGGAACGACCTCCCCATTTAGGAGGGCTTCGGGTGGAGGGTTTGGGGCGGCCCCCACAGTTTGTCAGGAGCAGCCAAGGGAGGGTTTGAGAAACGGCCCCTCTACGGGATATTAGGGTGCAGCCTAGAGTGCGCAGCACGGCCCCTAGCAAGGAGGATCAGCGGGTGGAGGTGAGGACCCGTCGCCCAGGAAGAGAAGAGCAGGCAGGGGTTCCTATGGCCCCACCGAGAAGGAGGAGAAGGAGCGGTGGGGCGGATGCCCTGAGTTCAGCAGAGGAGGAGCTGCCCGGAACGAGCATGTGCTCGCAACAGCCCTGGTATGGCATTGGGGATGATGATGATGAGGTGGAAGAGTATGCGGGACAATGGGGGTATGAGAGTTACAGGGTGGCTAGGAGGAGGGGGAGAGGGACTGAGGGGTTAAGGTGGGAAGGGGAGGTTGAAAGGCATGGAGGTCGGCATTTAAGCTGCCGAGGGAATAATTGGTTAGGGGAGACCTTTGACATGTTTTCTTCCCGCAGCAGGAGCCCATTGAGGAGGGAGACGGGTGGCGTTGGAGTTGAGGCAAGGCTGCAGACGGGCGACGGCATGGCAGAGCGAGGTGAGCAGGGTAGGGAGTGGTCAGCTGCATGGCAGAGAGGAGACACGAGGTTGGGGGTAAGTGGGCAGGGCGTGATGGTGCAAGGGGCGGTGAGAGAGGTAGGCATGCAGGCTGTCAGGGCCTTTGAGCGGGAGAGAAAAGTGTCATCAGTGGAGGTCCAGACTGACGGGGCAATTGAGCCCGGGGCAACTGAGGTACAGGCAACGAAGGAAAAGGAGGGAGACGATAAAGGAAAAGAAGTTGCCATATATGGGCATCACTAAACCATTGGGAGCGCACTTGATGGCATCTATAAAGGATAAGATTTGGGCTGGTGAATTTGTGGACGTTTTCAAGCTGTTACACAGGGAGGTCGGAGCCAAAGAGGGTTCGAAGGAAGAGGAGAGGGAGTTAGCATACCGGTGACAATAGAGAATTGGACATCAGTGTTTATCATATACGCCAGTGTTTACTGCGAGAAATTTCCGGAGAGGTGTGTAGCACTGTGGAAGTATATGGATGTGATTAGGAAGCCTTTTACAAGCTTTGGAGGTTTCGCGTGGGTGCGATACGACAAGGAATTTAGGGCAAGATTGGCAGAGGATAGCCAGGCAGTTTGGGTGGATATAGACATGGACCTCTGGCTGCAAAGGATGGCGCCAACAAGGCCTGCACCGACGGTGCACGCGGCGAGTGGCTTACCCGTGCCTTACTGGCCCTTTCTTGGTTGCCCCGCTCCCGAGGGGGCAGGGGTCAGCAGTTGGCAGTGTGTTGGGCCTTCAATAAGGACGGCTGCAGGTTCAGACATGAGTGCACCAGATGTGCAGGTAGGCACCCGGTCACACAGTGCTTTCAGCAAGGGGACCGAGGGCGGGGATGGGGAGCTGGCCGAGGGGTCGTGGGAAAAGGCTTTTACTCCAGTTAAGGTTGAAGTTCTGGAGCGGTGGCTCCATTTTTATCCAGACAGGAAGGGGGCAAAGATCCTGGGAGACGGTTTTCGGGAAGGTTTCAGGCTAGGGTACCAAGGTCCGAGGGTGCGTAGATGGGCAGAAAATTTGAAATCAGCCAAAGAAAATGGGGAGGTGGTTAGGGAGAAGTTGCTCAAGGAAGTGGCGGCAGGGAGGGTGGTTGGTCCATTTGTGGATTTGCCAGGAGATTTGGTGATATCCCCGTTGGGGGTAGTGCCCAAGAAGGTGCCAGGGGAATTCAGACTGATACATCATTTATCGTGGCTGGAGAGCTTGTCAGTCAACGATTTCATTGCCCCAGAGGATTGTGGGGTGTCATATGCGAGCGTGGATCAGGCAGTGGAGTTGATAAGGAAGGTGGGTCGCGGAGCATTTTTGGCCAAGTGTAATATCAAGGCAGCGTTCAGGTTGCTGCTAGTGCACCCAGAGGATTTTTGGTTGCTGGGGATGCAATTTGAAGATTGCATTTACATGGACAAGGTTCTACCGATGGGATGTGCGATTTCTTGTGCATTGTTTGAACATTTTAGTTCATTCTTGCAGTGGGCTTTTACTTATAGTTCAGGTGCGGAGAGGGTTTTGCACTACCTGGACGATTTTTTGTTTATCGGCGGGGCGGAGGATGAATCAGAGTGCAGGAACATGCTAAAGACTTTCCAGGCATTGGGTGCCTTTGGCTGAGGATAAAACGGAAGGGGCGGCGGTGGTTTTGACCTTTTTGGGGATTGAACTGGACTCCAGGACAATGACATCACGCTTGCCGCACGACAAAGTGAGTCGTTTGGTGGGTTTGCTCGAGAAGGTGGTGGTGGCGCAGAAGATGACTTTGCTTGAGATGCAGCGGTTGGTAGGGCATTTGAATTTTGCATGTAGTGTGGTGGCCACGGGACGCACTTTTTGTAGGAACATGTCGCGGGCCATGGCAGGAGGGAAATGCCCACATCATCGGGTGAGGGTTTCAAGGCCGGTGCGGGTGGATTGTAAGGATTTAAAGGGGTGTTCATGTGGCTACAAGGGGATCCTGTAAATTGGGAGGTGCAGATATTTTCAGATGCAGCAGGTGCAGGGGGTTTCGGAGTTTTCTGGCAAGGTGGATGGTGCGCAGAGAGGTGGCTGCCGCGGTGGCTGGAAGAGGGAAGAAGTATAGCATTCCTTGAGTCCTTTCCTTTGTTGGCGGCATTGGAATTGTGGGGCAAGGATTTTCAAATAAGAAAGTGAACTTCAATGTGGACAATGAGTGCGTGGTCAATGTCGTCAACAGGCAGTCAGCAAGGGACCAAAGGGTGGCAAGTCTAATGAGGCAGTTTGTGCTGCGATGCATGGAATAGAATGGAATGTGCTGTTCAGGGCAAAGCATGTGCCGGGTAAAGATAATGGCATCGCTGATGCATTATCTCATTTTCAATGGCAGAGATTCCGTGGATTGGCACCTGGAGCAGACCAGATTGGGCAGCGGATCCCGGAGGAGCTGTGGAAGCTAGGAAGTTGAGAGCTCTGTCGCTAGTGTAGGGCTCCCTGGCCTCGGCGTCTAGGACAGCTTACAGGAGGGCGTGGGAAAAATTCATAAAAGGGGGGGCTTGTAGCTGGAGGGGCAGGGATGACGCTGAGGAACACAGAAGGGATGATGTGGTCAATTTTCTTTTGTGGTGTATGGATAAGGGTTGGTCGAAGTCAACCATATCTGGGAAATTGGCGGGAATAGCCTTCTATGGCAAATAGTTTTGGGGCTTTCAACCTAATGGCGGGGAGATGGCGAGCTGGATGTTAGAGGGCTGGGTGAGGGAAAATGGTGGGGAGAAGGATAGCAGAAGACAGGTATCGGCAGCCCTGTTGATCAGCTTATGCCGTGCCGGGCTTTGCAAGAAGTTTGCTGGTTGGCGTGGGAGGGAGTGATGTTTCAAGCTTGCTTTACGTGGCTGTTTTTTGGGGCATTCAGAGTGTCGGAGCTTGTGGAGGCGAAAGGGGGAGCATGTGGGTTGCAGTGGGAAGATGTCAGTTTCTCGGATTTGGGGGTGGATATTTAGATTGGGAGGTCAAAGATGGACCAGAGGGGGAGAGTCTGCTGGGTGTCGCTGGGGTGGGGAAGTAAGGAGCTGTGTCCGGTCAGGGCGGGTTTGGCATGGAAGGAGTTATCTGGAGGAAGGTCAGGGATGGTTTTCCGTCATGTAGAGGGGTCAGAGGTGTCGGCAGCGCAGGTGCTGGGGGTACTGAGGAAAGCATTGGTGGTAGTGGAGGAGAAGCCAGAGCAGTTCGGTTCGCATTCATTCAGGATGGATGCGGCATATGAGGGTAACCGTTTGAGGTTATCAGAGGATAAGGTCAAGAGATTGGGCAGGTGGAGGTCTGTGAAGTATAAGGGATATATTAGGGAGCTGGGGAAAGGGTATGGTTGAGAAGGGGCAACAGCTTCATGGTAGGGGATTTGGGGGGGTGGAGAATGATGAAGTGACAATGTGATTTCTTTTTCAGAGACAGCGAGGCGGCCGGGGCAGATTTGACAAATCTGGATTGTCGGGCATTCAATTGTGAAGTGGGTGGGTAGAGAGGCAGGGAAGAGGATTTTTGGCATGCAATTGGACTGCAGTTATGAAATAGGGATTATGAGGTGGTCGGGTCTTGGGGGGCTGCACTGCACTGGGATCAACTGCTGCCCATGCTGGCTGGGATGAAGGAGCGTTTTGGGGCCCCGGACGGGTTGATCATACATGCTGGGGAGTATGATCTGGTGCGGGCTACAGGAGTAGCTTTGTTGAAGAAAATGAAGAGGGACCTGGCATGGCTTAAGGAAATATGGTCTAAGGTAAGTTTGATATGGACTAAGTTTTTACCGAGGCGAGTGTGAAGGGGTGCAGTAAGTGAAGCCACAGTAGAGCGAACAAGACAGAAGATAAACAGAGAGATGATAATGTTTTGTGGTCTGGCAGCAGTGTGAGTTCTAGAGCACAAGGAGATTGTATATGAGAACTTTGAGATTTTTAGGGAAGATGGGGTTCATTTGTTGGTTTATGGAAATAGCTACTACCTTTTGGATTTGACGTTGCTAGTGGAGGACATGGTGAAGAGTTGGAATTATTAAGCAATTGAATGGTGGGGCAGAAAAGAACACCTTGGGGGAGGGTTTTTTCTGGTGCCGGGGGGCATGGCCCCTTTGGATGAGGGGGGAGGCAAGCAATGGGGGGAATAGCGCGGGTAAGGATGGGGTGGTGCTGTTTGCACGAATGGGCTACCGTGGGGGTGCAGAGAGGGGAGCAGGTCATGAAGATGGAGGGGCATGGCCCCAGGGAGATGGTGGCAGAAAGCAGGAGTGAAGGCTGAGAAGATGGTAAGGAGGTGGTAAGGACCTGGGAATAAGTAGGGAGAAAGTTTGGGTTATTCATTTAATTGTTGGGGGCATAAAGAGTTATTTATTTATTTATTTATGTTTTGGCAAACTGTTAAAGCGGTTACTTTTAGTCTGTAAAGCCAGGTTAGCGTTTATTTGTGAGCTTTGGCCTGTCACATGAAAGCGACCTTTTCCACTTTTAAGCAATTCTGGGTTTTTGTGCAGTAAGCCCAAAAGTAATTGTACAGGTCCCCGGTGTCTAGTGCACGTCCCAAATGGCTGGAACATGTGACCACCAGGGTATGATTTCTACCTACATTATTGGGAATACTCATGGCATAAAACCTGTGGAGGCATTGCAAGGCTGTTCCATTTCTAGGTTGTATGTGCAAGGGCTGGCCTGGCGGGATGTCTCTAAGGTATGTGTGGTAATAACCGTCTGTAGTTTTCTATAGCGGAGCCAATGACACTCTTCTAGGCCCAATACCTGGCACATCACTTGGAACGTCATTAAGTTCTCACCTTCATATACAACCATAACTCTTACTGGAGGCCATGCTGTGTCC
This sequence comes from Ambystoma mexicanum, assembly GCF_040938575.1. Classification (NCBI taxonomy): domain Eukaryota; kingdom Metazoa; phylum Chordata; class Amphibia; order Caudata; family Ambystomatidae; genus Ambystoma; species Ambystoma mexicanum. The sequence continues at coordinate 229,899,929 of NC_090931.1, read as the reverse complement.
TGTCTGGGATGCAGCTTGTGATCTAGCCCATAGGAGAGTATCACCCATATGCTTATCCATGATGGTGCCCTCTGAATGGTCATGCCCAACAGTGTCCTCAAATTATGCCATTGGGTGAGTGTCGCTCCCAGTATCGGTGCACCTTAATCTGTATCAGTAGCTTGGTCAGAGGCTGCCGAGGAGAATGGAGTCCGTGTGCTGAGTTCCATAGCCTTCCAGCTTATCACACCCGCTGGGTTAAGCCAGTGCTTCAACCAGTAGATTTGCACCGCCAGGATTGCAAAACTAGCCCCCCACCCTCATTCGCGGCTTGGAGTATTTTCAGCTAGAGGCAATCTTTTTTTCTCCAACATATGAATCTACTAATGCAGGTGTCTAAGTCTTTCAACATTTTAGGCATGACGGCGAAGGGCATCGTCATCGTCATGGTGCGATATATTAATTTCCGTTAAGCGTTCATTTTAAAAGGCGTTTATTCTGCCTGATGGGGAGAGGGCCAAGCTTTCCCATCTGGCTAAGTCTTGCTATAACTTAGAAAAAGGGGGTCCAGGGGACAAATTACCATGGTAATGCCCTTACTCTATATAATTTTTAACACAAAAATTCGGCCAAAACACATATGTCTCATGATTTGTTATAGCCAGTTAGGATCCAGTTTAAGAAAAAAACACTGTGGTAAGGGCAAAAACCAAGAAGAACAAGGCTGTGGCGAAGGACAGAAAGGATACAATGAAGTTCTAACTGTCCCTACCTCATTTGTGCACTTATAAATAGGTAGCGCTGATGTACCATTTATCAAATAGTGATAGAACAAGAGAACAAACTAGCAACTTCTATATGTGGTAATACATTCAGCCTTGTTTTGCCCTAAACCACTCTCTTCCACTATGTGTACGTGTTTGGAAGAGACAAGGAGCCAATTAGTTAATAAAAAGCAGCATATCAGTGGTCCATGGATCAGACATCTACTAGGGTGTATGCAAGTTTAATAACCTAGAGATTGTCTGCTGGCCCTGTTCTGCTGAAGTTTAAAAAGACGCAAATAACAAACAACCCATGTTTGTACAACAGCACAACATGAAGACACTACAGACTCCACTCTCCGTCTCAGAATACAATTGATTGTTGAGGGATGGGGTTAACTAAAAAAGGTTGCTCAAACTACACAGTAGGTCAGACTTATGCCTCTTGAGTGTAGCAACCACCGTCGGCCGGTTTCAGTGGCATACATATCAATCGGGACACCTTCATCAGGACAGTCTTCGGTTTCCTTCAACTTGTTTAAGTCAAAAACATACTTGACAAGTTCTAGAAAAACAATCAGGACAAATGGATATATACTTTACCACCTTGTCAATGGTGCCATGGGACTGGATCAGTCAAAGAGGGAACCTATCGGCAGATAAAGTACACCACAGTCACCTACAGGCTAATAACTGCCAACAGAATGGCTATGAATCAGCACACTATTCACTGATGTTCATATACACAAGAATGTTGGTATCAATGCCACACTTCACCAAAAATGAATTCAATTTAAACGGTTATTTCCACTGCTTTGGAACATTTTTCAATATTGGTAGCTACAGGGATACCAAGTAGCTTCTGTACGCATCTGCATACATGCCTGCGTTTTGCAGAATATCAATCATTTAAAAAGTGCCCTATTAGGCCCTATATGCTTGGTCAAGGGAGACGGCATAAGGAAGCAAACAGGGTTTTCGACTAACCTTATTGCGGGTTTCCCTGTGGGATCTAAAGTTCTATGTGCAAGGAATGTTCTCCTATTAGATTGGAGTGCACAGTGATCCAAAGCAGGTGCTCCATGTCTCTAAGGAGAATAGAACACCAATGTCATAATTGCTGATCAAATATGTTGAAAGTTAAACACAGCAATGACAGCTGAATCGTTCATTGCTCTATGCCATCACACCGGCTCAGTGTTATAATCCCAAAGCATGGGGCAAAACACGTGGTCCCATGTGAAAGGATGACTGGTTTTAAATTAAAGCGCCCGAGTGGCTAAGGACTTACTTTTGACTCGCTCGATCCGCTGTCTGTTATTCGCCGTATGCTGTGGCGAATATACGGCCGCACTCTGTGTCTCGCAGCTCGGAAATAGTATTCCGGCTGCGCGTCATGTGATGCTTAAAGGACATGTCCGGCGTGGAGACGACGCACGGAGTACGTGGTACAGAAGTCAGGCAAAATACGTCCTGATCTATCCTGCGGCTGCCTAGACATAGTCAGGCACTGTCCTGCCTGCATCTCGGCTACGTGAGCCCCTTCTAAATTATCAAATGCTAAATGAGATGCTAATTTTTTTCAGAATATTGCAATTAATTACGAACAAACCGTTCAGACGGGTATTCATCCCTCCATTGTCCATTGGTGTGCACATACGAATCCTATTGCTCTCAACCAATTCTCTTAGTATATTTTTTCTCTTATATTTTTTTTTTATTTTATTTTTTGAGACATCCAACACTTTGCTCCCCTTATTCGAAATTGCGGTTAGTGAGGAAGATGTTATTCATAAGGATAGAGGCAATTTAGGATTGGTGATTTTATCTGAGGATGTGGATGCCACTTGGGCGCCCACTGCCTTCAATTTGGAATGGAACCATTTATTTACAAGCTATGATTCGATTCAAGTGAGATCCCCAGGCTGGGGTGAGTCACTCACACGTTGGCACGTATATCTGATTACAACCCATGATGGTAAAGAACAGTGGTGTACATAGTATTGGATATGCAATCATGCAATTAATGCCAAGGAGTGCCAGGGAATATTTTCATTCAGGCTCGATTGGTCTGTCTTTAGTCAAAATACCCATTTTTGCTCTTGTGTCAATAACAGGTTGGCCATGTCTCCCCCTCTTCTGGGGCACTTAACCTTCTCAAAAACGGTCCATTACAGTTCTTTTGCCTGATGTTGTTTCAAGGTATAGTGATCAACCAAAGGGGCATTCTCCTGTTGGGTCCTTATGCATGACATGTAGTGCTGTATGCGTTTTTTAATAGGTCTCATAGTCATGCCAATATACTTCTTATTACATGGACATTTTATCATGTAAACTACATTTGTAGTGTTGCAATTCGTCAGGGAGTTTTGCTTCCAGGGCGTTTTGAGTCCTAGATCCAGGGACTTTGTTCGCCTTGTTAGTGGACATACATTACATTGGCCACAAGGTGTGTGGCCAGATGGAAATCCAGAGTCCCATAATGTAGCTTGGGCAATGGCTTCATCTTGTGGCCTGTAGGAGTGTATGAGAGTATCTCTCAAATTTCTTCTCTTTTTGATTGCAAAGCGCGGTGTAGGTAGACACACCGGGCCTATATTTTAAATAGGCCAGAGTTTAATAGTGTATCTCTTCATTTGGTTGACCTTGTTTGAGTAACTCAAGACCGCTGTAATAGTTTGTTCTCCTTTCGGGTGCTCTTTTTGTTGTAAAGTAATGCCTTGAGGTATGTTCCTTGCCCGTTTCCTCACAGTTCTTATTGTTTTTTGGGGTACCCACATTCGAGTAATCGATCCGTCAGTATCCTAGACTGTGTGTCATATTCTTGCAGGCTCGAGCAGTTTCTCCTGTAACGCAGAAACTGCCCAAAATGGAGATTTTCTCGTGTGCTCCTAGGATGGAAGCTGGAGTATTTGAGCAGGGCATTTCGGTCCGTTGGTTTTCTAAAGACCATGGTTGCCAATTTGCCTTCGGTCGCTGTAATCTTGACATCGAGAAAGTGTGTGATGTTTTTTTAAATACATTTCAGAAAGGTATTCCTGGAATTTAACCAGGTCAAGAATTCATTGAATGATGCCTCGGTGCCCGTACAGAGAGCCAACATGTCATCAATGTATCGGGTCCAGAGGGTGACCTGCGATCTGAATGGGTTGGATGTTTGATATATATGTCTCCTCAAAATCTGCCACATATAAATTGGCCAAGGAAGGGGAAAATGTCGCTGCCATGGCTGTACCCGGGCACTGTTGGTAAAATGTCTCTTTATGCAAAAAGACAGTTTTATTAAGTGCTATCTCTGCCATCTGTACAATGAGTTCTATGGGAACCTCAGGTGGTGTGAGATGCTCATGTAGAACTTTTTCTACAATTTGTAGTGTGGCTCGCTGGGGGATGTTAGCATATAAGGCTTCAATGTCTAAAGTTACCAAGCTCTGTGTTTCAGAGTCAAAGGTGACATTATAGAGCATATTTAAGATGCTCATAAGATGCTCATTGCATCCTTCAGGTATGATCGCATTTTGGGAATCTCAGGCCTAAGGAAAAAATCCACGAACTGTGAAAGTGGTTCCAAGATGGATTCAATCCCAGCCACAATAGGTCGTCCCGGGGGGGGCGGGGGAAGCTTTGGGCAGGGCGTAAAAGACTGTTAATTTCGGGAATCTGGGAGTCAAAAAGGCTGCTTCTTTGCCACTTATGTACCCCTCGCAGGCTGCCTCTTCCACTATGTTGGCAATCGTGTGCCATAGTGAGTCTGTCGGGTCCTTTGTTAGGACTTTGTAGTGTTCGCCATTATCAAGAAGTGCAGATACCATTAAGTCATAATCGCTGGAATTCATCACAACATTGGCCCCTCCTTTATCAGCCTGTTTGATAATCACTGCTTTGTTATAGCTGAGGTCTCTTAGCTGAGGTCTCTTCCCATTCTGTTTTTGAGGGATTTTGGAAGCTCAGTTTTTCTACCATTTCTATCTCTTCCAGTTTTTTTAGAATAGCCTTTTCAAAGGTAAGAGACTCTGCGGATACATTCTGGAGAGAGAATGTAGATCTCGGATGCAGTCCCATTGCATCTGATTCTCTTCTGTCATCAGGAATCTGATCACGTGTCCCAAAATATTGACGTAGTCGGATGTTTCTCATCAGTTATGCAATTTCGATTCTCGTCTGCAAGGCGTCATGTTTGGTGGTAGGTACAAAGCTCAGTCCCTTTTGTAGGACCGTTATCTCGGCACTGGTCCAGTTATGAGTATAAAGATTCATAACTAGTAATTCTGGGGTTGTTGGAGTCCCTGCCTCTGATCCTTGTGACTCTTGGAGATCCTACATCTTGGACTCTCCCTCTGCCTCCTCCTCTCTGGCCTCGGTATAAAAAAGCCTTTCTATTTGCGTTGTTTCCCCTCTGGTTACTATTGTCGTGGAATTGGACTCTCCTTTCCCCCAATTGGTCACAGGGCAGTGAGTTATTATACTCATGCTCTCTTGCGGTGCCCGGTCTACTTTCCTCATCTGAGCTCCCACTGGAGAAACACCACAGGGCTGGCAAATTCCATTTTTTGTTGTTTTGACTAGGTTGCCAACCTTTCCTGTTTTGGTAAGATGTTTTTGTGCCATCCCTGGTTGTGGTTCATCATAGTAACTATCTATTAAATAAGGATAGGTTCTTTCATGCGTGCAGGCGCAATGTCTTTTTTTAATTTATGTATTTTTTAATTCAGATTAAGTTCTTTAAATTCCTTAATCAGAGAATCTAGGTCTTCTAGTTTTTTTCTTAAAGTTGCCCAGGACTTCTGGTAGAGACAGTTTTGGCCATATTGATTATTAAAATCAGCCAGTCTCTCATGCACTTGTTGGCAATAAAACTCCAATCTTTACGAAATTAGATTTGATCAAGAAATATCCTTGGCTCTATCCGGATGATTAATCCATCCGGTGCTGCCTGGGCATGAAGATATTCCGTCATGATGACACCATGAAATTCCGTTCTGATTCGTTTTTTTCTTAAGCCTACTAGTTTGTTCGATGAGTCATTGTTTGTAGTTACCCGAGGCACCGGTATTCCTCCTATCAGAGAGGGGGCTGCTACAATAGTCTCAATTAAGTCTTCCGCAATATTTATGCTGACATCGGCCATTTGGCCTATTTGTTCAAAGAGAGTGTGTGGTATATCAACCAACAAAGTTGCATGTGCGCTGGGTGTTATAAATGCACTCTAGTACAATAGAACATGAATTCCAAGCCCACACACTACGGGGGTAAAGCCCACGGCTGTCGCCATTAGAAAGGAATTAACCTAGAAAAAGGGGGGCAGGGGACAAATTACCAGGATAATGCCCTTACTCTATATACTTTTTATTTTATTTGATTTTATTGATTTTGAACAAAAGATTTCACATTATATAGTACACAAGTGTTAGCTCATGGTTACATAACAAGAGCAGAGTTTATTGCATTGTTATACTTTTAAACATTTTTAAACGTGTCTTCATTCTCTGAATGTAACAGTTAACAAAAGAAACTTTGCCCTCACCCACCCTCCTCCCCCCCATTGGTCGAGCAGACATCTTACGAATATTGTATATGTGTGGGAAAAAGTAGTCATAGTTCTACTGATGTGGTGGTTTCTCAGTTGAGAGATCTGAGCTGTCTTCCTAGGTCATCTATTGATCCCTCCGACTTGCATTATGTCCCGGGAGGTTCGTCAGATTGAGATTTTGAAGTCGTTGCAAGGTGTTTGTTTTTGAAGTCCATCCATAGAGTCTCGCATTGCGAAGCTTTGTTGTGAAGCGAGGCTGTGATCATTTCCATTGTGTAGATGTTGGAAGCTATATTGATCCACTCGTTTTTTCCAGAAACAGTTGTGGATTTCCATTTCATTACCAGTAAGGCACGAGCCGCCAGTATTAGCTGGGGGGGTCAGTCCTTTGATTCTGTTCCAATCGTCTTCATTCATTTCTAGCCCAAATAGGATCAAGTGAGGGTCGGCAACTCTTTGTATACCGTCTTTTTGTTTGATCCAACCCAGGACTTCATCCAAGCCGACCTTTATGTGCGGGCAACTCCACCACATGTGTCAGTAGTTGGCTATTTCCCCACATTTTCTCTAGCATCTCGGACTCATTGTTTGGGACATTTTGGAGAGCCTCAGTGGATCATATTGCCACCGGTGTAATCATTTAATGGCGTGGAGTTTGTATTGGCTAGATATGGACTTTTGGATGCAGCTTTACACATTATTTCCCACTGGTCAGGGCTTATCTCTTACCCTATGTCTTTTTCCTTTTTCCCATCTACTTCTCAGAAGGTCCGTGGATCCATCTCCTGCCTCTATTAGTTCTTTGTACATTGCGGATATGAGGCCCTTCATTTCGGATTTGGAGTCTTGGAGTTTTTCAAATGGGGTAAGGTCTCTTTTTAGTGTATCCTTCCATTCAGGTTTCGTTAGAACGCCTTTTATCTGTATGCATTGGAATGTGGACAGTGGGCCTATTCCTAGGGCCTCAGTCAGTTCCGGGAGTGAGATGAAGGAATCCTTTCTCTGCAGCTGCCCCACCCTCTCCAGGCCCACCTCATATCATGATTGGAACCTTTCTACATTGGGGATGTGTTTGTTTATGCCAGGGGACCATAGATGGCTGAGCGGGGATGGCCAAGTGGTAATCTTGCGCATTTCTTTGCCTATTCGCCATACACTCCATATGGTGCTTAGTATTGGGTGGCCTTTGAGTCTACGTTGGAGCTTTTTATGCGGGGCCCATAGCCACCCTGATGCCGTAGCTGGTAAGTAATGGTTGTCCATTTGAATCCATTGGAGGTTTTTGTGGTCTCGAAGGTATGGGATTAGAATGCGTAGCTGAGTGGCTTCGTAATAAGTTTGTAGGTCAGGGAGCCCTACTCCGCCTTTCTCTTTGGGAAGTGTTAGTGTGTTATATGGGATTCTCGCCTTCTTCCCCTGCCAGAGGAACCTTATCATAATCTTTTTGGCCTCAATAAAGAATCCTTTTGGTATCTCAACAGGTAGCATTTGGAAGGAATACAGGAATCGGGGCAGGTATACCATTTTAACGGCATTAATTCGCACTAACTATGAAATCGTGAGTTTGTTTCACTTATTCAGATCAGCAGCGAATCGCTGGAGAAGGGGAGGGAAATTGGCCTCATATAGGTCGGTCAGAGTTTTGGTGATCTGTGTGCCTAAGTATTTCAATGTAGAATGTTCAATCTTGAGGCCTAGTGGGAGGAATCTGGTTTCATTTTCTTCTTTGGATCCCTGAAGAGTTGCCCATAGTCTTCTAATAATTGAAGGGCGCGGGGGATGGATACGGAAGGGTTGGTTATGTGCAGTAGTATATCGTCTGCGTAGAGTGCTACCTTGTTTTCTGTTGCTCCCAGTCGAATACCCTCTACCATGGGGTCGGTTCTCATTTTTTGTGATAGGGGTTCTAGGGAGAGCGCAAAGAGAATTGCAGAGAGGGGACAACCTTGTCGGGTTCTGCGTTTCAATTCAAACCATCTGGAGTATTCTCCATTTACAATTATTGATGCTTTGGGGGATGTGTATCTCGCCTGTATTCCCTTTCTAAATCTCGGCCCTAGTCCTACCTTTCGCAAGACCGCTCTGGGGAATCCCCACTCCACTCTGTCGAAAGCTTTCTCTGCATCTATCGATAAAAGGGCAGGGTCACCGGGGAGGGTGTGCGATGTGTGAACGAGGTGGAGTGTTTTGCGCATGGTGTCCACACCTTGCCTTCCCAATATAAACCCACCTTGGTCAGAGTGTATTAGCTGGGGCATTAATATTTCTAATCTAGCAGCCAACACCCTAGTATACATTTTGGCATCAAGGTTGAGAAGGGAGATATGGCGGTATGATCCACAATGTTTAGGGTTTCTCCGGTCCTTGGGGATCACCGTTATCAGTGCTCTTTTGAAGGCGTCTGGGGCTTCACCCGTCACTAGTATCTTGTTAAATAATTCAGTCATAAATGGTGTTAGTTGCTTGTTAAAGGTTTTGTAAAAGCTGGCAGTATAGCCATCTTCCCCTGGGGATTTGCCTAGGGTTAACTGTTTAATTGCATCTTGGACTTCCTGTTCAACTATTGGGGATTCGAGCAGCTCGGCTTCGAAATATGTTATTTTGGGCATTTTAATTGGGGATAGGTAGGAGTCCGTGTCTAATTGGCTGGGGTTGTTTCTGAGGTATATAGGGTCTCAGAGAAATTGGCAAAACACTCTGGGATGGTGTGAAGAGTGTGAGTCGTGGAGGGGTTGTCCTCAATTATTTCTTCTACACTGCGCTCTGCCCTTTGTTCTCCAAGTCTGGCAGTGGATCGGCCTTGTCCCCTTTTTCATAGAATTTCTATTTGAGGAATCGTAATTTACGCACTACTTGTTCATGCTCCAACAGTCGTAATTCCTCCCTTTTCTGTTGTGCTGTGTTCATTTTATCAGGATCTACCTCAGGGTCCTTTCTTATGTCCCCTTCTAATTGGCATATTTCAGTTCTGAGTCTGTGTTCTATGATCTTTCGCTCTCTCTTCTTAGAGGACCCTTTGCGTATTAGGATGCCTCTCCATGTGGCTTTCCCAGCCTCCCAGATCGTTTGCTTAGCTACGTCCCCATTATCGTTCAATTTGAAATATTCATTCATTTCAGTCTCCATATCTGTTTTAAAAACTGCGTTTTTCCAGAGGCTCTCATTACACCGCCATTTCCCTCCCATGACAGGTAGATCCACCCAGTTGATGTCTGCAAGGACCATGTCATGATCTGACCATTTTTTCGGAATCATTTCTGAGTACGTTGTGGTGTCAAGGAGATCCCTTGTAAGGAATACATATTCAATACGGGTGAGTGTGTTGTCCGGGCTCGTGTAAAAAGTGTATCCTCTATCGTTGGGGTGTAAGATTCTCCACGCATCCTTCATTTCGTACATATTCATTATTTCTAACAGTTCAGTGCCGTCGCCTTTATTCTGGTTTCTCGTTTCGGGGTTACCTGGTTTCCAGTCTTTGGTCGGGTCTTCCCACTGGTTTAACACAAAAATTCCCTAAACCACTCTGTTCCACTATGTGTACGTGTTTGGAAGAGACAAGAAGCCAATCAGTTAATAAAAAGTAGCATATCAGTGGTCCATGGATCAGCCATCTACTAGGGTGTATGCAAGTTTAATAACCTAGAGATTGTCTGCTGGCCCTGGTATGCTGAAGTTTAAAAAGACACAAATAACAAACAGCCCATGTTTGTACAACAGCACAATATGAAGACACTACAGACTCCACTCTCCGTCTGAAAATACAATTGATTGTCGGGGGGTGGGGTTAAATAAAAAAGGTTGCTCAAACTACACAGTAGATCAGACTTATGTCTCTTGAGTGTAGCAACCACCGTCAGCCGGTTTCAGTGGCATACATATTAATTGGGCCACCTTCATCAGGGCAGTCTTCGATTTCCGTCAACTTGTTTAAGTCAAAAACGTACTTGACAAGTTCTAGAAAAATAAACAGGACAAGTGGATATATACTTTACCAACTTGTCAATGGTGCCATGGGACTGGATCAGTCAAAGAGGGAACCTATGGGCAGATAAAGTAAACCATAGTCACCTACAGGCTAATAACTGCCAACCGAATGGCTATGAATCAGCACACTATTCACTGATGTTCATATACACAAGAATGTTGGTATCAATGCCACACTTCACCAAAAATGAATTCAATTTAAACGGTTATATCCACTGCTTTGCAACATTTTTCAATATTGGTAGCTCCAGGGATACCAAGTAGCTTCTGTACCCATCTACATACAAGCCTACATTTTGCAGAATATCAATCATTTAAAAAGTGCCCTATTAGGCCCCGTCTGCATAGTCAAGGGAGAAGGCATAAGGAAGCAAAGAGCGTTTTCGACTAACCTTATTGAGGTTTTCCCTGTGGGATTTAAAGTTCTATGTGCAAGGAATGTTCTCCTATTAGATTGGAGTGCACAGTGTTCCAAAGCAGGTGCTCCCTGTCTCTAAGGAGAAGAGAATGCCAATGTCATAATTGCTGATCAAATGTGTTGAAGGTTAAACACAGCAATGACAGCTGAATCATTCATTGCTCTTTGCCATCACACCGGCTTAGTGTTATAATCCCAAAGAATGAGGCAAAACACGTGGTCCCATGTGAAAGGATGACTGGTTTTAAATTATAGCGCCGGAGCGGCTAAAGACTTACTTTTGACTCGCTCGATCTGCTGTGTGTGATTCACTGCATGCCGTGGCAAATATACAGCCGCCATCCATGTCTCGCAGCTCGGAAATAGTATTCCGGCTGTGCGTCACGTGATGCTCAAAGGATCACATGTCTGGCGTGGAGACGACGCACAGAGCACGTGGTACGGAAGTCAGGCAAAATACATCCTGATCTATCCCGCAGCTGCCTACACATAGTCAGGCATTGCCCTGTCTGCATCTCGGATGAGTTAGCCCCTTCTAAATTATCAAATGCTAAGTTAGATGCTAACTTTTTTCAGAATATTGCAATTCATTAGGTACAAACCGTGCAGACGGGTATTCATCCTTCCATTGTCCATTGTGTGCACTTACAAATCCTATTGCTCTCAACCAATTCTCTTAGTATGTTTTTTCTCTTATATTTTTTGATATTTTGAGACATTCAACACTTTGATGCCCTTATTCGAAAATTGCGGTCAGTGAGGAAGATGGTATTCAGAAGGAGAGAGGCAATTTAAGATTGGTGATTTTATCTGAGTATGTGGACACCACTTGGGCGCCCACTGCCTTCAATTTGAAGTGGTACCATTTATTTACAAGATATATATTTTGAGACGGAGAGTGAAGTCTGTAGGGTCTTCATGTTGTGCTGTTGTACAAACATGGGCTGTTTGTTATTTGTGTCTTTTTAAACTTCAGCATACCAGCGCCAGCAGACAATCTCTAGGTTATTAATAATGCATACACCCTAGTAGATGTCTTATCCATGGACCACTGATATGTTGTTTTTTATTAACTAATTGGCTCCTTGTCTCTTCCAAATACGCACATATAGTGGAAGAGAGTTGTTTAGGCCCAAACAAGGCTGAATGTATTACCACATATAGAAGTTGCTAGTTTGTTATCTTGTTCTATCACTATTTGATAAGCAGTACATCAGCGCTACCTAGTTGTAGGTGCACAAATGAGGTAGGGACAGTTAGAGCTTCATTGTATTCTTTCTGTGCTTTGCCACAGCCTTGTTCTTCTTGGTTTTTGCCCTTGCCACGGCAGGATTTTTCTTAAACTGGATCCTAACTGGCTATAACAAATCATGAGACAGATGGGTTTTGCCCACATTTTTGTGTTAATAAGTCTTGCTGTATCCTGGTGAAGATCGGTGGGTAATTTAATTCACGGGCCTGGTGGGTAATTTAATTCACGGGTCTCACTGAGGTTGTGCTAATATTCACCCCCAGGTACCTGATATGATGCAGCAGGAGCCTGAAAGGGGATATGCCGCCTGGGTCCCAAGGAATTTCCACCCTCTTTGGAAGGGTCTCAGACTTTCCCCAATTAAGTTTATAGCCTGCCTTGGGGGCAAAGTCTTGTAGGAGGGACCGGATGTATGGCAAAGTGGTCACACAGTTGCTAACATAGAGGAGTAGGTCGTCGGTGTATAGTGAAACTCAGTGTTCCTCTTCCCCCCACCTTATGCCCGTCCACCCCGGGTCAGTACGAAGTTTATTCGTGAGTGGCTCTACAGAGTGTACAAAGCATACAAAATGGGCAACAGCAGGCATCCCTGATGTGTGTCACTGTGGAGAGTGAAAGGAGCCGAGGTAAGGCCGTTGGTGACTACTGATGCCTACGGGTTCGCGTAGAGCAGTTTGACCATGTTTATGAGCAGTGGTGGGAAGCCAAACTTCGTCAGGACCAAGAACATGAAATCTCATTGAACTTTATCAAAAGCCTTTTCTACATCAAGAGTTAGGATTGCATCTCCCGGATCTGGTTCGCCTGCAAAGACGTGCAACAGCCGCCACACATTATCAGTCGAGTTTCTGGAAGTGACATGTGCAGGCGCACTGGGGTATGATCCGACAGGGTTGTGGGACATATAGTACACTTGGCTACCATATGGATGGTGCTGGAGGGAGCCAGCCAATAATCAATTCTAGAGTAGCTCTGGTGGCGGTTAGAGTAAAAGGTGTAGTCCCTCTGCCGCCCATGTGTCAGTCTCCACACATCTTTCAGTCCGATATCGGATATGAGGGAGCTAAGGGTTGCTCGCTTCATGGGGCCGGTGGGTGCCCCTATGGCAGTGCTCTTCCGCTCCAGGGTGGCATCCAAGGTAACATTGAAACCCCCCACGATTGTTAGGTTACCCTTAAATCACATGCATGTCATGAAGGCATGAGCAAAGAAAGTCGGTAAGTCTGTTGTAGGTGCATGATGGTTTACAGGATGTTGATAGATGTCTCCCTGGAGTAAGACGTCACAGCCCCCTTTGTCTGTGACAGTATTCAGGACTTGCGTGGGGACGGGTTTATGGATCAATATTGATACCCCCTCTCTTGCCCTGATAGGGGGCATGCGCTGCTTTTCCAACCCACCTCCGCTCCAATTTCACGGATTCAGCTGCATTTAGGTGGGTTTCCTATAGGAAAATGACATCCCCCTGAATATCCCTCATGTGGTTCAGCATCTGCCTCTTTTTGATAGGGTGTCCCAGGCCCTGGATGTTAAGTGTTACAAGTGTAAGAGCGGAATCATTTCCTCCTGGGGGGTGAAGGGGCGTTCTACCCATTGGGCGCACCACGCACGTTGGCGAGCAGTCACATCTCTTGGCATTCTCAAGTCTTTGAGCATATACACAGAATTGATCCCAACAGAAATAGTAACACAAACAAGAATAGGAACAGGTAAACATTGGAAACGATTAACACTCTCCCAATACATGGCTAATAGAGCCCATATGTAAAGATGGATAGGAGGGACCTTCAGAACGTCTCGCTTCCCCGCGTAGTCCATCACTTCCGACAGAGGGGTGTAAGAAAGGCATGGATTCAAAGTAAGACAGACACAAGGCATCACAGTTCAAGGATGTTTATTTGCAAAATGGATGAGATAAACACCTAATCTAAACCTAAATCTAAGATGGGAGCAAGCTACAACCATCAAATAATAATAATGCTGTCCTTGTGGAGTTTAGTCAAATAAAAGGACCTACACTAAAATAAAACTATTGCCAATGCTTACCGCAATGCTCCAAAATAGTGTGGGATAATGTTCATAAAAAGAAAAAAGAAAGAAGTGTTCATAAAATTATGAGTCCGGATGTGTAGGCCGGGGCCTCCCTTCCCAATATTTTTGGCATAGGACAAGGCGGGTTACTTGATCACAGCACACTCCAGGGCTCCTCAAGCACGATGTCACGGTTCCTTTAATCAACATCAGGGCCTTCTGTGCCCAAGTCTCTTTAATGCAAAGTCTCTTGATTTAGAAGACCTGATGTCCCACAAACAATAAAGAGAATAAAGAGAAAGTTCCTTTCTCAATATTCACGTAGGATGATTTACTCATCACCCAGGATCCCCCTCAGCCAGGCTCCAATCCTTCTTTCACCGTTAGCCTCCCTCTGTCGGGTTCAGACCAACTTCAATTTGTAAGCATCCCCCAGTTGGGTTCACATTTGCCACAACAATCTTCCCGGGCGTTGTTCACCCTAATTCGCAGGCATCCCTCAGTCGGGTTCACATTTTCAACAACAACCTTCTTGGGTGTTGTTCACCCAGGATGCCCCTCTTCCAGACTCAGACCCTTTCTTTACAATAAGTCCCCCTCAGCCGGGCTCAGACCAACTTCTGTTTACAATAAATCAAAGACTTTCGAGTAGGCACAGGATTCAACACAACCCGCTGCACGACCGCTTCAATTTTACAGTTCAACAATTCTTCCCCACTCATAAAGGGGGGTACTAAACAGAGACCCTCAAGTGAGCACCCATGCTGCACCGGAATCTGATACTAATACTAGTTTCACAAAGCTCAATTTTATTCAAGTACTCTTTCTTCATACAATGTTGCCGCTTGCAAACCATAACACAGACCGGTCTGCTATCAGTTTCTCCAACTCACCGGCTGTGCTGAACTCATTGGTGTTGCTTTGCTGTCTGAGTCACGAACGGTACCATGGAAGCAATTGTTTCTCCCCGCCCTGGCTATCTGTGCGGAAGGGCCCTATGTACCTTTGACACACGCTACACGGTTCGTCACCTGCAATTCCTTGAGCCTTCTTGAAAGTCGCATTTCTGTGTTGAAAAGGGCAAGGGTAATTCCCTCCTTGTCGTCCTCTCAGATCTCACCACCTTTCTCCTTGGTTTAAACTGCCGTTTCAGGATAGCTGCATCATCCGGCATTTGGCCTTGCTCAGAGTGTGCTTTCGTGCTCCGCATTTTATCCGTGTGGGGAAGAATAATGGGAGTCAGGTCTCTGTAGTTATCAATAATTGCCTGACTCTGCCTGACCCTCAGATTGGTACATGTCAGGTATACGGCTCTGGTGGTACTCCATTGTCGCTCACGATACACTATCTGTGAGATGGTGTTTGTTTTGGACAGGGGCGGGGTTGAGTTTCTAGATATCGTAGCTGGTAGGATGGGGAAAAGGTGCAATAAGGAAGGGGATACCGCGTCTCACCCTTCGGTGTCCCACCTCCACTCCCAGAAGACCCTCCATCCAAGTGATCCTCCCACACTGGTCCAACCCCTGGAACTGGATCCACTAGTGATGGCTGTGTACTGCCCACCTGGATGACAGATCCCTAGGGACTAGCAGGTGAGACACCTCCAGGTTTCTCACAGGGACCATGGAGATCTTATCTTCATGGTAAATCGTAAGGATGGTTGGGGGGGCCACAGTGAGCCCTGGATGACAAACAAGGTGCCACTTCTCATCCCAGCTATTGCATGGAAGCAAGGTTTCTTGCCTGTGTGCCAGTTCGTTGTCTCACGGAGGGCCTATTCTGAGCAGTGGCATTTGGCTATATTGCATCTTCAGGCTGGGCAACCCCTACAACAAGGAACAAGCAGATGAATTTTCCCTGTTGAGCGGCTGATCAAAACCGGCCGTAGGCATGAGTTCTAGTCTCTGGTCTCCTTTTGGTTCACTTGGCCGATCCATTGTGCCTATGTTCCGGGCCTTGAGACCTTTTCCCTACCTTTTTCCATCTGCCCTACTGTCAAGGTTGGTGTTGTAGGAGCGGTGATGACCGTTTTGCCTGCGCACTCCCAGCTCCCGCATGGGCATAGTCCAAGCACACCAGATCATGCTGCTTTAAAAATTGGTAGGCCTCCTCAGGATTGTGTGAGTGCCACTGGCACCCAGGTTGTATGCACCACACGGCTGGGAAGTAGGGAGCAGTCAATGGAGACTCGTAAGTTCGTGGTACCATTCCCGACACCCTGTAAACCTTAAAAATAGCACTTTTATGTTGGAAATTGAGCAACCTCATGGTGATTAATAGATAGGTACTCTCCTGCTGCTGGCTTGGGGGCTTGGGGATAGGGGCCCAGTGTACCCTTTCGATAATTAATTTTTGCAGATTGTCCATGTGCAACTTATCTTGTAGAAAGGAGTAGATGTATGCCTCCAGATTGGCACCTTCATTGTTTTCAGGGAGGCCCACAAGGTGGAGGTTATTGCAAAGGGACCTGTTTTCTTGGTCTTCTAGTTTGGCCCTGAGGCGCTGCACCTGCCTGATCAGATCGGTGGTGACCGTGTCGTTATTATCTTGTAAGGTGCTGATCCGCTGTTTATTATCAGTTGTCAGCCTGTGCGTTCAGCTAGGTATGAACATGTTGCAGGTCACGTTTAATATTCTGTAAGGTAGCATTCATTTCCTGTGTTCGTTGCCCAATGACCTTCAACTCGGCCAGGATAGCTTGCAGTTGCATTTGGATCACCATCTTGGGGCGTTGTATGGACGAGAGTTGCAATGGGGTGCCGACGGATTGGCTGTCTGCAGTATTTTTGCAGTCAGGGTACGATGCAGTCTGTGGCATGCCAAAGGTATTCCCAGGGCACAGCAGAAAGCAGGTAGGAAAACAGCATGCTGAAGGTACGGACCCCTACTTCCCGGCAGAACCGTCCATGGACCAGGGGCCCCAGGGGTCGTTGTATGTGCAATGTGGCAGGGGTGGGTGCTATGGAAGATCAGCAGCTTAGCAGTCAGGTCTTGGAGTGGCAGCCCCTGGCCAGTAAAGAGCCACAACACTGTCCCCACCCCAGTACCCCAGTACCACCAGAGCTGAAAGTGCTCCTCCACCCCTATTGTTTGTAGTCTCTGCCAGGCCAGTCTGACCTACCTGATTTTGCAGGCAGCAGTGGGGGGTGGGTTTATTCAAAGCGTCCTGTGCTTCTGAGGAGAATCAGCCCTTCCAGTGATCTATGGGCTTGCGCTACTTGGGCGATTGCATGCAGTGTTTTCATTGGGACCATTACTTCTCACTGCAGTGTTTTTGTCGCTCGACCAGCCACAGGATGTGCAGCTGCTGTCATGCAGATCTTGCATGTCCTCGTCGGGATTGTTGTGGTTTGGATCTGCTAATAGTATGGGATCTCGTGTCCCATACATACAGTAGTGCTGCCTCCTGTTCTATTATGAATGCTGTTATTTACCTTCCTTTTTGTCATTTCTACTTTTTACAGTTCATATATTCAGCGCCATTTGCTGTTTCCCTGTCACACCCCTGGAGTATCACACAACTCCTTCCTAGCCATGGAAGTCAAATGTAGTTGACCCCTCCCACCTTGGTTGGCACGGCTTCCTGATTTTGGCATCTACAGGTACCACGAGGCAGCCAATGGGGGGAAGAAGGTTAGGTAGAGGTTGTGGATTGGTAGGGGGTGTTAGGGTCATCAGAAACAGGTTTAGGGTTCTTGAAATAGATAGGTATAGAGAACATAGGGAAAAGAATAACCTGTTAAGCACACACTTGCGTAGACCCGAGTAGCACCTCGTATCATATCCTGACACTAGCTAACACCCTTCTTGATTAGGATATAGATTCCCACTCATGTATTCCTCACTTGTTCAGCAACAAACATAAGCACATAATGATTTATTGATGGCCATAGATAACTGCAGCAGCGTACAACATGAAATGGACAAAAGCATAAGGCAACCAACATATATCTTGCAAAAACATGGTATTCCCATGTTGGGAGAACTCCAACCCCTTCTACAATGCCATCATGCGAAGGGTTACTCATTGAAATGCATTGCACATACGCGGCTTGCTGTTAATAGGGATTTCTGAACTCTGACCTGGAGGGGCAGAGGTTCAGATGGCCAACCTAGTTTCTTGGAACAGGGTAACCTCTGGACAAGCCAGACCAATCAGGGTACCTATGGCAGGCGGTCAAGACTTAGGGCCTGATCACGACTTTGGCAGTAACGCCGGCGGTATTACCGCCAGCGGTATTAGTCTTACCGCTGAACTCCCAGGCGCTAATAGCACCGGATCACAAGTTCGGCGGTAATGTAATTCCCCATTCCCCATTACGCCCATTCGGGAATGCCCCATTTCCCATTGGGCTCAATGGGAAAAATTTGCGCTCTTACCGCTGGCGGATTTCCCGCCGGCAGTAATAGCGCCAATTTTCGCCGGATTTCCCCCCAGCCAAGAGCTGGGGAAAAATCTGCCGAAGTCCTGATTTGGCGGACCCTTAAATCCGGCGGTAATAGCGCGACTGCCGGATTTAAGGGTTATCGCCAAAGTCGTGATGGGGCCCGAAGTCTCAAGAGGGGTGAGGGTGACTGAAAGACCTAAATGAGCACACAAAGCAACGACACTTACAAATTACTCCAGACAGGTGTTATATTAAAAATATAGACACATTTATTACAAGGCCTTTGTAATATAGACCATAGCAAATAATCACAATAATACTGAAGTAAACCAGCACATCACAATCAAAACGATATATATACAAGACCAGAGGGGTCTAACGGATTAAGAAGCACGAAATATGTAGACCACCTAGACGGGGAGGAAAACAGGCATTGCAAGTAATCTTTAGACCCAGTTCCACATAAAGAATAAACATAAAAGGCAGTCCAAGCCCTACGAAGAGAGGAGCCTGAGCCTATGCTCAATAGTACATGCACGCGCTTGTGCCAATGGACAAAATAGGGTCTCTTCAAGGGTCCCTAGCAGCTCAGGAAGGTGGATTAGGTCGATGAAGAACAAGACCCCACTATTCAAGCAGGACCTCCACTTGCGGGCAGAGGCAGGTTGAGAGTGTGGGATAGAGTAGCCGCTATTTCGCAATAGCGGTGGAAAGGAAAGGGGCCCTCGGGGGCCACTTCGTGCGAAACAAAATGGGCTCCTGCGCTAGGGGCCACTGGATGGGGTATGGACTACTCACCGGTCCCTGACGCAGGCAGACCCAGACTTCGCCAGTTCAGTCCACTTCGCTGGCAGGTTTGAATGCGACAATCAGGATGTCTCGACACTGTATAGTTTCCGCGGTAGCAGGCTTCAGGGTCAAGGGGGTCACAAGTGCAGCAAACTTGCACAGGTCGTTGCCACAGCAGGGCAACACGGTAACCGTGTTTACTTCTGTCCGGGCGCACTCATCTCACTTCAGACCTGGGAATGCCAAGTGTACGAAATTCGGTATAAGGGTACCGTGGACACAGAGCAAGCAGTATACCAAGTTTTGAGGGCTTCCTCGAAACCACGGCGGTGACAGAGCAAACGTCCTGTGTAAGCTGGTCAGCCCACTGGTTGGCCAGGGACACTTCCGAAGAGGCTTACTTGCAGGGTTTGATGAAGGTGCCGAGAATATTTGGTCCCACTATTCCAATGGGTCGAAGCGCCTTCGCAGACCTTCTAGGACGGTCATATGCAGAGGGGTCTCGCAGGACGACAGCGGGCTGAGGGTGCCAAACCCTCCAGCGGGTCACCAACGGTTCCTCGACTCGGCTCCCTATCCTTTGTTCGTGTGAACTCAGGAGATCGACATGGTAGTGGTGTTTTCGGCCTCCTCTTATCCAAAGTTCCCTTCACGCCAAAACGGAGAGGACCCAATGGGAGATCTGCTCACCAACACTCACTCCATACGTGGACCAATCACGGACCACAGTGGTCCCAGGCATTCAGGACACTCCAGACTCTCTGGCACCCAGGATGTGTATTGGGAACAGACATCCCAGCCCACATCCTGGATGCACACACACAAGGCATGCAGAAACCCGCAAAAGCTTTGGGTTTTGTGGGAAAGTGCATGACCAAATAAGGACTGACCCAGGTCGGCTCGACCTGGGGTAGGTGAAGGGGCAAGATGGCCAAAGGGCAGGACAAAGAACCTCGTGGCATGGCCATTTTGGAGCCAGGCCACCTATTTGTGCCAAACGCAGTAAGCGCGGATAATATGGCAAGAAAGGGTTCAAAACATAAGAAAAATGATAGCTGCCACCAGTCCTGTCCGTGACACATCTGCACAGTTCATAAAAAGTCCAGAGAGAGTTTCTAGGGCCTTGGAAAGGACTAGAGACCCAAGGGTAAGGTAAAGTAAGTTACATTGCACTCTTGTTACATGTTGCACAAAAGCTGCAACATGAGCAAAGGACTAAGGGAAACAAAGTCTTCCAGTACTGACTGTCTTAAGGGCATGTCAGTTTCCCCATAAGAAGTGAGCGAAAGCCCAGAAGAGGGCGGCTGAGGGCTGCGCTTCTCTGGCAAAGGTTAGATCAGGGTGTACAACAGCAGCAAAAGGTTTGGGGGTTGACACATGGAGGGAAAATTACATTCTAATATAAAACCTTTCCTAACACTTGCCACAACATGAAAATGGACAAGAGCAAGCAGCCACAAACAAACATAAGCGTCTGACGCTCTTAATATGAAAAATGCCCCAGACGTTCTAATGTTCAGAGCGCTAGGAGTCCGCTTCCTGTGGTTTGCTCAGCATGAGTTCATGAGACTTCTTTCTGCAGGAAAACACACGTGTGGTATCCGTACACGTGTTACTAGTCTTTACAGTGTGCGGATATGAACTACTCAGAGAACAATACCCTGTGCGAGTAGCTTCATAGCCATTAATGAATGTTCACACCAATCACCCTCACATTCCCCATATCACTTAACTGAGGCCTGGGGAGCGCTTTCCGCCTCCACCCCAGGCAATGGTAAATCCTGCGTTGGATGGAACACACCACCATAATATGCTCTGTGCCCCAATGATGAACAGAGTCCTTAAGAAGCACGCCACCTCACTGCATGGCCCGATCCTGTCCAACGACCTGCAAGAACGCCTGGACACCTGCTCTCCTCTGGCCTTGCCTGCCATGCCAACAATCACCTACAGGCAGCACGGAAACACACTCCTGAGCTGCCTTGCAACACCTTTTTCCTTAGATTCCCCCCACCGGCCACCAACCGTAGCCCTCGCATCCAGTACTTGCGTCAATATCAGGGCCTCTGAGGACCGGCAGCTGACTCTGGGGTGGTGTGGCAGACAGGATGTTGCCGGAGCTATGCAACCAGGGAAGTCTGGCAGCTATGCTGCTCTTCATTCACTCCCAGCAGGGGATCATGCCAGCAACAGTTTGCGCCCAGTTCCAGTGGCTCTCCCGCTCTCAGGAGCTGCGTGGAGGATGTCTTGACACCCGGCTGCACACAAGCTCACAGTCCTCAGTCACACTCACAACCTCTGCATCGGGGAGTCAATGGCGCTCATCTCCCAGATCATAGAGTGCTCCTATGGCTTGCAGGTTTTTGTCTCGGCCAACTCCAGTTGGGATGCTACTATGGGGATGGTGGGAAGGTGCGTGTCCGACATAGGCCTGTGTGGCCCAGGTCTTTGTATTTCAAGCATCGGGCCACCTCAGCGGCTCTAAATCGGGTCAATTGCTCTTCATGTCGTCAGCTGGCAGCATGGCTCATTGGGCAGGAATTTAATTAAACATAGCAGGGATTAGCACATTCACATAAGAGCCTCATCAGTCTGCAGCCATTTTGCTCAGGCTCTAGAGCACCCTCCTCAGGCCGTGAGTAGTCTTGAAAGGAATGGCAGTGAGATTGCGCACAAAGCCTCATAATCCAGGAAGCGTGAAAGTGTTAAAAATCGGAAACCAGCATGACAGTTCCAGGCTGTATTGTGAGAAATTCTGGGTCATGAGGTCCTGGACCCCAACAAGGAGAAAGAAGTGCACAGGGCACTTTAACTCCTTGAGTGACTGTGTTGGACAATGTCCTGGGAGCGACCACACAGAAAACATGCTTTGTAGGCTAGGGTCTGGACTTTCTGGTGTCAGGATAACAGGTATGTTTAGAACAGGCTACTCACTGTATTGGTTTTCTGAGCTTGACACCTTTTGATTCTAGTGGACCCCCTAGGTTTTCGATTGTATAGAAAAACACTGTGGTTACATAGATGTTTGCCTATCCCTTCCACCCCTGAAGCCCTTTTAAGTGGATTGGCATGGACCACACAGGAAACAGGTGGAATCCTAAAGAATAGAGACAGCAAGAAAGTTATTGAAAAGGGGTCTATTTTAGAAGTCAGTTTCTGAGACCTTCAGACCCATTGCACCCAGAAACCAGGGGTCAAAGACTGTGGGAAAGGGGATCTGCACCTTTTTATCATGTTCAAAGAGGGCATCCTTTTTCATGATTTGCCTTTTTGTCCAACGCCATACAGCATTGATAAGGAACCTGGTGATACAATATTTGGTATTCAAATGGTATTCAGATGTTCTGTTCTCTTTGTAACAGCACAAGTTAAATCAACTTTCTTGTGGGGTCTGGTTTACGTGCTTCCAGGGATAGACTGGGAACCAAAAGTGGCCCTGGAAAATATTTTCAGAGTAGGCCCATATTTCGCTGAACGCGTGAGCATAGCATGTGAGCACAACCCTTCTATGAGGGGGCTGGGGGTATCCTCTCCAGAAATTGTTAGCAGTACAATTGGGTACCAAAATCATCAATGTTAGCTTTGACAGGTGCCCCCCTGCTTTTCCGATCTAATGCCCGCCCCTTTGATATCAATTCGATATAAAGTTATTATACATTTTATATAAATTATATATAAATTGTCTTTTTATTTAAAAAGTATATAGAAATTAATATAAAATGAATATATTTTAATATAACGTGTATATATAGTTTAATATAAAATGTTGATACAAAATTAATATACCGTTTTTATATAAAATGCAATATATTTTTATATCAATTTAATGTCCCCCAAAACATTTTAATCAACCCCCAAAATGTTTCATATCATTTTAATATAAAATGTTTATCAATGTTATAAGAACTGGATATAAAATCTATATATAGTGCAGATGATGTCATGGCCTTTTAGACGTTGAGCGTCTAAAAATAACCCTCTAGAGTTGAGCTTGCACAACCCCTAGTAACATAAAACTTTGATATAGATTTTATATAGAGTATAAATAGATGCTGGCAACCTCAGACCTTGGATGGCGGCCAAAATAAACCTATGTGAATTCACTTCATACGCAAAGTGTGGTTCATAGTGCCAACACAAAAGACCCCAAATGATTGGCTTTTGCCAATGTATGTTTCTTTTTAAATAGAAACAACTCGAGCCCGTGAAAAAATTACATAAAAATGATTGGAATTGTATGTTTCTTTTACATAATGAAAACAGGGCACACCCATGAAAGTTTTCCATAAAAAGTATTGGCTTGTGGCAATGCATATGCAGATGGAAAAGGGCAGTTGTGGAATCAGTGATTCAGAAACTCCAACGCTGTTTACAGGGAGACATGCCGCAGTTGGTGGAAACACACAGTTATGAAGCCAGCAAAAGTTTTTTTGGCCTTGTGAAGCTCAGACACAGATGACACAATACTCTGACTCAAGGGCTTTAGATTGTTAGGAATGCTGCTGACTCACATTGGCATTTCTACATTTCCGTCAGGAGTTTGGAAGGCCAGGAATGCTGATGACTCAAACTGGCATGTTTGCTGAGCCAGCAACTGGATGCACATGGGTGACCTGCTAAGAAGGCATTCTCTATTTAGCTCCGCTGAATTCAACAGAATACAAGGCTCCCAAAATACACAGGGATGTAGTTTATCAACTCAAGCAGCTGTAGGCAGCAGGGGTGGATGGGAGGGTATTTAAATATTCTGTTAGAATAATGCCAATATGAAAGCAACAAGAAGCAGCACCCATGAGGGTCTGGCTAATTTTAGATCTGCAACAACAACACAAGAACCCCATTTTGTGCAAAGTAAGCAAGAAATACAGAGTGTTTGGTACAATTGTAGATGCAAGGGCCTCTGTGACCAGAAAACAGCACTGGGGTGGGGGTCATTAGTTCTTAAAAGGGGCATGTCAGCCTGCAGCAGGTACACTGACTTGGGAGGTCCCCATGACCCCATCAACCCTTGCTGGGGGCTACAACCCAGCCATGAACCATTGCTGCTTCTGAAGGACACCTCCACCATGTTGGGGCCCCATCCACTCTGTTGGCCCCTTGTTGGGGGACACAATCCACCCCCATACACTTGATAACTCTAAAGAACATGCAATCCCATGCTCAGTCCCCCAAAACAGACTGGGGGTGTTGAAACAGATGCACAAATCCCGATGTTCACAGCATCTGATGGTTGTTGGGGCCAACAGTCCATTTCCTCAGCGTCAGCCTGTTGTGTCATCCAGCTGTTGGAATACATGGTCGCGCTAAATAAAAACAAAAAGAATATAGTATCAGAATAGGACATCTGTTACACAATGACAATCACTGCATTGTGCTATTCAAATACATTTTAAAAATAAGTTTTATTTTCAAACATTAACAGCTACTGTGTTATGGTTCACCTGGCCCAATGATAAACACAATAAAAGTCAACCTTTACATCAGTTTGTGCTAATGAATCTTGGCTACACCTCTTCATCAACATGAGTGATGCTTGACAAATAAACCCTACTGCTCATGGTCTGTCAAAATTGGAAGTTCATAAACCCCTGCATCTTGGGGCTTGTCAGTATTGTGTGAGACACGGCTGGAGTTATAACTGTATTTTAAAAAAGGTATCGCATTTCTATCTCACAGTTAACCGCTAAAAGTGATGTGCACCTTAGCATACCCCATTGAGTCTTCCATATGTAAAAGCTGAGTTCTAACACTCTGAGCTTCCCTTGCACGCAGAAGCTAGACACAAAACAAAACGTTTTACTGCCTAAGTCCTGCAAATTGTGCTGCTTTGCAATCACAAAACAAAAACAAATGTAAATTGTAGCAACTACTTGGAAATACAAAATGTGTCCACTAGACCTACTGGGCACGAACTAAAACATGAACTGTTACAGTCGGTGGAACTTGAAAGAACACAGATTTTACATGTCTCCAGCCAATACATAACATCTCACATAACATCTTAAGTCCAACGTAACACCCTGTACTTGCCCCCTAAAAGAATGTCAACAATTCAAGCAGTTTGTCTGAAATAATTTTGGGTACAAGGCTTCATCAAAATGCGTGCTCTTTGACAAAAACTCAAATGCCACAGTGCCTGGTCTGCCAAAATCAGAAGTTCACAAAACCTTGCATCTTTCATACACAGCAACCCCCAAGGGTGTAGAATCGGGTCATAATCAGCCTGTGATGAATATTTTGCACACTTAAAATATTTTAGAATCAGTAGCACCACATGATCTAGAAGAAGCATATATGCAAGAATATGTTGCACGCACATGTGTGTGCTTGTGCGTTTGGGTGTATGTTGACCCTCAGGTTACATTTTGCTCTAAAGTGTAATCTCTGCATGGGTGCAAAGATATAGGGCCTCATTACACGGTAGGCGGTAAAGCATGGCGCTATTAGCGCCATGGTTCATGCCGGTAATTTACCGGTACCGCCTTGGAGGAAAGGGGAATTACCGCCCTATTCCAAGGTTGGGAAGGCGGTAATTCCTCCTTCCTCCATTGCCATTCCCCATTCCCATTTTTTCCCCATAGGGCATAATGGGAATGGGGAAGGCGCTAATTACGGTATCGCAAATTGCGGTACCGTAATTAGCACCCCGGTCCCTTTGCGGGTTCATTTTTTAACGCCTGCTAAAAGCAGGCGTTAATGTAGCAACCCGCAAAGGGACCTCGTAGTAAGGCGGTGAGGGTGTACCGATACCGGTAAAATACCGATACCGGTAAACCCTTACCGCCTACCGTGTAATGAGGCCCATAGGCTTGGAATGCCTGAATGTGCAGTGTAGGCTTAAATAATTGCACAGGATCACACACTTTGAGTAAACAGCAAAGCCGGGAGTTTACCACCCTCTATCATTTTGACCTCATACTTTCCAAGCTTTAATGTCATCTTTTAAGAGCGGGCTTTTAACACGTTAAGTTACATTTTATTAAATTCTCGATTGTGTGACCACTCCAAAAACATGTACAAAAACCTCAACACAATTCCAACCTGTTACCAAGTGATGTAGTCAAAATCTGAAAACAGTTCTAGAACATAAGCTCTGCACCCCGTAGCACCACTTATGCGATCTCACACACGGCAATACAGAGATGCAATCCAACTCTACCATAGATGCCTTTTGCAGACCCATTTTTTTCTCTGCCTGTTCATCACCTATGCATTTTCCTAGCCGACATGCAAAGCCACCAGCTGAACAACCATGAAAACATATTTAACCAGGCTGCCTCAAAAAGGGTATGGCGTATCAGTCATTGCAGCATCAAATGTGTCTCTGCTCTATTCTAAATATTTCACATGTCAAAACACCTTTTACACAAAAGCCTTGTCAATGGAAAGACCACACATCCACGGTTCTTCAAAAGCTACACCCCAGAGACAGCCCCATCTCTAAAAAAAAAAAAGCAGCTCACCTTTTCTTGCTGTCAGTCCTCAAGCTGATTTGTAAACTCAGGGGCTGGTTTCCAATCAAAATGGTCAGCAGGGGGTCACCATCCTCTGTCCCGGTGCCCCGAGCCATGATATGATATGACATGGCATTTATAGCATGCGCATACACAAGTGTTTCAAGGCGCAAAAAGATAGAAAACATATAGATCCAATTAGCTCCATGGAGTTTCCCCAGCCTAGCAGCAGATCCAATCAATCAACTCCAATCAGTCAATTAAGTGCACAGCAAGAGTCTCCAGGAGAGAGCTATGACAGAAATTAATCTCCAGGGTAAATGCACATGACTCCCAAGGCAGTGTCCCTGCTGAAGTCATACCTGCCCCTTTAATGGGGTAATGACTCCCCACCCCATCCCAAGTGCTATTTCCTGGTCACAGAGGCCCTTGCATCTACATGTGTGCCATACCCCATGTATTTCTTGCTTACTTTGCACAAAATGGGGTTCCTATGGCATTGTAGCACATCTAAAATTAGCCTGACCCTCGGGTGCTGCTTCCTATCGCTTTCATAAACACACGTAGGGGGGTCCCCCAAATGAACCATTCAGCAACTGATTTAATGGCCCAGTTTTAGCTCATACCAGGTCCCATTCCATATGCTGTTTGAATCACCACACAGAATGTAACATATAATACACAGTGTTTGTCGTTTTATACAAAATAGTTATAATTTATTGCGTAGGCCATTGGTCCTACGTTAAAGTAAAAAAACCACATAAATACATATATCGATATGGAGGATGTATATATACATCTAATAGCATTTCAGTGATTCAATCCTATCGTTTTCATAGCTGCATCATTCTATCAGAATATGAAAATAGCCCCCCGCCTATCCCGGTAAACAACATCTGTGTGCATTCTGGGAGCCTTGTATTCTGTCAAGTTCAGCAGAGCTAAATACAGAATGCCATCTTAGCAGGCCACCCATGTGCATTTGGTTGCTGGCTTGGTGAAAATGCAGAAATGGCAGTTTGAGTCATCAGCATTCCTGGCATTCCAAAGCCCCTGAATTAGTGTATTGCTTGACCTGTGTCTGAGCTTTGCAAAGCCAAACCCTGCGACCCCTGCAGTGCTAGCTTAATATATGCATGCCCCCCCAACTCTGGCATTTATCTGCTGCATGTGGCATGTATCCCTGTAGTTTCTGAAGGCTATGGAGGTGATTCTACAACTGCCCTTTTCCATCTGCATTGTGTTCATTTAAAAAAGAAACAAGCATCCCCTAAAGCCAAATGTTTCACGGTGCAACTTGTTTTCATTATTTAAAAGAAACACACATTGCCAAAATCCAATATTTTTTATGTAAATGTTTCCCGGGTGAGCTTGGTCTTCATTATTTAAAAGAAACATACATTGCCAGCCGCCAAAGTTTTTATGTAAACGTTTCAAGGGCGCAAGTTGTTTTAATTTAAAAAGAAACATGCGTTGCCAAAAACCAATAGTTTGGGGTCTTTTGTATTGGCACCATGAACCACACTTTGCATAAAAAACGAATTCACATAGGTTTATTTTGGCCACCATCCAAGGTCTGAGGTTGCCATGCAAAATCTATATCAAAGTTTGTTGTTACTAGGTGTCGCGTGAGTTCAACTCTACAGGGTTATTTTTAGATGCCATTGAACATCTGGACTGCCAGGATGTCCTCTATACTGTATAGTGACTTTCATACAAGAATATGAATTTGTTATCAAAATGATATAAACAATTTTGGTGGTTGATTAAAATGTTTTGGGTCATTAAATCGATATAAAAAATATATTGAATCATATATAAAAACAATTATATTAATTGATCAGGGGTTTATCCTGGATACCTCGCAATTTGTTCAATATTCCCAAAAAGTGGATTTGCCACACTTTCTTTAAAAAAAGTCAGTTTAAAGTGCAATTTTTATTATTCTTTTCTCAATTATTTCATGTGGACTCATAGTCCTAATTGTGGTCAGCTGACAGGTGTTTCGACCGCGTGGGTCTTTATCAAGGCAGGTGGTATGAAAATAGATGCCCCATTGGGGTAGCGTGGTGAGGAGCGGTCAGTCCTATGGATAACGGCTGGGCTTGGAGTGTGCCTTTAAATGAAGTCAATGAGGACGCATACGTGCGTCTCGGTCCGTTGCACTTTAAACAGACTTTTTTAAAGAAAGTGTGGCAAATCCACTTTTTTGGAATGTTGAACAAATCGCGAGGTATCCAGGATAAACCTCTGATCGAACAATAAAGGAGGTGTGGGCTTCACCTCAACCCCATCCTGTGACCTGGCAGAAAATTTAATGGAGCTTAGCAAAGACGGTTCCATACCTAGGGCCCAATTACAAATACTCGTACAATTATATTAATTGTATAACAACATTTTATATACATTTTATACACATTTTATATTAAAAAATATTAATTTTATATTCATTTGTGTATACATTTTATTAAAAAAAAGATATTTAAAAAGTGTATGTAATTTTTTATATAAAAAGTATATTAGCTTTATATCTAATCAATATCAAAGGGGTGGATCTTAGACCGGAAATGGGGTGCAGGGCACCTGACAAATTTAACATTGACGATGTTGGTACCCCTTTGCACTACTAATGTGATTAAAATGACTCAAAATGAGTCCATTTAAAGCATGTTTTTTGGTAGCTGGAGACCCTGGAATGGAGGAGCCTGGATTCAACAGTTTATAGATTACAGTAGCATTTGACAACTAGTCACACATAGCTTACATATCATGCACGTACACAGTAGCTGGAGAGTACATTTTCTGCATCATGTTTAGCAGTAATGTCGGTAAGCTCTACGGCACCCTTGTATCCGGACCGCCACACTACGAGTCTGCCTGCTGGGCCCACTGCGCCTGAGAGGTCTGACCCTGGCGGGTGCAACAGCCGCGGTAGGCATAGCCATCACGGAAGCACCAGCACTGTTAGCAACGGTGCTGGTGCTTCCGTCTCCTCACTCCCATGGAGTCCTACTCCATGGGAATGGGGACTTACACAATCCAGCACCTGACTTCCCGTGCTGCCAGGACTTGTAATGTCCCGGTGGCACCGGGAAGTCAGTTGCCGGATTTGGTGTTACCGGGTTTCCGCCAACCCCGAAATGAGGCCCACTGTCTTCTGGAGTCTGTGATCTGTTGTAGCAGGAAATGAGGTACAAGAGATCAGGCCCGCCCCAAGATATCTAATCCACCAATCGGGTTGGCACCCAAAGTGCCCTTAACCTGATGATAAGGCTGCACTGCAGGTCACAGCAGAAACCTGCATGGACAGAACGCAGACTCCATAATACACTCTCTGAAGGTACTCAATGACATGAATTGTATCTAATGGTTACTAACTTCTAACATTATTGTCATTAGTATACAGATAATCTCGAAGTTGAACACTTCACAGTACAGTACACACAGTACACACACTTAGACCTCGGACCCCAAGAACTCACCAAGCCCCAGATCCCTGAGTAAGCCATCATCATATGTTGCCATGACTTTTAGGAGTTCTACAATAACATTGTGATTAAACATTATAATGACCCCATACCTTTTTCTAAAACACGTTTGCAAAATCAATGCCAAGCTTCCAAATTGTAGAATATATGTTTGCATCTGTTATACTGGAGTAGTTGTGCAATACCATTGGGCTATGTGGGCTTCGTTTTCATCCCCCACCACAAATCTATATCCAGTGCTCACGGGCCTCTGATGTCCACTCCCCGGCCCGCACATCAATTTGAGGGACCCCACGCCCAGATGTAAAGTAATACTGACATTATAATCTCAATTTATATATTTTTGTAAAACCCCAGCGATATGGGTCTATTAACTGAAGCTGCCCCAGTGCCAGTGGACTTCTTTCACCCTCAGCTGTCTGCACCCAGAATAACTAATCCCCCACACTAACGTGAGATGGGGGTTTAGATTCTATTAAAGACAAGGAGGCGATTATTATGCATGCATTACAATCTTTACTCTGAAACCACAGCAGCAAAGAAAATACTTTTACAAACAAAAAAGTTTCCACAACAGAACTAGATAGAGTTCAATGTCAATGTATGGGGAACTCCCCAAACCATCATGGAGGACAGGTCATGCCCTGCAGGGGACCAATGAGCAGGGACCCTCCTCTACATATGTTCATTACTCTAACCCCAACCCCTCTTTCTGCAGCTGTCTTGCACCAGAAGTCCAATGAAACGGTTGAACTGCGTAGCGCGGAGAAAGGATCCATCGAAACTGGAGATCTCCACCTTCCCGCAGCCTGAATCTATGCCGAAGTTCTTCTGGAGAGGACTTAATCACGCACTCCAC
The DNA here is from genome assembly GCF_040938575.1 of Ambystoma mexicanum. Taxonomy (NCBI): domain Eukaryota; kingdom Metazoa; phylum Chordata; class Amphibia; order Caudata; family Ambystomatidae; genus Ambystoma; species Ambystoma mexicanum. The sequence continues at coordinate 229,868,993 of NC_090931.1, read as the reverse complement.
AACTTGTAACTGCGAGCCACACTCCTGATCAGAACCTCAACTCGTAGCTGTAAGAACAAGCAAGAAGGGTGGGTGGTTGGGAAGAACAACAAACCAACGAATGTTCTTACTTGAACCACCTGTGTACATGCGTATCACAATTGACATATATCATATAAAGGGTGGGAGGGTGGGATAATAATCGCCTCCTTGTCTTTAATAGAATCTAAACCCCCATCTCACGTTAGTGTGGGGGATTAGTTATTCTATGACAAGACAGGAGGCTCATATTATGCAAGTTCAAAGCCCTGGCATCTCATTAGTACAACATGATCCATACAATAGAGCCAATAATAAATAAAATAACTAATAGGAAAGGAAACATTTTAAAAGCCTTTATTAAATTAATCAGCTGACCGCAAGAGGATTGCCTAAGACTAGGCTGCCCGAAAAACTGTCTTATAAGGCAGTCAAATCCTGCAAGAAAACAAGAAAAGTGCCAATTCCAGCGTTCCTTACAGGGCACCAAAACCAACTGATTAAAAGAGGGGAAAAAAACATTGAACAAAGTTCTCCTATACTAATAGGTTAGGACAAAACTCATCTGAAATAAACGCCTCCTTTGTCCAGTCAAACATTTAAAACACTTAAATTCATACCTTCTTTGGGAACCTGGATAGTGTACCGAAGAAAAAATAATAAGCACCTAACACTTCTAGAGATAAAGAAAAGTACCCCATAGGGGTGAAAGACTTGTAGGATCCATCCCATGCATTAAAGGAAGATATCGCATTGGAAACAGGGCATGTCACATCACTACACTGGGGAATCAAGTGGGAAAGACAAATCTTCAAAAGGTAAAATGAGAGTAAAAAGACATTTTGTTAACTTGTAATAGGTCACCCATCCTGAGGGGAGCTGAAAAGCAATAGACTTAACCCACAATTGTCTTCAGACATATGTGTATACTAAGGAGGGATGACTCCTGGAGCAGAATGGAAGAGAGGGGCCCACCTGGGAAGCTAAAGCTGTCAAAACGCCAACACGGAGACCTACCGACCTCCCGAACTCTTGAAGGAGGACCTAGCTACCATGACAAAAGGCAGATATTTACAAACCTGATCCTTAAGAGGCCAAACTTGGCAAGGAGAAAAAATGTATCTTACATCCAATCGCCACCATTATAGTGATATCTAAACCCCCTTGTAGATATACCCGGTGCTTGAACCTTGTTCTCCCTCCCTGGGTGAAAAAATCCCCATAGGATCAAAAACTAACCGAAGGAGGACACCTAAATGCCAAAGTCTTAGCCAGACTCTAAACTGTAAAGCTCTGAGCACTAAACAGTTAAACTGAAGTTGCCCACCAGAAGAAGTCTAACCTCTATATCAGCCAATTTTGAAGATCCATGAAGCTCACAGCACCCTGAGCTGGCACCTTATTGCAAAAACAAACTCTTGTGAAAAAAGCAGGTGACTAGGAGAACCAAGTTACTAAGTAAACATACATATCCCAGCCCTTTGAGAATCGTACTGGCAGACACCTTCTGATAGTTAATGTAGAGACGCTGGAACGCATCGTGATAGAGGGTCTTAATAACTTGGATGGGAGATTAGTATCACTCCCAGACCCCTCTATCCCACCAAGGGATATTAAGCCTTCACAAATGAGGAGAACCCTCCACTCACTTATCCAAGGGAAAACCTTGCAAACTAGAAGAAGGCTATCCTGAGGACCATTAAGGCCCCACTTTACATCCTTAAGAGAAATAAATACATTCTAACCCCTCTAACCAATCCCCTGACCGTGGACAGGCTCCGCTTAACTTATTGAAATACCAGGAATTTGCGCAAAGGAAAAGAACTGGCGAGAGGGAAATGCACAGTGCGAGTTTGCACAGGTCACGAGCCAGAACTCCTGTAAAAAGGAAACAGAAACCATCGGGAGCAACAAGAGGTGTATATCATGATGCAATCTCCCCCAGGGATGGCGAGAAGAGGAATGAGGGGGAAAAAGACTCCTGTATAATTATTAATGCCCCGCAAATGTAGGGCTGTGAAAGAAAATCAGGGACACTGTCCCCACAAACCCTGAGGTCTGAGTTGCTGTATTCGTGTGAGGGTGACTGGCCACTAAGGGAATCAGGTGAAGGAAAAAATTAAACACATTGTCCATAGCAAAACAGTACATATATAGTACTACGAACCCACAGGTATACGAGTGGTGCTTATCACTACTATGAACGGTGTGGAGAGAGGTGTTCACTTATCGATCTCAGCAGGATAAAGACTTATTCAAACCTTTCCAAAATTAGGAATCTGTATCAGTAGGGTCAGCACTAATATGAAAAACAGCACTCTATTCGCTGCACTGTAGAAAATTATATATATATAAATATATATATATATATACACACCGAAAGAGGTCAAGCAACGCTCTAGAGGGTACAGAAACCTGCTTAAACTCCTCGAGCAGAGGAGAAATTGCAACACACTGTTAGACGGTTAGCTGAACCATAGGTCAAGCTTTGGGAGGAAACATGGGCAGGTGCCATAAAGTTATTATTTGGCCATTCGGCTATCCAAAACCATCAAGTGTTTCCAAACACTTCCTCCAAGTAGAACATGGTTGCTCAAGTTGCCATGCAACAAACTGAACAGTTACCCTCGAGCTGACCCTGCCTCCACCAATAGTCCAATAGAATAATGAATGTCCATGGGACACATAGTAAGGGAAACACGTCCCCACTAAAGAGAGCCTCGAGCCCTGCAGACCTCAATAGAGGCAAATCGCATCATCTTTTCATCCTTATGTTGGGAGAAAAATACTGCAGCTTAACCAGCCCCGGTATTGGGTGGAGCAATTGATATCGGGGAAAGCAAACCCAAGGAAAGGACTGAGTTGTCCTGCAACTAACTAAGGTAAAGGGCAACAGAATTTTAACTAAAAGACGAAGGTTAACACCAGAGTGATGGCTAGAGAGGAAGGTAAGACCCCCCATTATGGGTCAGTGTACAACAACCTTTATACACTCTTTTCTTTAAAGTACTCAATAAATAATATAAAATATATATATAAGATATCCAAAGAAGAGGGGTTACGCCCTCACAGGGGTCCGGACCCCCGGCCTTTATAGAAGCTGATACCTACTGAGCTGTGCAGGCTACAGACCTTTCTGAAGATGCCAATGTGTTCCAGTCATCACTTAAACATATTGTTTATCAAAGTACACTGAGTTAGTGCATCTCAACTGCTCACCCTAGCAGGGTGTGGCAACGAGCAGTACACGAGGGGGCACCTCGCAGTAAAACTCAGGCAAAACCTGAAACCAAGCAGGTTATGGTATGTTTACAGAAAAAACAATAACATCCGCCATATGCAGCACTTAAACAAAGTTGCCAACCTTAAGGGAGGAAAAACACTGAACAAGTGCACCTCCAACTGCTCGCCCGAGCAGGGCGTGATAACCAGCAGTACACGAGGGGTAACCTCGCATTAGAACTCAGGCAAAACCTGAACTCGAGCAGGGTATGGCACATACCAGTTACTGTAATCATCAAAGTTGCCAACTTTAAGGGAGGAAACACTGAGAAGTGTACCGCAAACTGCTCACCCTAGCAGGGTGTGGAACGAGGCGTATACGAGGGGCCACCTCGCAGCAAAAAACACAGGCAAGACCCGCCCCCGAGCAGGTGACGGTACTTAACCTGGGAGAAAAAGACATCTGCCACCAGCCGCCCTTAAACAAAACTGCCAAGTTTAAGGGAGCAATACACTGAGCCAATGTACCTGAAACTGCTCACCCCAGCAGGGTGTGGAAATCAGCAGCAGACGAGGGGTTAACCTCACAATAGAACTCGGGCAGAACCTGAAACCGAAACAGGGTATGGCACCTACAGTGAAGGCAAATCACCCATGCCGTGAGCCGCACTTAAATAAATAAATAAATAAAACCAGCAGAATGGCAGCGTATGAGGCACTTCCGTAGGCGAACTGGTGTAAATATAAGCTGAAAATATCAAATTAAAACATGACATAAAATATCCACTTTTAAATATATATATATAAACACATGTAACTACATTTACATATAAATACACATCCATATGTGTACACTTGCAATGGCGGGCAGCGAACCCAGCTCCCTCAGTATGGTAAACAGGCAACCTTCCCCTTGAGCTATGTCGCTTGTGTGCTGAAACAGAAGCCTTCATATATATATATATATATATATACTAAGGAATATAATAGAAATGCTCATTAACGAGCTACACCAACGAAATGAGGGCCTAACGAACTGCCTCCCAGCCGGGTCCCAAGAACATACCTGACCTGTGTGCATTTGGTTTCAAACGCGAGCAGCGTATAAAAGAAAACCACACACACACACACACGCGACGCGTGTGAAGAGAAATGAAACTACACAGAGCTGTATTGCCACCGTGACAAACATATGGGCAATGCGCACTGGACTTGCCATGTTATTATTACACACAAGTTAAACACCGAAGGTAGGATACGAACCTGTGTAACAGGCCATGTTATTACCCCAAGCTGGATCCTAGTGCAGTGAGCTATGCGAGAGAACCCACACTTCTCCTGAGGGGAAAGAATGTTAAAACACACGTGGGCAGGGCCCACTGGCTCCGGAGACTGGAGGCAGCCGCGCTAAAATAAACAAACCTCCCCTGAAGGGAAAGAATCCCACGTGTCGCCGCCTGAGATTTATGAGGCAGGTGACTGTGATTACACTGAACACGGCGAAAACGCCGCTGACTGCACTCAGCCAATTACTCATAGTACAAGAAAATACAACACTCTTTCACTGGTACAGTGCAATAAATCACTTTCAATATACATAAATAAAAGAAAATAACACTCTAAACTCCATAAATTCAACACGAAGTCAAGAACTAGGAGGAGTGACTTAGCTTGTGGATTTCAGCAGCAAAGAAAGAGGGGTTGGGGTTAGAGTAATGAACATATGTAGAGGAGGGTCCCTGCTCATTGGTCCCCTGCAGGGCATGACCTGTCCTCCATGATAGTTTGGGGAGTTCCCCATACATTGACATTGAACTCTATCTAGTTCTGTTGTGGAAACTTTTTTGTTTGTAAAAGTATTTTCTTTGCTGCTGTGGTTTCAGAGTAAAGATTGTAATGCATGCATAATATGAGCCTCCTGTCTTGTCATAGAATTGCCTCTCCCTCCCATGCCCACAGTGAAAAAGGCCGCCGGCAATTCTCTGTCCTCCCAAAGTAGAGTATACTTATGAACCCTGCCAAGCCACTTTACTGTATTGTTTTTCAGAAGGTGTGGTCGGCCTGTGGGGCATTCCATTCCTATTAACACATTATAAGCAGTACATGTATGTTGTGTTACCTACACTGGCTGGACAAAGGGCAAATGGGAGCCTGCCACTCTCAAAATCCAACCGCGAAAACAGGGGTCATATAACAAACATAGGGCGTAATCAACAGCACCCTTCTTTACAGAATACACACGCCATCATGGCCATCCCTCTACAACATTAGCGTACACAGAGGATTCAGCAGTAGTAACCCGAAATCACAAGTACATACAAGCAGCAGGTGCCCCTAAAATACATGCACGCCTGCACGCCTGGAATAATCAATCGAGAACAAAGCCCTTGCAATAAATCACTCTAAACAGCACACAACTGCAGATCACAGTCAGCTAAGCTAACCACCAGGGGAGTTGCTAGGTCTGGAAAAGCCCCGGGGCTAAGCTGATGTTGGAACTGTTGGGACTGGGGGCTAGCTAGTCTTTTGGCTGTAGCTCCTGAGATTCTATCCGGGGCTACAACCAAAAGATCAGGGGCTATAGCCCCCTTAGCCCCCCCCTAGCAACGCCCCTGCTAACCACGGACCCAGGGCCCGAAAGAGCAGCCACCTGCAAGCATAGTGTTCGTGATTAGCATTAACCTGGAAACGCTGCCTCATGGAACGTTTTTTTTTTTTTTAACGTGTGCAACACCAATCATCTCAACACAGATGGGGGAGTAACATCAGCCCCCCAACACACACAAACGAGGCAAGCAACATGCCCTTAATTAGAACTGGAGAATGCAACTCTGCTCCCTATAGCACACACACGCCTGCACCCCACAAGTCTGCAACATCTGACCCACTAATTATTATTGACAGCACATAGACGAAGCTTTGCGCACAGAGAACCCAGTGGTTTTACAAACGTTTGCTCTAGTAGTGGAACGAAAAAAGCAATACTACTTGGCAGAATGTCCATAGCGGAAGCAAACATTAAGACCCCAAAATAAATAAAGAACACAGCTGTCGAGCCTATTTGCAAAGTGTGAATCACTGTTACCGCTAAGATAATTTCTCTGGTTCTCTATTCATCACGTGACAGACAAAAGTCAAAGAGGAGGTGACACGATGGCAGAACTATTTTTACTGTCTCACATGCGCATTTTACGCATTACTGTGTTAAACACCTGAAATACCTTGGTAGACCCTTGGCATGCTGCCCTGCTCGCAAAAGCAACACAAGATAGCTCAGTGGGCAAACAGTGGCTGCTGCTGAGCTCTGTGCATGCCCTCATCCTCAAAAGTCAACACCACACAGTTGTTATTCATTGAGTGTACTCTCCCTAATGCCACAGCATGAAGCTGTACACTGTCGTTGTTCAGTGTATTGGAAATTTAAATTTGCATTCCATTTGACTTTCCATGCCTGGACTGGGACGGAGTCTGAGGCAGGCTGTTAATCAGAGACGTTTTTATGGGAGGGATTGCAGGGGGCCCCACAAGGCTGCCTGATCAAAAGAAGTAAGATTCCTTTGTTCACCAGACTTAAATAGCATGCATCAGGACATTGCTGAGGCTCTAAACCTATTGCCTGTCTGTTTTGGCAAGTACATTCTGCCTCGATCAATTCATCATGTAGTGCTTTCTGTGGTATATTTAGTTTGTGTGTTCCTTGCTGCAGAACTCATGTAGCATTCTTTCCTTCCTGTGGGGATTATGTTTATCATGTGCAATAGCCAAATTTGAAATGCATATTGGTACATTGAGTGCCACAATGGTTCAGAAGTTAGCTCAGTGTGTTAAGGACTCATTGCAGAGATTAGAATAGAACATTCCTGAAAGGCTGTCTGAGCCTTTCCTATGTCTGAAGTTTATAAACCTCCCTGCACATGTACTTGATCTTGCAGCACAACAGGTGCTATTATCAGCAATGTACCTGCACCAGATAGGGGTTGCTATAAAAACGAACATGTCAATCGTGTGGTGAGGGTCTAGAAATTGGTTTGTTCAGATGGGGTGTTGTAAAACCTAGGCAATCACCTCCAACAATGAGCATAAACTGTTAGTCCAAGAGATAAATAAGTATCCAAATTTGGAACCAAAGCATTCATGCTTGTATCCTGGCTTTGCCAGCAGACAACACAGTGATCCTGGTCAAATCATCTAATATCTCGTACATTACTGTACTGTCTTCTTTGAAGTTTTCCTTCTTGCATGCCAGTGGCATCGTTTAGCCCATTACTTGATCTTTCTTCTTATATAGACCATTTGAGTGGAAGGGGTGGTAGACAGAAGGGAGCGGACCAGATGGTGCAGGACTCGGGCAAGCATATTTTAAAGTCTGCTCGTTTGACACAAAAAAACGCTTTGTATTTTTGTAAAAGTTAAAGGTTTTTCTGCACGTTTATAAATGACAATTTCACAAGCCTTTGATTTGGAAGTATGTAAAGCTTTAAAATACAAAAGGCAAAACCAGATTAAATCTCTTAAATCCCACTGACTGGTATGCTGGTACTTATATACTTCTCTTGATGATGGAAAGAATGAAGCTCGAATCATTCTGTGTTATACCCTTCTGTAATATTTTGTTTTTAAAAATGGTCATGTTTGGAAATGTGATTGGTGTACTTTCCAGGTTAGTTTTTATAAAATGAGATTATTTTCGTTCATGGTAAGAACTGTTAATGAAAATGTTCAAATGCAGAAATAGCAGCTTCACAACTTAGCCAATGTTTGATCCTGGGCATCTCATTTAATCTTGTGTTGCCTAGCCTCTCGAAATTGCCAGTCTCTATACCTTTCAAAAATTGTCAGCCCTTCAGAGTGATTTCCTTCCTAGGGTATGATCTTCAAAACAGCCTCACTCATGCTTTCAGTGGCTATAGTGTTGCTTCCACTATAATACTGAGAATTGATATATTGGACACCACAAGCATGTGTTCCCTTGATCTCTAATGACAACACCACTTGAAAACTATGTCCCACTTATAATCTTGGTCTGTCTGGATACCGACGCTATCCTGGTAGCTTCTAATCTGCATGGAATATCCATGGTAGGGTATGTGTAGCTTTTGCCTTCCTTCCAATTGGTCTTCTCTGTCCATGCTTGAGCACATTTGCGTTCTGTGAGGCAGCAAATGTGAGCTCTCTGCCTATTCTGGGTTACATGTACCTGTTACATACGGTCCTGCATTAATACTACAGGTTGCATACCTTCCTGGCTGCTTTTGATAAAAAGTCTTCTGTATCTACATTAGAACAAAAGTAACCTCTTCGTAGACTGATAATGTTGGCCTTCCAATGGCACTTGTTTGTCATTATGATTAGAGCAAGAATGAAGAGGGTAAGAGGACTTAAAGGCAGTAAACATGCATATTTTGAATGCTGTGACGCAGCACATCAACCTATGGCTTGTGATCGCGCGGGGGGGGGGAGCGCAGATATTTTTTATCACTTAATTCCTTCGGTTTGGTGGAGGGGGCCCCAAAGATGTTCGTGCCCAGGGCCCCAAAAGTGCTTAAAATGGCCCTGCTGTTAATCCCAATGCCATCATGCAGCTGAGAGACCAGCTGCCTCGAAAAATGCCAGCCCCACTCTGCTGCATACAGTCAGCAGGACATCAGTCAGCCAGCTAGTGCCACCCAAAGTATCCATTAATGTACACTTTCCAATAAATTCCAAACCAAGAACACGCAGTACAGATGAGAAATTTTAATTAAATAACTGAAATTACTGATTGTTATGATCTACTGCCCCACCCAGGGCTTGTGCAGTGTCATGTGTTGGTTATCACTGTAGCACAACGCTCCTCATGAGAACATGCAGGTGGAGGTTCGCTCCTACCCAGCACCCCACCTGCATGCTGCACAGCCGTGGTGGAGCACGCTGTTGCGCGTGCCCGCTAAGCGGAGCTCACAGATACTGCTGGATCTTATCTGATGACCGTTGGTACCGCCAACGAGGTTCTGTAGGACACACCCACCACTGGAGCCCCCGGTACGGGCCTGCAGGAGGAAGCGCAGTGCGTAGTCCCAGTGCTGTCAGTGGGTGTCCTTACAACCCAAGGATCATGCACACTGCCGGAGAGCCCGGCATGTGTGGCCGTGGAGAAGACGTGGCGCCGCGTCTATTTATTTTATTTTTAAGTCTCCGCTGGAGAGCTAAAGGGTGGCAAGGCTGCTGACGTGGCCTGAACATGATAAAGCTCCCACCTGGGAAGTGAACCTCAGCCATCGTCGCTACCTTGAATCATCTGGTACTGAGTGCCGCCTGGGGGAGAGAAGGAGCGGCACAGCCTATGCTGCCATACTAATGTGAGCAGGGAAGCGGCACGTTGCCACATTGAGCATATGCCGATCTCCTGCCTGGCGTTGAATGTGGGTGGCTGCGGTCCAGACTGCTGCACAACTCGCCTGTGCCCCAGGCCCCGTGCGGTACAAAGTACGGCAAGATAGAGGGCCTGGGGGGTTAGGCGCGGGGTGGGGGAAACAAACGGCGCGAAATGCAAGGGGAGGGGCAGCCAAGTGGCGCCCCCTCCCGCGGCGTTGCCAAAGGAAGCACAACACAAATGGGGCAAAGGTGTGAGGAAAAAGCAACAGGGGGGCAGGAGGAAGTCCGGCTCCCCAAAGGTACAACAAAGGGCCATGGGGGTATAAGTACCCCAACAAAAATCAGGTTAGGCACAATCAGGTAAGGAGCTCACCTCATTCGGGTAAGCTCCCAGGGCCTGGAAAAGGGGGAGAAGGAAACGTTTTGCCTCTGCAGGCTTTTCGTGTCTTTTTTGTTCCCCCAACTGCAGACGGAGCGGCGTGAGCAAGCAGGACATCTATCTTAACGTCTTCACGGGGCCGTGAGCAGACAATGACCACTCGGGTGGAGAAGATTACCAGGAGCTGCGGGGGCCGTGCCGGGAGCTGGAGGTCTGGAGGAAGCCGGCGGTGGCAGCCGAAGAGCTGCGACGAGCGCGGGAACAGCGGGTGCACATTTTCCAAGGCCTCCGACAAGCAGCAAAGGGAGACGCTGTGACGAAGCCCGGCGAGCAGGAGAAGGGGAAGCAGGTACATGCGTACAGGAGGAGCCGCAGCAGAGAGCCACGAAGAGGCAACCGCTGCCCGCTCAGGACAAGAAGCGCAAAGCGCAAGAGCGGGAAGGCGGGGCCACCCACCTTGAGCGCGGGGATCTCCAAAACAGATACATTTGCCTGGGAGTCGTCAGAGCCCACCAGGGAGGGGCACGGCAGGCAAGGGTGAAGCGGCAGAGAGTCTTAAAGGGACAGGCACACAGCGCCTAGTAGAAGGAAGGCACACATGAAAAGACACAGCAAGCCAGCCTAAGGTCACAGCCAGGAAAAGTTGTGACGAGTGCCAGAAAGGTTGGGGGTTCGAGCCAACTGAAAATCCCAGTAGCGGTGACAAAAAGCAGAGACAATTTTAAAGACTAAAACTAAAACACAGTGGAAGGCAGAGTGCGCAGAATGGCAGAAGACAGGGCAAGAAGAGCGCAAGAATTCAGCGCATGGGCCAAAAAAGCGGAAAAAGAGTATGGGGCACAATGGGTGCTGGATGTAATGCAGACGGAGGAAAGGGCAAGGGCAATGTCGCCTTTGCTGCTAGAGGATTCCAGCGGCAGCGAAGAAGAGGCAGGAATACCACAACGCCAGAAAAGGGCAAGAGAAGTGGCAAGAGGATCACAGGAGCAGCCGGAGGAGCCTAGGAAGAAGCAAAAGAAAGGAAATAAAAAAGGTACTGTAAAAATTGATAATAATATTGGGCACAAGATTGTAAAAATGTTAAAAAACATGCATCACGGCTCAGGGTAAGTCGCCCAGAACCCGTGGGGGGAAGGAGAAGAGGCAAAGGGTGGTAACATCTGAAACAGAAAGTAGTGAAGATGAATAGATGGACCACTTGAAGGCATGGGTGAAATGGAAGGGGGTAATAAGTAAAGATAAACAGAGAAAGGCAAGGGTAGAAGGAGCAGGTGACGGTCAGGGGGCAGGTGGGCCAAGTCCAGCAGACAACGGGGTCCCCATACCACAGGGGCTGGTACAAGGGGTCCCGCCAGGGTCTATTCCCCAGGGGATGACCACCAGCCTACCGGTGACGCCGGCTGGGCCTACCACTGTAACAGTACAAGAACCAGCCACAGTTATGACAAAATATGGCAGGCCCACGGTCGAAAAAGATGCCCAAGGACGTTCGATAAAGTCACAGGCATGGTACATTAATGAAAAAGTGAAGGAGAAGATATGGAGAAAAGAATTTATAGATATCTTTCCGTTACTAGATGTCCAAAAGAGAGGGCAGAATGTATCATTAGAGGACATAAAGGAGGATGAGAAGGGCTTACTAAAAAGGGCACCAGTATCAAGGAATTTTGATAATTGGACGGCTACTTTTCAAATAATGTCCACTATCATACTACAAAAATATCCAGAAGACGGTGTATCACTGGTGACATATCAGCAGAGAGTCTTAAAGGTTTACAAAGCATTTGGGGGGGATGCATGGAAGGAATATGGCCACGAATTTAAGGAAAGAAATGGATTGCTTCCCAGGCATAGGTTGGGATGAGGAGAATTTCAACCTGTAAATATTCAGTGTGCTAAAAGAAAAATGGGACACCAGGGAACAGAGTAGTGCGGAAGGTTATCAAGGGAGGCAATATTAGCAAAACGATTACAGAAACGATTACAAATATAATAACAGAAGATACGAGAGCAATTATGACAGAGCAAGGGATCAGAGCTTTCGGAGCAGGCAATACAGCTCACAGAGAAGTTGGCAGAACAGCATACTACCAACAGCACAAGTGGGTTGTAGGGGGAGCAATGGGTCAACAAGGACAGAGGCAGCCCAATGTCGAAACTTCGAGAATGGGATACCATGTAGCTGGGGCAAGAAATGCAAATTCAGCCACAGATGCGAAAATTGTAGGGGGGAACATAGTACCACTAAATGCACCAGAGCAACAACTGGCACGCACAGGGTGCCGGAAAAACGGAGTTAAGAGAAGAGATGAGAAAGGGGCCACACCAGTTAAGATTGAGAAAATGGAGAGGTGGCTACAGGTTCTTCCAGAACAGGAAGTTGCAGAGACAATCAGGAGAGGTTTCCAGGAGGGTTTCGATATTCCATTCAAAGGGGAAGGGTCCCAGAATACCCCAAAAAATCTGAAATCCGCCTTAGAGAACAGAGAGTTAGTGGGCAAGAAAATCAAGAAAGAAGTACAACTGGGGAGGATAAGGGGACCTTACAGATCCCCTCCATTTTTGGAGTACATATGCTCGCCATTGGGTCTGGTCCCAAAGAAGGAGGTAGGCGAATTCAGGTTGATTCACCACCTATCATACCCTCCAGGGGCATCGGTGAACAATGGCATACCACAAGATGCAGTGTCGGTGTCTTATTCAGATTTTCAGGAAGCAGTACAGATGGTCAGGAAGGCAGGAAAGGGGGCATGGATGGCGAAGGCCGATATAAAGTCAGCATTTCGCCTGCTACCAGTCAATAGGGAATCACAGAGGTGGCTATGCATGCATTGGGAGGGCGAGTATTTTGTTGATAAATGCCTCCCAATGGGTTGCGCCATCTCATGCGCATATTTCGAAAAAGTGAGCTGATTCTTACAATGGGCACTCACAAAGGAGATGGAGGAGGCACAAGTAGTCCACTACCTGGACGATTTCTTATTTTTGGGGCCACAGGGTTCCGAGCTGTGTAGGGCTACCTTGAATAAATTCATGGCATTAACAGAAGACTGGGGCTTCCCGCTGTCATGATGCCTACCCCCGGAACACCAGGCCAGGCACAGCACCGCCGGAAGCAGGCATCATGCCCTCGGGTAAAAGCCCAGCGGCCCCTTATAGGGGCTCTTTGGACTCAGTCCTGGCGCCTTTGGCGCCAGGCTCATGTTGGACATCAGTCCTGGCCCCATAGGCGCCAGGCTCATAAAGGGAGGTGTTTTGTGCACTTACCTGATGCAGACCATGCTGAACGCTTCAGGCCTCCCTGAGACCTGAAAGGGACTATTTTTTCATAGGGACTATTTTTTCACTCGGGCGTGGCCAGGGAAGGATACATACCTAGTTGGGGAAGCATACATACCTGGGACTTCTTTGGAGGCTATTTAAGCCACGCCCAGACAGCAGCTCATGCTTGGCGTTGTTCTGCTTCCTGCAGCTTAACGCTCACCGTGTCTGCTCCTGGACTCCAGCCACGCCTGCCTCGAACCTGGAAGACCTGCAAGGAAGGAAGAGAAGAGAAAGGTGAAAACCAAGGACTATTTCAAACTTCTTACCTGCATCCGGGATCTTCTCGCCAGCATCTCTGAAGAAAGACTTCCATTTAAAAGCATTGCGTTGCTCGCTGCAGCGCCACGCTTCACTTACCTGTCCTCGAGACATCTCCCGGCTCCATCGCGGCTGTCAGCATCGGACGCCACATCTCTGCACCTAGGGGAGAGAGGAAGAAACAAAAGGTGAGCAGAAGGAACACAGAAGGAAAGCCTGATTGACAGCCATAATACTTACCGGCTTTTCTTCCACATTTCGGGTCGGCGCCGCCCCGTTGGCAGGTACCGTACCCAGGCCCCTATGGGGAAAGGACAAGAGACATTTCTGGGGAATGATAAGGACATTTAGAGGGATCGCCCTCATCACTACTCACCTCGGCAGTTTAACCCCTCGACGCATCGCTCAGGAAAGTCAAGTGGATTTTGCCAGCGCCATTCTGAAAACCAGTGAAGTAACTGGACGAACGCGCGCCCCTGCACCAGAAGCAGGATGGAGAGTTCATCCTTCCAAACTATAAGGTGAGCTTAAATCGGGGTTTGGAGAAAGTTAGAGAGGAACAAAGGGGGAAAGGGGGGAGCTAGCACACTATTCTGCAGACTGTTAATCCCCTTTCTCATCTGCAGAAGGATATTCCTACGGGCCAGGCAAGCACGATTTGGAGGTCCTGTCCAATCGGTGTTCCGGGTCCTGCGCATCACGCTAGAAGAGGCCACAGCAATCCAGACTAGACCAGCGCCCCCGTGGGAACCAGGTGAGCATTACAGAACGCGAAGCCGTCCTACAAATTCCCACCCAGGTGCTATGGAAACTTCCGAAACTGACCAGTTGGCCCAATTACTGGGGGAATTACGGGCCGAAGTACACGCCGCTCGTCAAGAGACTAGTGCCCTCAGGAGGGAAGTGATTGTAATAAAGGATAGAGCTGATGACCTGGCTAGACAGCTTTTGCAAGGTCAAGCTGGACAAACCCCTTTATCCGGTTCCGGGGGGAACCCAGCTCCTGTGGTTTCCAGTAACCCAGTGCAGAATAATCTACCTGGAAACATGCCGCTGGCCCCACCTGAACGCTTTGCTGGGGACCCCAAACGATTCGCCGTATTCATGAATCAGTGTTGTTTGCACTTCCTATGCAGACCTGGGGCCTTCCCTAATGATCAGACCAAGGTAGCCTTTGTGTTGTCATATCTCAGCGGCTGTGCTGCCGATTGGTCAGTCCCACTGGTAACTCAAGATGACCCGATTCTTCGTGATTTTCAAGGATTTCAAACAAGCATGGAAAGGTTATTTGCTCGACACTCCCAGGGACAGGCTCTGGATGACGAACTTCTATCTCTGCGACAGGGCAATCAAGACCTTCTATCCTACATTGCAACCTTCAATAGACTAATTGTGGAAACTGGTTGGCCAGAGGATAAAAGAATCACGTTATTCTATCGAGGTCTACGCGGAGAACTTAAAGATGTCCTGGCACAAGTTGTAAATCCGCCCCAAGAATGCACTGAATATATAGACTTAGTGGTCCAATTGGATCACAGGCTGCAAAACAGAAAAGCAGATCGGTCCAAGTTTGAAACCCGGGTGTTGGCCAAGACCCACGCTAACCCCAAGGGGGCTGATGCCTCGGAGCCTATGCAAATCGGAGGGGTTAAAGGACCCCTAACTCAAAAAGAACGGGAAAGAAGACGACAGATGCAATTATGCCTTTATTGTGGTTCCTCTGGACACTTTCTACGAGATTGCCCGGTTAAGCCGCCCAAGAAGGTGGTAGGAGCCGCTGATAAAATCCATGGAAACTCTGTATCGGGAAACGACCACGCCTGGCAAGCGTAGGGGTCCGCTTGCCGAGCTTGAAAACTAACTCTCAGACCTCGCATTTCATTGTGCCAATGGTCCTCGTAAATCCGGAACAGCCTAAACAGTTGCATGCTATGAAGGCATACATCGATAGCGGGGCTATAGGAAACTATGTGGATCGAGAATTGGTCTCTAGGATAAACCTCCCTCTGCGTCCTAAAACCAAAAAAGATGTCATCACCACAGTAGATGGAACCGAAATTGCCTCTGGACCGGTAACACATTCCACAGCTGAGGTGACACTTGTAGGACCGGATGGCCATCGGGAGGCAGTTGTGTTTGATGTAATCAAGGCTCCACAGTTTCAGCTTATTCTCGGAATCCCTTGGTTAGAGACACATAATCCTCGAATTGATTGGCGAGCGAAGAGAATAACCTTCCCGGATTGTGCACAAACCTGCTACCCAGAAAATCCAAAGATTAATCTAGCATCAGTAACCTCTGTCCCCATGCAACTACCTCCAGAGTACCAAGACTTTCAGGACGTCTTCCAAAAGGAACAGGCCAACACGTTACCTCCCCACAGATCGTACGATTGCCAAATCGATCTGGTGCCCGGTGCACAGCCCCCTTGTAGCAGGATTTACACCCTTACTGAACCAGAGAATCTGCATTTGAGACAATATTTAGATCAATACCTCGCCAATGGTTTCATTCGCCCGTCAAAGTCCTCGGCATCCTCAGCTTTGTTCTTCGTGCCTAAGAAAGAAGGCGAGCTTAGAACTTGTATCGATTACCGCGCATTGAACCAGATACTGTTAAAAATCGTTCCCCTCTGCCTCTGATCCCTGAACTCCTTGACCAGGTGAAGGACGCTTGCGTATACACCAAGTTAGATCTCCGGGGGGCTTATCATCTGGTACGAGTAAAAGAAGGCGAGGAATGGAAAACGGCCTTCCGTACAAAATATGGACTATTCGAATACCAGGTGATGCCTTTCGGGTTGTGCAACGCGCCTGCAGCCTTCCAATTCTTCATGAACGATGTCCTTCGGGAACTCATTGATGTCTGTGTTGTCGTGTATATCAATGACATTCTTGTGTACTCCTCTTCGGAATCTGATCACAGAAAGCATGTCAGGGCCGTCCTAGAGAAACTGCGCCAGCACAAACTGTTTGCCAAGCTGGAAAAATGTGTTTTCCATACCACAGAGGTTGAGTTTGTCGGATTCATCCTGACACCTAAAGGGGTCCGAATGGATTCACGGAAAGTGGATGCCATCCTCAAATGGCCATCACCTAGTTTGGTGAAAGGTGTCCAAAGCATGCTTGGTTTTGCCAACTTTTATCGCAGGTTTATCCCGGAGTTTTCACATGTGGTGCAACCCATCACTGCACTCTTGCGAAAAAATAAACGTTTTGAATGGACCGAGGAAGCCAAACAGGCCTTTCAGGAGTTGAAAGCTAAGTTCACGTCCGCACCTATTTTGAAGCATCCGCGTCCCGATCTCCCATATATAGTCGAAACCGATGCGTCCAGCTTAGCCATGGGAGCTGTCCTGTCTCAGAGAGACCCTGAAACCAACCAACTGCACCCCGTAGCATTTTGGTCCAGAAAGTTCTCGCCGCCGGAGATAAATTATGCGATCACCGATAAGGAACTATTAGCCATTAAGTCCGCCTTTAAGGCTTGGCGGCATTATCTCCTCGGCGCCCGGCATACCATCACCGTGATCACTGATCACCGAAATTTACAATATTTAAAAACTGCCAAGGCTCAATCGTCTCGACAGCTCCGATGGGCTTTGTTCTTTGCTGAGTTCGATTTTGTAATCACCTACCGCCCCGGCTATAAGAATGGCAAGGTGGACGCTCTATCCCGAATCGGAATGGAAGAAATCGACACAAACTCAGAACCTGTGCCGATAATTCCCGAACAAAGAATTTTGGGGATAACCACTTTACAAACCCTTGAAGACATTCAAGCACGAGTGAAACAATTCCTGGACTCTTCAGCCTTGCAGGATTGATCAAAAGGGGGTCTAACTTTTCAGTCAAGGATGGCTTACCTTACTTCCAAGGACGCTTATTTTTGCCAGAAAAGAAATTGCAAGAACTGGTTATTTCCCGTCATCATGATACCCTGATGGAAGGACATCCTGGCATTGCCAAAACAGAAGAAAAGGTTAAACGACAATTCTGGTGGCCTTCCTGGCGAAAGGATATTAAATCTTTCGTGATGTCCTGTGGAGTTTGTGCCCAAAACAAAGGTCAAAAGACAAGACCCGCCGGTCTTCTTCAGCCCTTAGACATTCCACCAGCACCTTGCCACACCCTGTCACTAGATTTTATCACGGACCTGCCCTCTTGTAATGGTTACAATACTATTCTGGTCGTGGTGGATTTATTTTCCAAAATGGCCCACTTTATTGCGTTGAAAGGATTACCTTCAGCCTTTGTTCTTGCCAAGGAATTCCTCGAAAATATCATCTGTTTGCATGGATTCCCGTCCATACTAGTCTCCGATCGGGGAAGCCAGTTTATTTCTCATTTTTGGAAAAAGTGTTGTCAACTGGCACAAATCGACGTAAGACTCTCGACCAGCCACCACCCACAGACCGATGGTCAGACGGAGAGAACGAACCAGACCCTTGAACAATATCTACGATGTATGTTGCACCAATCGGAGGGTAATTGGAAGGGCATTTTATGGGTGGCTGAATATGCATACAATAACTCGATACACTCTGGAACTGGTCAGAGCCCCTTTTATACCCTATATGGACATCACCCTCATACTTCAGACTTGGACTCACCTCTGAGCCTTGAAATGCCCGCAGTGGACCATTTGCATTCTACGATTACTCAAGCCTTCAAGGATGCAACTACACATTTGCAACATGCGAAAGGGAAATACAAAAAGAATGCGGATCTGCATCGAAGAGAGGCGCCTCCATACCAAATAGGGGATCAAGTATGGTTGGCTACCAAACACCTATCACTCAAGGGGCCTCGAACTTTTAATCCAAGGTATTTAGGCCCTTACTCGATCAAAGCTATAATCAACCCAGTGGCAGTCAAGCTCGATCTACCAGCTAACATGCGGATTCACCCCGTTTTTCATGTGTCACTTTTGAAACCAGTGCACCCAGGAACCAGATTAACAAAGCCACCAGAACCGATTCAGATAGATGGGGAGCCTGAATTCGAGGTGAAGAACATTTTGGATTCTAAGATCTCAAAATCAAAACTTTTCTATCTAATTGATTGGAAAGGGTACGGGCCTCAGGAAAGGTCTTGGGAACCCAGTGATCTCGTACATGCACCTCGGCTGGTAAAAAGGTTCCATCGGAATTTCCCAAACAAACCGAAACCTCCAGAAGGAATGACCTTGGGAGGGGCCTTGGGGGGGGAGTGCTGTCATGATGCCTACCCCCGGAGCACCAGGCCAGGCCCAGCACCCCCGGAAGCAGGCATCATGCCCTCTGGTAAAAGCCCAGCGGCCCCTTATAGGGGCTCTTTGGACTCAGTCCTGGCGCCTTTGGCGCCAGGCTCATGTTGGTCATCAGTCCTGGCCCCATAGGCGCCAGGCTCATAAAGGGAGGTGTTTTGTGCACTTACCTGATGCAGACCATGCTGCACGCTTCAGGCCTCCCTGAGAACTGAAAGGGACTATTTTTTCATAGGGACTATTTTTTCACTCGGGCGTGGCCAGGGAAGGATACATACCTAGTTGGGGAAGGATACATACCTGGGACTTCTTTGGAGGCTATTTAAGCCACGCCCAGACAGCAGCTCATGCTTCGCGTTGTCTGCTTCCTGCAGCTTAACGCTCACCGTGTCTGCTCCTGCTCCTGGACTCCAGCCACGCCCTCTCGAACCTGGAAGACCTACAAGGAAGGAAGAGAAGAGAAAGGTGAAAACCAAGGACTATTTCAAACTTCTTACCTGCATCCGGAATCTTCTCGCCAGCATCCCTGAAGAAAGACTTCCATTTAAAAGCATTGCGTTGCTCGCTGCAGCGCCACGCTTCACTCACCTGTCCTCGAGACATCTCCCGGCTCCATCGCGGCTGTCAGCATCGGACGCCACATCTCTGCACCTAGGGGAGAGAGGAAGAAACAAAAGGTGAGCAGAAGGAACACAGAAGGAAAGCCTGATTAACAGCCATAATACTTACCGGCTTTTCTTCCACATTTCGGGTCGGCGCCGCCCCGTTGGCAGGTACCGTACCCCGGCACCTATGGGGAAAGGACAAGAGACATTTCTGGGGAATGATAAGGACATTTAGAGGGATCGCCCTCATCACTACTCACCTCGGCAGTTTAACCCCTCGACGCATCGCTCAGGAAAGTCAAGTGGATTTTGCCAGCGCCATTCTGAAAACCAGTGAAGTAACTGGACGAACGCGCGCCCCTGCACCAGAAGCAGGATGGAGAGTTCATCCTTCCAAACTATAAGGTGAGCTTAAACCGGGGTTTGGAGAAAGTTAGAGAGGGACAAAGGGGGAAAGGGGGGAGCTAGCACACTATTCTGCAGACTGTTAATCCCCTTTCTCATCTGCAGAAGGATATTCCTACGGGCCAGGCAAGCACGATTTGGAGGTCCTGTCCAATCGGTGTTCCGGGTCCTGCGCATCACGCTAGAAGAGGCCACAGCAATCCAGACTAGACCAGCGCCCCCGTGGGAACCAGGTGAGCGTTACACCGCTGGCGGAAGAAAAAACAATGGGCCCAACACAAATAATCCAATTTTTAGGAATAGAAATTGACTCACAAAGGGGAGTGTGCAGGATCCCAGAGGAAAAAGTGGCGGAACTACTGGGAACAATCAAAGGCCTAAAAGGGAGAAACAAGGCCACTGTAAAGGAATTGCAATCACTAGCAGGTAAACTAAACTTTGCTGGTAGGGTCATACCGCAAGGCAGGATATTCCAAAGAAGGATTGAGCAGAGAACAAGAGGGGCCAAGGAGGGGCAGCACAGAGTCAGAATTGGTGGGGGAATCGAGAAAGATTTGGAGGTATGGGGTGAATTCCTTAAATCATTCAATGGAGCAGTGATCTGGCGCTCACCAATAAACGAGGAGAACAAGAGGGTGTTGTTTACAGATGCAGCCGGGGGATGTGGTTTTGGCGCAATATTGGGTACAGAATGGTGCGCAGAAAAGTGGCCAAAGGCATGGCAGGAGGCAGCATGGACGAGTAATATTACATTACTGGAGCAATTTCCTATCTGGGTAGCGCTGTGCGCATGGGAGGCAGAGCTAAATAGCAAAGAGCTAAATGTTTAGTCAGACAACATGGCAGTAGTGCATGTAATAAATAATGGAAGCGCATCATGCCAGTTGGTCTTGGAATTAATGAGGGCAATAACATTGGGTTGTCTGAATAACAATGTTGGCATAAGGGCGAGGCATATCGCCGAAGAAGCAAATGTGGTCGCTGACGCCTTGTCTCGTTTCCAGTGGGGCAAGTTCAGAGAGCTGCGGCCGGATGCAAAAAGGATAAAGACGCCCACGCCAAAAAAGGCATAGGTCCCATTAAAAGCAATGGAGGAAAAAACGGTTAACTACAAGGTTGACTTGGAAGAGGAGGAAGAATGGCAGCAGCAAGGTCAAGTGATAGAAAGATTGGCCAGGAACGCTATAACATACAAAACTGGTAAGCAGTATTAGAAACATGTGAATAATGTGTTAAAAGAAACAGGGTTGCAAGAAGTGGGGGAGATTACAATTTCCAAAATGTGTGACTTCCTGGAGAAAGCATTTGCACAGGGGAAAAGGAAAAGCTGGGCAGCAGCGCATTTGGCTGCGGTCGCATATACCTCGAAGGTGGCCGGGGTGACAGACCCAACATTTAGCCCACGGATAAAATATGCTATGAAGGGTTGGGCGAAATTGGAGGGAAGGAAACCAGACAGCAGGAGACCCTTGAATTTTGGGAAAGTGGTTAAACTGTTACAATTATTGCATAGCACATGTAGCCACAGTTATGAGACAATGCTGTTCAGGGCGGCTTTTGCGCTAGCGTATTATGGGGCTTTTAGGATTGGGGAGCTGGTAGCGCGCAACACAGTTGCAGGGGACGGGCTAGCGAGAAGTGATGTCAGCATAGGGTCCAAGGGCATGTCGATAATGCTGATGAAATCAAAAACAGACCAGATGGGGAAGGGAAGAACAATAGAGCTGAATTGCATTAAGGAAAGCGAGCATTGTCCCAGGTGCATCACCCAAAAATTTCTCGAGGTACGGCCGGAAGTCGGGGGACAACTACTGATACACAGGGACGGCAGAGCACTCAGCAGATACCAGTTCCAAGCAGTGCTAAAGAAAACTATAGCAAAAGCAGGGTGGGATGCAGCAGAGTTTGGGACCTTCTCTTTCAGAATAGGGGCAGCCACATCAGCATGGGCGGGAGGCCTGGGAGCGAAAGGCGTAAAGAAAATTGGGGGGTGGAGGTCACAATGCTTCAAAAGATATGTAAGAGAAAATTTGATATGATTCCTCTCCCATCCATCCATGCAGATACGAGCCTCTACAAGTCGGCATGGATAGTAGGCCATTCCTTTGTGACCCGGGGAGGCAGGTGGATCGAAGACTTACTTCAAAGAGGGTCTGCATTTTAAAAAGACAATAACATCCTGGTGGGGCCTCCCAGGAATGCATTGGGAGGACATTCACGATCGGCTATCGGACCTGATCGGGTCCAGGGACCCACCGGAGTACCTGGTAATCCACCTTCGTGGTAATGACCTGGTCAAAACAAATAGGGGTGAACTGATGCGCAACATGTGCGAGTCCCAAAGGGCTATAGCACACTGCTGGTGGAAAACCGAAATTTTTATGTCTGAGATAATTACCCGCAGAGTCTGGTACGGGGCGCACAGGAGGCAGGCCATTGAAACTGCACGAAAAAAGCTCAACAAGGCAGTAGAAAGGTACTGTAGGAGTATGGGGCTCCAGTTTATAAAGCATGGCTTGTCGCAGAACAACCCAGAGATGTTCCACCAGGACGGTGTACACCTATCCAACAAAGGGATGGGAATTTTTTCAGATAACATTTTTAGAGCCTTAGCAGAGCGAGGATGCAGATAGGGGCACTTTTTGGGGGGACCTGAGCGGCCGAGGCGACACCCACTCAGGTGTGGCGGCACGGGTCCAGGAACGGATGCCCCAGGGTAACTAAGACTAGCCGAGGAGAAGGCTGGGCATCTACACTCCCTGGACATGAAGTGCCCAAAAGCGAGTTGGTGTTATTTTTGGTTGTTATGATTATTGTTTGGTGTTATTCTCTGTAGAAAATAAACAAGCCTACGGCCTATAATTTTTCCACGAACAAAAACCCTGTCTGTACTATTATTTCTTTATCCTGGGTACTAGGGACTAGGAACAAGAGCGAAGGGGAGCCCACACTACTCAGCCTATGCCCCAGGCCCCGTGCGGTACAAAGTACAGCACGATAGAGGGCCTGGCGGGATAGGCGCGGGGTGGGGGAAACAAACGGCGCGAAATGCAAGGGGAGGGGCAGCCAAGCGGCGCCCCCACCCACGGCGTTGCCAAAGGAAGCACAACACAAATGGGGGAAAGGTGTGAGGAAAAAGCAACAGGGGGGCAGGAGGAAGTCCGGCCCCCCAGAGGTACAACAAAGGGCCAGGGGAGTGTAAGTACCCCAACGAAAAGCAGGTTAGGCACAACCAGGTAAGGAGCTCGCCTCATTCGGGTAAGCTCCCAGGGCCTGGAAAAGGGGGAGAAGGAAACGTTTTGCCACCCAACCCACCCAGCGGAAAAAGGCAAGGAGAGGAGAAAGAACAAGGAACAGGAACGCTGAGTACTTTCTTCGGTACACGGTTGAAGAAAGTCATAGGCAGCGGCACGTGTCCAGGAACGGATGTCCCAGGGTAACTAAGACTAGCCGAGGAGAAGGCTGGGCATCTACATCCCCTGGACACGAAGTGCCCAAAAGCGAGTTGGTGTTATTTTTGGTTGTTATGATTATTGTTTGGTGTTATTTTCTGTAGAAAATAAACAAGCCTACGGCCTATAATTTTTCCACAAACAAAAACCCTGTCTGTACTATTATTTCTTTATCCTGGGTGCTAGGGACTAGGAACAAGAGCGAAGGGGAGCCCACACTACTCAGCCTATCACCTGAGGGGAAGAGAAGGAGTTGCCTTCACTGCCGCATTAAGTAAATGAACTCCAGCCTGGAGAAAGAGAGAGAGAAGCGCTCTGGCCCACGATGGAGGCCTGCAGCCCACCCCCTCCTTGCAAGGATGTCTCCGAGTCTGGGGCTGTCACCAGGGCTGGCCTTAAGGGCAGCAGCGCCATGGGCGAATCAGCGCCCTCCCTCGCCCACCACGTGCCCCTGGTTAACAGGGGGTGGGGCGGAAGGGAGTGGGGCCAGGATGGGCCACTTTTTTTTTATGATTTTTTTTTTTACCTCCTTGCTCGGGCGAGGAGGTTAAATAGGGCGTGTTAGCACCCCATTGTCATTGAATGAGCCCGCCGAGGGTTCATTCAAAGACAATGAGGTGCCTGCCACGCCTTCTGCCACTATGCCAGCTCGGGGGAGCCCTTGAAGGACTCCCCCGAGCTGGCGTGGTGTGGGGGTAATGGCGCCTTTTCTTATGAAAAAAGTGCTCACGGAGGAGGGGCGCATTTAAATGCACCCGCCGCAGCGGGCACATTTTACAGTAAAAGGCCGCCTGCTGCGTCTTCACCCACAACACCAGCTCGGGGGAGCCTTGAAAGACTCCCCCGAGCTGGCGTGGTGGGGGCAAATGGCACCCTGGGGGCGTGGCGCCCCAGGCAGTCACCCGGCTCGCCCTCCCTAAGGCCGGCTTTGGCTGTCACCGACAGGGCCCAGATATCTGCATGTCCACAAGATCCCCCAATGTTCCTCACAAGAGCTGTGGAGGCACAGCATATGAGACCCCCGCCCCACCAGGTGCTACTTTGCCTGTTGGTGTCAGGGAGTGCCTGATCCCCCTATGCTCCTTTGAGAAACCAGAAGGTGTCTCACCCACTAGTCCTCAGGGATCTGTCATCCAGGCGGCCAAGACACGCCCATCGCTTTTGAATCCAGTTCCTGGGGGTGGACCATTGCAGGAGGATCACCTGGATGAGAGGTCTTCGGGGAGTGGAACACTAGATGGTGAGACACGGTATCCCGCTTCCCTGTAATACCTTTACCCCATCCTACCATGTTGAATACTTTGGAATTAAACCCCCCTTTTTCCCCCAACACAAACACTTTCCCACAGAGAAAGAGCTGTATGCCTGACACAGCCCAATACAATGGTCAGGCAAGGACAAGCAATTATGGATCATTACACACACCTGACTTCCATCATACTTCCCCAAATGGATGAAAGGTAGAGCATGAAAGCACACTCTAAGCAAGGCAAAGCACACGAGGAAGCAGCAATTCCAAGATGGCAGTTTACTACGAGGAGAAAGACGGTGAGACCAGAAAGGGTTCCAAGGAGGGATGTGCCATTGACCTTTTCAGACCGATACTTTCGTGAACCTTAGAAAACAAAAAACCTAAGACCTGGGACTCAAGCTGAAGAAACCTTTGTGGTGTGTCGAAGGTGTCTGGGGCTTGTTAGGCAGAATCCTGTGCAGTGCCCTTAGGGACCACTACACACAATTAAGACGACAGGTGGCAATACAAGTTTTACCTTTGGTACAAGCCTGTACTACTATGTCAGAGTGGTAGCAGTGGCGGAGCAGCCAGGCTTATCTCAAGAGTATATGAGCAGTAGCAGAGATTACACAAAGGGACCACAATTACTGTGACTCAAGCAAACACTGACTCAAGGTTTCAGGTAGAAAAATATAAGTACATTTATTTTTAAACCACATGTTATAAACACAACACTTCTATTAAACTTAAACAAAAACCACACGTCACATATACTACAACTAACCAATTCACTTTGTACAGTATGTCTCAAGGCAAGTACTCTGTGTTTGATTGAACCGGTGTTAGGAACAAAACACATTACCGCAAACACGATTGCGATCACTTTTTGTCAGTTCGGTCTACTAACTAAACGCGTATCCGTGACATGAAATGCTACTGGGGCAAAAACACACTTAGCACCTGAAATACCCAGAGGGAGTTGGAGGCAAAAATCACAGGCAATATTTTGGTTAGGCAGACAGAATCGAGAAACACTCAGAGACAGGAGTTCAAAAGACAAAGGGCCGGAGCCAGGGTCAAGTGGCACCGGGGGCCTGTTGCCGAAGATCACACAGTCAGACAGTTCACGATTCAACGTAGCCAAAAGTACTTCGATATTGTCAATGTTCGGAAGCAAAAGTTATAAGAAGGAGGGAAGACAAGGGCAAGCCTTGAAGATGAACAAAAGGGGTTCACCCAGTTTCCTCAAGCAGAACACAGTACCTTCTTCCAATGGTGCAGCTGGTGCCCTGGCAGTTGTACCTGTTGGTTTCCCGCAGACCCACGATTCGTGGAGCTTCATTGTGAAGGAGGATGTCTGAAGGGGGTCTGCACCACACAGGGATGAAGCCGGCAGAAGCGACAACGAATAAAAGGTGCGCTCCTTAAAACAGGAGAGGCTCTTCAAATGGCTATCCGGACCAGTACAGCAGTGTGCAGCGATTTCGACCAAGGAAGAGGATCCTCTGGCTGTGGAAGATGAGCTGGTTATCCCCACCAGGCTCAAGGGAACAAGACTCTGGACTGGATCTTCTCTTAGTCGTTGAAGGGTAGATAGCTCAGGACTGCAGCAGGGCTTCACCGCGACGGGATAGTTGCAGCAGCCATTGTTCTCTCCGCTTCTCTTCGGTTCCTTGTAGTTCCAGTGGCGACTCTCTGATTTCTAGCCCTAGAGACCTGCCTTTTATGCGCGAAACGCCCATTCACACAGCCTGGCTGTCAATCACCCAGCAGGGGGGTTGTCCAGCCTGGACTGTAACGCTCACCTGATTCTCGCAGAGGCGCCGGTCTTGACTGGGCGACTACCGTATCTTCAAAGGTGATGTGTAGCACCCGGTTGGCTCTTTGGGCTGGACCTCTGTGCACTGTATGCCTGACGTGTAGAGTAAGATGTCTGCAGATAGAAAATATGGGGTTAATGAACTGGGGTTATTGGGGTGTCCCTATCTCTTTCCTCTTCTCCTCTCCTGTAGACCCCCAAAGGTTAACGCTCTCACCTTAGGTAAGTGAATGCCGAGCTCTCCATCTGCCTCGGGGCAGAGTGCTGTAACCAGTTTCTTCACTGGATAGGTAGCGCAGGCCTCTTGACTTCAGAGGGCTGATGTCCGTCGTTTACTGCACGAACTGTAAGTTTCGAGTCATTCAAATGTCTTTAAAGTCTTTAGTAATGATGTCTCTTGTTTTGCAGGGTTCCGGCGATGGCGGATGACGGGCTGAAGTGAGTTGAAGATGGAGCCCGTGTGATGAATAGAAGCGCCTGGAAGCACGTAAGTAAGCGCTTGTTGCCTGCTTCACTATGCGCTCTAACTGTCTTTTTATTTTGCAGGTACGAGTTCGGAGCGGCTGCAGGGTGCCGGAATACCCACTGGATTAGATGTGGAAAGGAGTAATGGCACGTGAGTATTAAAGTTCCCCAATGTCTTTAAACGCACCTTGTTTTGTCTTTCAGATGCGGGATGCAGCGCCGAAAGCCTCCGGAGCGTGCAAAGAGTTGGTAAACTTGCCTTTCAGATGCCGGAATGCTAACCTGTTCTTTCTTGTCTTTATAGGTGTTGCTGAAGACTGGATTCAGGATGGTAAGCCTTTGCCTTTCAGATGCCGGAATGCTAACCTGTTCTTTCTTGTCTTTATAGGTGTTGCTGAAGACTGGATTCAGGATGGTAAGCCTTTTTCCTTAAGCCCAGGACCGGATGCAGAAGACACGATGAGCGTTCTGCTGCAGAGGTTGCAGAATAACGCAAAGCAAGATTCATCCACCGGGTGTGGTTTAAATAGCCTCCTGTAGTGCTTAGGTGTCTCCTTCCACAGCCACGCCTAAGTAAGAAAAGAGTTCCTGGTAAGAAAAGAGTTCCTGCCTTCCAGAAGAGTTCCAGTGTTCTGAATCTAGGGAGTGGCTCCAGCCCCACCCAACAGGAAAGGTAGTTCCAAACAGAAGAGGATCAGAGGCTCAACTGGCAGGCAAGTAAGCAGCATGGTCTGCTGAAGGTAAGTCCACCCAAGCATTATGAGCCCGGCGCTTCCAGCGCTGGGACTGGGCATATTTATGAGCCTGGTGCCACTGGCGCCAGGACTGGGTCCAAAAGGTCCCAATTGGGACTGGTTGGCACTCGGAACCTGGGTTATGGATCTGCTTCCAAGGGAGTTGGGAAAACCCTGACCTTTTGGAAGCAGAGATCATGACAGTACCCCCCCTCAAGGCCCCTCCCAAACCGGGCTTCTCCGGGGGTTTTGGCTTGTCAGGAAATGTTCGGTGAAATCTTTTGATTAGGCGAGGAGCGTGGACATATTCAGCAGGTTCCCAGGATCTCTCTTGGGGGCCGTAGCCTTTCCAGTCAATTAGGTAGAATAGTTTAGATTTGGAGATCTTGGAGTCCAGAATGCTTTTGACTTCAAACTCGAGTTCTCCATCCACTAGGATAGGTTTTGGAGATTTGGTTAGTCGGGTTTGAGGTTGCACGGGTTTTAATAGAGAGACGTGGAAGACCGGATGTATCTTCATGTGCGGGGGCAAGTCCAACTTGACCGCTACTGGGTTTACTATGGTAGTGATGGAATAGGGACCAAGGTATCTTGGGTTGAATGTGCGTGGCCCTTTTAGAGATAGATATTTGGTGGATAACCAGACTTGATCCCCTACTTGATAGTGAGGGGCTTCCTTCCGATGTTGATCTGCTCCTTTCTTGTATTGTTCTTTAGCCCTTTGAAGGTGAGAAACAGCTTCCTTAAAGGCTTGGGTGATTGTAGAATGCAGGTAGTCTACTGCTGGTGTTTCAAGATCTTGGAGGGGATCCAACTCCGAGGTTCGAGGGTGACTGCCGTACAAAAGAAAAAACGGGGTTTTCCCAGTTCCCGAATGGACAGAGTTATTGTAGGCATACTCGGCTATCCAAAGGATATCTTTCCAAGTTTTTTCAGTTTGTTGCAGCATGCAGCGTAAATACTGTTCCAGAGTTTGATTGGTCCTCTCGGTTTGTCCGTCGGTCTGAGGGTGGTGACTGGTCGATAGTCTCACATCAATTTGAGCCGACCGACAGCAACTTCGCCAAAAATGAGAAATAAATTGACTACCTCGATCCGAAATTAGAACCGAAGGAAAACCGTGCAGTCGGACGATGTTTTCGAGAAATTCTCGGGCCAGAGTTGCTGCTGTTGGCAAGCCTTTGAGCGGAATGAAATGCGCCATCTTGGAGAATAAGTCCACGATTACTAGAATCGTATTGTATCCGGAGCATGGAGGTAGATCGGTGATGAAGTCCATAGAAAGCGTATGCCAAGGGCGAGGTGGGATGTCAATAGGGCGTAAGAGGCCTGCTGGTCTTTCCTTTTGACTCTTGTTTTGGGCGCATACTCCACAGGACATTATAAAGTCTCTGATATCTTTTTTCCAAGACGGCCACCAGAAGTAGCGCTTGATCTTTTCTGAGGTCTTGGCTATACCGGGATGACCTTCCATTAAAGAGTCGTGATAACAAGAGATTACTTTTTTCTGTAAATCTGTGCTGGGTAGGTATAATCGTTCTTGGAAATACAATAAGTTGTCCTTTACTGCAAAGTCCTTTCCCTGCAGATGCCAATTCTGTATGTCTGCTGGAGTTACAAGTTGCCTGGCTTTATCCTTAACTTCCTCTATGGATTCTGTGGCGATTACACCCAGAATTCTTTGTTCGGGAATGATTGGTACAGGTTTAGGGTTGACCAAGTGTTCTTCCACTCCCATCCGAGAAAGGGCATCGGCTTTACCGTTCTTTGTACCAGGTCGATAGGTAATTATGAAGTCAAACTCGGCAAAGAATAATGCCCAACGGAGTTGTCTAGAGGATTGGGCTTTTGCGGTCTTCAAATATTGCAGGTTTCGGTGATCCGTAATCACAGTAACGGTGTGTCGGGCCCCCAGCAGATAATGCCGCCAAGCCTTAAAGGCAGACTTGATAGCCAGAAGTTCCTTGTCAGTAATCGTGTAATTGATTTCAGGAGGCGAGAATTTGCGGGACCAAAATGCCACGGGATGCAACTGATTGGTTACCGGGTCCTTTTGTGATAGAACTGCCCCCATGGCAAGGCTTGAAGCATCAGTTTCCACGATGTAGGGGAGTTCGGGGCGAGGGTGTTTTAAGATTGGTGCAGAGATAAATTTAGTCTTCAAATCCTGGAAAGCTTGTTCCGCCTCGGTAGACCATTCAAAACGTTTGTTTTTCTTTAACAAGGCAGTGATGGGCTGGACTATTCGAGAGAATTCGGGGATAAACCTGCGGTAAAAGTTAGCGAAGCCTAACATGCTTTGCACACCTTTTACGGAGGATGGTGATGGCCATTTGAGAACTGCATCGACCTTCTTTGAATCCATACGCACTCCGCCAGGTGATAATATGAATCCCAAGAATTCAACTTCAGTCACGTTGAAAACACATTTTTCCAACTTAGCGAAAAGTTTGTGTTGACGCAATCTTTCGAGGACCATTTTCACGTGTTTCCGATGTTCAGATTCCGATGAAGAATAAACGAGGATGTCGTCAATGTAAACAACAACACATACATCTATGAGCTCTCTGAGGACATCGTTCATAAAATATTGAAAGGCGGCCGGGGCATTGCAAAGTCCGAAGGGCATGACCTGATATTCAAATAGCCCATACTTGGTGCGGAAGGCCGTCTTCCATTCATCGCCCTCTTTTACTCGTACCAAGTGGTAAGCTCCTCTAAGATCCAGCTTTGTATATATGCATGCTTTTCTGACTTGGTCCAGGAGTTCAGGGATCAAAGGTAACGGATATCTATTCTTAACGGTGATCTGGTTCAGGGAGCGATAATCGATACAAGTTCTAAGGTCTCCTTCCTTTTTTGGAACGAAGAACAAAGCTGAAGAAGCAGGGGACTTGGAAGGACGAATAAACCCATTTGCCAGGTATTGATCCAGGTATTGTCGAAGGTGAAGGTTCTCAGGCTCGGTGAGGGCATAAATTCTACTACAAGGAGGAGTAGATCCAGGTATCAGGTCTATCTGGCAGTCATAAGACCTATGAGGAGGTAGAGAGTTAGCCTGATCCTTCCGGAAAACATCTTGGTATTCTAGGTATTCGGGAGGTAACTGGGGAGTCTCTGAAGAAATTGCGGCCAGTGCAACACCAGGTGGAGGGTGACAAGTAGAGACACATTCTGGAAACTGGACCGTTCTTGCTCGCCAATCGATCAGAGGATTGTGTTTCTCTAACCAAGGTATTCCTAGAATAATCTGAAACTGAGGGGCCTTGATCACATCGAACACGATCTTCTCATGGTGTCCATCTTGACTTACTAGCGTCACCTCTTGAGTGGTATGCGTTACTGGCCCGGAGGCTATCTCCGTACCATCCACCGTAGTAATGACGTCCTTTACAGCCTTGGGACAAAGAGTTAGATTCATCCTCAAAACCATTTCATGATCCACATAATTGCCGATGGCACCGCTGTCGACGTAAGCTTCAATTGCATGTAGTCGATCCGGATTATCAGGGCTAATGAGGACCATAGGTATCACGAAATGCGAGGTCACGGAACTGGTTTTCACGCTCGGCAAGAGGACCTCTATTCTTGTCGAGCGAGGTCGTTTCCCTGCTCAGAGTTGTTACTTTGGTAACTGCAGCTCCTACTGCCTTCTTGGCAGGTTTCACCGGACAGTCTCGAAGAAAATGCCCTGAGTTTCCGCAATATAGGCATAATTGCAACTGTTTCCTCCTTTCCCGCTCCCTTTGTGTTAGAGGACCTTTCAGACCCCCTATTTGCATGGGTTCCCCGGAGTCTACTCCTTTGGAAGGAGTTGGCGGTTTGGAAAATACTCGAGCATCAAACTTGGAACGATCGGCCTTCCTGTTCTGCAGCCTGTGATCTATTTGAACGACCAAGTCTATATAATCCGAACAGTCTTGTGGGGGATTCACTACTTGGGCTAAAACGTCTTTGAGCTCTCCACGTAGACCTCTATAAAACAGCGTAATCCTTTTGTCCTCAGGCCATTGAGTTTCCACTATTAGTCTATTGAAAGATGCAATATAAGCCAAAAGGTCTTGATTACCCTGTTGCAACGAAAGAAGCTCATTGTCCAAGGCCTGCCCCTGTGAATGTCTTGCGAACAGTTTTTTCCATACTAAGCTGAAAGGCTTGAAAATCATGGAGAACCGGATCATCTTGATTAACTAGAGGGATCGACCAGTCTGCCGCATTGCCACTAAGGTACGAAAGTACAAAAGCTACTTTTGCTTGATCAGTTGGAAAGGCTGCTGGCCGGCATAAGAAGTGCAACCGGCACTGATTGATAAATACTGCAAACCTCTTTGGGTCACCAGAAAATCGTTCGGGCGGAGCCAGAGGTACATTCCCAGGTAGGTTGATCTGCACTGGATTCATAGAGGATGTTGAAGGAAGATTTGCCCCTGATGCGGGTAACGGGGTCTGTCCGGCTTGTGACTGTAGCACTTGTCTAGCAAGATTGTCTGTTCTCTCCTTGGAAACAATTAGTTCCCTTCTTAGAGCATTCGTTTCCTGACGAGCTGCATGCACTTCTGCCCTTAGTTCCCCAAGTAACCGGGCTAGGGGGTCAGTATCCAAGGTTTCCATAGCGCCTGGGCGAGAGTTTTGCGGTAGGCTTTGCGTTCTGTAACGCTCACCTGATTCTCGCAGAGGCGCCGGTCTTGACTGGGCGACTACCGTATCTTCAAAGGTGATGTGTAGCACCCGGTTGGCTCTTTGGGCTGGACCTCTGTGCACTGTATGCCTGACGTGTAGAGTAAGATGTCTGCAGATAGAAAATATGGGGTTAATGAACTGGGGTTATTGGGGTGTCCCTATCTCTTTCCCCTTCTCCTCTCCTGTAGACCCCCAAAGGTTAACGCTCTCACCTTAGGTAAGTGAATGCCGAGCTCTCCATCTGCCTCGGGGCAGAGTGCTGTAACCAGTTTCTTCACTGGATAGGTAGCGCAGGCCTCTTGACTTCAGAGGGCTGCTGTCCGTCGTTTACTGCACGAACGGTAAGTTTCGAGTCATTCAAATGTCTTTAAAGTCTTTAGTAATGATGTCTCTTGTTTTGCAGGGTTCCGGCGATGGCGGATGACGGGCTGAAGTGAGTTGAAGATGGAGCCCGTGTGATGAATAGAAGCGCCTGGAAGCACGTAAGTAAGCGCTTGTTGCCTGCTTCACTATGCGCTCTAACTGTCTTTTTATTTTGCAGGTACGAGTTCGGAGCGGCTGCAGGGTGCCGGAATACCCACTGGATTAGATGTGGAAAGGAGTAATGGCACGTGAGTATTAAAGTTCCCCAATGTCTTTAAACGCACCTTGTTTTGTCTTTCAGATGCGGGATGCAGCGCCGAAGGCCTCCGGAGCGTGCGAAGAGTTGGTAAACTTGCCTTTCAGATGCCGGAATGCTAACCTGTTCTTTCTTGTCTTTATAGGTGTTGCTGAAGACTGGATTCAGGATGGTAAGCCTTTGCCTTTCAGATGCCGGAATGCTAACCTGTTCTTTCTTGTCTTTATAGGTGTTGCTGAAGACTGGATTCAGGATGGTAAGCCTTTTTCCTTAGGCCCAGGACCGGATGCAGAAGACACGATGAGCGTTCTGCTGCAGAGGTTGCAGAATAACGCAAAGCAAGATTCATCCACCGGGTGTGGTTTAAATAGCCTCCTGTAGTGCTTAGGTGTCTCCTTCCACAGCCACGCCTAAGTAAGAAAAGAGTTCCTGGTAAGAAAAGAGTTCCTGCCTTCCAGAAGAGTTCCAGTGTTCTGAATCTAGGGAGTGGCTCCAGCCCCACCCAACAGGAAAAGTAGTTCCAAACAGAAGAGGATCAGAGGCTCAACTGGCAGGCAAGTAAGCAGCATGGTCTGCTGAAGGTAAGTCCACCCAAGCATTATAAGCCCGGCGCTTCCAGCGCTGGGACTGGGCATATTTATGAGCCTGGTGCCACTGGCGCCAGGACTGGGTCCAAAAGGTCCCAATTGGGACTGGTTGGCACTCGGAACCTGGGTTATGGATCTGCTTCCAAGGGAGTTGGGAAAACCCTGACCTTTTGGAAGCAGAGATCATGACATGGACAACCACCTTCGCCAATCATGGTAAAGTGCGACTTGGGTTTCCTAGGATACCCTGTGCAGGGGGTGACTACACCCCTCCCCCACAATCAGCCCACCGAGACACCCAGGCACCTGGTGGAGGGCTTCTGAGCAGAAGCCCGCCAAAAGACGGTGAACAAAGAAGGTGAACCTAGTTTGTAGCGCAAAGTAAAAAACAAGAAGGACTTTAACAAAAAGAAATTGTAAATAAACCCAACCGGAGCCAAAAGAAAGACGATTTGGTCCAGCGGGTTTATGTTTGAGGCTAATATAATAGCCAAGAACAATACCACGTTTATCTAATATAATCGCGGTAGAAAAGTTAGGGTAGATACCACTGCCACCTGCCAAGTCTAAATGTTAAAAGAGCAAAACAATGCTCTAGGAGGTACAGATAAAAAGGGATATGAATTAACCCTTTCCACTACTCCATGGAAGATGGGGTGTACTGGATCTGTGGTAGATTGACTAAGTAAAGTTAATGGCAACTTTACCCTTTTCTGGGGGACTGTAGTCAGCCTCAGAAATGGAGTCAGGGGAAGTCTCAAAGACAACCCTGTGCCACGGCACTGAAGGTGCTGGGTGACACACAGAAAGAAGGGGGCTACTGAAGTGGTGTACTTCAGAGTCCACAATCATAAAAACAGAGAAATACACATGGCAAAACATTGGTAAGAGTGGGGGAAAAGCTCACACTCTTACCATGTGGAAAGGAAATAAACTCCAGAAGTCCAGCAAAGCTGCTGGGGGACTCACTAGGTGAGGGAAATTAGCCATAAATGAGAATTCTCCCTAACAGGGCTCTCCCGTGTTGATAACCAAGGCGGGGAGGAGAGTTTTCCACCGTGCCACTGTCCTTGGCTCCTACAACAAAGCAGCGCCAGTAAAGACAGCACAGCCGGTCAGTCAGAGAGACTGATACCAGAGTAGCCTGAGAAAGAACCAAGGTTGCAAGCGGTAACATTGTATGAAGAAATCTAAAGAGAACAGTGTGTGAAACGTATGTGATGAGCGATGCAAATATTATTGAAACCTAGAGGATTGATTGAATTTAGGAAGCCAAGAAAGATACCATAGACAGAGTGGTTCAGCACCACGTGGGTGCTCATCCGAAGGTCTCTGTTATGTATCCAACTGGTTGGCAATTGTGAGAAGGGAATTTTGAGATCGATGTGGACCTGCAACTGGTCAAGCTAAACCCTGTGCAGATTCAACATTTTTCGATAGTTTGATGCAAACTGAAATTGGTACGAGCCTGGATGAGGGAGACTAATTGTATAAGAGGAAGGATCTGAACCAGGATGAGGGGGATCTGCTGTGAACCGTGAGTCACCCGAGAAAGATTATTCTCTGAATGTTGCAAAAGGGTATCTGAGCCCAGAAGAGGAGGATCCGGGGTGAGTGTGGATCACCTGAAAAATAATATTCTCTGAACATTGCAAAGGGGGATCTGAGCCCGGAAGAGGGGAATCTAAAGTAACGAGCAATGCAAAAAGGGATCTGAGCCTGGCTGAGGGGGAACCAGGGTGAAGAGTAAATCATCTGAATTGAATACTTGAGAAAGGAAAATAACTTGGTGTTTAATTTTGACACATCAGGCCCTCTGAATCAAGAGACTTGGGCACAGAAGGCCCCAATGCTGGTAATGGAACTGTATCCTCGTGCTGAAAAAATCCAGAGTGTGTGCTTTTCTCAAATGAACAGCCTTGTTGTGTGCTGAAAACGTGGGGAAGGGCGATCAATGGCCTGAACATCCTGACATATCAGTTTGTGAACACTTCTTTCTTTTTCATGAATCTACCCCACGTTATTTGTATTTAGCGGTAAGGATTGGCAATAATATTTTTTTAGTATAGGCCCTTTTATTTTGACAAGACTCCACTGAGACTGCATTATTATTATTTGATGGTCGTAGCTTGCTCCCATCTGTAGATTTAGGATTAGATAGCCATTTATGACACCCTTGTTGAAGTTCAATAAACACCCTTCGACTGTGGTCACCATTTTGTTGTGGATCACAATGGAATCTACAGATGTTATCAGCTTTGGGTATTTCTCCTAGTCGTGCCAGAATTTCTCTGGTTTTGTGTAGATTGAGGTGGAAGCGTAAGAATGCATGCCTGTAAGCTGGAATGGAGAATTTTAGAAGATACCCTTCTGTGTGATGCAGTTTTTTCTCAATAAAAGGACTGGCTTTGTATGATTTATATGTTCTGCATAATTCGATGGTTCGTTTACAGTCTTGCTGATGTAGCCTCTTTTTAGCTCGTATCGGATCACATAGTAGCAGTTCTTCCAAAATGTCAGCTGTTATTAATATTAATAATGACTGGGATTGTTCTCTCCATTTTGCTGCAAAAGAATGTTCAGAGTTGTTAATCTAGTTAGCTAATGTAGTAAGGAGTGCCTTGGACTCATGTTGTTCAAGAAATTTTCTATGTAGAGAGCAAACTTTCCAAGTATACATAACAAACAATGATGGTAGGCCAAGCTTGAATCTAAGAATAGCCATACGCTGAGAGCTTGGTAGGGTTCATTGCTTCGTTTCTATCTATGTGACCTGGATTCAGACTCGGATGCAGCATCTGAACATACACCCTGATTTGTTTTATCTGCTTATCGTGCCAGTGATGTTTTTTGAATTTACAATTTGGATACTGTGACGTCTCACTTTTGAATGCTCCCTCTCTGTATACTAATGGTACTGTATAAATTATTGTTGTGCTTGTGAACTGCTCTCTTAATAAAAATATGTTTTAAAAAAAAAAAAAGCCACATCTCTAATAAAGCCCTTCTATCTTGGTCCAATACGATTCAGGTCTAAGTGGCTTTGTTTCAGCTCTATATCCTCCTTATTGGTACACCATCTCCATCCTTTCGTCTCACTCTCTGGTTGGCCTCCCTTGGTCCTCCTCCTAACCCCACCTGCGTGGCTAAGAACCTCAGGGTTATCTTTGACTCTACACTTTCCTTCTTCGCACACATCTCTGACGTCGCCAAAAAGTCCACCTTTTTACTGCACCTCCTCAGAGGTACTCTGCCTTTCCTCTCCTTCCCTCAAAAAGCTCACTGTCTCCCAAGCTCTGGTTCTTTCCAGACTGGATTACTGTACAGCCTCTTTCAAAATCGACCTGCCTCCACTCTCCGCCCTGTACAACTAATCCAGAACAGGACTGCGAGACTTGTCCTTGGCCTCAAGCACTGGGATCGTATCTCTCCAGCCCTGAAATCCCTTAATTGGCTACCAGTGGATGCAAGGATTACATTTAAAACCTTCTGCATTGTCCACAAAGCTTTCTGGGGCCTGGGTCCAAAATACATTCAACTACCCCTCCGTAAATACCTCCCATCTCAAGCCTGTTGCGCCTTTTCCTCTAACTTCCTCAGGGTTAGTCGCTTTGCAAAGAAACAAGCTGGGGGTATATCTCTTTCTTCGGCTGGTGCCTCCCTTTGGAACAGCCTTGCAGCCACCTTGAAACTTGAGGAAAACCATCTCCGGTTCTGGAAGCATCTCAAGTCCTTCCTCTTTGCCTCTCCCGTTGACCCCCTTCTCCACTGTTGATCTGTTTCTTCTCTTGGCATCGTGCACCTGGCCACCCTCTGTTCATTCGGGCCCAGGTACCTGCTCACTCTGCCTCCCTCCTGCACTTTCTCCAGGCCACCCTCTGCACTAGAGTTCTTCTGTATCTGTACCAATACAGTCCCGCTCCCACTTTCTTTTGCACTTATCAGATTGACCTTATCTGACTAACTTTCACCTGCCACTTGCTGGCTGCACTATCATGGTTCATCACCCTTATTTAGTTTTATTTTATTTAATATTTATTTTATGTTTTCTCTCCTCTGCTCCACACTTTCCACTCCCCCCCCCATGTACTTTCCTCCTTTTCCCTTTTCCAGGTACTTGCACTTTCTTAAATATCACTGGGCCTATTAAGATTGCTGTTTTTTTTGTCCTCCCTTGTTCCCATCCCTTTTTGCCTGGCTGCGCTCTGAAACACTTGTGTATGAGTGCAATATAATTAAAATATCATTTCATTTCATGTAAAATGTTAACTGATGAATGTGAAAACTTTCCATATTTTGTATGGATTATCCTTGCTTGCGAAATCGCAATTGTTAGTTTGGTCCGAAGTGCTCCAAGATAGGGTTGGTCTGTAGTGTGGTTGTTAATATTGATTCCTAGAGACTTGTATTCATTGACAATTTCAAGCGCTTGTTTATTTAACAACCATTTTGTTGTAATCTTTCCTGATTTTGTTGGATTGCAGTGTAGTATTTTGGACATTAATTTCAAGATGGTTCATGTTGGTGTAGGTCTCCAGGGCATTAAGTACATTTTGCAAGTCTTTCAGTGTTTTTGAGAGAAGGACGAGATCATCCGTGTAGAATATCCATGCTGCTAAAGATGTTCCTAGGCACGGGGGTTCAGAAATTACATGTCTCAGAGAGTCTTTCACATATCTCCTATAAAAAAGTTAGAGAGCTGATGCCAACACACAACCTGGTTTAAGGCCTTGGTAGGTGTTAATTGGATCTGAGAGTTTTCCGTCCTGCGTAAGTCTTCTTTGAATGGATGTATTTGAATGAAATTGGTAGATTAAGTTCAGAAGGGTGTTCGGGCAACTTGCTTCTTTGAGTTTGGTCATCAATTTGTTCCTGGAAATGGAGTAAAAGACAGATTTGAAGTCTATATAAGCCATATAGATTGGTTGCTAGGTGGTTGTAATTTGCATTTGTATTGCTGTTATTGTCATCAAGTTGATGACAGTGCCTAGCCCTGGTAGAAACCCAGTCTGATGGGGATCTTGCAGGCTGTTGTTTCGTGTCCAAAGGTTCAAATCTCTCAGGATGAGTCGAGCGAATAGTTTGCCCGGAACATCCAATAAGGTTATTGGATGGCAATTGCTGGCCAGCTGCCTATTGCCATCACTGAAGATTGGTACAATCAGCGATTTGCGGCAAGATGCAGGTATGTTCTTGGTGGAAATTACATCTAGAAAGACTTTATACTGTATTTTTGCCCACTGGTCAGGTTGATTTCTAAGAATGTAGTTAATCAGTCTGTCTGGTCCTGGTGCTCTAGAGGAGCTCAATTTCAAGATCTAGTCCTTTATATCTTCTAGATCGAGTTTCAGTGGGACTGTGACTTCTGATACTGACTCACTTTTAAACTCATCTGGTTCAATTGAGGCATAAAGATTTGAAAAGTGCGATGGCCATTCTGTTTCAGAAGCTGCATTTAATTGAAGAGGAGCTTGTGTATTGTAAGTTGCTTCGTTGATCAATTGCCAAATGTCTCTTGAGTTTTTGTGAGGCTATGGTCTTTAATATCACTTCACTATCTTTCTGATACATTAGTGCTTTCCGCCCTTTTTGCCAATTTTTATATTTGGACTTAATTTGTTTAATTTTGTCCAACCGATCCTTCAGGGGCAAATTTCCAGTTAGCCTTATTGCTTTACGAAGGATTTTTTTTGTTCCCAGACTTCTGAATTGTTTGTATGTTTATGTTTAAAATTTGGTCTGTTTGTTTTTATGGAAACTTCTTTGAATAATTGCAGAGCAGCAATATAGTAACTACCTGTGTCAGTCAGGGATGCCGATTTGGTTGTTATGATCTTATCCAGGTTTGCCAGTTGGTTGGTAGTCCAGTGCAACTGATTACGTCCTCCTGTTACGATTACTTTAGTGCTGTATCTGAGATTATCATTGACAGATGAGGGTCATTGCCATCGCCAGGTTAGTATTAGTTGAACATGATCACTGGCATTTTGATGTTTAACTTGGAAGGTATCCACATTGGAAAAGAATGATCTATCTGTGTAGATATAATCTATGATAGCATGTTGGTTGAGTCTCCTCCACGTGCTGGATGGTGGTATGTCACTCCCCATTGCTCCATTTAACATTATCAATTGTCTATTGGCCATTAAAGAGTTCCATCACTTGATTGTAGGCGAGTGATTTATCTTGGACTTTGTTAAACAATGTATGTTTAAGTCGCTGGCTACTATTGTTGTTGAAATGGTGGAGTCTAGTATGATCAAGTCTAAGAGGGCTTCAGAATCTTGAAAGAAAATGTCTGTTGACATCGCTGTGTGGTTACAATAGACATTTACTAAAGCAAAGATTTTAGAGTATGTGGCGATTTTCATAAATTGAAGGTATTTGTTTGGTTCCTCCCATTTCTGAAGCTTACATCCCGTAGAGAGTTTAGTGACTCATCAGTCCGGCCATTGGTCTCCCTTTAGCTTGAGTTATTGCTGGCAATAGTAGGACAGTGAAGTCATCCCATGCTGGCGTTTCTGTCAGCCATGCCTCTTGTAATACTATGATGTCATATTGTTCTAGGCCGTTCAATTGGGAGTTTACTAAATGACCATGTCCTCGAGTGTTCCAGCTAACTAGGTGAAAGCATTTATACTGTTGGTCTGTTAGTTGCTATGCTTCTAAATAAGATGTCACAAGTCTCTCCCCTTCTCACCTGTCTTTCCTGTTTGCTTGCGACCTTCTTTTGTGACTTCCTCTGCACGGTCCGGGATTCATATAAGCCCGCGCGCGGGTCTTCGGATTCCAGAGTGTTTCGTTCAGATTGTCCAGGACGGAACCAGGAAGGAACAATGTCTGCGCACGGAGGCACGGAAACTGTGGCTCGAGCACGGGCAAAAATCCAGGAAAGTTCGGTAAGTTTGAGGGATGAAAGGAAAGGAGGAGGAATCAAGGAACCGGGAATAGAGAGATCAGGAAAATAGCTCTGAGCGAACTCCGGCAGCACACATCCAGCTACGGCAAGCAGTAGCGTCGAGACGCGGGGGGCGTGTCTGTTTTGTAGAACGTAATGCAGAGACTGGCAAGCAGCGTTCCGCATCAAGCGGCCATGTTGGAAGGATTACTGAGTTCAATCCCCTTTGTGTCAAGGACCGCGACGTCCAGAAGGAACACAGGCGGCGGTTCATGACACAAGATAAGTTTTGTTTGGAATAGCTTTCTTTGATCAATTAATGTGTTTGTTGGCGGTCATATACAGGCTTTTGCATCAATGTCATTTTTACGTTAGGTCTTAGCATGTCCTCGGGATTTCCTATGGTTGTGATTTTGATGTTAGATCTCAATATGTCATAAACAAATTGACGGTTGTCTGTGTTTTAGTCTGTCTTTTCCGTATTGTCACACTGATGGATGATGTCAAATCCAAGTTTATGAAGGGCCTGCTTGACCAGCCATTTTGCATTTAGTACTATGCCAGACTGAATCCATAGTCTGCCAGCTGATAAGTCGGATTCGTGGAGAAATTCAACTTGGTTTATGTCCGTAGTTGTTAAATCTTCAAGACTTGGCACATCACTGAATATGCTTAGTATGGACGTTCTGTTGAGGTTGTACATGGGATAAGGCCCAGGTCTGCATTGAATAATTATACTGTGACAATAATTATACTGTGACAAAATGCATTTGTTCTATAATTCATATTTGATTTATTGAATTGTGATGCATGCTTGGGTTCCAAGTGCTGTTTCTTCACTTGTTGAGGCGTTTTTGTTATTTGAGTAATGACCTCTTGATGAATTTGAGATTTAATAATTCCATGAGTCTGTTGCGAATTGTGAAAATGTTGGGCAACTGATTTTGCTATTTCGGTTCTCCGTTGTTCCAGGGTTTGAAAGGGTGCTTCCTTGTGTGGAATGCTCTGTTCAAAGGGTTTTCAACAGGGGTCCTGCTTTTTAGGCTCCTGTTTACTCCTGAAATGTGAAGTTTTTAGTTTTTGAACTTCAATTTCTTGTAGAAGGAAATTGCCAGTGGCAATCTTCAGTGGTTTGGTAGTCTTATTTGTATGCTTTAGACCATGCAATTTTCGTATATATTTCTTTGTGATTGCCATACTGACATTTAGTAAACTATTTTTAGGTTTTATCAATAATTTCATGAATTGCTTTGATGCAGCGTGATTATGGAGTGGCGTTGTCTTAACATTCTTGCTTTTCTTTTTTTTGGTTTTTATTCTCATCTTTTTTTATTCTGCTCTTGGTTTTACTAAAAAACACATTGTCCGTTTTCTTTATTTCCTCTTGCTTATTTGTATTGACATGCCGTTCAGCCAATGAATGATCTGGTGGGGTTGGCAATGCATGATTGGGAGTACATGCTGAGGTCATGTGCACCTCTTTATTTGATAGAGGTGGTGTGGGAGATTGCTTGATTTCAGTCATGACTAGTGTGTGTATTTTGATGTTACTGCTTTGTTTGTGAGTTTCAGGAAGTCTTGATGAAACGCCTTTTCTAGCAAGATGGTGTGTGCGTGTATTTTTGTGTCCATCACCTCATAATGTTTTGTGAGGGATTGAAGGGTTAAATTCATTGCTGTTAATGTTACTTCCAAAAGAGTTGTTAGGGGCGATGAAGATGTTAAATGTTAAAGGTATTTGTACCGCGCACGTCACCAACGGAATTGGTCCCCAGGCGCTCTGGCGGGTCTGTAAACGATAAGGTGGGATGGGTTAGTAAGGTGAAGAGGGAGTAGGATAGTGAGAGGAGTGGTGTTCTGTTGGCAGCTTCAACTCAGTATACACCGGGTGCTGAGCTTTGGTGCAGGTATTGGATCGGTGTCAGTCCGCGTGTGCTGTTGGTGCGGTTTATGTGTTGTTGCAGTGTGTGAGAAGTGCGTGCGGCTTGTTGTGCGAGAGATGGTTGTGTGAGTTTTTTGAGTGAGTTAAGTATGCAGAGAGTTTGAGCTTTTATTGGTTAGTGGGTTACCTGACATTTAGCATGCTAACATTCACAGTTTTGTCTAAGTGTAGCATTTGCTGACCTTCACAATCCTATCTAGATGCAACGCAGGCTAATGTTCAGAATTGTAAGTGTGGCAGATGCTAACATTCAAAATCCTATCTAGATGCGATGCAGGCTAATGTTCACAATTCTATCTGAGTGTGGGCATGCTAACATTCAAGTTTCACCTAAATGCAGGCATGCCAACATTCACAATCTTATCTAGATGCAACGCAGGCTAATGTTCACAATGCTATCTAAGTGTGGCACATGCTAACATTCACAATCTTATCTAGACTCGACGCAGGCTAATGTTCACAATTCTATCTAGGTGCGGGCATGCTAACATTCACAATCTTATCTAGATGCTTGAATTTTTAGTACTTGTGTCCTGCTGATGCTTCCTTGAAGAGGGCTGATTAAAGGACAGAGACAAAACTGAGTTTTGTATAGATGGATCACGATAGATTTGAGTGTGTTTTTGAGCTCAAGTGGTGAGTCACAGGTTTCGACATTTGAGGCAAGGTGAGCAGTGCACGCAGGGAAGTAATATGCTTGTTGGCAGTTGAACTGATTTTTCCTGACTCTCTAGTTTTGTATGCAGCTTCCATGCCGCTTTTTGATGGTGGACTTATTTTAATGAGATCATCTGATCAGCAACATCTCATCTGCATGTATCTGAGCTGCTATCACGGTTTCTTGACGTGGCTGCGAGTCAATCACTCCATCTTGATTGATGTTTGTTTGTCCCAATATTATGCAGAGTTTCGGATCCTGCACAAGCATTTCCATAATGCAGTCACTAGGGCCATTGGTGAGCAATATGGGAGCCAGCGTTATTAAGTCAATCACTGTATCAGTGTGAGGTGACGGTTGTTCTACCTCACTTTGATTTATCGTCAATGGAGCGGCAGTCATGATACTTCCCACGATTGATTGGTTGCCTTTTACTAGACCAGCCGGGTAGAAGGTCCATATTTCTGTGTTAAGTGAAATAACTCGCACCCGTGTACGCAATGCACAAATGGTCTTTGAAGCGGTTGTGTGATCGGTTTTGAGCAGTGTCCATTTTAAGCGTTCTACTAGCCCTAGCGTTTCGATTTTTCACGCCATACCGGTTTTTAAGGTATATATGTTGGCCGGATTTTCAAGGTTGTTAGTATGGAGAAAGAATTGTATACAATGACACACAGTTACGGATGCAATTGTTAGCGTGGTTGTTGCTGGGGGAGCTTTGCGCACAAAATAATTCAGTGGATACTGATTCCGCAGGAAAGACACAAAATGTTTTGATGACGCTTAACAATTTAGGAGCAGGTTTGTATCATACCTTAAGTCCGCACATCCCAAACCGCCACAACAGCACTTACTAACAGCACTTACGTGCAAATTCACTTGTGCTCCGAATGTATGGCGGAATGGGCGAAATGGGCAAGGCTTAGCTCCGTTAGTATGTAGGTGGTGTAATTCACTGCAGGGTTTGTAGAAAAAGCAAAAAGATCCAGTACCCACAACAGCACTTACTAAAGCACTTGCTTGAATGCACGAGTTTATGAAAAAAGAAAGACGTGTTAAAAAATGATATGTCA
Organism: Ambystoma mexicanum; assembly: GCF_040938575.1. Classification (NCBI taxonomy): domain Eukaryota; kingdom Metazoa; phylum Chordata; class Amphibia; order Caudata; family Ambystomatidae; genus Ambystoma; species Ambystoma mexicanum. Next base: position 229,825,020 of record NC_090931.1, on the reverse strand, counting down.
GGATGTTCAGGCGGTTGGATTCCATCCCCATGTTTTCAGCACAGGACAAGGCGGTTCACTCCAGAGTAGCACAGTTTCTGGCTTCCCTAGCACGAGGATACAGTTTGATCATTAGCATCAGGACCTTCTGTTCGCAAGGCTCTTTGTTTCTCAAATTCTCTTCATTCAGAGGGCCTGATACAATAAAAATAAAACGAGTTATTTTCCTCTTTGGATTTTCACGAATATTCACTTATAGGTGATTCATTATTCACCCGGATCTCCCTCAAACGATTCTCCCCGCCTTGACTATCGATGTGGTGTGTGGAAGTGTGATGGAAGTTAGGTGTGTGCAATGATCAGTAATTGCCTGACCCTGCCTTACCATTGTATTGGGACATATCAGCTATACGGCTCGGGTGTTAGTCTGTTTTCTCTCACAGTGAGTTGTCCGTGAGAAAGTGTTAGTGTCGGAAAAGGTGGGGGGGGTGGAGCCCCTACATATCCTACCTGGTAGGATGGGGTAAAGGTGTTACAGGGAAGAGGATACCGTGTCTCGCCATCCAGTGTCTCACTTCTTCTCCCCAAAGAGCCCTCATCCGGGTGATCCTCTCGCATTGGTCCACCCCCAGGAACTGGATCCAAAGCGATGGCTGTGTCCTGGCCACCTAGATTACAGATCCCCGGAGACTAGTGGGCTGTCAGACTTCGGCTCCACCTCCCCCTTCTCCTCACCTGAATCTTCTGATATTGAGTCCTTTACCGTAGTCCAGATTCGGGGACGTTCCTTCTTCTTGGTAGAGATAAGATCCTTAGGTGTTCTAACCTTCTTATCGTGCAAGTAAGGTCTGGCCCCTCCGGAGGCCACCGTGGCAGAAGTGGAAACCTGCCGTGGGGGGCTCCCAGTGGGCCAGCCTCGGTGCCCAAGGGAAAAAGCCGGAACGGCAGAAAAAACCCTTGAATGAAGATCTGCAGGCAAGGTGAGGAGTGGTTCCTAAGGCCAGGTATAAGGCAGGTTCTCCCAGGATGAGATGATGAAGATTCAGGAATGATGGATTGAAAGGCTAGAGCTTTCTCCAAAGTCAGGGCACTGCAGAATGCCGAGAGTGTCAGATGCTTCGGACACCGAAGCAGATAGGAGCCGCAAGTAGTATAATGTACAGGAAGGCAGAGCGAAGAACAGAGTGCGGAGGGATTAGCAGGCGGAGAAAAAGTAAGGTAAGCAAGAAGCTGAACACGATAAGGATAGCGAGCGGAGAAAAAGGAATCAGAAAGGCAGAGCGAGGAGCTGAGTGCAAAGGGATTCGCAAGCGGAGAAAAAGTAAACAGGAAGGTAAGCAAGAAGCGGAATGCGAAAAGGACCGCGAGCGGAGAAAAAGGAATCAGAAAGGCAGAGCGAGGAGCTGAGTGCGAAGGGATTCGCAAGCGGAGAAAAAGTAAACAGGAAGGTAAGCAAGAAGCGGAATGCGAAAAGGATCGCGAGCGGTGAAAAAGGAATCAGAAAGGCAGAGCGAGGATCTGAGTGCGAAGGGATTCGCAAGCGGAGAAAAAGTAAACAGGAAGGTAAGCAAGAAGCGGAATGCGAAAAGGATCGCGAGCGGAGAAAAAGGAATCAGAAAGGCAGAGCGAGGAGCTGAGTGCAAAGGGATTCGCAAGCAGAGAAAAAGTAAACAGGAAGGTAAGCAAGAAGCGGAGCCCGAAAAGGGTTCGCGAGCGAGAAAGGAAGAACACAGATAGTCGGTTACGAAAAACCACATAGAACTAGAACACAGAGCGGACAGAAAGGGGAGAGGGACACAGGAGAAAAATAACAAGCTCACGCCGAAAACGAGAGCGAGGAGGATACTTGGAAGAAAGTTACGAGCTACTCTGAGCGCTGGTAGAAGTGTAAGCAATACACAGATACAACGCGCCGAGCTGGAGGCGGGGCCTAGATTTATAGTGGAGGCAGCCATGTTGGGTGAGGACTAGAGCGTCCATCGATCCCACAGCTTCCACCCTCGATTCCTGACAGTATACCCCCTCTTCCTTGGGGGTCCCCCCGGTTTGCCTGGCTGAAAACGATGGAACCTTTTCACAAGATGAGGAGCATGTATGTGGTAGTCAGGCTCCCAGGTTCTCTCCTCCTTAGGATAGCCCCTCCAATGTACCAGGTACTGTAACCTGCCCTTACGATACCTGGAATCGATCAAACGAGCCACCTCGTACTCGTCCGGGGCAGGATCAACCTTAGGGCGTCCCTTATGAACAGGCCTCTGAAATGGGTCTTCCTTGTAGGCCTTGAGAAGAGAAGTGTGAAAGACAGGGTGAATCATCTTGAGGGAATCCGGAAGTTTAAGTTTGAAAGCCACCGGATTGATCTGTTGAACAATGGGAAAGGGTCCTAGAAATCTAGAAGAAAACTTCCCCTTGTGAACCCATCTGGGAAGAAATCTGGTTGACAGCCATACCAATTGTCCCACCTTCCAGTCGGGGTTAGAGCGTCTGCTCCTGTCTGCCCACTTCTTCTGGGCATCCTGGCTGGCAAGATGAGCTTTCTTGGCTGTCTCCTGCACCTCGTGCAGATCTCTGAGAGCCTCATCTAAGGCCGGAACCTTGGTCGATCGTGTGTTAACCCAGGGTAGATAGTGTGGGTTGAAACCGTATGTACAAAAGAACGGACTCATCTGCATGGTGGTGTGAATTGCATTGTTATAAGCAAACTCTGCCTGGGAGAGAAATTCAAACCACCTTTCTTGCTGTGGACTACAGAAGCACCTAAGGTACTGTTCCAAGCTGGCATTGAGTCTTTCCGTTTGGCCGTTGCTTTGGGGGTGATAACCCGAGGAGAGAGCCCTATGGATTCCCAGAACCCGACAGAGAGTGGCCCAGAATCTTGAGGTGAATTGGGAACCACGATCAGAGACTATAGTCCTAGGCAAACCATGCAGGCGGACTACGTCACAGAGGAAGACAGCAGCTGTCTCAGAAGCCGAAGGCAGTTGCTGAAAGGCTGAAAAGTGTGCCAACTTGCTGTAGGAGTCACAAGTGACCATAATTACAGTCATACCAGAAGACACCGGAAGATCCACAATGTAATCCATGGAAATATGTTCCCAGGGGCGATTAGCTAGAGGAGGCTGTTGCAACAACCCTATTGGCCTACCCGTCTGATATTTGTTTGCAGCACAAACAGAGCAAGTAGACACGTATTGACTCACGTCCTTTCTTAGCGTTGGCCACCAGAAACCCCTACTTATTAAGTCATATGTCTTTCTGATGCCAGGATGACCTGTCAAGGGCAAGTCATGGCACCAGGAAAGAACCATTCTTTGAAGCTTCTTGGTGGGAACATAGAGCGCCTCCTCATGGTAATACAATCCATCCTTCCCTTTGGTGGTAGTATGCGCGAGCTCTGGGCAACTTTGATACAGGGGTATAAACTGCTTGAGAAAAGTGGTCGTGGAGGCCAAAATCCTGAGCTTGGGGAGAACAAAGTCATTTCCTTGATATAATTCTGATACTTCCCCCTTACTTCGGGATAAGGCATCAGCCTTCTTGTTCTCCGTCCCAGGAATGTAAGTTTTCACAAAGTCATACTGTAGAAAGAAATAGGCCCATCGGGCATGATGGGCATTGGTGCATTCCATCTGCTGGAGTACCCTGAGATTTCTGTGATCGGTGCGAATCAAGAAGCTATGAGCAGCTCCCTGTAGGAGATGACGCCATTCCTGACAAGCTAGCTTGATGGCTAGTAGCTCTCTTTCCAATACGGAATAGTTCTGTTTGCTACATGTTAAGGTCTTGGAAAAATAAGCTACAGGATGCTCAAGATCGTCCTCGAATTTTTGGAGGAGAATGGCTCCCACTGCTCCAATGGAGGCGTCAGTCTCCATGATGAATCGTCTTGTCTGGTCAGGTTGGATCAGGATGGGAGCCGTGGAGAATCTTTCTTTAAGGAGTTGGAAAGCCTTCTGAGGTTCTCCTTCAAAAGAAAACCGTACTCCCTTCTTAAGTAGAGAGGTCAAGGGGAGCACAGTTTGTGAGAAGTTGGGGATGAAACGCCGATAAAAATTAGCTAAACCCAGAAAACTGTAGCTCCTTTATGTTTCCGGGTTCCTTCCAATCGTGAATGGCCTTAACCTTTCTTGGGTCCATTTCGATCCCTTCATGCGAAAGGATGAACCCAAGGTAGGATACAGAAGTGGCTTCAAACTGACATTTTTCGGGCTTGACCAACAACCGATGGATAAGGAGTCTTTTCAACACCTTCTTGACCTGTGCTCTGTGTTCATCAAGAGATTTGGGGTAGACGAGGATATCGTCTAGGTAGACCACCACGGATAGGTATAACATGTCAGCAAACACCTTGTCCATATACCTCTGGAAAACTGCCGGAGCATTGACAAGACCGAACGGCATGACTCTATACTCGTACAAGTCGTCAATGGAGCGGCAGTCATGATACTTCCCACGATTGATTGGTTGCCTTTTACTAGACCAGCCGGGTAGAAGGTCCATATTTCTGTGTTAAGTGAAATAACTCGCACCCGTGTACGCGATGCACAAATGGTCTTTGAAGCGGTTGTGTGATCGGTTTTGAGCAGTGTCCATTTTAAGCGTTCTACTAGCCCTAGCGTTTCGATTTTTCACGCCATACCGGTTTTTAAGGTATATATGTTGGCCGGATTTTCAAGGTTGTTAGTATGGAGAAAGAATTGTATACAATGACACACAGTTACGGATGCAATTGTTAGCGTGGTTGTTGCTGGGGGAGCTGTGCGCACAAAATAATTCAGGAAGGTAAGCAAGAAGCGGAATGCGAAAAGGATCGCGAGCGGAGAAAAAGGAATCAGAAAGGCAGAGCGAGGAGCTGAGTGCAAAGGGATTCGCAAGCAGAGAAAAAGTAAACAGGAAGGTAAGCAAGAAGTGGAGCCCGAAAAGGGTTCGCGAGCGAGAAAGGAAGAACACAGATAGTCGGTTACGAAAAACCACATAGAACTAGAACACAGAGCGGACAGAAAGGGGAGAGGGACACAGGAGAAAAATAACAAGCTCACGCCGAAAACGAGAGCGAGGAGGATACTTGGAAGAAAGTTACGAGCTACTCTGAGCGCTGGTAGAAGTGTAAGCAATACACAGATACAACGCGCCGAGCTGGAGGCGGGGCCTAGATTTATAGTGGAGGCAGCCATGTTGGGTGAGGACTAGAGCGTCCATCGATCCCACAGCTTCCACCCTCGATTCCTGACAGTATACCCCCTCTTCCTTGGGGGTCCCCCCGGTTTGCCTGGCTGAAAACGATGGAACCTTTTCACAAGATGAGGAGCATGTATGTGGTAGTCAGGCTCCCAGGTTCTCTCCTCCTTAGGATAGCCCCTCCAATGTACCAGGTACTGTAACCTGCCCTTACGATACCTGGAATCGATCAAACGAGCCACCTCGTACTCGTCCGGGGCAGGATCAACCTTAGGGCGTCCCTTATGAACAGGCCTCTGAAATGGGTCTTCCTTGTAGGCCTTGAGAACAGAAGTGTGAAAGACAGGGTGAATCATCTTGAGGGAATCCGGAAGTTTAAGTTTGAAAGCCACCGGATTGATCTGTTGAACAATGGGAAAGGGTCCTGGAAATCTAGAAGAAAACTTCCCCTTGTGAACCCATCTGGGAAGAAATCTGGTTGACAGCCATACCAATTGTCCCACCTTCCAGTCGGGGTTAGAGCGTCTGCTCCTGTCTGCCCACTTCTTCTGGGCATCCTGGCTGGCAAGATGAGCTTTCTTGGCTGTCTCCTGCACCTCGTGCAGATCTCTGAGAGCCTCATCTAAGGCCGGAACCTTGGTCGATCGTGTGTTAACCCAGGGTAGATAGTGTGGGTTGAAACCGTATGTACAAAAGAACGGACTCATCTGCATGGTGGTGTGAATTGCATTGTTATAAGCAAACTCTGCCTGGGAGAGAAATTCAAACCACCTTTCTTGCTGTGGACTACAGAAGCACCTAAGGTACTGTTCCAAGCTGGCATTGAGTCTTTCCGTTTGGCCGTTGCTTTGGGGGTGATAACCCGAGGAGAGAGCCCTATGGATTCCCAGAACCCGACAGAGAGTGGCCCAGAATCTTGAGGTGAATTGGGAACCACGATCAGAGACTACAGTCCTAGGCAAACCATGCAGGCGGACTACGTCACAGAGGAAGACAGCAGCTGTCTCAGAAGCCGAAGGCAGTTGCTGAAAGGCTGAAAAGTGTGCCAACTTGCTGTAGGAGTCACAAGTGACCATAATTACAGTCATACCAGAAGACACCGGAAGATCCACAATGTAATCCATGGAAATATGTTCCCAGGGGCGATTAGCTAGAGGAGGCTGTTGCAACAACCCTATTGGCCTACCCGTCTGATACTTGTTTGCAGCACAAACAGAGCAAGTAGACACGTATTGACTCACGTCCTTTCTTAGCGTTGGCCACCAGAAACCCCTACTTATTAAGTCATATGTCTTTCTGATGCCAGGATGACCTGTCAAGGGCAAGTCATGGCACCAGGAAAGAACCATTCTTTGAAGCTTCTTGGTGGGAACATAGAGCGCCTCCTCATGGTAATACAATCCATCCTTCCCTTTGGTGGTAGTATGCGCGAGCTCTGGGCAACTTTGATACAGGGGTATAAGCTGCTTGAGAAAAGTGGTCGTGGAGGCCAAAATCCTGAGCTTGGGGAGAACAAAGTCATTTCCTTGATATAATCCTGATACTTCCCCCTTACTTCGGGATAAGGCATCAGCCTTCTTGTTCTCCGTCCCAGGAATGTAAGTTATCACAAAGTCATACTGTAGAAAGAAATAGGCCCATCGGGCATGACGGGCATTGGTGCATTCCATCTGCTGGAGTACCCTGAGATTTCTGTGATCGGTGCGAATCAAGAAGCTATGAGCAGCTCCCTGTAGGAGATGACGCCATTCCTGACAAGCTAGCTTGATGGCTAGTAGCTCTCTTTCCAATACGGAATAGTTCTGTTTGCTACATGTTAAGGTCTTGGAAAAATAAGCTACAGGATGCTCAAGATCGTCCTCGAATTTTTGGAGGAGAATGGCTCCCACTGCTCCAATGGAGGCGTCAGTCTCCATGATGAATCGTCTTGTCTGGTCAGGTTGGATCAGGATGGGAGCCGTGGAGAATCTTTCTTTAAGGAGTTGGAAAGCCTTCTGAGGTTCTCCTTCAAAAGAAAACCGTACTCCCTTCTTAAGTAGAGAGGTCAAGGGGAGCACAGTTTGTGAGAAGTTGGGGATGAAACGCCGATAAAAATTAGCTAAACCCAGAAAACTGTAGCTCCTTTATGTTTCCGGGTTCCTTCCAATCGTGAATGGCCTTAACCTTTCTTGGGTCCATTTCGATCCCTTCATGCGAAAGGATGAACCCAAGGTAGGATACAGAAGTGGCTTCAAACTGACATTTTTCGGGCTTGACCAACAACCGATGGATAAGGAGTCTTTTCAACACCTTCTTGACCTGTGCTCTGTGTTCATCAAGAGATTTGGGGTAGACGAGGATATCGTCTAGGTAGACCACCACGGATAGGTATAACATGTCAGCAAACACCTTGTCCATATACCTCTGGAAAACTGCCGGAGCATTGACAAGACCGAACGGCATGACTCTATACTCATACAAGCCGAACAGAGTGCGAAAGGCGGTCTTCCATTCGTCCCCCTCCTTGATCCTAAGGAGGTGATAGGCCCCTCTTAGATCTAGCTTGGTGAAATACCTAGCCCCTTGAACCGCCTCCAGGATGTCTCGTAGAAGGGGCATGGGGTACCTATCCCTTATAGTGATCTTATTAAGTCCTCTGTAGTCTATGCATGGGCCAACTCATCCGAATCCTTCTTGGGGATAAAAAACAATGATGCACCGCAGGATGACTTGGATTCCTGAATAAGCCCGTTCTGTAGATTAGCATCCAGATATTCTCTGAGGGCCCTTCGTTCCGGAAGAGACAGGGGATACATCCTTCCGAAAGGAACGATAGAATCAGGCACCAGGTCGATGGAGCAGTCCTCTGCCCGGTGTGGGGGTAGCTGCTTAGGTAGAGTATCCAGAAAGACTTTGGTGTATTCATGGTATTGGGGCGGAACTGTTGCTACAATTAAGGAGCCGGGAGCTTCGGAACTTTCTCCAGTCACCACCATAGCCGCAGTAGTATTCAGACAGTTTGATTTGCAGAATTGGGAGTCGAAGCACACCTTGTTGGCAGACCAATCGATAAGAGGATTATGTCTCCTCAACCAAGGTATTCCCAGAACTAAAGGAAAATGAGCTGCACGTATCTGGTCAAATACTAGGAGTTCTTGGTGATTGCCTACTCTAATCTGCAATGGAATCGACTCCCACAGGATAGGACCCGAAGAAAGAGGTACACCATCCACACCCTCAACAGGTATGGGTCTGGGCTTGGGTCTGGTAGAGACTAGGTTCTCCTTAGCCCAATTAATGTCCATGAAGTTACCCGCGGCACCACAATCCAACATTGCCAATACCTCAACTGATGTCGCTTCAGATAACTTCACGTGGACCTTGAAAACCATTAAACTACTGTCTTCGCCCTCTTAAAGGGTTCTGGAGTGGTTGCAAGGGTAACTGGCAGGTCCCCCGAGACTTCCCTTGCAACAGCCCGGGGGTGGAAGTTTTCCTTCTTCCTAGGAGGAACTTCTGGACAGTTTCTCAGCAGGTGTTTAGAGGATCCACAATACATGCACAATCCCACCTCTCGGCGCCGTCTCCTTTCTTCAGGAGTCAGAGGTCCACGAGCTGCTCCTATCTGCATTGACTCTTCGGTGGATGATAGCGGTCTCTGGATTGGAGTCTGGGAGGGCAGGCCTATCGTCTGTGAGGTTCCCCGTGGACGTCTCCTTTCTTGTCTGCGTTCATGCAGCCTGAACTCGATCTGGAGGGACAAGGTCATCAAGTCACGAAATGACTGTGGTCTGGCTATCCTCGCAAGCTCATCCTTGATCTCGTCCTGAAGTCCTCTTCTGAAGATCGTCTGTTGAGCCGAGTCCGGCCAATCCGCCTTTGCAGCCAGTCTGAGGAAGCGTGAGATATATGTTTGCACGTCTATATTTCCTTGACGGACATCAAGCATGGCTTCTAATGAGGAGTATAGAACCTCAGGTCTATCAAATCTATCCTTAAAGGCTGTCACAAACTGATCGTAGACATTTAGGGAAGGATCATGATTGGAGACCAGTGGAGTTGCCCATGATAAGGCATTCCCAGAGAGATTGGCAATTATGAATCCGACCTTGGCACGGCTAGACTCATATGCATGAGGCCTGAATGTGAAGTATACTTTACAGGCGTCCAGGAAATCCTTGAGACCTCCTGGATGACCATCATACTTGCCGACTGAGAGAGGCATCGTGGGTAGGTCTCCGTGGTCATCTCGACGCAACACTACTTGTTGGCGAAGGACTATGTTTTCAGCCCTTAGGGATTGCACTTCAGCTGTCAGGTTCTGTATAGCTGCTACTAGTTCCTGGTATTGTTCCAAAGATGCCATGTTTGTAGTTGGGCGTTGTATGCTGTCAGACTTCAGCTCCACCTCCCCCTTCTCCTCACCTGAATCTTCTGATATTGAGTCCTTTACCGTAGTCCGGATTCGGGGACGTTCCTTCTTCTTGGTAGAGATAAGATCCTTTGGTGTTCTAACCTTCTTATCGTGCAAGTAAGGTCTGGCCCCTCCGGAGGCCACCGTGGCAGAAGTGGAAACCTGCCGTGGGGGCTCCCAGTGGGCCAGCCTCGGTGCCCAAGGGAAAAAGCCGGAACGGCAATAAAAACCCTTGAATGAAGATCTGCAGGCAAGGTGAGGAGTGGTTCCTAAGGCCAGGTATAAGGCAGGTTCTCCCAGGATGAGATGATGAAGATTCAGGAATGATGGATTGAAAGGCTAGAGCTTTCTCCAAAGTCAGGGCACTGCAGAATGCCGAGAGTGTCAGATGCTTCGGACACCGAAGCAGATAGGAGCCGCAAGTAGTATAATGTACAGGAAGGCAGAGCGAAGAACAGAGTGCGGAGGGATTAGCAGGCGGAGAAAAAGTAAGGTAAGCAAGAAGCTGAACACGATAAGGATAGCGAGCGGAGAAAAAGGAATCAGAAAGGCAGAGCGAGGAGCTGAGTGCAAAGGGATTCGCAAGCGGAGAAAAAGTAAACAGGAAGGTAAGCAAGAAGCGGAATGCGAAAAGGACCGCGAGCGGAGAAAAAGGAATCAGAAAGGCAGAGCGAGGAGCTGAGTGCGAAGGGATTCGCAAGCGGAGAAAAAGTAAACAGGAAGGTAAGCAAGAAGCGGAATGCGAAAAGGATCGCGAGCGGAGAAAAAGGAATCAGAAAGGCAGAGCGAGGATCTGAGTGCGAAGGGATTCGCAAGCGGAGAAAAAGTAAACAGGAAGGTAAGCAAGAAGCGGAATGCGAAAAGGATCGCGAGTGGAGAAAGAGGAATCAGAAAGGCAGAGCGAGGAGCTGAGTGCGAAGGGATTCGCAAGCGGAGAAAAAGTAAACAGGAAGGTAAGCAAGACGCGGAGCCCGAAAAGGGTTCGTGAGTGAGAAAGGCAGAACACAGATAGTCGGTTACGAAAAACCACATAGAACTAGAACACAGAGCGGACAGAAAGGGGAGAGGGACACAGGAGAAAAATAACAAGCTCACGCCGAAAACGAGAGCGAGGAGGATACTTGGAAGAAAGTTACGAGCTACTCTGAGCGCTGGTAGAAGTGAAAGCAATACACAGATACAACGCGCCGAGCTGGAGGTGGGGCCTAGATTTATAGTGGAGGCAGCCATGTTGGGTGAGGACTAGAGCGTCCATCGATCCCACAGCTTCCACCCTCGATTCCTGACATGGGCGAGACACCTTCAAGTGTCTCACAAATGGTAATGTGCTCTGTCTCAGAGCGGAATGGAAATTTAAATCCTCCATGCCAGTGCTCATTTATGTTCCCGGGCCGCTGGCAGTGAAAAGAAATGAAGTGCTGCATGCCGAGCACAGCGCGATAAAAAATAAATGCAGCAGCCTTCAAAGAGTGATCCCAGGCTACCCGGCGCTGAATGTGAAGACGATCCATGTCAGAGCTTGAAAGGTGACCCCAATCGGACACCACACAAGAAACAAAAACAGTGCAAAGTTCAGCTGGCTCGCAAGGGCAGGGTTCTAAAATATTAGGTGACATTTATCTTTCAAAGAAACATGTTTATTGAAAAGGCTCATACTTTATACATCATCCCTGCAAATGGGTCATGTTTCAATATTATGGGTACCAGCTCTTCGGATGGTGTGACGAGTGCACTGAAATGCTGGAACTGGTCCGATTCCCTACGGTGTGGAGGACATGTCTTTGGAAAGGAGATGTGATACCAAGCTGTGTGCTCTGGGAGCGGAGCTGATGAAAAGAAAGAGAAAGGCAAAAGGGGAAAGGAAAGTACTGCTGCATGAAGAGAGCTAAGATAAAGAACAGAACCCCTGCTTGGGGGAGGGAAATGAATGGAGTGGCCCCAACACCCTTCCATTAGTGTCACCCTGCCTGCCTAGCAAATGGCCATAACACTACCACTAGTGCTGTCCTCCCTGCCCTACCATCTTTGGACCAGGCGGATGTGGTTCCGGGCCCGGGTTGTGCCAGCCCCTGAACTGGGACACCAACTGCCCATTTATCCTGCCAGAAAGGAAGGAAGATAGGACTGGACAGGGCTGCTGTCCCACCAACAGCAGTGACTCCTGCCTGGGGCAGGAGAAGAAGTGACCCAGACATCCTACCACACAGGTTGGGGGAAAAGGAAAGAGAGAGCAGTGGACCCGATATAGAGCAGTATAAGAAGTGGGCCAGATACCCTGTCACCTGTGTCCGGCCAACCAAAATCTCACTGCCTGACACCTGCCACCAAGAAAATGTGTAACGAGCAAGAGAGGGTTGCAGCCCTGTATGAGTGATTGGGCCCCCTCCTGTGCCACTACAGTGAAGAGACACTCCTGCCTGGGGGAGCGTGGCAAAGAAGAGGGGGTGAGTAACATGCTGCCACCCCATACCCTGTCAACTTCATGAGGCATTCCCGTCTGGGGGAGCCTGAAGGTGGCCCAGCCTAGACGCCCTGCTATCCACATCTTGCTGCCTGCCCCAACATCAAGGGACTGACTGAGCCTGAATGTGGCGCAGCCCCTGCTACTCACATCTCGCTGGCAGCCCCAACATCAAGGTACTGCACTGATATGGCCATTGCTGCTCCCAGGGGAGGATTTGCCTGTCTTTGAACTATGCCATGAATGGACCTTGATCCGTGGCAGTGACTATCCTGAACCAACACTTGTGCAAAGTGAACTGGTCTCCTGCAGTCCTGCAAGTGGTCGGAGAAGACTCAGGAAACATGTGTTTAAATGCTGTGGCCCTGCATGTAAAATATATGCTTAAAGTGGTCCAAGTTAAATGGATGCGAAGCTGTGCTCCCTTAGTTTGTAGGCATGCTCTAAATGGTGTCAGCAGCTAACAATGGCGTCATTCAGTGGTTGAAGTTCCACTTACCCCAGATTAATGAAGGGTCTTATTAAATGTGGTAGAACTGCCAACATGCCACCAGCAGTTCGCCAACCCCAACTGTCACCCACTAAATATGTACAGAGTGTTCGATGTGTGTTATATGTCTGCAACTACCTCAGTCCCTATGTTTGTATCATTGGTCTATCCTGCGATTTGTCAACACTACAATCCCCAAGTGGTATAAGTACAGTCGTTCTGTAACGGGGGAATCATTTATGTTTCAGTAACATTTTTCTTTGTTTGTTATGAAAAAGGAGAAGTGATATGTGTGACCTCCCAAGTGTGTTGCTCTTTTAAGTTGGTGTGTCCCTCCCAAGTCTATTGTCCATTTAAGATGGACCATGATTTTGTCATGGCCCGACCGAATAAAAGGAGCCCCTGCATGCACATGCCACAGAACGGCTGCAGACCCCAACAATAGATCTGCTGACTCCTCTCATTTTGAGCCTGCAGGCCCACACCGTGTGATCACGGTCCTGCAGGTACTTGCTGGTCTGAGCCCTCCAGATCAGCATGGTGTCCTGGGTCCAGCCCAGGCACCATCCATCTAGGAGGCTTCCGACATCCATGGTGCCCCCAGCACGCAGGCCATGTCCCCATGGCCTAACAGGGTCCCGCCCTGAAACCACTGTATGTCTGGGTAACCCCGACAATCCCAACAGGGTGCTGGGCCCCCCAGCACCTACAAAGCCGGCCGTGTGCCACAACCCAATTGGCACCCACAATAGGCAGGTGGTACTAAAGCAGGGGGAGATTGTGCAGAGATGTCGATTGGGAGTTGCCAGGGGTCACAACTGCAACCCCTGGCAACTTCTGTTCCACCACAGGCTCTGCCCCTGCAACCTCTGGTGTCTGCAGAGGCAGAGAGAAACCAAAAGTAAAGACCTAAAACTGAGAGCCCTCTTTACATTCATTTCTTTTTTAAGTCAGTCTGACTTCAAAATTGAAATTATTTCCGTTACAGTTTTGATTTGTTTTTGAAGTAAGACAACTTTAAAAAAAAGAACCCTCTCCTCACAGGACATGGAAGGCTCTGTCTCTGCTGCTGTTCGCATGACATGATCCAGAGCTGGTTCCTTGGTGCATGGAGCATGGCAGATAAGCCTGCCTGCAGAGGAGTTTGTCGTCGGAGCAGCAATGGATTTGGAAAAGGTACAAAAGTGTACATTTTCTGATAATGTGTGTGCGTGCGTGCATGAAAGGGGAGTGTGTATGTATATGTATATTAGGTCATGTGTGTGAGTGAGTGCATGATGTATGGGTGTCTGGGTGTGTAAATAAATGATATGATATGATAGGTTATTTATAACACACTTAAAACCCAGAGGTTTCTAAGCGCGGACCCAGGGATCGAACCTGTGTTGCTCCGTGTCGTCTTGTTTCCAAGTCGAGCACGCTGCCGCTGTGCTATCCTCCTGGGACTTAATGGTCGATGGGTGCAGTATTAATGAGCATGTGAATAGTGTGCTTGTGTTCAATACCTAGATTACTTGCCTGTAATCTTAATTACTCCTAGTCATACTCTTCCTCGTCCCAGTAATTGCCCATGAAGCACCTTGCCTCAGACATAAGTACTGGGACGAAGAAGAGGGACGTGGAGGTACTGCTGGGCCAAGGGACTGAGTTTGAGCTTGGCTCGGAGGAGGAGGGTTAGATGCATAGGGAATGTGTCAGAAGGGTGAGGCGGGTGGGGGGCACGCTATCAGGTAATGGGCATCCAGGATGAAGCCGGCATGATGGGTTATTAGTGTCTAGATTTCAGTACAGTGAGTCCGGTAATTTCCTCATGTGTCATGACATTTGTACAGGGCATCTATGATAAAGTAAGCATGATAAGGGTTATTACCTTACTAGACTTACATTTGGGTGCAGCCATCATAGCCATTACTTGCTGCGCCATTGCATGATTTTCTGGGCATCTATAATAAAGTAAGCATCCTAAATGTTATTACGTGTCTAGACTAGTTTTTTTCTGCAGCTAGACTAGCCATTTCTTACTGTGGCTTGACATTTTGTACTGAGCATCTCTGATAAAGCAATCATGATAAGCGTAATTACCTGGATAGACTGGCACTTGCGTGCAGCCAGCCCTTACTGTGGCTGTAACGCTCACCTGGCTCCCACGGAGGCGCTGTTCTGGGTTGCTGTGGCCTCTTCAAGCGTGATGCGCAGAATTCGGAACACCGATTGAACACGACCCCCAAATCTTGCTTGTCGGGCCTGTAGGATTATCCTTCTGCAGATGAGAAAGGGGATTAACTGTCTGCCGAATAGTGTGCTTGCTCCCCCTTCCCCCCTTCGTTCTTCTCTGATCCCTCCAATACCCCCGGTTTAAGCTCACCTTATGGTTTGGAAGGATGAACTCTCCATCCTGCTTCTGGTGCAGGGGCGCGCGTTCGTCCAGTTACTTCACTGGTTTTCAGAATGGCGCTGGCACATCCACTTGACTTTTCTGAGTAATATGCCGTAAGTATGAAGATGCAAAAGTTCAAGTGTGAGCCTCCTTTTATGTTGTCTTTCCTGACCTTTATTTCAGGTGCTGAACAAAGGCGATGCGTTGAGGGGTTAAATTGCCGGTGGTAAAATCAGGTGAGTTAGTGATGAGGGCGACCCCTCTAAATGTCTTTATAATTCCCCAGTAATGTCTTTTGTCCTTTCCCCATAGGGGCCGGGGTGCGGTACCTGCCAAAGATGCGGCGCCGACCCGAGATGTGGAATGATTCACCAAGAAAAGCCGGTAAGTAATATGGCTGAAAATGTCCTTTCCCCTTAGGGGCCGGGGTGCGGTACCTGCCAAAGATGCGGCGCCGACCCGAGATGTGGAATGGTTCACCAAGAAAAGCCGGTAAGTAATATGGCTGAAAATTCTGCTTTCCTCTTGTGTTCCCTTGCTCACCTTTTGCCTCTTCTTCTCTCCCCTAGGTGCAGAGATGTGGCGACTGGTGCTGAGAGCCGCGATGGAGCCGGGTGGCGTCTCGGGAACAGGTGAGTGAAGCACGGCGCTGCAGCGAGCAACGCGGTGCTTTTAAATGGAAGTCTTCCTTCAGGAATCCTGGCGTGAAGATTCTGGATGCAGGTAAGATGGTTGAATAAGTTCTTGGTTTTCACCTTTCTCTTCTCTTATTCCCTTACAGGTGTTCCAGGTTTGAGGCGGGCGTGGGTGGAGTCCAGGTGCAGGAGCTGACATGGTGAGCGTTCAGCTGCTGGGATGCAGAACAACGCGAAGCACGTGTGGCTGTCCGGGCGTGGCTTAAATAACTTTGGAAGAAGTTCCAGGTGAGTATTCTTCCACAGCCCCACCCAAGTAACCTTTTTACTAGCCGAGGTGCATGTACGTGGTCGCTGGGTTCCCAAGATCTTTCCTGAGGCCCGTACCCCTTCCAATCAATTAGATAGAAAAGTTTTGATTTTGAGATCTTAGAGTCCAAAATGTTCTTCACCTCGAATTCAGGCTCCCCATCTATCTGGACTGGTTCTGGTGGCTTTATTAATCTGGTTCCTGGTTGCACTGGTTTCAAAAGCGACACATGAAAAACGGGATGAATCTGCATGTTAGCTGGTAGATCTAGCTTGACTGCCACTGGGTTAATTATAGCTTTGATCGAGTAAGGGCCTAAATACCTTGGATTAAAAGTCCGAGGTCCCTTGAGCGATAAGTGTTTGGTAGCCAACCATACTTGATCCCCTATTTGGTATGGAGGCGCCGCCTTTCGATGCAGATCCGCATTCTTTTTGTATTTCCCTTTCGCATGTTGTAAGTGTGCAGTAGCATCCTTGAAGGCTTGAGTAATCGTAGAATGCAAATGGTCCACTGCGGGCATTTCGAGGCTCAAAGGTGAGTCCAAGTCTGAAGTACGAGGGTGATGTCCATATAGGGTATAAAAGGGGCTCTGACCAGTTCCAGAGTTTATCGAGTTATTGTATGCATATTCAGCCACCCATAAAATATCCTTCCAATTACCCTCCGATTGGTGCAACATACATCGTAGATATTGTTCAAGGGTCTGGTTTGTTCTCTCCGTTTGACCATTGGTCTGTGGGTGGTGGCTGGTTGAGAGTCTTACGTCGATTTGTGTCAGTTGACAACACTTTTTCCAAAAATGAGAAATAAACTGGCTTCCCCGATCAGAGATTAGTATGGACGGGAATCCATGCAGACGGATGATATTTTCTAGGAATTCCTTGGCAAGAACAAAAGCTGAAGGTAATCCTTTCAACGGAATAAAATGGGCCATCTTGGAAAATAAATCCACCACAACCAGAATAGTATTGTATCCATTACAAGAGGGCAGGTCCGTGATAAAATCTAGTGACAAGGTGTGCCAAGGTGCTGGTGGAATGTCTAAGGGTTGAAGAAGACCGGCGGGTTTTGTTTTTTTACCTTTGTTTTGGGCGCAAACTCCACAGGACATCACGAAAGATTTAATATCCTTTCGCCAGGACGGCCACCAGAATTGTCATTTAATTTTTTCCTCTGTTTTGGCAATGCCAGGATGTCCTTCCATCAGAGTATCGTGATGACGGGAAATAACCAGTTCTTGCAATTCCTTTTCTGGCAAAAATAAACGTCCTTGGAAGTAAGGTAAGCCATCGTTGTTTGAAAAGGCAGCTCCCCTCTTGATCCAATCCTGCAAGGATGAAGAGTCCAGGAATAGTTTTAGCTGTGCTTGAATGTCTTCAAGGGTTTGTAAAGTGGTTATCCCCAAGATTCTTTGTTCAGGAATTATCGGCACAGGTTCTGAGTTTCTGTCCATTTCTCCCATTCCAATTCGAGATAGCGCGTCCGCTTTGTATTCTTACAGCCGGGACGGTAGGTGGTTACAAAATCGAACTCAGCAAAGAATAAAGCCCATCAGAGCTGTCGTGAAGACTGAGCCTTGGCAGTTTTTAAATATTGTAAATTTCGGTGATCAGTGATCACGGTGATGGTATGCCTGGCGCCAAGAAGATAATGCCGCCAATCCTTAAAGGCGGATTTAATGGCTAATAATTCCTTATCAGTGATTGCATAATTTATCTCCGGCGGCGAGGACTTTCTGGACCAAAATGCTACGGGGTGCAGTTGGTTGGTTTCGGGGTCTCTCTGAGACAGGACAGCTTCCATGGCTAAGCTGGATGCGTCGGTTTCGACTATATATGGGAGATCAGGACGCAGGTGTTTCAAAATAGGTGCGGACGTAAATTTAGCTTTTAATTCCTGAAAGGCCTGTTCAGCTTCCTCGGTCCATTCAAAATGTTTATTCTTCCGCAAGAATGCAGTGATGGGTTGCACCACCCGTGAAAATTCCGGGATAAACCTGCGACAAAAATTGGCAAAACCAAGCATGCTTTGGACACCTTTCACCGAACTAGGTGATGGCCATTTGAGGATGGCATCCACTTTCCGTGAGTCCATTCGGACCCCTTTAGGTGTCAGGATGAATCCAAGAAACTCAACCTCGGTGGTATAGAAAACGCATTTTTCCAGCTTTGCGAGCAGTTTGTGCTGGCGCAATTTCTCAAGGACGGCCCTGACATGTTTTCTGTGATCAGATTCCGAAGAGGAGTACACCAGAATGTCATCGATATACACGACAACACAGACATTGATGAGTTCCCGAAGGACATCATTCATGAAGAATTGGAAGGCAGCAGGCGCGTTGCACAACCCGAAATGCATCACCTGGTATTCGAATAGTCCATATTTTGTATGGAAGGCCGTTTTCCATTCGTTACCTTCTTTTACTCATACCAGATGATAAGCCCCCCGGAGATCTAACTTGGTGTATATGCAAGCGTCCTTCACTTGGTCAAGGAGTTCAGGGATCAAAGGGAGAGGGTAACAATTTTTAACAGTTATCTGGTTCAATGCGCGGTAATCGATACATGTTCTAAGGTCGCCTTCTTTTTTTGGCACGAAGAACAAATCCGAGGATGCCGGAGACTTTGACGGGCGAATGAAACCATTGGCTAGGTATTGGTCAAAATATTGTCTCAAATGCAGATTCTCCGGCTCAGTAAGGGCATAAATCCTGCTACAAGGGGGTTGTGCACCGGGCACCAGATCAATTTGGCAATCGTACGATCTGTGAGGAGGTAACGTGTTGGCCTGTTCCTTTTGGAAGACATCCTGAAAGTCTTGGTATTCCGGAGGTAGTTGCATGGAGACAGAGGTTACTGATGCTAGACTGATCTTCAGATTTTCTGGGTAGCAGGTTCGTGCACACTCCGGAAAGGTTATTCTCTTCGCTCGCCAATCAATTCGAGGATTATGTGTCTCTAACCAAGGGATTCTGAGAATAACCTGAAACTGTGGAGCCTTGATTACATCAAACACAACTGCCTCCCGATGGCCGTCCGGACCTACAAGTGTCACCTCAGCTGTGGAATGTGTTACCGGTCCCGAGGCAATTTCGGTTCCATCAACTGTGGTGATGACATCTTTGCTGGTTTTAAGACGCAGGGGAAGGTTAATCCTGGAGACCAATTCACGATCCACGTAGTTTCCTATAGCCCCACTATCGATGTATGCCTTTATTGCATGCAACCGCTTAGGCTGTTCCGGATCTACGAGGACCATTGGCACAGTGAAATGCGAGGTCTGAGAGTTCGTTTTCAAGCTCGGCAAGCGGACCCCTACGCTTGTCGGGCAGGGTCGTTTCCCGATACAGAGGTTTCATGGATTTTATCAGCGGCTCCTACCACCTTCCTGGGCGGCCTTGCCGGGCAATCTCGTAGAAAGTGTCCAGAGGATCCACAATAAAGACATAAGTGCATCTGCCGTCTTCTTTCACGTTCCTTTTGCGTTAAAGGTCCTTTAACTCCTCCGATTTGCATTGGCTCAGAGGCTTCAGCCCCCTTGAGTGTGGGTCTTGACTAACATCCGGGTCTCAAAATTGGACCGATCAGCTTTTCTATTTTGCAGTCTGTGATCCAATTGGACCACTAAGTCTATATATTCTGAGCATTCTTGGGGCGGATTTACAACTTGGGCCAGGACATCTTTAAGTTCTCCGCGTAGACCTCGATAAAATAACGTGATTCTTTTATCTTCTGGCCACCCAGTTTCCACAATTAGTCTATTAAAGGTTGCAATGTAGGAAAGGAGGTCTTGATTGCCCTGTCGCAGAGATAGAAGTTTGTCATCTAGAGCCTGCCCCTGGGAGTGACGAGCAAATAACCTTTCCATGCTTGCTTGAAATCCTTGAAAATCACGAAGAATCGGGTCATCTTGAGTTACCAGTGGAACTGACCAATCGGCAGCACTGCCGCTGAGATATGACAATACAAAGGCTACCTTTGGCCATTAGGGAAGGCCCCAGGTCTGCACAGGAAATGCAAACGACACTGATTCATGAATACAGCAAATCATTTGGGGTCCCCAGCAAAGCATTCGGGTGGGGCCAGCGGCATGTTTCCAGGTAGATTTATCTGCACCGGGTTACTGGAAAGCACAGGAGCGGGGTTCCCTCCCGAACCGGGTAAAGGGGTTTGGCCAGCTTGACCTTGCAAAAGCTGTCTAGCCAGGTCATCGGCTCTTTCCTTTGTTACAATCACTTCCCTCCTGAGAGCATTAGTTTCTTGACGAGCGGCGTGTACTTCGGCCCGTAATTCCCCCAGTAGTTGGGCCAACTGGTAAGTCTCGGAGGTTTCCATAGAGCCTGGGTGGGAATTTGTAGGAAGGCTTCGCGTTCTGTAATGCTCACCTGGCTCCCACGGAGGTGCTGGTCTGGGTTGCTGTGGCCTCTTCAAGCGTGACGTGCAGAATTCGGACCACCGATTGAACACGACCCCCAAATCTTGCTTGTCGGGCCCGTAGGATTATCCTTCTGCAGATGAGAAAGGGGATTAACTGTCTGCCGAATAATGTGCTTGCTCCCCGCTTCCCCCCTTCGTTCTTCTCTGATTCCTCCAATACCCCCGGTTTAAGCTCACCTTATGGTTTGGAAGGATGAACTCTCCATCCTGCTTCTGGTGCAGGGGCGCGCGTTCGTCCAGTTACTTCACTGGTTTTCAGAATGGCGCTGGCACATCCACTTGACTTTTCTGAGTAATACGCCGTAAGTATGAAGATGCAAAAGTTCAAGTGTGAGCCTCCTTTTATGTTGTCTTTCCTGACCTTTATTTCAGGTGCAGAACAAAGGCGATGCGTTGAGGGGTTAAATTGCTGGTGGTAAAATCAGGTGAGTTAGTGATGAGGGCAACCCCTCTAAATGTCTTTATAATTCCCCAGTGATGTCTTTTGTCCTTTCCCCATAGGGGCCGGGGTGCGGTACCTGCCAAAGATGCGGCGCCGACCCGAGATGTGGAATGATTCACCAAGAAAAGCCGGTAAGTAATATGGCTGAAAATGTCCTTTCCCCTTAGGGGCCGGGGTGCGGTACCTGCCAAAGATGCAGCGCCGACCCGAGATGTGGAATGGTTCATCAAGAAAAGCCGGTAAGAAATATGGCTGAAAATTCGGCTTTCCTCTTGTGTTCCCTTGCTCACCCTTTGTCTCTTCTTCTCTCCCCTAGGTGCAGAGATGTGGCGACCGGTGCTGAGAGCCGCGATGGAGCCGGGCGGCGTCTCGGGAACAGGTGAGTGAAGCACGGCGCTACAGCGAGCAACGCGGTGCTTTTAAATGGAAGTCTTCCTTCAGGAATGCTGGCGTGAAGATTCTGGATGCAGGTAAGAAGGTTGAATAAGTTCTTGGTTTTCACCTTTCTCTTCTTATTCCCTTACAGGTGTTCCAGGTTCAAGGCGGGCGTGGCTGGAGTCCAGGTGCAGGAGCTGACACGGTGAGCGTTCAGCTGCTGGGATGCAGAACAACGCGAAGCACGTGTGGCTGTCCGGGCGTGGCTTAAATAGCTTTGGAAGAAGTTTCAGGTGAGTATTCTTCCACAGCCCCACCCAAGTAACAAAATAGTTCCATCAGAAAAATAGTTCCTCCTAAACCTCATTTGGCTTGGTTCTTCATGCAGCATGGTCTGCATCAGGTGAGTGTGCAGCATGGTCTGCTTCAGGTAAGTGCACCAAACACTTCCCCTTATGAGCCTTCTTATGGCTCATATGGCTTATGGCGCCAGGACTGATGTCCAACATGAGCCTGGCGCCAACGGTGCCAGGACAGAGTCCAAAGAGCCCCTATAAAGGGCCGCTGGGCTTTTACCCGGGGGCGTGATGGCTGCTCCCGGGGGTGCTGGGCCTGGCCTGGTGCTCCGGGGGTAGGCATCATGACAGCGGCATTGTATATTCTCCGGGGCAGCTATGATAAAGTATGCATGATAAGTGTAATTGCGTGGTTAGATTGGTATTTGGGTGCTGCCAGTCTAGGTATGTCTTACTGTGGTATGTAATGTCTTTTAGTGTGCATCATCAAGGCTAAAATAAACTTGATAACTGTTATTATTTGTCTGGCCTTCACGGTGCATCCAGTTTTGACATGCTTTCTTATGGTGGCATTGTATTTGTAATAGCAATGCGGTAAGATAGCTCAGTGGGGTAAGTGCTCGCTGCTGTGATCTGTGCATGATCTGAAGGTCGCAGGTTCAAATCCTGGCAAGGCCAACGCAGCCTTTCATTCTTCTGAGGTTGATAAATTAGTACCAACTTCAATTGGGATTATAATTATATGTAATTATGAGCTATGTACAGAGCTTTGGTGAAAGTGCAATATAAATAAGAAATAATTATCATTAAAGCACTAATTCTCCTGTTCACTGAAAGTGACTTGCATCTATAGACTTTTTGATACTGTATTATCGCAGCAGCTGGCAATGTAGGGGATCTGCTTTTCATCTAATGACAATAACCGACATGCAGCTATAGTTGGCATAATATGAAATTAACTGGCCAGAAAATGCTTAAATGGCATCTCTATGGCAGTGCCGCTGCCTATTTTATTTTATGTGTTTATAGTTTATTAAAAACTTTAACACATTTTTAATCATATACTTCCTAACTCCTAGTTCATTACAAATGGCAATAAATTACTTCAGCCACAACATTCTGAGACATTACAGAGACTAATTAATTCAACACACCACGATATAATATCATATTTTATATCCCCATCAGGGCCTCCCTTTCAAACCCCCAAGATTACATTGTCCACCTATCTGACAAATTACTCCCTTCCCTACTTCATTATGGTGGACTAATAGAGAAAAACATTTTCTGCCAACTTTTTGTGTATCACTATTAAAATATTCACTAAAGCAATGGTCATTGAGTATCCATACAAGAGTCTAGCCCACATTACTTCACTGTTTAAATCCTCTAATCTTCTTATGAACTTTCCCAACCTTATTTTCTTCAGCCCTAGTGTTGCGCTCTGGCCAATCAGGCAATGTTTTCGTGTTTCTGCTTCCCCCAGCATTTTACAGAGCCAGCAATGAAACACTTGTGTATAGGCGTGTTACAAATGCCTTATCATATCATATCATATATCATGTATGTCTTGCCATGGGATCCCTTTTATGGGACCCCACCTTTGTAGGGAGCTTACTGAGCTAAGACGAAAGTGCATATAAATACGACGATATTTCAGCCCTTGGAATCTCATCACAGAGTACTGCTTCTCCTTATATGTCCTCAGGTGTGTGGTTACCACCCTTTGTAGTTTATACAATTACATTCTCCGTATATCTTTCCTCATTTTACAATTTTCATTTTATTGTACATCTTCACTGTGCTGTCCATCAATGTAAGATTTGCTGAGTCCATTTCAGCAAGAATCAGGTCACAGCAATCCCCAAGATTGCTCAATGCTTTATCATAATGATTGCTTAAAGATATATTCAAATCTTCGCTTGGTGAACCTGATGATGGAACCAATATTTCCTTGGCCTATGTTGTACATTTGGATCTAACCCTATTATATCATGACCCCATCCATGCCATTTAAAGGCAGCACCCTTGTTGAAATGTGGTTGGTATCTAAAATATTCTTGTCTGCTTCAGTACGTATTTGGTATTTTAAAATGTTTACGTTTATGTACTTGTTTTACCCATGAAAGCCATTTTCAGTAATTTGACCAGAGTTTAAGAGGAAATGTTGCCATCTGGGTTAAAGGTCAAGTGACATCACTTCCTGTGATGCCATTGGATCTGTGATGTCACTTCCGCTTCCCCTGGCATTTTGGTAAATCGATAACCCTGAGATTGTCCTGCAGTGTTATATCCGATTGTCTAGAAAAATACCATGGGCCTCATTACAAGATGGGTGGTAGCCATGGAGCTATTAGCTCCATGGCTGCCTCCCATACCGTGCCCGTGTCCGGTCTCGTTCAATGGGGACTTACCGGTGTAGTCCAACCCTGGCAGGACCGGTAAGTCCCCATTGAACAGACCATTCCCCATTCCCATTTGAGCCCCCATAGGGCGCAATGGGAATGGGGAGGGTGCTAATAACGGGCTTGCGACTTGTTAGCCCGTTATTATCGCCCTGGTCCTTAGTGGGACCCGTAAGGGACGTGTGGTCAGACCACACGTTCCTTAGGTCCCTGCCAAGGGACCTTGGTATAAGGCGGTAAGGGTTTACCGGCATCAGTCTCCTTACCGGTGCCCGGTAACCCTTACCGCCCACCTTGTAATGACCCCCATGTCTGTATTGCACCACTCTTTCAATTTCACTTTCGGTTTCAAACCACTTTCCATTTCAATGTACGCTTTAACTTTCATGCTACGTTTTTTTCTCTGCACCACTGCGCTTTATTACATTACATCATTACATCATTACGGTTTTGTTATCTATTTTTAGATGCTTCAAATTATGACCAAAGATAAAATAAAGACACGGAGTTATTTCTGACCAAACATTGTCCATGAAGGCTCAGGTGAGTAGTCTTTTCTCATCTGCGAACTATTACATCAGACTCATGCATCATATCCATTCCTACCTGTCCCAAAAAAACTGCGAGACAGTGGCCAGAGCTATTATATGCTCGGAGATTGACTATTGCAGCAGTTTACTGGTGGGGATTGGGAAGGGTGATAAGGCTAGATTGTGCAGAGCCATTATGGGACTAAAAAAATGTGATCATGTCTCTGATGCTAGGAGAAGTCTCCACTGACTTCTGATAGAGGCTAGGATCGTGTTTCGTCATAACTATCACATATAAGTGTTAGCAGGCCAATATCCTGCCTATGTGGCAGATACTCTTAATAAGAAGAGAGAATCTAGGACCCTCCGATCTAATGACCTCAAATCATTAGAGGTTCCTAGATCTAACTTGACCTTGGTCAAAAGAAGTGCATTCTTGGTGGCTGCACCTCGGAGCGGGAATGCCATGTCTGTGGATCTCAAAAGCTGTGTGTCACTTGAAAGTAAAAAAAGAAAACTAAAAATGCACCTATTTAGCTAGGTTCCTATATCAGCTCAGACAGTTACTGGTAGGTCCGATTGTATTGTCTATAACCATCTTTCTAGGGACTCTAGTTCCAGGCACCCGTATGCCTGCAGGTCTTTTTGGTAGCGCTTGAAAACATTTATTAAAGAAAAGGAATTCTGCTTGCAAGGGCTTAACCAAGCAATCCCTAGTGCATGTTGGACTCATGGAGGAGGCCATCATTAGTGTGGGCCTCCTAGAGGAGGACTTCCCAATAGGCCAAGGAGTGGTTGAATGTGGACTGGTTGCACTGAGTGCAAACAATACCGGATCTCCAGTAGAGGTCCCAGTTCCCAACACCACTCAACTGTTCTTAGAAAATCTTTATATCAATGCAATGGACACAAAACTCCTGCCGTCGGAGAGACTACAGCTGGCATCACTGCTGTCCCCCGGCAGTGGGTACAGCCAGGACAGTAAATGGCTGAGCCTGTTCTAAAGTCAATGGGTTTGACAGACGGAGTAAGTGCCCCTGGGTGATAGTAGAGTTCCGTTGGCGGGGTGAAACTGCCCAGCGCCATGAAGCAGTGAAAGACTCACTCCCTGTCCCATGTCTGCTGGGTAATGATCTACCTGGACCCAAGATAGTCGTGGCAGTTACAAAATTGAAGGCCAAAGAGGCCACCAGATTGAAAACACTCAGAGCCTTAGGGCCTGGAGGGCTTCCAGAGGACTTGTGTGAGGGACTGGTGTGGCCGGTAACTCTCGGGTCCAGTTCCACAAACTGCTGGGTCGCCTACTCCTGTGGGAGAGGGGCCAGTAGCCACTGAAAACCCTACTTTGGTCGCAGGTGACTCAGTGACTTGTACGTTGCCAGGCGCAGCACTGGAACCTTACCTCAGCTGGGGACCCATATCAGACTGACTTCTTTAAACCCAGAAAGTGTGTCCCACTGAGGCGGGCCTGCAGAAGCAGGCAGCAGAGCAGACATAGGGTGAAGCCCCTGGACAGTTCAAAGTGTACTGGGAGGATGGACTCCTGTACAGTAAAGGAAGAAAAAAGGAAGAGTCATAGGCTTCCCCTAATCTAACCATATAAAAGGGTAGGCTGAGAGGGAGCAGGTAGCCAGTGTATAAATGCTGGCGAAAGAGGAAAGAGGCTGAAGAGATTACAGCAAAAACAACAATTTATTTACACATTTTTAAAACAATGGGTCTAAACACAAAACCTATTTGAGGGTTTTCTTGAGCCAAACCTCAACGCAACATTGGAATTGTTTTTAAACATCACAGTTTGGAATAGGTGGAGGTTAGTAACATATTAAGTGGAAAAAAGGTTTGCATTACTACTTTGAACATATAGTAGTATTGGTTGCCGACACATGAATATGTTTCCAGTCCGGGATGGAAATACGACTTCACTTGAGCGTGGTGGTGTAGTTTAGTGAAGGGTCCGGACTTTCATCAGGACGTGGTTCAAGGGGTTGGGTTTCTACAAAAGGATAGGAAAGGTTAGAATAGTGTTTAGAAAAAAGGGGGGGGGGACCTAAAAACCTGCAGGGTCGGAGCCTACCTTGTGCAACATGAACGGTCAGAATGGATAGTCTTTTGAAGAAGGCCTGCGTAATGAGCTAGGCGGAACGCTGTAGCCGGAGTCTACAGGGAAAATGGATAACAGCAAGTTATTTAAATGCAGAGAATTCCACAGGATGGCGACCATATAATATAATTTAAAGGGTTACCTTAGTCAAAAAAGGAAATACAGGTATGAGGCTGTAAAGCGGAGGCAGTGGAATGCCGTGTCCAAACGTTGATGGCACTGAAAAAATATAATGGTGACAAAATAACTTAAAGTAAGAGCGTCCTAAAGTGCTCAACCGAAAACATATTAGTCAAACAAATAGTGCGCGGTTAAGTTTTTGCAGTGGGATGTTGTAAAGACTAGCGCATAGGAGGACGGTGTAGTAAGGCCGTCCGTGGGGGATGAATAAATAAATGATGGTGCTTGTTGATGGAAAACTAGGGGGAAACTATGTCCTAGTAACAAGGCAGAACGTAAGTGGGTCAAGAAGAACAGATAATAAAGCCTAGGGCTGTAAAAACTTACCAACTAAGGCTGAGTTACAGATGAAGGTAGCGCTTCTGTTCGTGAGCCGAGAGCGGTGCACGAAAAATGAGCTGTCTCCGACTGGGGTAGCTAGAAAATGCTGTTGGGTACGCATGCGCGTAATAGGGCCGCAGGGAAGCTGATCGCGCGCATGTGCGGTGGATGATACTAGTCAGCGGAGCATGCGCGATGGAAAGAATCGCAAAAGAGGAGTAAGTGTTATTAAACTAAAGGTATACCAGGTAGTGTGGTTGATTCTCACACATGGATGTCAATAAAATGGTGAGATGAGCAGCTACAGCATTGAATCGTGTCGGTGCAGTGCGAAACATTATAAAGGAAACAAATTTAAATTTTTTTCCCATGGATGTCAGTAAAAAGGTGAGATGGGCAGCTACAGCGTTGAATCGTGTAGGTGCGAATTAATTGAATTTATAGACAACAATGAGGGACTCTTAATGTTTTGGCAAGGAATATGTTGCATAAGGGCATAAATTATGTCGTTGCACAAAGGGGCAAGTGCAAGGTCAAAAAGCTATTGTAGAGAAAAGCTGTTATTGAGAAAAGCTACAGCAATCAATCATGTAGGTACAATTCGAAGCATTTACAAATTAATTAAATTGATAGACAACAGTGAAGAGACATTATAAGAGAAACTCTTAATGTGTTGGCAAAAAATATGTTGCATAAAGGCACAAGTCATGTCGTTGTACAAAAGAACAAGTGCAGGGTCTAGAGGTTATTGATGAGAACAAAGACAGCAGAAGCATTGTTTGCAATTGTAGTACTGACTTGTTTTTAGTAACACATGATAGAATAATCTGACCTTAAGGACAATAGGACAGGGGACAGGGAGAAATGGTAGGTTATTTGAAGAATAGGTTCCATTCGATGGCCACGTTTAGGCCGTGCTTAACTGAATTCAGGCGATATATCCACTGTTGCTCCAATTTGCGTAGGGCCAAGACTCTGTCTCCTCCTCTGAAAGGGTTCTTGGCTGTTTGCAGAATGAACCAGAAAATATCATTGTGTGTGTGTTTCTTTTCTTGGAAATGTGATACCATTGGTTTATCTTGAATGCCATTCCTGATACATGAGCGATGCTCACAGATACGTTGTCGTATCTCTCGTTTACTTTTGCCAATATAGAAAAGTTTACATGGGCACTGTATGGCGTACACGGTCCATTTACTTTTGCAATTTGTGAAAGTGTTGAACAGCCAGGGTTTGCCGTTCAGTTCAATGGATTTCATGTCTTTTGTTAAGCAACATATGGAGCAAGATCCGCATCTGAAGTGACCTTTTACCGGTGGTAGGTTCCATAGGGTAGTTTGTCTTTCAACAGTTGTTTCAGTATATGTGTGGACCAGTCTGTCTTTTAAATTCTTGCTTCTCTTGAAAGCAAAGCGAGGTTTGAGAGGTTTGAAGGTCTCAGTGTGCAAGATGTTCCAATGACGTAAGATGCTTTTCTTGATTTGGTTGCTAAGTGGAGTGAAGGTTGTGACACAGGTTATTTTTTCCGTATTGGTTTCACGGGGAGTCGGTGTGAGACAGGATTCTCTACTCCTATTTTTCGCTTTTTTCTTTGCCTGGCGAATAATATGGCTTGGGTATCCTCTTTCTTTTAAACGCAGTGAGAGATCTTTGCTTGTTGTGTCATAGTCTTCTCGGGTTGTGCAGTTGCGCCTAAGGCGTAAGAATTGGCCTAAGGGTAGATTGTCTTTGAGTGCTGCTGGGTGAAAGCTTTGGAATTCCAAAAGTGTATTTTTTGCCGAAGCTTTGCGATAGAGAGTGGTAGCTAGGGTATTGGTAGATGTTTTATACACTCTCAGATCTAGAAAGGGAATTGAGGTTGTATCTGACTGTATCGTGAATTGGATACATGAGTCTTTTCCATTCAGCCAGATGAAGAATTCTTGCAGATCTGTTTCGCTACCTTTCCACGTCATAAATACGTCGTCAATGTAGCGAACCCAAAAGCCTATTTGGTCTTTGAAAGGGTTGTTGATGTTATATATTGATTTATCTTCAAAAAAATCCATGAAAAGGTTCGCTACATCAGGTGCAAAGGTTGCTCCCATGGATGTGCCGTGGCATTGTTGATAGAAAGTTTTCTCGTAGATAAAGTAGTTTTCCATGAGAGCAAGTCGAATGCATTCGAGTAGGAAGGCGGTTGGAGGCTCCATATTGGTTCTGCGATTAAGGTAAGTCGCTAGGACATCTATACATTCGCGCTGGGGAATACTGGTGTATAAAGATTCGACATACAAAGTGACCAAGAGGTCATTGTGTCCTACGTAGAGGGTATCTAGTTTCTTTCTGACTATATGTTCAAAGTAGTAATGCAAACCTTTTTTCCACTTAATATGTTACTAACCTCCACCTATTCCAAACTGTGATGTTTAAAAACAATTCCAATGTTGCGTTGAGGTTTGGCTCAAGTAAACCCTCAAATAGGTTTTGTGTTTAGACCCATTGTTTTAAAAATGGTTAAATAAATTGTTGTTTTTGCTGTAATCTCTTCAGCCTCTTTCCTCTTTCGCCAGCATTTATACACTGGCTACCTGCTCCCTCTCAGCCTACCTTTTTATATGGTTAGATTAGGGGAAGCCTAGGACTCTTCCTTTTTTCTTCCTATACTATTAGCCTTTTTGAGTCAGGCCCCCCTCCAACAAAAAAGAAGGCTCGAAGCCCCCCCCTGTTTCTACTCATCCACGGACAACCCTTTGGTTGTTGGGCTTCAATTACCCCCCCCCCCTCTCCATTAAATGGAAAATGTAAATATCACCGTTTTTTCGGATGATACATACAAAAAACTGTTAACCACACCCTCACTGCTCGGAAATAAAGCACCGACAGTTATCCCAGTTCAAGATCCATCCACCAATGATCTCGATACCCTATTCGCAAAAAAGAAAAAACTTGTAAGGACAGAATCTCACGGACACCTGATGCTCGAATATCTTAAAGCAGGAGTTATCCCTGAAGGCCTCCAAGTCAGAAACATTCCACGTGTATTTCTAGACAATCCTAGGTTTATGAAAAAATTCAGTGGTGTAGGTAATAAATGTTCCCGCGACTGGGTGATTCTAGTCATAGAAACTGCGGAGGAAGAAACTAAGAGCCAAACAGAAGAACTTCGAGTTCTAGAAGAGAAAATCAAAACTGAAAACGTCATACCAGACACCAAAACCCATCTGGAAAAAATAGAGGAAGAAATCAAGAAATTTGAAAAATTTACAATTGACAAAAAAATATGGAAACTACAGAATGATATAAAAAATTACACAGAGGACAAAACATACCCATACCTCGTACCAGGCTTTTACAACCAAGCTAACCAGAACATCCTGCAGAACAAGCGTAACCCACGCAGACCACAAAAGAAATTTGTCAGTTTTTCAAATAGCTCTAACAGCAGTGGATCTGGTAGTGACACAGGTTCAGCCTCCTCAGGAACATTGATCCCCAACCAACAACAGGGTTTTCAAGGACGTGGTCAAAGAGGACGACCGGGACAGTACCCCCAACACCCAATGAGAACACGCCAATGGATGCCACCAGGGAACCACACTTGGCAATACCCATCTTCAACCTAAGCCAATATACACCCTCCCATGAAGAAATCAGCGTCCTTAGCAAAGGCCTCAGCTTCATTCCTACAACACCAGCAAACAGATTTCAAACCGAAGTCGAATTACGAAAATTCTTCCGAACCATCAGGCTTAAATACTTCTTCATGAATAAACCCGAGCAAATCCCTTCCAACTCCGACCACCCTCCACCTTTACGCCGCTATCCCACATGGTGTGCCCTGAAATCTTGGCCTATGAAAATCGTATCCTTCTGGAAGTAAACCAACTTTTTGACAAAAAAATCAGATACCCAGACAATCTAGATAAAAATGAACGTCTGGCACTCAACGACCTCGAGAACAATCTGGAATTCCTTATCAAACCCGCGGACAAAGGTGGAGGCAAAGTCCTCTGGGCCAAAACACTGTATGATACAGAAGTTCAGAAACACCTGAGAAACACAAAATTTTACAGACAGATTGCCACCGACCCCACTACTAGACTGCTCTCCGAAATAGAGAGCCTGATGTGCCATGCCTGGCAAGAAGGCTGGATCGACGATGACGAAAAACTTTTTTTGATAAACCGAAACCCAATCTTACCAGCTTTTTACCTGTTACCAAAAATCCATAAGGACGCCACCAACCCACCAGGCCGACCGATAGTAGCTGGAATAGGATCTATCCTAGAACCACTTTCCATCTACATTGATCACTTCTTAAGACCTTTTATCGGACAAATGCGCTCCTATGTACAAGATACAACGTCAACCATAAAGAAACTAGATACCCTCTACGTAGGACACAATGACCTCTTGGTCACTTTGGATGTCGAATCTTTATACACCAGTATTGCCCAGCGCGAATGTATAGATGTCCTAGCGACTTACCTTAATCGCAGAACCAATATGGAGCCTCCAACCGCCTTCCTACTCGAATGCATTCGACTTGCTCTCATGGAAAACTACTTTATCTACGAGAAAACTTTCTATCAACAATGCCATGGCACATCCATGGGAGCAACCTTTGCACCTGATGTAGCGAAACTTTTCATGGATTTTTTTGAAGATAAATCAATATATAACATCAACAACCCTTTCAAAGACCAAATAGGCTTTTGGGTTCGCTACATTGACGACGTATTTATGACGTGGAAAGGTAGCGAAACAGATCTGCAAGAATTCTTCATCTGGCTGAATGGAAAAGACTCATGTATCCAATTCACGATACAGTCAGATACAACCTCAATTCCCTTTCTAGATCTGAGAGTGTATAAAACATCTACCAATACCCTAGCTACCACTCTCTATCGCAAAGCTTCGGCAAAAAATACACTTTTGGAATTCCAAAGCTTTCACCCAGCAGCACTCAAAGACAATCTACCCTTAGGCCAATTCTTACGCCTTAGGCGCAACTGCACAACCCGAGAAGACTACGACACAACAAGCAAAGATCTCTCACTGCGTTTAAAAGAAAGAGGATACCCAAGCCATATTATTCGCCAGGCAAAGAAAAAAGCGAAAAATAGGAGTAGAGAATCCTGTCTCACACCGACTCCCCGTGAAACCAATACGGAAAAAATAACCTGTGTCACAACCTTCACTCCACTTAGCAACCAAATCAAGAAAAGCATCTTACGTCATTGGAACATCTTGCACACTGAGACCTTCAAACCTCTCAAACCTCGCTTTGCTTTCAAGAGAAGCAAGAATTTAAAAGACAGACTGGTCCACACATATACTGAAACAACTGTTGAAAGACAAACTACCCTATGGAACCTACCACCGGTAAAAGGTCACTTCAGATGCGGATCTTGCTCCATATGTTGCTTAACAAAAGACATGAAATCCATTGAACTGAACGGCAAACCCTGGCTGTTCAACACTTTCACAAATTGCAAAAGTAAATGGACCGTGTACGCCATACAGTGCCCATGTAAACTTTTCTATATTGGCAAAAGTAAACGAGAGATACGACAACGTATCTGTGAGCATCGCTCATGTATCAGGAATGGCATTCAAGATAAACCAATGGTATCACATTTCCAAGAAAAGAAACACACACACAATGATATTTTCTGGTTCATTCTGCAAACAGCCAAGAACCCTTTCAGAGGAGGAGACAGAGACTTGGCCCTACGCAAATTGGAGCAACAGTGGATATATCGCCTGAATTCAGTTAAGCACGGCCTAAACGTGGCCATCGAATGGAACCTATTCTTCAAATAACCTACCATTTCTCCCTGTCCCCTGTCCTATTGTCCTTAAGGTCAGATTATTCTATCATGTGTTACTAAAAACAAGTCAGTACTACAATTGCAAACAATGCTTCTGCTGTCTTTGTTCTCATCAATAACCTCTAGACCCTGCACTTGTTCTTTTGTACAACGACATGACTTGTGCCTTTATGCAACATATTTTTTGCCAACACATTAAGAGTTTCTCTTATAATGTCTCTTCACTGTTGTCTATCAATTTAATTAATTTGTAAATGCTTCGAATTGTACCTACATGATTGATTGCTGTAGCTTTTCTCAATAACAGCTTTTCTCTACAATAGCTTTTTGACCTTGCACTTGCCCCTTTGTGCAACGACATAACTTATGCCCTTATGCAACATATTCCTTGCCAAAACATTAAGAGTCACTCATTGTTGTCTATAAATTCAATTAATTCGCACCTACACGATTCAACGCTGTAGCTGCCCATCTCACCTTTTTACTGACATCCATGGGAAAAAAATTTAAATTTGTTTCCTTTATAATGTTTCGCACTGCACCGACACGATACAATGCTGTAGCTGCTCATCTCACCATTTTATTGACATCCATGTGTGAGAATCAACCACACTATCTGGTATACCTTTAGTTTAATAACACTTACTCCTCTTTTGCGATTCTTTCCATCGCGCATGCTCCGCTGACTAGTATCATCCACCGCACATGCGCGCGATCAGCTTCCCTGCGGCCCTATTATGCGCATGCGTACCCAACAGCATTTTCTAGCTACCCCAGTTGGAGACAGCTCATTTTTCGTGCACCGCTCTCGGCTCACGAACAGAAGCGCTACCTTCATCTGTAACTCAGCCTTAGTTGGTAAGTTTTTACAGCCCTAGGCTTTATTATCTGTTCTTCTTGACCCACTTACGTTCTGCCTTGTTACTAGGACATAGTTTCCCCCTAGTTTTCCATCAACAAGCGCCATCATTTATTTATTCATCCCCCACGGACGGCCTTACCACACCGTCCTCCTATGCGCTAGTCTTTACAACATCCCACTGCAAAAACTTAACCGCGCACTATTTGTTTGACTAATATGTTTTCGGTTGAGCACTTTAGGACGCTCTTACTTTAAGTTATTTTGTCACCATTATATTTTTTCAGTGCCATCAACGTTTGGACACGGCATTCCACTGCCTCCGCTTTACAGCCTCATACCTGTATTTCCTTTTTTAGACTAAGGTAACCCTTTAAATTATATTATATGGTCGCCATCCTGTGGAATTCTCTGCATTTAGATAACTTGCTGTTATCCATTTTCCCTGTAGACTCCGGCTACAGCGTTCCGCCTAGCTCATTACGCAGGCCTTCTTCAAAAGACTATCCATTCTGACCGTTCATGTTGCACAAGGTAGGCTCCGACCCCGCAGGTTTTTAGGTTCCCCCCCTTTTTTTCTAAACACTATTCTAACCTTTCCTATCCTTTTGTAGAAACCCAACCCCTTGAACCACGTCCTGATGAAAGTCCG
Source organism: Ambystoma mexicanum (assembly GCF_040938575.1). Lineage (NCBI taxonomy): Eukaryota > Metazoa > Chordata > Amphibia > Caudata > Ambystomatidae > Ambystoma > Ambystoma mexicanum. The sequence continues at coordinate 229,790,778 of NC_090931.1, read as the reverse complement.
GACCCTTCACTAAACTACACCACCACGCTCAAGTGAAGTCGTATTTCCATCCCGGACTGGAAACATATTCATGTGTCGGCAACCAATGCTACTATATGTTCAAAGTAGTAATGCAAACCTTTTTTCCACTTAATATGTTACTAACCTCCACCTATTCCAAACTGTGATGTTTAAAAACAATTCCAATGTTGCGTTGAGGTTTGGCTCAAGAAAACCCTCAAATAGGTTTTGTGTTTAGACCCATTGTTTTAAAAATGTGTAAATAAATTGTTGTTTTTGCTGTAATCTCTTCAGCCTCTTTCCTCTTTCGCCAGCATTTATACACTGGCTACCTGCTCCCTCTCAGCCTACCTTTTTATATGGTTAGATTAGGGGAAGCCTATGACTCTTCCTTTTTTCTTCCTATACTATTAGCCTTTTTGAGTCAGGCCCCCCTCCAACAAAAAAGAAGGCTCGAAGCCCCCCCTGTTTCTACTCTCCTGTACAGTAAGCCAAAAGACTGTGAGGAAGTAGGCACCAGAAGGTTTGTGGTTCGCCAATGCCACAGAAAGTTATTTTTGGATTTGGCTCACCAGATTCCTTTAGCAGGTCACTTGGGAGTGACTAAGACATCAGACCGGTTGTCTGTGCACATTAACTGGCCCCAGTTTGATGTAAAAGTTAAGGAATTTGTCCGGTCCTGTCCGAATTGTCAAGCTTCTGGCAAGTCAGGCAGTGCCACGAACACCCCTTTAATTCCACTAACCGTGGTTGAGCAGTCTTTTGAGAGAATAGGCATGGACATTGTGGGTCCTTTGGATCCTCAAACCAGCCCAGGGAACAGATACATCTTGGTGGTGGTAGACCACGCCACTATGTAACCTGAAGCTGTCCCTCTGAAGAGCATCAAAGCCCAATGTGGTTGCTAACGCTCTGATTGGGATATTCTCCTCTGTTGGTTTCCTTAAGGAAGTCGTTTCTGACAGGCGACCAAACTTCATATTAGCATATAGGAAGGCTATGTGTTAAGAATGTGGAGTAACCTTCCAGTTCTCCACAGCCTTCCATCCACATACCAACAAGCTTTGTGAGCGGTTCACCAAGACCCGGAAAAGCATGATAGCTGGCTTGGAAGAGCACCTGAGGAGAAAATGGGATAGTCTCCTGTCATGTCTATTGTTCACCTACCGGGAGGTGCCACAGAACAGAGTAGGGTTTAGCCTCTTTGAGCTTCTGTTTGGACATCTGGTAAGAGGTCCCCTTAATCATTGAGAGAGGTTTAGGAGGCCAATCCCTCATCCCCACCACAAGATATGGTGGACTATGAACCTGACCTTTGCTCGAGAATGGCAAAGCGCACTGACCAGACTATGAAAAATCTAAAGGCCAGTCAGAAGCTGATGAAGCACTGACATGAACAGAACGCCACAGTGACAGGTTATCCTCCAGACCAGTGTGTGTGTGGATTATGGAACCTGTCAAACCCAGTGGCCTTCAGGACAAACAGACTTGGCCCTACTGTGTACTTGAAAAGGTCACGGAGGTAAATTATCTGAGTGACATGAAAGGGCCTAAACAAATGTGCAGGGTCTTTCATGTCAACCGGCTAAACCCCCATTATAGCTGGGATGACTTGGTCATGGCATTAGTGACAGATGGAGGGACAGAGGAGGAGACGGATCCCCTCCCAGACTGCCGCTCACTAAAGCCACAGATGGGTCAGTTGAAGGTGTCAACCTTGCAACTGACCTGTCAGAAAGGCAACTAACAGACTGTCACTGGTTACCGGGACAGTTTGCTGGTCAGTTTTCACTGACTCCGGGTCACGCAGATTGGTGCACCTATAATGTGGAGACTGGAGACAATAAGCCGGTGAAAAGTGGAATTCACCAGATGTCTAAAAGGTAACTTGGACCCCTGCTTATCAAACCTCCTTTCAGGATTTAAAGAATGGATTATGCAGTGCCCCAGTTCTGAAACTGCTAGACAACGGTCAGGAATTCATCATCCAAACAGGCACCTGTGATTTTGGGATTGGAGCAGTTTTAGCGCAGTTGAACACTCAAAGGGCAGAGCAACCTTTTGCCTGCATTAGCAGACGATTAACAAAAAGGGAAAGGAACTGGGCCATCGTGGAAAAAGAAGAAAATGAAACATCTACATCTTTTGGGCCTCACTTCACAATCCAAACAGACCACCAGGGATTAGATATGGATATTGAGCACAAGCCAGACTTCCAGCATGGAATTGCAGATGGCATAAACTGGTACTTTTGCCTAGATGACGAACCAGACCCTTAGTAAGTGGTGGTTGACGTGTTGAGGCTGGGGGTCATGTGAGGAATTTGACAATCTGCATGGACCTTTAAAAAATGTTTCAAATAAATGGATGATGGTAGACCGACCTCAGGAAAATGTGTGAGGCTAATCCACACACATTTTCCTACGCTCAAACATTGACAAATGCATAGACCCGAGTACTCCATGCTGGACACTGTCTACCGGTACTGTCCGCCCTTTCATATTTAGTTGGACTATGACAGCAGAGGAGGACACAATGTCATCACAAGGAGTGGGAGGCCAAACATCCCCTGCCATGGACTGGCCTGATTAACTAAGGCTCCATGGAACCGCCCTGCTCTTTTGTTAGGCCCTGCAGCTGGTGGCAGTGATTAACATACAATAAGAAGGTTATTCAAACAGGCACCCATGGGGGCCTGGCTTCAGAGGATAACAAAGGAGACAGGAAACCCAATAACCTTTCATTTGCACCTGTGTCAACCTGAAGCCAGATACCGCCTTCAGAATCAATGACAGTGAACTGACATGCATGGGTCTATTGTTGCAGTAGGACACCCATGCTAGAGGGCACCATTTATAAGATACGAGAATGTGGTTTGCAGAAGCCAGAGAGTCTGGTCTCTCAGCATCATCAAGGGAGATTGTGCCCTTTAATCAGGAACCACAAGGGAAGGACCATAACCAGAGAGACTCTTAGATCACAGCAGATAAGAAGATAGGGTGGGACCTAGTAGCACAGGGGATTGGGCCCAGAGTGGTTTCTGTTGAGAGAAGGGTTCTGCCATATTAGTTCTGGGACACTCCTTGTTCCTGTTTCTCCCCTTTGACTTTTCCTGTTGCAAAGCACTCTGGTTATGACCTCACACAGACAGAAACTTGTTGGTAGACATCCCAAGATTGGATCACTAAGGTAGACTTAGCCTACACCAATCACTATGGCCCACTTGGCTTTAAAAGAGGGCTGGAGTCCCACTTTAGACAGATCATGAGAAGACTTCACAAGAAGCATGGAAGAAGAACTCATCCTTGGACCCTGGCTGAAGGTACAGTCTGCCTTACAGCTTCTGCCTGTGAAAGAAGGCCAGGAATATCCAAAGAGTTTGGAAGCAAGATTCCTCCCCTTAAATTTCCCAGGGAACAGAGAGAGAGAAGAACTCAGAACAGCCTCCAGCCACATTTAAACCGGTACCTAGCCAGCACACAGCATGCCCTGCTAGGCTCTGCAACAAGCTCCCGGAACAAGGAGTGCAAGAAGTTCTCTGAACCAGAAAAACAAAGGTAACAGCAGATGCCTGAAACACACTCCCTAGCTTTGGGCCATCCACCTTAAAGGACAACGCAAGCCCATTGAAGAAGCTGGAAGAAGTGCAACAGCAAGCAGTAACCGCTTTTCACCTTAAAGTACATGCTCGAGCCAGTCGAGTTCATCAATCCGCAACTGACTGCATTGCTGACCGCTGTCAAGACACAATCATTGAAAGAAGCCCAAGACACCACAATTAGTGCTTCAGAACCGCCAATCAGCCCTGAGAGAATGATTCCTGACCCTGGGTCACTGTGAATGCTAGCCTGTAGACATTTTAAGACCTTTTCTATCTTTCGCAGACACCAAGAAGCCGTTTGAAAAACTATTGTGGTTATTAACCATACCAGCTACCATCCTGTCAGTATCCAGATTGCAACCCTTTCGCTTCATAGAAAATGTCTGTCCTCTGAATTCCTTTACAGGGTGGGTTGTGTTTAGTAGTGTTATTAGATTTTCTTTTGTGGTATGAATAAAGTCGATATTTGTATACAACCTTGACTGGAAACTCCTTTTATCATCGGGTGATAATTGTATTTCGCTGTTTACAAATAACCAACGATCCATAACCCTTAGAGGAGATAAGCCTGCCGTTAGTCCACATTACCAAAATTGGACAAGGAGGTTTATATTTTTAATTATACAGTTTGCTTGTTTAATCCAATCTGTTCGGATCCATTCTGCTGTATTAAAGGTGTGGAGCTGATTGATGGTTTAGAAACCAATATTCACCCCTGCGCCACTGGTACCCCAGAATGTTATTAGTCGCAGCATACAATTACTATAATTTACATGAGAGGTGCAGAAGATTAAAAAGCCACCTCTGACCACAGGAACTTTGTGAAATGCACATGTGGCCTTCCAATCTGCACTGTGCCAATACTAAGTTGGTGCTAAGGGCACCTATAGGCTATCTCAACAAAGGCACATGTGTTCACTATCATTTTGGTATTGGAAACCTATGAATGGGAGATCTGATTAGCAGACTTCCTTTTCAGAAAAAGACGTACCCACATCATATTATGCAATAAAATCCCCAAAAGATCTCGTTATTCCACTGTCACCAGATGGCATTTTGTCACAATTCTGTCATTCTACCTGTGAAAAAAAGACTCTCTGTGGGGGAAGTTATCTGGCTCTTTCTTGAGGTGGAAGGGTTCAATGCCAGTGTAGAGACCTAAGGTGTTTACACTTCCAAAAAGAGTCCTTTCTCCCTTGCCTATGATTACCACAGTCCAGACACCCTTCTACCACCTTGCATCATGTTGGGCATGCCTCATTTTGTAAACCACCCCCTGGGACTTACCAAATATTTTGAAGGCCTGGCTTAATATGAATTTTGGGGGGAGTTGAACTTTGTATTGATCTACCAGTTTGCCTGATGAACCCTGTTGCTTTCAGTATGCTCAGTGAGAAATTGTCATGAAACACTGCCGCTTACCTGCTCGGTCACGGTGGACTAGAGCCCAGCAGCTCCCCTGTGCAGGGAGAATGTGGCGGCACTTCCCCAAAACACCAGGGGTACCATGTTCTCCGTGGTGTTTGCCAATGGCGCCCAGGCAACGCACCATGGCAGCAGCTTGGATCACATGCTCGGCACATCGAAGCACTTGTCAGAGCGAAGCACTCGTCACATGACTATTTACAGTCACGTGATCTGGTAATCCAGGAAATAGCGCTATTTAAGGAATCTCCATTCACTCCTCCTTGCTTCCCAACTCCTATGGGCAGTTACCTTGATCCTGGTTTTATTTCTTGATGTTTGACCACCTACTTCTCCTTGTATTATTCTGGCTACTTTTTTACTCTTGGCTTGTGTGTTGGATTGCTCCTGGATTACCCCTCTAATCTGGTTGTTTGTGTGGTTTCAACCTGTTTTTTCTCCTGGATTGTCATGTGGATTGCCCCTGCTGCTTTTCTGGTGAACTGTGCATTTTGATCTTGGCTCTGCTTCTTGGACTGCCTTTGGATTACCCTTTAATCTGGTAAAATGGTTATTTCTGGACTGCCTTCTTCCCTGTGGATTATTCTGGAATTTAGCGAACTGAGGGTGGCCTGGGCTTTCTTTTTTTCCCCCACAGATTGTGCGCCCTCTGGCTCACAACAGGAATCGTTCAGATTTGTCACTGCGCTGCCGGTTGGTGCTTTTCCACCCTTCAAAAGGTCACATCATCAACGCAGCAACAGAACTTGGGGTTCCCTGGTATCAGGTAAGATTAGGTTGTGAGTTTACTGAAGGGGAAATCCCAAACCGTACTGTAGTTATTGTTAACCACTGTGTTTCACTTGCAGCTACCGAGGACCTGGCACAGTGCATCAAGTACCACCTGTGGTCTCAATAAATGGCTAGATATTTAACCATTAGTCTCCATGGCTGGTGCTTGGGAACGCAGGTATAAGTTCATCTGGGAAGACCATCAGTACAGATTGAGAAGCCTTTCTGTTCCACCTGAATTTATGGATGCAGCCAGGGACCCGGTAGCAGCTTTGGTGCAAGCTATTACCCAGCTTAGGGTAGAAATGACTGCAGCCCATACCACCTTGCACCAGAGATTGAATGCCGTCCAAAGTGAACGACAACCTCTACCCACCCGACGACCAACAACGGTTTACGTTCCCACATCATTTCCCTTAGCTCCCCTTGAAATGTTTTGCGGTGACCCACGGTAATTCTGCACCTCCACAAACCAGTGTAAACTTAATTTCTTATGCTGTCTGCAGGCCTTTCTTGACTCTGTTACCAAAACAGCCTTTATGCTATCTCGCCTGGGTGGTATAGCAGCTACTTGGGCCAATCCGTTGGTAGAAAGCAACAGTCCGGTCCTGTATGATTTTGACCTATTGATAACAGAAATTACCAAGGTCTTTGACCCTCGCTTCAAGCAGCAGGCTCGTGACCTCAAACTACTAGAATTTACCCAAGGTAAGAGCAGTCTATTGGACTACATTACTCGCATTAATCAATTGGCAGCAAAACATTCATGGCCTGAAAACAAGAAGGCTCTTGTCTTCTACCAAGGACTTCATGACTATATGAAAGATGCCCTGGCAGCAGTACCGATCCGACTTAAGCTGTTTTGTGAACTGGTTGATCTAACCCTCCAGGTTGATGCCAGAAGAGATGAAAGAATGTCAGAAACACATAAAGGACCTGTGTTTACCACCCCACCACCGTCTCGTTTGCCCGGTTCTGCTGAACTTCCTGATGAGCCCATGCAGATAGGAAGCGTACAGGGACCTTTAACACGGTATGCACAAGAATGGCCACGCCTGTCCAATGCTTGTTGTTATTGCAGTCAAGCGGAGCATTTTGTCAAAGAATGTCCTCAATGGCCAAAACGACTGTTGGGGTTTCAGGAGGCTCATCCCTAGAGAAAGGAATACAGATGAGCCCAGATACAGGTCCCCATATTATACCACCCATCCTTGACTCCACTGCCCATGTGGTACTGAACACCTGTCTAGCAATCCCAGGTTCCATCAAATATGCAGTACATGTCACCATCGATCTGGGCACTACAGACAACCATATAGAAATTAACCTAGCCAACTCTTTGCAGCTCCCTGTTGAGGAGAAACCCAGACGTGAGCTTGTTGAAGCTGTAGATGGATCATCCCTTGTCTCTGGCCGTATCAGGAAACAAATTCATCCACTCAACCTTAGTATTTCAGGTACCCATTCAGAACTTATCACGTATGACCTCATTGCCACTCCCCAGTTTGGCATCATACTAGGAATCTCTTGGCTGAAAAAACATAACCCGTTCGAGACATTGACTTCCATTCGTCCCATTGTAGGGAGCACCATCTATCCTCTCATGTTGGTCAATTTTCCCCATGTCAAGCCTTGGTCTCCATCAGTCATGTGGTTGGTTCAGTTACCTCAGTTATTCTGAAGGAATATGTATCCTGCATGGACATATTCAACAAGGGTAGGACAGAGGGTTTGCCCCCCCCACCGCCCTTATGATCGCCCCATCGACTTGGTCCCAGGCGCAGAGATACCACACGGGCGTATTTATTCCTTAACACCAGTGGTAGATCAAGCACTAAAAGAATATATCGACTCTGCCCTTTGTAACGGTCACATTTCCCCCTCGCAATCTCCTGCGGCCAGTCCCATATTTTTTGTTCTGAAGCATGAAGGTGATTTACGACCCTGCATAGACTATACGCGGGTCAATTAAATCACGATAAAAACAGATATCCGATACTACTGACCTCTGCTTTACTAGACTTGCTGCATCAGGCTACCATATTCCCTAAACTTGACCTTAGTGGGGGCCTACAATCTAGTTCGTGTCAGACAGGATGATGAATGGAAAACCGCCTTCTGTACGCGTTATGGTCTATTCGAATACGCCATGCCATTAGGTCTCTGTAATGCGCCAGCTACTTTTCAGCGCTTAATGAATGACATCTTCCATGATATCGTAGATACTTAGGTCATTGTCTAGCTGGACGATATTCTGATCTATTCTCCTACGTATGCAATCCACATTACCCATGTCACAGAGGTGCTTGTTGGTTACGTCAACATACATTATACGCCAAGCCCGAGAAGTGTGCATTCCACATGCATGAAATTGAGTTATTGGGGTTTCACATTTCAGCTCAGGGTCTGTCTATGAGTACCAGAAAGATAAAAGATAAAAGCCATTCTGGAATGGCCTGTGCCCACTTCTCTCAAGTCCCTACAGATTTTCTTGGGATTTTCCAACTTTTATCGCTGTTTTATCCCTGGCTTCTCAGCTCTAGCCGCTCCTTTGACCCTGCTTACCAGTCCGCTGAATCCCTTCATCTGGTCCGACTCACAACAAAATGTTTTTGATACCCTGAAAACGGTGTTCTCCACAGCTCCCATTTTACAACATCCAAATCAGGACGTTCGGTTCATCGTGGAGGCAGATGCTTCCTTATTTGTTTTGGGTGGCATACTCTTGCAAGCCTATTCAGGTACTGGGCTCCTGCACCCAGTGGCCTACCATTCCTGGAAGTCACTTCCACTGAGCTGCACTACACGGTCACAGAAAAGGAACTACTGGCGGTGAAAGACACCTTTAAAGCCTGGAGACACCATCTGCTGGGGGCTAAATGGCCTTTTATTGCGTTCACAGACCATTGGAATCTCCAAGACCTGGCTTCCCTCAAGTGTGTGAACAGTCGACCGGTACAGTGGCATCTGTTTTTCACCGCTTTCAATTTCATTATAAAGCTGCGCCTGGGCCACAAACACCAAAAAGAAGATGCAATATCACGGCACGATGGGGGCGAGGTTATTCCAGTGTACCTTCTCTAGAACCTACTGTTCTAGAGAAGGTACACTTAATTTGCCTTTGCACCCCTCCTCCTTGCCTAGTCTCCTCTATTAAGGATGGGGTCACACTCCATCGGGACAAATTGCAGGAATGGGACGTAAGCTATCATGAAGGTCTGCCTTATTTTCAGGACTGTCTATTCCTACCAACCCTGCACACCAGACAAGCGTTGGACTGGACTGGTCCCATGATGCCCTTATCAATGGACATTCAGGACAGAATAAAACCCTGACCCTTTTGCAATGCTGGTGTTGGTGACCCATCATAAGAAAAGACACCAATGAATATGTTAACACTTGCACATCCTCTGCCCAAGGAAAGAATCTGAGAGGCAAACCACTTGGTCTACTCCAACCAATGCCCATAAAACATAAAACATAAACCCTGGCATACCATTTCCATGGACTTTATAACTGTTCTGCCCAAGAATAAAAAGCATGGCACCATCTGGGTGTTTGGGAGATTGCTTTACTAAAATGGCCCATTTCCTTCCTTGCTCAGGTGTTGCTTCTGCTCCTGTATTGGCTAGTTTATATTTCCAACTTATATTTTGTCTTTTCGGTCTCCCGTCCAATATCATTGCTGATCACGGCTCTCAATTCACTTACCTTTTCTGCAGAGCCCTAACTGCTATGTTAAGTATAGATGCCCGTTTTTCATCAGCATACCATCCTGAAACTGATTGGCAGACTGAGTGCGTGAATCAGACACTGGAGCAGTATCTGCGTTGCCTTTTCCTCCAACACCAAGAAATATGGCACAATGTTTTGAGTACAGCTGAATTTGCTTACAACAACGCTCTGCACTGCTCTACTAGGTCCTCTCCATTCTTCTCTCTTTATGGTCAGCATCCACATACCCTGCCCATCTCTACTGCCCCCGTTTTCTCTGTACCAGCTGCACATTATTGTTATTCTAGCCTGCAGGCTGTCCATGAACACTCCTATGTAAACCTCCGTAAAGTGCAAGATACCATGCGCCAGGCAGCAGACAAGGATCGTCGACCTGCTCCTCCTTACAAATCTGGTGACCAGGTGTGGCTGTCCACACCCCATCTTCGTATTCCAGGTTGCCGTAAGATACAACCACGGTTTGTGGAACCCTACCGTATCACAAAATCTACCAACCTGGTTTATTTTCACTGGCTCTGTCTGTTTTCTGGCACATCCACCCAGTCTTTCATGCTTCCCATGTCTGCCGTCCACACAAATCACTGTCCTGCCTCCTTCTGTCACTCTTAGTTCTGATGATGAATATGAGGTACATGCCATCCTTGACGTTTCTTTAGGGGTGTTCTCAGTATCTAGTAGATTGGAAGGGGTTTGGTCCAGAGGAACGTACCTGGGAACCTGTCAAGAACATCCATGCCTCTGTTTTGCTGAGACACTTCCACCAGTCCCATCCACACCACCTGCAGGCTCCGCGGTGCTTGGGCGGGCTCTGTCATGAAACACTGCCTGCTCGGTCATGGAGGCCTCCCGCCCGGCAGCTCTGCTGTGCAGGGAGAACTCAGCGGCTCTTCCCCAAAACACCAGGGGTCCTGCGTTCTCCGTGGGCATTACCATGGTGCCTGGGAGTGATGCGCTGCAGCAGTGTCTCGGGTCACGTGCTCAGCACATCGAAGCACTCATCATGTGACTATTTACAGTCACATGATCTAGTAAACCAGGAAATTCGGCTATTTAAGGAACCTACATTCACTTCTCCTTGCTTCTCAACTCCTATGGGCAGCTACCTTGATCCTGGTTTTATTTCTTGCTGATTGACCACCTACTTCTCCTTGGATTGTTCTGGCTACTTTTTGACCCTCTGTTTGTGTGTTGGATTGCTCCCGGATTACGCCTATGATCCTGCTGTTTTTGTGGTTTCAACCTGTGTTTTTCTCCTGGATTGTCTTTTGGATTGCCCCTGCTGCTTTTCTGGCAAACTGTGCATTTTTTACATTGGCTCTACTTCTTGGACATTGACCTTTACTCCGGTGAACTTGATATTTCTGGACTGCCTTCTTCCCTGTGGATTATTCTGGAACTTGGCGAACTGAGGGTGGGCTGCACTTTTGTTTTTTTCCCCCACAGATTGTGCGCCCTCTTGCTCACAACAGCAACCATTCGGATTTTGTCACTGTGCTCCTGGTTGGTGCGTTTCCACCCTTAAAAGGGTCACGTCATCAACGCACCAACAGAACTTGGGGTTCCCTGGTATCAGGTAAGATTAAGTTGTGGGTTTACTGAAGGGGAAATCCGTAACCATACTGTAGTTATTGTTAACCCTTCCTTTTCCCTTGCAGCTACTGAGGACCCGGTGCTGGGCATCCAGTCCCACCTGTGGTCTCAATAACTGACTAGGGAGTCTAAACTGACCTTTAGTCTCTTTGGCTGGTGTTTGGGAACGCAGGTATAAGTTCACCTGGGAAGAACATTAGTACAGAAATCCGGTGGTGTAGAGTTACAGATATCAGCTTGGAGGTCAGTGACGTTAGAGTCACACACAATCGAATGACCTATCATAGACATCCACCTTGTTCCCACTGATCCAAATATTTAATTTTCAAATCAGACCCAATTGTTCAACTAGCTCTGACTTTCTTCTGTTGTGTGAAAGGTATAAAAAAAACATAAGTACCCAGGGTGACTTCACACGCTTCCTTGTATGCGCCTCTCTCATCTTGGCATATACCATTGGCTCACTTACATTCAGCTCTACATACATTTGACTTCCACTCAGAGCCTTACTGAGGAGCAAGCAGACAGCCGAGCCCTCCTTACTAGACTTTTGCTTAGTGCCACCAACTCACTCAGATCTAACCAAGCTAAGAGATCAAAATTCACAACGTAGTAACTAACAAACTCATTCATTCTTCTGGTAGATGTGATTGAAAGGATAATTCAGCTGGGTCGGATGCCTTCTTGCATTGCTCCATTTAGAGATTCTCCCTCCCCATGTCTTGAAAACATTTGTACAGAAAACATAATATTCCACCACTGGAATCTTGTATTATTCTTATTTGTGATCAAATTTAGAGTCTGTGGGTATCTAAACCTAATATTCCGCTTGGTGCTTTTCTGGTATGACAATCTAAAGTACAAAAACACAACGAAAATTATGATAATTGTAAGAAAATGTAAAAAGCCAATATTTATTCAATCAATCTATTCAAGACAGACATGCAATGTCAAAGCATGACATAACGCAAGTCAAACATTACACAAAAATTATATTAGACCAAGGAACAGAACCTTGGACCAGTAAACTGAAGGAGTCGTAAAAGGTATGATAGCCATTATCTCAGCAAAAATCCCTTAATGCCAAAGCAGTACAGAATAGGTAAAAAATGCGTACGGAAGATGTAAAGAAAATAAAGAATTTGGAAGGCATCACCAAATTATCTAATCATTTGTTTTCCTTTTTGTGTTCATCCATATATCCATTGTTATTTGAAACAAAGATCAATGTATGACCAAATCATTCAATCATTTTGTAGTCAGTTCAATTCATATATCTTTTTCCCATCATCGCATAGGATGTCTTTAATTACTCTGTTTTTCATTGGTAGACTCTTTTCTACATAGGGTCTGCCAACGTGTGTGTGGCATCACAAGGGTATTGCTAGGTCCTGACAGCTACTCCGAGACCCTGGATTTTACAAGTTTAAGCGGACGAAAATGATGGTCAAGTCGTCTTCCTCAGGGCATGTTCTCTTCGTTCTGTATAAGTCACAAATAAATACCAATACAAAATACAAATATGCCTGGCCACTTTTGTATCCCCATTGAGCGGCTTCCTTTAGTCAGGCAAATGGCTATCACATCCACCTCGGGCCAACACATAACAACTCAACCCAACACACCGCAAACCCCCTCCAGATGAGACCACCCTCTGATGAATGCAGATTAGTTTCCTCGCGTATTACTTTATTTATTTATGACTTACTGTTCAATGCATATCTACAAATCAATGAGACAAAATCAAACCGTTAATGTCCTTACACAGTGGGCAACTGAGGTGCAACATTAGGTGTTGTACAGTACATTTCTATTCTGGCATATACATTTGAATAATATTTGAGTTGGCAGTGTCTGTAATCTGCAGCCCACTAGATGTTTGATACTTGCAACTCCCGCCATCCCACCCCATTGAATAACCTGTTTAGGGCAGGTGAGAGATGAAGTAAAAAAGCATGAGGGGAAGCATTGCAGAATATTCAGTGAGAATTGCTACAGTGAAAGTGTGCTACTTGAGAACAGACAAGGAAATTGTTAACATCAAGGATTAGAGTACATTGCTATGCTGATATACGCATACCAAGAGAATTTAGGATGCAGTGTCGGCAATCTGTGATTAACTACACATTTTGGACTACAACTCCCATCAGTCCTCCACGTTTCACTTCCTGGGTAGGGCTGATGAGATTTGTATCAAAAAACAGTTCATGGATGTTTTGCGGATTTCTATAAGGGCATTGCTTATCTGAACAAGTATGGCTTAGGGACACAAAGTTAACCAAAATAAGTTCCTGTGAGTTGACATTACAAAACATTCCTATAAATGAGGATTTATGGCAGTTTGATAGCAAGGTGGGATACTGGACATCAGCACCCCAGTGAAACATCACTCTTGCAACCTATTCAACATATGGCTCTCAAGAACGATAGGCAAATCCATTTTGCCGTTATGCCTGTGACACTGGAATCAACTAGCCCAGGTAGGAATCATCCAGCACCCTACCAGGTACTTTGTAGTCCCTGTAGAGACACCCTGTTTTTAATCACTCCGCCCTTCATTTCAGATGTACCCCATCAGTAAATATCGGTGCCATCATCAAGTCCACTAGAACTGTCCTGAAGACGGCATTAGAACATAAGCAACCTACTCTATGCCAGAAACACCAATCAGTGTCAACGAGATAGATGTTGGGTCACTTAGACCATATTCTCAGTCACCAATATGTACTAACCCACACTGAAAAATAATTGAATGTATAAATGAATGTTTAAATTTGACTTGAAAGTCTTAAAAGGGCAAGTAAACTAGCTAAGTCATGCTAGTACAAGCAATTGCTGTGTTTTATGAATAAAATGTGTATTTGTGTTATACGTCGCCCGGGGTGTTCTCTTAAGACAGATAATTTGAAGTGATCTATCAATAGAGTGCTGGTTCCTACTAGGCCTGTGTCAGCAAGGAGGGGTAGCCTGAGCCCTTGTTTCAGTATTGTTATATCCCTCATGATTAGGCCCCCCAAAAAACAAAAAAGTGGGCCCCTTGCCCCAATTTAGCAAAACATCTCAAGATTTTTCAGACAACAACTCACACGAGCCCTCCCATGAATGGCCTGGCTACAAGTGATGGCAGTTGTAGCAAAAAACATTTAGCGATTAGTTGCAGAATAGTGTAAGGACATTGCTTATCTGAATGAGTGTGGCTTGGGGGCAGCCTTTAAATGAAAAAACGTTACGATAGATGACATTACTAATCATTAGAGAATCAGTACAGTGCTATGCTAGTAGAAGTATATCAGGATAATGTGGGCCCAGCCCCACGGTCGGCAACCTACAGCACTCAGAATGTTTCGGACAACAACTCCCATCACCTCTCCTGCTGAATACCCATGGAAGTTTTAAGAAGATATTTGGCAACCAGTAAAGAGAACAGTGATGCAAAAGGCCACGATCATACAGAACATTTATTTCCAGAGTACTAGTCAGAGTTGAAGAATAAGGTTATCACTTATCAAAATGAGTTCGGCCTGCACCTACAAAATTAGGAGGAAAACGAGTTTCTCATAGCAAGCTGCAGAAGAAAAACAGTGAGGTACACCATCATGCCAGGCAGACATTCTGATATAACAACAGCGACAGAAGGGCAAGGCATATCGACAGTGCAAATGGGAAAATATGCATTAATGGTGTGTTCAGTAAAAGTGTGCCTTATGCTGTACAGTAATGCACTGTAAATAAAGCATTTTAGACATAGGGGTTTGCTGAAAAGCTGGAGAAGGAATGGTGTAGATCTAAAAATGATTGTAAAGAATGCTTTGTAATGTTACCCTAATGTTACCTTTCACGATGTGAACCTCACTGTTCACTTGATTAATAATTAAAAGGGGTTTAAGTGCACATACAGGACCCCAGCACATACACGATCACAGAAGCAAAGATAGCCGATTGTGCCGAATTAGGGTGTAGACAAGTGATAATGGTGAGACATTCCTTTTAATGTGCACCTGCCCTGGCCATAGCACAATAATTTTGCCATCATGTGTGAGTCCCTTTGGCTGACTCACACCCCAACACAGCTCTCTGTAACCTTCATCTCTCTATCTCTAACACTCTGGATGTCCTTGACCACCCTGTCATGAGGATCTGTTTGAAGCCCAAATCCAAGTGCAACTCTTGGTACTATGCTGCCCTTGCTGCCCGTAAACGCAAGTGTAGGGTGGGGAAGAGGAAGTGGAGGGCATCAGTTTCTACCTCTGCTGTTCCCTCCCAGGCCTTCTGCACAGCTTTGCCCTCTCATTTCACTACTAAAACTCAGGACATCCTGTCCACCCTCTTTTCCTCTACCTCCTCCTCCTCCTTCTCTAGCACTCATGGCCTGTCTGAAGCCGTCTCTCCTCCTCCTTTCCCCTCTTCACCCCTGACAATGTTTCTAGACAAGTCTGATCGATGAAAGTCTCATCAAAGCAGGTTCTCCCCTACTCATCGAGAACTATCAAGGACCACATTGATACCCTTTCCAGCCTTGGCTGATTTCTGCAATCACTCGTCCCGGGAGTATAGCTCAGGGGTAACGTGCTCGCCTGGGAAGCAAGACGACACGGAGCAACACAAGTTCGATCCCCAGGTTCCGCTTAGAAACCTCTGGGTATTAAGCGCGTTATAAATAACATATCATATCTTATCATATCACTCCTTTGCCACTTGAACTACCACCCCCCCTTTAAGCACTCTCTTGTGCACCCTCTTCTAAAGAAGCCCTCGGTGGATCCTTCCTCTGCAGCTACCTATTGCTTGATCTCCATTACTCTTTTCCTGGGCAAAGTCTTGGAAAAGCTGACCCTCTCCCAGCTTAATCTACACACTGAATCTGTTGGATGCCTCCATGACCACCAGTCTGGCTTCATTGCTGCCAGAAGCACGGAAACTGATCTCCTGAACACCCGTGAAAAATTGCTCTCCAATCTTGACTCTAATCTCCCTTCTGTCCTCATTCTCCTTCATCTAGCCTTTGCTTTTGACCCAGTCAACCATGCCATCATGCTCAATCATCTCCGGGACAACATTGGTATTACTGATCAGGCCCTGGCCTAGTTGACTTCTGTTAGGTAAGATTTCCACAGAGCTGGTAAATCTTCCTTTCCTGGTTCAACTCCAGAACTTTTTGCTTTTCTAGTGGGATATTTTTCATTAATACCTCAGTGACTGGGAACCTTTTTCCGTACTCACCTAATCTTTAACTCTTTTTATTGATGTAATTTTTAAGACTCTCCATAGTGTCTTTTTAAAGTTATCATGTCTAACAACTTATTGGCAATAATTGCCTGTTGTTGCTGGGTTGCCCTAGCGGCTCCCCAGTTAACTTTCTTGTGCTAACCTTGAATGAACTACAGTTCCCAAGGGTAGAAAGTATCTTTGGATCCCTTTTATATTTTATTCTGTGAAACCACCACACCCCACCTTATGTGGAGTGCTGGGGAGATACAATGTATCCCCTTTCACATTAAAACTGTAACAATTCTGTTACAGTGACAAGCTTACCTTTAATGGCTGGTGACAGTGATACCTTTTACTAATTTGGTGCACCTTTATCGCGGGCTGTAATCACAGCTGCAGTAAAGGCACCTAAGGGTGCTCATTTTACCAAAATGGCCCCTGTCTTCTTTTTCTGCCATTTTAGTGTTTCTTGTCGTTTCTTGTTCCTTACCACGACATCCAGGGTGGGAAATTCCTTTGTTTGAGTTTTGTCTTTCGCGGGAGTCCCCTGGACACCCCGCCCAGGCTCCAGTCAGTCTGTAAGCACAGGAAGTGAGGGAGGAGTCCAAAACCTCCCCCTCCTTTGTCTTACGCCATCCTTCAACTGGGACAAATCCAAGAGGGGGGCTGGCTGTCCTGATTGGACAGCCAGACGCCCCTTTCTTGTAAAATGCGGGGAGAGAATGCAGAGGTTGTGCTGTAGTTCCTGGTAAATACTGGAAACCTGGAAGCTGAAGTCATGTCAACCACTGGAACAGAAAACCAAAGAGGATGACAAAGGAAAAGTAGCAGGAATGATTTCCAGCGACCGGAGAGCCTGCTGTGTAACCAGAGCCTGCTGCAGCCCTTCCTTCCAATCGACCTGGGGTCTCTAAAAATGATGACCCGACACCAGAGCCTGGTGTGACCCACTAGACTCAGGACGACCTGCATTTTGAGCCATCCCACAGGTTGCTGTGACCTTGCGTTCTTGCAATACCCCAATACCGCGGAACCTCCAGCCACTGTGCGGTGCATGATCTTCTGAATTCCGAATCTTGCTGAAACTTCGTGGGCATCCTGGTGTATCTCCAGAGACACGAATCGAGTCCGGAAAGTCCCCTCACAAGACTGCTGGACCTTTTAAACAAAGAGAATTCAACCAAAATGTTCAGTCTTCTTCGGTGCTCCTTGAAAAGGCGCAAAACCCGCACAACCGCATTCACCCATGAGAGAAATCTTGCCTAGAGTCTTCTTCGTTGAGCCCTGCTGCAAAGTCCCTTCTGAAGTCTTGTATTCAGTCTCCAGGACAAGGAATCCACTAACCGGGTATTTGGCTGCAGTCCCTGAAGTTCTCCTGCTGCAATCTCTTCTTCATTGCTGAGGTACTGTGTTAGCTTGGGTATATACTTTCCTTAAGCCTGTTGGGATTTCTGTGTAGTCTTGGGGTGTTTTCTGTGATTGGGAGGTCCCTCATCCAGTGCACCCAGTCCCACTGCTCGAATCCTGCTGGGGTGTCTTCTGTGAAGCCCCTGGACCCTCTTCTAACCCTAGAAGTAAAGTACTCACCTGTTTGCCAGTTTTCCTGAGGAAACTCTGACATTTGCTACTAAAGAACTTATTCTAACACTGCCTGTTGGTCACTAGTCCTAGTGACCCCCCCTTCTGCTACTGAGAACACTCATGCTCCAAGAATAAGGGAAAGACTTTGAAGGGTTTGGGACTTCTGCCTAGAAAAGAAATGAAGTGTTTTACTTGTAAAGAGTTGATGGGTAACTGTAATTTTCAGAGTGAACAGTTACAAAAGTTCTTACTGATCTTGAATTTTTGAGGCACTATTCTTAAAAGTATGGTTAACATCTGTTCTTCCTTAGCCACTGTTTTACCAGTCTAAAAGAAAGTAGATGTAAAGGTGTTTACTCTCCTGTGATTAGGTTGTGCCTCTTTACAAAAGTAATGTGTTGGTTTCACCAGATTATTTCTGAATGGTAATTGTATGAGTATCCTCCAACTGTTGGTATCACCAGGTTAGTCCTGTTAGGATAACTGTATGAGTGTCCCCCAACTGGGTCTTGCTTCCCCTGACTTGCTGCTAGCCTGTCCTTAATAAGTCTACATTAGGTTGTTGCCTACCTAGAATAACTATTCAGTAAAGTGTGACATTGGGTTTTACTTTCCCCTTCATTGTGAAGTTAAAGCATGTGGGTTTTACTTACCTTGTGTTAGCTGTGTGCCATCCAAAGCAAGTTACCAGAGTTATTGCTTACCTCAATCTGGGGTTCCCTGATTCCCAAAGCATCTGTAATTGTATATTACATCCTTAGGTTTTACTCACCTAGTATAACTATGTGTTATGACAAAAGTGGTTATGGGTTTCTACTGCACCTAGAATAAGTATTTCACTATTCACCAAAAAGTGCATTGTCCAGTTGACTGTTTATGTGATCTGTTCCAAGAGTCACTGTACAACTGGAAGGGCCTACTGCCCCTGTATTACCAAAAGTAATCTGAAAGTAACCATTGGTCTTATACTCCCAAAGAATAGGCTTGACCTATACTAAATGTGTATAACAAGGTTTTGACTTCCCTAGAACTACTGTTAGGTGTTCCAAATAAGGTCTATACTTGGGTCTGTGTACTTTCAAGTATAGTGTTGTGTTTTATATTGTGATTTCATATAATGTGTTAGTACTTACTTATTCCCCCTAAATTGATCTGCGCCTACCTGTATTTAAATAAATCCTTTATTTTTACAATACAGAGTGTTTCAGTGTTTCTTTGGATCATTTGTATTACAATTTCACTTGTAATGTATCTATTGCCCTCTCTCCCTCCTAAGATAAGCCTGGCTGCTCTGTCTACGCTACCCTGAACTCAGGTGGTACAGCCTTATACTAAGAGCGGAGTCTTGTACTGCCTCAGTAGGATGGTTTTACTAAGCCCTTAGTTGGACTTCAGAAAAACTGTCCTAACAACTTCCTTTCTCACCGACCGACCCTCTCAGGTCCAACTGGGGTCTTTCCTCTGTTCTATCTCTCTCTCTCTATTTGTGGTGTTCCCCAGGGGTCTAACCTCTCTCCCTGGCTCTTCAACCACTACCTGGCACCTCTTGCCCACCGCATCACTACTTTCTGCTCCAATTTCCAATTTTATGCGGATGACACACAGCTCTTTCAGGCTCCCCTCAGCCACCTCTGCTTCTTCTCTCATACCAGACTGTCTGGCCGCAATTCAGGAATGGTGTGCCGCCAATTATCTCTGCCTTAATGCCAGTAAGACTGAGATCCTCCTCATTGGAACAACTGCTCCCTCCTTTCATCCTTCTCTTTGGCTGCCCACTCTGGGCCCTCTTCCTGCTCCTTCCTGTGAGGCTATGAAAATTGGTGTCATCTTTGGCTCCACACTCTCATTCTCTCCTCACATCTCTGACATATCTAAGAAGTCAAACTATCAGCTGAACCTCCTCAGAGGTATTCTTCCTTTTCTCACTTTCCCCCGGAAGCTAAAGGTCTCCATAGCTCTGGTCCTCTCTAGGTTGGACTATTGCAACAACCTCTTTCTAAATCTTTCTGCCTCTACTCTTTGACCTTTACAACTTATCCAGAACAGGACTGCAAGACTTGTCCTTGGCCTCATGCCTAGGGGTTGTATCCCTCCAGCTCTGAAATCTCTTCACTGGCTCCCTGTGACGCAAGGATCAACTTCAAGACCCTCTGTATTGTCCACAATGTTTTCTGGGGCCTGGGACAGCTCTACCTCCAACGTTCTCTTCCAAAACATCTTCCTTCTCGAGCTCTACTCATCCACCTCCAACTCTGAGGGTCAGCCGTTTCTCCAAGCAGAGAGTTGGGGGCAGATCTATCCCCTTGGCTGGGGCCTCCCTCTGGAACAGCCTCCCTGCCTCTCTCAAACTTGAGCAGAAACACCTCTGGTTCCAGAAGCAACTCAAGACCTTCCTTTTCGCTTCCACTTTCTCTCTTCCTCTCTCCTGCTGATGCACCTGAATACTCTGTGCACTGGTCACCTGGCCACCCTCTGAAATCGTGCTCAGGCTTCTGCATGTCCAGTTTCCGGGATCCCAAACACTTAAGGGTCTGTATCTGCAACCCTACTGTCCCTTCTCTCTGCACTTATGAGCCACCCACCAGCTGCACTTGTGAGTTAACTGCACATCCCCCTTAGCCTCACCCTGGCACTTCTCCCCTTCCCTCTTCCCCGCACTTGCGTGATCTGAATGACACAAGACCTAGTAAGATCGTTATTTTGTCCTATCTTCTTTGACGCTCCTTGTCTTGTCGTGCCTAGAAACACTTGTGTACAGGTGTCTTATATAATGCCACATCATATCATATTATATCATAAAGTTGCCTTGATCAGAGGGGGACATCATGGACGTGGTTATCCTGTTGATTTGAATGCATGTCTAAAAAACATAAACATCATTTAGCTAGGCAATGCAATGTAACAGTAAGGCTCAAACTCGCCTTCAATATTGTATAGACAGAAATCGAACATTGAGGCAAATAAATGCCATTCAAGAAGCAAAAGACCAGAGGGCACCGGGCCTCAAGGGTGCTTTGCAGAAGATTAACACATGACTCCATATGAGAGGCCCCCGCCAGCCTGTATTAATATATAATGTCATGCAAGAAGGCCATCACACCCTGAGACAACACACACACTTACACACACAAGTCAAATAATTAGTAATTTGGCATTGGTTGTCAAGGGCTAATAACCTCGGCACTCTGTCAGTGGAAAAACTACCTCCAGTTCTCAAGTGAGAGCACATAACCCCTTCTTCAAACCTTGAGTCTAATTCTGAGTCAAGACCGGAGGCTTGGATTATGCTCACTCTTCTCTTTACTTTTTTTCAGCAGCATTAAAACAATCAACATTAAACATAAACCATCACAAAAAACTACATTTCCTGTGAAAACAGTATTTTTAGTAGTCTGTTTATGATAGAAATTAAACCTATCTATGTGGCTTTTTTATCCAACCCTCTCCCACTGATTCCATAACCCAGGCTTCCTTTCTCTTTCCTTCCTCTTTATTTGATGCTCGGGCAGCAGTTAAGCCAAACTTTCTTTACATATGAGTGTGTGTGTGTGCGTGTGTGACATTGAATTCGTTTGGTTAACTTTACTGGCAGATTGCCACGCGTGCAAGCCTTGTCAGGCTAGGGAGTGCATAGTGAAACATTTCTATATAGTATACAAGGGGGCAGGTGTGACAGGGCTGTTGGGGGGGCCTGGTGCCTGCAGAGTTAGGCATCGGGTGAGGGTGCTCTCCCATGGAAGACACAGCAGTACGAAAGGATCGTAATTCCAGCACTGCTTGGTGTCACTTCCGTGGGAGTTGCATGTTATGGTTGAGATGAGTTGGAGCGCAATCCAACGAGTGGCAGGAAAAAAAAATATAAAGTGCATTGTGTATAAATCAAAGCGCTGACAGGAACCTGAAGGTCGGAGTGTGTACGCTTCACGCTAGTGTTCAAGAAGCAGAAGCCCTCATCACTTTGAAGCAAGCTTGACTAAAGTGAGGTGAGCTAACACCATCTATTGGCGGGAAAGAGTAGCACGACAATGGGCCTTGTTACGAGGTTGTCTGTCTGGATACAATGGTACCGGTAAGCTTGCCGGTACAGTTGTATCCAGACCGGCAAACTCTGAGTTGTGCTTCGGGTGTGTTTCATTCAGCCAGGCCTGGCCTGGCAGAATGAAAGGCACCCGCGAGCACAGCAAGCCTGTAACACTGGCACCGTAATGAACCGTGCCGGTGCTACAGTCATCCCCATTCCCATTGAGCCCTATGGGTCTCGAATGGGAATCACCCGATTTCAGCACCCCTGAAAGGGCAATTACTGGGTCCGGTGAGGCTGGAATACCCCAGTAATTGCCCATTCGCGAGTGCCAGTTTTCTTGCCGGTTTCAAGGTAGCCTTGCCGGTTTTAACAGCAAGGCTACCTCCAACCTCGTAATGAGGCCCACTGTGTCAGCAGTGAACAAGGCAGTTTTAAATATATTTACATATATAGTGAGTTACACTCTCAGACAGGTGCAGACCCAGGAAAACTTGCAGTGCATAAAGGCACACCCAGACCCACTTAAAAGCAGCTTACTTGACATGGCAGGCCCAAGACACCTGAAGTGACCCACCAGCATTCGAGATTCAAGAATGCATAGCTGCAGTGATGACTATAGCGAGCCCCATAACAGCCGAAAGAGGACAGAACCCAGCATGGGACAGGCAGTACAGAGAGTACTGAGTGCAGGCATGGGGCCATTAACTCAGGACAGGAGCTTGGTGGATGACCTGATTGCTTTCTCTCAGTGTATGCAAGTTCTGAGAGGAGAGGCCCCAGACAGAAGTCAGGTGGTCAAGGGGGAAGAGAGAAAGCCTGTAATGCACACACAGGCCAAACTGCCCCCCACTAGGCCCACCACAAAGAAAGATATGTGGTGGTAGAAGGGTGAGGTCCAAGGGACAAAGAGCAAATATTACAATGATGAAGAGTCCAGTTCAGAGGAACAGGCCGACAGGGATTGGGACGAAACACCAGAAGAAAGCTCAGAAGAAATAGAGCGGTCATCACAGAGCCCTTCGACAAGGGAAAAGATTGCCAAGAAAATGGAGGAAGAAGAGCTGGATGATGTGTTTGACCCATCTCCCTCATCCATCCTGGGTCGGCAGAGTGAGAACCCCCCACTAAGATTGCTAATTATTTCAAAAAGAGGATACAAAATCCTTTATCGAAGGAGGCCAGGAGTAAACTCTGGGCAGAATGTCCCAGGCCCCATGTGCCAGACAGGGTGGCAGAGACACCCAAAATAGATGAAAAGGTGTTATTCTTCATGGGAAGGTATGGCAGAGGCATGAAGAAAGGTATAGACAGATTGTGGAGGTTGTGCCAGGATAAGGTCTTAGACATCCTGAGACCATTAACTAAGATTTGGCAGATGGCTGAAGAAGCGAAGCAGCTAGATCAAAAAGTGGACCCAGAGATTCTGGCTGGTTGGCTACAAAGAGCAATATGTCTACTATGCAGTGCCAACAGTGCTTGAACCACAGAGAGGAGGAGATCTATTTTACACAAAATAGACCCCAAAATGGGGGAATTGGCCACATCCGAATCAGCAACAGCTGCAAAGGCAAGCTCTTCGGAGATGCCTTCATTAAAGAGATGGCAAACTTTGGCAATGCGGCAATGAACAAGGCTCAGGCCTCGTTGAAGAGGGTATTTGGAAGTTTAGTTTTGGAAGGGGTGGCAGAGGTTGGTCCGCTCGGCTAATCGACCTACAGGCCCAACTACAGTAACAGAAGCAGCTGCAGAGAGCAGGGGGAGCGCAACCCAAACCCCTTCTTCCAATCGAGGGGAAGGGGTAGAGGAAGAGGTTGGAGAAACAGCAACAGAGGTCAACAAGCAAATACAGGTGAGACTGGCCCAGAGCAATGCGACACTGCGAGAGGGGACAGTGACAGAGGTAGGTGGGAGGACGACACTGTTCATAGAGAAGTGGAAAGAGTTATCAGGCGATGCATAGGTTGAACAGAAAATACAGGGGTTCCATCTAGAAATCTGTTAAGACCCAACACAAACAGAGTGGCCAAGAGCTATTCTGTTCAACAAGGAAGACGAGGAGATGTTAAAGAGATATCAGATCGCGAGCAGAAAAAAAGGCCATTACACAGACTTCAAGCGCCTCGGTTGGTTTTATAAGCAATATGTTGTTCCTAAAGGTCAAAACAGAAAACCAAACTAGTGATACATTTAAGAAGCCTAAACGCTTTCATTTAGTTACAGACATTTCAAGATGGAGGGAGTCCATCTTTTAAGGGATGTGTTACAATCAAGAGACTGGCTAGTGCGGATAGATCTCATGGATACCTAGCTGACGATTCCATCAGCGGTTCCTTCAATTCTTCTGGTGAGGTCAGAGGTGTGAGTTCACAAGTCTCCTGTACAGACTGGCATCAGCACCATGGTGGCTCACCAAACTGATGAGACCAGTAGTCAGTCACCTGAAAGAGCAGTGCACCAGGCTGATAGTTTAGCTAGACGATTTCTGTCGGATGGGCCAGAACAAGGAGAAATTAGAACAACAAGTGAGAACAACAACAAAAAAAAAACAACCAACCTGTTACAGAGTTTTGGAAGAAGTCAGATTTGGCACCAGCCCAGTCCATAGAATGTATAGGGTGCGTGATAGACACGAGGGCACCCACTCTCAGTTTACCCATATCAGAGGTAATTCTGATCAAGAAAGAGATCAGGACAATGCCGGCAAGGGAAGTAATTTCACTGAGGGAGTTAGCCAGTCTGGTAGGATGACTGGCTTCCTCCATTCAGGCGATTCTCCCAGTGCCTCTTGACTGCAGGGCACTTAAACGACTAGAAATTCAGCATCTCCGACAAGGCCTATCTTACGAACAGGAAATACCAGTATCTACGGAGGCAAACACAGAATTGTGCTAGTGGTTCCAACACATGGAAGCCTGGAACGAAAGAGATCCTTTGGATCATAATAGAATCGGATGCCAGCCGATGGGGCTGGGGAGCCCATTGTGGGTAGATAACAATGGGAGGCAGGTGGTCTGCGAGGGAGCTAATGGCAGGGGCCTTCATGGTGAAGTGTTGGACTCAGGATAGAGTGAATCTCTGCGTGCTACTGCAAAATTGAAAACGTTTCCCCGGTAAGATACATAACAGATTGGCCCAAACGAAGTTCAAGATGCTAGCAGACCTGGCGAAAGATTGTTGCACATGTGCCTTCAGAACAAGGTCAGCGTTATGGCACAGTATCGCCCTGGTCTGCAGAATCAGGTGGCAGACTGGAATTCAATTCAAGATATATGAGGGACGCCAGCGTTTGCAACTTGATAGATCAGTATTTCAGATCCTAATGAATCTGAGGGGTCCATGCAGGTCAGACTTGTTTGTGTCCAGGCTGATGTTAGGCAGAAACCTGTGCAGTTCCCTGTGGGACCACTGCAAAAGATTTAGGACTACAGGTGTTTGGCAGTAAACCCACTTGGTAGCAGTCTGTACCACACAGATTCACTTGGTAGCTGTGGCTGAGCAGTCAGACTTCCCTCAAGAAGAGTTAGGCAGTATGCAAAGTATACACAATAGGCACTCAGATACAATAGCACAAGCAAACACTGACCAGAGCTTTGGTATCAAAGTATATAATTATTTATTTAAAAACACACTTATTGAAACACTCCAGCACTATTATTGTAAATCACTCTAAACACAATTACTATTATTATTATATACACTCCGTACTCCTTATCGGACAAGTCTTAGTTAACACCACTTATTTCCAGACAGAGGTGAGCGCTTAACTATAGATGGCACTCCAATAAGTTAACGAAAAAGGGAGGGAAAAAGGCAAAATGTAGGAAAATACACCACACTAATACTTAGGAACTTTTAAGCAAGGCAGAAAAGTCAAAACTTACTTGTGGGCCAAAGTCCATAGGCCGGGCCCACTCTTGGAGAGAGCAGGGCACAAATGCACCCAAGATCACACAATGACAACAGGCTTAAAAAGTCTTGCAGGGAGTTTGGAAAGGTTTTAGTTAGGCTCAGAAAAGTTTAGCCAGGGTGTCCCAGGCTAACCCAAGGTCGAAAGCTGGGGGCTAAATCTACCCCGTACAGTCGGTTGCAAGGAAAGCCAGGCGGAATACAGTACCTTATGTGGAAAGGATCCTCCAGCAGGGGCAGTTGTTCCTGGCAGCGGGTGCAAGTCGTGGCGTCGTACAGAGGAAGAGAAGATCTCGACGTGCAGGAAAGATGAAGGTCGTTGCACTGCCAGGGAAGAAACCAGCCGCGGAGTTTTCCGGTTAAAGGTACTACCCTTTGATTCGCGGTAGTGGTAAAACGTGGTATCCCGGTTGCTGGGGTGCTTGGCACAGGCAAGGTGGCCACGAGATGTCCCAGGAAGCGAAAAAGGAAGCAGACTGGTTATCCCCACCAGTTGAAGGAAGAAGACTCACAGGGCTGGAGACCTCCTCTGTCGTTGGGAAAAGTGGTGAGACGGTTCAGCAGGGCTCCACCGGTGGTGTCGTCGTAGCAGGTCGGCACAGCTTCTTCCTCGTCGGATTCTTAGGTACTGTGGTGACTTCTGAAGTTCCAGTCCCCAAAGCCCTGCTTTTATGCAGAAAACCCCCATTCACTCAGCCTAGCTGTCACTCAAACATGCTAAGTGGTGAGCCGGCCGGCTCACCACTTGGGCCAATCAGGACGGAGTGCGACTTGAGTTGCCTAGGCAACTCAGTCCAGGGTGCCTAAATCCCCCTCCACCCCTCCTAAGTATCCCAGACAGAGTGGCACCACTTTGGAGGGCTTCTGTGGAGAAGCCCGCCAAAAAAGAGGAACAAAGGGCTCAACTTGGGTTGGAGTCACAGAAGCGAACACAAACGCCATTTTAGAAAAGAGTTCTGGCAAAAAATACCAACCGGAGAATTAATATTAAATAAATAAACCGGCGGTATGTTCGAGGCTATAGGAATTAAATAATTAAAGTTGGTAGCCTCGAACAATGGGAAATCCCATAGGGATATATTCGCCGTCGAATATAAAAAGTAGTATCCACTGCCACCAGCCAAAACTCGATCAGGGGGGACGGAGACTTGCCCCCTCGACTAACAGACCCCGGGTCAATCAAATTACCCCGGCCAGTTCGTCCACAATATGATGGTTTGTACTGGTTCTGTTCAGAATTTGAGACTAGTAAAGTCAATGGTGACTTTACATGCCCTGGGAGACAGTAGTCAGTCCCAGGGTATGGAGTCTATACTGGGGGGTCACTATGACACCCCTGTGTTACTGCACTGAGGGTGCTGTGTAACACACATCACAAAAACACATGAAGCCCTATGGAGTAAAAGACCCCATAGCCCATTAAACACATCTAGAATCAAAGAGACACACTCAAATCATGTCCAAGAGTGAGGGTAAAAGAGTCTCACTCTTGGCAGGAGAAAAAAATAAACCCCAAAAATCCAGCAAAGCTGCTGGGGAACTCACTAGGTTAGGAAATTCAGCCTAAACAGAGAATTCTCCCTAACAGCTGAACAGACAGCTGACATGGTTTTCAGCTGGAGTCCAGATCCAGCAGCGGAAGTGACTGATGCTTTTCCCCAGAAATGGGGTCCGGGGAGGGAATACATTTTTCCGCCATTCGCCATGATTTCTGAGAACCCTAGCACAAGTAAGAAGACAAAAGGCAACAGCAGTGTTGTTGACACCATATTGGAGGATCCGGGTATGGTTTCCCGACTTTTTAAAGATGTCATTTGACAAACCGCTGTTACTCCCGCAATTCAAAATGATAGTTCAGGGACCCGAGGGCGAGATTTACCACTAGTCGATTTCCGGGGAGTCTGGCAGATGCCAGGACTTTCGGGAGATGCTGAGAGATTGGTCGAAGAGGCATGAATGCCAGGCACCAGGAAGACTTATGGATCAGCTTTGTCAAAATGGAGTAGCTGGTGTGTGGCACGGGACATACATCCCACTGGAGCAAACATAATTCATATAGTGAATTTTCTGCCAGCTCTGGCGGCAACAGAAAAGCATACAGGACAGTTAATACATGTAGTTCAGCTATATCCGAAGCACACCCTAAGATAGAGGGTCTCCCAGTTGGGGAACTTCCGTTAGTTTGCAGTCTTCTCAGAGGAGTAAGGCTTATGAGGCCTCCAATGCCCAAGTATTCTCAGACGTGAGACATAAATGAAGTGCTGAATCTAATTCGTCATTGGCCAGACAGTGAACATCTCTCAAGGAAAGCGATATCGGCGAAGCTTGCCACATTGCTTTGCCTCATATCCTATAAAAGGGTGTTGCATGTTAGAGAGTTAGAACTGGACTCCTGACTGAGTGGCTCTCTTCCTCTTTCTTTGCTGCTCGATCAGCAGATACGTATTATATATTTGTGCTTTGAGTTGCGGAACTGGGTTTGTGGTTAGTTACGTACTAGCAGAGCACGCTAGCTGTTCGCATTCCTTCAGCTGCTACCGCGCTGCTCTCGCGTGGAGGAATGTCTCTGCTTAGGCAACCGGAGCGCAACAGTGCATCTTGGCTCCGGCGCTCCTTTACTTTCATTAGGGGGCAGGCAAGGTGTAGAGACATCGCGAGAGCCCGCGCGAGGCTCAAGCTCCGCCCCCGCGCGCTCCGCGCGCATTACGGGACGAGAGGGGACGCGATAAGGAGCGTCCTGCTTAGCCCTCCTGCTACGGGGCCCGCTCCTTACAGATCTTGGACAGAGACTCAGCCATACAATCTCCCAGCCACCTTAGGCCCGTTGGCCCTTAGCATTAAGGCACACACGTGTGCATGCTGCATACAGCTTGTGAGTAAATAAATACAACGTCACAAGATCAGAGGCACCTGTCTTCATTGAAAGTATTATACTACATAAATTGGCGACGAGGATCATCACCAGGACCCACAGAGGAACATGCAAGGAGCAACGCCACCGCCACCATTTCTCCAAACTCCAGGTAGGCCTGCCATTCCATGGCCACAATGGCAGCCCCTATTCACGACATATGTGGAGGCCCTAGGTGGGGCGGGGTTTTCAGCGGCGAGGCGCAGGGCCATGCTACTAAATGCCCTGGGAGTGGAAGGACAGAGAATATTCGAGAGTCTCACCCCGATACCGGTGGCTGGCGACAATGACGATGTTTTCAAGGAGGCTGTCAGGAGAATCATAAAAAGGTTTGCCAGTAAAGAGAACACAGTGCTCCACCGAATACGCTTTTACACACGAAGGCAAGAAATATCTGAACCAGTTGACGATTACGTCACCAAGCTGAGGGAATTAGCGGCGCTGTGTAATTTTGGCAACAACGCGGAGAGTCTCATATGTGACATGTTGGTCGTCCATACTAACAGCCGGAAAGTCCAAGGTAAGTTTATTGTCGAAAAGGAACTGCAGTTGGAGAAAGCGATTGAGATCGCCAGGGCAGTCGAGGAAACGGCGGGAAGACGTAAGGAGCTTACTGGGGCCCAGAGGTTTATAGTCATAATGTCGAAAAAAAAATGTCGACAGACAAAAATGTCGAAAAAAAAATGTCGAAAATAATAATGTCGACATCCTATACTTATAATGTAAAAAGTCATTTTTTCGAAAAAAAAATGTCGACATTTTTTTTTTTGACATTATGACTATAAACCCTTAAAACTATCAACACCTCACCCAACACCCCCCTGCCACCCCCCCACACCCCCCAACCACCCTTTCACCCCTCATACTCAACACATACCAATTATTTATTTATTTATTTATTTATTCAATAAATAAATAACCTAAAAAAGGATCATTTACTATGGGGGGGGTCCCCCCCCAACCCCCCTCACCCAACACCCCCCTGCCACCCCCCCACACCCCCTCAACCACCCTTTCACCCCTCATACTCAACACATACCAATTATTTATTTATTTATTTATTCAATAATTAAATAAATAAAAATTGTATTTACTATGGGGGGGTCCCCCCCCAACCCCCCCTCACCCAACACCCCCCTGCCACCCCCCCACACCCCCCCAACCACCCCTCATACTCAACACATCATATATATATTTATTTAATTATTTATACATACACTAAATTAAATTTCGAAAAAATATCGAAAAATGTCGACATTTTTGTTTGTCGACATTATTGTTTTTCGACATTAATTTGTCGACATTTTGACTGTCGACATTATTGCTGTCGACATTATGACTGCACACCGGGCCGGTTTATAGTCATAATGTCGAAAAAAAAATGTCGACAGACAAAAATGTCGAAAAAAAAATGTCGAAAATAATAATGTCGACATCCTATACTTATAATGTAAAAAGTCATTTTTTCGAAAAAAAAATGTCGACATTTTTTTTTTTGACATTATGACTATAAACCCTTAAAACTATCAACACCTCACCCAACACCCCCCTGCCACCCCCCCACACCCCCCAACCACCCTTTCACCCCTCATACTCAACACATACCAATTATTTATTTATTTATTTATTTATTTATTTATTTATTTATTCAATAAATAAATAACCTAAAAAAGGATCATTTACTATGGGGGGGGGGTCCCCCCCCAACCCCCCCTCACCCAACACCCCCCTGCCACCCCCCCACACCCCCTCAACCACCCTTTCACCCCTCATACTCAACACATACCAATTATTTATTTATTTATTTATTTATTCAATAATTAAATAAATAAAAATTGTATTTACTATGGGGGGGTCCCCCCCCAACCCCCCCTCACCCAACACCCCCCTGCCACCCCCCCCCCCACACCCCCCCAACCACCCCTCATACTCAACACATCATATATATATTTATTTAATTATTTATACATACACTAAATTAAATTTCGAAAAAATATCGAAAAATGTCGACATTTTTGTTTGTCGACATTATTGTTTTTCGACATTAATTTGTCGACATTTTGACTGTCGACATTATTGCTGTCGACATTATGACTGCACACCGCCCAGCAGTGCTAGGGTGGGACGACCAAGACAAGCTGAAAATCAGACTGGATCCCAGCACCGAAGAACAAGTCCTGTCGGTCAGGGTGACGGGAGGACCGGTTGTCAAAAGCGACTACCCAACACTTTTCTCCGAGGAGCCGGGGCACATCAAGGGTTTTCTGCACAAAATAATACTCAAAAGGAATGCGGTCCCTGTAAAGCACCGAGTGAGGCCAGTACCAGCCACGGCAAGGGACATCCTTAGAAGTCAGTTGGAAAAGATGAAAATGGAGGGCGTCATAGAAGAAATCGAAGCATCTGAATGGCTGAGCCCTGTCGTGCTCATAAAGAAACCCCAATCACAGGAACTCAGGGTATGCATAGACCTACGCAGCTTAAACTTGGAAGTCATCACAGATAACTACCCCCTTCCAAGCATAAATGAACTCATTCTGTTAATGAAAGAAGCCAGGATATTTTCAAAACTGGACATGAGGAATGCATATCACCAAATACAGCTACATGAAGAATCGAAACCCCTCACGGCATTCATCACTCCATTTGGCACATACCAATTCACCAAAATGCCATTTGGGTTGTCATCAGCAGCGTCGGCGTTCCAACGCATGATGGATGTCTTGCTGAAGAAAGTTAAAAACGTGGTGTACTTCCAGGATGACATCCTCGTGTATGCGGAGGATGAACAAACGCACGACGCCACGTTAAGAATTGTCCTAAACAAGCTACAAGAAGCAGGGGTGCGGTTACGCTAAGAGAAATGCCTGTTCAGAGTGAAAGAAGTTGAATACTTAGGATATAAGATTTCAGAAAAAGGGATCAGTCCCAAACAGAATCTCATGCAAGCAATCATTAAAGCACCGGAACCAATCAGCAAAGAGGAAGTAAGGTCATTTCTGGGGCTGGCTGAGTACTATGCGATGTTCATACCGAAGTTTTCCGAAAACACGGCACCCCTTCTCGATGTACTCAAAAAGGGCTCGGAGTTTGCATGGCAAGAACCCCAAAAGACAGCGATGGTGAAGATAAAACAGCATATCGTAGATGCACCATGCCTTCAACCGTTTAATCCGGCGTGGGTAACAGTCGTCACCAACGACGCCAGTGCTTACGAACTGGGAGCAGTGCTAACTCAAAAGAAAGGCGACACTGAACACGTTGTGGCCTTTGCATCGAAGGCATTATCGGAGGCGGAACAGAACTATTCCACCATTGAAAAAGAAATGTTGGCCTGCGCATGGGCGGTGGAACATTTCAGGACCTATGTATGGGGCACCAAATTCAAGTTGGTGACTGATCATAAGCCCCTTATCCATATGCTTAGCCCGGGAGGCACAAAAGTATCCACGCCCAGATTGGCACGCATTGCAGCCAAGCTGCAAGAGTACACGTTTGAGATCCAGCATATCTCAGGCTGGAAAAATTCACAAGCCGACTGCATGTTGAGACTGCCGGAGGGTAAGGATAAGCCACCACGTTCCTCCATGGAGAATGCATAGTTGCATCCATTATGGACTTGAGAGCGCCAGATTACCTGGAACTCTGTGAGAGACACTGGGAAGCGGAAGATGGGAGAGACCCCACCATGGCCATGATCCGCAAATGGACCAAGGAAGGATGGCCAAGTGAAAAGGCGTTACCCGAGGGCATGAGACCCTACTGGAAGGTGTCGGACGAACTATCAGAAACGGAGGGGATAATCATGAAGTCAGACCAGATTATTCCTCCCGCAGGAATGAGAAGAATCATCCTGGGTAGAGCCCACGCGGGCCACTTGGGAAACACCATGACCCGTCGCAGAGTGAGAGAAGCCTACTGGTGGCCATCCATGGACCAAGAAATTCGATCCATGATAGAACGTTGCCATGAATGCCTCAACAGCGACAAGAGACTCAAGGTCTGCCAAGCACCTCTAATACCCACAGAAATTCCAGAAGCGGTGTGGTCAAAGGTCGGCATTGACTTCATAGGGCCTTTGGAAGCAATGGCACCCGAACACCGGTACGGCATAGTACTGGTCGATTACCTATCCAAGTGGGTGGAGGCCGCGTTCGTCCCGAACATAACCACGGCAACCGTTATAGAAGTACTTACAGAAATTTTTCAGAGGGAAGGCCTCCCCAAGGAGGTAGTCACAGACAACGGGGTGCAACTAGTCTCAAAAGACATGGAGGAATTCTTAAAAAGGAATCACATAAAACAAAAGAAAGCGGCCCTGTATCACCCCCAAGCAAATGAGCTTGTTGAGAGGGCCAACAGGTTCATAAAAGGCGCCATCCAATTGGCAACAGCTTCGGGCATGGACCCGCTCAAAACCACCAAGGAGGCCATAGCAGCCCACAGACTCACACCAAATGGGATCACCCAAATATCCCCGTTCAAAATGTTGAGAGGGAGGAGTGCGGCATCCACGCTGATCCCACCATGGTTGTCGAAAATACGAGAAGATGAAGCGGTGGACATGGCAGATATAGTCTGGAGAATCGAAAGCGATAAGGCACGCATGAAATCATGGAGTGATCGGAGAAGAAGAACCAAGCAGACGTCAGACATCGGAAAGGGAGACTTGGTTAAAATCCAGTTACCGAAGAAAAAAGGGAGATGTGTAGAGACATCGCGAAAGCCCGCGCTCTCGCGAGATCTCGCGCGATGCTCAAGCTCCGCCCCCACGCGCTCCGCGCGCATTACGGGACGAGAGGAGGACGCGATAAGGAGCGTCCTGCTTAGCCCTGCTTAGCCCTCCTGCTACGGGGCCCGCTCCTTACAGATCTTGGACAGAGACTCAGCCATACAATCTCCCAGCCACCTTAGGCCCGTTGGCCCTTAGCATTAAGGCACACACGTTGTGTGCACGCTGCATAAAGCTTGTGAGTAAATAAATACAACGTCACAAGATCAGAGGCTCCTGTCTTCATTGAAAGTATTATACTACACAAGGGCAATGGGCCCTCAGGTTCTGACGCTCGCCTGCGTACTACTACACACCCATACATAGTCCCGCACCGAGTGGAAGCCGTCACCGTTATGAGTGTCTGCTTTACCGGCATCTGAAGCCTGGCACCATTGATCACTCGCTCTAACAGCGCAAATCGGCTCCTGTAGCAGAGCCTGTTAGCAGAGGCAGTGCATTCCACAGCGCCACCTGGTGGCCAGTATATAAACAAATATCTCACATTACAAGCCTTGCTCAGCCGAGGCATAGCCTCAGCCCTAATAAGCCAGAAGGCTGGGCAACTACGGGTACATTCCCAAGTGAACTGTTAAGCTGCCCAGACCACTCTCTGTGTCATCTACCCTATTGCCAGCAGTTTTGCAATTTTTCTGACGGGAGCAGGCCCAAGGTTACCTGTAATTCCGATCCAGTGTGAACAGCAGCATTATGAGCCAAGGGGAGCACAGCTCTTCTGAGGAGGAGGGCAGGCCGCACTGTAGCCGGCCGCTGCACCCCTCCACGGGGAGAGTGATGCAGAAAGCAGCCTGCACTGGCCTAGGGCCAATCAGGAAGCAGCTGAGCATAATGGGCATTTCATTGCCTTCTCGCAAGGTATCCAAGAGCTCAGAGACTGGAAGAGAGAAGGGGGAAGACCCAAAGCCTGCAGTCCAGAAGTGCCCGTACCCCACCCAGGTTCCCCTCTTGGGAGGCATCATAAGCGCACAAGGTCTTGGAACAGCAGAATCCAAGGTCGGGGAGAAGGTAACTCCTCTCGGGCAGTATAGATGAGGACAGCTGGGCGGACCCCTCTGAAGGAAGTCATGAAGAGAAGGAAGAGCACCAGTTCTCAGATGGGGGAGGCTGTGCAAATCCTTGAAGAAAAGCAAAAGGTTGGAGGAAGATGACCTTTTAGACCCGGATAGCTTTATGCATCCAAGGTCGGCGGAGTGGGAACCGACAGAGAGGATAGCAGCCTATGTGGGTGTTATATCTGGTCCCCCTGGGCCCACGCAGGCACACACACAGACCCGAACACACAAGAACACTCGGGACGCGATGCTGCTTGCTCCGAGTCCCGGCGGGAACTGCCGCACGGGCGCACTTTATTAAACTACGCATGCGCGGGGCCACAACGAGGCCCGCGCATGCGCAACAACCAAACAGGGACGTCACATCCCTTTTTAACTTTAATCAACATAAAGTAAACAGTTGGGCGCGCATCTACCTGCACGCCGGGTGCACGGGCGGACATATGACCGCCCGGGAGTCTCACCTTGCCTCATTCAGCTCAGTCACGTGAGTCCAGGACATAGTCCTTGAGATGCCCGGGCAATCGCCGCTCACGGCGGATTGGGTACCTTGGCGAGGCGGGAGGCGGAGTAGAAACCTCATGTTCCGGTCTCGGTGGTTCCTTGCCCTGCACGCTCTCCTGAGCTCCTGGCGGACTGGCCTGCCCGCTCTCCGGATCTCCTGGCGGATCAGCCTGCCCTGCGCTTTCCTCGGAGGTCCCATTCTCAGCCGGTCTTTCAATGCGTTTGAAGAACGACCGGTTGCGCGTGACTGTTCCTCGGTCGCAGGCTGCCGTCACCATGGTGCCCTTAACATGCGTTACCTTCCACAGGCGCGGCTCGTAGGGCAGGGACAACTTCCCCTCGGGGTGCCTGTTCCGGACCAACACTGTGTCACCCACTCGCACCTCCTTTTCTTGCAGACCCCTCCTTTCACTTTCTTTGTCATTGCGCCTGGCCCGTTCATCCCTGACACCCTCATCGTCTATCACTCTGGGCAGACGGCCATCCTCCTCCGGTAGCATTCCCCTCGGGCATCGCCCAAACAGTGCTTCGGCTGGGGCCACTTTCGTGGATTGGTGTGGCGTCGTCCGGTATTCCCTCAGAAACTCCACGAGCTTCCTCTCCAGGTCTTCACCGCCGCAGGCGGAGATCCTCAGGACCTTGTTAAGAGTCCGCATCATTCTCTCAGCCTCTCCGTTGGCCCGCGGCCACAGCGGGGACACCCTGCGATGCCGGATCCCCGTTCACGGAGGTAAGTTGCAAATTGGCTGCCGGTGAACGGTGGCCCATTGTCCGAGCACAGGAGGTCTGGGAATCCATGGGTAGCAAACATTTTGTCTAGTGCCTTCGTTGCGAACTCTGTCGCCGTCGACTGTACCACCTCCACCTCGGGTACCTGGACCATTGGTCCACTGCCACCAGGAAGTACATTCCCCGACCAGTCGAGCCAAAGTCCACATGGACAGTTTCCCATGGTCTGCAACTACGCTCCATCGACCTTATCGGCGGAGCTCTGTCCCCCGGGGCCGCCGCTTGACATGCGATACACCTTCTCACGAAACTCTCCACTCGCCCCTCCAAGTCCGGGAACCATACTTTGTTTCTCAGCCGAGCCTTCATTTTGACAATCCCCTGATGGCCGATATGGGCAAGTTCGAGGATCCTTGACTGCAGTGCCCTTGGGATAACAATTTGCCGCCCTCGAAGTATGAGTCCATCGTCCGCGACTGAGAGTTCATCCTTCACCTTCCAGAGCGCTCTGAGGTCGCTCTGAGCCTCCGCTTGACGGCGGGAGTTGTCCTGCAGCACTTCCCTCCACTCGCCGCTCCTCACGGCAATCTTGACTATGGTGAACACCTCATCCTTTGAGCATTCCGTTGCCATCTCCAGCCTCGATATTGCCATTGGAAGAGACCCTTCCACCACCTGACACAACAGCCCGTGGCACTCATTCGCCCCAATGTCGGTGACGGAGTTCTCCTTGTTGGGATGGCGCGACAGGTAGTCGGCCGGGTTGTTCGAGCCTGGTCGGTATACAAGTTTCACCCCGTACTCCATCAGGGCCAGCATCCACCTCTCGATCCTGGGGGGCGGCTTGGACGACCCCCCAGCCAGTATGGGCAGGAGCGGCTTGTGGTCCGTTACCACCACTACAGGTTTGCCCAGTATGTACAACCGGAAATGGCGACAGCCCCACAGGATGGCTAACGCTTCCCGTTCAATCTGAGAGTATCTCATTTCCGTGTCCGAAAAGGCCTTACTCGCATATGCGATGGGGCGCATGTCCCCACGTTCGTCAGGCTGCATCAGCACCGCTCCCACTCCTACCGGACTGGCGTCAACCACCACCTCTGACTCCACTTTGGGGTTGAAATAGGCCATGGTGTCTCCATCTGATAGGGCATTTTTCAGAGTCTGGAATGCCTCCTGCTCATTGGCTCCCCATTTCCACACAGCGTCGTTCCTCGTTAGCACTCTGAGTGGTTCTGCCAGCGACGCTAGCCCCTTGATGAAGCGCCCACAATAAGTTACCATCCCCAAGAAGCTCCTCACTTCCGTAGGTGACTGGGGGGGGGCGGCTTCCTTAATGTCCTTCACTTTGGCGGGGTCTGGCGACACACCGGCTGCGTGGAATATGAACCCAAAGAAGCCAATGCGGTCCTTGAAGAACTCACATTTTTGTCGATGAAGGGTGAGCCCTAGGTTCTTCAACCTCAGGAGCGTGTCCTCCAACCTCTTCATGTGCTCCCGTTCAGAGTCCGCGAAGACTAAGATGTCGTCGCTCATGTTCAGCACCCCTTTAAGGCCAGCCAAAGCTCCTCTGATGGTGTTCTGGAAAACTTCGGCGGCCGATGAGATGCCGAAGCTCAGTCATTTGAATTGGAAGAGGCCGTCATGCGTCGTAAAAGTAGTTATGAACCTGGAGTCCGGGTGCAGTTCGAGCTGGTGGTAGCCCGCTCGTAGGTCCAACTTCGAGAATACTCTCGCCCCCTGAAGCTCTCCGATGATGTCATCCAGAGTGGGTGTAATGTGCCTTTCCCTCTTAATTGCGGCGTTTGGGAGGCGCATGTCTACGCAGATTCTCACTGCCCCAGGCTGCTTTGGCTTGGGGGCCACCACTATCGGGGACACCCAGGGCGTCGGCCCCTCCACTCTCTCAATAATGTCCATCTCTACCAGTGATCGGAGTTCCTCCTCCACCTTTTCCCGCAGGTGAAACGGGATCCTGCGATGCTTGAGGGCCGTCGGTCTGATGGACTCGTCGATATGCAGGCGCACTGGGGGTGCTTTAAGTTTCCCTATGCCTTCGAAGATGCCCCGAGAACCTGTCCAGCAGTGTCTCAATGTCTATCTGGTATACACCATATGCAAAGTGAACCAAGTTGAGGGCCTCCGACGCAGCGCAGCTGAGGAGCGAGTGAGGGCTCACGTCAGTCACAAAGAATTTTGCCTTGATGCTACTACCCCCTTTCGACACAGGTGACACGAACACACCCTTGAGTCGCAGCGGGGTGTCTCCTCCAAAAGTAAATATCTTCGCCGTGGACTTGTCTAGTGTCGGCGGACCTGGAAGTTTCTGGTAGTCCTCCTCTGCCAGCACGCACACAGAAGCACCTGTGTCTATGAGTATCTGGGTCGGCACCCCCAATATGTCCACCTCGCACCTGGGCTGCCTCCTCCTTTTGCTCTCCGAGGCAATGTTGGAGATGAAGAATACCTCTTCTTCGTCCTCTTCGTCTTCTTCCTCTTCCTCCGCGATCTGTAACTTCCGTATCTCCTGATCGAGGGCAGCAATGCTGCGTTGCCTTCTGAATCCGCCACCTCTCGCTCTCGCGGGACCGCTCTGGGTGGGTACAGGGGCCGGTGCGCGGCACATGCGAGCATAGTGTCCTAGACCATTGCACCGCCCGCACGACCTCGTCTTGGCGGGGCACTCCTCAACATGAGGCAAGTCATACCCGCAATCCGGACAAATCGACCCAGGCGTGGACGGGTACCCGTTCCCCGATGCCTTCAGGGCCCACTTTTCTTTCAGCTTAGTTCTCTTGGAAACGGCAAAGGCCTCCTCCCTTGCATTCGGCCTGACCGCTGCGTCCATACTCGCCCCTCTGGATTCCGCTAGCTCGTAAGTCCTCCCACTGTCCAGTATCTGCTGCAGTGACCATCCTGGCTCCCTCAGCACTTGACGTCGCAATTTGCCCGAGCTGCAGCCCTGGAGCACCTGGTTTATAATCATCAGCTCGTCGTTGTCCCAGCGACACGTGCTGGCAATCAATCGAAGTCTGGCACAGAATTGATCGAGAGATTCTTCCTCCCTTTGCTTCTCTCTGCAGAAAAAGAACCTTTCGTAGTCGACATTGGACTGTGGAATTAAATGGTTTTCCAGCGCGGTCTTGACCGTGTCATACGTGACCACCGGTATGGCAAGTGATTCATAGATGCGCATAACGTCCAGGCCAGCTGAATATAGAAGGGTCGCCCTTTTTGCGTCGTCATTGGAAGTCCCCGTCGCTGTAAAGTACATTTCCAACTTCTTGACCCATAGGAGCCACCTGGGACCCAGCTTAGACGGGGGCCCTGACATGTCGAATTCCTGCATGGGCAGTAGCGATCCCCGTTGTGTCCTCACCACTCTTGTCGCCACTTCTGCTTCATCCTCGCTGCCTGACATCTTCACAGGTCGCACAGACACCTCTCGGTGTGATAGAGGCCGCTAACCTGGCTGATGTGTTCTTCCGCGCACGTTCCGCTGTGTCCAATCAGCGGCTTCTTGCCTGGCTTTTTGTAATTTTTTTTTTTTTCTTTGGATTGTCCCCAGATTGCTGGGGACAATCAAAAGTTCCAAAAATTTCCCTCGTGGCAGCGCACGAGCACCCTTTCAGGCCGCTACTGCCTCGAGGCGACAAACGTTCTCGCTCAGTCCGCGTCGTGCACTCTCGTGCCGACGACGTGTGTCCTACGCCCACGTCCGTAGGGTGAACGCTGTGGCAGCGATTCCGCCTCGTCGCCAGTTGTTATATCTGGTCCCCCTGGGCCCACGCAGGCACACACACAGACCCGAACACACAAGAACACTCGGGACGCGATGCTGCTTGCTCCGCGTCCCGGCGGGAACTGCCGCACGGGCGCACTTTATTAAACTACGCATGCGCGGGGCCACAACGAGGCCCGCGCATGCGCAACAACCAAACGGGGACGTCACACTGGGGAAGCGGCTACATATGCCTCTGGACAAGGAGGGCCGCAACAAGCTTGGTGCCAAGTGCTTCCCGTCGTGGCTGCCGAGCAAGGAGGCTGAGACCCCGGAGATAGACGAGCGCGTGTTCTCATTTATGGGGCGCTTCGGAAGAGACATTAAGAAGGGCATTGAGCGTTCCTGGAGGGCATGCCAAGATAAAGTTTTAGACCTCGTTGGGCCCCTGTCAAAGATTTGGCAACTGGCAGATGAGACCAAGGAGCACCAGCGAGCCGTCGATCCCGAGGTCCTAGCGGGCTGGTGCAATAGGCAATTTGCCTGCTAAGAAAATGCCAACTTCGCCCTGGCAACTGAACGCAGGAGGTTGATCCTGGTTAAAATCGACTTTAACTAGGTGACTTCACATCATTGGAGGCAGCAGGCGTTGTGAAGGGGAAGCTATTCGGCGAATCCTTCATCAAGGCCATGGGCAAGTATGTCAATATAATCACTGCTCACAACAGAGCTGTCGTCCCTAAACAAGATTTTCAGAGCTGGAGATTTTAGCAGGGCTGGCAATGGCAGGGCCCGCTCTGCCAGCCATTTCTCCGGCTACAGTGTCCCGCCCGGGAAAGCTGGCGTGACCAGGAAGACCTGTTAGTTAAGATTTTCATAGAAATTATAACTCTTCCTGACATGTGTCAACCCCAGAACTTTTTGCTTTACTGGTGGATTATGTGTCCTTTTACCTCAGCGAGTGGGAACCTTTTTCCACACTCAGTCTTTTACTCTTTGAATGGGTGTCATCTTTAAGACTCTGCATAGTGTCTTTTTAATGATATTCGCTTTGACAACTTTTGGCACATACTGCTTATTGTTGCTAGGTTGCCCTTGGGACTCCCCTTTTAACTTTCTCTGGCTATCCTTGTGAGAACTACAGTTCCCAAAGGTAGATAGGATCTTTGGATCCCTTTTACGTTTGATTAGGTGAGACCAGCACCCCCTGCCCCACCTTATGTGGAGTGCTGGGGAGATACTGAGTATCCCATTTTTCCTTCTAAATGTAACATTTAGTTACAAGGACACACTTACCTCTAATGGCTGGTGGCAGTGAAGCTTTTTACTAATTCAGTGCACCTTTACCGTAGACTGTTTGCACAGCCCCGGTAAAGGCACCCATGAGTGCTCATTTTACCAAAAAGGTCCACGTCTTTTTTTTGCAATTTTTGTGTCAGTTTTATCTTTGACAATACTCCTGTGGACACCTTGCTGAGACTCCAGAGTGTCTGTGAAGGCAGGAAGCGAGGGAGGAGTCCAAAACTCTGCACCCCTTTGTCTTCCAGCCTGACTGCGAGAATGCAGTTCACACTAGGAGGCTGGCTGTCCTGAAAGGGCTGCCAACCCCCCCAATTTGAATGTTGCATGGCTGTTTGATGGGCTGGATTCCTGCATAAAAGTCTGATCCTGGAAACTGAAGTAGTAGTCGACCATTGGAACCAAAACCGAAGAGGATGATGCAGAAAATGAGGCTGAGACAATTTCCAGTGACTGGTGAGCCTGCAGTGTAACCGGAGCCTGCTGTTACCCTTTCTTCCAATCAACCTGGGGACTCTGGAAACGACATCCCCAACCCAGAGCCTACTGAGACCGACCAGACTCAAGAAGACCTGCATTTGAGCCATCTCACATCCATCTCACATCGTGCTGCGACCTTGCGGGCTGCAATACCACAATCAGTGGTCGAAGTGGGCGGGAGCGGTCGGGAGAGGTGCTCCTCTACTTCTTTTAATTACGTTTTCCGGAACGGTTTCATTTTAAAATAAAAGTGTAGGAAGAAGTTGAAACTTGCACTTTTAGTGCACTGCATAGGACGTTTCCTTAAAGAGCAGGCACATGTGTTTTGGGGTTTTTATTGTGCATGGCAGGGGGCGCGGTGATGAGGTCTGTGGGGAACGGTGCAGGCCAGTAGGGAACATAGTTCCACTACTTCTTTTCGTACACTTCGATCATTGACCACAATACCTTGGGAACTCAAGCTATTGCGCGGTGCACAGTCTTCCGAATTCTGAATATTGCTGAAACTTTGTGAGCATCCTGCTGAACCTCAAGAGGCATGAATCGAGTCTGAAAAGTCCTCTCACCAGAGTGCTGGACCTTGCAAACTACAAGAATCCGACCTCCGATATTCAGTATTCTTCTGGATCAAGAAAAGGGCACCAAAACCACAGTGCCTCTTGCCTGGAGCCTTCTGCATTGATTCTTGCTGAAAAAGCCCATCCAGGGTCCTGTTTTCTGTCTTCAGAATGAGGAATTCAGCGCCTGGGTGTTTGGCTGCAGATCATGAAGTCCTCCTGTTGCAAACTCCTCTTCTGTGCTGAGGTACTCTCCTAACTTGGGTATTACTTCCCTTAAGTCTCTTGTGATTAATGTGTAGCTTTGGGATGTTTCTTGTGATTGGGAGATGTCTCATCCAGTTCACCCAGGGCTCCTGCAGAATCCCCCTAGTGTGTCTTCTCTGAAGTCTCTGGACTCCCAGCTAACTTTGAAAGTGAGATACTTAGATGTTTGACCAGTCTCCCTCAGGATCCCTGACTTTACCTGCAACTGAGCCCTATCTCACCCTGCCTACAGCTGGCTCCGAAACCACTAGGATCCCTCTTCTGCCACTGAGAGAACTCATGTAATAGAATTGACAAGCGCTGGATATTTATAGGGGTCTGCCTTTAAAAAAGTGTTGAAACGTTTTCTTGCTTGAAAAAGTGTTAATTGGTAACTACAACTCTGAGAGTGAACAGTTACAAACGTTGTTACTTACCTTGAAAGTGTTCTGCCACTTGTAAACATATATTTAAGGTTATTTAACTTCCTTAGAAATGTGCTGCCATTCTAAAAAGTATATGTAAAGTCTTTCTTTCTAACAGAAAGTAGATAGAAGATTAATTTACTCACCTGTGAATTGGGCCCCCTCCTCCCAAAAGTAATGCTGTTGGTTCCACAGTACTATTCCTGTTGGGATATACATTTTTTATTTTTATATTTTTTTATTGTTGTTTTGGCTATAGAAAAATACATTTTTCCAACCTTTCAACATTACATTTTCATCTTTGTTTCATTTAAAATACTTATTTACAAAAAAGCTTAAAATAGAATATCAGTTTTAAACATAATCTAGAATAATGTTACAATAGACAACATAAAACAATTACTCATTTACAAAAAAAGAAAGAGAAAAGAAAAGCAAAAAGAAATTGCTCCTACAGACAATCTACTATAATACCTTAAGTCCACAATTATTCACTCCAGCATTAGACAGAATTATCGAATTAGTGACAACATATTCATAGTTTCATAGTTTTCAAGAAGTCAATAATTGCATATTGTATTGACTTCTTGTTCGTGTGAAACAATATGGACCATAGTTGTTCACGTGTTACATTGATGTGTCCTTCAAAAAAAGGTTTGAACAGTTCACCTCTTAAATCTGACCAATGGTCACAATCAACCAATAAGTGGCGCACAGTCTCTGACAAATGGTGACAAAACCTACCCTTATTTTCGTCCTTAGGCAGCATATTGCCGTAGAGAAGGTCTGCCGTAGAACACAATTGGAGCCTAAAGCGCAAAAAAGCCTGACGATGCTGAGGATTAGGGGATACCAGAAAATACCGGGCAGTTTGACCATATCTTTTTGGTTCAAATGGATTTTCCTGAAATTTCTTGTATCGCGCACATTGTGCATTTGTAAGGATCCAATGATGTTGCCACATTTTCTCTTTAGCTTTGCAAGGATTAGCAATTAACAGATCTGTAGATATGTCAGCATCATCAAGCAACTTCAACGCTCTAAGCCTCCATGTTTTCATAAAATCATCATGGGTTTCTTCTGCAGCATAGCCTGTCATAATTCGAGCTAAACCATTTTGCAGATTACCCATTATGAATTTGCGGTAGCGGGAGCATCACAGCCACTTATATCTGGCATGGAAGGATATTAATCCCAACTCATGTCGGATTAAGGGCAGAGGCTCAGAGTTAGGTAGCTGCAGCATTTTCCTCCAAAATGCTCCTTCCATCTTGGCCCAATAATTATACGGCCACCAATGTTTGGTTTCCGTTCCATATAGCAATATAGTTGACATTTTCTGTTTGTAATACGCTATAAGTGGGGATATCGAAAATTTGCAAAATTTCCTCCTAATGATTCTTGCTTGTGATATGGCGTTATGGAGTTTGGCCTTCTTGACCTCCTCATAGGGTAAATCAGATGGATGATTAGTTATTATAACGCCCAAGTAAGAATATGTTGTAACGATG
The DNA here is from genome assembly GCF_040938575.1 of Ambystoma mexicanum. Taxonomy (NCBI): domain Eukaryota; kingdom Metazoa; phylum Chordata; class Amphibia; order Caudata; family Ambystomatidae; genus Ambystoma; species Ambystoma mexicanum. The sequence continues at coordinate 229,746,710 of NC_090931.1, read as the reverse complement.
CTTGGGGAACTATTCTGCAATATCCATAAATAAGTTCTACAACTTTGCCTAGGATTCCCAAACTGTATGATTTGGGTTTTAGAGGTGTTAATGGCTATGCAGTTGCAATGAGCAGAACCGTTAAGAGCCTTCAGCAAGCTTTTAAGTCCCTGGGGTGTCTTGGACATGAGCACCATGTCGTCGGCGTAGAGCAACCAATTTATAGGTATGCCCCTAAGTCGAGGTGCATCAGTTTTCAGGTCCTTGAAAGCATGCCCTATGTCCGAGATGAAGAAATTAAAGACTGCGGACGCTAAAAGACACCCCTGCTTTAAACCCCGGCCTGTTTGGATGTCATTAGATAACAGTCCATCTCTACGAAGGCGAACCTGGATGGTTGTATCAGAATGGAGCTGAATTATTCATCGCAGGATAGGCCAGAGGCAGCCCTTTATCAGAAGCTTCTTAGTATCTTACGGGGGACACCGTCAAATGCAGTACAGAAATCTATAAAGGCCACAAAAATGGGCTGCTTCCGTTGTTTATGCGCATCTATCAGAGAGCTCAGAGTGATCAGATTTATGGAAGTGCCTAGACCAGCTACAAAACCTGTTTGAAAATCGTCCCTGATGAAATTTGTTGTTAGCCATGTATTAAATGCAGCTAGCAGTATGCGCGCAAAGATTTTGCCAGGGAAGTCCAAGAGAGCGATCGGTCGATACAACCTAGGATCACCCCTCGGGCCTTTTTTTATAGATGGGAACTATTATGGATTTTCTCCAAGAATTGGGATCTTTGCCAGTCTGCAACAAGTGTTGAAAAATGTTGTATAATATTGCTGCCCACCTTGTTGGATTTTGTCTTCTTGTTAAGTTACTGATGTCATCTGGCCCAGCTGCACGAGACCTGCTTAGTTTGGAGATGCAATGTAAGATATCATCCATGTCAAAATGAAAGTGAGAATTCATTCTTAAAAATGTCCAGTCTACTTTAGCTTGTGGAAAGGGGGATCGATAGAGGCCAGCATAGTAGTCAGTCCGTATCAATTCTGCAATTGGATTAGTTCGGAGGGCACCTTGTGGCGTGCCAACAGCCTCATTAAGTAGAGACCATATGTCACCAGTTGACTTGGTGATAATCTGTGACAACATTCTTTCTCCATCTTTTTGATATTGCAAGGCTCTCCACGACCTGCACCAATTCTTATATATGTATTTCAGATTTTTTATCAAATGCTGCACATCTTTGCGTAATTGTGCCTTCCTTATTTTAAGCTCTGGATCAAACGCATGTAAGTGCCTAACAGCATGCTGGCGTCCACTGGTCCCCCTCGTGCAGAACATTTGCATGGAATGAATATAGTATCCTCCTTCGTTGTTATAAAATGAAAATGACCCCAGCTCAAGTTCTAGAGCCTTGCTAAACAGCATGAGCTTATGGTCTGACCATCTAATGCGGTTCCTTGCTTGGTTGATCTCAATGGACTGCAAATCTTGTTGGACATTTAGTTTTGAAAGATGGGACCATTGTGACCACTTCCATGTTAAACACAGTTGGTTATGGTCGCTTGCATCATTCTCACAAACCGTCAAGGAAATTGAAGCATCCATGAGAGCGATGTTTGAATATATATAATCCAAATGTGCTGTAGACAGTTCCCTGTGCCATGTTGCCTTTGGAGGTATGTCCCCATCTATGGAGCCATTTAACATCATGAGGTTTATATCCTTCATCAGTTGCAACCATTGGGACTCATGAGACAAATGATTTTTGGGCTTAGATGGAAGAAGATGTCAATTTAAATCACCCAAGAGAATCGTATATTTTACAATGGGATCCATAATTAGGGAGTCAAGCACATTAGAAATATGTGCAAAAAATAACTCGGCTGATAGCTGTTGTTTGCCCCAATATATGTTAACTATCGCAGTTGTATCATTCAACCTTGATAGTTTAACAATCTGAATGTAGGGTGACGGAGATTTACAGGGAGTGATACGCAAGTTCAAGGATTTCTTTATTGCAATCAAGAGGCCAACCATAGGCCGACCGAAATTGTTTTTAATAGCGGGGATCATAGCAATATAATGTGTGTCCCAAATAGGTTCCTCCACAAGCCAGGTCTCTTGCAAAACAACAATGTCATAAGCATTCAGTTCTTTATTGGGAGTATTTAGGAAATGCCTATGACCACGTGTGTTCCACAAGATTAATGTGATATATTTGTCTGACCTGGATTGTTATGAGTTTTGTTGTTGGAAATCCGAGCCCCTAGTTGACGTCACATTAGCATGATTGTACTGAGAGGAGTTCGGAATATTGGGATAGTTCCTTGAGAGTGGCATAGCTGTAGAAGCTGACATCTCTTGAGCTAGATCTTGCAAGATGAGAAATCCCAGTGTATAAAGTTCAGCTCTGGCTTGCCAGAGGGCGTTCAATATGATTCCCGATAGCATGAATAATCTGACCCTGGATAAGTCATTATAATTAATGAATTCTATCAGGTCAATATCCGTGCTCGACAGATCTTGAAGAGTGGATACTTCAGCACAGATATTCAGAATGCTCTTGCGATTTAGGTCATACTTGGGAAATGGATGAAGGCGACATGACAATATCAACCGATGGGAATAGGCTCCATGAGCCAGGGTCTGTTTGCTGTAATCCGTTGTTTCTGAGTTTGCCGGATCACACGCTTGTCTGCTAGGTCCTGGAAATTCTGGCCCAGCAGATGTTTTAAAGATTTGAGAATTCGGTATCATAGGTATTGGTCCATTTCGTTCGATCATTGGGCCTTTTAGAAGCTGGGATATATCCAGCATTGCAGCCAACGGCTGCTGCATCGGGTACGAGGAGCCCAAGGAATCTGTAGAATGATAAATGTATTGTGCTATTGCAGCTCTAATTTCTTCACGCAGATCCTGGCGATTGGGAATTTCCCTCTACATATTCTCTTGTGTTTTTCTATCCATAACTTGGATAGTCGTGTCTTTTTGTTCAAAGTTGCGGGGCACTGCCAACACTGCCAAGTGCTGTGAGAGTGCTTCTTTAACAGCATGTTGTACCTCTTCTGAAGAGGGGTAGAACATGGAGTTGTCTTGGGTTTGAGTAAGCTGGGGCAGATTAACATTAGCACTTGATTTTGGGGTATTTGTTGATGCATAGGTTCCTGAGCATTTGAGGCAAAGAATGTAGGAATTTGAGCAATATGAAGAGCTATCGTCTTCGCGATCTCTTGCCGTATTTCTTCAAGCGAGGGGTTGGGGTGAGAGTTGCCACCGTGCTGGGCCTTTTGAGGTTCCAAGGTGATGTTTTGTAGAGTTGGATCAGGTAATAAGGCCACTAGCCTGTTCAAAGGCTCATGTTCTTGGGGGCATATCATCTTAGAATGCTGGGCAACAATGGGCTGACTCAGTTGTGTTACAGTTAAGGTCAGTGGTTGAATTACTGCGGGAGCAATTGGTTTGACACAAGCTTTCTTCATTGGGGGGGCTTCAAGATTTTACATTTATTAGGCATGCCTGGTTTTTTCCTTTTTCCCTGCGGGACTGTCGCTGTCTTCCCCATCAGGGAAAATGGATTGGTCAATTTAGGAGGGAGATGTTGTTCAGCGGGTGAATCTTTTTTAAGATGGGACTGGTTCGTAGTAGAAACCAGACTCACCCCACCCGTCTCATTAGCATTTCCTAGACTGGGGACCAGAGCCAGCGTTTTAGGACCAGGCGTGTCACCCATCTCTTGAGATTTGTCCAAACTAATCACATTTTGTGATGTCTCATTGATGGTTACGGGCTCGAGATTTTGGTTTTGTGTTGAGCCGCCCACAACATTGTCTCTAACCTCTGATTCCTCTGTGCTCAAAGTCAACAGCAAACCTTGTCCAGGTTGAATAGTTTTTGGACAAGCGTTGCTGTAGTCTGTTTGTGAAGCAATACTGCGTGCTTCAAGCATTCTCGATCTCAACGGAAGTGAAGCTCTGCCACTCCATTGAGCTACATCTAGACCCCTTGCCTCTTTGTCAAGCAATTGTTGCAAGATTTGCGTCTGCGTGTTCATCTTGCTCTCCAGGACTTCATACAATTTTGCTATTGTTAACAAGGCAGTATTCATGGCACTTAATGTATTATTAAGTGCTGGAGCTTCTGGAAAGGAAGGGCGACCAGTTCTCAAACCATTAATAAAAAAAATGATGGGCTGCGGGTTGTGAATTAAATCTAGAACCTCTTGGGGTCGGGGCAATAAAGGATACTCAATTGTTAGATGAGCAATCTGGAGATTTATCAAACATGGCTGGTGACTTAGATAATTCATCAGGCAGAGTCTTCATTTCAACCGCTATAGTTTCGGTGTTGTGTGCTGTTGTGTGAGGGGGGGATATTCCCTTTTGGGAAATGACCGTGTTGTCTTGCTCGAATTGAGTAAGGTCACCTGTGTTGGAACAGATATACAAGACCTCACTAGGATCAATGCAGGTGGTATTGGAGGAATTCATGAAACTAGTCATGTCCTCGTCAATCTCACCTGTAACGATCATGGCCTCGTGTGCTGCCCGCAGCTTTTGTTGGGCAAGAACAGTACAAGGTGGCATAGGTTGAGCCAAAGACACAGTGGATTGGACTAGGGTCACTTGCTGGGAACTAAGCAATTCATTGCTATTGCAGGCAGAGAGGAGAGTCAAATCCGAGGTTTCTTTGACCTGCACTGTAGCCAATGCATTAGAGGGTTCCACGGGCGTCAGTAATTGAGTACTGGTAGCAACAACGGATAATGATTGCAAGTCATGAATTACTGGGGGAGTTGTTTCAGAATGCATTTGAGCTGCTACAGTGACTAATGCTGATGCCGATTGAACTTCTATAGAATTGATCTGGCACAGTTGACTGGTTGTTTCACTACTTAAGCTCTGAGCCATGTTATATGGCAAAGAGGTTAGGGACTTGGTTGTAGATTGACCTTTCGAGTCACAAATTGGCAAGTCAATAGTGCAAAATTGTCGGATATCAGTAGCTAGGGAAACCGAACGTTCTCTCCTTTTCTGTAAGCCTCCTGTTAGTTTTAACTTTGGAGGACTGTGGTGTTAGTTCTGTTCTTCCCACAATCATGGGATGATTAACCTGCTCTACGTTCGCCTTAAGCGGCATGTCTGACTTCAAGGTGTAAGCACCTGTTGCCATTTGTGCGTTTTTTAAATTAATGAGAGTAGTGAATCAAAAATAAATAAATATTAAAACCAACAAAAAAGGTATGCACTGAAATTATGAAATGGTATTAAAACGATAGTGGGCTAACAATGAAATAATTAAATACATACACAAATCAACAAAGGGTGCACAATAGAATTACAGAATAATACTGTGTCTACAAAGATCACAATACAACGTTTAAAATTCGCAATCAAAAAATTAGAGATGAACATTCTGTTCCACAGGCGTGCATATAGCTAGTGGGCTACCAAGTTTCAATTATGACGCCAACCATAACAAAAAATAAGAATAAAGAGGAAGGGCAAGTTAGCCTCCACAACTCACCAGAAGACCCAGCGCCCGCGCCCGCACCCGCACTGCGCACCGTGAACAGTAAACAGTACTTTGTTGTACTTCCACGGTGCGTGTGCGAGTCAGCTGGTATTCGTAGAAATGAAACCCTGAGTTCAAGGGGCAGAGCCAACAGACCCGAGAGCCTGGGGATGAGACTGAAAGGGGTACATGTTTTAGGGATAAGGCAAGGGATATGCAAATGCAATCCAGCGTACAGGCAAAAACACGGGCAAAAACACGGACCCAAGTCCTTTCAAGTTTTTTTCTTTTTTTTTTTCCTTCTTTTGGCTTACAGGGCTTAAAGGGAAAGCTACAAGTCCAAGCAGCAGGTTGGTGTCACAGTGAAGGCAGTGCTCCAGAGAGAATCTCGCCTCACGATCAGGAAACAACACGTGTATTTCTCCAAGAGCAGTCCAGGAAAGCACCAGTAAACAGTACTTCATTGTACTTTCACGGTACATTTTCTAAAATTGTTTTATAGTCAAAATTTGACTTTTCACAAAAATACTTTTTAAATAGGAAAAAACAAGACCTCTAGGATTATCACGCGCAGTATAACACAAATGAAAAGAACACCACATTTAAAAGAAAAAACAACAAAAAGAAATATAAAAAAGAAAAGTCAATAAAAACAAGAAAAATGTGTAAAGTCTAAAAATCAATTGCAAAATTGCACAATTAAGGAACATTTTTTATTTTCCTTTCCCGTGGTCCGTTCCACTTTGCTGCGGGTTTCAGGCGCGTGGAACTTGTCAAAACAAACATGGTAGGTTCCACCAGCAGGGGGAGCGTGGCTATCTGTGAGGTGATTTCACACCAGAGCAGGCGGCGTGCGAATGGGAAACCATTAGCTGAATGCTGCTCGGTCAACATGATCCTTAGAGCTCACAGTGGACGGAGTAACGCAGTAAGCGAGGAAGTGGCATCACTTGGTATCCACAATGGGACGAGAAACCATGTAATCTTCGGGTCTCTTCCACCCGTTGGTCTCTTGTTTGGGTGAGGTAGTCGCACCTTGAAGTAGACACAACGTCTGTGTAAAATGGAATAGAGTACTAAACTGATGAAAGATTAATGGTCTAGAGGTTCTACCCACAGGGAAATGGTACAGAAACCCTTCCCAACAAATGGGTATGCGCGTTGTGGCATATCCAGTGTTTTTTCACCCACAAGCCACTGGTAACATCTGATTTATAGAAGTTTTGGAATCTGCAAGCTGGAAGAATCTATATGTCAATTATTAGACTTAATTCAATACACACCAACTTGAATTGTTGTTAACAAATTGTATTTTTTAAGAGTACATGTCCTGATAAGGTGCACTAGATGGAAATTGTACTACTGTCTAGTTGCCCGAAACTCGAGTAGAGACAACCTTAGATCCCACTCCACCAGGAGTTGGCTCTGACTTGGGTTAATATACAAAAAATGTGGCAATTATCATATGTTGAAAAAAAGTTTGATAACATATTCCATTTCTAAGACTGATGTCGATGCACTTTAGCAGAAAATGAACAAGCATCCAGCAGTGAAATATCTATAATATAGATAGATATTCTGGTTACAGAATAGATTAGTAAACATTGCGCTCATTGCACAAGTACAAAAGGTTTTGGGTATGAACAGGGATGAAAGTAGATGGGATGAATGATGTGTGATATGTGTTCACTGGTTGGTGTGATATGTGTGTTTTTTACAGTTGGTTTTTAATCATGGTTAGTCAATATTTCTTATTGCATATTTTGTAGATGTATTTTCTTGATGATAATTAGTTTATGAATAAAATGAAATTTAACAAATAAAACACACACGTTTGGTTCTTGTGCTGCGTCTTAGGCGTAAGGTAGGAAAGGGAAAGAGTGAAAAAGGGACACTGTGCCCTGTGTGTGCTGGCATACAGCAAACACGTGGCCGGTGTATGATCCGCCGGAAGGTAATATTCTCCTCACCTGTCCCGGTGACGCTGAGCCGCGGTTCCCTATCAGTCGCTCCGCGGCGTGCAGGGATAAGGTAACTCGCTTAAACACGAAGGGGGGTGGTTGATTCAAGAGACATGGGGCATCATTAGGAGGCCGGCGGAATGGGTTTAACGGCACCGGTAATGATGCCAGTGCCGTTAAACCCACTCCGCCCTATTACGAGGTTCCCTCGCGGGACCCAGAAAGGACGTCAGGTCAGCCCTATGTGGCTCAAATGGGAACAGGGATTAATTTTTACCGGGTCCATGGAATGGGCAATTACCGGGTCTGCCAAGGTCGGCATGACCCGGTAATTGCCCATTCCATGGACCCAGTAACATTTTATTGCCGGCGGCAGCCGTGCCCTTAACAAGGGCACGGCTACCGCCAGCCTCGTAATGAGGCCCATGGAGTGAAAATTCCAGTGGGGCTTTGAGGGGGTTTGTTCACCTATGTAGTGGAAGATCCCCTTTTTGATCTGCCAGAGGCCCGGTTTTGGTCCTTTTGGTTTGTGAAACTTTGTTCCCGTTTTCTGGGTTATATCTGCGCTGGGTGGCAGGGATTTACCCAGTTCTGAGCTTGGCACTTAGCCCGCCCGGTCGGGAATCTGAAGGTTTGCACTAGGACCTCTCAGAGGGGGCTGGCGTAGCTTAGTGTAGCAGTGTATTACGGCCCGGTGGCCTGATTGGGTGATTGGGGAATTGTTGTGTTACGTGTTGTACGTCTCAGGGGCAATCTGCCGCTACCATTAGGGAAGAGATTTTGGATCGTTCTAGTTGATTATATATTTACCAAATGTGAATGCACTTGTTCTCAGGAGACCCCAATGGTCTAGTTGATTATTTATTTACCAAATGTGAATGCACTTATTCTCAGGAGACCCCACTGGTCTAGTTGATTATTTGCCAAATGTGAATGCACTCGTTCTCAGGAGACCCCCGAGGTATATATGATTATTTATTTACCAAATATGAATGCACTTGTTTCAGGTGACCCCACTGATCTATGTGATTATTTATTTACCAAATGGGAATGTACTTGCTCTCAGGTGCCCCACAGAACCTTCTTCAACATTTTTGTAAGACCAAGACTATGCCCGAGTAGCTGCCCGATTTACTGCACTGAAATCAACTCCCGCCCAAACAATGTCGGGAAACGCACGGGAGGTTGTAGCGGAGGAGTAGCTAGAACCTCAAACACAGGATTAAACTCCACTGCCAATAACTCCTGTATATCCATAAAGATATGAAATTCCGACTCACTAACTACCAAGCACCAGACTAAGGCTCAGGAGGGTCCCACAGCTGACCATCTCCATCTGTCCATGAGCTCTGCAACTCCAAGAAGATGTCACCAGTGACCTGCAACAGACTACAAACTCATACCCGGTTTCCCAGAGGCATTTCCGCGGGCCTGATTGGGCCCCCCATGACAATCCCAGTTGAACTTGAATGGCCAAGGACTACAGCCCTACTGGACTCTCAGGTCACCATTGTCTATGAGCCCTACTACCACCAACCTATGTCACAACTGCCCTTAGAACCGCTTTAGAGGCTACATCTGATGGGAGTCAGAGGTGCCTCCTGCCGATATCTGGGGTACATCTGGATGAAGATCCACCCAAACCAAGAGGTGGCTGGAGTAACCACCACTTTGACCGGCCGGGCATTAGTGTGTATCACCAATAATCAGTATCCAGAGGTACCCCTGGTCATGGGCACCGACTCTTCTCTGTTTGGTACCTTAGCCAGGATGTGTGTGGAGATGGCAGGTCTGGAATTCGCACAGTTTTTGTCGATGCACCCAGCGTGCCAACAGGTCTACCTTATGAAAAGCATGGAGAAGGCTGCAAACCTGACGGGCACGTGGGAGATGTGACCACAACTAACCACAGTCAACTTGACATACTGCCTGGTCAGACACTAATGGTGCCGGGCCATGTTCAGCTCCAAGGTCAAAACCGTTAAAGGAGATTGGTGATGGAGGCTCCTGAAGGAGAAGAACTGCCTAGAGGCCTGATGGTCCAACGCACGCTGATCAGCGATACCGGCCCAGGAGTGACCCACATCAGAGTCCCTATCACTAATGTCACTGATAAAACTGTGCATCTACCCAGAGGCCTGATAATCGCACAGTTTCACGTTGCTGACTCTGTGGCACAGAGGGCTGGAACCCAAAGCACATATCCTCTATTTGATGTGGGAAAGATAAACTTTGGGGAATCCGTGTTGTCGGAACGTGAAAAAAATAATCTACGAGACTGTGATGCTGGAAATGCATCGGAGGGACAGTGACTCTGAATCCTTGTCCTTTATTGCTTTTTATCATTTATGTTCTGTCTTGTTTTCCATGCAGGAGTTCATGTCGGACTCCTGGCAGTGCGGCTCTTCCTGTATTTGGTTTAGTGAACAAACCCTTGGCATACCCTTATGACACCCATGGGTGGGAGTACGACCCTGTACTCCTAGTGTATGTTTTTGAGCACCTGTGTGTGGCCCACAGAGCAGGGTATGGGTTGGTGGCAGTTCTGTGCTGAATTGACAGGTGCCCTGTGCATCCTCCATTTTGGGATGCCCAGGCCCTGTCATTGGAATCAGTGGATTCCTGATATGAAACAAGATGGCCCCTGTGGCCTCTTGCTTTCTATCGCCTGTTACCTTACTTTTCCTGAAGTCCTGGGAATCCGTGACTCTGTCCCTTCTCCCTCACTGGCTGTTGGGTAGAAGTTCCATATATGGTGTTGTGGGGAAGTCCAGTCCAGACTGGCTGGAACCTTCCCAATGACTGTATGTTTTGGGTACACCCGGGGGGTGGGACCTGGGTGAATGGAGTGTGTGACGAATACGCAGTCTGTGTTGTGGATGTCTAGTAACTGGTATGTGACTCAAAGACTGAGACAGTCCTGCTTGAAACTGGTATGAATGCAGTGTGGAGTGTTGAATGGCTGGGTACTTGTCCCAATACACATTACTTGCTGTGAGTGTCTGGAGAGAAGTGAATGGCCTGAATGCACTGTGCGCCTGAATGGCTGCCTGACTACCTGTTACGCTCACCTGATATCCCAGGGGCGTCAGGAAGGCTCTGAGATCTGGAATCCTGGATGCGTAGTTGCCTAGTGCTGAATAATGAATCTTAGTTATTTGTTGGGTGAGCTATCCGTCCTGCGTTTCTTGTGCAGGGGCGCTTAAAGTTTGTTGGCGAGTTGCCCGTGTTGCTTCACTGGTGCAGTACGCCTTCCTTGGGCCCAGCCCTGCTGAGACCCTGAATCTGCTGGTAGGCAGGTAGGTTTGTTTTTAAGTCTTTGTTCTGTTTTATGGTGGTAATTCGTTAATGTCTTTATCTCCTCCTTTTCAGGGGCGAAGGTCTTGATGCTGGCGTGCCGGATGGAGAGCCACGTTTTCTAGGTAAGAGAAAGTGTGCCGCAGCGCCTTTATTGTCTTTTAAAGCTAACCTGTGTTTTCTTCTTCTTCTTCTCACAGGCCGCTGTGCTTCTGCGAGTGAATGAGAGCGCGATGAAATACAGGCCCCAGGAATCCGCTAGGGTAAGTACAGCACTGTGCGGTTGTTTAATATCGAAAGCAAAGCTGAATATGTCTCTTTTGCTTTGCAGATGGTGCTGTGGTGCTCCGGATGGATGGAATTCAATGTTTTAGAAGCACGCGTTCTAATATTGTTTTTCCCTTTCTCGTTATTGCAGGTCGCAATGTTCAAACAGCAGCTCTGGTAGCGGTTCGCCGGAAGTCCTTAAGCTAGTACTCACATGTGAGTGATGTTTCTTCTTTTCTCGGTTTCCACAGATTGCAGCCCAGTTGAGATATTGAGTGCTGGATGGTGTTTTCTCAGGTAAAACAGAATAATCTTGTTCTTGCAGGATTATAGGAAGATGCTGAAGACCAGGAGCTGGACACAGTGAGCATCACGCTGCGGGTTGCAGAATAACATGAAGCGTGTTCTGCAGTCAGGGTGTGGTTTATATATCCCAGGTTAAGTAGCACCAGGGAAAGTAGTTCCAGGCCTGCCACACCCAAAACACTAGACTGCATGGCTTGGTTCTTAGAACTAGACTGTGTGGGTGCTTCCATGTTGGATTTAAAGGCCCATGTACATAAATGGGAACTAGTTTGAACAGCCCTTCCTTGCTACATATGAGCCTGGTGCCAAAGGCGCCAGGACTGGCTCCAGGAGCCCTTTTGCAGTGGTTTTAAGGCCCTCAGGGTTCTGGTGGGAGCCTGCTTGTGGCACAACTTGTGCCCCTTCACAGTGGTCATGACAGCACTGCCCCCACCCCCAAGGCCCCTCTCATGGTATCCTTCCTATCCGGTCCGGGTTTGGTGGGGTTATTCAGGTGAAACCTCTGAATGAGACATGGTGCGTGAATATGTTCACTTGGTTCCCAAGTTCTGTCTTGAGGCCGTACCCTTTCCAGTCCACTAAATAGTATAGCTTAGATATGGTAAGTTTCAAACCCAGGATGTTTTTAACTTCAAATTCAGGCTCTCCATCAACTAGCACAGTTTTTGATGGTGTTAAGACTCGGGTTCCTGGTTGTACAGGTTTTACAAGTGACACATGGAACACCGGATAAATTTGCATGCTTGGTGGTAAGGCTAACTTGACGGCCACCAGATTTATCACTGATTCAATGATATAAGGTCCTAGATATCTTGGACGAAAGGTCTGGGTACCTTTTATGTGCACATGTTTTGATGTCAACCAGACTTCGTCTCCAACTTGGTTATCGGGAGCTTTCTTTCGATGCCGATCCGAGAATTGTTTTTGTCTGTCTTTGGCTTGCAGTAAATGTTCATTTGCCCTTTTGAAGGCTTGGGTTATGCTTGTGTGTAGAGTCTTTACCGCTGGCATTTCCAAGGTCGTGGGGGAGTCTAGTTCAGAGGTACGTGGATGTCTTCCGTATATTGTATAGAACGGGCTTTGTCCCGTGCTGGTATGTATGGAGTTATTGTATGCATATTCCGCTATCCATAACAAGTCTTTCCAATTCTCTTCCACTTGATGCAGCATGCAACGTAGATACTGTTCTAATGTCTGGTTTGTTCTTTCTGTTTGTCCATCCATTTGAGGGTGATGGCTTGTGGATAATCGAACATCGATTTGTGCCATGGTACAACATTTCCTCCAGAAGTTGGATACAAATTGGCTTCCACAATCTGAGATTAGGACTGAGGGGAAACCATGCAGTTTTATAATCTGTTCAAGAAATGCTTTTGCCAGACCGGTAGCGTTAGGAAGTCCTTTGAATGGAATGAAATGTGCCATTTTAGAGAAGAGGTCTACAACCACCAGAATGGTATTAAAACCTTGACAGGGAGGTAAATCCGTAATAAAATCAAGAGAAAGAGTATGCCAGGGAGCCGGTGGAATATCCAGTGGTTGTAGGAGGCCAGCTGGTTTCTGTTTTAGTGATTTATTCTGTGCACATATCCCACAGGATAGAACAAATCGAGCAATGTCCTTACGCCAGGTTGGCCACCAATAATTCCGTTTAACCTTGGCTAGAGTTTTAGCAATTGCGGGATGACCTTCGATCAGGGAATCGTCATAACCAGACATGACCAATTCTTGCAGATCTTTACTTGGTAGATATAGTCGTTCCCTGAAGTAGGGCAATCCACCCAGGACCGTGTGATGTTCATTTTGGGAATTACATTTCTGTAAGATCTCGGGGTTCAAATCTTATCTTGAAGTTCACTCAGAGTCAATGTGGTGGTGAGTCCCAGTAGTTTATCACTTGGGATGATGGCAACAGGTTACAAGGTACTGTTTGTTTTCTCTTCAACAGCCATACGAGACAAGGCATTGGCCTTCCCATTCTGAACTCCCGGTCGGTATGTTATTACGTAATCATATTCTGTGAAGAATAGAGCCCACTGCAACTGTCGTGACGATTGGGCTTTTGCTGACTTTAGGTATTGAAGGTTTCGGTGATCTGTGATTACTGTGATGGTATGTCTGGCACCTAATAGATACTGCCGCCAGGCTTTGAAAGCTGATTTTATTGCCAACAATTCTTTGTCTGTAATTACATAGTTATGCTCTGGTGGTGAGAATTTACGTGACCAAAAGGCCATGGGATGTAATTGGCCTGTCTCTGGATCTCTTTGAGTGAGAACCGCTGCCATAGCTACGCTGAGAGCATCAGTTTCCACTACATAGGGGAGATCAGGTTGAGGATGTCGTAAAATTGGCACAGAGGTGAATCTTTTCTCGAGTTCTTGAAAGTCCTGTTCCGCCTCTTCAGTCCATTGGAATGTTTTGTTGTTTTTTTCTCAGTAACGATGTGATTCGGTGGACTATCCATGAGAAATCTGGAATAAATCGGCGATAAAAATTCGCAAAGCCGAGCATGCTTTGCGTTCCTTTAAGTGAAGAAGGTGACGGCCAATTAAGGATGGCATCTACTTTGTGTAAATCCATCTTTACTCCCTTTGGCGAGAGAACAAAATCGAGGAACTCAACTTCAGTGACATGGAAGGAGCATTTCTCGAGTTTAGCATTTAGTTTGTGCTGGTGAAGTTTTGCAAGGACTGAGCAAACATGTTCCACATGATCCCTTTCAGAGAGGGAATACAACAGGATGTCGTTGATATATACCAGGGCACAGACATCGATGCATTCCCATAATACATCATTCATGAAATATTGGAACGCGGCGGGAGCATTGCACAGCCCGAAAGGTATTACCTGATATTCGTACAGGCCATACTTGGTGCGAAACGCGGTTTTCCATTCATCCCCTTCCTTAACACAGACAAGGTGGTATGCTCCTCTGAGGTCTAGTTTGGTGTAGATTCGGGCATCCTTGACTTGGTCCAACAGTTCCGGGATAAGGGGCAAAGGGTAGTGTTTTTTTACTGTTATCTGATTAAGTACGCGCTAATCGATGCAAGTCCTCAAATCTCCTTCCTTCTTGGGTACGAAGAATAAGGGAGAGGCTGCCGGTGACTTTGATGGGCAGATAAACCCATTAGCCAGGTGTTCATCCAGATAGGACTTCAAGTGTAGATTTTCGGTTTCCGTAAGTGCATAAATTCGACCACAAGGAACCTGTGCGTCAGGTATCAGGTCGATCTGACAGTCATAGGGCCTATGTGGTGGTAATGGTGTTAGCCTGTTCCTTCTGAAAAACATCTTGATAATCCTGATATTCTTTTGGTAAGGTGTCCATTGGTTCCCCGATCCCCAATGCTACTCCTTGAACAGATTTCAGGTTTGGCTGTGGTATAGATTTCGGGTAGCAAGCGTGGGTGCATTCGTTGGAAAAGGTCAGTGTCTTTGCACGCCAGTCTATGTGGAGATTGTGAGTTACTAACCATGGCATCCCTAAGATCAACCGGAACTGAGGAGCTTTGATGAGGTCAAATGTGATTGCTTCTTGAGGTCCATCCTGACACAGAAGGGTTAATTCTGTTGTGCATTGGGTTACTGGTCCTGAAGCAATTTCTGTACCATCAACAGTAGTTACCTTTTCAGTTGTTGGTTTTGTGCATAAGGGAAGTCCCATTTATGTTGCCAGATCTCGATCTATGTAATTACCAACTGCTCTGCTGTCTATATATGCCTCTGTGGCATGCATCCATGACGGTCGTTGGTGATTGATCAAGGTTACTGGTAGGGCGAAATGTGAGGTCTGTGACTCATCCTTCTCGCTCGACAAGCGGACTTCTACGCTTGCTGGGCCTGGTCGTTTTCCGATTCCTTTCCATCATCTTCTTTCTCTGTAGAGCCTACCACCTTCTTTGGAGGTTTCACTGGGTATTCTTTGAGGTAGTGACACGATTTACTGTAGTATAGGCATAACTGTAGCTTCCTCCTCTTGTCTCTTTCACCATTGGTTAAAGGGTGTCGTACTCCTCCAATCTACATGGGTTCTGTGGTATTTTCTGATGGACGTTGAACATTATCTTTTGAACGTACATACATGGCATGATTTTCGAGTCTACTTCGGTCTGTTCTTCGATCCTGTAATCTGTGGTCCAACTGAACTACCAGGTTGAAAAACTGTGCACAGTCTTTCGGTGGGTCTACCACTTGAGCAAGGACATCCTCCAGGTCTTCTTGTAGGCCCCAATGAAACAACGTGGTTCTTTTATCTTCTGGCCATCCCTCTTCTACAATCAGTCCATTAAAGGTGGCAATATAAGTCAGCAAATCTTGATTCCCTTGGCGGAGGGACAGTAGTTCGTTATCAAGAGCTTGTTCATGCAAGTGTTGAGCAAATAACTTTTCCATCTCCTCTTGAAAACCCCTGAAGTTCTGCAGTAATGGGTCATCCCGGCTCACTAAAGGTACCGACCAGTCTCTGGCACTTCCACTCAAATATGATAACACAAAGGCCACCCTCACCTGGTCGTTTTGTAAAAGCAAAAAGAGAATATCGAGGCTGAGTACCACAAAAGGAAATACACCAAACACGGGCTTACAAAGATACACAGATCTTTATTCTAAAACTGAACAGTTTTCAAAGGAACAAAGTATCAGATAGCTATCTGGCCCTCAGTACATCACAGCGAATACCAGCCCTGTCGGTGTGTGAAGTGAGTGGGACTGTACATCAGAATATTCACTCTTTTATACAATTGGTAACATGATGTCCAGCCCATTTACAGGTTAACCATTTCTCGGGCTAGGGGGTTCATGCCGACTTTGCTTCTAATTTATTCATCTACATGCATATGGATTATTCCCAGTTTTTATACAAATGAGTCACAATAGCAACAGTGTACCTTCGGATTTAACATTAAGCCTTTGTGCATGTTTTATACAGTGTAGTTCGACGAGTGTTCACATTCAGTATTTAAACAAGAAACAGTATATATATATAACTGAGGTATGCCAGTAAAGTGGAAGCGCTTGAGCTTATGTGTTCAAACAACAATCCTTATTTGACCAAACCAAGCTAGCTGCTGCACCCTAGGGGAACAGGTGGGTACCTCAAACCCACTGTACAATTTAAGGAAACAGTATATGTTCCACAATCAATGCGCTGCTGGCTCATACAAAGTTATGTATCTAGAACATTGAAATCCCTGATAGGCAGTCTGTGCATTCCATGTAGTTCAAATCAGACATTGGCCCTCATTACAACCTTGGCGGAGGACCATGGTGCTATTAGCACCATGGTCCATGCCACTAAGGTTGCAATTGGTGGATGGCGGAATTACCGCCGCATTCCAAGGTGAGTGGGGCGGTAATTTCCCATTCACCAATGGCCCCTTCACCATTCCCATTTTTGCCCCATAGGGCATAATGGGAATGGGGAAAGGCGATAATTACGGCACTGTAAATTAAATTCATGTAATTCCCAATCCGAGACCGGGATTGTAAAGTGTGATTGAGCTGAGCACACGATCATATCTCAAATTATGTTTAACAGTTGTTTGTTTCACTCGGAAACGCGACTCGCATTGTTTTATTTACATGCCGAATTATCACGTGACCTAACTGGGGAACGTGACTACATGTCACGTGCTGTTAGGGTGCTTTTCTTTTCTTTTCCTTTTTTATACGTTACGCGGGTACCTCCGCGTTTGGACTCGTCGGAAACAAGACGGACAGGCATAGACGGCAGGATATTGATGTAAGTGACCCCTGTAGTGATATTTAGTGTTTTAAATGCAAACACAGGGGTTGTTTATTCCATATTGATCAAATACATACTACCCCATTTTTTATTAGCCATTGCCACTGAAGGCGGGCTGTTAACTGGACCGCGAACGCTATCATAACTGCATTGGTATTGTACCTTTGTGCAGGTAATGTCAATTTTGCACGTGATGGCGATTTCACTCTATTTCGAGCCATAAAAATATTCTACTTCTTGCAAGTAATTAATCATTTGCATTCACCAGGCGCTACCGATTTTGCAAATTTGGAAGGCAACCTCATGGTTTATTTACCTTTGGCTGTTATGACAAGAGGATACTCATCAGTGAGATTACGCTTTGGGTAAATGCTTAGCTGATACCTGGAGACTTTAATCACGATTGTGATGGGATTTCTGGAATCCCACCTCACACAGTGGTCTGAGAATCACTAAATATTGATTCACGTCATATTTAGTGACATATATGCATTTGACTCACTGGATGCGGTGATAGGTGCTGTTGCTCGTGACACTGGGCTCTAGGTGGTGGCACACATTCAAATTACGCAAATATTCTAGCAAACATTCATATTATTCTTTGTCAGCATTGAAATAATATTTCAGATAATCCACCGATGTATACTTGAGTTTAAGTTTTCTTTTCCCATTTCATTTTTGCTCCATGTGCTGCTGATGATATGTTGGTGTGTTTACCTGTAACAATACCCTGACCTGGTAATGTATACCTTACTTTACTGGTTGATGTTTTTCCTGTATCGGCTGATCCTGACTTGTATTGAGCAGAGTTTTTGCCTTGAAAAGGACCTGTGGAGGTCGAAACACGTGTTGGCACGCGACTCCGTTATTGGATATACATGCAATTAAAGAAACGTCCAAACTAATCAATGTCTGATTTGAACTATATGGAATGCACAGACTGCCTATCAGGTATTTCAATGTTCTAGATACATAACTTTGTATGAGCCAGCAGCGCATCCGATTGTGGAACATATACTGTTTCCTTAAATTGTACAGTGGGTTTGAGGTACCCACTTGTTCCCCTAGGGTGCAGCAGCTAGCTTGGTTCGGTCAAATAAGGATTGTTGTTTGAACACATAATCTCAAGCGCTTCCACTTTACTGGCATACCTCAGTTGTACTGTTTCTTGTTTTCCTTTATGCCAGGAGGGGCTTTGCTGAGCAGCATATATATCGGTGAATTTGTGAATACTTTAACATGGCTGAATACATAATCAATCGAAAAAGGGATAGGGTAGCATTGTTCTCCCCCAAAGGCACCCCAGGGAATGCTTTTGCTAGTAATAACTCACAACAAGAAACCTTAGCTAACAAATTTGTGAAACTCGAGAGATTGTCCAAACAAGAAACAAATAAGTATTGGGAAAAAGTATCACTAGCCAACTATTTAGAGCACAATAGGATACCGCGGGGACTCAGAATACTTATTTTTCCTGATTTCACGAACAATGCAGATCAGGACCTTGCCCAAGAATGCGAAGAGAATCTCACATTAAATTCAGAGAAAATGCTGAAACTCCTAATTACGCATGCAGAAAGGGAACACACAAGAGTCTCCACCCAAATTGAGGCTTTACAGAAAGAAATTGAAGCAATGGGGAATCCAACAGCAGTTAAAGAAAAGAACTTTCAAACTATGCATACCATTTTGAAAGACTATAAGGGTGAGATCAAAATCCGTAAATTTCGTAAATTCTTTCGGGACAAGAGGGATTACAATAATGATCGGCTGTATACGTTTCAAGCCAAATATGATAAAGATAATATTGGCCCATTGGTTAAAACACCAACTGGAAGCCCAGTTACCTCAGAGGTAGATTCAGAGGAAGAACTTTTGAACAGAACAAAGGGGACAGAGGGAGAAAACGCTACCCCTTCCGTAACTCACCGTAGAAGGGGCTTTTTGGCAGAAATCAAAAGGCACAAAAAAGGTAACCTTTCTAATTACAATGCTCCCACTAACAAACATGTTAGATTCGACGTCCCTTTAGGACTAGCTACGGCAACACCCACCACATCGTCCGAGGAAGAAGAGGAAGAGGATCGAGGGCCAGATACAGGGCACAACACAAACAGACGTCACACAAGGGCCAGTCTCAAGAATCTTCAAGCCAAATCGATTCTGAAAACCTAGTGCACAATCTATCCTCTAAGGTTCTTACCCCGGAGAAGTGTCTGTTTTGAATAAAGGTTTGTATTTTGCACCAAGTCGCCAGTCTGACCTTATTGATTTTCAAATAGATTTGTTCAAATCTATCCGCAAGTTGAAACTCAAAAAAGTCTTTCACACACAGGTACAGCAACATAAATCCAAGAGTTTTCCGGATGCTCCCAGTCAGTTCACCTTATCTGACATAGAAAATACTGAATTACTGTTGTCCCTGTCAGATATTTCTGAATATCAAGAAGGCCAATTACAACAAGAATTGGGTATACAACAATTGAATTTACAATTGACGGAACATAAGAAGGCATCCAAATTTGTACCTGCATCTAATAATGAGAGCCTAATAGATACATTGTATCAGGCAGTCACACAAGATATATATCATCTCATTGACCACCCCAAAAGCATTTTGTCACGATATAATAATCTTTCAAAAGTGTAACAACAAGCTTTCAATCAACTGATGCATAATTCAAGTATAGTTATCAAGGAAGCCGA
Organism: Ambystoma mexicanum; assembly: GCF_040938575.1. Classification (NCBI taxonomy): domain Eukaryota; kingdom Metazoa; phylum Chordata; class Amphibia; order Caudata; family Ambystomatidae; genus Ambystoma; species Ambystoma mexicanum. The sequence continues at coordinate 229,726,929 of NC_090931.1, read as the reverse complement.
CAAAGGCGGTAATATAGTTATAGTCAACAGAGATGATTATATTCAGATGGCAAATGAACACCTAGCTACCCCTGGTTGTTATCAAATACTACCTGGCAATCCTACCTTGCAAACGGTCTCAAATCTAGCAAACCTTATTCATAACTGGCATTCACGTGCCTTAATTACCGATGATGAGAAACATTTCCTGTTGCGCACGGCTCCAGTCATGCCGACCATGTATTTTCTACCGTGAATTCATAAAGAATATGTAGTGCTACCACAGGTTAGACCCATTCTTAGCGGTTTGGGATGGGCCACAGAAGGTCTCTCACAATATATTGATACCACCATTAAAAGCTTGGTGACCACATTGCCTGCCTATTTGCGAGATACGACACATACTTTACAGACTTTATCTTCCATAAAATGGTCTGAACATTTTATGTTAGCAACCTATGATGTAAAATCATTATACACTGCAATTCAGCATGAGCTAGCTCTTGACACTATTGATTTCTCTTTCAGGAATCATTCCGCCTCCTATGCCGATCACATAGCCATGATTAAGGACATTTTGGCATTCACGCTCCAACACAATCAGTTTCTATTCAACGGCCACTATTACGTGCAAACCAGAAGGGTGGCTATGGGGGCCAAATATGCGCCTCTATTAGCAAACCTCTTTATGGGATGTTTTGAACACCATTACATTTACAACACACATACATTTTCAGAGCACATTGTAGTATGGAAGAGGTATATTGACAATGTCTTGCTCATTTGGAATGGCCCTAAGGATATTTTTCACCAGTTTACAGACTATTTAAACAACAAAACCTTCGGCATTGAATTTGTGGGACATGTAAGCGCCAATAGAATTGAATTCCTGGACCTTGTTATTAGTATTTCAAATTGTCAGATGCATACTCGAACCTTCAGAAAACCTACGGCTGTGAATTCAATCCTACATTCAAAAAGTTGTCACAAACGATCGGTTATTGATAATATACCATTTGGAGAGTTTTACCGAGCCCGCCGCAATTGCAGTGATATGTCAGACTTCACCGATGAAGTCAGGCAGATCGAGGATAGGTTTAAGAGAAGAGGTTACTCTATCCAAAGTATCAAAAAAGGTATCGAACAAGCTCAAGTCATAGCACGCGAGGATATGTTGTCTGAACATGTGAGGCAAAAGCCCACTGGTTTCTCGGATGTACGTATTATTACTAAGTATGTTCAAAATTCTCATCTCCTTTACAGACTATTAGCCAAGCATTGGCATTTACTTCAACTTGATTCGGACATTTTGCCTTACATTGCAGACAAACCCAGGTTTATTTTCACACGGAATAACACTTTTAAGGGGCAGTTGTGCCCCTCGTTTTTAGCTCCACAAACTAATGTTTCACACTTGAGCACATGGTTGCCATCTAAGCCAAATGGTTTCTTTAAATGTGGTACATGTAATTTTTGTAAATTTGCAATCCAAGCTGATACCTTTTCATGCCATAATGGCATTTCAATACAAATACGCGATTTCATGAATTTTAAGAAGAAATATGTAATGTACGCAATTCTTTGTATTTGTGGTAAAGTGTACGTTGGTTCCAGCATAAGGGAATTACGAATACGCATTCGAGAACACCTTTCTAGTTTGAAGAAATGTGATTCTAAATTACTGCTTTCCACACACTGGCAAGTTCATCACCAAATGGATAATGTTAGTGACATTAGGTTTATTGGGCTAATGCGAGCGAGATCTCACCCTAGAGGGGGAGATCGTCCTGCATTGCTACGACAATTGGAAGCTCGCTTTATGTGCAGGTTGCAATGTACCACTTTGGGACTTAACAGTGATACGGAAATGCATGTTTTCTTGTAGATGGGTAGGCTGCTGTGGGACCTTCTACCCGATGCATTTTATTCAGTCCGGTCGACCGGTGGGGCGTCGGCGCTGCATACATGGGCCAAATGCAATGGTATTCACATATTCTGCTTTCTTTTTCATTTGGGCTCACCTATTCACTCTTTCAATCCCCTGCTGACGTGGCATCATTTTGTCCAGATAGCTTTCCATCCAGCACATTCAAAAGCTGTAATGGAACAAATGTTATCCTTGGTTAACACGTTTAGACATTTTTATTATCCAGTGCTTTATTAATTCGAATCGTGATGCTGTTGTCATTGAACATTATCTAAACAATATTCGTTTTGCCAAAAGTTGTTTTTGTAATTGGAGAATGAGATTGGCATTGTACCGGGTACACGTGGTATTGTTTGCCCAATATATTTTGATACCTCATTATTAAGTCCATTCTAAATCTGTATTGTGATGACATTGCCATGGAATACATTGTAAGAGCACACAATTCGGTTCTAGTGGTCTCTGCAATTTGACTATGAGATGGGCAATGTACCGGGTAATATGTGGAGTACATGATCGGGAATACGTGCCGCATCACATATTTTGCCAACTTCTTCATGTAATTCCCAATCCGAGACCGGGATTGTAAAGTATGAGTGAGCTGAGCACACGATCATATGTCAAATTATGTTTAACAGTTGTTTGTTTCACTCGGAAACGCGACTCGCATTGTTTTATTTACATGCCGAATTATCACGTGACCTAACTGGGGAACGTGACTACATGTCACGTGCATTGATGTAAGTGACCCCGGTAGTGATATTTAGTGTTTTAAATGCAAACACAGGGGTTGTTTATTCCATATTTATCAAATACGTACTACCCCATTTTTTATTAGGCATTGCCACTGAAGGCGGGCTGTTACTTGGACTGCGAACGCTATCATAACTGCATTGGTATTGTACCTTTGTGCAGGTAATGTCAATTTTGCACATGATGGGGATTTCACTCTATTTAGAGCCATAAAAATATTCTACTTCTTGCGAGTAATTAATCAGTTGCATTCACCAGGCACTACCGATTTTTGCAAATTTGGAAGGCAACCTCATGGTTTATTTACCTTTGGCTGTTATGACAAGAGGATACTCATCAGTGAGATTACGCTTTGGGTAAATGCTTAGCTGATACCTGGAGACTTTTCTTTTCCCATTTCATTTTTGCTCCATGTGCTGCTGATGATATGTTGGTGTGTTTACCTGTAACGATACCCTGACCTGGTAATGTATACCTTACTTTACTGGTTGATGTTTTTTCCTGTATCGGCTGATCCTGTTATTTGCATGGTGACACATGTGTATTGAAATCATTGCATTTGACTTGTATTGAGCAGAGTTTTTGCCTTGAAAAGGACCTGTGGAGGTCGAAACACGCATTGGCAGGCGACTCTGTTATTGGATATACATACAATTAAAGAAACGTCCAAACTAATCAATGTCTGATTTGAACTACATGGAATGCACAGACTGCCTATCAGGGATTTCAATGTTCTAGATACATAACTTTGTATGAGCCAGCAGCGCAACCAGTATTTAAACAACATTGTGCTTAATATGTGCTCGCTGATCAGTTTCGTTGGCATAGGTAATCCTCGATCTATAGGTCAACGAAGGACAACGTCTCCTTACATGACCCTAACATTTGGCCTGCGGGCAGTTTAGACATTAACTTCATGTAGAGGTTGAGACAGCCAAGTTACAAACAGAAGAACACTGTCCACCATTTTAGAACACAGGGTGACTTTGGAGTGAGAATCAAAATGGCGGATGACACTAAAATGACGGCTAAATCGGTCTAAGGTCAGAACCTTGCAACGCGGATTTCTTCGCAGAGCGACTGGGCTTAGGCCAATATATATAATAAAGAGGCACGATATAATATCCTGTTCAACAAACCCTCCTTTTGGCCTAAGACAAGCGCTAAACTACTTCTAGTCACTTTACAAGTAATTCCACGTCTCAATGTCCATACATCCTGAATCACTATCGGAGATATGAATTGCCATAAGATCAGTTTCTAAGGTTTCTTTCAGTACATATTCATTGGAGTTCTTGTCTGGGGCGTATGCTTTGTGTCTTAATGTCCCCATTGCTTGTGCGCAACACCCATCAAGCATCGAACACATGCCAGGAAGACATTGTATACAACAACAAAGAAACAACAGGATACCTAAAATTATCAGCAAGACAGAGAGTAGTTTCCATCCCCAAGATTGCAAGAAGTCCCAGAACCAAGCGCTAAGATCCCAGTTTCCCTCGGGAACATGCACTTCTGAACTGAGGACATGCAGATTCTGTATTGCCTTGAAGATAGTTGGGGAGGAATCTGGCACAAAAACACAGCAAGCAAACCCCACTAATTTACATACCCCACCACGTTCAGCCAGGATGACATCTAATGCCATCCGGTTCTGAAGTGCTACTAACCTTATTGCTTTCTGTTCTAGAGTCAAATTATAGAGTATGTCAGTGGTCCGGTTGATGGTCCTCTCCAGTACTCTCGCAAGTCTCCCGATATCTTCAGACTTCATTATTTGCCCCCAAAATGACACAAAGGATTTAGCTACATCTCCCAGAACTTGTGCTGAAGTGTCACCATTCTCGTCTCGCCGTGGATGAGCCTTTGAAATCTCTACAGTACTTGCAATGAATACCCCGGGTAATAGGATCCCTAAATAACACGTTCCCTGCCAATCCCTCGGTAACCATGGAAATGCTATATTACCGCAAACAAAATAGACAGGTTCGCCTACATACAAAGGTCTGTCCTCGCTAGTCAAATTCGCAATGTTGGCACAACCTTTAAAATCACCCATTAACTGAGTACCATTCCTTTGTATGCAGAAAGAAACTGAATCGGGGCTATGGTTAACAGTGTAGGAAGGAGGCGTGGCATCCTTATTGCATATAGAAGCGATCTTGAAAGAGATCAAAGATTGAAAAGGACGGGACAGTCTATCAGAATGCCTAACAGAAGCAACATGAAGCTTAGTCCTATTTGCATATTGTTCCATCAAAGAATAGTGCTCTAAGATAAGCATAACATGCAGTTGTCAAAGATAAAGGATGAATATACCAACCTAGCCCCTTTTCCCCGTGTTGCGGTAAATGTGAACAGACCCAACAATTAGATTTGTTAAAAACGGCAGGTGTAGCATTCATGATGAGTAGTAGTGTGTTGTTGTGATAATTCTGTCTGTGCTGAGAGTCTCTAGGAGATAGAGTATGCAAATGCACGAAAGGAGTAGAAACAGTAGGTACATTTTCAGTAGGTAACAAATTCTCAAACGGATGTACTTCTTCTAAGTACCAGAAACCTAAAACAATGACTATTACGAAACCAATTAACATTATCACAAGACAGCAATTTGTTTTCGGGGCCCACACAGTGGATTGTCCATTCTCGCAGCTGGTCACACGTTCTCTTATCAGTTCTGTACGAGCGGAAGTGTTTGCAGGCATTATAGTCTTCAAACGAATGCATCAATGTTATTTGCTGGCGACCTCCTGGCCGAGCGTTTTCTTAGTCCTTCCACAAACCCTAGCCAACAGAATCCCCTTTTGTACAAATGATCGGGCAAAAAAGACGAGCCCTTTGATGATTTTTCCTTGATGGCACAGCCGAACTGTGCAGTAGGTCTATTTCCTCGGACGCAGATCGTACCTTGTGATTCCTGGTACTGAGTGATCTGTGAACAACGTATCGTCACTTCCCGTTGGAAGTGGCAAATCCAAAGCAGGATCTGATGCAAGATACGGAACAAATTCAAAAGACGAAACTGTTGGAGAATGTGGAGATGAAATGGCTGTTTCCCCAGGCCTCACGGGCTCAGGGAGAGTCTCCGATCCACTCTCGATGCTAGTTACTGCTTCATGATCGTTGGTTACAGCATTGGTGAGGGGTTCTGCATCTTCTGTATCATATGGCACTGGGTGTGGAATCCTCTTGGTGTGCGACGCATGTATCCAGTTCTTCCATCCTGCTACCCACACCGCAGTCTGTGTGACCAGCAAAATCTGGAAGGGGCCCCGCCAACGAGGTGCGAGGCAAGAAGATCACTCAAACGATTTCACGAGGATCCACTCCCACGGTCATATGCTGTGACCGGGACCCTCGTACCATACAGGTAAAGCCTCTCGCACCTGGTGATAAATAAAATACAGATTTTTAGTTAACTGGCCACAGTAGTCAGAGAGAAGTACATTTTCGACATCTCGTAAAGAACGGGACTTCGAAAAATTCCAAATATTAGCTGGCCTCCCCATAACCACCTCAAAGGGAGAGAGCCCAGTCTTAGTTTGAGGGGTTGTTCGCATAGATAAACAACACGATCGGTAAGGCGTCCGGGCATTTTAGTTTGGTGCCGGCACACGTCTTGGCGAGCTTGTTCTTGATGATGCCGTTGTGTCTTTCTACTAGTCCAGCACTCTGAGCATGTCTAGCTGAATGGAACCGTTTATCGATCTGTAATCCCGCGCGGAATTACAGCAGCGATAAAATGTGGACCATTGTCCGACCAGATGACTCTCTGCAACCCAAATCTTGGAAAATATTCCTTTAACATAGTCTTTGCCGTGGTCATAGCTGTGGCATCTTTGACAGGAAAAGCCTAAACCCATTTGCTAAAAGCACAGATAACGACTAATACATACTTGAAATTGTTGCAATGCTCCATCTCAATAAAATCAAAATGAATAAACTCAAAGGGGACAGAAGGTGGACCAAAATTACCCCTAGGAGTTGATGTGCCCTTCCCCACATTATACTGTAAACAAATCATGCACCCCTGAACGAAGCGTTCAGCTACTTTAGGGATTTTGTCATTTACCCACACATTTTGCAACATGTTAGTGATTTTACGAGCACATATATGAGTGGGACCATGAGCCATAACAACCTTCATCATAATATATGCATCAGGCAGTAGCCATTTCGCTTCAACTTTGTCCACCAAACACCCATCATCATCCAGTTTCCCCAAGCCCTCAGCCCATTTCTTAGACTCTTCTAATGTGGTATCGGCTTGGATATCCCTAACGGAATCAATACCCTCATCCAAAGTACAGGCATTTGTGGCTTCCCTTGAAGTATACATTTCTGAAGAGAGATCAGTGGCAGTCTGTTTGGCTAGCTGGTCAGTAAAAGCGTTCTTTTTTCCTACATGATTTATAATCTTCTGATGCGCTGCGCATTTTATGATAGCTAGTTGAATAGGGAGTGCAAGTGCTGAGAGTAACCGTACTATCAAGGAGCTATGTTGGATTTTTGTACCATGTGAAGTCAAGAAACCTCTTTCTGCCCAAAGTCTACTGAAGTTGTGAACCACCTATAAGGCATACTGACTGTCAGTATATATGTTTACTGTAAGCCCTTCGGAAAGTTCACAAGCTCGGGTCAATGCTATAATCCCTGCGGCTTGCGCAGAGTTATGCGTGATTCTCTTGGTTTCCACGATCGTGCTCAATGTAGTGATTGCATAAGCAGCTGTGGATGTGCCATCCCGAAGTTTGAAGCAGGAGCCATCACAAAACAGCTCTCCTTGCGGATTATTCAAAGGGGTGTCTTTCAAATCAATTCTACCCTTTGTCTCTTGTTCGGTAGTATACAGACAGTCATGTGACTCTTCATCGCCGCAAGCAGTACCTTGCGGGAAAGTTAGGAGTTCAGCCGGATTAAGATCACAACACCTCTTAATTTGGATGTGAGGAGCAAACAAGATTAATTCATATCTCGCCAACCATGCAGAAGTGAGGTGCTGCGTTTGGGTTCGGTTCAGTAGAACATCTACAGAGTGAGGACCCATCAGGGTTAGATCATGGCCTAGGACCATTCCCTCACTCTGTTTTACAGACGCAGCAGCGACAGCTCGCAAACATCTTGGCAAAGCGCATGCTACAGGATCAAGGGTGGAAGAAAAGTAACCGCATGGCCTATTCTTCCCTCCATGTTGCTGCGTTAATACAGCCAAAGCACATCCATTGCATTTATGCACAAACAACACAAAGGCCTTTTCCTAGTTTGGTGTGCCCAAAACTGGTGCCAAGGATAATGCAGTCTTGAGCAAATCAAATGATTGCTGGTGCTCTGTGTTCCACGGCAATGGTGAAGAAATGCCCTTCTTTGTCAAAGCCAACATCGGTTTGATCACTAGTGAGAAATTCGGGATCCACAACGTACAGTAAGAAGCCATACCTATCAAGTTTCTAACTTACTTCTGTGTATTTGGGACAGACATGCCAGAAATGTGTTTTATTCTTTCAGGTGTCAATCTTCTTCTCTCCTTTGACAGGAGATAGCCTAAATAGGCGACCTCCTGACAACAATATTGAAACTGTTTAAGCAAAGCTTTGTGTCCATGTTTAGCCAGGTGAATAAGCAACAACACAGTGCCCTCCTTACAGGAGCTCTCAGAGTCAGCAGCTAAAAGCAAATCATCAACATACTGAAGCAATGTACAAGTCGAGGGCAATTCAAGGGCATCAAGCTGTTCTTTCAAAGCCCTACTGTAGATTCTAGGACTCTCTGTGTAGCCTTGAGGTGCACGAGTAAATGTGAACGAGCGTCCCCCTAAGGTGAATGCAAACAAGTATCTACTGTCCTTGTGTATAGGAATACTAAAGAAAGCATTCTTCAGATCCACAACACTAAAGTAAGTAGCTGTAGCTGGAATCATGGTCAATATTGTCGTCACATCAGGCACAATTGGAAATTGCGGAGCGACGACTTTATTAATGGCACGTAAATCAATTATGAAACGGAATGGGATTGCATTATCGCCTTTTTTGTACACGGGTAAAATCGGACTATTGCACAAACTTCCTGAAATTTCCTCAATCACCCCGCGATGCACAAAATCGGAAACAATGCATTTCAAAGCTTGCTCGCCCTCAACTGAAATCTTATACTGTGGAATGCATGGCAGCTCAATTCCATGTTTCAAGACTATCTTAACAGGCTCAATCTGTAAAACACTGACATCACTGTCGTCAATCGCCCACAAACTCTCTGGTACATCAATGAATTCTGGCAGTAAAGGTCTAGTCAAAAATTGAGAGACAGAAAGTTGCTGTGGTGAAATCGTCAAACGTACTCCGTCAGGAGAACAATGAATTAACGCATTTAATTCTTTCAATAGATTCAACCCCAACAAATTCTCTCCACAATTCGAAGTCAAAAGGAATGGACAGTGGTCCGTAAAGGGACCCAAAGAAATAGGTACTGGCGAAGAAACTGGACAAACAACCGGTGTGCCAGAAAACCCTACAGAAACATTGGTTTGCCCTGACAGTGGAATGTTTGGAACCCGTGAATGATCAATGGAACACTTCTGTGCTCCAGTATCTATCAAAAACGGATGTTTCCTATTTCCCACTACCATTTCAACGTAGGAACCTTTCTGATTAACGGGAATAGATGTAGGTTCCAAACCCTGCTTCGGACAATCATAACTAAACAGATTGTCGTCAAAAGGAAGCTCTTCAGACAGATATGCAGCAGAAGGATGATCAAATATGTTTCTAGTATCCACACTCGGAGTCTGATTATTCTGTGAAAAAGGTTGTTGAGGATCCTGTGCAAACTCACCTCTAGCAGGGCCCCCTACACCTGGGCGACCTCTAGATCGTCTACCCATATTTCCAAATGTGTTATTTGACCTCTGTCGAAGGACGGGGCATTGTGCATGCCAATGACCCTCTTGTCGTCAATAGGCCCACTGGTTAATGTTCACAGGACCCAAGGGCACATTCCCTTGGGGAACATACTGACCTCTAATCTGCAAACTACCACCTCTGGGACCTCTAACAATTTGCTGTAATAATACTTTAGTCTTTAAATCACCTTTTCGTTTTTCAACTCTATCGTTTTCATTGTTGACACGATTCTCGTAGTACTGAGCCATGTGCAGTACTTCTGATTGGGACTTCGCCTGCCAAGCGCTCTCAGAAGACATCATTTGTGACCAGGGGTGGACTGGGAACCAAAAGAGGCCCTGGAAATAATTTTCAAAGTGGCCCCATATTAGACATTTTCAGCAAGCCAAAGCCTTTTCCTATGAGAACATTTGGAAATACCACACAAAAGATTCCCGGGGTTCAGAGGCCTACTGGGAAATCTCCAGAGTTCCCTATAAGCCAGCCCACCCCTGGCCAGGGTGCAGCGGCCTATCGGGTAATCTCCAGAGTTCCCTATAGGCCAGTCCACCTCTGCTCAGGGAGCAGAGGCCTACACAGACATCGCCAGAGTTCCCTATAAGCCAGTCCACCCCACTATTAACCAACGGTGCCCATGACCTCTCAGCCCTCCCCTTCACGTACCCCCAGCTTTAAGCCCTGCCCCCGCGACAGCAGTGAGGGGAGGGCGCGGAAGCAGGGGGGCTTCCACCTCAGAGTTGCTGGACAATGTGACAACCATAGAACAATGCGGTGTGGGGTGCCGAGGCAGCGTCGGACTTGCCATCTGTCGCTCCTCCACCAGGCCGAGCGCCAAGGTCATCTCCATGTGATCCTTTCAAGCAACCAACCACCTGACCCCCATCTCCCCCTCAGACCTCACCCTGTATCACTTATTAACACCTGCAAAGCGAACTCACCCCTCATTATGAGCTTTCGACCTCTTGGACATTTTACAAAGCCTTCATCAAAGCTAAGTTTATATTTGCTAGCAGGATTACCCACAGCTGCGAAAACATATATGGAAATCCCTCTTGCACCACTCATGTTTGCAGGATAACAACGAATCTTCCCACTGCTGCATTCAGCGCAATGCGCACAAACTCCGGGCACATCAACGCCCTATCAGCACAAGCCGTATGCAGTAAGGAGTACGCTCTGTGCAAGATGCACACTGCGTTATGCGGAAAATGGACACACTGTGCAGAGCATATTCTGCGCATGGCTCACACTGCGCAAATGGTACACTATGCACAAAGTACACACTGGGCCCGATTTGCAAAGATCTCAACTGGGGCAGATGAGAGAATATGTGTTCCGTTGCTTTATACCTGAAACAGGTGCACATCTGGAGATGTCTGTAGCATCCCTGTGCTGCTCTTGTGCAAATCTTTGAGACTCACATTTGCACGTGAGCATCTCAGAGATGCTCCGGCATCTCCAGATTTACTTCAGTGTTAACCTTTGTGGATCAGGTGCAAGGGAGCAGCTGCAAGTTAGTGATACTCATGGGCAGAATGAAGTCACTCTGTGCAAAGTGCATCCGATGCTCAATATGGCCGCTCTGTGAAAGATGCACACTATGGAAACAGAAGCCCTGTATGCACTACACCAGGGATGGAAGTGAGCGCAGCTATGTCCCACTACATTCACGTGCATCTGTTTACCATTCCTGCGCCCATGTTCACCATTCTATACAGAGAATGTGCCCATTCATGTCCCCTGTGCAAGTGCAAAGTTATAAGAGGAGCCTTAGGGCCCGATATAGGGAACTTTTTGCACGATTCAAAGTGGCTTTGCACTGCAAAAATACACTTTGCACAGTTCAATGAATCAGGGTTTGTGTCAGCAGTGCAAAGTCACAGTGCAAAGCCATTTTGAACCGGCAAAACATTCCATGATTTGGGCCCTTAGTTACTAGACACTTAGACTATTGCAATGGCCCGGCAGCAACACTTGTCACACGTTGCACCATGCCTCCGCCTACACTCTCCCCTGCCGAGACCACACTTCAGCATAAAACTCACACTGCGTACCGTGCACACTATTCACAAACTGTGCATCATGCACAAAACGCAGGCTCTGCACATTGGCATGTGCTATTTGCAGAATATACGCTATGCACAAACACACACTCGCTTCAAAGCTCATACACTGTTCAAGACTGACAGTCTGCCCGCGAGGCACACTGCACAAATGTGCACACTTCAGAAAACGTACATTGGGCACGCATATGTACACTGTGCAAAAAGCATGTTTTCGCAACATGCATACTGCACAAAATGTACACTGGCCACCAAAGGCACGCCCTTTGCAAAGTGCATTCGATGAGCAAGGTGCCCACGCTGGAAAAAGTGCACGCTCTCTGCAAGACTGACACTGTGATCAAGGCGTGCACTGTACGAGCGCTGCAAGGCAGGGGATTCTTAGACAGGGCCAGTGGAGGATAACAGGCCCCCTTACCCTACTGGCAGCATTCCCCCCAGAGCCTCCTCACCTGGTAGGTAGCAAGAATGCTTTGTGCATATCCGTGCAGGCGCATCGCCTTAAAACTGCACAGGTGAACAGCAGAACTGTACATTACTAAATGCATCAGGAACCAAGTGTAAAATAATACAGCTATGAAGTGCAGTTCATAATGACATCACAGCTTTGCATGCCACAGACGCAAGGGTCGCTAGTTCTAATATCCTAATCATCGGCTAATGGGGCACTTTATTCGGTATACTAAGGGGACATAATAAAGAACGCGCGTGTTCAGAGTGTAATCCACGAGTCAGGCAGGGGAGTTGTTTACTCGATCACACGATCTCAAGACTCGAGATGCAGTTCCTTCAATGATAGTGATGATAACGTTGCAACGTGCAGCGTCTTGCTTGCTGCTTCTTACCTGACAGTCAATAGATCGATCTTGCGGCTTGTCAAGTCCTCATGCAGCCCAGGCCAACTGCCTGCCTGCAGCCTGCTGCCCTGCTGACCTGCCTGATAATGTGTGCACTGTGCGCACAGCCTGGGCTGCAACAGGGCACGTGCGGTTCCACTTCCTTCCAACCGATGCCCAGCCCAGGAGGCCCTGATGCGCAGGCGCAGGCCCAGCCTGGCTGCTGGGAAGATTTTAAAAAATTACAGCACCTGCCTCGGCTCAGTCGGTGGTGTCAGCCAATTCAAGGCAAACCACCCAGACGGAGCCGAGGCAAAATCACTCGATGTGTTTATTATGTTAATGTGCATGTGTATCCTTCCGCTCAGAAAGAGGCCCTACAGGCCAGAGGCCTACCGGGGGATGTCCCGGTGGGCCAGTCCAGCCCTGTTTGTGACTGGTTGTCAGGCAGAAATCCATGCACAAATTTGTCAACAAATAACCTTTTCCCAGACTCTGTGCCTAAGTCTTGTCTGCTGAAATCCGAGAATACCTGTTCAAACCGATTAAAGAACTCGGTAGCACCCTCAGACTTCCCTTGGACACAGGCTGTAATCTTGTCCCAAATAATTCTTTTCTCGGGAATTATGGTTTTCAATTTTGCAATAATTCTATCAGGCAAAGTTAGTATCACCTGTGGCGGTCTTTCACCAGCTGGCCTTTCTCCAACGAGTCTAGTTATGTTAGCCCATGTATCTCCCAACCCTGGCACGTCGTCTATAGTCCTAACTTGTTTCCACAAATCTACGGGCAGGAGTACAGGAAATAACAAATCAATGTCACCCAAGGTGAATACTGAGGACTGCAGGACAGACTCTATCTCTTTATAGAATCCTGTCGGATTTTTCCTAATATCAGGGATAGATTGTGTAATAGTATTCACTTCCTGTCTTGAGAAGGGGACGTGAGCAAACTGTGATACATAATGTGCAGGAATGTCCACACCGACTATACCCGCGCAGCATCGGCCGCAATCTCAACCTTCAGGACCAATGTCGGAGGAACCGCTCTCATAAGCAACTGAGAAATAGGCAACTCCGAACGCTTACTAAGCAACAGAGCCAAGTCGAATGCTAAAGCAGTCGAAGAAGTGTCAAGTGAAAAAGCTCTCTTATGAATACTCAATAACTCTGTGGGACAACTAATCTTTCTCTTTACACAATCATCCTGTAGGTATTCTTTCATTACCTCTATCACTTTCCTCTGCATTTCTGGCGTATACTGGCTGTATGTGCCATATACCTCAACTGGAGTTATCGACATGTCTGAAATCCATCTAAGCGCATCTTTCGTACAAATTTGTGCTTCCTCAGATATCGATTTACTACAAGGAAGGAACCGTTTCTGTACATACATACTTTCCCCCTCGTCATCCTCATTCTGTAACCTTTCCAACTCCTTTCTATACTCAAACAACCTCAAAACATGCTCATTTACTTTCTCCACAGTGTCTCTTGAAAACGCTAAAGTGTTTAGATCCCTTAACCCTTGTGGGAGATCTGTATTATTTAATTTGCCCCACATTACACATAAATGAATCCCTAAACCTTCAATAAAAACATTTTTCTCAGGAAAATTATCCATATTAAAAAGTGTGGCAAAAACATTAGCTTGATCATCTCTCTCCATACAATGCTTCGCCCATGCAATCAAATAACATTTCTTCTCTGGCGGTAGAGTATTGCGAGTAACAACCCATGACCCCGCACCCTGATCGACTACAAGCGGCACAGGACCACTTGGAAGAGGGGGATCAGGCAAATTCAATGGAGGTACTGTTAAGGGTGTAATGGGAATGGGTGGAGGAATAGGTGGAGGAACATTAGGAGGAGCAGGAACAACAGGCAGAGCAGGGATAACAGGAATAACAGCAGGAAAAGGCACAACAGCAGGAAGAGGAACATACGGAGGTGGCGCAGTGGCACAGGCCTTCGCTCATTTAACAATTTGTCAATAAGTTCATCCAGAAACATGGAAGTCTTTAGAAGGATAGATTTTCTGAATGCCAAGTGAGAAAGCCCTATCCATATTCCTAGCTGACTCAGACTGTTTATCTTGGTCATACAACAATGCTTTTTTGGCGTTCGTCTAATGACGGCGCACATGTTTTTCTCTACTCTTAAGCTGCTGCAGCGCTTATTTTTTCAAATTCTGCAAAACATCGAATGCTGCAGGTCTAGCCTTTTTCTTTAATAGAATTGACTCTAAATACTCAATACGAGGGATTTCAAAACTACCATTGATTGGCCACTGAAATTCGGAGGCATGTCTGGTTTGTCTGTGCCAAATATCATTAAACACTATACTTCCAATGCCATGCTTATAGTACATAGTACAAGCCGGCGACCCATCCTGTGGTGCCGGACGTCTACATTCCAAAGATTGTCTATCGCTGCGGAATAACGCCCTGAAGCAGGTAGACAATTTCCCAGGCATATCAAATTATTGGTGTTACCTGGTCAATAAATGTGTCTGCAGATACAATACGCCAAAATCAAATTATCAGGAGATTTAAGAATCGGGTCACGACTCACCTGATCAATCCTAAGGAGGTCCGATCGGATTACAAAGAATCTTACCTAACTAATCTTACCTCGTGTTTGGTGATTTCGGCAAATCTGCCTGCCTCGATAAGTGGACCCTCGTCAAGATGCCGTCTCAGACCACAAGCTAATCGTCCAGGGATCGGGTCTTGCAGCACTGCTGAGGTGTCGCGTCTCGTTCAGAAGGGGCCCCCTTCACCGTCCGATCCCGGTCCGATAGCTCGTGTCAACCTTCGACAATCCGGCATCAATCTTGAGGGTCCTTATTCGGGCACCAACTGTGAAAACAAAATCAAAATATGGAGGCTGAGTACCCCAAAAGGAAATACACCGAACACGGGTTACAAAGGAACATACAAAGATCTTTAATTTATACTGAACAGTTACAGAGAAAAATAACGGATAGCTATCGGCCCTCAGTACAACACAACGAACTCCAGCGTGGTTCAGTGTGCTTAGTGAGGGACGCTGTACATTAGAATTCGTTGCTCTTTTATACCATTTGCGAACATGATGTCCAACCCTACTTCGGGTTAATATTCCTCTAATACATTACTGATCTAGGGCTCATGCCGAATTCGTACATCTACATGCAACAGGTTTGCCTTTAATACAAACGTCAACAAGCCTATACGGTAACAGTGTTTTTTAGGATTACTTATACAGGGCTTCTCAAACATTAATACAATGTAGTTAAACAAGTGTTCTTAGTTCAGTATTTGGATACATTGTTCTTAACATATGCTTGTGGATTAGTTTCATTGGCGTGAGTAATCCTTTACACACAGGTCAGCGAAGGACAAGGTCTCATTTCACAACCCCAACAAGTGGCCTGCAAGCAAGTTACATATTAATTACAAACAGAGGTCAATACGGCCATGTTGTATTTCGGAATGACATCATCCACCATTTTAACTCACAGGGTGACTTTACAGAGTGAACCTAAAATGGCGGATTGACCTAAAATGGCGGCTTGCATTGATTCTAAGGTCAGGACCTTGCAACACGGATTTCTTCGCAAGTGACTTATAAGTAGCTTGGTGTAGGCCAATATACGTATATTCGTTGCACTAGGAGGTACGATATAATTTCTCGTTTGACACGTCAAGGCCAACATTGGTTTAATCACTAGTGAGAAATTGGGGATCCACTGCCTACAGTAAGAAGCCATAGCTATCAAGGCTATAACTTCCTTCTGCGTATTTGGGACAGACATGCTAGAAATGGTTTTATCCGTTCAGGCGTCAACCATCTTCCCTCCTTTGACAGGAGATAGCCTAAATAGGTGACCTCTTGACAACAGTATTGACATTTTTTAAGCAAAGCTTTATGTCCATGTTTAGACAAATTAATATGCAATAACACAGTGCCCTCCTTACAAGCACTCTCTGAGTCAGCAGCTAAAAGCAAGTCATCAACATATTGAAGCAATGTACAAGTAGAGGGCAACTGAAGGGTATCGAGCTGCTCTTTCAAAGCCCTACTATAGATACTCAGACTTTCCGTGTAACCTTGCGGTGCACAAGTGAAGGTAAATGAACGTCCCCCTAAGGTGAACGCGAACAGGTATCTACTGTCTTTGTGTATAGGAATACTAAAGAAAGCGTTCTTTAGATCCACAACACTAAAATGAGTAGCTGAAGCCGGGATCATGGTTAATATTGTCGTCACATCAGGCACAATTGGAAATTGTGGAGCAACGATCTTATTGATGGCACATAGATCAATTATAAAAGGAAAAGGAATTGCATTATCACCTTTTTTGTACACAGGTAAAATCGGACTATTGCACAAACTACCTGCAATTTCCTCAATCACCCCTCAATGCACAAAATCGGAGACAATGCATTTCCTAGCTTGCTCACCATCAACCGAAATCTTTTACTGTGGAATACGTGGCAGCTTTACTCCATGTTTCAAGATAATCTTAACAGGTTCAATTTGCAAGACACTGACATCATCATCATCAATAGCCCACAAACACTTCGGAACATCACTGAATTCTGGCGGCAAAGGTCTGGTCAAGAACTGAAAGACAGAAAGTTGCTGTGGTGAAATCGTCAAACGCACTCCATCAGAAGAACAATGAATTACCGCATTTAATTCCTTCAACAGATTCCACCCCAACAGATTCTCTCCACAATTCGTAGTCAAAAGGAATGGACAGTGGTCCGTGAATGGACCCAAGGTAATCGGTACCAGTGAAGGACCTGGACAGACAACTGGTGTTCCAGAAAACTCTACAAAAACATTGGTTTGCCCTGACAGTGGAATCTTTGGAACCCGTGAATGATCAATGGAACACTTCTGTGCCCCTCGATCTATCAAGAATAGATGTTTCCTATTTCCCACTAACATCTCAACGTAGGGACTTTTCTGATTAACGGGAATAGGCGTTGGTTCCAAACCCTGTTTCGGGCAATCCTAGCAAAACAGAATGTCATCAAAATGAAGTTCTTCAGAGAGGTAAGCAGCAGATTTTGATCAAAAATGTTTCTATTATCCACACTCGATGCCTGATTGTCCTGTGAAAACTGACCTCTACCAGGACCCCCCTACACATGGGCGACCTCTGGATCGTCTACCAATATTTCCAAATGTGTTATTTGACCTCTGCTGGAGGATCGGGCATTGTGCACGCCAATGACCCTCTTGTCTACAATATGCACGCTGGTTAATGTTTACAGGACCCAAGGGTGCATTTCCTTGTGGAACGTACTGATCTCTAAATTGCGAATTACCCCCTCTAGGGCCTCTAACTATTTGCTGCAATAGAACTTTCATCTTTAAGTCTCCTTTTCTCTTTTCAACTCTTTCTTTTTCGTTATTGACACAATTCTCATAGTACTGAGCCATGTGCAATACTTCTGACTGAGATTTTGCTTGCCAAGCACTCTTGGAGGACATAATTTGTGACTGGATGTCAGGCAGCAATCCACGCACAAATGTGTCCACAAATAATCTTTTACCAGACTCTGTGCCTAAATCTTGTCCACTGAAATCCGAAAATACCTGTTTGAACTGATTAGAGAACTCGGTAGCACCCTCAAACTTCCCTTGGACACAGGCAGTAAGCTTGTCCCAAATAATTCGCTTCTCAGGAATTATAGTTTTCAATTTCGTAACTATTCTGTCAGGTAAAGTTAGTATTACTTAAGGCGGTCTTTCGACAGCTGGCCTTTCTCCATCAAGTCTAACCATGTTAGTCCATGTATCTCCTAGCCCTGGTACATCATCTACAGTTCTAATCTGTTTCCACAAGTCGACAGGCTGGAGTACGGGAAATAACAGGTCAATATCACTTAAGGTGAATACCGATGATTGCAAGACAGACTCTACTTCTTTGTAGAACCCTGTCGGATTCTTCCTAATGTCGGTAATAGATTGCTTGATGGTGTTCACTTCCTGTCTCGAGAATGGGACGTGAACAAACTGTGACACATAATGTGCAGGAATTTCATAGGCTTGCGCACCCGTTCCGGCACCCGCTGGAACCTCGACTTTTGAGACAAGCGTCGGAGGGACCTCCCTCATAGGCAACTGAGAAGTAGGCAACTCCGAACTCTTACTAAGCAACAGAGCCAAATCGAGCGCTAAAGCAGCTGAAGAAGTGTCAAACGAAAAAGCCCTTTTATAAATACTCAATAACTCTGCGGGACAACAAATCTTCTTCTTTACACACTCATCCTGTAGGTACTCTACCATTACCTGTATCACTTTCCTCTGCATTTCTGACGTATACTGACTATATGTTTCATATACTTCTACGGGAGTTATTGACATGTCTGAGATCCACCTAATCGCATCTTTCGTATAAATTTGTGTTTCCTCAGTTATCGATTTTCGACAAGGAAGGAACCGTTTCTGTACGAACATAACATCCAAACTATCACCATCTTCATCATCATACCATAACCTTTCCACCTCCCTTCTATACTCAAGAATCCTCTCAACATGCTCTAGCACTTTCTCCGCAGTATCTCCAGAGAATGCTAAAGTATTCAGGTCCCTCAACCCTTGTGGGCGATCTATATTATTTAGCCTGTTCCACATTACACATAAATGAATTCCTAAACCCTCGATAAAAACGTTTTTCTCAGGAAGATTGTCTATATAAGAAAGTGTGGGGAAAACATTAGCTTGTTCACCCTTCTCCATGCAATGCTTAGCCCACGCAGTTAACTCATGTTTTTCCTCTGGAGAGACAGTATTACGAGTTACAACCCTCAATCCTACTCCCCGATCTACTACAAACAGTGTAGAACCACTTGGAAGAGGGAGAGTAAGCAAGTTTTGATCATCGGAGATCAGAGGTGTTATTACTGGTACAGCAGGCAAAGGTGGAGAAACGGGTGGAGGAGCAATGACAAGAGGAGGAACAACGACTGGAGGAAGAAGAACAGCAGGAGGATGAAAAGGAGGAACAATAGGTGGAGCAGAAGGAACTATGGGAGGAGGGATAACAGCAGGGAGAGGCAAAGCAGCAGGAAGAGGAACATACTGAGGTGGTGCAGTGGCACCAGGCCTTCACTCATTTAACAGTTTATCGATAAGTTCATCAGAAACATGAAAGTCTTTAGAAGGGTACATTTTCTGAATCCCAAGTGAGTAAGCCCTACCCATATTCCTAACAGACTCAGACTGTTTATTTTGGTCATACAACAACGCTTTTTCAGCGTTCGTCATATGGCGGTGTGCATGCTTTTCTCTACTCTTAAGCTACTGCAAAGCTTCTTTCCCCCAATTCTGTAATACATCGAATGCTGCAGGTCTAGCCTTCTTCTTCAATCATATAGATTCTAGGTATTCAATACGAGGGATTTCGAAACTACTGCTGATTGGCCACTGAAGTTCGGAGGCATGTCTAGTTTGTCTGTGCCAAATATCATTAAATACTATACTACCAATGCCGTGCTTACAGTATATAGTACACGCCGGGACCCCTCCATTGGTGCCGGTCGGCCAAATTCCAAAGATTGTCTGTCCTTGCGGAATAATACCCTGAAGCAGGCAGACAATTTCCCAGGCATATCAGAATACTGGTGTTACCTGGTCAATAATTGAACTTGCGAGTGCAATACACCAAAACAAATTATCAGGATACTTAAGAATCGGGTCACGACTCACCAGATCAAATCCTAAGGAGGTCCGATCGGATTACAACATTTTCTAACAAAGATTTCCTCGTGGTTGGTGATTTCAGCAAATCTGCCCGTCTCGATATGTGGACCCTCGTCAAGATGCCGACTCGGACCACGTGCTCACCGTCCAGGGATTGGGTCGTGCAGCGCTGCTGAGGTGTCGCTTCTCATCCAAGAAAGGGGCCCCCCTTACACTGTCCGATCCCAGTCCGATAGCAAGTCAACCTTCAATGAGTTGACATAAATCTTAAGGGTCCCTATTCGGCGCCATCTGTAAAAGCAAAAAGAGAATATCGAGGCTGAGTACCACAAAAGGAAATACACCAAATTCGGGCTTACAAAGATACACAGATCTTTATTCTACAACTGAACAGTTTTCAAAGGAACAAAGTATCAGATATCTTTCTGGCCCTCAATACATACCAGCCCTGTCAGTGTGAGAAGTGAGTGGGACTATACATCAGAATATTCACTCTTTTATACAATTTGTAACACGATGTCCAGCCCATTTACAGGTTAACCATTTCTCGGGCTAGGGATTCATGCCGAGTTTGCTTCTAATTTATTCATCTATATGCATATGGATTATTCCCAGTTTTTATACAAATAAGTCACAATGGCAACAGTGTACCTTCGGATTTAACATTAAGCCTTCGTACATGTTTTATACAATGTAGTTCAACGAGTGTTGACATTCAATATCTAAACAACATTGTGCTTAATATATGCTCGCAGATCAGTTTTGTTGGCATAGGTAATCCTCGATCTATAAGTCAACGAAGGACAAGGTCTCCTTACATGACCCTAACATTTGGCATGCGAGCAGTTTAGGCATTAACTTCATGTAGAGGTCAAGACGGCCAAGTTACAAACAGAAGAACACTGTCCACCATTTTAGAATGCAGAGCGACTGGGTTTAGGCCAATATATATAATAAAGAGGCACAATATAATATCCCGTTCAACAGTTTGGGAAAGCCCCAGGCCTACAAAGAAAATGGAGGCGGCACTGGTTCATGATTGTTGCGTACCTTCTGGGGTCTCCATTAAACCGTTCTGGTGGTGCCAGGGGTACTGCTCCCGGCATCGTTATCTGTACTGGATTGACTGATGATGGTGTATCGACGGATGCATTGAATCCGGGCTTTGGAGCCTTCCCCACCTGTGTTTGTAGTAGCTGTTTGCTTATTTCATCAGTACAGTCTTTTGTGACTATTAACTCTCGTTTTAAGGCATTGGTTTCCTGCCGGGCTGCATGTGCCTCTGCGCCTAATTGTCCCAAAAGCTGGGCTAACTGATCAGTCTCAGATGTCTCCATGATGCCCAGGTGGATAAGGTTTAAAGGCTTTGTGTTCTGTTACGCTCACCTGATGTCCCCGGGGGCGTCTGGAAGGCTCTGAGATCTGGTACCCTGGATGCGTAGTTTCCCAGTGCTGAATAATGAATCTTAGTTATTTGTAGGGTGAGCTACCTGTCCTCCTTTTCTTGTGCAGGGGCGCTTGACATTTGTTGGCGAGCTGCCCAGGTTGCTTTGAACCTGCTGGTGGGCAGGTAGGTTTGTTAATTGTATGTCTTTGTCCTGTTTATGGTGGGAATTCATTAATGTCTTTATCTCCTCCTTTTCAGGTGTGAAGGTCTTGATGCTGGCGTGCCGGATGGAGAGGCACGTTTTCTAGGTAAGAGAAAGCACGAAGCGCAGTGCCTTTATTGTCTTTTAAAGCTAACCTGTGTTTTCTTCTTTTTCTCCGCACAGGCCACTGTGGTGCTGTGAGTGGATGAGAGTGTGATGAAAAACAGGCCCCAGGAATCCATTAGGGTAAGCACAGTGCTGTGTGGTTGTTTAATATTGAAATGGTACCTGAATATGTCTCTTTTCCTTTGCAGATGTTGCTGTGGTGCTCCGGATGAATGGAATTCGATGTTTTAGAAGCACACGTTCTAATATTGTTTTTCCCTTTCTCGTTATTGCAGTCGCAATGTTCGAACAGCAGCTGTGGTAGCGGTTCGCTGGAAGTCCTTAAGCTAGTACTCACAGGTGAGTGAGGTTTCTTCTTCTCTCGATTTCCACAGATTGCAGCCCAGTTGAGATGCTGAGTGCTGGATGGTGTTTTCTCAGGTAAAACAGAATAATCTTGTTCTTGTTCTTGCAGGTATACAGGAAGATGCTGAAGACCAGGAGCTGCACACGGTGAGCGTCACGCTGCGGGTTGCGGAATAACACGAAGCGTGTTCTGCAGTCAGGGTGTGGTTTATATAGCCCAGGTAAAGTAGTAACAGGGAAAGTAGTTCCAGGCCTGCCACATCCAAAACCCTAGATCGCATGGCTTGGTTATTAGAACTAGACTGTGTGGGTGCTTCCATATTGGATTTAAAGGCCCATGTACATAAATGGGACCTAGTTTGAACAGCCCTTCCTTCCTACATATGAGCCTGGTGCCAAAGGCACCAGGACTGTCTCCAGGAGCCCTTTTGCAAAGTCAAGGCTGCCGACGACTGAGGAGAATCCGCCGGTGGGTTTCCCACCACCCGAAGACCTCTGAGACACAGACGAAGCTACTGAAGCCAGCCGTGGTCACATCCCGTTCGCCGACGCCAGATGCTGATGACTCAATGCACTTGCTGGTCCAAAGTTCTTCACCGACTCTTTGCGGCAACGAACCATCATCATCGAGGTGCACCACATGCCTCCCCTGTTGCAGGACGTTTTCGACAGATCGTCAAGAAGCACTGCAAGGACCGAAGCTGCTGCCTCAACGACAACATTCACCTTTCCTTCATCTCGGAAGTTGGACAACCCGAGGCTCCTGCCTGAAAGGGAGTGCACTCAAGAAGGGCCTGTCGATTCCCAGACTAAGAACTCTCCAACACAAGGTACATTTGGGTTGCAGAACTATAGAAGAAGATAAGACTTTAATAGACAAAATATGGACTGAGCTTGTAGTGCATCTTCATTTACAGGTTGCCCAGGTGGGGGGATCCTCATACAGAACTGTGCCTAGGTAGACGGGGCAGGCAGTCTGCCAATCATCTAACCAACTTGTCTTCCTCCTAACTCTATGGTTGAAATCGTTTTCCTGTGTTGATTCGTATGCTATTTGAACTGAGTACAGTTGATGCATTTTAATGGAATCAGAGTGATCGTTGTAACATCTAGAACTGTTACGCTCACCTGGTTCCCACGGGGGCGTCGACTGGAACTGGGCCGCTGTTGTTTCCACCAGCGTGACGTGTAGCGCCGAGATGACTGACCGGACTGGCCCGCTCAGCCTAGTTTGTCTGGCTCGCAGGAATATTCTTCTGCAAAGGAGAAGAGGAATTAACCACCCGTGGAATTGAGTGTCAACCCACCTTCCCCACTCCCGTTGTCTTCCCACAGATCACTCTTGATGTCCCCTCCTTAGTCTCACCTGATGGTTTGGAAGGATGAGCTCTCCATCCTGCGTCGACCTCAGCGGCGCGTTGATGACCAGTTACTTCACTGGCGTAGAGGAATTGGTGAGTTCCAGTATTGACTCTAAAGTCCAATTGTTCATAAGAGTTCAAATGTCTGATCTTCACTCTGTCCGATTCCTTGCAGGTTGCCGATTAATCCACTCGAAGATTTCCAAATGGCAATTGGTAAGATTCAGGTAAGTCTATTGTGGTTTTCCCCTTAGCGGCCGGGGTACGACGATGAAGCAGAGTTGACTGCGCCGACCCGAGATGAGGTGAGTACCCCCCGTGGTAAATAAGGTAAGTCCTTGGGGGTAGCTTGTATAGCCTTAGAGAGTCCCCTTGCTCACCTTGCTGTCTTTGTCTCCTTAGGTGTCGGAGGGCGGCCGCGAGATGGAGAGAGCGTGATGGAATGCTGAAGTACCGCCAAGCAGGTGAGTTCAGCGCGGCGCCGTAGGAATGCGAAGCGATGCTTCAAAGACTTCTGTCTTTCAGCTCCGTGGTGAAATGGATCAGGATTCAGGTAAGGATTAAAGTTAAAACTCCTGTTCTAACCTTTATCCTTCTTTTCTTCTTGTTTCAGGAGTCCCAGGACTGAAGCGGGCGTGGCTGAAGACTGGAGCTGCTGAAAACACGGTGAGCGTTACGCTGCAGCAAGCAGAATAACGCGAAGCACGTGTGGCTGTCCGGGCGTGGTTTAAATAGCCTTGGAAGAAGATCCAGGTAAGTATTCTTCCAAAGCCCCACCCAAGTAACAAAATAGTCCCTTCAGTAAAATAGTCCCTCCTAAGCCTCATTTGGCTTGTGTCTTCATGCAGCATGGTCTGCCTCAGGTGAGTATGCAGCATGGTCTGCTTCAGGTAAGTTATCAATAATGAGCCTGGCGCCCATGGCGCCAGGACTGCACCCAAACAGCCCCTAACTGGTGCTTTTGGGCATGCTCCAAGTGGCATGATGCCTGCTTTCGGGGCTGCTGGGCCTGGTCTGGTCTTCCGGGGGCAGGCATCATGACAGCACTCCCCCTCAAGGCCCCTCCTAAAGTTGTTCTCCCCCTTGGCCGTGGTTTGTCTGGAAATTCCCGATGGAACCTCTTCACTAAACGAGGTGCATGCACGTGGTCACTAGGTTCCCAAGACCTTTCCTGCGGACCATAACCTTTCCACTCAATTAGGTAAAAGAGTTTTGATCTCACTCTTTTTGAGTCCAAAATATTCTTGACTTCGAACTCGGGCTCCCCGTCTATGAGGATAGGTTCAGGTGGAGTGGTTAGCCTAGTTCCTGGTTGCACTGGCTTCAAAAGAGACACGTGGAAGACGGGATGGATTCGCATATGAGCAGGTAGGTCCAACTTGACGGCCACTGGGTTAATAACTGCCTTGACAGAAAAAGGTCCCAAATACCTGGGGTTAAAGGTCCGAGTCCCCTTGAGTGGTAAGTGCTTAGTGGCTAACCATACTTGGTCCCCTATTTGGTATTGAGGAGCTTCACTTCTGTGCTGATCCGCATCCTTTTTGTATTTTTCCTTAGCCTTTTGCAAATGGATGGTTGCTTCTTTAAAGGCTTGTGTAATAACAGCGTGGAGATGGTCCACTGCGGGCATCTCTAAATGCTGGGGTGAGTCCAAATCGAGGTTTGAAGGATGGTGCCCATAAATGGTAAAAAAAGGACTTTGTCCAGTTACTGAGTGTACAGAATTATTGTACGCATACTCTGCGATCCACAGAATGTCTTTCCAATTCCCCTCAGACTGATGTAGCATACAACGGAGGTACTGTTCAAGAGTCTGGTTGGTCCTCTCCGTTTGACCGCCGGTCTGAGGGTGGTGACTGGTTGAAAGCCTAAAATCAATTTGTGCCAGTTGGCAGCATTTCCTCCAAAAATGTGAAATGAACTGACTGCCCCGATCTGAAATTAACACTGAAGGAAAGCCATGCAGGCGGACAACATTTTCAAGGAATTCCTTGGCCAGGATTGAAGCTGAAGGTATCCATTTTAAAGGAATGAAGTGGGCCATTTTAGAAAAAAGATCTAAAATAACTAGAATGGTATTGTAACCTTGGTACGGGGGTAAATCCGTGATAAAGTCTAATGACAAGGTATGCCAAGGGGTAGGTGGTATGTCTAATGGTTGCAATAATCCAGCAGGTTTTTTCTTTTGCCCTTTATTTTGTGCGCAAATGCCACAAGACATGACAATTGACTTGACATCCTTTCGCCAGGTGGGCCACCAAAATTGCTTCCTAATTTTAGCTTCGGTTTTTGCAATACCCGGATGCCCTTCTATTAAGGTGTCATGGTAATGGGAAATGACAAGTTCCTGTAGTTCTTTTTGTGGTAAAAATAGCCGGCCTTGGTAATAAGGTAAATCATCGATGACAGAGTACTCTGGACCTTTCTTTGCCCAGTCCTGTAGGGCAACGGAATCAAAGAGTTGGTGGATCTTGTTTTGAATGTCCTCCATTGTCTGTATGGATGTCAGGCCAAGGATTCTCTGTTCCGGAATTATGGGTACGGGTTCTAAAGTTATTTCTGCTTCTCCCATTCCAATCCGGGACAAGGCGTCTGCTTTACCATTCTTACAACCTGGTCGATAGGTTATTACAAAATCAAACTCGGCGAAGAACAATGCCCAACGGAGTTGGCGCGAAGATTGGGCTTTGGCTGTCTTTAGGTATTGTAAGTTGCGGTGATCGGTGATGACCGTGATGGTATGTTTGGCACCCAGTAGATAGTGCCGCCAAGCCTTGAAGGCGGACTTGATGGCCAGCAGCTCCTTGTCGGTTATGGCAAAATTTAATTCGGGGGCTGAAAACTTTCTTGACCAAAACGCCACTGGGTGAAGCTGGTTAGTTTCGGGATCCTTTTGGGAAAGGAGTGCTCCCATGGCTGAACTGGATGCATCTGTTTCCACTATGTAGGGAAGCTCGGGGCGCGGGTGTCTTAATATGGGATCAGATGTGAATTTAGCTTTTAACTCTTGGAAGGCGTTCTCGGCTTCCTCTGTCCACACAAAGCGTTTGTTTTTTTGCAATAGCGTCGTAACGGGATGTACAATGTGCGAGAAGTCTGGGATAAACCTGCGGTAGAAATTGGCAAAGCCTAGCATGCTTTGAACTCCTTTGATTGAACTTGGCGAAGGCCAATTAAGAATGGCATCCACTTTTCGTGTATCCATCCGGATTCCTCTCGGGGTCAGAATAAATTCAAGGAATTCCACTTCCGTAGTGTGGAAGATGCACTTTTCCAGTTTAGCATATAATTTATGCTGGTGTAACTTCTCTAGGACTGCTCGGACGTGTTTTACATGCTCAGATTCTGATAAAGAGTATACTAAGATGTCGTCGATGTAAACGACCACACAAACGTCGATAAGCTCTCGGAGGACATCGTTCATGAAGAACTGGAAGGCTGCTGGTGCATTGCATAGTCCGAAGGGCATCACCTGGTACTCAAATAGTCCGTACTTGGTGCGAAAAGCAGTCTTCCATTCGTCACCCTCTTTGACACGTACCAGATGATATGCCCCCCGAAGGTCTAGTTTCGTGCATATACAAGCGTCCTTCACCTGGTCTAGTAGTTCTGGGATCAAAGGCAGTGGGTATCGATTCTTGATGGTTATCTGATTCAGTGCACGGTAGTCTATACATGTTCTAAGGTCGCCTTCCTTTTTCGGTACAAAGAACAAAGCTGAAGATGCAGGGGACTTGGACGGGCGAATGAAGCCATTAGCAAGGTACTGGCGCAAATGGAGATTTTCGGGTTCCGTAAGGGCATAGATTCTGCTGCAAGGTGGTTGTGCTCCAGGTACAAGATCTATTTGACAATCATACGATCTGTGAGGTGGTAAGGTGTTTGCCTGTTCCTTTTGGAAGACATCCTGAAAGTCTTGGTATTCAACAGGTAATTGTATGGCTACTGGAATTACTGGGGCCAGGACTGAGTTTTGAGTTTTCCTTGGGTAGCAGGTGTGAGCACATTCTGGGAAGGTTAGTCTCTTCTCTCGCCAATCAATACAGAGATTATGTTTTTCCAACCAAGGTACCCCCAGTATCAGCTGAAACTGTGGGGCCTTGATTAAGTCAAACACCATAGCCTCTCGATGCCCATCTTGACTCAGCAATGTCATCTCTGCAGTGGAATGAGTTACGGGTCCAGAGGCAATTTCCGTTCCATCTACAGTGGTGACAACATCAGCCGTGGTCTTGTGGGTGAGAGATGGATTCATCCTGGTAGCCAATTCCCAGTCCAAGTAATTTCCTATGGCTCCACTGTCTACATACGCCTTTACCGCATGCATGCGTGATGGCTGCTCTGGATCTACAAGGACCATGGGTATGGTGAAATGCGAGGTCAGAGTGTCCTTCTTTAAGCTCAGAAAGCGGACCTCTACGCTTGCCGGGCGTGGTCGTTTCCCGAATCAGATTTCACATGGTTTTCGTCTGCTGCTCCTATAACTTTCTTGGGTGGTTTTACAGGGCAGTTCCGAAGAAAATGACCAGTAGTTTCGCAATATAAACATAATTGCAGTTGCCGTCTTCTATCTCTTTCCTTCTGGGTTAAGGGTCCTTTAACCCCCCCCGATTTGCATAGGTTCTGAGACATCTACTCCCTTGGAGCTTACGTGGGTTTTAACCAACACCCTGTTCTCAAACTTGGTTCGGTCAGCCTTCCTGGTTTGAAGTCTATGATCGAGCTGGACCACTAGATCTATATATTCAGCACAGTCTTGAGGCGGGTTCACGATTTGGGCCAAAACATCTTTGAGTTCTCCCCGAAGTCCTCGATGGAATAATGTGATTCGCTTGGCTTCAGGCCATTCGGTTTCCACTACTAATCTATTGAAAGTTGCAATGTAAGAGAAAGGTTCTTGTTACCTTGACGTAGAGATAAAAGTTTGTTGTCCAAAGCCTGTCCTCGGGAGTGTCGGGCGAATAGTCTTTCCATGCTTGTTCGAAAACCCTGGAAATCTCGAAGAATCGGGTCAAGCTGGTTAACTAGTGGAATGGACCAATCCGCCGCACTGCCGCTGAGATATGACAGTACAAAGGCTACCTTGGCCTGATCGTTTGGGAAAGCTCCAGGTCTACATAAAAAGTGCAAGCGGCATTGATTCATGAATGTTGCAAACCCTTTTGGGTCTCCGGCAAAGCGTTCAGGCGGAGCCAAAGGAACGGCTCCAGGTAAATTTATCTGCACCGGGTTACTTGATGGTACAGGAGCTGGACTTGCCCCAAGTCCTGGTAGAGGTGTTTGTCCAGCCTGGCTCTGTAATAATTGTCTGGCCAACTCATCATTTCTCGTTCTTTTGACACACTCAGTTCCCTCCTGAGGGCATTGGTTTCTTGGCGGGCGGAATGCACTTCGGCCCTTAATTCCCCTAATAATTGGGCCAACTGATCAGTTTCCGAGGTCTCCATGACGCCCAGGTGGATATTTGTGGGTAGGCTTCGCGTTCTGTTACGCTCACCTGGTTCCCACGGGGGCGTCGACCGGAACTGGGCCGCTGTTGTTTCCACCAGCGTGACGTGTAGCGCCGAGATGACTGACTGGACTGGCCCGCTCAGCCTAGTTTGTCTGGCTCGCAGGAATATTCTTCTGCAAAGGAGAAGAGGAATTAACCACCCATGGAATTGAGTGTCAACCCACCTTCCCCACTCCCGTTGTCTTCCCACAGATCACTCTTGATGTCCCCTCCTTAGTCTCACCTGATGGTTTGGAAGGATGAGCTCTCCATCCTGCGTCGACCGCAGCGGCGCGTTGATTACCAGTTACTTCACTGGCGTAGAGGAATTGGTGAGTTCCAGTATTGACTCTAAAGTCCAATTGTTCATAAGAGTTCAAATGTCTGATCTTCACTCTGTCCGATTCCTTGCAGGTTGCCGATTAATCCACTCGAAGATTTCCAAATGGCAATTGGTAAGATTCAGGTAAGTCTATTGTGGTTTATTGTGGTTTTCCCCTTAGGGGCCGGGGTACGGCGATGAAGCAGAGTTGACTCCGCCGACCCGAGATGAGGTGAGTACCCCCCGTGGTAAATCAGGTAAGTCCTTGGGGGTAGCTTGTATAGCCTTAGAGAGTCCCCTTGCTCACCTTGCTGTCTTTGTCTCCTTAGGTGTCGGAGGGCGGCCGCGAGATGGAGAGAGCGTGATGGAATGCTGAAGTACCGCCAAGCAGGTGAGTTCAGCGCGGCGCCGTAGGAATGCGAAGCGATGCTTCAAAGACTTTTGTCTTTCAGCTCCGTGGCGAAATGGATCAGGATTCAGGTAAGGATTAAAGTTAAAACTCCTGTTCTAACCTTTATCCTTCTTTTCTTCTTGTTTCAGGAGTCCCAGGACTGAAGCGGGCGTGGATGAAGACTGGAGCTGCTGAAAACACGGTGAGCGTTACGCTGCAGCAAGCAGAATAACGCAAAGCACGTGTGGCTGTCTGGGCGTGGTTTAAATAGCCTTGGAAGAAGATCCAGGTAAGTATTCTTCCACAGCCCCACCCAAGCAACAAAATAGTCCCTTCAGTAAAATAGTCCCTCCTAAGCCTCATTTGGCTTGAGTCTTCATGTAGCATGGTCTGCCTCAGGTGAGTATGCAGCATGGTCTGCTTCAGGTAAGTTATCAATAATGAGCCTGGCGCCCATGGCGCCAGGACTGACTTTATCTTTATGAGCCTCGCGCCATAACTGCGGCTTTTGGACATGCTCCAAGTGGCATGATGCCTGCTTCCGGGGCTGCTGGGCCTGGTCTGGTCTTCCGGGGGCAGGCATCATGACAAGAACTGTATATACTTACCATTTTAGAATTGTCGGAGCACAAAGTGTATAATCGTGATTGTGTATATAACCTTGAACCTTATTTATATAAAGACTGTGTTTTAACTAATACAGTGTGTGGACATTCCTTTGTGGACGCTTGGGGACTACACTGCACTTAAGAAGCAAGCCACATCACCTCCTGAGGAGCTAGGCCTTGATTGCTCATCCATTACCACCTACCGTAATAGAGAATCTTGCCTGGGATCCTCTGTGCCTCTCCTATACCACATAGAGAGCAGGAGTACAGACACCCCCCTCCGGTAGGTCTTTACAGAGACAAACTGGCCCTGAGAGCAGATGTGTTTTCCACCAGTGTCTGGGAAATGGGTGAAGCCAAGGGAGTGTGGCACCACATGCGTCTGAACAATGTCAACCCCTTAAGAGAAAGATCACAAAGGCTGGCACCTGAGGATGTCCGGTGTCATCTTGAAGAATTGCTGCAAGCAGGTATAATTCAGGAGTCGAGAAGCCCCTATGCCTCCCCCATAGTGGTTGCGCGAAAGAAGAACCAGGATGTGCGGCTGTGCATCGACTACTGGTGGCTAAACAGCAGAACTGTGCCAGCCCAATATACCACCACCCCAACCCCGTGTGGATGAGGCCCTTGACTGTCTGGTTGGGAGCCAGTGGTTTACTGTCTTGGATCTCTGTAGTAGGTATTACCAGATTCCTATGTCACCCGAGGATAAAGAGAAGACGGCTTTCATCTGCCCGTTAGAATTGTACCAGTTTACTGGTATGCCACAGGAGATATCGGGCGCTACAGCTACATTTTAATGCTTGATGGAACGAACAGTGGGGGACATGAACTTACTTAAATTGCTGGTTTACCTAGATGATGTGATCATGTTTGGGAGAACCTTGGGAGTACATCACCAAAGGTTAGTGAAGGTTTTGGATCATCTCCAGCAACATGAGCTGAAAGAATCCCTAGAAAAATGCCAGTTTTGCCGCACCCGTGTGGTCATGTGGTGTCTGCGGAAGGAATGGGTGTGGACCCCGCCAAGATAGAAGCACTCTTGGCCACATCCGCAGAACCTGCAAGAGATAAGGAGTTTCCTGGAGTTCTGCGATTATTACCATACACAAAACTGACCAAGAGTTATCCAGCCCCACAGAAGACGGCAGCGGGCTGTGGGAATCAGTCCACGACCCGGTATCATCCTAAAGAGAACTTTTATTTGCGATGGAGTGAGAAGTGTGAACAAGCCTTTGCCTAGTTAAAAAGACTCTTATCAAAGCGCCTTTCATGGTGTACACTGATCCTCACCTGCCCCATATCCTACATGTGGATTCCAGCTCTGATGTGTTGGGTGCCGTACTCTATCAAGAGTAAGAAGGAACTGTCAGACCTGTGGCGTTTGCCAGCCGGCGGCTGAACCCCTCTGAATTGAACTTCCCTACTCACAAACTGGAGTTTTTGGCCCTGAAGTGCGCAGTATCTGGAAAACTCCATGACTTCCTATACAGAGCTATTTCATCGTGACAACAGACAACAATCCACTAACATATATTCTCAAGTCCGTCAAATTGGATGCTACCGGCCATCGATAGTTAGCTGCTTTCGGTTCCATGTGATTTCAACGCCTGCTGTTTCATCGCGGGTTTTAAATCATGGAATTTTTGGGGGGGGGTTACCCCCACAAACCCCCCATCCCCTTTAATTATTTTTATATCCCCCTACACCCAAACCCAATTTATAAATTTATATTTTTTTTTTACCCCCCCCCCCCCTCCCAAAGAATTCAATGATTTTTTTTCGAAGCCAAAAGCCCAGCGAAAAAACATCCGGCAATGAAATGACGTCGTACCCTGCTTTCTCCATGTACAACTTCCAGTTGGAATATTGCCCTGGAATCAACAACATAGATGCTGATGCCCTGTCCCGAAGACCCCTGCTGACGGCAGCTCTGAGTCCTTCCCTAGGGAAATGGCTTCAGTGGCCGCGATGAAAGCCATTTTCCAAAAAGGAACTGGTCAGACCACTGAACAAACATGTTTTATAGACTGCCTAGGAGGGACCGAAAAAGGGGTCCCCGTGAGCTATTGTGACGCAACCAGTCGAATGGCTCCTGAACTGCTGCACTTGAACCAGACGGACCTGAGACAAAAGACTTGGAACTACGAGAAGTGCCGCAAGGCAAAATGAACGGTGCCAAAGGGTCACTGGAAAGAAGAAACATGCCCAATTACCAGATCTACATCAGAGAATGGAAATCGCTAGTGACAAAGGGATGAGTAAGTACAAGGAGAGTCAAATCCAAGGGCGCCTCATACACCGGCTTTTGTTGCCACAATCCTTACGCCCCTTAGCCCTGCACGCTCTGCATGACCAACATGGACAC
Source organism: Ambystoma mexicanum (assembly GCF_040938575.1). Lineage (NCBI taxonomy): Eukaryota > Metazoa > Chordata > Amphibia > Caudata > Ambystomatidae > Ambystoma > Ambystoma mexicanum. Next base: position 229,694,171 of record NC_090931.1, on the reverse strand, counting down.
CTGGGAAGTGAACAGATATTAGAGTTGGTACGAAATCGATTTTACTGGCCCCGCCTAGGCCCAGAAGTAGAAGAGTACTCCCATACCTGTGCCAGATGCATCGCCCGAAAAACCCTCAGTTATCCAGCAGCAGCACTTCAACATCTACAGATCTCTGGACCCATGGACTTAGTTTGTGTGGACTTCCTGAGCCTTGAAATTGACAGCGGAGGGATTCAGAACATCTTGATCGTGACAGACCATTTCACCCGATATGCCCAAGCCAGAGATCAGAAGGCGACTACCATAGCAAAAGTATTCTGGGAAAAATTATTTGTGCATTTTGGCTGGCCTGCTCACCTACTTTCCAATCAAGGGCGAGACTTTGAATCCAAACTCATCAAAGAACAGTTGATTGGGGTAAAGAAAACCAGAACATCCCCTTACTACCTACAAGGGGATGCACAAGCTGAAAGTTTCAATCACACATTGTTAGGTAGGCTGGGGACACTGAATGCTAAAGAGAAACTGAAGTGGAGCCAACATGTGGCCACTCTAGTGCACGCCTACAACTGCACCAGGAATGACAGCACTGGATTCACCGTGTATCAGCTAATATTCGGCAGGGATGCCCAACTACCCATAGACTTGAGTTTTGGGGTCTCCTCTGATGGGACAGGGGTAGAAAACTATGCAAGGATGTGAGGGACCTTCAAGACCAATTGTCCCAAGCCTTCCAACTAGTACAAGCCACTGCCAGACTTAATGCGCAGCAAAACAAGAAGAGGTATGATGACAAGGTCCGGTTCCATCACCTGCAACCCGGGGATCGGGTGCTCATTAGGAGTTTAGGGAAGAGAGGGCAAAACAAGCTGGGAGACCGCTGGGAATCGAAGCCCTATCTGATTGAGCAACCGCTGACAGGGTTGCCAGTGTTCAGACTGAGAAGAGAAGGTTCCCCGAGGGATGTGAAGACCCTCCACAGAATCATTTCCTGCTGATAGGGGATGGTGTGATAATGGACCGTTGCTGAAGTTCTTTCTTCCCTCATTAAGAGGAGCACCAGGGGTCATCAACAGAAGTCCGTCCATGGTGAAATCCTAAAATCCTACAACCTGCAAGCCGAAGTACTGTAACATCTGTAGCATCCAAGGATGAGGGGGAAGAGAAGTGCGGAGGATAGGGGAACCCTTAGGGACAAGGGTTTTTGAATGAGAAGGGGATGAGTGTAAACCCGCATTTCCTGTGGGTTTTCGAGTGTGCATGGGCTATGTGTCATGTTTTTTTTTTTTGCGGGCATTGTTTATTTTCCATTCCTGTGGTCCGTTCCACTTTGCTGTAGGTTTCAGGCGCGTAGAACTTGTCAAAACAAACATGCTAGATTCCACCAGCAGGAGGAGTGGGCTGCCTTTGAGGTGATTTTACCTCAGGACATGCGCAAGCCCCCCTGATGGCGGACACAAGTGGAAAGTCCCCAGGCAGCTAAGAGCCCTGTGTGGAGCGTGTGAGGGAGAGCACCGGGAGAGACTAGCCAAGAAGGAAGCTCCAGGCTGTCACAGAGAGCATCCAGGAAATCTGTGTTGTCAGGGACGCCCCCCCTCAACAGGCCGTACACCTGTGTAGGCCGTCATTTCTCTCTCCCCCACCCGGGGTCGAGAGAGTGTGCTGGGGTACGTTATTGTAAAGAGCACTTGGCGGGGTTTTCACCCTGCCATTCTACCCTGCTTGAGAGAGAGAGAGAGCAGCGTTTGGTTCTTGTGCTGTGTTTTAGCCGTAAGGTGGGAATGGGAACGAGTGAAAAAGGAACGCTGTGCCCTGTGTGTGCCAGCATACGGCAAACATGTGTGTGGTGCATGATCTCTGGAAGGTAATATTCTCCTCACCTGTCCCAGTGACGCTGAGCGGCGGTTCCCTATCAGTCGCTCCAGCGGAGTGCGGAGATGAGGTAACTCGCTTAAACACGAGGAGGGGTGGTCGACTCGGGAGACATGGAGTGAAGAGTCCATTGGTGCCTTGAGGGGTTTGTTCACCTGTGTAGTGGAAGAGCCCCTTTTTGTTCTTCCAGTGGCCCAGTTCTGGTCCTTTTGGTTTGTGAAAAAATGTTCCCCTTCTCTGGGTTATAGCCACGCTGGGGGGCAGGGATTTCCCTAGTTCTGAGCTGGCACTTAGCCCACCCGGTAGAGAATCTGAAGATTTTCGCTAGGACCTCTCTGAGGGGGCTGGCGTAGCTCAGTGTGGAGCTGTGTTATGGCCCGGTGGCCTGACTGGGTGATTGGGGAATTGTTGTGTTACATGTTGTACGTCTCAGGGGCAGTCTGCTGCTACCATTAGGGAGGAGACTCTGGATCGTTCGAGTTGATTATATATTTACCAAATGTGAAAGCACTTGATTTCAGGAGACCCCACTGGTCTAGTTTATTATTTATTTACCAAAATGTGAATGCACACTTTCTCAGGAGACACCTGCTGCGATCTGAGCGTGATCTGCAGGGCGCAGGTTCGAATCCCAGCAAGGCCAACTCAGCCTTTCATCCTTCCGAGGTCGATAAATGAGTACCAATTTCGTTTGAGTGATATTGTATGTAAATATGTGCTCTGAAAAGCGCTTTGGATTAAGGCGCTATATAAATAACACAGCATCATTATCATTATATATGATTATTTATTTACAAAATGTGAATCCCCCTGTTCTCAGGTGACACCACTGGTCTACTTGATTATTTATTTACAAAATGCGAATGCACTTTTTCTCAGGAGACCCCACTGGTCTAGTTGATTATTTACCAAATGTGAATGCACTTGTTCTCAAGAGACCCCACTGGTCTAGTTGATTATTTATTTATCAAATGTGAATGCACTGGTTTCAGGTGACCCCACGGATCTATGTGATTATTTATTTACCAAATGGGAATGGACTTTCTCTCAGGTGTCCCAAACGACCTTTTTCAATATTTTTGTATCTAATGTTTAAGCGTTTATACCGAATGCACGGACGGAGAACTTTTAAGAATTTTTTCGTTCAAAGTACTAGCAGAGAGAGCCTCCGCTAGGAGCACAGTGGTATAAAATTACTCAAGTGTACTGAGTATTGGTGTGATAGATTGCAATTACATGAACAAAAACAGTTCACGCGTGTTATAAGAAATAAGTCTGTGTCTGTTTATTTAACCAGGGACACCAGTATAGCTGGCAGTCAGTCTGGACTGACCCACTCTAGGCTCTCATGAGGGTCCATCCATTCGTTCCCCTCGGGTGTCATGTTCTTGCACATGTGTGCAATAAGGTGTTAGACTCCCATGCTCAGGTCTCCTACAGGTTGCTGTTCACTCATCACTACAGACTATAGGGGAGAAACACCTTACACTTACAATTGGGGTATATATATATATATATATAATTACCCTCTCCTAACCCTCTACTTGTCTATTTTGAGGGAATCTGAATGCGGGGGATAAATGCCACTCAATTTCAGTTCTTTCAAAAATTGTATGACTTCCGCCTTCAGGAAGGGTTAATTCCCTGAGGTTAGTCTTAACCAGAAGGTGAGCGTTTCTAAAAACCACTGCATGTGCACAAATCTTTGAAGTCTTTTTGCACTCAGGTCCCATGTCCCTGGGCATGCAGATAACAGATGTTCAAGGGACTGATTTTCTGCCCTATCACATTTTTGACAGATGTTAGATGAAATCTCCAGACTATTTCTAATATGTTGAATTTCTAATGTTGGAAGAAGGTTTAAACAAAATCTTAGAAAGTCTGATCTCGTGCTGGGCTCTGGGGATTTCCCTAAGTTTCTAGGGAGAGAGGATCTTGCTTTATCAGTTGATGTCATATATACTGATATGTTTGCAGCCCTCATCTTCTCATGCTCTCTATGGTCCTGATCCAATCTATTTTTTCATGGAATCTTTAACCTTAAGGGGTTATGGATCAGAACTTCGGATGTACTTTCTGATTGAGTCAATATGTCAATACACTTTTCCCTCAACTTGTTTTGGAAGGTGATCCCGAACCCCTGTAAAAAGACCAACACATCTTCATATAGAGATGGTGAGGGGGGCGGGGGGTGAATAATCAGTCTGTATAAGGATATCCACTTGTACTCCAGCCAAGCTCTGAGTGAAGTCAAACCCTGTTCATATCGTATGGCAGCTGCTGGAGCGCAATTAGGGAGACCCAATACTCTCCTCCATAGCTTTGCTTCAATTCTGTCCCAATCTATATCAAAGGATATACATTTAAGAGTGCCCTAATTGGGTCTTGCGTCCCCTGACTTGCTGTTAGCCTGTCCAGAATAAGTCTGCCTTAGGTTATACTGGCCTCTTAAGTTGCTGAAAGCTCTTTTTAAAAGTATTTAGGTTTTACTTACCTTGTGTTAGAAGTGTGGCATGCTAAAACAAGTTAAAGAGTTATAGGTTTTACTCCCATACAATAACTGTGCTATCATGAATCGGAGATATAGGTTTATACTGTTCCTGGAAGTGTTCCACTATTCTGTAAAATATATTGTTTAATTCACTTACTATGTGATTTCATGCTGAGCATCACGGTACAACTGTTAGGGTCTACTACCCTGGTATTACTCATGGTAATCCAAAAGTAACTATTGTTTTTTACTTCATGAGAACTACTGTTAGCTGTTCCGAATAAGGTTATATGCTTTGGAATGTGTACCTGCAAGCATAGTGGTATGTTTTTATAATATTTTTATATGATCTGTGATTGTTCTCATTTCCCCCAAGATTTATTTGGGCCTACTTGTATTTAAATAAACCATTTATTTTTACAATACAGTGCTTCAGTGTTTCTTTGGACAATATGTGTCTTACAATTTCTGTGTACTGATTCTACAGCCCTCTCTCCTAAGATAAGACTGGCTGCTCTGTCTACGCTACCATATACCCAGGTGGTACAGCCTTATTCTAAGAGTGGAGTCTTGTACTGTCTCAGTGGAATGGTTTTACTAAGCCCTTAGTTGGACTTCAGAAAAACTGTCCTAACAAGAGTGGAAGCAAACCTCTTCTTCCTTTGCAGAACGGGAGAAGGAGAGGAAGACACTGGAGGTACGGCGGAAAGCAGCTGCCCGCCAATTCAGGTGAGACTGCCAACCATGCAGCGATCTGGCAAGTACATATCTTCTGCCAGTCAGGGGCAGACTGGCTCAGTGCGCAGATGGTTCGAGATGACCAAAGACACATGGGTGCTGCAAGTGATGCAAGTGTTTTGCTTTTAGTTTTGTCAGCATATCATGCAAGCGGGGTTGCTCAGGCCCATAGCGTTCGCAGCAGAAGACGAGCGCCTTCTAGGGAAGAGTTTGTGCAGTTGCATCGCAAGGGGGCAATCGTGCTAGCAGAGGCCGACCCAAGCTCTTTTGTGAGCAATATGTTTCTGGTGAAGCGCAATGCTAAACCATGCCCGATGATCGACTTGAGAGACCTCCATTTTTTCACAGTGTACTACGACTTCAAGATATAAGGCATCTATCTACTGTAAGACATCCTTCAGAATGGAGATTGGCTGGCAAGGATAGATCTGAAGGATGCTTACCTCATGTTGCCCATGACACAGCAGTTCCGCCGCTTCCTGCAGTTTCTCTGGCATTGCCAAAGATGGGAATTCACCTGTATCCCGTTCAGGCTTGCCTCTGCACCTTGATATCTCACCAAGGTAATGAAGCCATTGGTTTCCAGGTTGCGGGAGAAGGGCATCACGGTCATCATCTACCTGGACGATGTGTGCCCGATGTGTTAGGACAAGCATCGGTTGCGGGAACAGGTGGCGTACACGGTCTCGCTAATGCAGGAGCTAGGATTCCTGATCAACTGGAACAAATCGGAAGTGGAACCGTCCCATGCAATGGAGATTTTGGGCTTTGTGGTGGACTCCACGTAAGGGACCCTCAGACTGCCCCTAGCAAAGGTCAATGCAATGAGGAAGGAGATAAAATTGTTCATGTTGAAGGATCAAGTCTTGCTCAGGGAACTATCAAGACTGGTAGGACGCCTTGTGTCGTCTATTCAAGCAATATTTCCCGGTCCTCTCCACTACTGTGCATTGCAATGCCTCAAAATACAACACCCCTGGAAGGGTCTCTCTGTAAGCCAGGGCAGAGTTGTCCTGGTAGTATCATCATCACATGGAGGCTTGGAATGGGAGAGTGTGGGATATATTGACCCACTCAATGCATTGCCACACATCACTGAGCTGCATTTGCGCAAGAAACAGCAACCTGGCTGCGCTGGCTCCTGTGCCCACCAGGACCTCAAAACTGTGTTTTGGCAGCAACAGAAAAATGGCTGCACCATCTTGCCTCAGACACTTCAGGCAAAATGGAATAAGGGGACACATTGAAAAAGTATGCCAGTGTCTTCTGAGAAATGTATATGGAATCAAGTGAACCAGCAGCACTGCATTGCTGCAAAAGCCAAAAATTCCCCTTCAGAATGAAACCCTTTTCTCACTCTTTCAAAATGCTGTGTTATACTATTTCATCTGTAAATTCTGAAACCACTGTGATGTAAACGGCCCTGCCAGCCCCAGGATAAGTCATTGTGCCTCAGAAAAACCAGGCATAATTCCTTAATGAAAGGCCCAGTCAAAGTAGCTTGGAAAGAAATTAACAAGGATCTTTATTTTACTAACACAGCAACGCACGTTCATTTTCTTTACAATGTAGCGAACATCAGCTGTCTTCAAAAGAAATGTAACTATCTGAGCCTGGTCAGTTTCATATACCAGTGTTCAGATAAAACTCATGCATTCAAAGAAAAATGACTTTAGCTGCAAGGACAATGTGGAAATCTGAGTGAGCTGACCCAGAACCGAATTAAAGAAAGAAATGTCAGCTTGCACCACGTGTGAAAATAGGCTGCTTACTTGTCTTTAGAAAAATAAAGGGGTTTGTTACTGGGGAGAATATATCATATGTGTTATTTGATGTAACAGGCTTATTTAATTCTGGATTTAAGATCAAAAGTGAAAGATGTTAAACCCAGGGTGGCTTGAGTTACAGAGTTGAAAAATAGGTTTTCTGCCAAAAGGGCTATCTCTCCCAGCAGATCCTGCCAACCCACGGATAATGATAGGGTGGAACAGACTTTAATCTCTGTTGGAACCCACGACAATACAGTTCTCAAGGAAGGAAGCCCGAGGTGTCAAAGACCATAAAACATCAATCAAGCTGAAGGAACATCCTGCTTGAAAGGAAATGCCAGTTGGGGTCAGCTGGAAAGAAAAAAAAATGACAGACAGTGACTCCCATTTGTTCTAAAGACTATTCCATAAGGAAACTTTAAAGACTTTTAACTCAGCAACCAAAATTGGTAACAATGTAGAATTGTCACAGTGTAAAAGTACATTTGTGGCCTTTAGTTTAAAACTTGCAACCAAAATTGGTAACAATTTAGAATTGTCACAGTGTAAAAGTACATTTGTGGCCTTTAGTTTAAAACTTGGTAGAATGTAGTGACACCAAGGCGACAAAAAGGGTGATATGGTTTATAGTCATAATATCGAAAAAATAATGTCGAATTACAAAAATGTCGAAAAAAAATGTCGAATTCAAAAATGTCGAAAACACATACATATAATAGAAAAAGTAATTATTTCGAAAATAAAATGTCGAAAAAAAAATCGAAAACCCAATGTTAAAATAACTATGTAAAATGTCACACATACTAACGTTTTTTATTGGGGGGTCCCCCCCCAAACCCCCATCCCAAAACCCTACCCCAACCCTCCACTCCTCCCCATCCCCCCCAACACCCCCCATGGATATACCTTTAATTTTTTTTTAAAAAGTATTTAATAAAACATTAAATAATTATTAAAAAAAAACATCCCAAACCCCTACCTCAACCCTCCCCCTCCTCCCCATCCCCCCCACCCACCATGGATATACCTTTAACCATTTTAAAAAAAATTTGTTTCATACACTATAATTAATTAATTATTTATTTAAACATTAATTTGAAAAAAAATCGAAAAAAATTCGACATTTTTGTAATTCGACATTTTTATTTTCGAATAAATGTTTTCGACATTTTGACTTTCGACATTATTGTATTCGACATTATGACTGGATACCGGGTGATATATGTGGAATTACAAAAAAAGCATCCATGTTGCAAATGTAAAATATTGTACATATCTTCCTTATGACAATCCCCACTCATGTGTAAAGTTGTTGAATTTGGAGGAATGTAAATCCCAGTGACAAGTGCGAAACCAGGCTTCACGAACTGGGGGTTTGGATTGAAATGTGAGTAAGTGTCACGTCTCGGCTAAATTGGAAACTGCCTTGGCGATTGTCTGAGCGCTATCCGGCACGTAAAACTCCTTGAAACTACAACTCCCACAACTCTTGCTATTATAGCCACGTGACATACACGCATGACGTTGCTGTGTTTTCATTTGTTGGGAACTACATTTAACTCCCATCTATCCGGAGATCGAGTGCTCCTAAACTGCTGTTAGTTACGAGCTCTGTTCCCGGATACCCGTTTGAATCCTTGACTACCTGGCGCTTGAATCAAGTTATTGTCTTTGCCTTGTCCTTGTCTGCCTCCCGACGCCTGCCTCCTTCGATTGTTCCCCTTGGATTATATGAACCCGGCTTACCCATTATTGACCTCCCACTTCTAAATCCTTAAGTTTTGGTGACCCGATAACCCAAACATTTCCATAAGGGAAATAGCGTGAGGTGAACGCTCGCTTCCCTGATCTTTTCATTTCTTTCCTTGCCCACTCCTGTTGCTTTGAACCTTTTTGGGACGCTCTGCTGTTTACACTTTGGATTACTTCAAACCTTTTTTGGGACGCTCTGCTGTTTACACTTTGGATTGCTTTGAACCTTTTTTGGGACGCTCTGCTGTTTACATTTTGGATTGCTTTGAATCTTTTATGGGACGCTCTGCTGCATTGACACTGGATTACTTTGAACAGTTTTTGGAACGCCCTGCTGCTTTCACCGTGGTGTTCCTAGGATACTGGCACACCTTCCCTTCACCCTTCATCCTCCTTGTTTTCTGCATTTCGATACTAGTAGGTTACTGGTATATAGTTCCTATGGAGCAGGTAAGAGTGGGTAATTGTGGGCGGTGTTGGCTGTTTATTCTCCGGCACAACTTGGCTGCATTTCCTGAACAACTGTATTGTTCTTTGTCCCTCTAGCTCTGACGATTCTGCTCCGGCCTTTTGGCTCAAGCCCCCGGCCTGCCAGGTGTATTGATCCCTGTAGGCTGAGCTCTTGGGAGGGAAGTCTTTGGCACATCACCATAAAGACCCAAGGTTTCTTGAGTGAAAGGAACTTCCCTAGGGGAAGGATTATCTGCAACGACCAGAAAACAACCTCTGAGTTGTGACAGATTTAGGAGCCTTACAATAACGCCTATTGGTTATGGAGGCTGCATCAGACCCGATGGCAGCTCTCATGCAGGCTTTTTCTGCCTTGCGTACCGATATGGCATCCGCCCATGTGACCTTACATCAACGCATGGATGTATTACAGAGCTTCGTGCAGCCATTACCCCATGATGAGGAATTCGGTGATGCCGCTGCAGCAACACCTCCTCCTGTATCCCCCCCAGCTCCAGCTCCGGTTGTCCTTCCTGGGCCCTTTCCTTTGGCCCCACCCGAACGCTTTTTGGGGGATCCCAAGGCGTATCGGACTTTCGTGAATCAATGTCGCCTTCACTTTCTTTGTCGTCCCTTGGCGTTCCCAGACGCTACCACTAAGGCGGCCTTCGTTCTCTCCTATCTAGGTGGCACTGCCGCAGCATGGGCTAATCCTTTGCTGGAAGCTAATGATCCGGCTCTTTATGATTTCGATATGCTAATTCAATCCATGAAAAGCGTTTTTGATATGCGATATAAAGCACAAACCTCGGATTTGGAATTTTTGGCTATTAATCAAGGCAAGACGGATCTCTTGACCTACCTGGCTCGTTTCAACCAGTTGGCGGCTGAGACCACGTGGCCAGAACAGAAGAAAGCGGCTGTTTTCTACAAAGGTTTGTCGGATGATCTAAAAGATGCCTTATCAGTGGTGCCCGCCCTTCCACCTGGTTTTCCCGAGTTACTCGACTTGGTTCTTCAAGTTGATGCTCGGTTTCGGCAAAGACGGGGCGAACGTCGGTATCCTGATATTCGTACCTCTTCCCGATCAGATGGCACTACTCCTGTTTCTCAAGGCGAAGCCGAACCCATGCAAATTGGGGCCGTCAGGGGTCCATTGTCCAAGGCTGAACGAGAGAAACGGGTACTGAATAACCTATGTTTCTATTGTGGCCAGTCAGGACACTATATTCGGTTATGTCCTAAAAGACCCGCCAAACCGGCGGGAAACGCCAGGACTCGTCCGTAAACCGGGCCTTTAGGATAAGTCAAATGTACCCGGGCTCGGATGAGTGTTTTCCGTCTTCACATGTGTATCTTACTATGTGTTTCAAGGCCACTGGCATCAAATCTTTTTCCAAGCCTGTAATGATAGACTCAGGGGCTAGTGGGAATTATATGGATTCTAGGTTGGCCGAACATTACGGACTACCCATAATTCCCAAAATACGACCTGAGGACATACATGCTGTAGACGGTTCCCGTTTGGTATCCGGACAAGTTACGGAGCAAACGACTTCACTACAAATGTCCACCTTACAAGGTCATTCAGAATCTATTACATTTGACCTTATTACGGCCCCCCAGTTCGGTATGATTTTGGGTCTATCTTGGCTGCAAACCCATAATCCTGTAATCGATTGGGTTGAACAAACCGTGCGGTTCTCTTCCTCTTTTTGCATACAGAAATGCCTTGGGTCTCACGAGGCAGCAGTCTTCTCTCCTTGCCTGGCCCTGGTGACTAGTGTTCCTTCCATCAGTGCCTTATCCTCTATCCCGGTCCCTGTACTTCCATTGGAATACCGAGAGTACTCGGATGTGTTCGATAAAGGCTTGTCAGAAAAACTGCCTCCACACAGAGACTATGACTGCCCCATTGATCTCATACCTGGGGCAGTCATTCCACACAGTCGTATCTACTCACTTACTCAAAAGGA